>NC_138076.1:174530983-175761608 GCF_964212035.1 Myotis nattereri
TTTTGACTCGAGGGCCACAATGGGTTCTTAAACTGGACCGGAGGGCCGGAACAAAAGCATGGATGGAGTGTTTGTGTGAACTAATACATGTTAACACTGCTGCTAGTGAACGAGCGGAGGGGAGAGCAAGAGAATCCTCCGCTCTTTCAGCTCCGCGGGCCGGATAGAACAGCCGAACGGGCTGGATCCGGCCCGCGGGCCGTAGTTTGCCCACGGCTGGCTTAGACCATTCTCTAATCACCTCCCCATCACTCACCGCATCCCATGCTCTGGACCAGCTGTCGCCAGCTGGTGGTCCGAAAGGTTGACAATCACTTTAAGGAAACCTCTGGAGCAGCAGTCGCCAACCGGTAGCATCCGCTGCTCCGGACACTTCTTTCTTTTGCAAGGACAGGTTTATTTGCCAGCCCCATATCCCCAACCATAAATTCCTTGAGCTCAGGCCAGGACTAGGCCTGTTCACCATTATATTCCCAGTTCCTTCCAAGGCATCTTATTTATTTGATAAGCCTCAGAAGTGATGCTTGAATGACTAACTGCACAGATGAATTTTGTAGATGAATATGAGAAACATAAAAATCTATTCCTCCTCTCTTCTAAACATGCTGAATTGCTATTTAACTTTATTATCTTTATAAAACTCTTCTCTCTCCCAATCAACATTTAGAAATATTCATTTTTTTGGAAAGGAAATATACAGGCCTTTCAAACTGGATATAAAATATATTCCACTTTATCCCATTTGGCAATTAAAATTTACCAAAGTTCATAAACTTATCTTCCGGGCACCATAAACATTAGCACAATAAATATTTACCCATATTTGCTGATTCTTGAGAATGCTTAAATATTTGAAGACCTAAATGTAGACTATTCTCCTGAGAGAGCATTTTTTTATAGAAAGGATAGACCAAATAATAAAAGTCTACATGGTAAGACTTTTGATAGCAAAGCTCTGCTTCCTTGAATTTATGTTGCCAGGAAAACATGAGGCAACAGAAGTAAACTTTAAATGGGGCATAGCCAGGCTTCTTTCAAACATCGGTTAGCAGAGCTCTCTGCTTTTTGCATTAAGTCGAGTTTCTATCAGGTGAGCGCACTGGTCCATTCAGTCTACTGCTGGCTAACAGTAGAGCAACAGTTCAGTTCAGGTGAGTCCTTCCTGTTTGTTGATCCACATTTTAATCTACATGTTATATGTTAATATTCCTGATTTAACAAATACATACCACAATGATGTATGTCTCTGAAAATACCAGGTCTTCTCTTATTTCCTCCCTTTTTTGTCTCATACCTCAAATTTTGATTCCTTCCAAAACTATACCGCTTAGGTAGTCTTCCTTAGACCCCATTCAGCAATGTTTATTACTAAAAATTATCATGAAAAATGTCACCAGTATTCCATTTTATGTGGAGCATGTGTGACTAAACTGATCCCTTGGAGAGCATTACAATCAGACATGGTCTTTGATTCCTCGTTTTGTGTAATTCAATTAAATATTTATTTTAATTTGAAACTTAATATAGGACTCTAATAAAATTTTCTTCAGAATCAAGCTGCGGAATAGCTGCACTGTTTAACAATCCTGACAGACTCTGTAGAGGCTTTTTTATTTACATTATTATAGTTACATAACTGACTTGCCCATTATGTGAAACAGATCACAGCCTCCTGAGCCTCCTCACACCTCTAGTTTAACCACAGGTCTCACCAGATGAAGACCACTTACACACCTTTGGCATTTGCCTGCTTTAGATTCCTCAAATCTTATAAAAGGATCTTGTATTTCAATAGAGCTTCCTTGATATTATTTGCTTCAGGAATTTTCCCAATCCATCAAATTGTTTTAGCACTGTCAGATTTGATTATTCATTTCTAATCATGCCACCACTCCTAAATTGTGAGAGATGATGAATAGTTCCTCAATATTACATTTAGTAAACCCAAACTAGGTTTGCTCTGTTACAGGAGTTCAGCAGCCTGGTTTAGTCTAAAATACTTCATATGTTCCTATATCACCAGCATCATGATCACCGTCCTTTCTTTGTCCTTCTCCACTAAAGATTCCGTTTCTATTCTTAACTCCACAGTTTTGATTATCTGTAATCAAAACACAGGATTTCATCTCCTTTCTCAAAAAGCTAGCTTGCTAGTATCACCTTTTTAATGAAAACATTTCCAATTCATTAGTCATACTAAATCTCACTCTGCTCTATCTCTAACAGCAACTCTTCTTCCCTTGTCATTTATAGAATTTAGTAATGCTACCACTCTTTTGAGCAACTAACATCCAAAATTCTAATAGGCATGTAACATACATTGTTTCTATTATCTTTTTAAATTTCAGTATAGTTGATAATATTACATCAGTTGTATTAGTTTCAGATGCACAATATAGTGATTCAACATTTTTATACCTTACAGTGTGATCACCCACTAATTCTAGTAATCATCTGTCACTGTACAACATTATATTATTGACTATATTCCCTTTTCACCCATCTCCGTACCCCTCCCAACCATCTTTCGGTCTCTGTTTCTATAAATCTGCTTTTGTCTTGTTTGTCTGTAGTTTTTTAGATTCCACATATAAGTGAAACTATAGGTATCTGTATTTCTCTGCCTGTGGGTTGCAACCCCTTTGGCGGTCGAATGACCCTTTCACAGGGGTCGCCTAAGACCATCCTGCATATCAGATATTTACATTACGATTCATAACAGTAGCAACATTACAGTTATGAAGAAGCAATGAAAATAATTTTATGGTTGGGTCACAACATGAGGAACTGTATTTAAAGGGCCAGAAGGTTGAGAACCACTGCTCTAGATCCATCCATGTTGTTGTAATTGGCAAGATTTCATTATTTTTATTGCTGTGTAATATTCCACTGTGTGTGTACGTATACCCCATCTTCTTTATCTACTCATCTATAGATGGACACCTAAGTTGCTTCCATATGGCTATTGTAAATAATGCTGCAGTGAACATAAAGGTGCATATATCTTTTTGGATTAATATTTTGGATTTCTTCAGATAATACTGAGAAGTGGAATTGCTGAGTCATAAGGTATTATCTAGTTTTGGGGGGAATCTCCATAATGTTTTCAGTGGCTACACCACTTTGCAATCCTACAAACTTGGCACAAAAATTCCCTTTTCTCCACATCCTTGATGACACAAGTTACTTGTTTACTTACCGATAATGGCCATTCTGACCGGTATATGGTAGTATCTCATTGTAGTTTTGATTTGCATTTCCCTGATGATTATCTTTTCTTATGTCTGATGGCCCATCTGTATGTCTTCTTTGAAGTAATGTCTTTTCATGGTCTCTGTTTATTGATTGGATTGTTTTCTCTGTATGAGCTTCTTACATCTTTTGGATATACCATTTGTGAATATATTCTCCCATGCAGTAGGTTGTCTTTTTGTTTTGATGGTTTTCTTCATTATGCAGAAACTTTTTTAGTTTGATGAAGTCCCATTTGTTTATTTTTGCTTTTGTTTCCCTTACTTGAGGAGACATATCCAAAAGGATATTACTCAGACTGATGTCAAATAGTTCACTACCTGTGTTTTCTTCTAGGAGTGTTATGGTTTCAGGCCTTATGTTTAAGGTTTAACCCAGTTTGAGTTTATTTTTGTATATGGTGTAAGAGAATAGTCCGGATTAATTTTTTTACATGTATCTATTCAATTTTCCCAACACTACTTGTTGAAGAGATTGTCATTACTATATGCTTACCTTCTTTTTCATAAATTAGTTCACCATATAAGCGAGGATTTATTTCTGGGCCCTCTATCCTGTTCCATTCATCTGTGTGTCTGTTTTATGCCGGTATCATCCTGTTTTGATTATTATAGTTTTGTAGTATAATTTGAAATCAAGGAACATGGTACCTCCAACTTTGTTCTTCCTCAAACTGCTTTGGTTATTTATGGTCTTTTGTAGTTCCATATAAATTTTAGGATTATTTGTTCTAATTCTGGAAGAATGTTCTTGGTATTTTTATAGAAATTTCATTGAGTCTGTAGATAGCTTTGGGTCATGTAACAGTGTTAATCATTTAATCATTCATGTAATCAATGTTAGTCATTTTAACAATGTTAATCCTAGTCCATGAGCATGGTATATAGCCTTCCATTTATTTGTGTCCTTTTTAGTTTCTTTCTTCAGTATCTTATAGTTTTCCTATGCACTAATAATGAACAATCAGAAGGGAAAATTAAGAAAACAATCCATTTACAATTGCATCAAAAATAATGAAATGCCTAGGAATAAATTTCACCAAGTAGGTCAAAGACCTATACATCATTGAAAAAAGAAATTGAAGAGGACACAAATAAATGAAAGGATTTACTAGGCTCATGGATAGAAGAATTGACATCCTTAAAATGTTCATACTACCCAAGCCTCTGCACATTCAATGCAATCCCTATCAAAATACCAATGGCATTTTTCATAGAGCTATAACAAATAATCCTAAAATTTACATGGACCACAAAAGGTTCTGAATAGCCAAAGCAATCTTGAGAAAGAAAAAAAAAATTGGAGTTATCATTCTACCTGATATCAAATTATACTAAAAGGCTACAGTATTCAAAACAGCATAGTTTTGCCATAAACACAAACATATAGATCAGTGGAACAATATAGAGAACCTAGGGGGGGGGAAACATGCCTATATGGTCAATTAATCTATGACAAAGTATGACAAAATGGGGTAAAGACAGTCAGTCTTCAATAAATGACATTAGGAAAGCTGGACAGATATTTGCAAGAAAATGAAATTGAATCATTTAAAGTATGAACCAAAACTATAAAACTCCTAAAAGAAAACATAAGCAGTAAACTCTGACATTGCTCTTAGCAATATTTTTTTGTATATGTCTCCTCAGGCAAGGTAAAAATAAAAAAATGGGACTACATCAAACTAAAAAGTTTTTGCACAGTGAAGGAAACCATCAACAAAATGAGTAGGCAACCTACTGAGTAGGAGAAGATATTTGCCAGTGATACATCCTGCATGGGATTAATATCCAAAATATGTAAAGAATTCATACCAAAAAAGAATCCCATTAAAAAATTGATAGAGGACATACATATAGCCAGTAGACAAATGAAAAGATGCTCAATATCACGAATCATCAGGGATTTCAAATTAAAACTACCATGAGATATCACCTCACACCTGTCAGAATGGCTACCATCAATAAAACAATAGGTGTTGGAGAGCATGTGGAGAAAAGGGAACCCTCAGTGTTGGTGGAATTGTGAATTAGTGCAGCCACTATGGAAAACAGTATAGAGGTTACTAAAAATATATATAACTACCTTATGACCCAACAAGTCCACTTCATTGCAGCATATTTTACAATAGCCAGGAAATAGAAGCAACCTAAATGCTCACCAATAGACTCATAGATTCAGAGAACAAATGATAATTGCTAGATAGGAAGGGGTGGGCAGATGGATTAAAAAAAGGTAAAGGGAATAAGAAGTACAAATTGGTAGTTATAAAAATAGTCATGGGATGTAAAGTACAGCATAAGGAATATAGTCAATAATATAACATGTATGGTGTCAGATGGGTATTAGATATATCAGGATGATCACTTCATAAGTTGTACAAATGCCTAATCACTATGTTTTATACTTGAAACTAATATAATATTGCATGTCAACTATAAGTAGAATATTTAAAAAAAAATTACACCAGAAAAAAAATTTCTTAAAAAAAATGTTTGTAGTATGGCAGATGGTGCTAACTGGACTAGAGTGGTCTAAGAGAAGGCACGAGGAGACCAATTAGGAGACTATTTGCAACAGTGCAGATGAGGGAGGATGGTATCAGTGCAACGGTTAGAAATGTCATCTCTCAGATTATGAAAGTAGATTCATCGGGATTTCCTTAACAGATTGGATATTGGAGGGGAGAGTGAGAAAAATGTCAAGGCTGATTCCAGACTTTGGGCATGAGAGACTGTAAGGGTAGTGTTGCCATGTACTCCATTAAGTCCTGAAATCAGCAGTGTCATAATTTGATGTCATCGCAGAAATATAAGATAAATGAGAATGAAATTTCTCCCTCCAGCCTAGCAGATAAGACAAAATAAATGTGCATAATTATAATACTTCTTGGTTACTATGATAGGGGGCCTCAGCAAAGTGCTATGAAAACTCATAGGAAAGAAGCAGTTATCTCCAGCCAGGGAGGGAAGGGAAGACCTAAGAGCAGAAGTTATATATGAACCTGGGCTATAGTTCTTGAGTTTGGCATTACATGACTTTAGAAAAATAAATTGCATTCTATTCATAGGGTTAGAACAATTAGAGTGACCTGGCTGGCAGTAATTTTTTGGTTCCATTTCAGACCACAGTTAATTATGCATCATTGACCAGAAAAAAAAGTCAAAACCAAGCCCTCTTTCCATCCTAGGCACACATATACACAGCAGGGCCTCTCATAACTTAGTTGCACTCAGTATTGTTTTGTTACTACATTGAAGAGATGCAGCAAGAACAACTCTTATTTATATCAATTAGTCTGTAGTAAAATTGGTTTCATTACACAGTTAACCCTTGAATAACACAATCTGAACGACAGTTCCACTTATACATGGATTTTTTAATAAATGCATACAGTACTGTAAATGTATTGCCTTATCCTTATTATTTTCTTAATATAGTATCTTTTCTCTAGCTTACTTACTATAAGAATACAGTATTAATACATACAACATAACAACACATGTGTTAATCAACTATGTTAACGATAAAGATTCTGGTCACACTAGGTTTAGGCTATTAGTGAAGTTTGTGAGGAGGCAAGTTACATGTGGATTTTCAACTGCACAGGTCTCCTAATCCCACCCTTGTTCAGGAATCAACTGAATATCATCTTGCCTGAGTTCTAAGAACCTACTGAGGACTTAACTGTACATTATTTTCCATCGCAGGAGCCTTCTTCCTCTATGCTGGATTTGCTGCTGTGGGACTCCTTTTCATCTATGGCTGTCTTCCTGAGACCAAAGGGAAAAAATTAGAGGAAATTGAATCACTCTTTGACAACAGGCTCTGTACATGTGGCGCTACTGATTCTGATGAAGGGAGATATATTGAATATATTAGGGTAAAGGGAAGTAACTATCATCTTTCTGACAACGATGCTTCTGATGTGGAGTAATTTTCAACTGCTGATATATGTGGTTATTAAACAAACTTGGGAGGAAAAAGCAGCAATTGGTGACCTCACTGCCCTGCTTCTAATCTGGTTCTTTCCACAGTCCAGTTTTGGATGACTTATTATTCTAAAATCCTTGATTAGGAGGAAGATACAATCATGTTGACACTTCTTTTCGTAAGTTGAAATGTAAAAAAATATATATTTACAGAGATTTTAAAATAATAATCATTGAACAAATGTGTGTAATTCCTTCCGAGATAGTCTAAAATGAATATTGTATTCAGTGATTTCAGTGGTATCCTTTTTTCCTAAGACCATATATAACTATTAGTGGCAATTAAGTCAGTGCTAATCTAGCTGAATCATGTATGTGATATAAAGAAGCATCCTAGGATTTGGTCTAAGATGTTTTCTATCAAAACTTGACCTATTGGCCTAAATTTTCCAAGGAGAAGTATCTTATCTGTGATTAGCTATTCGAAAGTAAATTCCATTAAGCTTTCATCAACAAATGCAAGTGCCTCCTACTTGGGCACAGCTGTCTTACCTCCTCTGGATTCCACATTTTGGTTTCTCGTTCCAAGTCAGACCTTGATTGTTCTTCAGAAATTGACTCCACACAGGATCTTTTGAACATTATGAAAAGCAGGTCTTTTGGGGTATATTTTCATACATATTTTTTGCATCAGTGATAAGTGTACATTTGCACAGATAAGCTAGCAAGTTTTGATAAGTATATTTTATTGCTAGAAATGTCAGAAAGAAAAGATTTTTATGGATCCCTAATTGAGTTAGTCACTTAGGTATGGAACTATAAATATAAATAGTACTAGATCTTCAACAGCATTTCAGGGTTGGTTTTTGTACATGCCAAAATCACTTGATACTCACCACACCTTTGCACATCAATTCTTGAGTCCTATGTGTGCCTTCATTTGTGTTATATAAATAAATGCTATCAGACTATTTCTCCCTTCTTTTATTAAAATAATTTCTGAAACAAAAAAGGAAGAAAATCAGTGACAAATAATCCTGCTATTGTTGCTATTTAATTTTCCTAAGGGAATTGTCACTTTTTTTTTTTTTTACTTAATAGTACTTGTCTTTTTTTTACTCTAAGAGCATAAACTAATTTTTTATTTTGCACACCCTTTCTCATTTTCCCTGACAATTTACATCCCCTACTATCCCCCCAAAAACAACACATAGATTTGTCTGTGGATGTTTCCTTTTACTCATGTTTAACTTGAATTTTTTCCCTTCTTGCCTAAAAATTGTGATTTACTATAGGAATAGATTAATGGTTCTCATATAGCACACATCTTTAAGAAATGTTGACTTTCTGCATTTCTATAATGTCTTTTCAAAGTGTTTATTGGTTTTTATGTTCCTTCATCAATGAACTCTAATTTTTGTTCTTATATATTAAGAACTATACAATATATACAAAGTTACTGCCTAGTTCCAGTGAAATTCTGAATGACTCTTCTTTGGCCAGCTATGAGTGCATAAGTTTGATGCATTTTAACATGGCTCTAAACATCTAATAAGGTATTCGTGGGAGTGAAAGGTGGCTGTCGCTAAATTCATTGTGTTTCCGCCAGTCTCCAAGATGTTTTTTTCTTCTCTTTAAGTCTGGCTTGTTCACATCACAATGTCAAAGCTGAGAATGCAGCCAAAAAGATTCATTCTCTAAGTCACCAGGGGTGCGTGATATGTGCTTTAATGATCACTTTACTGGTAAAAAAATTTTCTCGCTTTGATCATTGCATATAATAAAACATTTATTTTACGGAGTGTTTTTTTCATTGAATTAGGTGCTTTTACAATTGATTTCCAAATAGATGTTAATATTAATTTGTCCCATAAGAGCAGATGTGATTTCATAGAGAAATTTTTTATTCTATTGATATTTCTTATCTATGTAACATTTCATAAGGTAAAGGTAAAGTGAAATGGAAAGGGAAGGGTCTGTTGTATATTAAAATCAAAATATGATGGAGAGAAAAGATATTTAGACCAATAAAGTACTCACCTTAAGAAGTCTTCTGATTTATCCAAATAATTGCCTCAGTTCTTCTCTTTATTATATATGTAGCCTTAAACTCAGCTGGGCTGAATGCACAGTAACTTTATTAAAGGAGCAACTCAACTCTTATTTTTTTGTAAAGCAGAACATGGCCAGTTTCCCTGGTATATGCAAATGGTATTTTCAACTTTATACCCATAAGTGCACATTGTAACAGGGAAAATTTGCCACAGTCCTCCTCAACCCCTTCTTTAAAGGACTATTTGTTATTTATATAGCGATAAAGATAACATTCCATATCTTTGAAGTACAGAACAGAGAGGCACAGTATAAGAATTATTTATAATTTTTTAAAAACAAATTACTTCAAAAGGAACCTTATACAATTAGGGATTATTTTTAGATCCGGTGAATATTTATAGTATATTAAAAATTTAATGTTTGAATTTTGAAAGTTTTTTTAAGTTCTCAGCATTATTAGCTACCACTATCAACTTGAAAACATTCTGTTTGAAATATCATCAAATATATATTTTATAGGACAATTTATTTATGGTTTAACCTACCATATTAAAATGCATTAAGCATCATGTACTTAACTGAAATTATAGATCTGCTTCTAGACATGCTGCAAGTTCAACAGATTTATATTGAGTTTTAGGAAAACATAGTGAAGAAAGCTGTAACCCCTGTTAAGGCTTATTAGCTGAATGGCTGATGAGATCTGCACTAGACTTGAGAAATATAACTTTCCATCTGCATCTGAACACTTAAGTCTAAAAGTGATGTCAGATAGGTTTTAAAGATTTGGTATTAATATTTTTCTTCAATATAAACATTCCTAATAATTTTGACTGATGCACCTTATTCAATAATTACCAAGCACATGATTTTATGTATATGTAAAATGTCTAAATTAAAAGTAGACTTAGAAAGTTTGAAATTTTGTTCCCAATCATATGCAGTAGTTAGTTCACTGATGAAAATGCTGAGGGTAATGCTATCAAGTGCTTTCTCATAGCTTTATTTACCACTAATTAAGATTAAATATATGAATATAAATATGTTTTTTTAAGTAATTCACTCTAAAACAAATCTGTTAAAGAATTTAGAAATTATTTACTCTAATTTCAAAATCAATTATCCAGTGGAAGAATGAACAGGAAAAACATAAGTTGACAACTTGTCCTTTTTCTTTTTCTTCAGAAAAATTGAAATGCATTATAATAATCCATAGATCCAGGGGGGAGATATTTTAGAAAATACTATCCATATGTTATCTAAGACAATCTCACAATCTAAATGACACTAATATAGTTTATAAATACTGGAATACAGTGAGGGGGGACTGGAAGGATTGTTTTGATTTTATTTCATAGGCATAGTAATTAAAAACAACATGAGATATTTTATTATAATCAGATGTTTTAAACCATTCTCTTACATAAAATCTCAAATTATACTAAGCACCCAATAACTGACAGTTGTGACAAGTTTTCAATTACCAAATTCAGACCTTTTCACTAACAACAAATACAAGAATGATATACCTGGCCAGGAGCAGAGAATTCATAATATGTCCTTTATAACAAAATGTATTAAATTGTGGATAAAATTTACAGCTCATGTGTAAATGCTGCCTCTAAAAAAAAATCAGAATTGTTATGTTTTAATGTCCTGTTTTCTGTCATATTCTATTAATTTTCTTAGCCTCATGTACAGTAATGTTAATCTAATTGGTGAAGTGATTCAGGTTATAGCAGTGAATCAAAGGTTGGTTCATGCAGTTCTGGGTGGACAATCTTGCCGTTTTCTAGAAATAGAATTATTTAAAAATGCCAAACAGCTAACTGCTATCAACTCTCTTATATATTGTCTCTTAAAGAAGGAAATTTTTGTGTGCCAATAACCAGCAGAGAGATATTTTATAAGTATTAATCATGCTCAGAAATACATGAAAGAATTTTATCCAGATTTGCTTGTGAGTGTTAAACAATATAATTCCTATAAATCGTTACTTTGTACGTATAAAATAGTCTGCTGCACTTGAGTGATTTAGTCTGTGGAATGTTAAATACCTACCTTTGTTTAGCACTAATACTCAGATTTTTGTTTTAGACAGTTAAGTTCTTGTGTTTGTCATATCAATATAAATGAGAAAATGCAGCCTACACGTACTTAAAAGATAAAAACCAGTATTTTGTAAAGTTTTAAAATTTAGCAAATTTTAATATTCAAGTAGCATTCCATCTCATTTCAAGGTTTAAAAAAGATGAGACTGAACTCTAGCCAAAGTAGAAAATTTATACTCTACATGTCCAAACTGGTTCTTAACATCTTTTGGACTATATTTCACTTGATGTTATAATATCTTTTATTTATAATGTTCAAAATTCTATTTAGAAGCTCTAATGTATATCTAGACTAAATCTAAACTGTTTTATGCTTTTAAAATATGTTTTCAAAGTATATATTTTATTTTTTGAGTGCATGTTATGGAGTGTTTAATATTCACATGTCTTGGCAAATCCAATATAAGTATTTATTCCTACATGTGACATGAGATATGTCTTAAAAATTATGAATATGTATAAGTTCCTTCAAAGTCATTCTAGCCTATAGCTGTATCAAAAGTATTGTATATTTTATGGAGATTTAGTGATGTATATGTAAATGTTTTTTTAAGTTATTTTATTGAAGTTTATCTTTACATAAAATTTAAATCTTTTTTTTAAAAAATGTGTCAGTGCCAGAACTATAAACGGAAATAAATAAAAGTTAAGACAATTCATTCTCATTGATCTTCCTTGTATTTTTGTATTTTCTATAATTCTTGTCCTTAGATTTTGGGCTTTAGCTTACATAGTAAAAACATCTACAAAGATTTACCTCTACGTATTTATGCAATCCTTTTCATTTTAAAGGTATTTTCCTAGTTTGATCATGGGTAAACTCATCTTTGAAAAACATTTTATAATATCTAAAAATTGTTCCAAAGAATTATTCTAAATAATAAATATAAAACTTTAAAATGAAGTGCTTAGGAACCCTTGAAATATTTCTGGTAGTTGTCAGAACAAGATGTTTCCATGAACCATTATGTTGGGTTGACAAAAATACCTGCAGGATGACCAGTTGACAGTCCTTTTGGGACACTTTTGCTCTCCACTACCATTCTGCCCCAACTGTAGCTTTTATTAGTAACATTATGTTTGATCTGGGTGGCTACCAGACTTATGCCACAGTTAGGGTGGGCCATCCTGAGTCCAGCTATAGAAATAGCCCAAGCAGACCCTCTCGAGACACTAGATCTATAGCTCAAAGGCTTACAATGCAGTTGGCAACTTAACCAAGGATTCTGATGGCAGCAGGCAAGGTTAAAATACTACAGTCAAAATGACCCTTGACAATCTCATAAATTATGTATAAAGTGTCCACTCACCTGGACAACTGAATAGTGTGGTACTTATCTGAATCTGTGGTCAGAGAAGTCCTCATGTCATTGTGCAATCTTGTGGAGTAAATGTCCATTTATCAACACTACCACTTAAATTGAGAATATTTTGGTGGCTTGCCCAAGATCATACAGGAGGAAGTGGTAAACTTCTCCGAACAGTCTTCCTCTCGGTCCTTATTCAGAATGTCTTCTTGTCAGATCCAGGCAGAAAGATTAAAAAATAGACATTGTGAATTCCTGTATTATAACTTAAAGAGTGTGCAGAAAAAGAATCACATGCCTCATTTTAAACTGGACTACAGACACAATTCGTGAAAACCTTTCATTTGGGGATTCTTTTCCAAATACGAAGCAGTATATGGTACACTGTTTAAGAGGTCAGACTGAAGGCATATTGTCTAGGTCTGAATCCTAGCTTTCAACTTGCTGCCCAGTAACCTCAATTACACAGTTATTCTATGCCTCACTTTCTTTTCTGTAAATGGAGATGTCGTTACTGTCATATATGTGTTGGGGGATTGTAGCAGTTAATCGTGTAAAGCACTTAGAGCAATGACATGAAGTGCTGATGACTGTGGGCTATTCTTAGTGTCATCTTCTGTATGCTGTCCCTGATGCTGCTAATGTTGTGATCTCCAAAGTACAAGCAATGTGCTTTTAAATTCCCTTCCGGGAACAATTACTAGGAACAGGGGAACATGGGCTTCTTTGACATACGTCCTACAGGCTGTGTGACTGCCATAGCCAGGCTCCCTTCTGACCAGAATACTTTGAGCTGACATGGCTGATATCCCTCTTCCTTTCTCCATCTCTTCCATGAACATCCTTCTGAATGGCACTGTTGATAAGACAGCCTCATTGTCTCCAGATTAACAGCATTTAATGTACAGTTTCTATTTATGTGATCTCACTGTCAAGAAAACAAAGTAATTTTAGAAAATTTCTGTCACCTTTCACCATTAAAAAATAATTATTGAAACCCTCTCCAAATGAAAACTGACATTAACCCTTCACTAACTGGCTATATTGAAATTAAGTTCATATTACTATAGATGTTATGAATTTAATATGAAACATTGATAGCATTTTTTACATATAATATTTCATGTACTTTCCATTACATTTACAAAAATTAGTTTCAGACAATCAGTACATACAGCAAATTTTTTACATAAAGGGAAAAACTGGCATGCATTACTTATAACAAATGGATACTAAACTTAAAAAAAAAGAACAATAACCTAAAAACTCACAGAGACAAGAGTATGGTGGTTACCAGAGGAGGAGGGAACTAGGGGAAGGTAGCAAAGGGTAAAGTGGGGATAAATGGCGATGGAAGGAGATCTAGCTTTGGGTTATAACACATGATGCAATATACAGATGATGTATCATAGAATTGTACACTTGAAACCAAATAATTTTACTAACCAATGTCACCCCAATGAATTTAAAACAACAAACTTGTTAGAGCAGTAGTTCTCAGACTGGTAGCACAGACATTGCCTGTGAGTTCGTTAAAATGCAAATATGTGGGCCTCACCTGAGGTAGTGAATCAGAATCTCTGGAGATGTAGGTGAGAACACTGTATATAATATATATACACACACGTATTGGAAATATAATCAACATATAAGTTGTGTAAGTTTAAGGTATACTAGTACAACATATTGATTTGATACATTTGTATATTGCAATATGATTACCACCTTAGCTTTAGCTAACACCTCTATCACATTAATTATCATTTCCTTTCTGTGGTGGGATCAATTCAGATCGACTCTATTAAACTTGTAAGTTTAAAATACAGTGCTGTTGTCGATATCACTAAGCTGTGCATCAGCTCTCCAGGACTTACTAGTGCCAGACTGTGCCCTTAAACAACATCTCCCAATCCCCAACAGCCTCTGGTGACCACCATTCTATTCTATTTTTACCAGTTCACATTTTTAGTCCAGGAAACTATATTTTAACAAACACTGGCTGATTCTGAAGCACATGAGAGTGTGGGCACCACGCATTAGAATTTTGAGATCACCACTTTGAAAAGGAAATCAGCATCATGTTCTTTCAAGAGGTGAGCTCATCTGTGAATAATATATAAACTGATTGAGTAGATTTATATGCGAATTAGGAATTCATAAAGCTAAGTCATTTCTACCTTGGGGCTTTGCATGTGGTGTTTGTTACCACTGCCTTGTATGCTTATCATCTGTTCTTTTATGTGTCTAGTTCCTTGTCATTCAGGTATCAGGTAAAAATTATCTCCTTTGAGAGCCTATCTTGATGTTATTTAATTGTTCCCTTCCTGCCCGATACATCATTATGTAACCTTGGTTTATTTTCTTTCGAGTATTTACTATTGAAATTTTTACTTCTTGTCTGTTTCTACTACTAGAACATACACTACATGGGAGTAAGGAACTTATATTACTTCCTACTGACTCCAGCATTTCATAAAGTACCTAGCATATAGTATGTGCTCAATAAATGTTTGAAGAATGAATGGATACATGCATCACAGGCGCTCATGTGGCCCACAAAAGAGCATTGGAAATTTTCCCTGGGCTGGAAAGAAATTGTTAAAATGACACCAGGGCACAAGTCAATATCAATAGCATGCTTTATAAATGAACCTTTGTACAGCAAAACTCTTAAGCAAGCAGCAAATTCCCTATGGTACATGAATGCATGTGTATTCATATAAACACAATAGCATGACAAGTTTGGGTTGTTTCTTATGAGTCCTATTAATGGAGGGGAAAACCTAGTAAGAAATACCATTAAATATTAAGATAGCAAAGTTGGGATGGGATTTGCAGGTTTTATAATAAGTTATTCTATTTCTGCATTTTATTTATAGAATAACAACTCATTTTTTATGTGCCAGATACTTTATACAGTAAGTCCCCACTTAATGTCAATAGGTTCCATGATTTTAAGTGGAAAAAGATAAAACAAGACCAATTTTACCACAGGTTAACTGATAAAAAATAAAAGAGGTAAGGTATAGCATCTAATCAACGTTGTAACAAAATGGCATTAAAAGAAACGATGTTATTTGAGGACCTCCTGTATTCATCATTTCATTCTAGCCTCACAAAACCCTGTATCAAAAGTACTAATATTCCCCCTATTTTATTGTTTCTTTTTTACAATGAGCTTTATATGGAAATTTTTATAACTGCCTCTACCTGAAAATTTTTGCTGGCCCTGATCGCCCCTCAGGGCTTCTCCACCTCCCCCTGCTGCTCCTGAGGGGTGATTGCGGCAGCAGCCACCACTCACACCCGCTACTGGCTATGGCCCCAATCACTCCATGCCGTCAGTGGGTGCGAGTAGGGCTGGCGCTGTCAGTGCATGGGAGCAGAAGGTAGCAGGAGTGGGGCTGCCGGCAGACAGGGGACCAGGGGCGCGGCAAGAGGGGCGCCGAGGATGGGCCAAGACCCGCCCCTGTGCCCACAGCAGCCTCACGGCCCACAATTCCTTTCAAGGTACACGAATTTGTGCACTGGGCCCCTAGTTAGGAATATAAAGAAGATAGAAGGGGCCTCAAAACAAGCTGGCCCCACACCCACATACGGTGATTAAAAATCGGTAGAAAGATCTCAGACTGTGGAGGGCCCCCCTGACGATCAAGGAATCCCAACTTTCGCATAGGGCCCACAAACAGACTCGCTTGCTCTGAGCTTCAGCACTGGGCAGCAGCTCAGAAAGCACCAGGGACACATGGGGAGGAAATGAATTGTCTGGCTTTGGGCCAAAGGTTGCAGGGGCAGCTTTGTCCCAGACAGAAGTGCAGGCAGAGGCCATTGCTTCTACAGAGCTGACAGGCGGGTGCCATATCTGAATCTCCATCAACCTTGCTAACAATGTTCACCCCACCCTCGTGATTCCCTGAGACCCTTTCCACCCAACTTGCAGGCCCACACAAGATATTCCAGTGGCTCTTCCATGCAAATGACCTGTCTTGGCTCATGCTGCAAACTTTCCTGAAATCTTTCAAAGGTTCACAAACCCCAGACATGTAGCATTAAATACATATCTTGTATCTTCAACACAGTTAAGGTTAATCAACAAATAATTACTGACTGCTTACTATGTACTAGGTACAATTCCAAGTAATACAGTGGCTCTGGACCTATAAAACGTACATATAGCTCAATAGCCTATAAAATAAAAGCCCAGTGACCAGAACGACCAGAGACCAGAACACCATGGCTCCTCGTCCAGGCTGGCCCCATCCCCCAGGGAGCGGTTAGGGGTGCTCCTAGGCAACGCAATAGGGTGCAAGTTTGATGGGAAAAAGTCAAAGGGGGGAAGGTCTTAAGGGTCTGTGGGGTTGGGGTGGTCGGCCCGGAGTAGGTTTGGAGTGTGCTGGGGAAGGAAGAGGAAGATCCGATGGAAAACAGCTCAGCACAGTACCTTTCTCATTGTGAACCGGGACGATGCCAGCCATGGACTGAATGGGCAGATGTTTCATGAGTGCGCTTGGGACCAACATGTTCATGGCAGCGGCAGTACTCCTGAAACTTCATTGACATTTTTTTCTTTATTGACTAAGGTATTACATATGTGTCCTTATCCCCCCATTGCGCCCCAACCCCCACTCATGCACTCACCCGCCTGGTGTGTGTGTGCAAAATAGTGCAAAATGGAGTTCTAGCTCTCAACAATAAATGTAGAAAAGTGGGCAATAAGACATATAAACATGAACTGTTCCAGTTATCTAAAGCTTTGTAACCACCTCAAAGCTGTTAGTAGCTTAAAAGAACACATTTTGATCACAAATATTCAATCTAGCAGGGCTAGCTTATTTACATCTTGGGCCAGGAATCTGTAAAGCAGGAGGCTGGTTCACTCACCCATCTGGTGCCTGGGCTGAGAAAACCCAAAAGGCCCGGGCTGAGAAAGCTGGGCTCCTCAGGAATCTTAACCTATCTCTGTATTGTCTTTCGACATGTTCTCTCTAGCCTGGAGGCTTTACCATACCCAGACTTCTTACATGGCAGCTCCGGGCAACAAAGGCCTGTGTCCTCAAAGAGGGAATGAGAAAATATTAACTATATCATTTTCATAACATAGTCTTCAAAGTCATACAACATCACTTCCATCTCTTTCTGTTTATTAGAAGCCAGTCATTAAGGTTCATCCATATCAAAGAAAGAGCAATTAGACTCCACTTTTTGTGGAAGGAGAGCCAAAGAAATTGCAAACATAACTTCTGGCCTCAAATATTACATTCCTTTCATGCAAAATACACTGCCCACTTCCCAAAATAACCCCATATCTGCAAAAGTCTCACCTATTGTGGTACCAGGCATAGGTTCAAAGTCCAGAATCACCTTCACGCGTGTATAAGACTCTTCAGAGGCTATTTATCAAGTATAGCTCCTCTAATATAGCTCCTTTTAATATGAAGACCTGGTGAACTGAAGAGACAAGTTATATGTCCTCTGTATACCAACATTCAATGGTGGAAAAGGTATAAGATAATTATTATAGACTTTCCCACTGAAATGAGGGGAAAGAAAGGCAAACAGGAGTCACCAATCCATAACAATTCTGAAGTTCAGTCATTTACATACTGATGGTTCTCTGAGTCAGACCAGATGCCTGGAAATGCAGCACAGCATCTCTGTAGGTCTTAGCTCTACCCTCTGAGCTCATGGTTCCACCTCCTTAGTCATTCTTTTACATTAAAAAAAAATTGCTGATGTTTTTAGCTAAGTAGTTTTAGCAGTCTGCTTCCTGCCAGTAGTACTTCAAAAGTCCAAAGGCCTCTTTTCATGTTGTAATGGCTTTGTACCTTTTAATCCAAGCAGGTAGTGTTTCTGCAAGTACACTTCTCTTAAAACAATGTGGGTCTCTTATGAATCATACTGAGGTTCAACCAATTAGAAAAAAAACCATACCCACAAAATTCAAAATTGGTTTCCTTAAAAGCACCTATTGTTGAACGTTGACAATTTGCAATGCATGCTCTTTAAGAACCTTAGCAGTATTTATCTAAGATACCATCACAAATCTTTGAGGTCTTTGCAGTATTCTACTCTTGATATCACCTCACATTTATGAAATCTTTGCAGATAATGGACTCCCCTGACGTTATCTTTATTTCCTAATTTTCCTGACAGTGTCCTGGAATTAATCTTTGTCCAAACTCTTTTCATACTTTCACTTAACACAATCATATTGAATTTTATTACAGGCAGCTAGAAGAAGCCAGGTGGCATCATCAAGTGCATGTAGCTTGGGATGTGATCTCAAGAAAAACTGCTATGGAATTGAAGGAGACAGGAAAGGAAGGAAGCTAATAAGGGCTTTATTACCAAGCAAGAGACCATTCTACGCAACAGAAGCTTAATTTTTCTGAGGAACTCTGGAAAAACAGCTCCTGTTAAGCAGATTCCTGAGCCCCATTCCCAGAGATTCTGATTCAATATTTTCAGGCCCAGTGTTGTAGAACATGCTTCTGGGGGAAGTATTCTATCCAAGAGACAGGGGACTGGGGTATTTATCCACCAACTCCAACTCGTCACTGTTTTAAAAGACTGCTCTCCAACAGCATTAACTTCCGGGTGTGTCCTGACTGCCCGTGCACAGGCAGAGCAGGTGTCTGCAGCCCAGAGAAACCCCAAAGGAAATAGCAAAGGTATTGGCAGTTGGAAATCAGGCTGGCATGTATTAAAATGATACAGGCCAAGGAAATATTAGCAGAGAACTAACAGCATTTGCTACACTGCTGTATGTGGTGTCATGGGGAAAATAAACATTAACCAAGAAATTACATGAATAAATTACAATTATGGTAAGTGCTATAAAAGTCAATTACACGAGACTATCCCTAATGATAGCCTCATATTATTTCAGACGGCAACTACTTCCTGAGTAGTTGATGCTGACCAAAATAATGCACCAACCCCACTACTGAATGTACAGTATCTTATTTGAAGTCACTGTGATTGGCAGTTTACATTACAAATGTGTGCAAAATCATTATGAAGTTTTCCCTTTTGTTTCATTTGGATAAACCTTAGCCAGGATTTACTTTGTTTTATAAACCTTAAATTGTAAATATGGAAAAAAAGTCGTTTCAATTATTTTTTTTTCTTTAAGTGGTTTCACCAAGAGAAAAGCTAAACCAGTATTGTATTTGAGAAGTATGTTATAGTCTATTCTATTACATGAGATGTCTTTTTTATTTTGTAATTCTATACTTGCTTTCCCAGAAATATATTTTAAATATATTTAACTCTTAAAGCACCTGAAGAGTTAGCAACTATAAAGTTAGAGAACAGACCACAAAACTACCCTTTTCAGGGGTCCCAAGAGCAGCCTCAGATTTGATAATTGCTGGAAAGACTCAGAATTCACTGAAAGCTATTACACTCTTAGCTACAGTTTATGACAGGGAAAGGACCTAGACTAAAACCAGCCTAGGTAAAAAACACATAGGGCAGAGTCTAGGAAAGTAACACATACAGAGCTTCCAGTTGTCCCCTTCTGTGGAGGTGCGGACAGTTATTCCCAGTATCAATGTGTCACAACACAGGGAATTATGCCAACCAGGGAGCTCACCTGAGCCCTGGTGTCGTGTTTACTGGAGTCCCATCAAAGTAGCATGGTTGACTGCCCAGATGGCTGATCAGAGTTTCTAGCCCCTTAAGGAAGTTGAGATGATACTGCTTGTCTCAGTCCCATCCTAAATCACCTTGTTACTATCTAGTTTGACCCAATATCCTCAGAAAAACAAAGACACTTTTATCAGGCATGACATTTCAAAGGCTTAGCAGCGGTTCTCAACCTGTGGGTCGCGACCCCTTTAGGGGTCGAACAACCCTTTCACAAGGGTTGCCTAAGACCATGGGGAAACACATATATAAATACATACTGGGGTTTTTTTTGTTTTTTTAAAAAATATATATTTTATTGATTTTTTACAGAGAGGAAGGGAGAGAGATAGAGAGTTAGAAACATCGATGAGAGAGAAACATCGATCAGCTGCCCCCTGCACATCCCCCGCTGGGGATGCGCCCGCAACCAAGGTACATGCCCTTGACCGGAATCGAACCCGAGACCCCTCAGCCCACAGGCCGACGCTCTATCCACTGAGCCAAACCGGTTTTGGCAATACATACTGTTTTTGTGATTAATCACTATGCTTTAATTATGTTCAATTTGTAACAAGGAAATTGGGGGTCACCACAACATGAGGAACTGTACTAAAGGGTCTCAGCATTAGGAAGGTTGAGAACCGCTGGCTTAGAGATTACCTCCCCAAAGCCAAAGGGCAAAGGTTAGACCGCTTTCTGGGCAAGTTTAAATTCTTTACTACACTGCACCTTACTTACCCTGTATGGTCAATGCACTAAAGTCCTCATAGTCTCTTCACCTTACTGAGTTTAACTTCCAAATTGTAATAATCATATAACTACATGTGGACTTCTGAAATAAATGTGCTTTCAGTACTACTAGATTTAGGTAATTATTTAGGGAAAAATAAGTTTATTTACTATTTGAAGCCAACAAAAAATTCACAGCTCTATCTTATTCTAATTTCTTTTTTCTATACATTGGTCTTCATTGCTATGTTATTTTGTGTTTTGCAAAATAATGCTCAGGATAATCAATCAATGATGGAATACCTTTCGTTTAATATCAAGATGAAAATCTGGCCTTTTGAAAAACTATAAATGTAGACCAGGTAATTATATTCTCCTTTCACAAGATGATTACTATATTTGAAGAAAATTATTTGAGCTCATTGTGCTCTCTGAGGCAGCAAAATTAACTCCCTTAAACTAGCTAAAAAACTAAAGACTGCTACCGTTTAAACATTAGCTGTTGATGTTTCTAAATCATTATACTTCAGATAAACTCTGCAACACAAATCACTGAATGATATGTAGGCATGTAAAAATGCAATATCTAATCATCATTTTCATTAAAGGCACAGAAATGCCTAACAATTTCTTTTTGGTTCAGTTAAATATCACAATGCCCCCTGCTGGGCTCTTTGTAATATATCCATACAAATAACAATTTTAGAATACAAACATTAAAAATCTTGACACAATAAATAAATACAATGTTGAAAACAATGCCTATATTTTTATAAATGAGAACTCCTTATGTAATATTTATGGGGGAAAACATTAGCTATTTTAAAATTAGTGAACATAAATCATTTTTCCATTGTTGAACAGTTTTTTAATAAAAGCATTGACTTTTTTTTAATCTTGAAGAGAATAACATTTTCCTTAGTAGACATGTATCCACAAAAATGTTATCCCAACAAAACAGGAAATATATTTTATTTAAAAAATTAGTGCCAGAATTCTTAATGAGGGTACAATATTTAAGATAGTAGCTAAGAAAATTATTATGAGGTTATGAAATATATTTGATATTATTGGTATTTTTTTCTGTCTGAAAATCTTGGAACATTTTGCTAAATATGTGACTGCACTAAATTTTAAAGTAAGTGCACAAGAAAGGAAGCAATTAAAATATTTTTAATCCATAAATAGAAGCAAATAATGTACTGAATAATCACCATAAGAATGATACATAGTAACTTTATATATTTTTTCTAAAAACTTAAAGATATATTAATGCTACTAAATAAATACCTATATAAACTTTTATTAAAATGTTGTAAAACAAACCATAAATATATCCTCTGGCTATTTTTACCTTATGTTAAGCTACACTTTCTCATTCCATACTATGTTGATGAAATTCTGAATATTAAGTGAAATGCTAAATCAGGCAGAGATTTTAGAGTTTTAGTTGTTCTTAAGTATTTCCTGCCCTCCAGTGGTATCTCCCTTACTATTTTCACTGCACCTTTCAACATTACAAAGAGAAGACTCATTACTTCTACACTTACACTGTGAAATTATATCACACTGTATGGCAGCATCTAATCTTTCTTTCACTACAGGTTCACTCTCTGTTTGCACCCAGGCATCACATCTCACAAACTGTACAGTGCAGTTATTACTGGTTTGGTTCTGTAATACATGTGTTGAATTATGCTGAGACTGTGCAGACTGATCTGTGTTATTTTTCATTGAGACCTGATGAAAACTTTCAGTTTGTTTATGAATTTTGTCATTGTTTTTAACAATCCTATCACGTGGAAATTCTGCCATCCTTTCTAAATAAAGATTATTAGTTGTTTCTTCAGTTTTGATGGATCTCCTACTTGAATCTTCAATTTTCTGCAATGTTTGATCTTCATCATCAGATGGCTAAAAAAAAAATTAGTAATTTTTCTGTAAATGATGCTTAAATTTAAAAAAAAATCATTCAATCACTTCAAAGCACGAATTCATAGTACAAAAAATTTCAAAACACAGAAGAGACTTTTGCAAATCAAGATGGATATTTGGTTTTTAAAAATCAAGGTTATGACATTTTAAAATAGCAAGAGCAATAATAATCCTTGTAGTAAAAATACAAATGAGTTAAAAAAGAGAAAATAATTTTGTCGTTTATCATAGGCTACATCATCCCCCTGCCCTCCACTTAGAGGAAACAGTATACAGCATACTCTCCAATCACTTAAAAGAGTGGGGTAGAAGTAATAATTTTGAAATAAATAGCTAGCACATAAAGCTTCTATTATTCACTCTCTGACTTAGCAAGTAAAAAATATCTATATTGTACCTTTTATGGGCTTAGTCTCATAAAACATATAACTTAACGAGAGTTACCAACTAACAGGAAGTCAAATGGCTGAAAGAAAAGTTAAATAGCAATAAATATTATAACATATAAAAAGTTAAATTTTAAGAACTTTTTACAGGTCTAGATTTCAATTTACTAGCTTGAATCTTTCAACTTCATGAAAAATGTATCTTTTAATTACTAGTCGTTTTACAGATATCTTGTATAAAATTGATTATTCAAGCTGGATTAAAAAAAGCAAGGTTAACATCAAAAACCTAAAATGAGGTACATACCTCAGCTGATTGGCACTGAAATAGAAAAAGCAAGCCCAAGAAATAGCATTAAGACTGGCTGGCACAACTTAGAGAAAACAACCTCAATAAATTTATTTACTCAAGAAATGAATATTCGTTAGCATCTGCAATGTGAATGAAGCAGATATGATAGCTACTCTCTTACAGCAATAATACTCATGGGTAGAAATTACATTAATCAAATAATCATACACATGTATGTTTAATTATAAACTGAGAAATTCACTAGGAAGAATAAGTATGAAGCATTTTGAGAGCATAACTGAGGGGCCTAATTTACACTGAGGAACTAAGAAGGGACTTTAGAAGAAGTGACATACTTAAGCTAAGACCTACAAGATGAATAAAAGTACGGTAGAGGAAACAGGACACATAAGAGCCCTGAAGCAGAAAAGAGACTAATAAGCTAAGGAAAGTGAAATGTCAGTACCTATAGAGAGTGGAGAGCATTCTAAGATAATACTAGAAGTTGGAGATGTTACTAAGGCCGGGAACGCATACAACCTATACCCACTGTATTTTAGATTCCAAAGTAAAATAAAAATCCACTGAATAAATAAAAATAATATGGTTTTAAGTTTTCAAAAGATCATGATGATGGAGAAAAAGTGGGGAAAGTAGAAGTAGAGAAATCTCTTAAGAAACAACCACAATAGTTCAAGAACAAGATGATGATATCCAGACTAGGACACTAACACCAGAAGAGAATTAGATAAGTATGGATTTTATTTTGGAGGCAGACTTGATTGGATAAAGTGATGGAATAAATGTAGTTCAGGAAAAGAGACGAGACAGAAAGAAATGACAAAGTTAACTAGTAGGTTTCCAGTGTGAGCGGCTGAAAAATGTATCTACTAACATGAGAACTATCAGAAAGATCGGGGCATTCATTTTAAAGTATGAAAATAAGTAGATTTTTTAAAAATATCCATAAAGATATATCCAATAGGAAAGTGAACATCTAAATAAGGAGCAGGGCTAAAGTTTTGAGAACTACCACTGAATAGATAGTGAAGTCATTGGAGCATATAACATCATCCAAAGTTCAGAGTTTAGGTTACCAGAAGAAAAGGGTCCTGTAGCATACCCTAATCATTACCACATTTAAATAGAGATAAGGGTGGACTAGAAATGGGCAGAAGCTTAAAGTATCACACAGAGAGGTCTGAAGAAAACCGAGACACTGTGTAATCATAAAAGCAAAGAGAAGCAAATGTTTCAAAACAAGAAAATAATTATTTTTATCAATGTTACTAGGAATTCTCATAAAACAAAACCGAAAAGTGTCCATTGAATTTGGCAACATTGAGGTCACTGATGTCTTTCCTTTAGCAAGAGCAGTTTGTACAGTGAGCTAGAGACAAAGGCAGATGAAAGATTACTCTACCCAGCAAAGCTATCATTTAGAATTGAAGGTCAGATAAAAGAGCTTCAAGACAAGAAAATATTAAAGGAGTTCATCACCACCAAACCATTATTACATGAAATATTGAAAAGCATTCTTTAAGAAGAGGAAGAAAACAAATTTAAAAAGGCCAAAAATATGAACCATAAAATTGCAATAAACATATAATCTACCAACAATTGAATCTAAAAATCAAAATAAATGAACAAGAAATCTAATGAAGAAAATAAACTAATGAATAACATAGAATCAGAGGCATGTAAACATGGGACAGACTGACAAATCTCAGAGGGAAGGTGAGGGGCCAGGAAGAGATTAACCAAACATCTTATATGCATTTATGCATTATCTATGGACACAGACAACAGGATGGTTAAGACCTGGGGTGGGGCAGGAACCCGGGGAGGGAAAAAAAAGGACATCTATAATACTCTCAACAATAAAGCTTTTTAAAATAAATAAGTAAAAATAAAATATATTAAAGAAAAAAAAGATGGAAGCATTAATGGAGTAGAATTCCACTTAAACATGTGCATTTAAGAGAAATGCAGCATTCCCACTCAGAAAATAACATCACTCCAATTATTCATATAAGCCTTGAGACTTTCTTTATTGTATGTATTCTTGGTTGTTTTAGGGTTTCAATTATTGTGAGTGGGCTCTTTTAAAAACCTTTTAAAATAAACACAACTTTATTTTACACACACACACATCTTGATAAGAAGCGCTTTTGTAAATAACAATGAACACATCCATCACTGTTATAAATGTGAATAAATGATGATCATTTACATTTTAATTTATATTTATTTCATATTCTTACATTTTTGATATTTTTAAATTTTTGTTTACATTTATTTCTATAATTTATTAACACAACTACTTTTTTCAGAATGTAAAATGAGATACAAATAATTCAAAATTAGTAGAGCATATATTAATAACCCCCAAAAGGTAGGGTGGCATAACTTACCATCTCTGAACTAGAACTGAAACAACTATCTGTTGCCCTTGGAGAGTAACTGGAAGACAGACTACTCTGTGAAGAATCATTATCTGAAAATAAAGGTTTAATTTATGAAGAATAGTATTTATTAATACTCTAGAAAATATATACATAAGCAGAAGATATTTACTGGTGAACTTAAGTTTAGCTAACACACTACAGAGCATTTTCAAGTATGTCAAAACTAGTTAACATTTTGGGCACTTGGCAGCTTGTTTCTGACAGGGCATTATGGGTTTATTCTACATTTAAAAGGGTTGTTATCTACAAATAAGAGTACATACATAAGAAAAGAAATGAGTAGAGCAAAACAGATTTCATTTTTTTAAATACATGAACCATTTTTCATGAATAAAGTGTCAAACTACAGGAAGGAGGAATAAGTCAAGTTTTAAGTACCAGATCACCAGATATTTGCTAATACAATAAATGAAGCTTCATTGTACAATCTAAACTATATGAAAAAAATGATTCAAAGCATCCAATATGATATTCTTTCATTATTGCTTACTGTGTTCAATTATGATCATAAATAAACTTTAAAAGTGGGCCTGATGATGCATAAATACTATAGATCAGCAGTAGCTTAACAACTCCTCTCCTTCTTTGTGAAAATGGGTTTCCCATAAAGGTGCCCAGCCAGAGTGTCTCAGCTGAGCATTGTCCTGTGCACCAAAAAGTTGATGGGCTTTGTCAGGCAGTTAATTAATTAATTAAAATATTATTTTTCTCGGTTTTGTGATTGTAGTATTTATCAGTATAACACTTTATTTTCTTGTGGCTAATTTTCTTATTCTGATTAAACATACAATTTTGTATCCAAAAAAAGTGCAAAGGGAGGTGTAACTCTTTTAGAAATTAAACATACTATAAAGTAATCATAATAAAAATTCTAGTATGATATTAGCACATGAAAATTAGGAAAGACCAATGGAACAGTAAAGAAAGCACCAGACCAGACCCAGTATATATGGAAAGTTAGTACATAATAAAGGTGGTATCATAAACACCTAGGGAAAAGATGCATTTTAAAAACTTGAATCAGCCCTAGCAGGTTGGGCTCAGTGGACAGAGCGTTGGCCTGCAGACCGAAGGTTCCAGGGTTTGATTCAGTCAAAGGCACGTACCTCGGGTGCAGACTCCTCCCCAGCCCAGACCCTGCGCAGTGCGTGTGGAGGAAGCAACCAATCGATGTGTTTCTCTCACATCAATATTTCTCTCTGTCTTTCACTGTCTCTTCCACTCTCTCTAAAAATCAATGGAAAAATATCCCCAGGTGAGGATTTTAAAACATGTACAAAAAAACTTGAATCAGTGTTTACCACCCAAAGTCAAATCTCCTTCCATCACCATATACATATTTGACTCCCTTTATCCTTTACTTACACAATGCAATATACAGATAATGTACTACTTAAAACCTATATAATTTTATTAACCAATGTCATCCCTATAAATTTAATAAAAGATAAATAAAAATAAAATGGGCTTCTTTTAGACTAAAAAATTAAACTTGAATCAATACATATTTAACAGTTTAAATCAGGATAAACTCCAAATGGGTTAAAGATTTAAATGTAAAAATATAAAATAATATTAATACCAGAAGAAAATATAAGTGAATTTAGCCTGGGAGTGTAGAGCAAATTATAAAAAGATTGATAAAATTAACTGCATAAAAGTGGTGCCTTTGCAAAACAAAAAACACTACAAGCAAAGTAAAAACCAAAAACCAGTAACAAAGTAGGAGAAAATATTTGTGACATTTCACAAAAACCTAAATCTCTTTAATATATAAAAATTCTTAAATATCAAGAAAAAAGTCTAAAATTCAATTGGTAAAAAATATAAAGAGAGAATTCATGGAAAAAGAAATGCAAATAGCCATTGGACATTTTTTAAAAGATGCTGGGCTTCACTCAGACAGATTACAAACTCAAACTTCCATCTTTATTAAGACTCACAAAAATTCCTAAATTTGACATTAATTTCTCTTGCTGAGGTTATGGAGTAAAAGGCACATTTCTGGTGGAACTGCTACATGGTACAACAGGGAATTTGGAAAAAATCTACCTAAAAAACAATGTACAAGATTAAAAATGGCTGAAAGTAGGAGGCTGCTGCACGGACATGCTCCCGGGAACAAGCTGGAATTACAACTCAAATACAAAAAGGCTTCCTAAATAATCAATGGTATCAGGAGAGAACCCTGATACCCAAGGACAGAAGGTGGAGACCACATAGAAACTGGTAGTAGGCGCAGAGGCAAGAAAGGACTGGCCAGGCACCCATAGAAGGCAACTGAAGTCCCAGAGAGATATCTCAACTGAGGGGATGCCATTGAGATTCTGGGATCTAATCCCGAAGCTGGGCTCCCCAGCAGAGAGCACCAAACTGAGGAGGGTACCCACATAACATCTAGCTGTGAAAAGCAGTAGGGTGCTATCTGCCAGGGAGTGGCAGCTGAAAGTTTAGGCATCCACTTAAAGGACCAATGCACAAAAATTCCCAGTGGAGCCACCCACCTTGTGCTCTGGCAGAGGGAGGGTGAAGTGGACTGGAGCTATGAGAGCAGACCCAGGACTGGGGACTCGGGCGATAGAGCTCAGAAGGCAGACATCCCAAGTTTCCTGGGCTAAGTCATTCCCTCACATAGAAGAGGACATCTTCCCACACAGACATCTGCCTTGCCTGGGGGAAAATAGTCAACACACCCTATTGCAGCGGTTCTCAACCTATGGGTCACGTCCCCTTTGGCCGTCGAATGACCCTTTCACAGGGGTCGCCTAAGACCATCGGAAAACACATATATAATTACATATTGTTTACAGTAGCAAAATTACAGTTATGAAGTAGCAATGAAAATAATTTTATGGTTGGGGGTCACCACAACATGAGGAACTGTATTAAAGGGTCACGGCATTAGGAAGGTTGAGAACCACCGCCCTATTGGAAAACACCTTACCCTGAGGCTACTTAAGAGATTAAAAGTCACAATTAGCCTCCAGGCAGAAGCAGCTGCCCACCCTGTTAAAAAAAATTCTCCCCACACCTGAGGATTATTGACTGGGGACAATTCAAGTAGGAATCCTATTGCTCTGTAGACAGAGGAGGTCTCTGGAGGCTTTGAGTCTTTGCCTGGTCCAACTAGTCAGAAACTGCCTTTGACACTGTCTTACACTAGAGATTGAGCGGTGTGGAGGATCTACCTAATACATAGTCACAAACCCAAACAACCAAAATGAGGAAACAAAGAAACAACCCCCAAATGAAAGAACTAGAGAATTCTCCAGAAGAAGATAAATGAAGCAGAGATAAGAAATTTATCTGAAACAGAGTTCAGAGTAATGATGTTAAAAATGCTCAACAGTATGAAAAAAGATATAGTAACTATGAAAAAAGAACAGCCTGAGATAAAGAATGACATAACACAAATAAAGAATGCATTGGGAGGAATACAAGCAGATTAGGGGAAGGTGAGGATTGAATGAGTGAATTATAAGACAGAGTTGAAAATATCACTCAATCAGAGAACCAAAAAGAAAAAAAAACACACACAACAATTAAAAAACAGGAGGACAGCTTAAGGGAGCTGTAGGACAATGTGAAACATAACAATATTAGAATAGTAGGTGTGCCAGAAGAGGAAGAAAGGGAGAAAGGAATAGAGAAGGTGTTTGAAGAAATAATGGTAGAAAACTTCTCTAACCTGGTAAAGGAAAAAGTCACACCAGTTCAGGAGGCACAGAGAACCCCAAACAAGAAGAACCCAAACAGACCCACGACCAGACACATCATAATTAAAATGCCAAAAATTAAAGACAAACAGAAAATCTTAAAGGCAGCAAGAGAAAAGAAAACTGTTACTTATAAAGGAGTTCCCATAAAGCTGACACCTGATTTCTCATCAGAAACTCTACAGGCCAGAAGGGAATGGCATGAAGTACTCAAGGTAATGGAAAGCAAGGATCTGAGACCAAGGTTACTTTATCCAGCAAGGCTATCATTCAAAATAGACGGTCAAATAAAGAGCTTCCCAGATAAAAAAGTCTAAAGGAGTTCATCACCACTAAGCCAGCATTACAAGAAATGCTAAAGGGATTGCTGAGAAGAAGAAACAGAGAGAGAAACCTAGCCATACAGAATTAAAATGGCTATAAAAATCTCTCAATAACCCTAAATGTAAATGGATTAAATGCTCCAATCAAAAGGTGTAGGGTAGCTGAATGGATACAAAAACATGACCCAACTATATGCTGTCTACAAGAGACCCCCCTCAAAACAAAAGACACACACGATGAAAGTGAAGGGATGCAAATGGAAAAGAAAAAAAAGCTTGAGTACCAATACTAATATGCAGCAAAATATACTTTAAAAGCATCATGCTAAGCAAAATAACCCAGTCAGAGAAAGATAAATATCATATGATATCATTTGTGAAATACAATGAACAACATAAACTGATGAACAAAGATAGAGAGCCGCGGGGGCGGGGGTTGGGGTGGGATATACTAGAATATAATAGAAGTAATCCTGTTATTTGCAAATTTTTAACATTTCCTACAACTTTTTTGATATCATACTATGTTAGTACAGTTTGGGTAATATTATTATACTTCAAATCCTTTTATTCTTGAAATATTAGTATTTATTGCATGTATTATTATATGTAAGATCATTTTTCTTGAATAATTGGTGTTTATTGCATGTAACATTGTCATATTTAAAATAGCTTTTCTTGAGATATTAATGTTTATTGCATGTAACATTATTATATTTATGATCATTTTTCTTGACATATTAAGATTTATTACATGTAACATTATTATATTTAAAGTCTTTTTTCTTGAAATTAAAAAAAACTGGAAAAAAACACACAATGTACATTAAGTCCTCACTTAACGTTGTTGATAGATTCTGCAACTTTAAGTGAAAACAAACATATAACTATAAACCAATTTTATCATAGGCTAATTGGTATAAACAGGAGTTAAGTTCCTACAGCATCTAAGCAACATTGTAACACATCTAGAGGCCCGGTGCACAAATTTGTGCATGAGTGGGGTCCAGCTGGCCAGCATGGTGGTGGGGGGGAGGGGCCTGGAGAAGACCCACTGAGCTGGAGCTGAGCATGGGCCCCAGGCTTCCCAGGGAGGACGGCCTCAGCAAGGAAACAGAAACCACCAAAAAGTTCTGCAATCAGGCCCTGAGCTCCCTTTGGCCAGGCAGACTCAGAGCTGGTGTCTCCGTGTGTACATTAGACACAGCTCAGCACTCTCCTTTGTCTACTGGCCAAATCCATTGCATCGAAAAACTTATTCCCCTTCTTCTCTGTGGGCCCTTACAACAAATACAGGCCAACTGAAAGATGCGGGCCCCAGTGGAAGAGCCAGGCCCCACAATCACCCAGAATTTAGGCCTAAGACAACTGGGTAGCAATCTCCACAGAACAGAACACACTGTTTTAGTCTTAATTCTCCCCTAAAATGTGCCCAGCTGCTCCTCTTTAACTGTGATAGACTGAACTAAGGAACCAAAGACCGAGTTTCCTTTGAGGTGCGATCCACCAGGAGCTGGCTGGTAGCAAGGCCCCTCACAGGCAGCTGCCTTGCCCCCAAGCTCAGTGTGCTCTGAGCCGGTCCATTTCTGGTGATGCCGGGTCCTGGGCTACTGGTCAGGCAGCAGATCTACAGGGTTTCTCTCCTCTGCCTTCCTGGCCTCCTGAGCAGTACCCTCCAGCCCAGCGCACCAGGTGGCTGTTGCTAGAGCCGGGACTCAGAGAGCAAAGGAGCTGGACACACAGGTGGCCAGGCTGCGCCCCTCACCCTGCTTCTCAGTCTTGCTCGCATGGATCAGGCCAAAGCGCGCTGCCCGAGACTGGCGCCACATGAGGAGGGTCACAGTGGGGAAAGGGGCACCGGGCCTCTAGTCATAAATAAAGGATGAGGAAATGTTTAGTTATGGAGAAATCTATAAAATATTTTATTAAATAAATGAATCCATTAAATTCATTTATAAAATATTCTATATTAAATAAAATATCCTATATTACATTTACAGTGAGAAAGACAGGGAACTAAGATATCTGTACATGTGTATTTATGTATATTTTAGGCTTTATTTAAAAAAATACACTGGAGCCCTAGCTGGTTTTGCTCAGTGGATAGAGCATCAGCCTGCGGACTAAAGGGTCCTGGGTTCGATTCTGGTCAAGGGCACATGCCTGGGTTGTGGGCTTGATCCCCAGTGAGGGGCACGAGGAGGTAGCCAATCAATGATTCTCTCTCATCATTGATGTTTCTATCTCTCTCTCCCTTCTCTGAAATAAAAAAAAAAATGTATTTTAATAAAACCACTGAAATAATAAACCATAACCAACAAATACAGTTACTCATATAAGACTGAAGGAAATAAGGCAGACAAAACAGGGATAGAAATCAAGGTAATATTTTACAAAGTCATAACTTAAATAAAAAATAAAAAGTCCATAAAGATTTCTAGGAAACCTACAAGACTACATATTCTAAAGACTCCCTCTATCACAGAATATCTAAAAAGTGTCCTAAGCTTTTGTCCATAAAAAGACAGTACAGAATAAAAAGACCACTCAGATATGTATTTGCTACACACAAGCCTAGAAACAATTAGTATCTATGATCTATGAAACATATATAGGATACATACACGGAGTTGTATTTAAAAGACACATCTAATAAGGAGAAACAAAATTCCTAAAATAAACACGGGCAGCAGATATGAAAGGCATTTCACAGATAACACGTAGATGGCCAATCAACCTAATTAACAATTAGGGAAACATAAAATAAAATTATAATGAGATAGAATGCTAACAATGATAAAGAAACTAACCCAGTTTAAGTGAGAACATGTAGCAGCTAGGACTCTTATCTCTTGCTAATGGAAGTTTAAACTGGCAAAACTACTTTGGAAAACAATTTTGTATTACCTAAAGAGGTGAAGATGTGCATATTACATGAACTAGCCAATTCTACTCCTAGAACTATACCCCAGAGAAACTTTTATACACATGTGGCAGGTGAAATGCCAAGAATTACCAGAGTAGCATTTTTATCACGGCAAAATATTCAAAACAACCTAAATAATCATTGCCAAAAGATGCACAAGTATACTATGGTACATTTATATAATAAAAGGCAGTATAGCAGTAAACAAATATTAAAATTACTACAGTCCGGCCAGCATGGCTCAGTGGTTGGACATCAACCTATGAACCAGGAGGTCACAGTTTGATTCCTGGTCAGGGTATATACCCAGGTTGTGGGCTCGATCCCCAGTGTGGGCATGCAGGAGGCAGCCAATCAATGATTCTCTCTCATTAATGTTTCTATTTCTCTCTCCCTCTCCCTTCCTCTCTTAAATCAATAAAAATATATTTAAATAAATTAATTAAATAAAATTACTAGAGTCACAAATTTAAAGTAGATAAACTTAAAAATATAGTGCTGGATGAACAACAACAACAAAAAGCAAGTTGCAAAAAAATAGAATTTACCTCAATTTGTAGAAAGTTCAAAACCAAGCAATGGAAGTGTGTGTAGTATCACAAAATCAAAGACAGGATAATAGTTACCTCTAGGGGGCAGAAGAGGTAATGCAATTGAGAAGCTCTTCAAAAGTATTTGTTATGCATTATTTCTTAAAGTACAAAGAACTTTGTTTTATTTGTTAAACTGTGTATTTATCATGTGTAATATATTTTACCAAAAACTTTAAAAGGTCAATTGAACTACTACTATATTCTAAGTTAACTGTGAAAAGTACTAGCTGGCAAAACATTTATAAAAAAATTTTTTTAAATGAACTGATTTCTATTTCAATTTGTTTTTTTAAAATAAAATTTACTTACTGTTAAAGATTTTCTTTGTAGATTTTGGTGCACCTTTCATAGAACATGTTCCTCCTTCTTCAATCAGATTCTAGAAGAAAAAAATTTTAACAACTCCCAAGTATATACAATAATGTCCACTATATCTCCCTTTTCATTCCACCAATTCATTTCTATAGTATTCTTCCATCATATGACTTTAACTGAACAGAAAGAATTTTGTTTTAAAAAGTGGAAACATTAGCCTGTGATGAACAATAAATAAAATTAAAATTGCCTTAGAAACATAAGCAAAAGAATAAACACTTGCTAAGAAAAGAATTACTGACAAACAGAAAAGGCTTTAGGTAGTTACAATAAATGCAGTTGAAAAAAGACAAAGCTATTAAGCTATTTGAAGATTTATTCTGTTATTTTCATTTTCAGGTTTTTTGAAAAAAACATTTTACAGCTATAAATTTTCTGTAGAGCACAGCATTAGTTTTGTTTTCCACCAATCCTATATAATAAAAGAGAAACATGTAAATTGACCATCCCTCCACTATGCTCACTAGCCAATCAGGAGTGAATATGCAAATTAACCCAACAAAGATGGCAGGTTAATTTGCATGGAGAGCAGAGCAGGAGAGCAGGAGAGCCAGCAGCTTTGGGGGACATGGCTGCCTCAGAGGGCAGGGAGCACCAGGAATGCTGGGAATCGTAGTTCTGGTGGCAGATGGGTCTCCTAGACATTAGAGCAAAGTGGGCCTGCAGCAAGTTACTGTTGCGGTGGGGGATGGAGAGAAAGCAAAGGTGAGAGACATAAGTAAAATCAGAGTGTCTAGGAAAAATTAAAGGGAAGATATCCTAAAACTTCCAGGAAATCTCCACCAATGAAGCAAAGAGAAAAAATGCCTCTATTATTCTGTGAGCAACAAACAAAACTGGGTTGGGGGTCTCAGACAATTCATTCATATGATTGCAAAGACAGACAGAAACTCCCAGATTAGAGAGGGCTCCCCTGAGGAATCCCAGATTGGAGAGGGTGCAGGTCGGGCTGAGGGACCCACCATCCTCCACCGTGCAAAAATCTTCGTGCACTGGGCCTCTAGTTTCTATATAATTCATAACTTTCATTCTTTTTATTTTTTAAAACCAGAGTGTTTCTTAATGTCAAAGAAAGTAATGGAGGTTAAGCATCATTTTTTGTTGTGTTGATTTCTAATTCGATGAATTTTTATGAGAGAATGTGGCTATGATGTCAATCACTCCTTAGATAAATCTCTTGGACTTTGTGGCTTACTACATGAATTATGTTTGCAAATGTATCATGGACTTACAGTTAATATATATTCTCTGAGATATACAGTTTTAGATAGACAGATAGGTGGGGTAAAGGAGAAACCATCTAGTTGCAACCAACCCAGTTTTCCTTTCCTCTTAGGCATACAACTAGACTATGTATCCTAGCCTCCTTTGGACTAGATTTGGGAATGTAATTTAAGTTCTGTTAATGGGCAGAAGTGGTGTACACTATTGCCAGCCCTGACCCATAAAAATACTCTCCACAATCCTCCACTTCCTCTTTACTTCTGCTCACTGAGATCACCATAAACTACAAATATGGGAACTACCAGTTAAAGTAGAGTCCCTACCAGCCTGAGGCCAGAAATAACTTTATTCAGCAGAGCCTTTGATCCAACCCCACTATCCAATCATTCTTAAAGTCTTGTATGTTCAACTTCAAAAAATATTCAAGCCCCAAACTTGCAGCAGGAACAAACTAAGAAAGCTAGACAGACTCCAGAGCTGGCACACACTCCTATATCCACTTCAGATCTGTTGCTAGAGGATAACAGACAAACAAGAGCACCCTAAAGAGAAGAAACTGAATTGTTCAAGAAATGCCTCCATCCTTTAGAAAGTAAGCCTTCACAATGCCTGTCCAGGAGGATTAAGTGGTATGGCTCAGTAACTCTGCATCTTCTCTTTTCTGAATAGGCATCCTTACTTCCTTGCCTAATACTATATATTTTCTTTATGTATATCTTTTTATTTTCAACTTTTATTATATTTTACACTAGAGGCCTGGTGCACAAAAATTTGTGCACTAGGGGGGTCCCTCAGCCGGCCTATGCCCTCTTGCAGTCTGGGACCCCTCGGAGGATGTCCACCTGCTGGCTTAGGCCCGCTTCCTAGGGGATCGGGCCCAAGCTGCCAGTCAGACATCCCTCTGGCAGCCCGGCAGCCCTCAGGGGATGTCCACTTGCCAACAGGGAGCAGGCCTAAGCTGCAGTCGGACATCCTTAGCACTGCTGAGGAGGCGGGAGAGGCTCACACCACCACCGCTGTACTGGCAGCCATCAGCCTAGCTTGTGGCTGAGCAGAGATCCCCCTGTGGGAGCACACTGACCACCGGGGCAGCTCCTGCATTGAGCGTCTGCCCCCTGGTGGTGTGTGTCATAGTGACCAGTCATTCCCAGTCATTCTGCTGTTAGTGTCTATTTGCATATTACCCTTTTATTATATAGGATAGAGGCCTGCTACACGGGTTTGGGCCATCTGGTTTGCCCTGAAGGGTGTCCTGGATCAGGGTGGGGGTCCCCACTTTGGTGCCTGGCCAGCCTGGGTGAGGGGCTGATGGCTGTTTCCAGGCTGGCCACACCCCCTTTAAGGTGGAGGGTCCCCACTGGGCTGCCTGCCCAGTCTGGGTGAGGGGCTGATGGCTGTTTTCAGGCTGCCCAAGCCCCCCCACCCGGCGACAGAAGCTCCCAGCCTCTCCTTTTTTTCTTTTTTTTTAATTCTTGGATTTATTTACCTTCTATAATTGAAACTTTGTAGCCTTGAGAGGAGCTCAGAGCTGCCCAGGGCGGGCGGGAGGGAAGCCTCCTGCTCGCTCCAGCTCCATGGCCATGGCCGGCTGAAAGCAGGTATCTGGGTTTTATTTACCTTCTATAATTGAAACTTTGTTGCTTTGAGTGGAGCTCAGAGCCAGCCGCGGTAGGCGGGAAGCTTGGCTTCCTCCATCATTGGGGCAACCAAGCCCCCTGCTTGCTCCAGCTCCGTGGCTGCTGGCCACCATCTTGGTTGGGTTAATTTGCATATAGTTGCTCTGATTGGCTGTAGGGTGTGGCTTAAGGCGTAGTGAGGGTACGGTCAATTTGCATGTTTTTCTTTTATTCGTGTAGATTTTTAAAAAATATGTAGGTTATTTTTTCTTCTCAATTTATTCTTCTTTAAATCTTGATAAGAAAAATCACCCCTTCAAATTTAATATATTAATTGCTAAGCAGGTTTCATTCCTTACATTTTGTTTACCATTTATGTAGATGTGTTACCACCTTGAACAGGTTTCCTACTGTGGCATCCCCACTCCTTTGAATTCTGAAGTTCTTCTATGTGTCTTCATTTCTCCAGTGAAGAAAGTACCATTTAAACAATCATATTTAAACTTTTCCCTCTGCTACTTTAAAATTAAATATGCTTCAGTTCAAGATGGTGACAACAGAGGATCCTGAACTCACCTCCTCCAACGGACACACCGAAACTATAGCTACATAAGAAACAATTTCCTCTGAAAGAAATCCAACATCTACCTAAGAGACTCCTTACTACACACCAAGCAAATGATTTAAAAACAAAAACCAAAAACCCCCATCAAAATGGTTAGGAGAAGCTGAGATGCTGAGACACAATTTCACCATAAACTCCACGCCAAGAGGGGCAATCCACTTGGGAGGGAACACACAACTCCAAGCTCCTCCCTGGGAACAAATGGTTTGGACCTCACATATGGTGCCTGAATTTTTAAGACATGCACCTGCATCACTGATGTTTCTATCTTTCTCTCCCTCTCCCTTCCTCTCTGAAATCAATAAAAATATATTTTTAATTTAAAAATAGAACTGCCATATGATCCATTAACTCAATACTTCTGTTTTTTTTTGAAGGAAATGAAGATACTAATTCAAAAAGGTTATCCTCACCCCCATGTTCATTGCAGCATTATTTACAATAGTCAGAGTGATGCTAGGTTTTTGTTTTTTTTAAATCACCAAATGAATAATGCTCAAACACTGTTATTTCTCTCTCAGGTAATAATCTAAAGTGAGTTTTCCTGGTCAGCATTTTTTTTCCACTGGTGATTTAGAGGCCCAGCCTGTCCCATCTTGTGGCTCCAATCATCCCTTAAGGCTACGGTGCCATCTGGCATTAAAGGAATAACACTGGAAAAGGAATTCTCAATTCTTACAGTCCTTGAAAATGATGCATCTCACATCTGATAACATCCCATTATTGAGATCTAGCCACCTGGCTGCACTAAGATGAATAGAAGATTAAGAAATATGTTCCTTGGCTGAAATATATTCACTTCACAGTGATAATTGTATTCTAAAACATATAGTACATGAATTTTGGTGAACAGTTTATCTTTTCTGCAACCTCCTCCTATGTTTTCAATCTCAGTGAATGGCATCATCCCATCAACAACCCAATCATTTACCCAAATACAAATTCCAGGTCTTTAAATTTTTCCTTCTCCCTTAAACTAATCATCAAATCTAAATCTTCTAAATCTTTTTGATAGCTCTTCCCTCATTTCCATAATTGCTGCCACTAGTCAACTTCAAGCCATCATAATTTTTGACCCTGCCTTGAGTCTTGCCACCCCTCAAATCTCTCCTCATTGTTGCCAGACACAACTTTTTAATAGTCTGATGTCATGATCCTCTTTTGCTAAAAACTTTTCAGGGGCTTTCTTTCTGTTCAGTGATAGCAAATTAAACTATTATATGTTATACAAGGTCTTTTATAACCTGGCCCTTTATAATGTCCAAAATTATTTCTTGCCATCTCCCCATCATTTGTAATTTGTACTATAGTAGTAATAATAACAATAATTCAGTCTCTAAAACAAGCTATACTCTCTCACATCTTAGTTTCTATATATGTTGCTCCTTCTTCATAGGATGAAGGCATTTGGTCCATTTGGTAAGCTTATTAATTATTACCCAGATCAAATTTAAAAGTGTCTTTTACTAGGCTCCCACTCCCCTTTTGTATAAACTCCAATGGAGCGTTTTATCTAAATGCATTAGATTTTCTTTCTGTTTCTGTCTAGCTACTAGATTGCAACTTCTTAAAGATTGGTTCCAGGTCCCTTCATCTCTCAACCTTGCAGAGTCTAGTGTATAATCTATAATAATAAAAGCATAATATGCTAATCAGACCAGAGAGCCAAAAGACCTTCCAGACAACCTTCCTGATAAAGCCGTGGAGTTGGGGGCTGAGGCAGAGGTAGTTAGGGGCAATCAAGCAAGCAGGCAAGCAGTTAGGGGCGATCAGGCAGGAAGGCAGAGTGGTTAGGGGTGATCAGGCAGGCAGGAGAGCAGTTAGGGGTAATCAGGCAGGTGGGTAAGTGGTTAGGGGCAATCAGGCAGGCAGGCAGAGGTGGTTAGGGGCAATCAGACAGGCAGGTAAGTGGTTAGGGGCAATCAGGCAGGCAGGTGAGCAGTTAGTGGTGATCAGGCAGGTGAGCGGTTAGGAGCCAGCGATCCTGGATTGTGAGAGGGATGTCCGACTGCCAGTTAAGGCCCGATCCCACAGGAATCCCTGTGGGTTCGGACCTAAACCATCAGTCAGACGTCCTCTGAGGGGTCCTGGATGCAAGAGGGTGCAGGCCGGGCTAAGGCCCACTCCCAACCCTGTGCATGAATTTCGTGCACTGGGCCTCTAGTAGAATATACGCTTTATGAGAACAAACACTTTGTTTTTTCACCACTGTATCCCCAGAATATTGGAGACAATAAATATCTATTAAATGAATTCATAATGTACTCAATGCATATTAACTGAATATAACAAAAGAAAACAGTTAAAACTTTGGAGTCAGATAAGACAAGAGTTTGAATACTGGTTTGAGTGTATGACCTAGAACAAGTTATTTAATCTCTCTGAACTTGAGTCTCTTTTGCTGTGAGTACTTTACAATATCAGGCTCTTGTAGAATACTAATAAAGTATAAAAAGCTCCTAGCACAATGCCTGGACTGTTGCAACAATCATACATCCTTATTATGAGCAAGTGTTACAACTTATACAACCATTGTTTATAGATGTTTCAGCATCCCTGTGTGTGTGTATGTGTGTGTGTATATATATATATATATATATATATATATATATATATATATCCATGTTCCCCTGTAGAACATTGAAATGTAAAGAGTTTTCATTTTGTAAGAACTTTCATAGGATTTATCAAAAGAATTTTAAGTATACCTAAATTGGTTTGTCTCAAATAAAGCACATTACAGTTTCTGAAAAGGTATTATTTTAGTTCCAGATCTAAGCTATAATTTCCTCAGAGAAAATATAAGAAAAATAGTTAGCTTACAAAGGAAGTTTTTGATAAAGTTAACCTTAAGTCAAAATAAACTGCAAACACTAAAATATAACATAAAAATAGCACTGAATTAGAAATATAATGTAAAATATATGTTACCTCACTAAGTCCAAAGTCCCATGATTTCTTAGAATTCAATTCCTCCAAAGGAATACTCCTAGAGTAAAAAATAAGACAGTATTAAACTTTGCCTTATTCCCTCTGAAAATCATTGTTCCAAATCAGGGGTGGGCAAACTTTTTGACTCGAGGGCCACAATGGGTTCTTAAACTGGACTAAGGAGAAGGAGCTGTGGCCGTGTTTCCCGACGTTGCCATGTTTTAACACTGCTGCTGGTGAAGGAGCAGAGGGGAGAGCAAGAGAACCCTCCACTCTTTTGGCTCTATGGGCCGGATAGAACAGCCGAACAGGCCGGATCCAGCCCGCGGGCCGTATTTTGCCCACGGCTGTTCTAAATTATGGCTCCCAAAGTTGGCTGTGGATCAGGATGATAAGAAAAGCTTTTTTTAAAAAAATAAAGATTCATAAGCTCAATCCTAAGGAATCAATCTATTCTATATAAAACTTACTGTTTTATATTTTAAAATCAGCCCCTCAAATGATGTGGGTCTGAGCCAGGTTGAGGACCCATGTTGTAAGTCATTTTCATAAAGTACATTTTAAAATTCAAAGCCTTACATGCTGTTTTCCATTCATAAATGTCTGGGTATTTAGAGATTTGACAAAGAATCTAATTTGTTGATTTTATTAAATAAGTTGTGAATGTATGTTTTAATAATTTCTTGTGCCAATCCCATCCATAAGAAAATATTTCCAGAATAAAAATATATCCAGTTCATGATTTTCAGTTAGCAACATTGAACTAAATTACAATTATCACCAAGAAAGTTATAACTATTCTGAAACTACAAGTTTTCTTTAATTACCTATAACTGCAGTGTCATAGACTATTGCTATGCTTCCTTATGCCATTAACATTTGAATTCTATTACTTCTATTGGTTCTATAATAACCAAGCATCTTTCCCATGGAGCGCTGCCAAAGGTTAGAAAATATGCTAATCATGTCAGTAAGCATTCCTATACTTGTAATCCTTCTTTTTCTTACTGTAAATTAATAAATTGGTATTCTGGAGGATATATGTTTCTTGAACACATAAGTGAATCTTCACAAATATAATTAACACTAAAATTCAGATTAAAAGATACTTTTGCGCTGGCAAATACGAGCACCATACTCTCAAGTAGGGTTACAGAATCAAGATTCTGACTCTGGTAAGCATTTTTTTAAAAATATAGTTTATTAATTTTTTTACAGAGAGGAAGGGAGAGGGATAGAGAGTTAGAAACATCTATGAGAGAGAAACATCAATCAGCTGCCTCCTGCACACCTCCTACTGGGGATGTGCCTGCAACCAAGGTACATGCCCTTGACCGGAATCGAACTGGGACCTTTCAGTCTGCAGGCCAATGCTCTATCCACTGAGCCAAACCGGTTAGGGCTCTGGTAAGCATTCTTTGAGGGCAGCCTGCCCAGACTAAGACAGTAATATGTCTACCTCAGTTCAACATTTCAACATGCATTATACTAGATTCTGATTTGCATTCCCCACATTTACCTAACAACTTACATATTGTTCACTGGATATTTCTGGATTTCTATCTGTGGTTTCTTCTTTTGGTAGTCCTTTTCAAATTTTCCTTTAAAAATAAAAGTATGCATTGAACTAAAACTTGAGCATAGACTATTTCTGTTTTTTAATCTGAAGCTTAATAGTATAATCCATTGCCTGGTCCACAATGTCATATAATAGAACGTCATTCTATTTTTAATTTCATATTCCTCCAAATACACAGACACACACAAATACACACATATATATGTGTACACACACACACAATTGAAAACAGAAAAACCCAATAGACTATTACGCTCTCTACATATAACACCAACCTTTCTTTTCAGCGCTGGCTGGATAACAATTCTTCTCAAAAGACGTACTAGGATTATTTCCTTCATTATTGTATTCTTTCTGATAGTTCTTCTTCGGCTGACACTTTTCTGAATAACTTGTTTTATTAAAGTTAGAACTACTAAAATTCAACCCTGGATTTCTAAAAATGCATCTGTCAGAGGAATGATTTTTATCAGAATTGGTGACACCCATACTGTCATAACCACAATTTTCAAATGGTTTTGTTATCCTCTGTTGATCTATGCTTAATAAATTGATCGCATTTTCGTTAATAAAAGAGTAAAAATTCTCTGGTAGAAGACTGGGGGTTGGCTGGTTCACATCCTCAAGGAAATTTGACACCTCTTCTTTATTTTCTCCCCAAATATGTTGTACTGATTGTTTTTCAGTAATAAAATCTGAGTGTCTTCTCTCATCCATGCTTCCACAATCTTCACCCATCACTATAGCAGGGCTTCCAGGAAGGAAATTCCTATTTCCTGGACTTTGGGGTAAATAAAAACATATTTAACAAGAAAAGTATAGGGCATTTTCATTTAGAAACTCTTAAAATTCTTAGAAAACATTGAGTAGCTACTAACATTTGCCTATACTATGTTTTTCTTTTTTCAAAGTTAAATAAGTCATATTTCTTTGGGTAGAAATTTGTCTAATGCACTCTTGTAATGCCCTAGTGAGTATAAAAATAACCTACACTTAGTTTAGTATGTCAATGTGAAAAATTAGTGTGTGGTTCAATTTACTGTTATATTTACAAAGCAAAACATGACAAACATATGTATGTGTTCTGTAATAATATCTAGCAAATAACCTAGATGACCACTATATGTCACTGGTGCTCCATTTAACCAGAGAAAGATTTTTTTAGACTGTGCAGAGAAAAATTATCCTGTGTTGAAATATTCAATCAAATAGTTAAGAGGGCATTATAATGGATATTTCTCAACCTAACAAGAATATAAAAACAACTGATGTCCCTAGGGTAAACAATGTAAATACAAATGCACATATAAGTAATAAAATAAGAGATAAGATGAATTAGATGAAAAGGTTAAACTAGATAACAAATTCCCTTCTAATGCAGAAATCATAATTCTAGGTTTTGTCCAACTTGTATAAGAATCAAAGCTATCATAGAAAATAATTAAAAATCCAGATATTCTGGATTTTGTTGCCATTGACTATAATTGGGGGGGGGGGGGAGAACCTAGGTTGTTCCAGAGATTGGAGTTAACCAAAAAATGTGGAAAAGAAACATAGACTGCTAAAACTGATTGATTTCTAATTTTATTTTTCAAGTTACTTATTAAATATTTAATGAACAGGTATACCTACTGTGTTCCAGAGAACACCACATGTTGAGGACAGACAGATAAGAGAATTCAGTTTGGTATTAAAGAAAGAAAGAGATGTTTTGCCCATGAATGTTCACAAATCATGATCTGACATTGTTTCTCAATATGGGTCTGATTGGTGTAAAAAGCACTTCATAAGTTAGAAAACACAGTACAAACATACGTCATCATTTTTAAAAGTTATTTTAAGTATTATGACTCAGGAAATTCACTCACTGAGAAAAATGGGCACAGATAAATACATAATGCAATTATTTCTCACAAGAAATAGAAGAAAGAAATAATTAGAAAAATGGTAAATGATATCCTGAAGTCAAGTGTTCCTATACTAAATTTAAAAAAGACATTTTTCTGCAAGGAAAGTCAGAAAGGTAGCATTTGAGTTGGGAGACTGAATATGGGATGGACTGCTACACATTGAGATGACAGAAATGATACTAAAACCTTATTAAGACAAATCAGTCTAACTTCTTTAACAATTTATTTTCCTATAAATATAAAATTCATTAAAAACTATGCACTAATGCCCAGCCTACATGGCTCAGAGGTTGAGCATCAACCAATGAATCAGGAGGTCATGGTTTAATACCGGATGGGGTACATGCTGGGTTGTGGGCTCTATCCCCAGTAGGGGGCTGGCAGGAGGCAGCTGATCAGTGATTCTCTCTTATCATTGATGTTTCTATCTCTCTCTCCCTCTTCCTTCCACTCTGAAATCAATAAAAATATTTATTTTAAAATTATATACTAAAATAGGGAAAATTCATTACCTAAATGTCTTTTATGTATTAAACAGGTATTCAATATATGCCTACCATATGGTAGGGAGACTATATAGCTTATATTCTAGTGAAATAAGATAATAAATAAGATAATGAATCATTAATAAGTAAAATGAATAAAAGAAATAAAGAAGTAAACAAATAAAGAAAATTATAGCACCTTTATAGGTGCTACAGGATTACATGATGAGCCCGACTGGCATAGCTCAGTGGTAGAGCATCAACCTATGAACCAGGTCACGGTTCGATTCCCAGTCAGGGCACATGCCCAGGTTGCAGGCTCAATCCCCAGTGGGGAACATGCAGGAGGCAGCCGATCAATGATTCTCTCTCACCACTGACCTTTCTTTTTCTTTTTTTAATATATTTGATTGATTTTTTTACAGAGAGGAAGGGAGAGGGGTAGAGAGTTAGAAACATCGATGAGAGAGAAACACCGACCAGCTGCCTCCGGCACGCCCCCTACCAGGGATGTGCCCGCAATCAAGGTACATGCCCTTGACCGGAATCGAACCTGGGACCCTTCAGTCCGCAAGCAGATGCTCTATCCACTGAGCCAAACCGGTTAGGGCACCATTGATCTTTCTATCTCTCCCTCTCCCTTCCTCTATGAACTCAATAAAAATATATTTTTTAAAAAAATATTACATGATGAAATAAGGTGTGTTGGAGAGCCTGTTTAAGATCATTTGGCAGGAAAGTCTCCAGTAAGGAAGTAATAAGCTAAAGATACAAATGGTTAGACATGTATAGAAAGAAGTAAGCATACACCAGGAAGATGAAATAACAAGCACATATGCAAGATTTGCAACATGTTTGAGAAACAAGAAAAATAAAAAATAAAGTTAGAATACAAATAGTGAAAGAAAACTTATGACCTAAGCTTAAAAGGTACAAAAGGACCCGGATGCTGCAGAGCTTGATTTGGAAGGGGAGGGGGGTGAAGGAAGTGGAGGGGGTAGAAATGGAAAGGTTCTAGATACAAAAGTAAAACTGACCAGCTTTTTTACTTGCAAAATAAGTTTGAATGCTGGGTGACTCTGTATTTTAGAACTTCCATCTGGCCAAAATGAAATATGAGTGACCAGATTTATCATCCTGACACAGTTAAAAAAAAAAACACACACAGGAAAAAATATATGCAATATGGTTTTCAGACATGAGCCAGCCACCAGGTAGAATAGGATAAGATCTCTGAAAGCAAGAAAACAAATTAGGTGAACCCTTTGATTTCTTCTAGCTTACTGCCTGGAGAAAGTATTCAAGCAACAGAAACCCAGTAAGAGCCTACAGGCTCCCTTTGTCGATGAAATAGAGCTGGGGGTTCAGAGAGACTCCAGAGGTTAGAGTTCACAGGACAGAGTACCATGAAGGAGAGTGCTTGAGAGAGAGAGAGAGAGAGAGAGAGAGAGAGAGAGAGAGAGAGAGAGAGGAATTCAGGCAAGTACTGATCAGCACATGCATATAAGGTTATTGCCAAATGCTGGGAAAAGAACCACCCATGATAAGAACTTGGAACAACTCCAGCAGCTCACACAGGGATGGGAAAATTTTTGTGTTCCCACCAACTAGAGTGGAACACCTTATGACTCAAAGGAAATCAGAGGTACTCAGAAGGGTACTGTCTTAGCAGGGGGCAAAATTATCATAGACCGAAGACATACCTGGTCCTATTTAGCAAAGTTTAAGGAAAACCTCAAGATCACACTATTTCCAACTAACTAAACTGTTTCCCAGAAGAAAGCTTAGGACAATTTATAGGAGTACAAAAACTTCCAGAAGCCAAAAGGATAAAACTTACAATGTACAGAATTAAAAAAAAATTACCAGGAAGGCAAGAAAACAGTGAGTTATAACCCATGACGAGGAGAAAAGAAATTATTAGAAATAGAACAAGAAATGACACAAGTGATAGAATTTGTAGACCAGGACTTTGAAAGGGTTATAACATATTCTCTATATTCAAGAAGGTAGAGCAAAGACTGAGCATATTAAATAGATACATGGAAGACATAAAAAAGAGTTCAATCTATCTTCTATAGATGTAAAGTACACTGAATAGGTTTACCAGTTAATTAGAAACCAAAGAAGATACAATTAATGAATATGAAGATACAGCAATATAGTCTATACAAAATGAAACGAGAAAAATTTGAAAATAAAAAAGTATCAGTAAATTGTGTCACAACTTCAAGTGAACAAATTTACATGTGATTTCAGTCCCAAAGAAAAGGGGAGAGGAATCAGGAAAAAAAACTATTTGAAAATTTAATGGCGAATTTTTTCCAAATTTGATAAAAACAGTAAGTCCACAGATACAAAGATGCTCAACACAACCCAAACACACAAAAAATAGAATGAAAATAAACATCCTAGTCATGATAGAAAATCCATGATAGAGAATCCATGATAAAAAAAAAAATCTTTTTTGGAAAAAGAAAATTTATACTATATATAAATTAGAAAGAGAGATATAGGTATTAAAATAAGAATGATAGCAAACTTCTAAATGGAAACAATGCAAGTCAAAAGACATCTTTCAAAAGGAAGGCCACAATTACATATGAAACTTTAAAAATATCTATATACTTAGAGAGAAGCTTTTAATATAAAAGATTCAATATAAGATGAGAGAATTGCCAGAAGATCCACACTATAAGGAATGTTTAAAGGAAATCTTCCAAACAGAAGGAAAGCGTCACCAGATGGAAATCTAGATCTACACAAAATAATGATGACCATCAAAAATAAAAAATGTGTGCTTAAGTACAAAATATGTTTTCTCTAATTTTTCATCTCTGCATAAAGCAAAAAATAATGAATTATTGAGTTTTCTAGTCAAGATGGCAAAGTAGGTAAACTGTGCTCACCTCTCCCTAGATTCACACCAAATTTACAACTAAATTATAGAACAACCGTGATTGAGAACCCCTGAAGACTAGATGAATAGAATTTCTTTAAGTATATACAGAAAAACCCACATGGAAACTGGTAGGAAGGGCAGAGACGCAGAACAGGCAGGACAAACACCCACAGTGTGGTGATTAAGAATCAGGACAGATATATTGGCTGTTGAGGTTCCACCTGAAGATCAAGGAATCCCAGCCCCACACCTGGCCCAACAAGCCCATGGCACCAGTGCAAAAAAAGAGGAGTCCCTATAACATCTTGCTGTGAGAATGAGTGGGCATTGAATCTGAGAAAAACAAAGGGCTGCAGGAGGCCAAGACAAGCTTGCTTCTCTTAAAGGGCCAGCACAAAAACTCACTCAAAACTCACTCATTCTAAGCTCTAGCACAGGAACAGCAGGTCAAAAAGCACCAGAGACATACAAGGAAACACTAAATTGACTAACTTCAGAGACAAGGCTGAAGAGGCAGAGACGAGCGAGAAAACTCTCTCTAGGTAATGGAAGCACTGGCAGGCACCACTGTTCCTTGGTGAGCTCTCCACTTACCCAGCCAGCCCGGCACAGGTGGAAGCCAAATCTGTGCTCTCCATCAAACTGACTACTACAATTCTCCCTGCCCTGGTGATTCCCTGAGACCCCACCCCACACAACTCACTCTCCAGGTCCAAGCCACTATCAATGGCTCCTCCACACAACCTGCTTCAATTGTGCTGCACTTTCCCAAAATCCCTCAAAGGTACACAAACCTCAAACAAACAGAGGCTGGCCTCAGCATGCCCTGGAGCTCTTCCTAAGTGGCCCCAAAACAGCATAAGCAGTGACAATCTCAACTTGCATTATTAACTCCCATCAGGTGGCCCCAAACCTAAGTAGCAGCCAGTCTTGGCCTAAAACAGTTTCATCTAAGCCCAACACAAGCAGCCACCAACTGCAGATCATTTGTAACTCCTACCAGGTGGCACCAAGCCTGGCACAAGTGGCAGCTGACCTTGGGCTGCACCTGAGCATTTCCCAGGAGACTCCAGACCCAACAAACCCAGTGGTGTACTTCAGACCACATCAGAACACCACCCAACCAGCCATACAAATAACACACTCAAAGGACAAGCTCAGCTGGCAGCACAGGCCCGCTAAAGCAACTGCTACTCCATGGAGTCAGCCCACACACAACAGCCAGTCTGCTTTAGTCACAGCCAGTCCTCAGAGCCCGTCTTAACTGCCAACAGCAATTGAGGCCCAACTACAATAGGAAGGCAAATAACCCAAATAGGGGATATCCCTGGAGCACCAAGTTCAGGTGACCAGGGAGACCGCATCACCAGGCCTCACAAAACACTTCCTACATAAGACCTCTCTGTCAAGACCAGGAGACACAACAGATCTACCTAATACACACAAATAAACACAGGGAGTCAGCCATAATGAAGAGACAATGAAACAGGTCCCAAATGAAAGAACAGGACTAAAATTCCAGAAAAATAACTAAATGAAAGGGAGGCAAATAATCTACCAAATACAGAATTTAAAAGCACACACACAAGAACTGGTTATAAGGATGATGGTGAATGAACTTAGGGGAAGATAGATCAACTCAATGAGAACTTACACAAGGCGATAGAAACCATAAAAACAACCAGTAGGAAATGAAGACTACAATAACTGTAATAAAGAATACACTACAGTGGGGCCTTGACTTACGAGTTTAATTCATTCCATGACGGAGCTCATAACTCAAATTACTCGTATGTTAAATCAAAAAGTGAACGAGTGAGACACGTGATGCTGGGCTGATATTGTGGCGTTCACTGTGACGTTCTCTGCGCCAACTAGCGGTGGGGTATCTGAAGCTGGCTCATAACCCAAATTTTAGCTCGCAACTCAAAGCAAAAAATCAGCTGAGAGATGGCTCGTATCTCGAAAAACTCGTCAGTCGGGACACTCGTAAATCAAGGCCCCACTGTAGATGGACTCACCAGCAGATGATATGGAACAGAGGTTCGGATCCATAGGGACACCAGAAGGTAAAGAGAGAGAAAAGGACTTAAAAACTATTTGAAGAAATAATGACTGAAAATTTCCCTAACATGGTGAAGGAAATAGAAGCCTAGAAAAATAGAGTCCCCAACTAGATGAACCCAAAGAGGTCCACACAAAGCCCTATCATAATTAAAATGCAAAGTTTACAAAGAGAAAAACCTAAAAGTAGCAAGAGAAAAGTTAATACCTTGCTGACCGGTCACGAGATAACTTGTGTTTCCATGTCCAAATTTTGCTGACCAGTCATGAGATAACTCATGCCTGCACTTACATTACTTTAAGGTCTGAAAGCAAGTGGAGTTTTAAAATTACTTAAAGTAATGTAAGTGCAGACACAAGTTATCTCAAGACCAGTCAGCAAGGTGTTAATTATGTATATGGGAGCTCCATATGATTATCAGCTGATGTTTTAATAGAAATTTTAGAGGTTAGGAAAAAAGACACAAAATACTCACTGTTGAAAGGCAAAAGCCTACAACCAAGATTACCCAGTATAGAAAGATAAAGGGTTCTATAGACAAGGAAAAGCTGAAGGAGTTTACCACCACTAAACCACTATTAAATGAATTGTTAGAGTTTTCTTTAAGTAGAAAAGGAAAGATGAAATCTTACATAATAAAGAGGGAATATGCAAATTGATCATCATGCCATAATGGTCAAGATACCAGCACCCAGAGTGGAGGCAGAGATCTGTAACAAAAGATGGCTGTGCACAAAGTGGAGGCTGAGTCCCGAACAATCAGCAGGGACCTGAGGCTGAGTGGTGCTGAGCTGGGGCAGGGACCAGAGGCTGCACCCCCTGCCTGGTGGGGCTTGACAGGGGACTGCAGCACGCGCCACACACACACCCCGCCCCCGGCGCCAGGCTGGGGGACCTCAGGCCATGCCCCTTGCCCAGCAGAGCTTGACAGGGGACCTCAGGCCACGCCCCCTCCCCCAGCACCATGCCAGGTGAACTGAGGCCGCACCCCTGACCCGGCGAGGCTAGACAGCGGTGGGACCAGCCAGGTCTGGATCTAGCCCAATGGGGGTGGGGCCGCCCAGGTCTGGGTACGCACGATTTCAAGGCACATGTGGATGTACAGGGACTTGACTATGTTCCCATGGCACACCCCAGACTCTGACAGGAGGAAGATTTTCATATACATTTTACTAATTTTCTTTCATCTCTGACATTTCTATTATAGAGAAAGGGCAAATAGCAATATTAAAATATTTCCTCTAATTAATTCCCTTTTAATGTGCATGAATTTCATGCACGGGGTCACCAGTGTATGAATGAGAAAATGAGAAAGAAAAAAACTCACTGACAATGGCAAACGTTTAATAAAAGCAGTGAATCAACCAACTATAAAGTTAATACAAAGGTTAAAAGACAAAAGTAAAAAGGTAAAAACTATGTAATTACAACAATAAAGGGATACACACACAAAAAATAACAACATAAACATGGAGGGGACGAGCAAAAATTGGAGTGAATTTAGAATGTGATCAAACTTACAAAACAATCAACTTTAGAGGGAAGGCAGGGGTGGGTAGATGGGTGGGGAGAGATTAACCGAAGAATATACATGCATATATGCATAACCCATGGACACAGACAATAGTGTGGTGAAGGCCTAGAGGGGTACAATGGGAAAAAAATAGGGGATATCTGTATACTTTCAACAATAAAGATAAATTTAAAAATATAGACAGTTACAAGCATAGCTTGGTACATATGAAGCACATGGTAACCACAATGCAAAATATGTGTTATATAAGATATAAAGTGAAAGGAATTCAAACAAAACACTATAGAAAGGCATCAGCATACAAGAGAAGAGATCAAGAGATTAAGAAAGGAACAGAGAACTACAAAAACAGTCAGAAAACAAGAATATGGCAATAATGGAGGTGCCTCGTTAGCGCAGTAGGTAGCATGTCAGTCTCATAAAATGGCAATAATGGGATATCTATTAGCAATTAGTCTAATTGTAAATGGGCTAAATGCTCCAAACAAAAGACATAGGGTGGCTGAATAGATTAAAAACACAAGACCTGTACATATGGTGTCTAAAAGAGACCCACTTCAGATTGAATGACACATGCACACTGAAAGTAAAGGGATAGAAAAAAAATTTTCATGCAAATGGAATAAAGTTTTAAAAGTTGGTAATATCAGATTGCCAGGGCTGGCCAGCAGACCCTGAGTGACAGATGAATGGGTAACTCCAACACAACATTTGCTATGAAAGAGAGGGCTAAGGGACGGCCTGGACAAAGGGACCAGGCAGCCTCGACTGCCTGCCTCATTAGCCTTTTATTTCAGTTTTTACCTTTGGATACAATCAGTAGGGTGAGTAATCTTGGGAGGACACATGTGTTTGCATTGTCCTCAAGGCAAAGGCACCCAAAGATTAGGCATAAGGATTCCAGTAAACACCCAGGGGTCTGCACGTGCACAGACTTGTTTGGAAAGGTCAAGGAATAATTAGGGGCGCCGCCTTTGACACTCCCCTAAGTCTCCCAAGTCAGAATTCTGATAAATAGGGAAAACAACCTTCTACACACTTCCTTTTTCTCAGAATTTCCTCCTTGCAAACTTTCCAATCAAGTCTCTCGTGCTTCCCAACGTCAGATAAAATAGACTTTAAAACAAAGGCTACAGACCGCCAAACCTCACCCAGAGTCAGGCATGTAAACCAGCTGGAGCGCTGGCAGCACAGGACTGCTGTGGCACTGGGGGACAGTAACACATAGGGAGCACAATGCATGGAGCAACACTGGCTACGGGGACCTGCTGACAGTGTGAGAGGTACTAGCTTTTGACAAGTTTGCACCATGCATGAATATAAGCTAGATGTTCTTGGCTAATATGATCCTACGATAGAAGCTTCTTATAGAAAGCAAGTTGAAGTAGATGCACAACAGTGTATGCTTGAAATCTTGGATACTGTAGGAATGGAACAATTTACAGCAATGAGGGATTTGTATATGAAAAATGGAAAAGGCTTTGCATTAGTTTATTTCATACAGCACAGTCCACATTTAATGATTTACAAGATCTGAAAGAACAGATACTTCGAGTTAAAGACACTGATGATGTTCCAATAATTCTGGTTGGTAATAAGTGTGAATTGGAAGATGAAAGAGTTGTAGGAAAGGAACAAGGTCAAAATCTAGCAAGACAATGGAACAACTGTGCAATCTTAGAATCCTCTGCAAAATCAAAAATAAATGTTAATGAGATCTCTTATGACCTAGTGGGGCAAAGTAACAGAAAAACTCATGGCCTGGGAAGGCCCACAAAAAAGTCATGATGTCAGCTGCTTTAATATACTAAACTAGAGGCTAAGTGCATGAATTCATGCACGGGTGGAGTCTGGCCAGCCCACCCCAATTGGGGCTGATCAGGCCGGGCTGGCCGGGGGGAGGGGCTGAGAGTGGTTGGCCAGCCCTACCCCTGGTCAAACTCCTGGTCGAGGGGACAATTTACATATTAGCCTTTTATTATATAGGATGCACTGTAGCTCTAAGCCATGTCTATTTTTACTTATATAATAGCCCTAGTGTATGCATCTGGTAAAATCCAGTATTACTGCTAAGAGACATTTTCATCCACCAATGTTGTACAAGTATGAAAATAGTGTACTGTGTACTGTAACAGGCCCCATATTTTGTTTTGGAGAGTACTATAATGTAAATCCTAAAAGCACCACTATTTCAGCATAATAAAAGGAAGTCCAAAGAGCTCCTATATAGACTACTCCAGATAACTTCACTTCTTTGATACTTGTAGCTTATTGTTTTTTTTAAGAAAATCAAGGTCTTTATCATTGGATTGTACAAATAAGTGATTTGATTAACACAGAGACATAGTTTTTTTAATTTTTAAGAAACCTGTGGAGACAGTGATCTTGTCTTTAAAAATACAATAGTCCTTTCTCTATAATGTCTTAAAGATGTTGCCTTTAGTATCTGCTGGGAAGGAAATTTCCAGATTTTTCAAATCTCTTATTATATGTTTCCATTTTTGTTTCCATAGAGAACAATGTTTATAGTTGTGTGTGCAGTGGGGGTCTACAACAAGAAGTGTATATTTTAAAACAATTTTTTAATGATTTAACAATTTTTTATTGATTTAACAATTTTTGTAAATCATTTTCAGGCTTCTGCAGCTGTAGATTATCACTGAATCCCTTGCTTACTCATGCATAAGTGTATTTGCAATACCAAATATACAGGTTTAGTATTTTTGCCTGTTAATGATTGCTTCACATGTGTAACGTTTTGGTTGAGATGTGAATGTGGGAAGTAATTTTAATCATGTATAATTGGTCACAAGGCCCAAGGTGCAGTAACTATTGCTGTTTTATTTAACAATGCTTTGTTGCTTTGTGTGCATTAAAGTTTGGATGTAAAGATTGTGTATCTATCCAACAGGGAGCCACAGTATTTAATTGACCAACCTAATGTTACAACTACTAAGAAGTGGCCAAATGTAAACTAAAAGCCTTAATTAAAGCAGTGCAATTTTGTATAACTTAGCATCAATAGTTCAATAAATTTGGATTGCCATGCAAGAGCTTGCATTATAATTACTTGCCACTTGAATGTGTTTTGTGTAATGTTTAACAGTGCAAGTAAATATAGATTTAACTTCTTTTTAAATCTAAAAAAACAAAACACAAAAAACAAAGGCTATAAAGAGAAAAAGAAGGGCATTTCATAGTGATAAAGGAATCAATCCAACAGAAGGATATAACTCTTGTAAATATCTATGCACCCAATGTAGATATATAAAGCAAATTTATATATAAATATATAAAGCAAATTTTGATGGCTATAACAGAAGAGCTCAACAGTAATACAATAGTAGGCCACTTTAACAACCTACTGACATCAATGGACAGATCATCCAGACAAAAAAATCAACAAGAAAACCATGATATCAGGTGACACATTGGACTAGATCAGCAATTTTCAACTGCTGTGCCGCAAGAATTCTTAAAACATGCAATACCTGGCGATTTAGTTAAGGGCACTGACCTCTTTTCCATTAGTTTGTCAAGTAAAAAAAATGACAACACAGCCTGGCCAGTTTTGCTCAATGGATAGAATGCTGGCCCACACACTGAAGGGTCGAGGGTCTGATCCCAGTATAGGGGCATGTACCTCAGTTGCAGGCTTGAGACCAGGTCCCAGTTAGGGCATGTGCTGGAGACAACCAATCAATGTGTCTCTCTCACATAGATGTTTCTTTCTCTCTGTTTCTCTCCCTCCCTTTCACTCTTCTCTAAAAATTAATGAAAAATCATCCTTGGGTGTGGATTAACAAAACAAAATTAAAAAAACATACCTAAAAAAATGACAACAGCCAGCACAACAATAGCTGCCCAGTGTGAATGAATGAAAATTATAGCCATATTTTGGTTAGATCAATTTTTTGGGGGGGTGGGGGTGCTGACTTTTAGTGATTAGTTTATGTGTACCATGAGATAAAAAAAGGTTGAAAATCACTGGACTATATGGATTTAATTGATATTTTTAGGACATTTCACCCCAAAACAGCAGTAATACATTTTCCTTAAGTGCATATAGAACATTTCCTAGGATAGACCACATATTAGGCCACAAGAAAAAAAGAGTAAATTAAATACAAAGTAAACAGACAAAAGGAAATAAAAGTAAAAGCAGAATTCAATGAAATAAAAAATAGAAAAGTATGAAACATTTTCTTTAACCAACAACAATTAACAGATACAATACCACTGTAAAAATGCCAGCCAAGGAGCTAATCCAATAATAAAAAAAAATCCTTGTATTACAGAGATGCTAGCCACGGTCATGCTGTAGAAAGTGAGTCATGAATTTGAGTAAAAGCAGGAAGGTTGAAGTAAAAGTCAGACTTACATCAGGGAGGGCCGTAACTGCCAAAATAAATTTCAGATTTAATGCTTTATTTAGCATATGAATTCTAGCATGCAAAGCAAACATATGGCATTGGAAGTACCAAAAATGTTACAATAAAAATAATTCAATGAGCCCTGGCCAGTGTGGTTCAGTTGGCTTAAACATCATCCCGTACACCGAAACGTTGTGGGTTCGATTCCTGGCCAGGGCACATACATAGGTTGTGGGTTCAGTCCCTGGTTGGGACATGTACAAGAGGCAACTTGTGTCTGTCTGTCTGTCTGTCTCTCATTCTCTCTCTCCTTCTCTCCCTCCCTCCCTTCCTCCCTGTCTAAAATGAATAAGAAAAAATTCAATGAGTGCGCGCTCACGCATGTGCACACACACACACACACACACACGAAAAGAAGAGAAATATGTGAAACTGAGAGATGATTCAAAGAGTAGGTAAATAAAATTGATAAGCCTGTATTCAGAATAACCAGGAGAAAGGGGAAAAAATACAACTTACCATATTAAAAATAAGAGAAAAGACATCACTACAGATGTTAAAGATTTTAAATACATAAAAAGGAGATTTTATAAATAAGTGTACGTCAATAAATGCTACAACATAAAAAATAGCATGCAGTTAAATTTTTAATTAATAAAAATAAGATACATTCATTGTATGACAAACTACCAAAGCTCACTCAACAAATAAATAACATTACTAGCCTATGTCTAATAAAATATGATAGTTAAAGAAACAAAAACAAAAACCTTACCACAAAAGGAACTCCATACAGAAAGCAGATCAGTAGTTGCCTTAGGATGAGGTAAGGGATGTGACATGGTCAGAGGAAGGAATTACAAAGGTGCCCAAAGAAACTACTAGGGATGATGAATACTATATTCATTATCTTTGACATATGTCAAATCTTAAAGTGCACATTCTAAATAGGTTCAGTTTGTAGTATGCTGATTATACAATAAAGCTGTAAAACAAATGGATCTGAGGACAAAGAGGAAACAAAAAGGACTGTTAAGGAGCTGTAACAATTCTCTAGGCAAAAGGCAGTGGTAGCTTAAACTGAGATGAAACTGTAGAGATAGAAACATGAGCAGATAATTTTATGTTAGAATACAGAATTGGCAATACTTTGTTGTTGAAATGGATATTGGGAGTTGAAGGAGAAAGGAGGGAATCAAGGACAACTTTTGGTTTAAGCAACTTAGTGAATAGAGTGTTATTTTAAAAAATGAGGAAGACTGGAATAGAATTACAGAGTCAAGGTTTTTTCACCACAATTACAAAGAGTGACTCAAACTGGTTTTCAAGTTTAATGGATTTAAAACAATAAACTAGGGTTTATATACAGAAATCAAGAAATCAAGTGGGGCATTGATCAATAGACATAAATGAAAGAGAAATTATGTTTATGACACAGAAAAAGAAACTAGTAATTCATGGAGATTATAAAACAGGTGCAAAATGTCTTGGCCCAAAATATTTTTACATACATAAATAAAAGGTAGGTGTGCCCATTAGAAAATAATTATTTAAAACTATTTTAATTAAATGCTATATATTAATCTAGTGGATATTTTCTATTAGTATTACTTAGGTCTGCTTGCATTTTTAACTAAAAATATTTGTGTCCATTAAAATCAGATTAATAACTCAAAGAAAGAATTCTGCAGGTTCTTTGTTTCCTGCCATATCTTTGCTCACCTGCTTAATCTTTCAAATAATGTTCCGATTTGTGCTGTTTTATATGATGAACTAAAAGCATCTTGACTTTCATTTGATTTGGAAAACAAGTAATTAGAATAATTGACATTACTGACCTGGAAAAAAAAAGAAAGGACGAACCTGACAAAATGGTAAATGTTCATATACGCAATTAAAATTATTTATCATGATATGCCATTTAAGTGGACATCTATATTGAAAAAAATGTGATTTCAGTCTAAAATAAAGGAATCATGTCCTTATTAAAAAATAAATACTGTTCTAACAAAGAAAGCATTATCAATATTTGAATAATTGTTAAACTAACAGAGTTGACACCTTGTGGAGCTAATTATTTTCTCAGAAGTTAAAAAAAAATTACTTTAGACAATAAAAAAAAATTAAAGAAATACCCAGAACACCAGAATCTTGAGAAAAGTTAAATTTCTCTGGCAGAAAATAATATTTTCTCCCAAGGAAATAGCTGTAATTATCTCAGTTCTTCCATTTACTGGTTAATTTTACAGACTGCTACTTTAATCTTTCCAAATATCATTGAGTACAACAGGGGAAAATATGTGAAGACTGATGTGAAAAGCAGATGAGATAATCTATTTGTTAATGTGGAAGGTACCAAATAAATGTAAGATTTTATGTTGGCCGAATGCTAATCTATCTAGCAATAATAATTTATACCTGTAGTATATTTTATTTATAAGCCATAAAACAAAGAAATGAAAGTTCCAACCAACTCTTGGCTTCACTGATCTTTAATATTGTTTTTTAGACTCTCTCATTTATTTCCACTCTGATCTTTATTATTTCCATCCTTCTCTCTCTCTGGAATTTTCTTGTTCTCTTTCTAATTCTTTTAGGCATAGGATTAGATTATTTATTTGAGATTTTTCTTGCTTCTTGAAGTAGGGGAAGATTCATCAGAACCAAAGGAGTGCTCTCCAAATTTTTCTCTGATATATATATATATATATATATATATATATATATATATATATATATATATATATATCTGAAAATACCGAGGCATATTGCCAGTCTTCCATTATTAGCAATGATTCCTATTTGTATAATTTTAATTAACATGTATTTGACCAGTTCTCATTTGTCAAATCATAAAAAGAATCAAGCTATCACAGCTCATACTTTAACAGACTACTATGGCATGTTGAAATTATGTATTCTATTCACAGGATCCTTTTCATACCAACCAGTCATTTACTGTGATTACAAGCATCAACTATTATAAAATATACTGAATCTTCATTTTCACTATCAACAATTTTATAACAGGATGGTGATTTCAAAGATTTTTAAAGAACATTCCAGTGTTTGGATTCATTATCTAGTAAAGAGAATTAAGCTTTTGTCTTAAGAGGAAATATTATACTTAATTTGATCTCCTAATTCACTATACCTATAGCAATTCACACCGATTTTTTTAAATTTATAAAAGAAAAAAGAATACCATAAAAATATAATGATATAAAATACTAAAAACTAATGATTCAAAGATACCTGCTCATTCTGGTTTTTTTCATATGCAACTTTCTGAGGACTAGGTGCTATTCTGGGGACGCAATTTTGTTTTGTAACATTTCTGTTAGAAGATAATTCTGCAGAAAAAGATGATGGTGTGAAACTGCAGTTTTCTACTCTGTTGAACTGAGGTTCAAAAATTCTATATGAGTCCATGACTTGTGACAACTATAGGAAAGAAGATACAATCATGTGAATTTCAAAAAAATAAACTATTGAAGACAAAAGTCAAAATAGAAGTGAATAGGTCATGCACACATTGGAGAAAAAGTCCCAAGGAAAGGCAAGTCATCAGTAATTGACAGGACTTTTTAAGACAAGAGAAGTTATCATCTAAGCATGTACTTAAAAGGTTCCTTCCATCTGCCTTTCTCACCCTTGGTCCCCTCCACCCTAAAGCTCCATTCCTGCTTGTCACCTCCTATTGACAGGAAACCTGTGTTTCATTAACCCACAAATTCAGATGAAAAGATTTCCAAGAGATTTCAGTATTACTGCCATTATATTTTTGATGTAGTTTAACTCTGGCAATTCAAAAAAAGGAAAAGAAGATAATATGGTGTTGGACCTTAAAATTTCAGGCTTTAATCACAATCCATGCATTTTCTAATTTCTTAAAACATTATTTGCTAAAAAAATAATCATTTGCAATACTTTAAAAGAAAAATAATCTTGGGATCAACATGAATTCTGAAAATCATAATTTGATATAAAATAAAGCAATCTGGCCGAAACCGGTTTGGCTCAGTGGATAGAGCGTTGGCCTGCGGACTGAAAGCTCCCAGGTTCGATTCCGGCCAAGGGCATGTACCTGGGTTGCGGGCACATCCCCAGTAGGGGGTGTGCAGGAGGCAGCTGATCGATGTTTCTCTCTCATCGATGTTTCTAGCTCTCTATCTCTCTCCCTTCCTCTCTGTAAAAAATCAATAAAATATATTTTTAAAAAATAATAATAATAAAGCAATCTGGTCACTATGCCTGAAGGATAAATTGCCAATTATCACATGAACCCAAATAGAAATCTCTAACTGACTTATCCTTTGCAATATGTAAGTAACAAGCAGAATCAAATGTTATACATGTACAGGCCTAGTCTACATTACCAGAACTCCAAAAGGTTTCTCATACAGAGACAACTAAAACATTTTTTATCATACAGGTTCCTTACATTAAAAACTTTTAAAATAATAATTTTAAAGACTAAAAAATTTTTAAAGGATAAATATTTTTCCTCATATTAAAAAAAATGTATTATTTGGCAGGATGCCACATTTGTTAAAATAACATTAAAATTCTTTTTCATTCTCACCTGAACCGGGCCCAGTTCTTCCTTGCTTCCCAGTCTTTGATGGTGCATACTAATTAAAATTAAAATTTAAGATTAAAAATAGACAGGGCAATAAAATTGGCTTTCTATATATGCTTTAAAATTCATCTTTTCTATCCAAATACACAAAAACATATGAAACTCAAATCATCAAATCATTCCTGGGACATACTATGACTGAGTTTTATAAAAATTACTAGAGGCCCGGTGCACAAAATTCATGCACGGGTGGGTGGGGGTCCCTCAGCCCAGCCTGCACCCTCTCCAATTCGGGATCCCTCTCACAGTCCAGGACCACTGACTCCTAACCGCTCACCTGCCTGCCTGCCTGATCGACCCTAACCCCTCTGCCTGCCTGCCTGCCTGATTGCCCATAACTGGCCTCCCCTGCCTGTCTGATTGCCCCGAATTGCCCTCCCCTGCTGGCCTGATTACCCCTGACCGCCTCTGCCTTGGCCTCCACCACTGTGGCTTTGTCCAGAAGGAAGGCAGGATGACCGGAAGATGTTGGGTTGACCCAGTCTAATTAGCATATTACCTTTTATTAGTATGGATACTATTACTAAAGAGAAATTTTTATGATAAGGAAAGTCAAACTATGCATACAAAATACTGAATATGAACATTAGGTTATTTAACAAAGGTCATCTTAATAGTTTAATAATACAGCAAGACAAAAACCTGAGGTAGAAGAATAAGCCCTTTGTACATTTTCAATGAATAAAACAGTGTCAATAATGATACATCTAAATACCTAACAATAGCTAACCTAGCCCAAACTCACCTGCTTTCTAGATCATCAATGCAGAGTTTAGATGGTACACAGGGAGGCGACATCGGAAGTTCTAAATCATGCTTTTTTAGGGGCATTTTTATGTCTCTATTCATATTCACATGGATTGGTTTTCTCATGGTTTCTGTAACAACAAAAAAACACACTATAATTTAAAAATAAAAATGGATGACAAAATATTTTAAAAGTACTTTTTGATATACTCTGTTCATTAAATAAATATACATCTTACATTTACTAAAACCATCTATATTCCATATATGCTAAAAATATCATTACCTATCACACATCATTCAAATCATCTTTTTCATCTTACATATTCCTCATAATAGAGGCTCTACTAATTCAGTTCTACTTTTTTCCCTCCAAGCCTTCTCTGACCCCCAGACTATATGAGGTGCTATGTTACATATTTCCATAGCACTACATATATTCTCTATTATATCACTTATCATAGTTTATTGTACTTAATTAACTCCATATCCCTCACTAGATTTTAAACTTTGTCTCTCCTTATAAAAGATTTCACTATTTTGTCTGTTCAGTACTTTTAACTGCTCTCCTGTTCTGGGGAATGCTTTTTACACAGGCACAGACTATATAGTTCTAGAAAAGACTTTCTATCTTCTAATAAAAATCCTATCTCTCTGGAAAAATAATTCATTTAGGGTTAGCTATCTGAACCAAGATGAATCAATAATATCACATCTCTCTGGTATTAAGTAATTGTTCCAGTGCCGGGACCTGACATCAACAGGGCAAGGCAACAGCCTTCAGAGGGATTTAAAAATTCAGAAGCAGAGAAACAATTCTCAGTATTTCTCTAGCGGCAAAACTAAAATATGAGCAATATTAGTTTTTTTGAGGTCACGTTTTAAACCTCAGTGATGAAAACCGTCAGAGAGAATATCGTAACTGAGAATCTTTCATAGCATTCAAGTCTCTAATTCAAGCAATCTCTGAGGCCCAGCTGCACCGTTACTCTTCTTTTTAGTTAAGTGTCAAACCATTCAAACTGCTGTAACAGAATACCATGGTCTGGGTGGATTATAAACAACAAATATTTATCAGTCTGGCAGCAGGGCAGTCCAAGATAAAGGTGCTGCCAGATTCGGTGTCTGGTAAGGGCCCTCTTCAGGTTCACAGACAGCCATGGTGGAAGGTGTGGGAGAGGTCTTTGGAATCTCTTTTATCAGGGCACTAATTCCATTCATGAGAGCTCCCCCCTAATAATTTAATCACTTCCTAAAGACCCCACTCCTAATACCATGGCATTGGAGGTTAGGATTTCAACATATGAACTGGGATTGGGGAGACATTCAGCCCATAACATTAAGTAAATATATATATATATATATATTTTAAAATTCTGTCATTTGCAGTCATGAATCCTGACTAATAAAGTTTTGTTTTTGTTGAGGAGGAAAAATATCCTTTTCCTCTACCCTTCTAAATTTTCAGCTGATGTTCCTATAAGAAAAGAGAAATTAATAAATTTATTCAATATAAGGCTTTATGTGAAAAAATTTATAAGGAAATGAAGACCCAAAGAAGTGGTTAAAACCTGAGCATTTTCATGCTAAGTTTGATGAAAAGTGAAAAGTGGGAAAAAACTGATAGGACAAAAAGGATATGAGCTAAGTGTTGTAAACTGGGGAAACCTGTTCATCTAGATTCCTCTCTGTGTTCCTCGGTCATGGAGATAAATATTCTCCATGTTTAAGGCAAGCACCTCTCACATGAGAATCCTCCTACACATCCTGCTTCTCAGATTCCTTCAGCTTAAAATATTTACCATGCCAAGGTATCATAAATTTGAGTAGCACATCTGACCCCATCACTTGCTGTTCTATTCCCAGGATCCAACATAAAACTTATGGTAGATAGTCAATAAACATATGTTGAATGTATGAATGAAAAGAAAGTGGGGAGAAAGAAAATATGTAAAGGTAAATACATCACTGGACAGCCACATCCAAAAGAAAATGGGACAGTATCTTAAATCATACACAAAAAATCAACTCAAAATGGATTAAAAACTTGAAAGTTAAGACCTGAAGACCATTAAACTCCTAAAAGAAAAGATAAGAGATAAGCTCCTTGGCAATAATTTTTGGACATTACACCAAAAGCAAAAATAAGTAAGTGGGATTATATAAAACCAAAAAGTTTCTTCACAGAAAAGGAAAACCTCAACAAAATAAAAAGGCAACCTATGAAATGGGAAAAATATTTGTAAATCATGTATTTCATAAAGGGTTAAATATCCAAAATATAACATGTAAAGAACTCATATAATTCACTAACACAAAACAAGCAAGCTAATACTTAAAATGGACAGAGGACCTGAAAAGATACACACATTTTAAAAATATATTTGTATTGATTTCAGAGAGGGAGAGATAGAAACATCTACACTAATAAAAGAGAAACATGGTAATTGGCGTATGGCCGCTACCCTTCCCATTGGTTAATCAGGGTGATATGCAAATTAACTGTCAGCCAAGATGGCGGCCGGCAGCCAAGCAGCTGATGCGAACAGGGAGGCTTGCTTGCTTCAGTGACGGAGGACTCCAACATTCCCCGCCTGACTTGCAGGCCTCTCAGCTGCAACTCTAAGCAACTATGTTGCAAATATAGAAGATAAACAAAACCCCAGAAACCTGCTTTACTCAGCCAGGCTTCAGCCAGCCGGACCGCAACATTGTATCAAATACAGACGGTAAACAAAGGCCAGAAACCTGTTTTCAGCAGCCGAGGCCTCAGAGCTAAAGCTGGCCCAGAATAAAAAAGAAAAAAAGAAAAAAAGGAGCGATTGGGAGCTTCAGTCACCCGTCAGCCTGAAAACGGCCCTCAGCCCCTCAGCCAGACTGGCCAGGCACCCCAGTGGTGCCCCAACCCCCCTGATGGGCCCTGCTCTGTGCATGACAGGGGGCAGCGCCCCAACCCCCTGATCCGCCCTGCTCTGTGCGTGACAGGGGGTGGCGCTTCAACTTCCCTATCGACCCTGCCTTGAGTGTGACAGGGGGCAACACCCCAACCCCCCAATCGGCCCTACCCTGAGCGTGACTGAGGGTGGCATCGCAACCTCCAGATCTGCCCTGCTCTGTGCATGACAGGGGACGGCACCCCAACTCCCCAATCGGCCCTGCTCTGAGCCCGACCAGGGGCTGCACCTAGGGATTGGGCCTGCCCTCTGCCACCCGGGAGCAGGCCTAAGCCAGCAGGTCGTTATCTCCTGAGGGGTCCCAGACTGCGAGAGGGCACAGGCCGGGCTGAGGGACCCCTTCTCCACCCCCCCCCCTCCGAGTGCACAAATTTTTGTGCACCGGGCCTCTAGTCAATGATAAGAGAGAATCATTGATCGGCTGTCTCCTGCAAGCCCCACTCTGGGGATCGAATCCACAACCTGGGCACATACCTTGACTGGGAATCGACCCATGACCCCCTGGTTCATAGGTTGACACTCAACCACTGAGCCACACCAGCAGGCTGAAAATATATTTTTTTCAAAAAAGACCTACAAATGGCCAACATCAAAATGAAAAGGTGCCCACTATTACTAATCCTTGGGGGAAATGCAAATCCAAACCACAAGATATCACCTCACACCTATTAGAATGGGTATCATAAAAAAGACAAGATAACAATTGGTGGCAAGGATATGGAGAAAAGGGAACCCTTGTACACTTTTGGTGGGAATGTAAGTTGGTGCAGTCACTGTGAAGGACAGTATATAGGTTCCTCAAAAAATTAAAAGAACTACCCTATGATTCAGCAATCCTACTTGTGGTATATATCCAAAGGAAATGAAAACAGGATGTTGAAAAGATATCTGCATTGCCAGATTTACTGCAACATTCACAACAGCCAAGATATGGAAACAACTTCAGTGTCCATGGAGAGATGAATGAATAAAGATGTGTATAATATTCTGTGGAATATTCTTCGACCATGAAAAAGAAGGGAATCCTTTCATTTGTGACAACATGGATGGACGTTGAAGGCAACAATGAAATAAGCCAGATAAAGACAAATACTACATGGCATCACTTATCTGTGAAATCTAAAAAATAAAAAAAGTTAAAAGTCAAATACAAAGAATACAAAGCGGTTGCTGGGGGCTGGGACTGGGGAGTAGGGGAAATAGGGAGAGTTGGTAAAATGGTATAAACTTTCATCCATAAACTGAGTAAGGTCTAAGGATCTAATGTAAAATGTGGTAACTAGTCCTAGCTGGTTTGGCTCAGTGGATAGAGCATCAGCCTGGTGACTAAAGCGTCCCCAGTTCAATTCCGGTCAAAGACATATGCCTGGGTTGTGGGCTTGATCCCCAGCAGGAAGCATGCAGGAGGCAGCCGATCAATGATTCTCTCTCATTGATGTTTCCATCTCTCTCCCTCTCCCTTCCTCTCTGAAATCAATAAAAATATATTTAAATAAATAAACAAATAAAATGTGGTAACTATAGGTGATAACACTGTATTATATAAGTGAAGGGGGAAAGTAAATATATCAAACAGATTTATAAAATCCTTTATTCCTGCCCGCATCAACCTATGATCCAGGATCTCATGGTTCAATTCCATTCCCCTCAGGAAACATGTCTACTTCCTGGCTCCATCCCTAGTGGGGGGCATACAGGAGGCAGCCAAATCAATGATTCTCTCTCACCATTGATGCTTCTTTCTTTCATTCTCTCTCTCTCTCTCTCTCTCTCTCTCTCCCACCTCCCTTCCTCCCTCCCCCTTCCTTCGTCTCAGAAATCAATATATATGTATCTTAAAAAAAAAATTAAGGCTTCTAATTTAAGAGGACAACCAATTTATACAATTAGTTTACTTTCCACATCGATTGAGCTCTAAAATTATAAACTTATTAGAAAACTAAATGCTATGATCGTATCAGAGTCAAAACAAAATGCTATTTAGAATTACTTACCAGGTGTTTTCTTCTGGCAAGAGATCTGATTTACCACATATAGGTTAAGGAGGTCTAAACTGACAGTGGAATTTTTGACAGGTGATAAAACTCCCAGTAATTTCATTTTTGATTTGAACCTTTTCTTTTCAAAATATTCCTAAAATAATTAAAAATGTAAAAATTACTGCAGCAACCATAAGATTTCTGGCAGAAAAATAAACAGCAAAAGACAATAATGCTATTAAATAATTTAATTAATATTTTCATATTTTTGTGACACCGTTATATGTTTACATATAAATTAAATTCATTCATGATGACCTGTAATTTGCCTAAAGACTCTAAATTTCACAACCAGTTATAATCTTTCTTTTGTTAAATGAATGTCTTTAAAGCAGAACTTTATAAAATTATTCCCAGGTATCAAAAGATTAAAAATTATGTGAGTGTAGAAAGTTTTAAAAGTCTTATAAAACAAATCTAACAGGCTAAAAATTTGTTTTTCTACAAGGTATGTTATCCTACTGACATAAAAAGCCTTAAAGATATGCACAGCTTAGGGCAATTAAAAGTCAACTGAAAAGAGGAAAAGAAAAAGAAGCCTATGGGGGGGGGGGGCGTTAAGGCAGCGGTTCTCAACCTGTGGGTCATGACCCCTTTGGGGGTTGAATGGCCCTTTCACAGGGGTCGCCTAAGACCATCGAAAAACACATATATAATTACATATTATTTTTGTGATTAATCACTATGCTTTATGTTCAATTTGTAACAATGAAAATACATCCTGCATATCAGATATTTACATTATGATTCATAACAGTAGCAAAATTATAGTTATGAAGTAGCAACGAAAATAATTTTATGGTTGGGGATCACCACAACATGAGGAACTATATTAAAGGGTCGCGGCATTAGGAAGGTTGAGAATCACTGCTATAAGGGGTCAATGGGAGGCAAAAGGGACATATGTAATACTTTCAACAGTAAATATTAAAAAAAAAGAAAAAGCCTGTGAGAATTAATCTCCAGCCAAAGCCAATTTAATTCCCTTTGTTATTCCTCCATGACTTCCACATTTTTTAAAACCAGACTTGCATATAATTATCATTTTCATCCAGTATTTCTTTTTTCCTTGGAGTTTGAACTATAATTATTCTTCCTTATCTTCATTCTTTTTTTTTCAGATTACATCTTTAATTCACCAAGTTCAAAGGCATTTATTTGTTTAAAATTCATTTACAGAGCAACTATTATATATTAGACACTAAAAAACAAATTGTGGAAACATCTTCTCTTCCACCAAATACTCACAATACAATACCATAAACATGGATTATAAATGTGAGATATCAAAAGCAAAAAAAGCCCAATGTGGCAAAAAATTTAATGCAAAAGGTAGTATCACTTTTCTAAGAAGTTAAGGTTCTTTCACAGTAACATTTCAAAATATTATTAATTATAATAGACTTTTAAGATTGTAAATACTGTAAGATCTGTAAGAGACTTGCCAGCTATCAAGCAAAAAGTAAATGTCACATTGTTATGCAAAATTAACCATAGATAAAAGGTACCTATTTATATTTCACTAGAGGCCCCATGCACGAATTCATGCACAAGCAGAGTCCCTTGGCCTGGCCAACAATCGGGGTCGTCTCGCCCAGTCCCAGTCAGGGCCGATTGGGGCTGGCTGGCCAGGGAGGAGGGACAGCAGGAGGTTGGCTGGCCGCAGGAGATTGGCTGTGGAAGTGCACTGATCACCACGCGGCAGCTCCTGTGTTGAGTGTCTGCCCCCTGGTGGTCAGTGCATGTCATAGAGACCAGTCATTCGGTCGACTGGTTGTAACGGTTGCTTAGGTTTTTATATATAGAGATTTGAGTGATGTGCAACCCCAACTTGGATTTAAATGTCTTTAAAAGCATTACACTATATAGTTCAGCAATAAAATGACAGGACCTTTGGAATGTAAATATCCCCCTTCACCCTCCCCACTCCCCAACCCCTTGAAAAAATGACTATGGCTACTATAATTGACTAGAGGCCCGGTGCACAAAAATTTGTGCACTCAGGGGGGAAGGGGGCCCCTCAGCCCGGCCTGTGCCCTCTCGCAGTCAGGGACCCCTCAGGGGATGACCACCTGCAGGCTTAGGCCCGCTCCCCGGGGGATTGGGCCTAGGATGGCAATCAGACATCCCTCTGGCAGCCCGGCAGCCCTCAGGGGATGTCCACTTGCCAGCGGGGAGCAGGCCTAAACTGCAATCGAAAATCCTTAGCGCTGCTGAGGAGGCAGGAGAGGCTCCCAACACCACCGCTGTACTGGCAGCCATCAGCCTGGCTTGTGGCTGAGCAGATCTCCTCCCATGTGAGAGTGCCCTGACCACCAGAGGGCAGCTCCTGCATTGAGCGTCTGCCCCCTGGTGGTCAGTGTGTGTCATAGTGACCAGTCATTCTCAGTCCTTCTGCTGTTAGGGTCAGTTTGCATATTACCCTTTTACTTTATAGGATAGAGGCCTGGTGCACGGATGGGGGCCGGCTGGTTTGACCTGAAGGGTGTCCCGGTCAGGGTGGGAGTCCCGCTTGGGTGCCTGGCCAGCCTGGATGAGGGGATGATGGCTGTTTGCAGCTGGTCACACCCCCTTCAGGGGGTGGGTCCCCACTGGGGTGCCTGGCCAGTCTGAGTGAGGGGCTGAGGGCCGTTTTCAGGCTGGCGGGTGACTGAAGCTCCCAACCTCTCCTTTTTTTATTTATTTTTTTATTCTAGGATTTATTTACCTTCTATAGCTGTCACTGGAGCTGAGAGCCAGCTCCAGCTCTGAGGCTCGGCTCCAGCTCTGAGACCTCGGCTGCTGAAAGCAGGTCTCTGGGTTTGTTTGGCTTCTATAATTGAAACACTGTTGCAGCTCCAGCTCTGAGGCCCGGCTGGCTGAAAGCAGGTTTCTGGGGTTTGTTTAGCTTCTATAATTGCAACATTGTTTCTTAGAGTGCAGCTCAGAGGCCGGCAGTGGCAGGCGGGGAACCTTGGCTTCCTCCATCACTGGAGCAAGCAAGCCTCCTGTTCGTTTCAGCTGCCTGGCTTCCAGCTACCATCTTGGTTGGCAGTTAATTTGCATATCGCCCTGATTAGCCAATGGGAAGCATGTCAGAGGTACGGTTAATTACCATGTTTGTCTATTATTAGATAGGATGTATCAATTATAAGAAAAAATAAAGGAAATGAAAAACTGTGTAGGAGATGATAGCATATTAAAGCAAATTGGACTGAAAAATATCCTTGAAATGGCACAATATGAAATTCAATTTTGACATTAGTAAGAGCTGTATAGTATAATGGATTGAGAAGCAAATGGGAGATAAGAGTGAAGGGGCATAGCAAGAAAGAGAAAGGATCCAGAGAGGGTTTTACTTGTTTTAATAGAAGAGAACTAAAATACCAATAGAAAGCCTCCAGTTGACAGGGAATGGTAGAAGATGGGTGAAGATGTGAAGTAGTTTACAGAACTGGTGGTAGAAACTCAGATAATTATCATCCAATAGCTGTTATTTCCTCTGAGATATGAGACAAGGGTATCTACTGAGTTTAAAGGAATAGAGAATGGGGTTGGGAAGAGGTTTGGGGAAGCAATATGAAATTTTCAAAGAATAGGAAAGTGACATGACTAGAGAATAACACTTGGGGAAAGAATCATGTCTTTCCCTTGCTTATAAATATTCAAAAGAATGGTCCAAATAGAGTAAAATTATTTTTAAAAAATAATCTGGGGACAGATTACATTCTTAGTACATTTATTATTGAATTCCTATGTTACTGCTAGACACAGTTCAAAGCACAGGATATGATCAACAGTAATAAGATCTCTCTTTTCATTAATGGAAGGGGAGGAGAACAGAGTTAAAAAAGAAGCAAGAAAATTTCATATTATGAAAAGAGTGATGAATAAAAGAGGTACAAGAGAATGGGTACTGGAGGGTGGAAAAGTTTTAGATGTAGTGAGTGATTAGAGAAACCAATCTAAGAGGAGATACTTTAGCTGAGACACAATTGTTGACAAGGCCCACATGCAAATATCTTGAGGGAGAATATTATAGAAGAAAAGAAGAAGAGTAACAGAAAGAGGGCAGTGTGGCTGAAATACAATGAACAATAGGGCAAGTGGTAAGAAATGAGGTCAGAGAAGCAGGCAGGGTGCAGATTCTTCAGGTCACTGCAGGCTATGGTTCAACAGATTTTACTCTCGAAAAGCAATGAAAAGCAATTGAGGCTTTTAAGCCAGGGAATGATAAATTGTGATTTGTGCTTTTAAAAAATCAAACTAACCACTATGTGAAGAACAGGCCACAAGGTGTAAAAGATAAAGCAGAAAAAGTTGATAACTTCAACTAAACAAAATTAAAAACTCTCCTCAAAGACAGAATTAAGTAAAAATAAAAGCCACATGCCCTGACCGGTTTGGCTCAGTGGATAGAGCGTTGGCCTGCGGACTGAAAGGTCCCAGGTTCGATTCTGGTCAAGGGCATGTACCTTGGTTGCGGGCACACCCCCAGTAGGAGGTGTGCAGTTGACAGATTTCCACTGTTGTACCATTACTTAGGTGTGCCACATTTTGTTTAACCATTTTACTGCTAAATGACATTTGGATGATCCCCTCCCCTGCCTTTTCCTTTCTCTCTTCTTTTCTATCTTTCTCTCTTTTTTTGTTTGCTACTTAACAACAATGATCCAAACAAGTTTGTATATGTCTCAAAGTGCACATATGGAAGAATTTCTCTCAATATATACTGCTCAGTTGTAAGGTAGTTACATGCTCAACTTCACTATGTAATACAATCAATGTAATTAAAAACTTAAAAAGTAGGATTTAGGTTATAAGGCCATTATATTGCTCGAGGCAATAAATGATGATGATTTGAATCAGGATGCTAATAGGTAATGAGAAGTGATTAGACTTGGGATATATGTTAGAATTAAAATGACAAGAATCAACAATGATCCTTAAGTTTCTACCTGAGCAATATAGGTGGATAATCTAGCTATCTATGAAGAGGGAAAGACTAAAGGAAGATGGTTTTACAATTTCACTTAGAAGAATTTATAAACCTGGAAAAAATGCTTCAAAAGATCACTTTTCTCATAAAGCAAACACAAAAATAAATGTTTTTTACCTTTTGCTTTCTCTTTTCCTGCTTGAGCAGAACCCTGGTCCTGAAAAGAGAAAGATAAAAATATAACAATTAAAGAAGTGGTCTCTAAAATAACTGTCACTTCAGCTGAATTGAAGACTTGGAATTACAACTAAAAGTGCAGTAGTAAAAAAAATATTTTTAAGTGTAGTCATAATTATATTATTTCTGAAAAGAAACTATGACAATGTTGTTAAAATATGCATAGTGTATAATATTCCACATAATTTTCTTAGAAAATCCAAGAATAAAATAGATTATAGACATGATAAATAATTAAACATAAAATAAGTATGGATTATAAAATAAATATAAGCAAAGAGAAATCAATGATTAAAAAGGATACATCACTGAAATATTCTCATCTGATACCAATATTTTTGGTCAAAACTGCTATTTTCTTCACTGTTCTTTGTATTTAATATTATACTAAAAAACAGGGAATAGAGAGAGAAAACCTAAATATAGGATATAAGGAAATGTTAAATTTTTCATTACCGCAACTTTAGTTACATTAATATATCAGTTATTTGTACTTGAAATGTGATATCTTCTTTAAAAAATAGGTAGTTATTATGGATGTCTTTCACAACTAAGATCTTTGTGCCAAACACTGCATTGAATCACAATGATAATACAATATTTAATGGTTATAAAATATTTGCTCTATTAGTAATAGAATGCTATAAATATAAGTAGATCTGCTCAAAATATATTTTGAACATACTTAAAACTAAGGTCTCAAATTCAAGATCTGTGCAAAAATTTAAAGTAAAATGATAAAATTTTCTTAGCTATATGAGATTATATAACAAAAATAATAATTGCTAATGAGTATCATGTCTTGCACCACTTCAGATACATCAAGTACTTTATATGTACAAGCTCATTTAATCATCACAGCAACTCTATAGGGCAGGTTGTATTTTTATCCCCATTTTAGTGATTTAAGACACAGAGAGGTCCAGTAACTAGCCCACAGTTACACTAAGTGGTAGAGCCCAGATTCAAACCCAAGAATTCTAATTTTGAAGTTTTTAACCAGTGCAGTATACTGCTTTCTAAGTATGTGAACTGTGACTATACAAAGCTGTTCATTTTTTTCAAATGGCTTTCATAAGCTACACGAATATGAGTTACTTTACTGAATACTTCCAGACTCTCCCCTTAACGAACTCTAACATATTTCCTAATAGCTATGTCTTAACTGACCATTTTGAGTTCACTGCACAAAGAATTTGGTATATTCAGCTCCATGTAGCATCAGAAGTGAACTATTGGCATTCAAAATTTATTTTTTTAAAAAGGAAATAAATTGCATTTCATTGATTTGTCAAATGCTAAGTCTAGAGTGGATCTTAGAATTTAGTTTATTCTCCATCATAAAACTTATGCATTGAAAGCAAAGTGACTTTTAAAAGTTCAGAAATATAAAAAGTATGACAGAGCCAGCAATAACATTAATTAATCCAGATTTCAAAGATAATAAATATCAATTTTATAAGCAGTTCCCACATTATAAAGCTCAGTAGAATGAGGAACATACCAAAGTCTAAATAGTCTTCATATACATATTCAAGTGACTTTATTTAAGGCTGATTTTCCATTGTCCAGGACACTCATGGCTCTCTCCAAATTCTATGTACTACATAATCCCTATTTCTACATGCCTAAAAAAATTAGGAATTCAAGACCAACTGCCAGATCAGCCTACTTGTCACACCACAGTGAAAGTGAAAAAGGATCCTGACTTGTATGTCAAAGGTAATTTTTTAAACAGAACATTTTCAATTATTATTAAGGCAACCAATGCTACTAACTTGTACTATATGTCTAACTGTTTTTATTGAATATAGTCAGTCTCAATTACCTGCACTACAAAAGGAGACAACATCAGTTAAAATTATATTAGTTACAAGAAATTGGAAGCATTTTTGTCTAATTTAAACAGAAAATAAACACACTAAAAGGAAATTGGGCCCTAGCTGGTATTTCTCAGTGGGTAGAGCGTCGGCCTATGGACTGAAGGGTCCCGGGTTCAATTTCAGTCAAGGGCACATGCCTGGGTCGCGGGCCTGATCCCTAGTATAGGGTGTGCAGGAGGCAGCCGATCAACAATTCTCTCTCATCATTGATGTTCCTTTGTTTCTCTCCCTCTCCCTTCCTCTCTGAAATCAATAAAAAATATTTTTAAAAAAAGGAAATTAGGAAGCCAACAGACTTACCAAGGAAGCTGAGGAAGCAGATTTGGCAACTGGCAAAAAAAAAAAAAAAAAAAAAAAAGAGGGGGGGGGGGAGTCTAGAGAGCTGTGGGGTCCAAGTCAAAATTCTGCCATAATTAGTTTCTAAAGTTACCAATGCTGGCACTGGTGAACTCTGAACACCACCAAATGCATCATCCACTCCTGGGCAGTGAATACCTTCCCTGGCATCATTGGCATTTCTGTCCCTGAAAATGCAATCCTGTTCCAGCTCCTGCAGCTGGCTGCAACTACAAAAGATGCTCTGCAGCCCCTATTTCTTTGGGGCACTAACTTCTTTGTATGTGCATGAGAGAGAGAAAATGTGTGTGTGTGTGTGTCTGTGTGTGTGTGTGTGTGTGTGTGAGAGAGAGAGAGAGAGAGAGAGAGAGAGAGAGAGAGAGAGAGAGAGAGAGACCTTGCCCGTGAGCTTCTTATACACACCAGAAAAAGTTTTAACTTTGTGTTCCACGTTGTTCTCCTGTGCTTTATATATATGAACCTTTATGACACAGCTGCCATCCAATTTCATGAGGATTCTCTTGCCCACGATTTCACTTTGGAAAACCAACTCCTGTAGGATGGTGTTGCGCACAGCTATCAGAGTGCAGCTCCTGTGACATTTTATCTTATATTTTGTAAGGCTTTTTGGAGTTGGCTTAGACAGAATTCTCCTCTGTGCAATAAAGACCTGCTTCCCAATGAACTTTTTCTCCAATTCTTGTAGTAGCCAGACTTGGATTTTTCTGGAAATATTTCAGTTTGGAACAGGAACAAAATTATAATAGCTTTCCAATTGCCATCAACTTCTATTTCCTTGGCAGCTGTCATATTCAGATCCCGAAACTGGCCATGAGGTCCAAGTTCACCTCTAGCTCAGGGAGAGTCTGGGCAATGCCAGACTTGTAGAGGAAGCAGGCAAATCACCCATCTCCAATTTTCCCCTCAAAAGGTTTATCTGCATACTATAAAAGCTACTGCCTAAGATCAAGGCTTATAATTTCAGTAGGCACTAGGGTATGGCTGCAATCCTCTCCAGAGACCAGGGAAGCTGGAGAATACCTCGTCCACCTTCTCCTTCCAACCCAATCCAAATCACCAGTATCTCACCTGAAGGAGCTTGTACCCACATCTATTCCCCAGTTTAACAGGTCACTGGGTCCCTGGCTCTGATAGCCAAAGGGTCTTTCATTCATGAAAACAACAGAACTGTATTAAACAAAGAAACAATTCTTAACTGGCTATCATCCCAAGACCGCACAGAGAAATCAAGCAAAATTGCCCATCTCCCAGTATTTCCCAGGAGAGAAGTGTACCTGCTTATTTTAAAAGCTGCTGCCTGATGGCAAAACTTCTAATATAGGAGGCATCTAGGGGCTGGCTGTGATCTTCCCAGAGACCAGGAAAGCCTACAGACACCACTGAGGGCCTGTCCCTCCAGTCTACTCCAGTAATAATGCCAAGTTGCTAGTATGTCCCTAGAAGGAGCTCGTACACTTATCTTGTGCCACAGCTTTTGTGGCAGCCACCAGAAGAACGGGTCCCCAAATCACCTGACTCCAACAACCAAAGGGGCTTGCATTAATGGGTCCCCTAGGAATGTAACAAAGAAAGAAATCGCTCTTAATGGGCACAGAGAACCATCCAGACACTACTAGTATACATTGGGTCCAGCAAAGAAGATTTGGGGGGGGGGGCAGGGCAGAGGGGAGCTCATCTCCCAGTTTCTCCATGGAAGGGTCTTAACTACATACATACCCCAGCTGCTGCTTGAGGGTCAGGCTCCTAATCAGCCGGCATCTAGGTGCTGACTGTGATTTTCCCTATTAGAACACTCATGGATCTTGCCACACCCTCAACAACTGGAAAATACTAAGAACAAAGAAGGACGCTCGACAATCACAAAATCTAAGAGACAATTAGGAGCTAGGACCAGCCTGATCAAGGAGATTCATCTCCTACATGAGATCATTTTGTCAAACTGGTAGAGTTGGCTGTTTTAGGTAATGTTCAGAAGCCAAACCAGAGGATCCAGGAAAATGAAGAAACAAAGGAATATGTTCCAAACAAAAGCACAAGATAAATCTCCAGAAACAGATCTTGCAATGAAGTGAAAAAAAAAAAAGTGATTTGAATGATAGAGTTAAAAACAATGGTCATAAAGATGCTGGCTGAGGTCAGAATAGATATGCATAAATAAAGTAAGAGCTTCAAGAGTTATGCATAAATAAAGTAAGAGCTTCAACAAAGATTCAAAAAAAAATGTAAAAAAGGAACAATACAGTAACTGAACTAAAAACCTCAATAAAGAAGTTCAACAGCAAACTAGATCAAGAGGAAGAAAAGATCAGTGAATTCAAAGGCAGGGCAGTGGTATTCATCCAATCAAAAGAGCTAAAAGACTAAAGAATGAAAAATAATAAAGATAGCTTAGGGAACTTATGGGAAACATCAGACAGACCAATATACACATTATAAGGGTCCCAAAAAAAGGATAATTGAAAACTTCCCTAATCTGATAAAAGTAACAGACATCCAGATCCAAGAAGCCCATAAAGGACCAGATAAGAGGATACAAAAACCAAGACACATCATAATTATTTTTCAAAGTTAAAGACAAGGAAAGAAGCTTAAAAGCTGCAAAAGAAAAGCAATGTATTACATATAAGAGAACCCCCATAACCATAAGCAAAGTTTTCAGCAGAAACGTTTCTGGCCAGAAGAGAGTGGCATAACATTCAAAATGCTGAAAGAAAAAACCTGCCAAACAAAAATACTCTACTTAACAAAGTTGTCCTTCAGAATTGAAAGAGAGTTTTCTAGTCAAACAAAAGCTGAAGTTCATCACCACTAGACCAGCTTTGCCATAAATGTTAAAAGGGAGTTCTTTAAAATGAAATAAAAGGATACTAATTAGTAACAGGAAAACATATGAAAGTATAAAACTCACCGATAAAGGTAAATATATAATTAAATTCAAAGCATTCTAAGAAAATGGTGGTGGGTAAATACCTTATAATTATGTTATGAAGGTTATAGACAAGATTACTAAAAAAAAACAATAAAAACCACAAAACTATAACCACAGTAATTTGATAATGGCCTACCCAATGAAAATGATGCAAACTGTGACATCAAAACATAAAAGGTGGGATTGAGAGAGCTTCGATAGGGGTTTGAAATTAATTATTATTAGCTTCAAATAGACTGTTTAAATGTTTATGTAAGACCTATGGTAACCCCAAAGTAAAAGCCTAGGGTAGATAAACAAAAGAGAAAGAGAAAGGAATCAAAGCATAACACTACAGAAAATCATCAAATCTCAAAGGAAGAGAGCAAGAGAATAAGAAAGGATCAGAAGAATTACAAAAAACAATTAACAAAATGGCAATAGTAAGACCATACAGATCAATAATTACTTTAAATGTAAAAGGTCTCAATTCACCAATCAAAAGATATAAAGTTGCTGAATGGATTAAAAAAATATGACTGAAATGTTTTTTTTAAATATATTTTATTGATTTTTACAGAGAGGAAGGGAGAGGGATAGAGAGTTAGAAACATTGATGAGAAACATTGATCAGCTGCCTCCTGTACACCCCCTACTGGGGATGTGCCCACAACCAAGGTACATGCCCTTGACTGGAATCAAACCTGGGACCCTTCAGTCCGCAGGCCAGTGCTCTATCCACTGAGCCAAACCGGTAAGGGCTGGCCAAAATATTTGTTGCCTATAAGAAACTCACCTCAGGTTTAAGGATATGTACAGATTAAAAGTGAAGGGATGGAAAGAGATATTCCATGCAAATAGAAACCAAAAAAAGCTGGGGTTGCTTTACTTAAATCAGATAAAAATCTACATTAAGCCAAAGACTGTAATAAGAGACTAAGAAAGTCATTATGTAATGATGAAGGCATCAATTCACCAAGAGTATATATTATAAATATGCATGCACGCAACAATAGAGTACCTTAATATATAAAGCAAATAGAAACAGAGCTGAAGGATGAGATAGACAGCATTACAATCAGCAGACTTCAATACCCCAGTTCAACTACACATTGATTATTATGATACTGTGACATATAATAAGAAATATATATTTGGTCATTATCCCCAATCCTGGCACAGAGCTCCTAAAATACATGGAATTTCCTAAATGAGAGAAGGAAAGGTATGTTACGTTAATGAGGTGACTTTGGGAACACAGCTAGGATGGGGCTGGTTGCCAAGAGAATCAAGCCCCCTAACAGGGGAGAGGAACTGGAGGTTGTATCAGTTGCTAATGGCCAATAATTTAATCAATCATGCCTGGGTGATGGAGCGTCTATAAAATCCAGGTTGGTGAACATATGGAAATTTGGGGGAGGGACACACCTGAGGAGTCCATGGAAGTTCCATATCCTTTCGCCATATCTTGCCCTATGTTTCTCTTCCAACTGGCTGTTCCTAAGTTATACACTTTTAAAATAAACCTGCAATCTAGTAAGTAAAATGTTTCTCTGAGTTCTGTGAACTCCTCTAGTAAATTAATTGAACCCAAGGAGAGGGTTATGGAATCTCCAATCTATAGCTGGTTGGTCAGAAGCACAGGTGACACTCTGGACTTGCAATTGGTGATTGAAGTTGGGGCAGGGAGAGGGTGGGTTGAGAGAGTCTGGCAAGACTGAGCCCTCAACCTGTGGAATATAACACTACCTCCAGTAGATACTGTCAGAATTGAGGTGAATTGTAGGGTGCCAAGCTGGTGTTAAAGAATTGCTTGTTGTGGGAAAAAACAAATACATACATCAGAATGGGAATCAGAATCATCCAGATATAAAATCAATATGGAAACATTGAACTTAATCTATACATTAGGTCAGATGGACTTAATACACATTTACAGAACATTTCATACAACAGCATTATAACACACATTCTTCTCAAGCACACAGAAAACATTCTCCAAGATGGATCATATATTAATCCACAAAACAAGTCTTAATACGTTTAAGAAGGCTGAAATCATATTGAGCATCTTTTTCAACTACATACAACGGTATAAAACTAGAAATCAATTACAAGAAGAAAAATGGAAAATATACATTTATATGGAGACTAAACAACACACCCCTGAAACAACCAATGGGTAAAAATAAATTAAAACAAATAAAAAAAATACCTTGAGAGACATGAAAACAGAAACACACATATAAAAACTTATGGGATACAGCAATTCTAAGATAAAAGACCATAGCAATAAATGTCTATACTAAGAAAAAATTTTCAAATAAACAATCTAAGTTTACACCTCAAAGAACCAGAAAAAGAACTAAGCCCAAAGTTATTTGAAGCATGGCTATGTAAATCATATTTACAATTGCAGCAAAAAAGAATTTCAGCAAAGAGAATAATGTACTTAAGAATAAATTAAATAAAGCAGGTAAAATATCTGTTACTAAAAACTATAAGACATTGATAATATTGGAGACAAATAAATGGAAAGATATTCCATGATAATGTATTGGAATAATTAATATTGTTAAGGTGCCCATACTACTCAACGCAATCTGCAGATTCAATGTAATCTCTGTGAGAATTCCAATGGCATTTTTTTTTCACAGAAACAGAACAATCTGAAAACTTCTAAGGAACCACAGAAAAAAGACCCTGAATAGCCAAGGCAATCTGAGAAAGAATAACAAAGCTGGAGGCTTTATGTTTCCTAATTTCAACCAATATCACAAAGCTATAATAATCAACAATATGCTATTTGTCATAAAAACAGATACATAGACCAATGAATCATAACAGAGAGCTAAGAAATAAGGCCACACATATATGGTCGATTAATTTATGACAAAGGAATCAGATATACAATAAGGAAAAGACAGAGTCTCTTCAATAAATGATGCTGGAGAAAACTAGACAGCCACACACAAAAAAATAAAACTGGAACCCTATCTTACACTACACACAAAAATAAACTCAAAATGGTAAAAAGACTTGAATATAAGAACTGAATTCATAAAATTCCTAGAAGAAAACACAGGGGGTAAGCTCTTAGTCCTTGGTCTTAGCAATAATTTTTTTGGATTTGAAACCAAAAGCAAAAGTGACAAAAGGAAAAATAAAGTGGGACTTCAACTAAGAAAACCATCAACAAAATAAAATAGAGGAAATATTTGCAAATCATATATCTGATAGGAGGTTAATAACCACAATATGTAAAGAACACATACTAATTGATTATTGCTACATACTGAAAAGAACACTCTAGAAGTTTTCAATTTTGGAAAATAGGAATATAGGTATGTTACATTATTATTTGTTAAGAAAGAGTAAAATAAAATAGAGAGGTATAAAGAGGTTAAGGGAGGGAAGAAAAGGAAGAGAAGAAAAAGAGAGGGGGACAGAGAGAAAGAATTAAAACCATGCTGACTAGAGAAAAAGTATCAGGGCATTCTGCCTCTTGCTATTCTTTCTAGTAAGGAAATATTTAAAGGAAAATGCTAAAACAAACAAAAAAAGGCAAAGGCAATAAGATTGTCAAAGAAATATCAAAAACAACACTAATGTACATTTTACATGGTGTACACAGGAGATATTGAAACCACATTAGAAATTAAATACTATAGTTGTCATAAGCCTTACATTGTTAGTCTTAAATTGTTCTTTTTGGTTTCTTTTATTTTGCTTTTTAGTTTGCTGCTTAATTATTTTAGTGTCATGGTGCCAACCAAAATAAACGGTTTCCAGATTAAGATCATATTTTAAGTCATTATTAAAAGTGAAAAATGTAAATAAAATTAATAACAAATGAAAAGCATTATGTTATAGCTTGTGTTAGACTAAAGTTGATATTAACCTTAAGACATCATTCTCTAACGTTTTAACTAGCAGACTTATTAAGATTCAGGACAGTAACTAGCCTAGAAAAAAGTACTTACATTGGCTTTCCACAAAACTAAAAAAGGTCTACCTGATGTGTTAGGAATAGTAATGATATATGTTAGAACAATATGGCTTTTAAATAAATTCTTTTAATACAAGAAAAGTGTTTTTAAAGATGTATGAATCACAAAAGGTGAGATATTCAGAAAAAACACTCAAATCACTAAGGCAGAAATCTATCTAATACTCAGAATACAGAGCCTAATTAAAATAAGATCTGAGAGACTGCATTCTCAGTATTTTCACACCAAAAAAACAATAATTTACTGTTACAGGCTGTAATGATAACCATGAGCAGCCATCTCCTGAGTCCCACAGTGGAAGGTTTTAGAATGTGAATGAAACCCCAATATAAATGTATTGTCAGGCTACAATTAAAATTTTTAAACTTTATTTTCAATAATTTAACTCACTAAAAGCTTCAAAAGCTGAAGGGTTTTTCACTCCATTTATGGGATACTTTGAATAACAATTTCCAACTGGTTTTGAACAAAATGTCAACAAAATTTGGAAAACCTGCTTAGAAATACTGTATATTCAATAACAATATAGGACACACAGATTTTATAGAGTAATTTGTCAAAGACTCAAATGTTTATAAAATTTAATTAATGAAAGGCAAAGAGAGAGAAATCTTATGACATGCCCAAGTATTCATTTTGTATTCAAAATTAATACTGTCTCAAATACATTATAATTAAATTACATTATTGTGCATATGTAAAACTGTTTAAAATTTTGACAATCTCAGCTTCTGTTTGCAAAATATTAAGCTTCTTTGGATGCAAGTATGATATAATATGTAATCCACAACCAATCCCAAGTTCATCATGTCTATATAGGTTACATACTTCAGTAATAACCCTATTTTGCCCAATATTCTATGAGTCACCAAATTTGTATTCATATTATCATTGCAGAAATACTTTTATCCACAATGTTCTTCTGTTGCATGTGTCAAATTGTTATCTGTAGCAATACTCTCCTTAAAATAACTACTATATCTGAAAGTTCTAGTAAATGATGATGCTTTTTCAATAGGCTTTTATCTTCAGATTGTCATGTGGTCAATGACTTAAGGATGGGAGACGCTAAATGTCAGCAAATGTTTTATGCACAAATTATAGGTTCATTATCAATTTCACTGAAAAACAAAATATCAGTACTTAATTTATCATTAAGCATTAGCTTTCATTTATTTGAGCTCCTTGCTGCCAAAAAGATAAAAATGAATTCCAGAACAACAAAAAGAGAGTTGTTGACAAAACCACTGTAGCAACAGCATTCCCACTACTCTATGTACACTGACAGGACTGACTATGATTAGCCTCCATTTCTTGCAAATGTTTCATGTACGCCTAATCAAAAATTTCCCATGCTTCCTATTGACCTCACCCCCAGGCATGCTGGTTATACAAATCTCAGACTTTAGCTCGCAGTGGTACAAGTGGCCAACAGGAACAGAAGAACGAAATATTTCTCCCACCCTACCCACTGATTTAGTTGTCTCTATGGGCTCATGTCCTCGCAAACTTTATTTTATCAGCAAGTGCCCTTCATACTGTCTTTAAAAGGAGCTACTAGTTATTTTCCACCTGTTAAGTGTCAGGATTATCATTGGATGTTTTAGATTTAACCACATTTTAAAATGAGAACTCTCTTCACTGCACTAATTCAGACCATAGCAAAGGTTAAAACAAAAACAGGTGTTCATTGAATATACCTGGGCTCATTTAAATAGAACTATTAATGGTAGTTAGTATTTAGTTTAAAAAAAAGAATTCCAAGACAAATGCTAACCTGAGCATGCTACTAGGAACACAGGCACAAACTATGAGTATTCCAGGCAAACTAGGATGATATTCACTGTGAATTTATCCCCATTTAACAGATGAAGAAGAGATGCATAAAGACAGAGGCTAACTTACTGTGCGAAGAATTTATTGTAAAGCTAATTATGCTAAAGTTTCAGATTCTACATTTATATATGCCCCTTTCAAGTCCTATCTATACCTAATTTTGTAGTCATAATTTTGCATTTTTCTCCATAAAGAGGGCTTCTCATAACCCATGCATAGAGAGGTTTAATAATTAACCCAACTTCAGATAGCACAGGATACCTAAAAAGTGAGTTAGGACTGATATTGATTTAATTTGGAGAATATATAGTTTTACCAGAAAATCAAAACATAACATTATTCGCCCCACCCCGGCAGAATCCTAACTGGTGTCACTATTTTGAAGTTTTTCCCTGCCATATTCCAACCTACATACCACTAACATCACAGTCATAAAATACCACTTTGTGTTACTTCCAAATTTGAATGACTCCTCAACAAATAACATCAAATTTCAACTTCTCTGTGTGTCTTTCAACCTCACCACCAAGCAGGCAGATACACACATCCTATCTAATAAAAGAGAAACATGGTAATTAGCATACGTCCACTACTCTTCCCATTGGCTAATCAGGGCGATATGCAAATAAACTGCCAGCCAAGATGGCGGCTGTCAGCCAGGGAGCTTGAAACTAACATGAGGCTTGCTTGCTTCAGTGATGGAGGAAACCAACGTTCCCCGCCTGCCTTGCCGGCCTCTGAGCTTGCAGTTTGAAACATTGTTACAAATATAGAAGCTAAACAAAACCCCAGAAACCTGCTTTCAGCCACCCGGGATCTCAGAGCTGGAGTTGAAACTGTTTCGATTATAGAACACAAACAAACCAGATAACTGCTTTCAGCAGCAGAGGTCTCATAGCTGGAGCCAAGCCTCAGAGCTAAAGCTGGCCCAGAATAAAAAAAAAGAAAAAGAAAAAAAGGAGCAGTTGGGAGCTTCAGTCACCCGCCAGCCTGAAAACAGCCCTCAGCCCCTCACCCAGACTGGCCAGGCACCCCAGTGGGGACCCCCACCCTGAAGGGTGTGTGACCAGCTGCAAACAGCCATCAGCCCCTCACCCAGGCTGGCCGGCACCGAAGCGGGACCCCCACCCTGATCCAGGACACCCTTCAGGACAAACCAGCTGGCCCCAACCCGTGCACCAGGCCTCTATCCTATATAGTGAAAGGGTAATATGCCTCCCAGAACCGGGATCAGCGGAGCCGCAAGGCCTCCCGGCACCGGGATCAGAGTGACAGGGGGCAGCGCCAAAACCCCCTGATCGGCCCTGCTCTGTGTGTGACAGGGGGTGGTGCCCCAACTCCCCTATCGGACCTACTCTATGAGTGACAGGGGGGAGCTCCTCAAACCCCTGAGGGGCCCTACTCTGTGCGTGACAGAGGGGAGCTCCCCAACCCTGATGGGCCCTGCTCTGTGCGTGACAGGGTATGGAGCCCCAACCCCCGATGGCCCTGCTCTGTGACAGGGGGCAGCGCCCAAACCCCCTGATCGCCCTGTGGCTCTGTGTGTGACAGGGACGGGGCCACAACCTCCCTATCAGCCCTGCTTTGTTCGTGACAGGGGAAGGTGCCAACCCCCTGCTCAGCCCTGCTCTGTGCCTGATATGGGGGAGCTCCCCAACCCCCTGATCGCCCTGCGGCTCTGTGTGTGACAGGGTGTGGCACCCCAACCCCCTGATCGGCCCTGCCTGTGGATGATAGAGGGCAGCGCGCCAACCGCCCCCCATGGGCCCTGCTGTGTGTGTGACAGGGTACGGCGCCCCAAACCTCCCCCCCACCCACGGGCGCTGCTCCGTGTGTGACGGGGTAGAGCCATAACCTCCCCATCGGCCCTGCCTTGACTGTGACAGTGGCGGCACCCCAACCCCCTGATCGGCCTTGCTCTGTGGGTGATAGAGGGCGGTGCCCCAACTGCCCCCCATGGGCCCTGCCCTGAGTGTGACAGGGTGTGGCGCCCCAACCCCCTGATCCGCCCTGCTCTGTGACAGGGGGCGGTCCCCCAACTCCCCTATCGGCCCTACTCTGTGAGTGACGGGGGGAGCTCCTCAACCCCCTGATCGGCCCTGCTCTGTGAGTGACAGGGGCAGTGCCCCAACCCCCCAATCGGCCCTACCCTGAGCGTGACTGAGGGTGGCATCGCAACCTCCCAATCCGCCCTGCTCTGAGCCCGACCAGGGGCTGCACCTAGGGATTGGGCCTGCCCTCTGCCACCTGGGAGCAGGCCTAAGCCAGCAGGTCGTTATCTCCCAAGGGTTCCCAGACTGCGAGAGGGCACAGGCCGGGCTGAGGGACCCCCCTCCCCGCTGAGTGCACAAATTTTTGTGCACCTGGCCTCTAGTTGTAAAATATTTAAATATATTATTTAAATTATAAATATTTATGTATATCTCCAACTTATCTCCAACTATTTATGTAATGTTTAATTTCTTCTTTCAACTTTGTTTTATCCTTGTTTCTGATTTGCCACTCAGCTCAAACTAAACTATATTCTATTACTCTTTTAAGAAATGTTCATTTATTTTAAGATTATTTTACTGATTTTTAGAGAGATAGGAAGGGAGAGGGAGACAGAGAAGCATCGATCAACTGCCTCCTGCATACCCGCTACTAGGGATAGAACCCAAAACCAGGACATATGCCCTGACCAGGAATCCAACCAGCAACCTTTCAGTGCACCAGACAACACCCAATTGAATGAGCCCCACTGGCCAGGGACTATGTTCTACTATTGTTCACAATATCTATTTTTCAAATAATGTATTTTGGCTCCCAGTCTTAAACATTTTCAAACTTATTAGCATGTCATATTCCCTTCCACCCACAGAATAAGCTATAATCTCTCAGAAAGAAACTAAATTTCAATTCCTTTGTAACCTCACCTGGCACAGTAATTGATATAGAGCACTCAATAAATATTTTGCACAAATGTTCTAGGCCTACATTTACAAATTCAAACCCCTCCCTCACCTAAATTTAAATAGGATTTTATCTGTCTTTCTTATGACATTGGTTGCCTTCATCAGTCCAAGTTATAAAAATAAACTTAGCTAAATTTTAAAAAACTCTTATTATACTGCATATATAATGCTGTATTTATAGACCTATAGTAGAGCTCATTCTGAATAGCACAATGTGGCCCAAGGACTGGTTACAATACAACTTTAGAATCTCCTTCCTCTCCTCTCTTCCTACCACCTTCCTGTCTGAGATGGCTATGAATCTGGTGAAATAAGTCACTGATCAATAAACAAGGAAAATAAAAGAGAATATTTTCCAAATTAAAAAAAATCAATGCTTATTCCTGTGCTTTCTCAAATTTACACCTCAATCTGCTAATAGGTTATCAGTGATGACTTGTGAAAAGCACAAAACAATAATTAAAATGTCTAGGTCATCTCTAGCCGGTTTGGCTCAGTGGATAGAGCACTGGCCTGTGGACTGAAGGGTCCCGGGTTCGATTCTGGTGAAGGGCACATGTCCGGCTTGTGGGCTCTATTCCCAGAGTGGGGGATGCAAGAGGCAGCCAATCAATGATTCTCTCTCATCATTCATGTTTCTATCTCTCTCCCTCTTCCTCTCTGAAATAAATAAAAATATATTCTTTAAAAAATGTCTACGTCAATGATTCCCAGACAAGTAAAAAGAATTTTTTAAATTGGTAAGATTGACAAATGATTGATATTTTAATTTTGTCAAGAAATGTCTAAAAAGGGGGAGGGACATTTAAAAATTTTAAAAAGTAAGAATATGCTTTTAGAACAAAGAAAGAACAGACCATTAAATTGAAAAACCTAACATTATTACTGATTAGCAAGTTTCAGGGACAGTAGATTGGAAACAGGTACCATAGACACAGAAATTTGTTTCAGCTGAGACCAAACCTCTTTACCCTAAATGAGAATTTTTTGAAATGAAATGTTATATCTTGCAAACATGTCTACAAACCATAACACTAAAGTCAAACCACATAAGTAATTTAAAGAGGGAAAAAAGGCACACTTGCTTACTCCCTTAGCCACCTGCCCCTCCCTCCCTCTCCCTCTCTCTCTCTCTCTCTCTCCCTCTCTCTCTCTCTCGTGCGTGCGCGTGCACACACACACACACACACACGCCATTTTATGTATGACTGATAGAGTCCCTAAACTGAAAAGCAAGAAAAAAGCTTTTTACGCCAAGTTTGACAATTTCAACTATTAAGAACCTGTTTCACTGCTGCTCTGTGGTGCTAGTTCTGAGCAATATTGCTATCCTTCAAGGCTTACTGTAATTTCCTGTTTCTCGGTCCTCTAAATACACATAGCCCTTCACTTGTACCATCGTCACAATACTCCTATCTCTATATAGCGTAGTGCTTAAGCACATTGTTATCAAATCCTAACTCTGCCACTGATTAAACGGGTGACCTTGGGCAAGTCACTTAACTTTACTTACGGTGCTTCCATTTCCCCATCAGTAAAACATGGATAACATTTTTACATACCTCAGAGGGTTCTTGTTAAGAATAAATGAGCTAATATACAAAAAGCACTTAGAACAGTGATTGTTATGTATACAAGTGCTGTTTAGCTATCTAGTATTACAGTCGTTTACCTAATTCTAATCTCACCATTCTACCATAGATCCCTTGTGTGGACCAAAATTGTATCATTTTCTTTTCAGAATCCCCTCTTACAGCTTAATAATGCCCTAAACAGGCAGGCAAGTAAATAATATTGAATTAATTAATATTGAATGCTTTGGGGGAGCAGTTGTTCGAGGAAGCTTTGTAAATGTTCTCTGGTTACTTCACTTGTATGTATCAGGAACTATTATGTTCCTACCTTGTCTATATTAGGAATTATTATATTCTTAACTTGTTAAATTCCAAAAGGTTCTCAAATATTTCAACTGAAAAACAAACCTAACAACAGAGGGGAATAAACAAGTACTCCAGGATGGTCTGGAATAGGAATTGAAATTTCTATTCTATAGTATCTCCAATCAGCTGCTAGTGATTACTAAGCATTGTCTAGGATTCTGAGACCCTTAGGGCAAGCATGTCAAACACAAAGGCTAACTCGGGCCAAATAAACAAGGTTTAAGCTTTGGAGGCCGCAAAAAAACAAAAGCTTCAATTTTCATAGAAATGTAGGTTTACTTCGATAGAGACATGCTGAATACAAAGGGCTGAAATAAATGAGTAATTGTTAACATAAAATAATAGAACATTTTAATAAAAATGAATATTTCTTCTTGAACATGTCCGGCTTGTGGGCTCTATTTACCAGACACTGAAAACTGCACAAATTAATAAGCGTAATGCAAATAAACCTATTTTTCTTGTTCTCCGAAAGCGAAATATTTCCTGTTGCGCACACCAAACAAGTCAGTCCAAGACTAATGACGTGGCAATCAGCTGCTAAAATATTCGCTGCTAGTATCAGTGGAGAGAAATGGTGTGCCTGCGTGTAAGGTGCATAAAGGAAATGAATGCAGCACGATTACAGTAATCAGTCATTGGCGAATACTGTAGTTTGTTATTAATAGTTATGTATAATGGTATTGTAAAAATTAAGTTACAAAATTTATATTAAAATGTTTCTCACATACCGTTATATTGGCTGAGCCGCAAAAATATTTGTTATGGACCCATGCAGCCCGCGAGTTTGACATGCTTGCTTTCGGGCCTCATGGTCAGGGTGCCATGATCAACTAACTAGTCTTGCCTACCCTTGTCTACTGTGATCATAGAAAGTGGAGATACTAACTTTTTCATTTCCAATCTAGGGGTTTGACCCCAAGGAACCCATCCACTCCCTGAAAATTTATTTAAAATTACACATTTTATCTTAAAACTTCACAAAAGTTTTGCATTATACTCTGTAATGTATCCATGTTTGTTTAAATTTAAAAAATATTTTCCCTCTGATCTCAGTAAAACCGATGTTCCAGGGAGGCATGTCATGTTTCTTCTGTGGTTTCTTAATTACCCTGGCACTACCTCCAGGTGCAGCACCACCTCATTTGGAGAAACAAAATGTTAGACTACCTGTTTCCTGCAGTATATTGCTCCCTGAATAGCCAGAAGTTTGAGATATATAACAGAATAATAATAGCATCTACTTTTCAACAGTGCTTAAGCATTTGTAAAATGATTTCATAACTCATTTAATATTCACATTTTAAAGTCAAATTCAAAACATCAAGTTATCATTTATCAACTAACTCTTGTGATGTCTATAAGTGAATTTTCACTTTTCTCCAGAGTGGAAGCATGATGCTAGAAAACTTGCCAAGAATAATTCAGATAAATTCCTAAAATACAATGCTAACATATTCAACAGGATGAATGCTCCTGCCAAAATTATCGGACATAGTTATACCACTTGAAGACAAAAGCTGTCTGTCTTTCCTCCTACAAAATTCCTTAGGATGCAAATGTTCTAGTCTAATCATATCAGCATTGTCCTGGGTCAACTTGTTAAAAAAAAAAAGGGGGGGGGGGCGAATTTGATCCAATGAAATTACAGGCCAACATGATTTCCAGCCTGGGGGACTTTCAGGTCAACAGTAATGATTCAATTTTATCAAATTAAACTGTCAAATCATGTTTTATGGGATTAATTCTAATAAAAAATAAATTATAAATTCTCTTGCAAGTTATTAAACATTATTCCCTTTACCTCCTTTTAAAAAACAAACTAATTTGGACTTATGCCCCCAATAATGAATGGAAGGGCAGCAAGGAAAAGCCTCTTCCATAATATTTCCAACTTCATGCAAACACTCTGACTCAGCCGAACGCCTCCCGAGAGGCGCAGGCGCGGGGGGCAGCGTGGGAAGCAGGCGGACGAGGGCTCCGGTGCTCAGCGGCCTCACTGGCAGCGGAGGACTGGGGAGCGGGGGGAACCTGCCCACTCGGGCCCCACACCTGAAGCCTGTGGAGAGACTGTGGGGAGAAGCGGAGCTGCTTTTGGTTTATGAAGGGACATGGCGCTAAGGTCCCCTGTTCAGATCATGATTAAAAGACCCTCTCCTAGCTGGTTCTCTCCGCCTAAGGCTCTGTCCTCCCTCGGGGCCTAGCAAAGGGGCACCATTATGGGGTTAAACGTCCAGGGACTCAAGAACTACAGTCTCAAGACTCACCGGGACCCGCCGACCCAATTCATCTTCCCAAAACTTCGGAGTGAGGAGATGCTGAAGTCCGGATGGTTGGGGCGCAGACGTGGAGCTGTGCTGAGCGGCAGTTTTTCAGGCTTTAGCCGGCTCCGTGCGGTACCCGGGCCTATGGCCCAGCCACTCCACACCCTGTGCGGCCCCGGTGGGCTCCTCTCTGGGCTCCCAACAGCCTCTGCGGCCCAGTGGGCTTCTCCTTGGCCTCCCGACAGGCCCTGCGGCCCCAGTGGGCTCCTCCTGGCCTCCCTCAGGCCCTGCGGCCCCAGTGGGCTCCTCCTGGCCTCCCGACAGCCTCTGCGGCCCAGTGGGCTCCTCCTGGCCTCCCGACAGCCCCTGCGGCCCCAGTGGGCTCCTCCTGGCCTCTCGACAGCCTCTGCGGCCCAGTGGGCTCCTCCTGGCCTCCCGACAGCCCCTGCGGCCCCAGTGGGCTCCTCCTGGCCTCCCGACAGCCTCTGCGGCCCAGTGGGCTCCTCCTGGCCTCCCGACAGGCCCTGCGGCCCCAGTGGGCTCCTCCTGGCCTCCCTCAGGCCCTGCGGCCCCAGTGGGCTCCTCCTGGCCTCCCGACAGCCCCTGCGGCCCCAGTGGGCTCCTCCTGGCCTCCCTCAGGCCCTGCGGCCCCAGTGGGCTCCTCCTGGCCTCCCGACAGCCCCTGCGGCCCCAGTGGGCTCCTCCTGGCCTCCCGACAGCCCCTGCGGCCCCATTGGGCTCCTTCCTAGCCTTCTGACAGCCCCTGCAGCTCAGGTAGGCTCCTTCGCGGCCTCCCGACAGCCTCTGCGGTTTCTGCAGGGGCCCTGGCTTGATAGGGCCATGAGGAACGCTGTGGGTAAGCAGTCAGCCCGCTTAAAGGAGAAGGAACAACAGTTATAACTCTCGGGCCAAGAAGCCTAAGTAAATGAACTATCGGCCGTGGCCACAGGATTAATGTTTCAAACCACCTCCTCCGTCATTTTATTTAGTTCTTTATTGGTCTCAGCCGGCTCTTTCAGGTCAACGACCGGACTTCGAGGGGAAAAAGAAGGCAAGGACAAAGCTATAGATCCCTAATCCTAAAGATGATGTTTTCATTCCCACTTTCGCTCTGTATCCAAAGCCTTTCAGTATCTTTCACGTGCAGTATTAATAATCAGTAAGCATTTTGTTTATTAGAAATATTGCACTGCAGTAATTTACTATTCTGAACATTTTGTGAGTTTCTCCAGTTGATCAAAACTTGATTTAGCTGTAAAGGCCTAAAGACTTTAAACTCCTTACTGAAGGAAAAAAAAAATCTCAAAACAAAAATTGGATTTTACTGTTCATGTCTGTGTTATGTTTGTATATTCTCACAAAATGTTTATCTTGCAAACTGTTCTATAATATTTTGGTTTGAAACTAGAAATATTTTGTTCCAGATAAATGCACAAAGTACATTTTCCCCCTCATTGTTATGATTGTTTTCTAGATTTAAACCTGGTGAATCCTTTAGAATAAAACTCTAATATGCAAACCAACAGAACAGCTGGACTGACTAGTGGCTATGACCTGCACTGACCACCAGGGGGCAGACACTCAATGCAAGAGCTGCCCCTGGCCTTGGTGGTCAGTGCGCTCCCACAGGGGGAGCACCGCTCAACCAGAAGCGGGCTCATGGCTGGCGAGCGCAGCAGCAGTGGCAGGAGCCTCTCCCGCCTCTGCTGCAGGCAGGTGGTAAGGAGCAAGGGGTTCCCAACTGTGAGAGCCGCGGACTGTGAGAGGGATGTCTGCCTGCTGGCTTCGGCCTGATTCCCCAGGGGTCCCGGACTGCAAGAGGGCTCAGGCCGGGCTGAGGGCTCCCCCCACCCCCACCCCAGTACACAAATGTCATGCACCAGGCCTCTAGTATCTTATCATTTCAAATATACATTTTCAGTTAAGTCATTGGGAAATAGTCCCTAAAATAGGAGTATGTCTCAGTGTAGACATCTTGTTGAATGATATAAATTCAGATTTTTATAACAGAAATTCACTGAAGTACATCATTGGTTTGACCAGTGAATACAGCATTTCAGAACAAATTAGTCTTAGTCATGGAATAGCTGCTCATTTTTCAGTAATTAAACCATCCAGTCAAGGCAGAACAATGTCTACTAAAACAGATACAAACTAACTTAATTAATTAGAAGGGGAAAACAATTTGCTAAAGGATTAATTTTTTTTTCTATATGTGAAGGGACGTAAAGGAGAGTCTGACAACTTGTTGAGCAGAATCAAGAACTGGGAGCTGGATAGACCTATCTTTCTCCCCAGTTAGACTAACTAGAGTCACAGGGAGGGAGTGGAAGTGGTGAATGAGGTGAAGGGAATAATAATGATCTATGAAACATATCTTTAGAAAAGGTATTTACTGGTTTTTCCTTTATAGACAATACATTTCCTTATGAACTAGTCATTAGGTAGTTATTTGTAACAGTTGAAATGTTGACCTAAGATCTCATCTTTAATGATGTTTATGCCTCACATGAATAAGGCTAGCATATCTATATAAGGGACTGGGGGGGGGGGAGGGGGAATTAAAGGGATTAAGAAGTACAAATTAATGGTTATGGCCTGGCTGGTGTAGCTCAATGGTTGAGCATTGACCTATGAACCACATTGTTTGATTCCCAGTTAGATCAGGACACATGCCCAGATTTCAGGCTCGATTCCCTGATGGGAGGTGTGCAGGAAGCAGCCAATCAATGATTCTCTCTCATCATCGATGTTCCTATCTCCCTCTCCCTTCCTCTCTGAAATCAATAAAAAATATATTTTTTTTAAAAAATGAAAAGTTATGAAAGTCATGGGAATGTAAAGTACAGCACAGCGAATGTAGTCAATAATATTGTAATAGCAAAGTATGGTGCCAGATAGGTACTGAAAATATCAGGGGGAGCACTTTTTAAACTATATGATTGTCTAATCACTATGCTATACACCTGAAAGTAATACAAAATAATAATGAATATAGCCCTAACTTGTTTGGCTCACTGGATAGAGCGTTGACTGTGGACTGAAGGGTCCCAGGTTTGATTCCAGTCCAGGGCATGTAACTTGGTTGTGGGCACATCCCCGGTGGTGGGTGTGCAGGAGGCAGCTGATCAATGTTTCTCTCTCATTGATGTTTCTGACTCTCTATCCCTCTCCCTTACTCTCTGTAAAAAAATCAATGAAATATATTTAAAATAAAATAATGAATGCAAACTGTAATTTAAAAAATAAAATTTAGCTCTGGCTGGTGTCGCTCACTGGTTGAGCATCATCCTGTGCACCAAAAGGTTCAATTCCCAGTCAAGGTATGTGCGAGAGGCAACCAATCAATGTTTCTCTCACTCCCCCGGACAGTGAAAATTAGGCTGAACTATGTTTACTAGAGTAAGTAATCTTTTTTTCACCTCCTTTATCTCGTATAGTTTGGAATTCAAACTTAGTTTACATTCTCTTTGCTTTAATTACATACTGCTGGTAAAAAAAAAGAGAGAGAGAGAGAGAGAGAGAGAGAGAGAGAGAGAGAGAGAGAGAGAAGAAAAGAAAAGTACTTTGACATTCTTAGTTTCTTAAATGGCATATATTTCCAATTGGAAATACCTATCTAGTTTCCTGTCATCTCAAATTCTCCCACTGCCTTCCCGGAAGGCTTGGGCCCAGCTTCAGACGCTAGAATCAACCCTGACTGGGTGAAGAGTGAGTGCAATTTAAATGGTTATAGTGGCTCAACATCAAGTCAAAGCTCACACTGACTTTTTCTCCAGTTTCAGTAACTGGCCTTCAACCTACCACAATTCTGGTAACCAAATTCCCATCTTGATTATTTCCTCATACCTAATTGTTCATTCTAACAAGTCTTTCACTCCACACATTAAAAGCTTGTTTCTGTACCCCAGCCTCATTATCAGTTGGCAATTTGACCTACCTACAACTAATTGGGTACCTGTTTGAATCTATAATGTTGTTTGCTTCTAGATTTCTCACTACCCTGCTCCTCCCCTGACAGGCTGTCTTATGCCAGTGATGCAAGCCACTTGTCTCAACTGCCAGCTGCTTTCTGACCAATGTGCCCCTCTGTGTACCATGTTCTACCTGGCCAAACAACCTCCAATCACCCCTAGTTAAGTTTACCTTAGCCCTCTGCCTGTCCTATCACAGTCATGAAATGTAACATAATGAATTAAAACTTATAAGACAGCCTGATTTTGACCCACGAAAAGCATGAAATTAGGGATATAAGATTTTGAAATAAGCTATTCTGATCTCTACATGTAAGTTGGAAAGTCTTAATGTAATGACAGATTGTGCTGCTTATTATGGCCAGCTAACAAAGATTTGTGTGACTTTGCCACTCATGCATTAATAAATCTGCTGAATTGAATGCAAACAAATGAAAAGAGATCTGTGATGATTCTTGGAATTAATATAGGTATTTCAGAAAGGAGGAGTTTTAAAAGTTTAGGAATATCATTAGTCATAGAAGTGAGGATAATTCTTTATTCTAGTAAACTGAGTGATGAAGGTCACCCAACGCTGACACAGGCTTTATATGCCAGCACAGAGGTTGGCAAACTTCTGATGAAGACCGACAGGCAGTAAATGTTTTAGACCAGTGGTTCTCAACCTTCTGGCCCTTTAAATACAGTTCCTCATGTTGTGACCCAACCGTAAAATTATTTTCGTTGCTACTTTATAACTGTAATGTTGCTAGTGTTATGAATCATACTGTAAATATCTGATATGCAGGATGGTGCGGGCAGCCTTAAAACAGCCATCAGCCCCTCATCCAGGCTGGCCAGGCACCCCAGTGGGGACCCCCACCCTAAAGGGGGTGCGGGCAACCTGAAAACAGCCATCAGCCCCTCACCCAGGCTGGCCAGGCACCCAAGCGGGACCCCCACCCTGATCTGGGACACCATTCAGGGCAAACCAGCCAGCCCCCACCTGTGCACCAGGCTTCTATCCTATATAGTAAAAGGGTAATATGCAAACTGACCCTAACAGCAGAAAGACTGGGAATGACTGGTCACTATGACACACACTGAACACCAGGGGGCAGACGTTCAATGCAGGAGCTGCCCTTTGGTGGTCAGGGCGCTCTCACATGGGAGGAGCTCTGCTCAGCCACTAGCCAGGCTGATGGCTTCCAGTACAGCAGTGGTGGTGGGAGCCTCTCCTGCCTTCTAGGCAGCGCTAAGGATGTCCGACTGCAGCTTAGGTCTGCTCCCCGCTGGCAAGTGGACATCCCCCGAGGGCTGCTGGGCTTCCAGAGGAATGTCTGATTGCCAGCTTAGGCCCAATCTGCTGGGGAGCAGGCCTCAGCCAGCAGATGGACATCCCCCGAGGGGTCCCAGACTGTGAGAGGGCACAGGCTGGGCTGAGGGATCCCACCCGAGTGCACAAATTTTTGTGCACTGGGCCTCAAGCCTATATAATAAAAGCCTAAGCAACAGTTATGGCAGAATGACCAGAACGACCAGTCAGTATGATGCACACTGACCACCAGGGGGCAGATGCTCAATGCAAGAGCTTCCCCCTGGTGGTCAGTGCTCTCCCACAGGGGGAGCGCCGCTCAGCCAAAAGCTGGACTCATGGCTGGCGAGTGCAGCGGCAGTGGCAGGAGCCTCTCCTTCCTCCACTGCAGAGTTAAGGAGCAGTGAGCAGGCGGGCAGTAAGGAGCGAGGGGTCCCAGACATCCCCCGAGGGGTCGTGGACTGCGAGAGGGTACAGGCCGGGCTGAGGGACTCTCCCACCCCCCAGTGCATGAATTTCGTGTACCAGGCCTCTAGTAAGTAAATAAATGCCGGCAGCTGTATTCCAATAAAACTTTATTTATGAACGCTGAAATAAAAATTTTATACAATTTTCATGACACAAAATAGTCTTCTTTTGTTGTATTTTTAAGCACTTTAAATTGTAAAAGCCACTCTTAACTCAAGGGTCATCTAAAAAGTAGATGGTGGCCCATCTGTTCTAGTTTAATGCATATCTTCCCAGGCTTCCAGCATGTATGTTATGTGTGGAGGGTTGGGGTAAAAAAGCTAATTTTTCACATATTCAAGAATATACTCTTCCTTATTAAAAAAAAAAGCCTTTTATATATTTTTTTAAGTATGCAGAGTTTTGCTTGACTGTTTAGCAGTTTAGGTCCTCCATTAGGAAAATGGAGAATTTTTTTTAACACTCTTGATTTTTATCAAATAACTAAAATATAAATGGGAAGTAACCAATGGATTTATCTCTAAGCCTAAACAAAACAAACAAACAAAAGCCTGTGAAAGAGAAAGAACTCTTGAATAATGAAGTAAGCTCTTGGAGAAGCTATTTCCAACTGTCCTACTCTGGTTGGGTTCCCAAATGGGTAACATTTGATTATAGAGTCACAGTACCTCCAAGTAACAAGGGGCACAAGGGAGTAGAAGTGAAACATTGCTCTCATTTAGTTAGTAGCCACCTTGTAAATAAATACCAGCGCATCAGAGCTCCATTGCTAAAAATAGCAGTGTGGGGCTGGAAGACTTTTATTATAAGGAGAGTAAACACAGGGGTGGGAGTAGAGCAGATAATTAGTTTATATAATAGAGAGGATTTCTTTTTATTTACAAATAATACCCTCGATTACAACTTGTCTAGTAGGTTCTGGGTCTTCATATAAAATCATAGAAAAAAACTTAAATGGATGGGGACAGGACCGCAAAACAGATCCAAGTATTTTTTCCCAGTGCCCTCCTGGCTTTGTCACTTTCTTCTCTCTCTCTTTCAGATTCATTTCACAGCCTTCTTATATTCATTTTACGTTGAGCATCTTGTCCCTCCTTCCTCAACTCCCTGGCGTCTTCTCCTTCTCCATCCCGTTTTATAGCTTTTGGAAATCTCCCTTTCTTTTTGCTCTTCCCCTGGTGGTATCTATTAAAACCTTACGAGAATCGCTGTATGTTCTGAAACTTCTGTGGGTTTCTAAGTGACGCTGAGCATGCTCAGTGGCTAGGGCAGGTTTTGTTGCCAGCAGCTTGCCTGATTCGACCTCTCCAAAAATAGACATTTAACTCGCTGAACTCCAGTTTAAGGATGAAACTCATTTTGCTCTCTCCTCATTTTAAAGGTTCAAAGGGAAGCAGCGAGGATGCCAAGGTCCCACCGCCCTCACAGCCAATGAGGGGTCGGCGAGGGAGGAGCTTGGGGCGGCTCGGTGCAGCTTGAGCTTCTGAGCGAATCATCCCCAGTAGATGCAGTGGAGACGGAGCTCAGCTTCCTCTGTCACAGCAGAACAAAACTAAAACAAAACCAAAAAAACACAGAAGAGGAGAAACGCTGCAGAGTATGGGACGCTGTAGCACTTTCTGAAATATTTGCTGGGGATCCCCGTGGAGCATGATCTTTTAAAACTATCCTTTTTGAAGCTGGTTTGGGTAACTGGGAAAATGATACACATGCTAAATGCAGCAGCTGATCGAGTGAAATGGACCAGGTCGGGTGCTGCTAAAAGGGCCGCCTGCCTGGTGGCTGCGGCATATGCTGTGAAAACCCTCTACCCCATCATTAGCAAGCATTTAAAGCAAACTGGCCACAGGAAGAAAAAAGAAGCTCGCGGGGCTGCAGAGAACAGAGAAACACTGCATTGCACCGAGAGTACTGGTAAAAAACCTTCGCCTGGAGTGAATGCAGATTTTTTCAAACAGCTACTAGAACTTCGGAAGATCCTCTTTCCAAAACTTGTGAGCACTGAGACAGGGTGGCTCTGCCTCCACTCGGTGGCTCTCATCTCCAGAACCTTTCTGTCTATCTATGTGGCTGGTCTGGATGGAAAAATCGTAAAAAGCATTGTGGAAAAGAAGCCTCGGACTTTCATCATCAAATTGATCAAGTGGCTTCTGATTGCCATCCCTGCCACCTTTGTCAACAGTGCGATAAGGTACCTGGAATGCAAATTGGCTTTGGCCTTCAGAACTCGCCTAGTAGACCATGCCTATGAAACCTATTTTACGAATCAGACTTATTATAAAGTGATCAATATGGATGGGAGGCTGGCAAACCCTGACCAGTCTCTTACTGAAGATATTATGATGTTCTCCCAGTCTGTGGCTCACCTGTATTCCAATCTGACCAAACCTATTTTAGATGTAATTCTGACCTCCTACACCCTCATCCAGACTGCTACATCCAGAGGTGCCAGCCCAATTGGACCCACTCTATTAGCAGGACTTGTGGTATATGCCACTGCTAAAGTGTTGAAAGCCTGCTCTCCCAAGTTTGGTAAATTGGTGGCTGAAGAAGCGCATAGAAAAGGCTATTTACGGTATGTTCACTCCAGAATTATAGCCAATGTTGAAGAAATTGCATTTTACAGAGGACATAAGGTAAGAGAAATTAAGGTGATGGGTGAAATGTGAGCATGTTCAAGCTGCCACTTCAGTGCTAGATACCATCTGTTATACTATTATTGATGGACCCACTTCTTTAGCGTTTTAGATTCCTGTAACATCTTAAACCTTCATTAAAATACATGCTTCATTACCCTGTTTAATGACAAGCTGTTAAAAAAATTATAGAGTGCAAACTTTTCTGAAGTTTCATGAGAATAAAATATTCAGCACTGTAGAAAATAGTCTACTTCACCCCTCTTACTCAACTATGCTCAGAATTCTCTCTAAAGCATTTTCTTAAAACTTTAATCCCTAACTTAGTCAGTGGTTCTACAGAATTAGAAGGAAATATATGTTTGGAAACTATTGAGATGGAAATTTAGGGTGGTATTTTATTGTTGTTGTTTTTCAAGGGAGGGAAACATGTTTTCATATGAAAAACAAGTTTGACAGTTTTGCATGCCTGGTCAATGATGGACTGTCCTAAGTCTTAAGAAATTTAGGAGAGTGGGGCTCACCAATGCTTTTCCATTACTCTTAGTACCATATTTTGACACAAATAAAAAGAGACAGTGAAATGAAGTTTTGTCTAACTTTGATAGAAAAACTAAGATTAGGAATGAGGAGGAGGAAAGAGTTCCAGAGTGTTATTTTAAATATTAAAGATTTTCAACCTTAAGCAGATCCCTAAAATAGTTAGCCTAATTACCTAAAATTGCAGTGCATGACAGTAACTTCATAATATTAAATATGGCAGAAATTTTAAGGTGATGCATCTGAAGTCCTAATCCAAATGTCTGGCAAATAAAATATTAAGGTATTCTAAAGTTGAAAATGGTATTTTAATTACCAGGCAGAATTATTTAATTTTTAAAGCATCATCAATTATCAAAAAAATTTTATAGCAGTACCAATCTGAAGAAGAAACTTTAAAGCAAATTTAGAACTTCTACTCCCACTTGAAAATTGTCCTCATATGTTGTATTAATCATATTGATGTGTCAGTCTTCTTGAATCATTGAACTTAGTGATGTAAATTATATCATGCTGTAGGCTTCTTGAATTTAAGACAAAGTCCAATAAATTGAGTTAGTTCAAAACTGGAGTCTAATTACACATATATGTATCATATACTTATTTTCAGATAGTTTTGGTATAATCTAGAAGGATAAGATTCTAGCATTGTTTATTCATGTCTTACAGAATATTTGGTTTAAACATCTCATACATATAATTTTAAAATCATGCTTATAAATCACTTATATATATTTTACACTTAGCATTATATTTACTGAGTATTATGTTTTTAATATTACAGGTATGATAAATCTAAACAATAATGACTAAATCTGATATTAATCTGTATTTATTGGTTGTTAGAATCATAGATAATACAATACTAAATAAAGCAAGCTAATATGTAACTTATCTTTAAAGTCCTCAAGCATACGATATTTATTTTGATAGCTCATGCTAAGTTAATTCTTAACTCTTTTTCTCTCTATAGGTAGAAATGAAACAACTCCAGAAAAGTTACAAAGCTTTAGCAGATCAGATGAACCTCATTTTATCGAAACGTTTGTGGTACATTATGATAGAGCAGTTCTTGATGAAGTATGTTTGGAGCGGCAGTGGACTAATTATGGTGGCTGTACCTATTATCACTGCAACTGGCTTTGCAGATGGTGGTAATGGCATTTATGCTTAATCTCAAATATATGCTTAAGGTTATTTCTCTTGAAAGTATTACTGCTTGTTCTGTGTGAGTGAAACTGTATGTAGCCATTGTTCTATAGTCATTAATAGTCAGAAACAATGGAAGACTTTGCAATGTCCAAAGATAAGACCAGCAATATGAAAAAAAAAAAAAGGAGATAAGTTGCTCAAAAGAACTTTCCAGTTCTGAAATATTTCAGAGATCTCTGATGCAGTGTTTCTGGGAGTTGAACTTGAGCAATTTTAATTATACTGCCTTATATAAAATAATTCTCTAGTTTAACATTTAAACTCAAAACAAAATACCTTCAAAAAGAGTATAAGTTTTCTCATTCCCAACTTCAGTTGTGCACATCCAATGCATTAAATTTATAAATGTTCTATAACTGGGTCTGCTCTAATTTTATTTAAAAAGTTAGGCAACAAGGAATACTTTTTCACAAAGTGCTTCATGCCATGGTACAAAGTCTGCTCTACTTGTAGGTAACATAGATAACCTCCCATGTAGGATGATTTGGTGGTATTGTGGGGGGAAAGGTTTACAAGTAGCCAGTGTCTAATTCTAGCCTATCACCATCTCAGTGGTTTTTGTCAACATTGTCATCCTTTGGAATAACAAAGAAAGATAAGGGCAAAAGGGGCATTAAAATGTTGTGTCTTACTTGATTGAGGTGGGAGTTTGGATCTTAATTGGCAGGGAGATAGGGGAATTAAAATAAAGAAGCAGCATTTCCTGGTCTTTCTGGAAAATACAATATACCCCCTCCTGTCTGAAAACCACTTGACCAAATTGGCCTTCGTGTTGAAGGAGCTAGGAAAGCCTGGGCTTTTCTCAACTCTTGGCTTTCCCCTATTTGCCCTTATCTGTGTTAGTCATATTAATCCAACTCCCCAAACCTCCGTTTCCTCATCTATAAAATGATCACCAGAAAGGCTACTTCGGAGGGCTGTTGTGAGGATTTAATGGAGTCATGTTTTGAAAGTACAGAGCATGCTCTGGATGTTTTCGATACAGGGTGACATTTACTATGTAAAAAAACAAAAGGCAACACTAAAAATAATGCAACAGAATTCACATTATTTTGTGGTTATTTTTGATGTAGTTATTTGTTTTAAGGCATCTAATTAAAAACAAGTAAAAAATTACCACATGCTTTTACACTTTAACTGTACCTAAATACTTTAACCAATTCTTATAAAAACACTTGTCAAATTTGAGTCATTCTTAACCTACAATTGTTCATTTTAGTAATTAGGATTTGTCAAAACTTTGTGATAATGTTATGCATATACCAAATTCAATACACATACTCCACAATTCAACAGTAGACACTGTGTTTAGACCACTGGGAAACGGAATTTTATCTGTTTTTATATTTTCAAATGTTACTTTTTAAATGTCATTTTAAAAGCTTATATTGAAAAAGTCATTGTTATTAAAAGTATCCTTGGACTAAATCTTTTCATAATTAAATAAAAAATAAATTGCTTTCTCAAGTGTATTAACGAAAAAAAGATACTTCAAAACCTATGTTCTTAAGATCAGTTTTATTAAGAAAATTGACAAAATTGTCAGATATTCATGGTATATTGAATCTTTTATTAAAAGATTCTCTCTAAGTATATGGTTATTTTTAAAGTTTCATATATAATGTATACTAACAGCAACCCCAATTATAAGATTATGGGGTAGTTCTGTTAGTCCTTGGAAGCACTGGTCTTGTTAGAAAACCCTGGAGTAAACATAGAACAGGGAAGATGCAGCTATTAATGGTGACAAATTAACCCCACAGAGACCACTAAGACATAAACAATGTATGCAAAGAATATAACAATCTTACTTCTGTAGGTGATGCAATAAGATGTTCAAAATACACCCTATGAATCTTGAAAACACCATATTAATTTAAAGAAACAGCATTAAAATTTTAGTTGGGAATAATAACATTGATGCAAATGAAACTGATTCTTAAAACTTCTTTTTAAAAGAAAATGCTATACAAAGAAAAACAATATAAGAATTTCATAGAAGAAGAAATTCATAGGAGCTATAATGAATTCCATGACAAGATTATTATGAGAGTATGCCTCAATATCTTCTGTAATTTCTAAGGTTACTATATTTATGCTTATAATGTTTACATATATGTGTTTACTAAATATATTTGACCAACAATGACTTAACACATGAAAATTTTATCATTTTACTCAGACAAAATTATTTATTTTTTAGATAATGACATATCTTTGAGGCTTTAGGTCTTAGAATTGCATACCAGATAGTCTAATCTAGTCTTCAATCTCAGTTTACTCTTATGCCCTGAGTTGTCCCTTATGTTAGAGAGGAATTAAGTGTATGGCACTGTATATATATATGAAATGGGTGAGTGAGAGGAATGGCAAAGAGAACAGGAAGATGGAGGAAAGAAGCAGGTCACTTTAAATCTAGACTCTGCTGTTTATTAGTATTCATCCTTCAGAAAGTTACAAAACTTCATATGCTTCAGTTTTCCTATCTTAACTGTAAAGATGATAATGTATCGTTTAAAGAATTATATGAAATTACATATATTGTATTAATGTGCTTTTACACAGTCCTTGGCAAGTAGTAAGAACTTTGGTGGAAGCAATTGTTAATATTTATTTATATTCTTACCATGTAGGCTCTGGAGTCTAGAATCTGGCTCTTTTGTTTATTAGACTGTATCTAAAGACAAATCGTTTCATCTTTTTGTGCTTTCATTTCCTCATTTTCAAAATGGGGGAAATTTTAGGGTAGTTAGGAGGATTAAAGAAGGTCACATATATAAAACTTGTAACAATACCTGCCCCATAGGAAGTGCTCAATAGATATTTGCTGGTATGATTATTATTGTTAAAGAGCAAGGCATTTGCAAGTGATTAGGACATCAGAGTAACATGCAGATAGGAGGAAGAACTTACATAACATTTGTGGGGGGAGGAGAAAAGAAAAATAGTTCTATAGTACAACTTTAAGAGAAATCTATGGTTAAGGGTAGGATCATGTTAATATTCATGTTCATGTTACAAAATTGCATATGGAATTGTGCCATCTTCACATCAGAAGAGGACCTTAAAGGTCATTGAATCTGGAGCCTGGTAGTTACTCCAGTCACACAGACGGTAGAAGCGTTAAGGCTAGAAAACATTATGTAACTCCTAGAGCTTTGCTTTTTTTCCCCTTCATCATGTTGCCTCTATCTGAGCTATTTGGGAACTTGATCTATAAGGAACTTCACTTAGTTTGAGACCAACTAATCATGGGACCAACTAGTTGAAAAAGCATTGAAATAGTGTTATATAGTTTCTATTATATATTTTTAGAGGACATTGCCCCTTCGTTTGCTTTGTAGTAAGAGAAAAACTGAAATTACATGAAAGAAAAAATAGTTACCTAGGAGCTATAATCTCAAAATTTTAACATTATAAACCACTTTTGATATCATATCAAAAGCAGTTCTGGGTAAGGCCAGAGAAAGCTACCTATAGATCCCTCCTGCCAGCCATTACCCCAGACACCTTCACAGGCCGGGAAGAAAGCATCTAAGCCACTAGCACTGCCAGTATCACCTGCATAGTTTATATCAGGGTTTACTCTCTATATTGTCAAATTATATGGGTTTGGAAAAATAGATAATGATACAACCTTAGCTTTTTTAATCCTTTCTTGCCTTTTCAGTGAAATAACAAGATGTGTCCATGGCTGAATACATACTTCTTATTAGCAGAGCTGAATAGTGTCAGTAAAATAAGCAGATGTAATATTAAATATTAAATCCTTAAATGAGGAACTTTTGATAAAATATTTAAAATATTTGGTAGGACAATAAATATTTGGTGAGTGCTTTAGGTCATGAGTTTATATCTCTGACACTAAGGAATCTGGCCCTAGAGAGTTTATGCAGTTGACTGTTGTGTGCATGATGAAATAGTACTGGCACTGCTTTCACAGTGCCTACCAAAGAACAACCAGTAGAATAAAAGTCAAATGAAATCTGTCCAGAGCTATTGGTAGTTTTGTTGTTGAAAACATGAAGAAAACCCAGTACACATTAACCTGCCAAAGCAACATGGGAAGTACCATGCCATATCAAACACAAGTCCGTCTGTGCTAGTTTCTTCTTAACAGAGGTTGTCAATGATAGCTACTATTCAAACCCCTTTTAACCCATATTTATAAAAATATTATAGTTATTTTCAATCATCAGCCAGATTCTTTGTGAGCCAATACTTTATTCTTAGTGCTTTAACTGATCCAGCATTTCGCTATTTTTGGTAGCTTGCTGAGAATCCTTTGGTAATTTTTGTGTGTGACTTATCTAAATTTTTTTCACACATTTAAATGTGTTTAAGAGTATCTACACTCTGTCCCTAGTCTATTTATCTAATATCTTTCACTCTTCAATTATACCAGTGCTCAAAGCTTTCCTTTTTACATCTTCAAGGAAACTAACGTCAAGGGAAATAATGATAGTTCTTTAGAGCAGTGTTTAACAGAATAGACCAAATTAGATTCTCATAAAAGGTCCCCATGAGCTCATGGTGATTCTGATACTCAAATGAAATCAGTGCCTGACACTAACCCATACTTTATTTTTCCCAAGCTACTTGTTATTCTGTTGGTATTGTTTAAAATTTCCCTTCATGTCATTGCTTACGCCATACTTGTGATATGTTAAAATTGTATATGACTTTTAAGCCCTCCCTCACTATATACTTCTCCATAAAGCATTTCCCTGTCTCTTGCAGCAAGAAATTATTTTTGTGGGAGCATTTGAGATCTTGTTTCCCTGAAATCATCTGTTTGGTTCAACTAAACTCTTATAAAAATTCCACACACACAAAAAAATAATTTTTGCCTCCTCCAAATACCTCATATTAACTCTTATCATAGACTGCCCACAGCATAGTTATTTGGGAACTTGACTTCTCTCTCTTACCAAACTGCAAGTTCCACAAGAAAAGAGTCTGAAAATAACACTTACCTTTACATGTCCTATGGCACATTGCCTAATTTCTTATACATCTAGGTGTTCAGTAAATGTCTGCTGAGTGAATTTTACTTATGCACAGATGCCTTTCAAATTCAGCTGAGCTGTCTATGAGCAAGTAAAGGTGAAAGTATCTAGTAGTCATAATAGGGCACAAGTTAAATAATTATATTGTTATGGAGAAAAAACCCTTTACATTGAGATAAATCAGAGATAAATAAATATTAAAGTGGGCCTATGAGTATCTTATCATTCTAACGTTTTCATTAATTTACAGCTTTTACTTTAGAACTTTTTAAATAATCTATAGAAGGATAAGATAGATAATAAAATAGATGGAAAGATTAAAATAATGATCTGGAGAGAATAAATTTGAAGAATAAGACTAAATTGAGTAGATATGCAATAATAACTATAATAACTAGAGGAAATAATAACAGCTAACATTTAGAGCATGTATTATTATAGGCCATGGATTAGGCTAACAGTTCCTTTGTATTTAATCTTTAAACCTCACAACAACTCTTGGAGATAGACTTGTTTAAGGTAATACTATTATTTCCCTCATTTACATGTGAGAAAATAGGCGTGGAAAGGATAAGTAGCTTACTCTACTTACCTTAGTACTTGCCAATAAGTAGTAGAGCCTGGATACAAACCTAGTCAGGCTCCTGATCATAATTTTGCATTGACAGTAAATTTGGGATGTTCACCCATCCATCCATCCATCCATCCATCCATCCATCCATCCATCCATCCATTAATATACACGAAGGATTATTATGTGATAGACACTTTTCTGAGTACTAAGAATAAGGAATAAAACACAGTCCTGCCCCTTAAGGAACTTACAGTCCATTAGAAAAGCTAGACCAGGGTTTCCACTGAAACCTGTACTAAAGAATTAACTCTAGCCTGGCTGGTGTGGCTCAGTGGTTGAGTGTAGACCTATGAACCAGGAGGTCACAGTTTGATTCCTGGTCAGAGCACATGCCTGGGTTGTGGGCTTGATCCCCAATGTAGAGCATGCAGGAGGCGGCCAATCAATGATTCTCTCTCATCATTGATATTTCTATCTTTCCCTCTCTCTTCCTCTATGAAATAAAAAAAAAGAATTAACTCTTGAAGAGCTAGCAAAAAAAAATGGAAGTATATTAAAGTCAGACGAAATCATATATACAGGTATCAGAGGGTAAACAGAGTATTGCAAATTTGGGAGATGCTGTACTAAGGTGAAGGTTGATTGAAACTGGTAGACAGAGACTAAATTATGAGGGTTGGCTAATTTGCATTTATATTAAAGGAACCACACTAGAAATATTTGCTTATATTAGTTAGTTGGATTTCATTAACCAAATCAATAGTATTTTATTCCTGCAGTAAGGGTAAGGTGTTGGATTTGGAAAGAGTTGAAAGAATGCTAAATGAAAATAGTTCTTAATTCTTATGGATTTAATTGTTCTAGCTCTTTTTCTAGAAAAAAAATAAGACAGAAGGGAGCTTTCAATAAAATCTGGTACAATTATTACATTTTCAATAATTCATTAAATATCTAGGAATTTGTTAATACTATTGAACACTTTACATGTGGCTGTTGTAACCACAACTTCATTTGTATACAAAAAAACATTTAGTTACTTGAACAAAACTAAATAGTTTTGTAATTTGCTTTTATATTTAGAAGACGGCCAAAAACAAGCTATGGTTAGTGAACGGACAGAAGCCTTTACCACTGCTCGAAATTTATTGGCCTCTGGAGCTGATGCCATTGAACGGATTATGTCTTCATATAAAGAGGTACTTGCCAATTTGTGAGATATGTGAAAATCAAGCAAAATGTAAATTACCAGATATGCTTAGTATTTTGAAAACATATCCTTATCAAAAATTGTAAAGAGGCCCTGGACAGGTGACTCAGTTGTTGGAGCATTGTCCTATACATCAAAGGTTGCAGGTTCGATTCTCAGCCAGGCACTTAGCTAGGTTGTGAGTTCAATCCTCGGTTGGGGTGGTACGGGAGGCAACAAATTAATGTTCCTCTCTCAAATCAATGTTTCTCTTTGTCTCTCTTCCTTCCTCTCTAAAAATCAATGAAAATATATCCTTGGGTGAGGATTAAAAAAAAATTGCAAAGTGTATAATGAAGTTAAAGGAGAACAATTCCCAAATGTATTGCTGCTAATACCCTTTAATTTTGACACTATCGTAATTCCTCTTTTTCTGTCTATATATGACATATTTGTTTTTAAACTGAAAAGAAAGTCCCTTAGGTGAGACAGAGTGCCTAAATTTAAATTCTTGCTCCAGTATTTACTAATTATGTGAACTTGATCAAATTTCTTAACCTCTGTATGTTTCCTCATCTGTTAAATGAAAATAATGATAGCATTGACTTAGTCAGAAAACAATACATATTAAGTGCTGAATAAATGTTACTCAGTAAAATTATTTATATACCTTGCAAACTTTTACTCATTCTTCATGACAAGTTAAGCCTTACCAAACACAAATAAATGTGCTTGTGATTCCACCTTCTTCCTACTTTCCCTGCAGAATCTGGGTCTTCCTTGTCTGTGTTCACAGTACATCTGGTTTTTTACCACTTTATAATTGTCTATCTTCTGCACCAGACCTTGAGTGGAAAATAGGAACTATGTTACCCATCTTTACATTCTTAATATTCATTTTAATAGTTGGAATATTATATGTGGTCAATAAATATTTGTTGAAATAATGGTAATAAGACCTGCAGATATGACAGGGTTAAGATTAAAAACCACTTTATTCAATTGAGATATTACTGATAATATTCCCATGAAGAGTCAGCCTCACTATTAATTACTCATGTAACTTTTGTATTAATATAAATTGCCAGATCAGCATTATAAATTTAGGTGCCTATTAAATCAGCCTCGAATTAAATCAGCCTTGAATTAAATCAGCATTTAAAAGAATTATAAATTTTGTGAATTGCTGACAAAATTTTTCAGTTTCATTAAACAATTAAATTGAGTTGGTTTTTTTTTAAACCAACAAAGTGAAACAGTTATTTAGGGCCATATACCAAAAACAACTCAATTAAAACATTTTTTTCAAATAGTAATTTTGATAATCAGAGACAGTTTTAGGGATTTTCTTATGTAACATGTATCATTAAAATTAAATGACAAAATTTTATCTATCTCTCATTAACATTTGCTATCTAAGTCACAGAAAGAATATCAATTGGTTTTTCTAGATCATCTCCAACACAATAAATAATTGCATTTTGCTTTATTCTGCCTGAATGTTCTTTGAGTCATAGGATGGTCACTGCCAAACAATCTTACTACTACTGTGACAGCATATGAAAGTACTAGGCATTCTTTGCTAGCTCCAGAGGTAACAAGGTTCCTTTTTAGAGTCCCTCTCTTGTATTCCAAAGTAACTAACCCACAGTCACATTTTCAGTTTTTTTCAGACACTCTTTGCCCACTCCACCTTGCAGCTTGATCTACTAAGTCATTGCCTCCTGCCTTTCTTTATCTGACCTTTACATTTGGTTTTGGGTTTTTTTCTATGCAAATATATTTAACCAGATTTCCTTTGAATCTGTATTTTGTTAATCTTTAGCTCTGTTTTTCTCTACCTGGAAACTCAAGAAATTCTTCTAGATAACATTTTAGAAATTACCCTTTAAATGTTTATAACATTAACATATAGAAATGCAATACTAATCTAATTACAGACTCTCACACACAGCAGAGACATGTGGTAGAGGCTTTTAGCAATAACACCTACTTATTTATTGCTTAATCTTTGCACACACAAAATTCTTACCTAAATGTCAGCATTGTTGAATTATTTCACAATTTATTGTTTAAGAAACATTCATTAGTGGCATGCCTTGCTTATTAGTACCAATTTCCTTATAAACATTTCTGTAAGGAAATGGTTTTTGTGCTTTCCTTTTCACTGAGAAAGATGGTCTTGACAGAAGATGAGTCACATTTTACAGTACCTTGATAACAAGATGTTCTCTTAATAGAAAAACAGCTGGAGATTCCATCTAAATTGGACAACTGGCCGAATAAAAGCAAGACACCACTGGACTGAAGCAGAGATTTTATCTTGTGTTATTTTACGTTCTCGCCTAGAAAAAAAGTCATATTTAATGTTTTTCTTTGGCCATATAAATCATGCTTTGCCTGAAAAGATCCTGAATTGTGGGATTTGGACTGAAAATGATTTAAAGTTTTCATTGAGCTCACTCCCAATATTGGTATCCTCTAGCAGGGGTATTTTCTCTGGCCAAGCTTAGGAATTTTGATAATCAATTTGACTCAGAAACATTCATTTTATAAGAAAAAAAATGTATTTTTCTTCAATTTAAAATCTTCCATTTTAAATTGAAGGAAAAAAATACCAAAATAAAGAATTTTTATTTCCTTGAATGAATTTAAGCTTTTCACAAAATTTCTAAGTTTCTGGAAATGAAATTTGTCATGTAAATAGGCTAAATAAGAAATTTGACTGAAAGGTTTTTAAGTTTCACTAATATTCGGAAATCTCTCAATTTGAACCCTGACTTGAATGAATAAATTTTAATATATTTTATAATTCCAATCAATCTTACGTTGACACCTTGCTAATGCTTCTCTCTCTCTCTCTCTCTCTCTCTCTCTCTCTCTCTCTCTCTCTCTAAATTGATCTCAGAGAGGAAGGGAAAAGGAGAGAGAGATAGAAACATCAATGATGAGAGAGAATCATTGGATGGCTGCTGCCTGCAAGTCCTACATTAGGGACCAAGCCCACAACCCAGGCATGTGCCCTGCCCGGGAATTGAACCGTGACCTCCCTGTTCATAGGTCGACACTCAACCACTGAGCAATGCTGGCTGGGCAGCTATGTTGCTTTCTTGGTAACATTTTTACTGTTACTTGTTTTCGTTATCAGATGTATTATCTATTTTTTTATGAATAATAAAATAGGACCTTTGATGTTAAATCAAGAAGCTTATATGAAGATACATTTATTTAAAAGTCTATCTTCGGTATAGTAACTCTATATTATTTCTCTGCATTGGTTTTAGGTCACTGAATTAGCAGGCTATACTACTCGAGTGTACAATATGTTTTGGGTATTTGATGAAGTTAAAAGAGGCATTTATAAGAGAACTGCTGTCGTGCAAGAATCTGAAAACCATGACAAGAACGGAGCTAATATAGAATTACCTTTCAGTGACACACTGGAAATCAAAGGTTTTAAACTCAGTTTTTTAATTGTTGACAGTATTATAGATGTCCCCCATTTTTTCACTTTTTGCCCCCTTCCACCCAGCTTCCACCCCACCCTAGGCCTTCCCCAGGCTACTGTTTGTGTCCGTGGATTATGCATGTATGCATGTATGTTCTTTGGTTAATCTCTTCTCATTCACTCCATCCCCCTATCCACTGAGATCTGTCTAAATGCTTTCAGGTTTTTTTTTATTTTTCTATATTTAAGTGTTTATCAACAGAACCAAAGTTTTTTAGATGATAGCTTTTAATTGTTACAAGGAACCAACATTTAATTATTTAAACAATTATTCCCAAAGTTAGTGTTGCAATTTGAGGAGTGGTGACTAACATTAGCATAAAAAATCATTATGCTACTTTTATTTAGGACAAAATTTCTAGAATTAACTTTGGAAACTGCACATATGGCAGAATGAATTGTTTGCTTTTAAGATTAACAGAACTAGAGCTAATATCACATTGTTCTTCATTCTGTGTTTTAAAACTTAAGTTTGGTTGTCCTATTTTTTAAAATTGTGTTATTCTGTGTCTTAATTCCTTGTTGCAGGACTGTGTTTATTCAGAAGAAAGGTTAATTTAGAGAAATAGTGGTTATAAAGAGTATGGCTAGGTTACATCAGATAGAGTTTGGCTTTGCTCTCGTGATTTTGACATCAGATTATTGCAAAATAAAATTTCTGATAGAGATTTTCTAAATAGATGTGTCAGAATATCCCAGTATGCATTAAACTTTGCTTTAAATATAACATGTATATTTCCATTTATTTCTATGATTTATAACTGTGAAGTATCTCTTAAAATACTTAATTAGCAATAACATGCAATGACTTTTGTAACTTAAAATGTTCCTTAACTCACAGGAAAAGTTATTGATGTGGATCATGGAATTATTTGTGAAAATGTTCCCATAATTACACCAACGGGAGAAGTGGTGGCTTCCAGTCTAAACTTCAAAGTAAGATGATATTCAAGAATCTTCTGATTGTTGCCATCACACTAATACAAAACAACTCAGAATTCATATACCTTATGTTAAATACTTGGAGGAGCATATGGACAGGAGGGGAAATCAAGAAAGGTATGCACAGTGGCTCAATTACAGAAGCAGTTACTTCCTCAGAAAGCAGAGAAAAAGAGAAATTTGATTTATACTGCTTTATTGTCAGGTTATATATCAAAATTGTAGTGCACTGAGAGCCTTTGCTAGGTAACTTTTGAGAGCAATAGGAAATTTCTTCAAAAATTATTATCTGGAAATAAATTTTAATTTTTTTTTCTTATAGGAATTACTCTAAAACTACAAGCCTGAATTATAATAAATTTACTAAAATATGAGGTTAAAGGTCATTAGCAGGTTTACTCCTGTTATTACAGATTCTCTAAATTTAATTGTGTTTTAAATAATCACATCTTCTGTTAGAAAAAAATCAGATTTGTGGATTGGAATTTAGTTTCTAATAACTCTGTTGAGAATAAGAGTTATTATTTAACATTTTACGACTTGATGATGTAAAAACAGTCAATAAACCTAAGGCCTTTATTTAAAGCACTGTAAAATTCAGATATTTTGGAATTTAAGTACAAAATAATTTGCTCATAAGCATTGACTTTAATGAAGGCGTAAGAGCTTTAGTTCAAACAAAAAGACGATTGGACTTGATAACAGAATTACAAACATGACAATACCTGTGCTAAATGCTTTTAGTATGGACTTTGTAGTAAAGTTTTAATTATTAAAGATGGTATTTACCAATGAATAAGGGAGCAGGAAAAGGATAAGTACTGAACAAGGAAAATTCTGTGTTAATAAATATAAGAGAAATTGTGTTTTAACTACAATTGATGAGGCTTTACTTTGCCATTTATAGACCTATAGACTTCTTTAATTATTTGGATCTGAGCATGATACCAATTAGGTGCCAAAGGTGCACCATAATCTTAAATAAATTTGAAATAAAACATTTGAAAAGGCATACATAGAATATTTAATTACTTATTAGTAGTTCAGCAATTTATAATTTATAACTTTTGTATAGAGATTTTCTTTCTCTTTTTTTGTTCAGGTTCGGTTTATTTTTTTCTTTATTATTATTATTTTTTATTAAATTGGGGTGACAGTGGTCAACATGAACAGATAGGTTTCAGGTGTGGGTTTCTATGTTACAAGATCTGTATATTGCAGCATGTGCCCACCACCCAAAGTCAGATCTTCTGCTGTCACCTTATATTAGGATCCCCTTCTCCCCTAACCCCCTTCCCTCTGACAACCAGCACACTGCTGTCTGTGTTCACAGTTTTCAGTTTTATATCCCACATATGAGTGAAATCATATCGTTCTTAGCTTTTTCTGACTGACTTATTTTACTTAGCATAATATTCTCAAGGTTCATGCATGTTGTTGCAAATGGTGGTATTTCATCCTTTCTTATGTCTGAGTAGTATTCCATTGTGTATATGTACTACATCTTCTTTATCCAGTCCTCTATCGTAGAACACTTTGGTTGTTTAAGTTCATAATATCAATTTTTATTGTTACACTTATTAAATAGAGTAAGAGTCTTAAATTCTGCCACCTACTAATTATATAATTGTGGACATCACCCTCTTTCTTTTCTTTAATATATTTTTATTGATTTCAGAGAGGAAGGGAGAGGGAGAGATAGAAACATCAATGATGAGAGAGTATCATTGATCAACTGCCTCCTGCACACACCCTACTGGGGATCGAGGCCACAATCCGGGCATGTGCCCTTGACAGGAATCGAACCTGGGACCCCTCAGTCTACAGGCTGATGCTCTATCCACTGATCCAAACCAGCTAGGGCCATCACCCTCTTTCTGTAGAAACTTCAGAGCTCAGTTTATTTTTATATGAAATAAATTTTTAAATAATATAATAAAAGTGTTACATATTTTAAAGTGCTACAAAGATGTTATTATAGTACACTTTTATAATAATTGTTTATTTTTTACTCAGACAGGAAGTTTTATTTGAAGTCTCAGGTCCCTAAAATATAATAGAAATTTGTTTCCTTTGCATGGATTGACAAACAGGTTTTTAAAGGAAAAGGTTCTCTTTTGTTGGCCTTTCAGAATTTAAAAAACAACAACAAACATTTGGAGAATAAAATTTAATAAATGTGGGAATTCTTTTTTAATATAATTTTTATTGATTTCAGAGAGGAAAGGAGAGGGAGAGAGAGAGAGAGAAAAAAAAAACAGCAATGGTGAGAGGAGATCATTGATTGGCTGCTTCCTACACACCCCATACTGGGGATTGAGCCCACAACCCATGACTTCCTGGTCCGTAGTTCAAAGCTCAACATATAGTCAGCCAAGCAAGGAATTCTTTATACTTCACAATCTCTCTGTGCTAAATATCAGAAAACATGCTAAAAATATAAATGTAGTAAAATCTCCTATTATGACTCAAAATGCGTTACATTTCTAAGAATTCCTAACAGAGAATGACCCTATTAAAATATTTTGTGAGCCCTAACTGGTTTGGCCCAGTAGATAGAGCATCAGCCTGCGGAGTCAAGGGTCCCAGGTTCGATACCGGTCAAGGGCATGTACCTTGGTTGTAGGCACATCCCCAGTAGGGGGTGTGCAGGAGGCAGCTGGTCGATGTTTCTCTCATCAATGTTTCTAACTCTCTATCCCTCTCCCTTCCTCTCTATAAAAAGTCAATAAAATATATTTAAAAATATATATATATTGTGACTGTGCCTTTTGCCATGACAGATACTTTTAAAAACATCATTTGTGAAGTATTTATGCTTCTACAACATTTAACTTCCTTAGTCCTCTTTCTAGTCAAAGAGCACAGCAAATCACAAATTAATTCTTTCTGGGTTTTCCCCCAGGATTTTCCTTTGAACTTTATTGTATCAAAATAGCATTTTAGTTTGGTTACAATTAAAGAGAAAAAAATCTATATTTTTTTAGAAAAAAAATCTGTAGATTTTGTAGAATCAAGCTTGCTTCTGTCTTATAGCCTTGTGATGGTATCTTTGCTGCTTAGAATGCTCTTCCCCCAGATCTAACCAGTTGCTTCTCATCACCCAGGGTCAACCAAAATGTTACCTCCTCAAAGAGGCCTTTTCTGACCACCTCGTCAAAAGAAGCCCCCACACCAGACTCACAACGCCACCATCTTTCCATAATAAACTTTCTTATTTTGCTGTCATCCTAGCATTTATCACTACTTAATTTTTGTTCATGTTCTTATTATTGTCTTTCCCATTGGAATGTAAGTTCTATGAGAACAAGGACTTTGTCTTGGCCAACACTGTAACCACGATGCCTAGAAGAAGGTCAGGCACATGGTAGATATTCTAACAATGTTTGGCAAGGAAATGTCTAATTATTTAGACAGAATATGAATCTGAACCATTTTCCTTTACATATACTTAGTATATACATTCTTACTTCCTTTATCTAACCTCCATCCCAACCCTTCTTTTTTCTTTCCCTTCCCCCCTTCCTTCCTCTCCCCACTCCCTTCTTTCAACAAAAAGATTTCAGCTTATGGTATACACAGCAAATGAGTCAAGGATAGACACTGAACTGGTTGGTCCCTTATATTGACATAATGCAAATAATATGCTCTTTCATTTTTGAGTTTTCAATGATGTATTCTGTATCACTGATACTTAGATATTTGTATCCATACTATACAAAGATATAGCTACACATATATTGTACTTTCTTTCTCTCATACTTTCATAATATATTCATTTTTGAATCACTAATTAAAAATATAGTTGTTCTTAGAAGTAGATGAATTTTTAAATGGTGTTTCTTTCCTTGTTCTTCACAATACTCTTTGAATACCACATTAAGATAACTTCCCAATCCTGAGTAGAAAGGTAACTCATGATATTTAAATGTTTAAATTTAAATGGTAAATAAGATGAGAGATTCTAAAGAGAAATGTCCAATCAATAATGGATAAATAGCTTTTGTTTTATTGTTATACCTATATAACTGTGTGTATATCTATGTATATATGCACACACATATATAAAACACACACACACACACATATATATATATATATACATATATATATATATATATGTTTTAATGCATCTCTAGACATAAGACTTAATTACAACCCTCTTATTTTCTTCTGTCTTGGTTTAGTAAACATATTTTATTTATCTTTGAATAAAGCAGAACTGGACTAAATTTATCTCTCTGATTATGAGCTTTTTTGATTTCTGTAACATTTCAGACTGCTGAAGTACAAAATTAAACAACCCAGCTGGCTCTTAGAATAACTGTGTTATATAGCTAATAACTCCAACTGACAAATACAATAAAGTTGTATTTTCATTCAATATAAAGAAATAAATATTAATATAAATAAAATGAAATTGAATATATTTTAATTTAAATTTTAACAGTGTCCTATTTTCCATGTGGTTATGTTTCTACATATGTGTATAGTATCTGATTACAAGGTCCCAATTAAAATTTTGGAAAGCCAAATGCTCATTTCAAGAAGATTCATTGTCTTTGAGATTGGATTAATTTACAATACTTTTAGCTTCAGAGCATAGTCAAAGCCAACTTTGAGGCTGTTGATTCTGATTTATTTTTCTTTGATTCCTTGCCCATTCTAGGTTATCATGTGTTTGAAAGGTTTTTTTTAATAAATCACTTTTAAATGCTGCCAAAGAAATTATTTTGCAGTTTGTAATTTTATTTCTTACTTTAGGTACAAGAAGGAATGCATCTTTTGATTACTGGTCCCAATGGTTGTGGGAAGAGTTCTCTCTTCAGAATTTTAAGTGGGCTCTGGCCTGTGTACAAGGGAGTCCTCTATAAACCACCTCCCCAGCATATGTTCTATATTCCACAAAGGTAGGTAAAATTTTTTATATTACAAGAATCAATTTTCTTTACTTTTTAATTCTCTTGATTCCTTAGGCTCTTCAGTTTGTAATATTTAAGCATGTTTCACTAGAGAAACTATTAAGGAAATAAAAATTCAGCTCTAAAAAGGACAATGCCACTTTCAGGACAATATCACTTCTGTTCACTTTAACATTTGACTGGATATAATGAACATTCAAAGGCTATAGATGTTAATGTCAAGGAATAACAGGCTAGTCCAAAGAATAATTAGATCTCCTTAGATGTCAGATTATCTCTTCTCACAGAAAAAAATTGCACTTGGATAGTATACTAATCCTTTCATCAAGCTGCTTACATTCAATTTCTATGTTCTAAAATTGTTCAGTTATGTTTAAAGAGCCTCTATAAAATAGTTTTTGTTACATTTATGCTATATGTTTAATTAATGATTTGAAAATATACAAAGCAAGCATAGAAATATTAAAAAGGAACATTATTCTGAAGTTTTTAGTCATCTTCATAAAAAAAATTTAATAATATCTAAACACAAAGTTATATTTGCAAATTTGCATCATTCATTGGGAATAAGAGCAGATGAAATCTGAAGAAGAGATATACCTTATACTCAGCTGACCACTCAGTAATTTTTCCATCTATCCTCACCCTGGGTTAGGTAGATAACACAGAGTACTCTTATTATATTAAGAGAACTATTGTGTGGAAGCCAATAGAGCACCCAGTGTATAGTACCAGAGAAAATATAAATGTTGCATGATGTATGGTCTATCACATGTCTCCTTTGCCCCTTTTTCTTTGTCAGAAAGTGTTTGTACCATCCTACCCACGGGTCTAAATTTTAAACCGTATGTTATAGTTAGGCAGATGAGGTTTTGTGTAACTTTTTCTTTAAAGTAAGATCTATGGTAGTAGCAGGAAGCTACCTGACATGTAAGAGGATGAAGAAATGCATTGGCAGTAAGAAAATACTGAGTATAAGCAATATCATGGATACGCATGTTTAACAGAAAATAGATGACCATCTTGTGACACCAGAATCATTTTCTCTTTTTGTCTGTACCTTAAAGTCCTTTGGGAAACCTTCTGAAGCAGAAAGCTAAATTATACCCCCAAAGTTTAAGTTTCAGACATTATTGTGTTAAGTAGACTGATTCTAATTTTTTATTCGAGGAAAATATTGTTATACAATACAATTCTACTTTCTTAATAAAATTATGTACATAAATCTTATGTTTTTAGCTATTTTAAATTTCATATGTAAATTGAAGGATACAGTTCTCAAATATAGCTGTGACCTAAGCAATATAAGACAGTCCAAAGACATAGGAAAGTACATAATCCACGGAATTATCCTTCAGAACTGAAGGAGAAATAAGGACTTTCCCAGACAAAAGCTGAGGGAATTTGTTCACTAGACCTGCCTTACAAGAAATGCTACAAGTTCTTCAAACTGAAATGAAAGGATGCCAATCAGTAACATGAAAATATACAACATACTGATAAAGGTAAACATATAGTCAAATTCAGAATACTGTAATATGGTGGTGTGTTACTTAACTATTAGTATAAAGGTTAAGGGACAAAAATATTAACAATAACTATAACTAGTATAATTTGTTAATGAATACTTTATATAAAAAGAAGTAATTGCCACGTTAAAAACATAAAAGGGGGAGAGTAAAATGGTAGAGGTGTTTGTATGCAATAACAATTAAGTTATTATTGTAAAACAGACTGTTATAAGATGTTTTATATAAGCCTCATGGGAATCATAAATCAAAAGCATGTAGTAGATTCACAATAGATCACGAGAAGGGAATCAGCACATACCACTACAGAAAATCACCAATTCACAAAACAAGGCTGCGAAGAGGAAGAAAGGAACAAGAGAAGTACAAAATAGCCAGAAAACAATAAATGGGATTAATAATTCCTTAACTCTAATAATTACTCTAAATGTAAATAGACTGAATTCTCTAACAAAATCCAACTATATACTACCTACAAGAGGTTCACTTCAGCCTAAAGGACAAACATAGACTGATAGTGAAGGGATCCAAATATATTCTATGCAAATAGAAACCAAAGGAGAGCTATTCTTAGAAAAAATAGACTTTAAGCCAAAAATTGTAACAAGAGACAAAGAAAGTCATTATATAATGATAATGCGATCAATTCATCCAGAATATATAATAATTGTAATATGTACGGACCCAATATCAAAACACCTTAATATATTAAGCAAATACTAACAGATCTGAAGAAAGATCATTGGGGACTTCAGTACCCCACTTTCAACATTGGATACATCATCCCAACAGAAAATTAACAAGGAAACATTGGACTTGAACCACACTTTAGACAGAATAGACCTAACAGACATATACAGACGTTTTATCCAACAGCAGCACAATACACATTCTTCACAAGAAAAAGCATTTGACAAAATAAAACATGGTTTCATGATAAAAAAAAAAAAAACTCTCAAAACAGTGGGTATAGAAGGAACATACCTGGACATAATAAAAGTCATATGCCACAAACCCACAGCTAATATAATACTCAATAGTGCAAAGTTGAAAGCTAGGAATAAAACAAGGATGCCTACTCTCACCGTCTTGTTCAACATAGCACTGGAAGTCCTAACTGGAGTGATCAGGCAAGATAAAGAAATAAAAGACATCCAAATCAGAAGGAAAGAAGTAAAATAATCTTCATTTGCAGATGATATGATCTTACACATAAAAAATTTAAAGTCTCCACCAAAAACATTTAGGACAAATTTAGTAGGTTCTAGGATACAAAATCAACATACAGAAATCAATCATGTTTCTATGCACTAGCAACAAACCATCTGAAAATGAAAGGAAATAAAGAAAACAGTCCCATTTATATTAGCATCAAAAAACAATAAAGTTAAAAATCATAAATTTAACTAAGGAGGCGAAGGGCCTATACATTGAAAACTATAAGACTTTAATGAAAGAAACTAACAAATGAAAAGATACCCCATTTTCATGGATTGTAAGAATATTGTTAAAATATCAATACTACCCAAAGCCATTTGTAGATTCTGTGCAATTCTAATGTCATTGTTGACAGAAATACAAAAACCAAAACTAAAATTTGTGTGAAACTACAAAAGACCTGAATAGTAAAAGCAATCCTGAGAAAGAAGAACAAATCCAGAGATATCACACTTCCTGATTTCAAACTATACTATAAGCTTATAGTCATCAAAACAGTATAGTACTGGAATAAAAAATAGACATAAACCAGCGGTTCTCAACCTGTGGGTCAAGACCCCTTTGGGGGTCGAACGATCCTTTCACAAGGGTCGCCTAAGACCATCCTGCATATCAGATATTTACATTACGATTCATAACAGTAGCAACATTACAGTTAGGAAGTAGCAACAAAAATAATTTTATGGTTGTGTCACAACATGAGGAACTGTATTTAAAGGGCCAGAAGGTTGAGAACTACTGATTTAGACTAATGGAACAGAATGAGGGCCCAGAAATAAACACCTGCCAGTTAATATTTGACAAGGGAGCCAAGTCTACTTAATTAAGAAAAGATAGTCTCTTCAATAAATGATGCTGGAAAAATGGACAACCACATACAGAAAAATGAAATTGTTCCCCTATCTTATACCACTATCAAGAAGGGAGGGTTGGGGGGCAGGAGGGAGGGGGGTAAGAGATCAACCGAAGGACTTGTATGCATGCATATAAGCATAACCAATGGACATAAGACACTGGGGGGTAGGGGAGGCCAGGGGATTGTCAAGGGCGGGGGGAAAAAAGGACACATATGTAATACCCTTTGTAATACTTTAAGCAATAAAACAATAAAAATAAATAAATAAATAAATAAATAAGCATTAAAAAAAAAGAATGAACACAAATTGATTAAAGACTTGAATGAGACCTGAAACCGTAAAACTCTTAGAAGAAAACATAGGAAATAAACTCCTTGGCATTGCTCAGGGCAATTATTTTTTGCATATGAAACCAAAAGCAAAGCAACACAAGCAAAAATCAGTAAGTGGGACTACATCAAACTGAAAAGTTTCTGCACAGCTAAAGAGGCAATAAAAATAAAAATAAAAGAAACAGCAACCCACAGAATGGGAGAAAATATTTGCAAATCTTATGTCTGATAGTGGTTTAATATCCAAAAAAAATAAAGAAGTCATATAACATATATATATATATATATATATATATATATATATATATATATATGCCGGGGTCCAACCCCAGCAGGTCCAGGGGTCCCCAAAGGTGTGGACGGAGTCGGTGAAGAAGGAATGACAAGGAGACAGCGTTCAGTTGATCAGCAGCCTAGCCAGGATCTCCAGCCAAGTTCTGGTCTCGATCTCCAGAGAGGTTCTGCTTAGGATCTCCAGCCAGGTTCTGTGTCCATGGTCTCTTGCAAGGTTCTCCAGCCAGGTTCTCCAGGTTCTCCAGCCAGGTTCTGTAGCCATGTTCCCTCGCTAGGTTCTCCAGCCAGGTTCTGTCCAGGTTCTCCAGCCAGGTTCAGTCACCAGGTTCTAGTCAGGTTCTCTTGCCAATTTCTGTAGTCAGGTTCAGTCCAGGATCTTTTGCCATGTTCTCTCCAGCGAAGTTCTTCTGTCTCTAGTGAACGTTCTGTGTAGGTTCTGTGCCTAGGTGTTCTCTCTCTCTCTCTCTCTCTCTCTCTCTCTCTCTCTCTCTCTCTCTTTCTCTGTCTCCTAAGTTCTGTCTGCTGTTGTCTTGTTTCAACTGTATTTATACCAGTTGATTCCAATCCTATCAATCTCTATTCCAAAGGTTAGGGCGTTTCTTATCTCCATTCCAGGGAGTAAAGATTATGTAGCTTAAGCATGATTGTTTGTAGTTGAAGTGATTAACTACCCGCCTGGCACTTAGTTAAGGAGTTTCATCCCCTCCCTGACTTCAGGGAAAAATTCCTACCTGGGGAAACAACCTTTCTAGGAGAGGCATCCCCTCCCTGACTTCAGGGAAAAATTCCTACCTGGGGAAACAACCTTTCTTGGAGAGGTGACCTTGGTTAAAACACACAGCGCTAAGGGGAGCAAACATATTAAGAACAGTATGCCATATATGCCAGGTCCTTTGAAACAGCAAGGATGGACCGGCTCCCGGCATATATATATATATATATATATATATATATATATATATATATATATATATATATATATATATAATGGAATATTATTCAGCCATGAGAAAGAAGGAAATCCTGCTGTTTGTGACAACATGATTGAAATTTGAGGACATTGTGCTAGGCAGAATAAGTCACACAAAGACAAATGCCGTGTGACCGCACTTCTATGTGTAATCTAAAAAACACCAAACTTGTAGAAACAGGGAAATGAAACTTTAATACTAGGGTCTGGAGAGTGGGGGTAGAGGGAGATGTTGATCAAGAGTTAGAAGATATATAAGTTCCAGAAATACAGCACACAGCATTATGGTTACAGTTAACAGTGGCATATTGTACGTGTGGACGTTATTACGAAAGCATATCCTCGGTGTTCTTACCACAAAAGGAAGTGGGGAGGCGACAGAGGTGTCAGGTAGCACTAGGTGGAAGCCATTTTGCTATATAGGTGTGTCCAATCAACATGTGGTACGTCCTGAACTTATATAATGTTATGTGTCAATTTGATCTTAGTAAAATTGGAAAAATAAAGAAAAAATACCACTGAACTGTACACTTAAAATGGTTACGATGCAAACTTTATGTTATATGTATTTTACTACAATTGTTTAAATCGGGGGGGGGGGGGGGGGCGGATTCGTAAGAAAGTGCATAAATCCAGTCTTTGCCCTCAGAGAAACCTAACTGTTATTTTGCAACAGACATAAATCACTGGGAAATTTTTTCTTAGTTATGAAATTTACTCTTGCCTAAGCAAAAGGTCAACTACAACTTAGTTAAGGAGAAAAATGAAAAGTATTTTTGAAGACTAACAATTTTTCTTAAAAATTACTGTTAAAGGTCATTGTATCTTGATTACATAGCTTTGGAAACATGACAATGTGTGTTTATGTTTAGAATCTTATATCTTGCAGAAAAGCATAGAATTTATTTACATGTACCTGTAAGCTAAGTGTCTAAATGTAGCATTTATTTTTATATTCTAAAAGCTGCTGAGTTTTTTAAGTAAATTTGAAAATAGTTTTATAAGTTTTTATTATTTAAAAGGAAGCTGCTATAACTTATTTCAAAATATTTGTCAGTATCTAATCTTAAACATTTCAACTTAGGATATTCTCACTAATGAATATTATCTGACATTTTATTGCATTAATTGATAGCAGTGAAATATTGCTTAAATACTAGGTTGGCAAAAAAATTCCTATAAATTGAACATAGAATTGAGTCTATGTACCTACATAATAAACTTCATAAGTCATAAACAGACCTTTATTTTTAAAAACTCCCTGATTTTCCTTTTTATGATTGAAAGACTTCCTTATAGAGAATAGATCTCTTTATGCACTAATTAAATATACATTAAATGTTATTTTCATAAAAGGAGTGGGATTTGTTTAAGTGGATTTCTAGTAATGTCATGCAATGCACAGAAGAAAAAAATAAACTACTGAGGGGAAAATATTCTTATTAAGCATATTAGGCCACTTTATTTATTTATTTATTTTACCGTATCTCTAGAGAATGGCTCAGTTTAAAATCTGGGAAACCTGAATTCCTAAGAAATTATGAAATCATTTTAGCAATGTTAATAATGAGAGCCAGTTAGAAGAAATCTGGGCCATAGTTCAAGAATACAATTAGAAAGTTGTGGTAGATGAATTAGTTTCAAAACAGTTTTATTTTTCCACATCTCATCTTCATTAATGGTTGCATATGACAATTACTGGAATAGTTCATAAGTTTGAGCAAAGAAATATTTCATCTAAAAAATAGATTTAGCCACTCTAAATCTATGGTAAATTTCTTGGCCTTGCTCAGATTGTACTTTAAAAAATATTTTTGCAATTTCAGGCTGTTTGAGACTGAATTTCCTAAGCAATGTGACTGTACTCTTGAAACTGATGATCAAAACTCATTATTCCCCACTGACCCTCAGGAAAAGCCTTCCACTTGGCTACAGATCTTGGATTTCTTTTGTCAAGTCTTGGTGCTGTTTCTCTGACTTTTCAACTACCTAGGGGTAGACTAAAGATCTTCTCTTGTTTTCACCAATCCACTAGTTTATGGCTCATTAGTCACTTAGTAATTCCCTAGTATGTCTCTGTCTTCAGCCATGAAAACCTCAAAAGCCCAATCTTTTATTGAGTCATTTTGTTCACCTGCTATCAAAATGTTATTATTCTAACACTCAACAAAATGAGAAAATGAAACATTTGGTAGTGGTTAGGAGGACAGAGGGTGAAAGAGAGAGAGGGGATGAGGGAGAGAGGAAGCAAAAGGAGGAAGTGATAGAGGGAGAATAGAAGGGATAGAGAGAAGAAAGACAGAAGGTAACAGGTGTTTACTCACAAAAGGTGGCAGAGTCTAGGGTTCCTTTTTACTGCCTTTTCCCCCTAAATCCTCCAGAGGATCATCTGTATACATCACATGTCTCTCCTCAGAAAGCCTTCCGTTGGGCACCAACCCATCATGTAATTCTGTTCCCATATTGATTATGCTCTGCATAAGTAATCTAAATAGAATATTTTAAATAATTAAATTGGAGTTTAAAGGAATTAGAGATTTTAATACTTAGAGTTACCCAGCAGTTCAGAACCAGGGTTATTCTTTACCAAATCTTTGGATACAAACCCTCTATACTCACTACCTCTTATTTTCAGATTAATAAAATAATCATATTTAAAAACCTACCTGTACTTTTTAAAAAACACTATTTGACCTTGAATATTTTATCAGACAATCATAATCATCAAAGCCTCTCTAGCACTGTATTCCCCGAATATATGGGGAATAACAAACTATCACTCTTTTATAATTTACATTACTTTCAAAAATTGCTACTTTCTTCAACTGTTTTTCTTAGTAAAAAGAGCTTATGACATGAAATCTTAGCTTTTAGAAGTGCCAGTATCTTTTAATGATAAAAGTGCCAGTAATCCATGTTTTCTTTTAATGATGTAGCCTATATATTTTAAAAATAAACTGAATTAAGATTGATTTTTTATTTTGAGAATCTTATGGCCTCCTGAGGTAATTGATAGATTCTAGGGCATCTTGAGCAAGGGCTGAGCATCTCTGGCCTATTTTTTAAATTAATTTACAATGTGTCAAGCAACTATTGTGTGCTAGTCACTATTTTATACATATTATATGTTTCAATTTTTTTTTTAATCTGTATGATTACCAGTAAGGTTGGTGTTGGTATCCCTATTTTATAGATGAGAAAACTTAGAGAGGTTGAATCTCTAGTTGCCATCCAACTGATAAATTTTGGAACTAATATTTGAACTTAGGTATGTCTGACTCTAATGTCACTTTGTCTTGCCTGCAGCAAGGGACACAATGTCCGAAAAATTCCTATTCTCTTGCCTGACCTTGCAAGTGAATATCACCAGCTAAGGTTGTTTGCTTGGTATGCTTACAATGCACTAATATCAAGCTGTTGTTTGAAAGCAGAGTCCTTTTAATGCTGAGGGTGAAGGCAATCTAAGCCAATTTTAGCCTAAAGTTTATTATAGGTACTTGGCTTTCATTCATTTATGTTAATGTGAAAGAAGCTATATTCTTGTATAAAAGTGAAATTCCTTTAAATTAAACTATGTTCAAATCACTTTCAAATATTAATATGTTCTCTATTTCCTATTCTTCTAAAACCCATTGCTCTATAAAATTTTAAACCATTTCTCAAAATTATTCCCTTAATTTTAAAGCAGACTTTATAAAACAAGCAAATCTTAATTTTTATGAAGTATTATGCATAAAAAAATGATGATTTACCCTATATGTTGCCAAAAGAAGAGACTGTCTTTGCAACAGAGCAAAGACTATGTTTTGTTATAGGATATTCAGCAAAATGGACAGAACTCTCAAGTAACACCAATAATACCAACATTGGCACAACCGCACTGCATGCTAAGACGTACGTGTGTCAAATGAGCTTTGTAGATATTTAAAAACCTGAGCTTCCTTTTGAATTGTGTCTGTATGAATGCTTTCCAAATCCAGGATTTTCTCTTTAAAGGGATAGGAGAACTGTGTTATATAACAACATGTTTAATCCACGAATGTAAAACCAGATAATGACTGTTAAAGAACCAGGAAGCACGTGAGATCAGAGGGAGGTTAGAAGGCATAATTTGCCTCCTTTCTCTATGCTCTTCTTCTTCTGCCTTAGATATCAGGTTAAAGAATGAAGAAGTGGTCTAAGTAAGAATGTGGAGGAATGCTAGTTTAAATATCTCGATCACTGTTTTCCCCTAGCTTTTGGGGATCTCTAGCTTTTGGGGACCTTCTACTTCTTAATGAATCTCTAGGTGCCAGAACACAGATAAGAGAGGTCTTCTGCAGGCCAAGGAAGATTCAGGCCAGTAGGGCCATTGCCTGAGTGGAATGTAGGTCTGAAAGAGCCACTGGAATAAAAGAAGAATGTGATATGAGGCTTAATCCAGGCCTACTTGTGAAGCCCCATACCTAATAGGTTACACAGACACTGGTCTTACTGTCCCAAATTAGACAAATCTGGGCTTCGAGAGTGGGAGTTGTTACTGGAACAGATTGCCTATGTTATGTGGGAGTCACTGTTGAACAGATTTTTATAGAATACTAGAGGCCCGGTGCACAAAATTTGTGCACAGGGGCGGGTGTGGGGGAAGATCCCTCAGCCTGGCCTGCACCCTCTCTCAATCCAGGCCCCCTCTGGGGATGTCTGACTGCTGGACAAACCTCTCACAATCCAGGACCTCTGGCTCCTAACCACTCACCTGCCTGCCTTGCCTGATCACCCCTACCCACTTGCCTGCCTGCATGATTGCCCCTAACCACTTGCCTGCCTGCCTGGATCACCCCTAACGGCTCACCTGCCTGCCTGATCGCCCCTAACCACTCGCCTGCTGGTCTGATTGCCCCTAACTGCCTCTGCGTTGGCTCCCACCACCACAGCTTTGTCTGGAAGAACGTCCGGAATGATGTCCAGAAGGTCGTTCAACTGTTCGGGTCTAATTAGCATATTATACTTTTATTATTATAGATAAGCTAGAAAGGGCATCTGCATGTCTCTTTTTTTAAAAAAAAATGTTTTTATTGATTTCAGAAAGGAAGGGAGAGAAAGAAAGAGATGGAAACATCAATGATGAGAGAGAATCATTGATTGGCTGCCTCCTGCATGCCCTCTACTGGTGATCGAGCCAACAACCCAGGCATGTGTTCTTGACAGAAATTGAACCTGGGACCGTTCAGTCCACAGGCCGACGCTCTATCCACTGAGCCAAACTAGCTAGGGCCTGCATGTCTCTTTATGCATTGATGGTATCCTACTAAACCTATAACATATCTATTGGCATATTGTGCCATGAACCTCTGATGAATAATTGAATAAATTAATGAATATCTTCACAGACTTGGTTTCTACTGCCAAATTAGTTTGGCTCCTTATACTAATTAGGGAGAAAACTTTATTTTGTTGCTTGCACTAGATATGTCACATAATGCTCTTTAGGATGGGAATAAATGTTTGTCATTTAACATGTCTTTCTTAAAAGAAATATTTTTAGCTATAAAAAGTTTCAGTAGTTTTGCTGTAGCAAATTCACTTCTATTCCTTTGCTTTATGACCATTAGACTCGAAGAAGTAAACTGCATAAATATCTTTGGACAATTGTCTGACAGAATTGTAATTTATACATTTTGGTACGTCCTGTGTAGTAATTAACAGTCGTTCTTAAAAATCTCTTAAAGGGATCTATAAACATAAACATGATTTTCTATTGCTTTCTACTGTTTGGAAAAATGTTGCCTTTTTTCATATGTAACTCTTCTATGGGCCAATTTTTAAAAATAGTAATGGAAAAAATATTTCATTGCATCTAAAAGTTTTTTCTCATTTCATGAATCAATTATTAGAGTAAGCCATGTGGAATTGGTAATTTTTAAAGATCAAAATATCAGAAATTTTATACAGCAATCTAATATAATGATAAATACTCTTAACAAAGTTGACTCTTAAAAATTTGTATTCTCATTAGCTTACTGATACTTTGATAATTCCACTAATATTATTTTTATTAGTTGGAAATGAACACAGTCCCTGCTCCTAAGAGGAAGCACACAGTTCTGCTCTGGCACCTAGAAATATCTTATCCTAAAAATATAATTTCAGTAATAAGTAACTATCTCTTTTCAGTTGAGTATTTCTTTTTCTTTGCTACATACTTATTTTAAGAATATTAGAAATGACTTATGAATTGAGTACTCCAATCTTATTTTTGCTGTTCATGAAAAAAATTTGATGACAGATCAGTTCCAGCATGTACATTTACATTATTAATAGCTAGATTTTATGGCTTTCAGATTGCTAACTTCTTATTACTATGGCAGCATAGTAGTTCTTTGCTGTACCTTATTCTTAAACTTAGCACATGCCTTAAGTATAGTTAAATTGCAGTGAAACTTTGATCAGTATTTTTCACAATTAAAACCTAGATGACTATGAAATATTTAGCATTTTGGGTAATGATTCTAGAAACTCCAAGTGCAAAGTTAACATTTTTGTATGCTTTTTTCTTCTTTCTGCCTTTGCCCCTATTAAGTAGAAAAATAGAGAATAATATAAAAATATATAATTATAAACCCTAATAAATGTCAGTACATTTTACCAAAACAACCATAAATTGTCGATATTTAAGTAGACAAAAAGGTGGGGAATATAAAACCAATTACAAACGTATCTTGAGACATTTGTAATAACTATAAAAAGCCATAATCACTGGGAATGGAAGTGATCTCAAACATTTTTATTTTAACTTTACTGTTACAATGAACAGCTTTAATTATACATGCATTTGCAGGAATTTTAGATCATATAGAAAAACAACTATGATAGCTGTTTAAATAATAATAATTATTTAAGTTATAATGTGATACCTATGGGTTTACCTCAGTGTTTGTTTTTTTTCCACAACAAATAGAAGTGATTCTGAATTTTACTTAGAGAAAGTAAATTAAAAGTAGTTAGTGTTTCTCTGTTGATAGCTACTAATTATAAGCAATATATTTTTTGGTTGTTGCTTATACTTTGTATATTGCATGATCTCTTCCTGATGAGCCCGAGCAAGTAAGCTAATAACATTCTGATATGGTCATTGATCTACCTGAAATAATTAGAAGATAATTTGGATAGGTCTATATATCTAGAAAGGAAAGTTTAGTACAGAGTACTTTAATTATGTATAACTTTAGTAGGACTAGAGAAACCTGAGCTAGTTAACATGTTAAATTCCAAGCTTTTGAGTTGGAAAAAGGATCACATGCAACTAATCATATAAACATTGGATATAGGGTCCTCCATTCCCTTGTGCTTTCAAAATAGATTCAACATCATACCACATTTTCTTGACATAGCCTTTCTAGAGGATTCTGTGGTAACTTTAATTTCATAATAATGTTTTTAAATAAATACATTAACAAAACCTATTAGAGTACCCTTAGTTTCTGTTTACCTCATTAAACACATAGATGATGTACTGTTTTTACCATTTTATATAATATAAAGCAATGATTGAGAGAAAATGGCACTTTAATAAAGCAATATTTGTTATCTTTAATGAATATATAATTTCATAAAATACTAGAGGCCTGGTACACAGATTCACAATCCAGGACCTCTTGGTGGAGTCAGAAAGCCAGTTTCAGCCCAATCCCCACAGGCCAGGCGGAGGGACCCCACTAGTGCACAAATCTGTGCACCAGGCCTCTAGTATGCATAGAAGATCTTCAGTTAATCTCTTCCCACCCTCTCCCCTCCCTCCTTCCCTCTGAGATTCATCAGTCTGTTCCATGTTTTCATGCCCGTGGTTTCCGCTATTGTGTTGAGCATCTGCTCCCTGGTGGTCAGTGCGCATCATAGTTACTGGCCAATCGGCTAGTTACTTAGGCTTTTATATATATAGATTCTTGTATAATTTCATCAGCCTTTTCTTTTTTAAAAAAAATACTTATTATTGAAAGTATTATGTATGTCCCTTTTATTCCCCCATTGACCCCTTCTAGCCTGTCCTCACCTCCTTCCCCAGGCCTTTACCAACCTATTGTCTGTGTCCATGGATTATGCATACATGCATACAAGTTCTTTGCTTGATCACTTCCCAACCACCCACCCTCCCCTTGCCTCCTCTCTGAGATTTCACATTCTGTTCTAGTCTTCTATGTCTCTAGATATATTTGGTTCATCAGTTTATTTTGCTCATTAGATTCCACAGATGAGTGAGATCATGTGATACTTGTCTTTCTCTGACTGGCTTATTTCACTTAGCATAATACTCTCCAGGTGCCTTCATGCTGTCTCAAAGGGTAAAAGGTCCTTCTTTTTCACTGCTGCATAGTATTTCATGGTATAGGTGTACCACAGCATATTTATCCATTCGTCTACTGATGGGCACTTGGGCTGTATCCAGCCTAAAAGTAAAAATTATGTAGAAAGGATTCTTAGGTCACTCTTCCCAAAATCCAATCTGACTTGGTCCTCCCATCTCCAGTAGGTAATCAATTTCATTAGTTTCTGGTTTACTGCGTTTCCTTTTGTAAATATAAGCAAAACCTTCTTGTGTTTCTCCTTGTAAAAATAAGCAGATAAATATGTATTTTATTTTTTCCTTTTAATCTTTATTGTTGAAAGTATTACATAGATCCTCCTTTCCCCTCCATTAACCTCTTCAAGCCCTCTCCCATTGCCCTCCTCCCCCAGGCTCTCACTACCCTATTGTCTGTGTCCACAGGTTATGCATATATGCATACAATATGTATTTTCTTAATTTAATTTTACATGAAGGTGGCATATTACAGTCAGCCACCTGTACCTGCAGGTTCCACATCTGCAGATTCAACCAATCATGGATCAAAAACGTTTATAAGTGTTATGTTGTTGCTCATGGGTATTGTATGTTATTATGCTTGTCTGTACTGAACATGTACAGACTTTTTTCCTTGTAATTACAAGGAAAACAATAGTGTAACAACTATTTACATAGAATTTACATTGTATTAGAAATTACAAGTGATCTGGAGATGATTTAAGGCAGTGATAGCGAATCTATGACACATGTGTCAGAGGTGACACGCGAACTCATTTTTTTGGTTGATTTTTCTTTGTTAAATGGCATTTAAATACATAAAATAAATATCAAAAATATAAATCTTTGTTTTACTAAGGTTGCAAATATCAAAAAATTTCTATATGTGACACGGCACCAGAGTTAAATTATGGTTTTTCAAAATGCTGACATGCTGAGCTCAAAAAGTTCGCCATCACTGATTTAAGGTATACAGGAGGACGTTTGTAGGTTATATGCAAATACTCCATTTTACATAAGGGATTTATGCATCTGAGGATTTTGGTATCCACAAGGGACCCTGGAACCAATTCCCACCCCCTGCAGATATCGGGATGAATGTATAGATCAATAGTTCTCAAATGGGGATGGTTCTGTCCCCCCAGGGAACAGTATCTGAAGAATTTTTTTTATCATTACTGTAGCGGATGCTACTAGTGTCTAATGGACAGAGACCAGGTATGCTGCTAAACATCCTACGGTACACGGGATAGCCCTCAACAACAAAGAAATACTAGTATGTAGTTCAGTGTATTCATGATGGAACTGTTGAGAAAACCTGCTATACATCTACTTTTGCACTTTTTTTTTGAACTTCACAATAACTTATGGAAATCATTCTATCGATTTCCAAAGGTTTTCACATCCTGTTTTATAGCTACAAGAGGCAGGTATTATAATTTACTTAGTCTCCTTTGTGTGAACATGTTGGTTGTTTTCAATCTTTTGTAATTACAAATAATCTGAATGGATAACAGTATGCACTTTTTTTAGTTACTGTTGGTGTTTTTGGAAGTATATCTTAGTAAATTCTTAGAAGTAATCAAAAGTCAAGTGATATATTGGTTTGCCAAATTCCCTCCAAAGGGTTGTACCATTTCACACCTTCACCACTGTATGAGCGAACCTATTTCTTCAGAGGTTGGAGTGAGTTGATGAGCTTTTGAAACTCTGCCAATCTGATAAGTACAAGTACGTAACTCAGGGTAGTTTTAATTTGCATTTCTCTTATTTTGAATACCATTTTTTAAAGAAAAGTTTTGTTTGTTCACATTGCTGGGTCAAAATCTTAAATTTTATAATAGTTAACCTAAATAATATTTGATGAAATACAGAAGCAACATTTATAAAATAAAGTGAAACATGCATGTGTTTCTGCTGCTGAAACTATCCAACTATCTCTTGTTAGATTTGAAATAGAACTTTCTTTGTGGCTATGTTTCAGTAAATCTGTACATGAGCATAGCAGTGTGTTATCCTGCCGTGCCCGAGAGAAGAATACTCTTCACTGGGCAACACATACAACCCTAGAAATGTGGTATGTACGGTCTGCGGTGGCGTTTTCAGACCCCCGGGATGTCACACTGAGTAAACGGAAATGATGTTGTACTAGGATTCTTGTGTGCTTGGTGTTTCATAGGCCATACATGTCTCTTGGAAGTCTTCGGGATCAAGTCATCTATCCTGATTCAGTGGATGACATGCGTGATAAAGGCTACACAGACCACGACCTGGAATGTATCCTGCACAATGTCCACCTCTATCACATCGTTCAAAGAGAAGGAGGTAAGCTCTGTCATTCTTTTGTTTAATGTACTTAACTTTGTTTTTTAATAATAAATGGGTAAATTGTCTGTGGTTTAATTTGAATATATGCTATTATTGGAATATAAGCACACAAGTAAAGAAAAACAGCTTTTCTATGATTGACATCCATTTCTGCTTATATTTCATGCAGCACACTAGGCTTTTTATTAAGTCTGCTGCTGGCACTTTAAAACAGTTATTATTTCATATTTGGATGTACAAGTGTCCCTGAGGCCACTGTCAATCTAGATATATGTAAAGTTTATGACAGATATATTTTCCTGTCAAGTTTGGCTTACATTAAAATTAATAATTTGAGAGATAATTGTCATGAAACTTCTTTTTGGTTTTAGACCCATAGTCTTACCAATACATTTTTTTTCTCTCAAGCAGCATATAGAGAATTAGATAAAATATAGAAACTTCTGTACTGTGGTTTTTCAGCATAAAATAGTTTTGAAAGAATAGGAATAAAAGTCATATATATGAGCTTAAAAAGAATTGCTTTATAATGGTCAGACTTTCAAATAACTTGATAACATATAACTTGATAGCCTAGAAAAACTGCTGAAATAACAAGCTTTATTTCTAGGTTTAATTTTGCAAGGATTTTATTTTCTAACCCTTTTCCATGATCAGAAGAAGCAGGGTAGTACAGTGACTAAGCATATAAGCTTTGAAGTAAAAGTTTTGGAATGAAGTCTTAATTAACACGGTTATTTCTACCTTCAACTGTAAATATCTACCTCATAAGGATTCTGAAAAGATTAAATAAGACCATGTAAAGTGTTTAGAACAGTATCACATGGTAAATGCACAAGAATTAGTAGCTAATGGCACTATTACTAGTTGTAATATTGATACAGTATTTTGTCTTTGTGTGATGGTACTTGATATTTTACACAGAAATTTCTCATATATTATTTCATTTGATCTTTACAAAAAGCAAATGAGGCAGATAACAGAGGTATTATTATATTTACTTTTATGTTGTTTGTAATATCATAATTTATAAATGCTACCAACATGGAAAGCAGGTTGTCTTTTTGTTTCATATGGTCAACTCCTTCCCATTTCTAAAACACTGTGCCAGAATATATACTGCCTGTTAATCTTGGGTAAGTTATTTTGGATAAGTTTGAAATCCAATAATCCAAATAGAAACATATGATAAATGGGAGTATTTTATTTTTTAGAACTCGTCAAAAAGTTCTAGAAGTGTTTTAATAATGTCCCAACCTTAATAATGAAATCATAATTATAATGGTTTATTGCGTGCTTACTATGCAGAATACAACATATTCAGCAATTTACATTGTCAACTTATTTCATGTTTATAACTTCCAAATGATGTGGGTTTGACTAACGTTTAATACATTCCCTAGGGACCTATAGCTAGTGGGGAGACAGGGATTCAACCACAGACCATACTTGAAAGTCAATGTTCTATAGACTATGCTATTCCACTGTGCTGTTATCTTCTAGCTTCCTGGGTACTAGTGAGAATTGCTATATCCTTACACATCAAAAACTTCCAAAGAAACCCACTTTACTTGCCTCACCCTTAAAACATGAAATGTGTTTTTAAGCGAAGCAAGAAAGCACTTTCATTTGCAAGGTCATCACTTACTTGGAAGAAGCCTACTGAAGGTCTGTTTAGACTACCTAATATTTTGCTTAGAGAAATGTTTTGCTTTAGTAAAAGATGGAATTAAAAACTATGTTTCGTTCCATCAAAGAGTTTACAAAATAGAAAGAAGAAGTGTTAACAAATGGACGTGAATAAAGCAGTTTGTACATCTCTAGGTAGCAGGAAAACCATTCTCTTCTTAGCTATCTTAGTCTCTCTAAATCAATATCAGAGGTGATAATATGACTTAAGTTCTGATTTAGCTGTTCTGAGATTAAACAGTATTGCCTGCTAAAACTTTTGGGTTTAGTGGAACAAAGGACATGATTTATTTAAATATGTAAAGCTAAAACTTCTCTTGACCCAAATACTTTTGTCTTCTAAGGTGGCAAGGGAGAAGTATTTTTAAAGCCCAGAATATTTATCCACATAGTAGTAATCTGAACCTAGTTTTCAAGTGCTCCCTTATGTTTCATAAATACTATAAAATTCAGTCATAGAGCCCAGCTGGTGTGGCTCAGTTGGTTGAGCATTGGCCCACGCACTAAGAGATCGCCTGTTTGATTCTCTGTTAGAGTACATGCCAACATTTCAGCCTCGATCCCAGTTGGGGGCGTGCAGGAGGCAGCAGATAGATGTTTCTGTCTCTCTCTCTCTCCCTCTTCCTTCCTCTCTCTGAAATCAATAAAAACATATTGCTTAAAAGAATAAGAAAAATGTTCTAAAAATTCAGTCACAGAAGAAATATTATGTCAACAGTTTTCACTAGATGCAAGAACTTCGAATTAGATGGCATTTTTCCTAATATAAGGATACAGTTTTAAATAAATAGAAATTTCCTGGAAGGAAAATGGCACACATAATTCTGCAATTTGGTTTTTCATTTAAAAAAATTCTGAGTATATTTCTATATCAGTATGTGTAGATCTAAACTGTTTTTTAAAAATAGAAGCATTGCTTTTTTTGAATAAATATCCAACAGAAAGTCAGTAACTAAGAAGTTGTAGGAGATGTGGCATAAATAAACTGTACAAGCATGAAAATAGACCTGTATATAAATACCAACTCTGATATCTGGCTGTGAAAAATTAGGCATGTCAATTATTCCAGGAGTTTCAGTGTACCCATCTACAATATGCAACTAATAATATCTACCTTACAAGATTGTGGAATATTAATGAGAAAACTCATATAAAGTGCCAGACACATGGAAGCATTTACGTTAGTTCCTGCCTTACTCTTGGTAGACTTTGCAATAGGCCTATGAAAATGTGTTGGTCTTTCCTCCCAACACCCTGCAAAATAGGTATAACTATACCAACTCTTTGGACATATTCAGAAACAAATAAATTTTAAGAGTGTCAGTATTTCAAATTCCTAGAAGATGATTTGTCAGCAAAAGGAATTATCATTCAAAATATCATATCTGAAACAAAATGCTTATACATGAGGCTCTCTAGTTCATCCAATCATGTGTTCTGTGTAAAATACCAGGTTCTTTGTGTTAATAAACTTGCCAGAATCACCTGTCCAAAACTGTAACAAACGACTGCTTTATAAAATATGTATCTTTATTTTTTTAAGGATGGGATGCTATTATGGACTGGAAAGATGTTCTATCAGGAGGGGAGAAGCAAAGAATGGGCATGGCTCGAATGTTTTACCATAGGTGAGTGTGCTGTTCTCAGGAAACTGCTATTCTATTGGTGTAACCAAAAAAACCTTCACTGTCCTCATCTTTAGTTTAAAAATTTCTCACTGAAAAATGAGTGCTTAGACTTTACAGTTTGAATGTTTTTATGTGACAGAAATTGCCAAGTCCTTTTTTCTATGTCTTTTATGACGACTAATGTTAGATGACAAATTTTTATGTATTCTAAGTTTGAAAGTAGGATTGTATTAATTTTAAATTGTAAAGAATACATAACCACTATTTACTGTTGTGAACACAGTAGGTTGGCATTCAGTAATATTTCTGAATTAAATTGTTAAATTCAAACTACATTAACTTTTCAACCACTCAGAATCCTATTACGTTTAATAATGCTCCCCTCCTCAAAAATCAGAGGCATATCCAGTGGAAAAAGGAACCAGCCAGCGTAGGTCTTAATGGACTCTGATATAAAGAGATTCAGAAAATAATTTCTCCTGATAAAATTTTTTTCTTTGCAACCAGCGTCAGATTCATAGGACTTCAAAGATACCAGGCACAGGACACTAGAAAGAAAAAAAGCTATTCTGCTTTATCCATCTTGTCTGTCCTATTCTTCCCTGAAAAGAAAATATCTTTTTTTTTCCCCTCAGACTTCTGATAATGAGAGCCTGAGTTGTATGTAAAGCAGGAGGTCATCAGAAAATATGTAACTCACTTTTAGTCCTTACATCTTGGTCAAAAAGGACCAAGAATTACATTTACATATGTGAATACATGAATGGGCCATAAGTTGGGGCAATGCAATACTCCTGAAGGAATTGCAGTGGAAGCATTAATACTTTTGTAAAGAACTTTATACTTTGACATCAGTACCAGCAATCTTAGGATATTTTCATACATAATAACATACCATATTTTGTATATGATAAAATTGATGATAATTATTTAAAATCACCTGATTCATATTCAAAGTTTAACATTGGAAAAAGCACATATTTAAACAAGTCCATTAAGATATGATTATACATTCAACATATATAGTTATGACGATGTTATCAACTTTACTCCTTATGCCATAGATTACATCCTCATGACTTATTTTATAACAGGAAGCCAACCCTCTCTCTTATACTTCCTTTTCATAAAAGCAGAACATTTAGATAAATAAAAAGAAGAAAAAAATTTGTCATCTCATTAACTTATAACACTTAAAATTTAGAAATAGCTTCTTCTCAATCTTGTTGATGCACAAAAGCTGGTCATTATCTTGATTTTTTAATGTAACTATTTTCATAAAGTATATTAAAATTTTTATTTATTTATTTACTTATTTATTTTTTAATCCTCACCCGAGGATTGAGATTTTTTTTTCCCATTGATATTTTAGAGAGTGGAAGGGAGGGGGGAGGAAGAAAGAGAAAGGCTAGAGAGAAACATTGATGTGAGAGAGACCCATGAATTGGTTGCCTCCCACATGCACCTCAACAGTGGGTGGGGAGCAAACCTGCAGCCCAGGTACATGCCCTTGACCGGGAATCGAACCCAAGACCCTCCAATGCACAGGCTCACACTCTAACCACTGAGCAACAGCAGTCAGGGCTCTCTTTTTATTTTGCAAACCTTTATGTGTATTATTATGCAATAGCTAGCTAGGATTTTTTTTAAAAAAAATTATTATTGTGATATTTTATGTACCTAATGCACAGACAGACCTTACGTATACATGCAATGGCTTTTGCTAAATGTATGACACACTGTGTAACCAATACCTCAGTTAAGATAGAGAACATTTCTGTCACCCTAGAAAGTCCCTCACTCCCATTGCCAGTCAGATCCCCACTTAGGTAATTTCTGTTTTGATATCTACCATCATAAATTAGTTCTTCCTGTTCTACAACTTCATATAAATTAAATCAGCCAGTATGTGTTAATTTTGCATCTAGCTGGAATTTTTAATGGAAAAAATTATTGTGTTAAAAATATTGTATTTATATTAATGTACATGGTTAAAGAACATGACAAGCTAAAAAAGTGAGCCAAAATTTGCTACCTTAGAATTTTCAGTGAATTATATTTGGTAATGCCCCTTTCTCAGCTGATGTGGTAAGATTCAAATGTAAACTTTACAGTTTGACATTTATGACCAGCTGTTACCCACTATCACCCTGAATCTGTTTGCACTCTGTCCATAAATATTCAGTAATATGATCACCAGCATAGTTGGTGAAATGTAATATAATGGAATGTAAAATGTGACCGCAAATTTCTCACTGCATAAGTTTGTTAATAAAATAAACCATGTAATAAAGAGCAAGAGGGATTAATGAAAGATGCCAGCCAAAAGAGGTTTCAAGTACCCATAACTTGAAATAAATAGTTGATACTTATTTGTGTATCTAAAATATTTTGTATATGAGACTGAATAAAGATTAAGTTACAAGTACACCAGTGGAAAAAAATTTAGTGATCATGAAGATGATAAAGTTGTTGAAAAGCAGAACCTATTGAGAAAAAATAAAATGAAATGGAAATGTTAAACACAGTGAAGGAAAAGTATAATAATGAGAAACTGCCTCCCCTCATTCTCAAGGAATTAATAAAAATATTTGAATTGCAATGTGAAATAACGGAGCTAGCTAAAATGGAGAACTTTGGCAGGGAGTATTCAATATCACAATTATATACTCTTTTTGAAAGGATTTTTAATGTTTAAAGCATGATCAATATAGTTCTGTCTTAATGGGGATAGACTAGATCTTTTGCAAGGCTCACTCTTCTGATGACACCAAAAGAAAAAGGAGGAAAATCTGAGAAACCATATTATCTAATGTTTTACTTAGTTATATCAGTCCCAGATTCCAGCTATTGCTTACTATATTTCAGTACACCACACACACACACACACACACACACAGCAGTAATGCCACAGAAACAACAGTGTGCAATCTATCTTACATCTGCTAGACTAGGGGTTGCTATGACAACAGAGTATAAGATATATACTTTTTTCTAATTCTAAAATGGCTTCTCTGCTCTGTTTAGCTCAAAGCACTCCAAAAATAAGACATAATGCAATAAGTAGCTTTATTACTTGAGAGATTTCCAAGAAGAAAATTTTATCCCAATCCATCTCTTTTTTTATAATTTTATTAAATCTTTAAAAAAATAATTTATTTTAAAATTAAAATTGACATACAGTATTATATTAGTTTCAGGTGTACAACATAGTAATTCAACATTTACATACCTTACAAAGTGATCACAACAATAAGCCTAGTAGCCATCTGACAACATACATAGTTATGGCGATATTATCACCTTTACTTCTTATGCCATAGATTACATCCTCATGACTTATTTTATAACAGGAAGCCAAACCTCTCTCTTATACTTCCTTTTTTCCCCTCTCTTCCACTTAAAAAAATGTCATCCATAAAACAGTGATCAACTCTGAGACAAAAAAGTAATGCTTAATACTTAAACCAGAGCAGTAACCAAAAGCCAAAAAGCAAAACTGCATCTGTAGACGTCATGGGGAACTGGCAGTGATCTTTTAGTTCTTTGCATGGAAAGCAGTTATTAAAGTAAAATGGTGGTGCCAGGTGGCGTACCTCAGTGGTTGAGTGTCGACCTATGAACCAGGAGGTCACGGTTTGATTCCCAATCAGGGCACATGCCCAGATTGCAGGCTCAATCAGGAGGCAGCTAATCTCTCCCATTCTCATTTCCTCTCTGAAATCAATAAAATATATTTAAGAAAAATAAAATGGCATGTTAAAATTGCTTTGACTACTCCCCCTTCCAACAAGTAGGTACAGGATCTTATTAAAAAGCAAACCCATCATAGAAAATGACTTTACAGTGCTAAGTAACTATTTATGCTGAATGAGAGATTACTACTGGTTTCCATTTTTATCTTTCCATTGTCATTTATTTCTAAAAAACAGAGTATCGTCATGGAGGAAATTGTCCTGGTAAACACTTGATACTGATTTTTAGCCCTGAAGTAAATAATAAATGACAGTGCATGATTTGATCTTTGGTTCTCTCTCTCTCTCTCTCTCTCTCTCTCTCTCTCTCTCTCTCTCTTCCTCACCTGAGGATATTTTCCATTGATTTTAGAGAGAGAGTGCAAGAGAGAGGGAAAGATAGACAGAAACATTGATATGAGAGAAACACATTGATTAGTTGCCTCCTGCATGAGCCCTGACCAGGGCCCAGGTAGGGGGGTCTGCCGGCCTACGCTCTCTCCACTGAGCAAAACCGGCTAAGGCTCATCCTTGGTCCTCTTAATAAAGCTAAGTCATGTTGCTGAGTACCAAATACATACCTAAAGTCCAGACAGGTTTGAAATAAGGTAAAGGCAAAAGAAAGAGTAGGGGAGTAAGGTGAAAGGAAGAGAATAAACAGATGAAAATGGTGGTAAGTGATAGGTGCCTCTGATAGTAGAAGAAAGTCATTTCCCGAGTAAAAATTGAGCTAGCAAAAAACAAAATTGTTGAGTACAATCAGAAAAAATATTTACTGATCTTTCCCCCTAAGAATTTGATTGTGAAGCATGGTCACAATGTTACCAAGTTATATACCTATTCTAAACTTGTCAGATTAGGCATACTTACTTTTGCAGAATCTTTATAGCAATGGGATTCTTATTAGTAAGTGATTAGGTACTCACAATGTTGATAAAATTATCTTCTTAGTAAATCTTTTCTAACAGGGCTGTGGTTTGTTTGATAATTAGCTACTGTAATATATTTTTCATTTAATTAGTTAGAACCTTGTCACCAAGAATGAGCCTGCCTCCTGTAGAAAAAGCACTCTGTGACCAGCCTCATCTTCCTACGTCTCCCATATATGACTCACCCATCTGCGTAACGATAAAGCTTAATGTACTGTGAGCAGGCTTCAGAAAATCTATTTAAAATTTAAGAAGAATATTATATTCTAGTCCAAACAGGGGGGTGGAAGGATGACTGCTCTTTTGCTTTATCATTTATCACCTTTGATATGTCATAGACTATTTTGCTCCTTTAAAGGTAACATCGCAACTCATACTCAAATAAAGATTTCTCATCCAAATAGGAAAATCATTCATTTATTTGTGTTTATTTTTTAAAGACCAAAATATGCATTGCTGGATGAATGTACCAGTGCTGTCAGCATTGATGTTGAAGGAAAGATATTTCAGGCTGCAAAGGGGGCTGGAATTTCCTTGCTATCCATAACACACAGGCCTTCTCTTTGGTAAGTGTTTCCAATTTGTGAGAGATGATTTTTCCTTATATTTCTTAATGATTAGCTTTTCTAAACTTTCCACTATAAAGCATAGGACGTTTCATCTACTTTCTACCTCTATTTTTGTTAAGTTGACACTAGTCGTTTACATATCTCAAACCTAGCATTAATGTGCTATTTGGAAACTATCATCACATTCCAATGATCCTTAAATGAAGTTATGAAATATTCATAATTTCATAGGCTATAGTAATAAAGAATATACAAGAGTGGGGAAAAGTAGCTTTATGGTTGTATGTGAAACACAGAGTTTATTCTTTTGAGTTAATAAAACTATTATAATAATCATAACCTGCATGTGTTTTTCCACATGAACGACTATAAACCTACTTTTGTCCAACGCTGTATTTGCATAATTTTACATCATCTTTTTAGTTTGTTTTTCAAAATCCAGGAAAATGTGAAAGTTGATATTGCCCAAATGATTAACTCGAAGGAAACAGGAAAAAAAGTTTTTGCTTTGTTTTGTTTCAAGGAAAAAATGAATGAAAATGTTTTATAAATAATACCTCATAAAATGAGATTTCCCATTTTTAAAAAATGGTGTTATTTTTACCATATATATATATATGAGGAGGAAGGGAGAGAAAGACAAACATCATTGTGACAGAGAAACATTGATCAGTTGCATTATGCTATCTTGTCATTCAGTTCCTTATTCAAGTAGCCTAAAGAGGCATTGGAAAAAGCCATTTTTCTCAATCAAAGGAACAAATAGGTTGTTGTTTTGTTTTTGTTTAAATATATTTTTAATGATTTCAGAGAGGAAGGGAAAGGGAGAGAGAGAAACATTGATGATGGGGGAGAATCATTAATCGGCTGCCTCCTCTCACGCCCCTCACTGGGGATCCAGCCTACAACCCAGACATGTGCCTTGACCAGGAATCGAACCATGAACTCCTGGTTCATAGGTCAGTACTCATCCACTGACCCACACCAGCAAGCAGTTGTTGTCTTTTTTAAGACTTTATTTTATAGAGCCGTTTTAGGTTCACAACAAAATTGAGAGGAAGGTACAAAAATGTTTCATATACTTTCTGCACCTATACATGTATAACCTCCCCATTGTCAACCTCCCCCACCAGAGTGGTACACTTGTTATAACTGATGAACCTATATTGACACATCATTATCAACAAGTCTGTAGTTTATCTTACATTTCATCCTTGTTGTACATTCTATGGGTTTGGACAAATTTATAATTACACTAGAGGCCTGGTGCATGGATTCATACACCAGTGGGATCCCTTGGCCTGGCCTGCGCCCTCTTGCAATCTGGGACCTCTTGGGATATGTCAGACTGCCAGTTTCTACACAACCCCTGCAGACCAGGCAGAGGGACCCCACTGGTGCACGAATACATGCACCGGGACTCTAATATGCAAATAAGATTTGGTTAATCTCTTCCCACCCTCACCTCTTCCCCCTTCCATCTGAGATTCTTCAGTCTGTTCCATGTTTCCATGCATGTGCATTGAGTGTCTGCCCCCCTGGTGGTCAGTGCAGATCATAGCTACCGATCAAATGGTTGAACAGTCGCTTAGGCTGTTATCTATATACTAGAGGCCCAAAGCATGAAATTTGTGCAAGAGGCTCGGCCCTCGCAGCCGTGGCAGCTTGCCTCAGCCCTTGCAGCCCCGGCTTCATCCGGAAGGTCACCCAGAAGGACATCCGGAAGGTCATTTGGCTGTCTGGTCTAATTAGCATATTACACGTCTATTATCCTATCTAATAAAAGAGAAACATGGTAATTAGTGTACGACCGCTACCCTTCCCATTGGCTAATCAGGGTGATATGCAAATTAACTGCCAGCCAAGATGGCGGCCGGCAGCCAGGCAGCTTCAAGCTAAAATGGGGCTTGCTTGCTTCAGTGATGGAGGACTCCAACGTTCCCCGCCTGCCTTGCCGGCCTCTGAGCTTGCAGTTTGAAACATTGTAACAAATATAGAAGCTAAACAAAACCCCAGAAACCTGCTTTCAGCAGGATCTCAGAGCTAGAGTTATACATTGTTTCGATTATAGAACCCAAACAAACCAGATACCTGCTTTCAGCAGCAGAGGCCTCAGAGCTGGAGCCAGAGCTAAAGCTGGCCCAGAATAAAAAGAAAAAAGAAAAAGAGGAGCAATTGGGAGCTTCAGTCACCCGCCAGCCTGAAAACAGCCCTTAGCCCCTCACCCAGACTGGCGAGGCACCCCAGTGGGGACCCCGACCCTGAAGGGTGTGTGACCAGCTGCAAACAGCCATCAGCCCCTCATCCAGGCTGGCCAGGCACCCCAGTGGGGACCCCCACCCTGAAGGGTGTGTGACCAGCTGCAAACAGCCATCATCCCCTAACCCAGGCTGGCCAGGCACCCCAGTGGGGACCCCCACCCTGATCCAGGACACCCTTCAGGGCAAACCAGCCAGCCCCACCCATGCACCAGGCCTCTATCCTATATAGTAAAAGGGTAATATGCCTCCCAGCACCGGGATCAGTGGAGCTGTGAGGCCTCCCGGCACTGGGATCAGCGTGACAGGGGGCAGCGCCCAAACCCCCTGATCGCCCTGCAGCTCTGTGTGTGACAGGGGGCGGGGCCACAACCTCCCTATCCGCCCTGCTCTGTTCATGACAGGGGAAAGCGCCCCAACCTCCTGATCAGCCCTGCTCTGTGCCTGATACGGGGGAGCTCCCCAACCCCCTAATCACCCTGTGGCTCTGTGTGTGACAGGGTGCGGCGCCCCAACCACCACCACCCCCCCCCCGACGGGCCCTGCTCTGTGCATGACAGGGGGGAGCTCCCCAACCCCCTGATGGGCCCTGCTCTGTGCATGACAGGGGAGAGCTCCCCAACCCCCTGATCGACCCTGCTCTGTGCGTGACAGGGGGGAGCTCCCCAACCCCCCGATGGGCCCTGCTCTGTGCATGACAGAGGGCAGCGCCCCAACCCCCCTGATGGGCCCTGCTCTGTGCTTGACAGGGGGTGGCGCCACAACCTCCCCATCGACCCTGCCTTGAGTGTGACAGGGGGTGGTGCCCCAACCCCCCAATCGGCCCTACCCTGAGTGTGACTGGGGGTGGCATCGCAACCACCCGATCCGCCCTGCTCTGTGCATGACATGGGGAGGCGCTCCAACCCCCCAATCGGCCCTGCTCTGAGCCCAACCAGGGCTGCACCTAGGAAATGGGCCTGCCCTCTGCCACCCGGGAGCAGGCCTAAGCCAGTAGGGCGTTATCTCCCGAGGGGTCCCAGACTGCAAGCGGGCACAGGACGGGCTGAGGGACCCTCTCCCCCCCCCCCCCGAGTGCACAAATTTTTGTGCACCGGGCCTCTAGTTATAGATATAAAAGCCTAATATGCAAAGTGTCTCCTCAGGAGTTTGACTGACCAGTATGATTGCTTGCTATGATGTGCACTGACCACCAGGGGGCAGCGGGAAATGAAGGGAGGCCCTGGCTGGCAGCTGGCAGCCAGGGAAGGGAGACCCCAGCCGGCAGCTGGCAGTCACTAGGGACCCTACCAGTGCACAAATTTCATGCACTGGGCCTCTAGTATATATAGATGTCTCCACCATTATAGTATTATACAGAATATTTTCATTGCTCTAAAAATCCTCTGTGTTCTGCCTGTTCCTCCCTCCATTCCCCTACCTCTTAGAAACCACTGAGCTTTACTGTCTCCATAGTTTTGCCTTTTCTGGAATGTCATATAATTAGAATTGCACAGTTTGTAGTCTTGTTCATTTCTTACTTTCGCTCAGTAATATTCATTTACATTTCCTCCATGTTTTTTCATGGCTTAATAGCTCTTCTTAGCACTTAATAGTACTCCATTGTTTGGATTTACACACTTTATCTATTCACCTACTGAAGGACATCTTGGTTGCTTCCAAATTTTGGCAATTATGAATAACGTTGCTATGAACATTCATACGCAGGTTTTTGTGTGGTCAGTGTTAAAGAGTACAGTTGCTGGATTGTATGATAAGAGTATGTTTATTGTTGTAAGAAACTGCAAAACTATCAGAGTGCCTATACCATTTTGCATTCCCATTGTCAGTGAAATAGATTTCCTGTTGCTCCACAGCTCCATTAGCTTTTGGCATTGTCAGTGTTCTAGATTTTGGCCACTCTAACAGGTGTGTAGTGGATAAATAGTATTTTAAGCAAATAACAAAATCCATAATTTTATACCTTTTAACAAGAAAAACATGTTTGGTTTTTTAAATATTTTTTATTGATTTCCGAGAATAAGGGAGAGGGAAAGAAAAATAGAAACATCAATGATGAAAGGGAATCATTGGTCAGTTGCCCCCTACTAGGGATCAAGCTCACAACCCAGACATATGCCCTGAACGGGAATTATACCATGACATCCTGGTTCATAGGTTGATGCTCAACCACTGAGCCACGCCCGCTGGGCAAAAAAACACATTTTAATTGCAGCTACCCACACTATATTTATTCATGAAACTAAAATCATTTTAGCTCTGCTCTATGAATTAGTTTAGTCAATTTATGATTGAATATCATTTATGATTATTCTTTCTCCCTAGATGAAATTCTTATTTCCCTTGAAAAGATTTCAGAAGAGGGAAAAGATACATTATATTTTCCACCATAACAACAAATGGGTAATTTTTGTTTGTAGATATTAAAATCAATACTAGTTTCGGAAGTGTTCAAAAATTAGAGAGGCTTATTAAATTATTTGGTTCCTGGATAGAATTACAGCTTTTTAATTACCACTTTCCTGTGCTTTATCCTATTTGTGCAGGAAGTCTGCCGATTATTACCCATGAGCCTCAGTTAATACGGTAGCTTCTTTTAAATTCCTCTAAGATAAACCCTGAAATATTATTTTAGCCTATAATCTGGAACACACTTTTGAAACTATATAGTTTCTTCCTTCCATGTAGAAATCAAATAATGTTGTAGGACTGGAATAATGAGCCAAATCTTTCTTATACATTGGAGATACAGGTTGCCCAAGATCTGAACTACCTACATCCTAAAATTGCTCCCTGTTGTGGATCCAAGGTTAGGAAGGCCCGAAAAAAGTTGAGAATGAAATTTTAAAAATGATATTTTTACCATTTTCTCTTTCTTGTATGACAATCCTTCCTTTGCTTTTTCATTACTTTTATTTTAGCTCCCATCTTTTAATAGCAGCATTTTCACTTTTTTCCCTTTGACATAGAACTATATTGTTTACCATTTAATTTTTGTGAGGTCCCCACCTGTTGGGAGGTCAAAGTTTTGAAAACTAAAAAACCTAAATATAGCATGTGAAAAACCTCAAAAGTATGTGAAAAAGATCATTAATCCCCGCCACATGTTAACAAACATTTGAACTTCAACCTTCAGCTTGAGAGTGATTTTAGTCTTTTAGACATAGTTTAACCTAGCTTAGTTTCTCCATCTTCCATCAAGTTAAAATCATCCAGCCAACGTGGGATGAAAATCAGTTAATGAATAGATTTTTAAAAATGTGCAATAACATACAATGGAATATTATTCAGCCATAAAAACTAATAAAGTACTAACATATGCTACAATTAGATGAACTTTGAAATCATTTTGTTAAGTAAAAGAAGCCAGTCACAAACAGGCACATATCATATGATTTTATGCATATGAAATGACCATTATAGGCATATCCATAAAAAGAAAAGAGATTAGTGATTGACAGGGGCCGAGCAGAATGGGGAAGGTCCACTAATGGGTATGGGGTTTATTTGAGGGGAGTGGGGGGAGAAAATATTCTGGTTTTGGATAGTGGTGCTGGTTGCATGAGCTTGTGCATATACTAAAAATCATTAATTTTACACTGTAAAGGAATGAATTTATGGTATGTGAATCATAGAAATTAAAAAAAAACAAAAGCTACTGAAATAAGTCTACTGATCATATTAAATAATGACAGATGAGACCCTAGAGGGGAATAAGAACTGAGAAAAACTATAAGGGAAAGACAGAAAAACTGAGGGCATGTAAGAACATGGGCCACTTCAGCACAGTGATAAAATTCAGTGGCTCAGCCATGTGAGGCCAGCTCTGCCAGCAGTACTCCCCCAGGCAGCCCCACAGATCCCAGAGACTGGTGACCTAGCCTATTTGTAGGAGAGGATGGAGTGTCTGCTGGCTTATTAATAAAATCGTCTCTATACTTCTCTAAAGTTCCTAAGTATGAACCTGAGCCACGAGAAAAGAGATTAAATTATATGGAGGCATAGATATGGCTTTAAAAGATTTATATCAAAAAGTTTGGTTTTTTAATGTTTAAAAATTTTAATTATTGAGAAATGTTTATTTATGTAGAATAATGAATAATTCATTCTCAAAGGATTGTATATTAATGAATTGGAATCGTATTTTCTTTTATCTTTCTTAGTTTTTTTCTGTATAAACTTTAAAATGTTTACTTTTCCCCCCTCAGCATCCTTTCCTTATTCCCATTCTAAGTATGTTTTGATATTTATTAAGGAGCCATAGTAGGTTATGAAAATAAATTAAATAGATGCAACAGCATGTTGCAATTCATAACTATTCAGAATATAAAATAAATTTAACATAAACAGTAGAATTTCCTAGCGATTAATGAGTTTTGGAGTAAAAAAAAAAAATCACAAAATTTAACCTCTTGAGGGATTCTTGAAAATCAAATGTAAAATAGGCATCTTACATAAAATTTACTTTTGGAAATCAATTAGCATGATAAATCTATAACTAAAATAGCTTTTCACAATTATTGCTAATAATATTATTTCACTTTGATTATACAGGAAATACCACACTCATTTATTACAGTTTGATGGTGAAGGAGGTTGGCGCTTTGAACAATTGAATACTGCAGTCCGTTTAACACTGAGTGAAGAAAAACAAAAACTAGAATCTCAGCTAGCTGGAATTCCCAAAATGCAGCAGAGACTCGATGAACTATGTAAAATTTTGGGTGAAGACTCAGTGCTGAAAACAATCAAAAATGAAGATAAAACATCATAATTTGTTTTGACATGTTTTAAGAGTTTATTTTTAGGTAAAGGCTCAGAGACCCTCTGTTGTAAGTGCATGCATTGTGTTAAGCTAAGCACAGAGAAAAAAGCAGCAAGAAATATTTTGTGAGATTTTAGCATCAAGGGAATATATGACCTGACTTTTCAGAAGAAAATAAGCAAATGCATTATGTAAGATTAGTCAACATGGCTTGTACTAATTCCTGGTGAAAACCTATTTCACCTGTAAACAGGGTTTTCTAAGTGAATTAATGGTGAATACCCAATTTACTATGTGTATGTGATGTGCTTGAAGTCCTTAACAAATGTGGCAGGTATCTTCAAAACAAAACAACTTAAGAGCAGCATTTGGGTTGAAATCAGACGCATAAAATTAGAAGTTTGAATAACATTTCAGTCTATTTATGGTTATTAGGTTTAATAGCTACAATTCAGTTTCATCATTGCTAGTGGTCAGTTAAATCTGCACAAAATAGCTGACAGTTTGATCAATAATTTGAATATGAAAAAACTCTTTTAATGGCAATGGCTAAAAGGAAGAAGCCTGGCTATCTATGTATACAATGCCATATTTTTAATTTTAGGTTATGAGTGTCTTAATGTGGGCACATACCAAATTAGTTTTCATGAAACTCTTACATATTTGTTAATCCGTTCTTTCATTTTAAAGAGAATTGCCAATACAGAAAAGGAGTATCTAAGCGATGTTTGTCTCAGCCTGTTACTTTACTTGGCAGCATTATCTATCACAACTTCTGTTCAGAAATACTTAGTTCGTTTTTGTGCACAAAGGAGTCTACCACATTTTAAAAACAGCACTATAATAATAGAATATAGGACTCTCTAAATCACAGTAGTAATAGCATCCAATGGAATAACACTTTATAGTTTACAATTCTCACATCATTTTATTTTCATCCTGTGGCAATCTTTTGAGACAGATACTGTTTTTCTTAATTTGCTCTGAAAAAATGACAGACTTGCCCTAATTATGCATTTTATTTAGGAACAGATCCAGGGATCAAATGAAGTTCTCCTCATTCCCTGGTTCAGTGCTATTTCCACTTCTTATTATCCTTAAAATCTAACTGGGCTGTAATATCAATAAAAGTTAGATGAGATATGGGGAAAAAATAAATTTGGTAATGTTAACATTGTTATTTGATTATTGTTTACAATGTATGGAAATTAAGTCATTGGTCTGTGGCTTAAAATGAGCCAAGAAAGTTAGCAAATCTTTTAGCAACTATGCACTCATAATATTAAGTTACCTCCACAGACAGCAATCAGAAGGGGAATTAATTGTGTTGTAGGTAAAGTTAATATTTATTGAACATAATGAGAAAGAATCTGTGTAGAATAGTCATAGGAAATAAATCTTATCTATTCATGTGCCCTGGAGTTTGAAGTACAAAAACCAGGCCTGCCATTTTCATCTTACTGTCTATACCACCATGTTGCTAGGCCAGGGGACAAAAAAAGGGGGGGAATGATCAGCTGTTAGTGGTTTAGAATCTTATTTGCATATTTAGAGACAGGCCTAATAGTTGCTAAGTCAGTGACTCTCAGACTTTTCAGGCGTTAGGGTACCTGGAAGTCATTTTTGATTATTGAGGGAGAACATCATGACATTTTCAATTTCTGCCATGCTAACTAGGACACTTGAAATCATCAATAAATGTAACTACCTTATATGAAGGAATGCAATATAAAATCATAATCAGTACCTCTAACCTTTTCTTTTAGTATAGTTAGCTACTCACTTATTCACTTGTCAGTTAATACTACTTCTTTTATAGAAGCGAGGCAAGTATCAAAGGTTTAGGAATAAGCACAGAACCAAAATATAAACTTAGTAAAAATTACCCACTAACGATAATTTCTATGTTAGCAGTTATCCACTTTATACTGCTTTGGGGGAAAATCTGAGGCAAGCATCCATAAGTTAACTTTTAAGGGAAAATGAAAAGTCCTCATTTGAAGCATATGTATAATTTTCATGCCTTAATTTTCATAATTTGAAAAATAAAGGCTTTAGGACCCAATATATTATGTTTTAAAACTTTGAGCAAAATGCCAAAACAAATATTAGATTTGTAATTATGTAATATATCCTACCAATGAGCTGAAGTAAATAAGACTCATTTATATGTACAGGATTCAAGGATGTTTAAAATTTTGTACTAAAAATTACACACACTATAATTTAAATGTTAAAGTTGAACAGAAACATGTTTTCCATGAACTTTTTGTGTCTCTTTATTTTCTGAATTTTTTTCTAGGACCAATATCCTCTAATTTGGAGAGGAAAAATATCTGTGATTTGAATTTCTATTTATGTACTATATAACATATACCATATTTTACTATTCTTATATTTTATAAAAAATATGAACAAGATTAAGAAGCAAAATAACCATCTTTGAATATAACAAGGAATAGATGAGGAACGGAAAAAGAAAATATACTTTAATTTTCAAACTACTTTGAAACCATGTTATCTATTTTCCCAAACTATTGACTTCTTTGTTTGTTTGTTTTTGTTTGTTTGTTTGTCAGAGAAAGCTGCAAGCTTATGAAGCTTGATTCTTAATGTGCACTTTGGTTAATTTTTAAACTTGGAAAATAACTTGCATTTGGTGAAAATGTTGCATTCTCTTTCTACAGCATGTAGTGTTATGCCAAGCATGAGTTTAAAATAGTATGTGTTCTTGCAAACAAGATATTGTGTAAAAATCCCTTCCCAGTAATCTCAAGGAGAATGATATATCTTGAAATTCAACCCAAGTTTACATTTGTTTACAATGGGAGTGGTTTTCCCTTGATAGTAATTTGGTTTTTGTGTCAAATTTTGCTCTGCCAGTGAAGGTAAAAAATGAACATTAGTTTTTTATTTGTGACTTTGGTTCCAAGTATGATTCCATATTTGGCAATAAGAATCTGTTAAGACCTGGAATAGTTTTTAATTCCATAAGCCTAGAAAAATTGGTTACACATTCGAACCCAAATCCAGAGAATGTTACATACTTCTGATGTGTGCAGAAAATGGTCATGATTATTAAACCATTGATGGAAAGAGATGCCTTTGATACTTTATGAGCAAGATTTATCCGCATGTGGAAGTGTAAGGTCCTTTCACCTAACCCAGGGTATTTACATTTCTGCTGATGCACATTTAGGAATGTCCAGTATGTTCTAGAGTTGGACGTGTGCTGTTTGCCACATGAGAATTTTCAGGTGGGTGTATAAAATATTTTTATTAAAAACAAATCCCTTCTTCGTTGTTGGTGTCTCCTGATGACTAATTACAAAACTGCTTTACAGTTTTTAATCTGAAATTTTCAAAACCAGTTATCTATGCTTATCGGCAGGGGTTGTGTTAATGAAAGCACATGAGAAAAAATGTCCTTAATGGTAAAAATCACTACGTAGCTAAACTAGAATGTGTCTGGGTGTGAATGCATTATAATATAGTCTTCGTCCCACGTGCAGTTCCTTAAGATTAACATTCCTTGTGAATTTCTTAAGCATTCAAAAAAATATCTTGATTAATCAAAGGAATTCCAGGGGTTGAAAATGCCCTATTTCTGTATTTTAAGTGACTCTGTCAGGTATCTGTCTCCATACACCTCAGTTACAAGTTGAATATTGTACAACCTTATGTAGGACTATGCGCAATAGTTACCAAGGAGTTGCTTAAATATTTATTTTCTTTATTAATTCAACACACATTTATTAAGTGTCAACCTATGCCAGTCACTGTGCTAGGATCTAGGAATAAATAAAATATGTTCCCTGTCCCAAGAAGCTTACAGTGAAAATTAGGAAAATGAGCACCCTCAGAGAAAAACGCCAATAGCTACTAATCTATTATTTACCAAGAAAGAAGGCACAAAGCATTGTATATACAATGAGAGGAAAGTCGAGACAGAAAGGCTAAGTAATTCATCCAACCTCATACAGCCACAAAGCTATAGAGCTGAAATTTGAACCTAATAATATTTGATTACAAAGCCTATGGAACTCCCCATCACCTTCCTTTTAATTAGTTTAGGTCAGTTTCATTATTTGTTTTTAACCCTAAAATTGTAAGTATATTTTTAACTGGTTCAAACTTTCTGGTTAACCAAACAAATGCATTTTTTTTTTCATCTAAAAGAAATTTAGACATTACACAAATTGTATTTTTTATTGTTTTTATTATAAATGATGGAAGCGGTCCTATAAGAGGAAGACAAAAAGCAAATTTTAACATGTTTTGAGGAAAGAATGTCCAGACTGGTTAACATTCATCCAGTAAATATTTACTAACATTTTCAAGATCACCAGTTATTGTGCTCGGGACTCAGAAGTGAATAAGGCAGACCTGGTCTCAGCCCTCATGAAACATTTTAGTACATCAATACCAAATAATCATATTCCTATTAGATTTTGCGGTCCCATCTAAATGACATATTTGTTATGTAGTATCTTCTCAATTCTTGTATTTCCTGCCTTAGACCACTCTGGTGCAACATTCAAGCAATAAGCAGGGTTCCCTTGATTATACACTTAAACGCTTCATAATTCTTATGCTCCTCAACTTGTTCTAAATTATAGGTCCAATAAAATCAGTCTTTAGGACTGTATCATCCTTCACCAGTAGGTGCTCCCATACATTAGCATATTATCTTAAAACCTGAGAAACATTCATTAGCGTCTCAAGTTCAGATTGCATAAAGTGAGCCAGTTTTGTACAATGAAAAGTATCTCTCTTGTGTTAACACAAAATGCAGGTATCTATAGTAGGAAAGCTCTCAAAAGCAAGAAAATTTTTTAAATCAATACAAAAGTGAATACACAAGGCTTCCAAAATTAAACATATTTAAAATTATGTGCTCTCTCTCAGTACTTGTGACCCAGTGTAGAAGATAAGGTGATTAATTATTCACCATGTGTGTTTTTATGAGATTTAATACCTATAAAATAGAATATGCAGTAATGAGGCAATGAAATAAACACTAAATAACATTTACTTGTTTATATCATTTAATTATAGTTAGTTTAATCCATATAAATAGGAGGCAAGCTTACTAGTATATATCAAATATTTAATTTTCATATGTTGAATATATTAAATTTAATAATTAATATGTATTGGGCCTAGACATTATGTAAATGTATAAAATTAGAAAATCTTACACTAGAAAAATGTCTCAGGACTCACATAAAGATGAGGCAGAAAGGTCCTATGATCAGATGGCATTTTATTGGGAAGATAATATAGGGTGTTCCCAAAAAATATATACACAATTTAACAGCTGATAGCTCAATTTTGAAAATGAAGTGCATTTTAATAAGCACTGCCTTTATAATTATTCAAAGTGTGTGTATACATTTTGGGGGGACACCCTATATAATGGGATCTTTTGCAACATGCAGATAATGATCATTCAAGAGTGATGAAGACTGATGAAGCGAGTGTCAAAGTCCCCTTGGTTAGACTAGCTTATTACTTAATATGGGTCAAGTTTCAAGGATACATATAGGTGGGGTTTAGAGAAATGAGGTTAATGTAGATCCAAGCAGATACATATTTTCCTGCAACCTAACACACATTCACATATGCACATACAACTTCTTAGAAGTTTAATACAAAAGGAACATAACAATTTTGAGAAATTAACTGAATTTTTTTATTGATAAACATATTAAATTTACCCTCCAAAACATCTTCAAGTGTATGCTTCATCAGTGTTGAGTACACTCACGCTGTTGTAAAACAGATCTCTAGGAGTTTTTCATCTTACAAATCTGAAACTCTATACCCATTAAACAGGCTCCCTACTTCCCTCTCCTCCACCCCTGGTAAACACTATTCTATGTTCTGTTTCTATTAATTTAACCACATTGGCTACCTCATCCTAGTGGAATCACACAGAATTTGGTGTGTGTGTGTGTGTGTGTGTGTGTGTGTGTGTGTGTGACTGGCTCATTTCACTTAGCATAATGTCTTCAACATTCATCCATATTGTGGCTTATGATAAGATTTTCTTCATTTTTTAGGCTGAATAATATTTAATTGTACATATATACCACATTTTGCTTGTCTTTTCTTGTGTTGATAGAATGGGTTGCTCCCACCTTTTGGCTATTATAAATGGTGCTGCTATGGACATGGACATACAAATATCTCTTTAAGACCATGCTTTCAATGCTTTGGGATATATACTCAGAAGTGGGGCAGCTGGATCATATGCTAGTTCCATTTTTAATATTTTTGAGGACCCTCCCTACTCTTTTCCATAGAGATTGCACCATTTTACAATCCCACCAACCGTGCATAGAGTTCCAATTTCTCTTCATCCTCACCAACATGATATTTCATATAGTAGCCATCCTAATCAGTGTGAGGTGGTATGACATTTTAATTTTGATTTGCATTTCTCTGATGATTAGTGATGTTGAGCATCTTTTTATATGCTTGCTGGCCTTTTGCATATCTTATTTGGAGAAAGGTCTAGTCAAGTTCCTTGCCTGGGATAATTTTTTTTAATTAAAACTTTTTTTAAGGCCCACTACGAGATGGCTTCAATCTGTTTCCTCTGCTTCCAAAAAGCTGCCTCCCCCTGCCTGCCTTTCGCCTCTCTGCTCCTCATTCCCTTGGCTGTATATGGCAGGTGTCCCCTTTTACTTTTTTTCTTTTCATTTTGTTTTCTCAGTCAGAAATGTCTTTATCATATTCATCTATCAAAACCCTATCTAGCTTTAAGAATGTTCTAAATTCTTTCTAGTTACATACGTTTTCTTCATTTATGCTTACACAGCACTTTATTTGAAACCCTATCATTAGCATCTCTCGCTACCTTTTATTACTCGCTAGAGGCCCAGTGCACAAATTTGTGCACAAGTGGGGCCCCTCCCGGCCAATCAGGGCCATCTTGCCCAGTCACCATTGGGGCTAGCCTGGGGGAGGGGCCTCGGGAGTTTGGCCAGCCGCGAGAGGCTGCCTGTGGGAGCGCACTATCCACCAGGGGGCAGCTATGAGCGTCTGCCCCGTGGTGGTCAGTGAGCATCATAGTTATCTGCCAGTCATCCAGTCATAACTGTCGCTTAAGCTATATATATAATATATAGATTTGTGTACCTATTTTCTCCATTCATTCATTTATTTATTTATTTGTCACATAATCATCTCAGGCTATTCAAATAAAAGACCCCCCTTAACCACTCCCCCTCTATCACATCCATCAGTTTTAGTTATGCAACTTATTATTTCTCCACTTATCTTATTCACTTATTAGTTGATTCTCTCTGCCTATGACCCTTGCCCTTCTTATGCTATAAACTCTATGGGCCAGGATTCTTGCTTATCTTGTTTACTGCAGTATTCACAGCACCTAGAATAATGCATAACTAATGGGGACACTTAAAGAGTATTTGTTCAGCCAAGCTGGTGTGGCTCAGTGGTTCCCAGACAGGGCACATGCCCAGGTTTCAGCCTCAATCCCCAGTATGGGGTGTGCATTGACCTATGAACCAGGAGGTCACAGTTTGATTCCTGGTTAGGGCACATGCCCAGGTTTCAGCCTCTATCCTCAGCAGAGGTCGTGCAGGAGGTAGCTGATTGGTGATTCTCTCATCATTGATGTTCCTATCTCTCTCTCCCTCTCCCTTTCTCTCTGAAATCAATAAAAACATATTTAGGGGTGGGGAGAATATTTGTTCAAAATGTGCATAAATGAGTGAGTGAAAAAATGAAGAAAATAGAAAAAAAATATGAATGAAAATGAACTTATAAGAATGAATGAAATCACCAAGGGAGAGATAAAAAGTGCACTCTCTCCTTCATATCCTTGTTATTAAAGGCACACTGAAGTACAGCTTTATCTTTTTTTCTTTTCTGCTGAAAGAAAAATTGAGCATCTAGTAAATTTCATACTATTTCCTCCATTCACTCTTTTTCCCTCCTCTCCAAAACAAGTTAGGAAGTAATACATTTGTTTACTCCTCCCAACAGGATGCTGATTATAAACGTTTTGGAAACATTTCTTCTAATTCGTTGATTCAGTAGAAATTAGATATCACATCGACTGTCCACCTGGCCACATGTTTTCTCTCTCTGATATCCCAAATGTATATATGCATCCTTCCTCTTCCTGCTTCTCTGGGTCGTTCTCAACTCTCCTGAAGTCACGTAGAATGGGCCCAGTAATTCATAGATCTTACACCTTCATTTTTATCCATCTCAATGACCGTAAAGTAGTCTTTTCTCAAATGAGAGTCATCAATAGATTTTTTAGTCTTTCCTGTTTATATAAAATTCAATACCAATACCATAACCCTAACCTAATAACCACTGGAGACCCTCCTGCCCATGAGAACAAAAGGATCATTTCAAAGCAGAAAGCAGCCCAGCCAGCATGGCTCAGTGGTTGAGCCTCGATCTGTAAACCAGGAGGTCGCGGTTTGATTCCCTGTTCGGTTCCCAGACAGGGCACATGCCCAGGTTTCAGCCTCAATCCCCAGTATGGGGTGTGCAGGAGGCAGCCAATCAATGATTCTCTTTCATCATTGATGTTTCTATCTCTCGCTCCCTCTTCCTTCCTTTCTGAAATCAATAAATAAGTTAATTTTTTAAAAAAAGCAGAAAACAAAGTTCAACTCCAGCCCATATCAGAGCCTGTTAGAATGCAGCACCTCTTCTCGCCTACCACATGCCAGAGGTGTAGGCTCTGTTGAGTAGCAATCATACGCACAGGCTCTGGAGAAAGACTCCTGGACTGAGTCCTGCCTCTGCCACCTCCCCGAGAGCATGTTACTTAATGTCTCCATGCTTCGGGTTTCTCATTTTTAAAGTAATGGTAATCATAGAGTGGTGGTGAGAATTAAATGTATTCATATTTACGAAGTGCTTCGGAGCGATCTCACCGTATGTGTATAGTTGTTACCATTTACACATATATCGGTATGAGTTATTTAAATAAAATCTAATCACCGCCTCTTAGGAAATGGTTGTTTTTCATTGGGTCATGGGAGAGGGAGGAATAATTTAGGGGGAAGGAATGGTCCTTTCTTTTGGGTTGACAGACCCCAAGTGTGAGTGGCTAAAAGACAACTAGCTCAGGGTCTGATGCATAGTAGTTACTCAATATATATTTTTGGAATAAATGACTGAATAAATAAAGAAATAAAGGTGGTATTAGCTGCAGAAAGGGAGATAAACACATGCCAAAGATTAAACTGCTTTCTTAGCAATTTTGCCGAGTGTCCAGATGCTAGTCCGCATGTCACTGAAACTGTATGAGCTTGCTGTCTTATGTATAAACCAATATATCAACAAAGCTGAAACACACATATCCTTCTCAATGTATTTTCTCCAGTCCCAAATCTGCCAGGGCCCGTGCTCAATTATAGTGTGTCCACTTCATGCTTACCGTTTCCTACACAACGCAAAGGGGAAAAGGACCTGCGGAAGAGAAAAGGATTTGGAGAAAAAAGACGACGAAGCAAAAACTATTAAGAGGGAAGAGGAAATGGTAATGTGTGACTGTGTTTGCAGTGACAGCAGAAAGTATCCTGGCAGGGAGAGGGGTAGAGTAATTCTGCAGCCTTATGACCACCATGCTGCCTTCCTCCTCCTCTCCCTTCCCTTCTCAGGTGAATTTCCATATTCCCAGGGAACTCTAGGACAGGTGCCTCCTGAACATTGTCTTTCTTCACCATGAAGATAGAAAATTGGGATCTGACAATCTCTTATTGATCTACTTTGAATTATCATATTACCCCAAAACGATACTGATCACACCCATCTGGCAAACCTCCAATCACGCGTGATCCTAATCACCAGTTCTCTTCACGCCTGGACAAGCACAGCTGCGTGCTGGTGGAGCAAGTCACTCCTCAGGGTACAATGTTCATGCTAAATTGATGACCAACTTCGAATGCTGTCTCAGTACCACTCCCTCTTCCACTCCCCACAGCCACTTTCTCAAGTTTTCACTGCTCTCTGAACAAGACCAACCCTCCCTCCTTCTTTCCTCACAGGGGGGCTTTGTCCGGCTCCTTACGTTTCTGCTACCAAAAGAGAACTTATACTTCTCCTCACGCATGTCGACCCTTCTCACAGAGGACTGCTTCTTTTTGCTTCTTAAATCAGTTGTTTCTAGGAATCATCCTTGCCACCTCCATCCTCAAACTCCATACCTAATTTACCATGAAATCCTGTACATTTTTCCTCCTTATTAATTGCTCTCGAATAAGCCTTTTTCCCATCTTCACCACATTAGCAAGGTTCAAGGAGAAATTGTTTGCTCCCACCTGGATTAAGCCATTGCTTTCTATCTGACCTTAATATATCCATTTACTGAGATTCCACCAATCTTCTTTTTCCTTAATCCTCACCAGAGAATATTTTTTCCATAGATTTTTTAGAGAGAATGGAAGGGAGGGGGAGAGATAGAGAAGCATTGATGGGGGAAAGATACATTGGTTGGTTGCCTCTGGCACGTGCCCCAACTAGGCCGGGGATGGAGCCTGCAACTGAGGTACCCGTGCCCTTGACCAGAATTGAACCCAGGACCCTTCAGTCCATGGGACAAGGCTGTAACCACGGAGTCAAATCGCCTAGGGCCCATCAATCTATTCTTTAAAAAAAATTTTAGTGTGTGATGCACAGTGGTTAGAGCGTTGGCCCAAACACCAAAGGATTGCGGGTTTGATTCCCAGTCAGGGGCACATACCTGGGTTGCAGATTCAATCCTGGCCTCGGTCGAGGCACGTGCTCTGCTCTTTCTCCTTCCACTCTCTAAAAATTAATGGAGAAAAATTTTTTTTAATGTTTTCCAGTGAAAATTGCACAAAACGTAAATATACATCACAATCCATGATCACAAACTCAACACCTGTTTAATCACCATACAAGTTAACAAATAGGGCATTGCAGGTACTGCAAAGCCTACCGATGCTCCTTTCTAATCACTAGTCCCATTTTCCCCACCCCCAGTATAACCACTATCTTGACTCCTTACACCACATATTGGTTTTGCCTGCAGGTTAATAGGTCTCTCAAAAGGAAGAAAGAAGTAAAGAAAGAAGGAAAGAAGGAAAGAAGGAAAGAAGGAAAGAAAGAAAGAAAGAAAAAGTCAAAATGCCTCCTCCTTCCCACCTCTATTCTACTGTCTATGTGGATTTACTTTAGACTTTAAATATGTAAAGTTGATTTTAAAAAGTATCTACAAACTAGCTTTGTTGCTAAAAGTATCTGAAAACTGATTTATTTGCCCTCACATGTGTCTCCTTTTTTGTAGAAAATGGTTTGAAAGTAAGGGAACTTTCAAAAGAAAATGAAATTTATTTATAAATATAGATTGGTAGAGGTACAGATTTAAAAATATAACAATTACATGTTCATATTTGTTTAAATATCCAATTCCATTATTTTGAAATTGTGTTGTACTAGATGTTTTCTAATTTATCTTCAATATTCTATGATTATTTGATTCCCCCAGATTATTTCATTTTTATCCTGATTTCCAATATAGTCAGTGTGAGTGGAATTGTATCTTATTATGTAGCCCTCTAGTGGCTAAATTTTAAAAAGGGCACAATATTAAGGAATAAGAATTATAATTGTTTAAGAATAAAGAACATCCATTTAGAGAAAAAGAAGGGCCAGGAAGGGCAGAAAGTAAATGAAGTAGACAAAGAGAGGAAATTAAATGAGAGGTCAGGGTTAGGCAGTGTGAAAAAGATAGATGAGATAAGCAGTCAATATTTTCTTAGCAGACATTGCACTAGAAACTTTTCATATATTTTTTCACTTAATCTTCATAAAAATTAGATGGAAAAGGTACAACTGCCATTTTATAAGCAAAGAAATTGAGGCTCAGAGGATGAAATAACATGACCAAATTATACAATTTGAAATTTATATTACATGGTTTGGAATTTTATTCCAAAGTCTGTGCCCTCAAATATCAAGTGAAGTTGGAAACATTCACAATTAGTCAGATGGCCCTGGCCCGTGTGGCTCAGTTGGTTGGGAGTCATCCGGGACACCAAAATGTTGCTGGTTCAATTCTGGTCAGGGCACATATTCGAGTTGTGGGCACAGCACCCTGTAGGGGGTGATGTGCTGCTCTCACATCAAAGTTTCTCTTTCCCTCCCCCTTCGTCTCTCTCTCTGAAAGTTAACAAAAATATTTTAGAAGAAAGTTAGCCTTTTTTCCTTACACGATTGCAACTTCCTTTTGGCTCAACAACTGGACAAGCAGGGATATGATGGATGAATGTGACAGGGCCACCACCCTACCACACACCTATTTACCCACTTATGGTTCTTGTGGAACTGGAAGTAAGGGGTGGAGTTCACTGATGACACCCAGGTTCATAGTTCCAACTATGATGCATTTGCTCAAATGGGTGGAGAGAGGCAAAAAAAAAAAAAAAAAAATAGCAATAGCATGACAATTTGGACTGAAGAAGTCATTTCTATATCCCAATTCTGCAAAACAATATTCACATGCAGCAATTCCTCAGGACCTTGGGTTAAGAGAGAATTTACCTGCTTTTTTTAAAAAAAGAAAAACAAAAACCAAAAACCTATTTTCATGACTTGTAATAGTATAACTATATTCAAAGGCTAGGGGTGGGCCGTGTTAGGTAAACACTATACTGGTTCCAGGCAATATAGAGACACTGAGTAGTTTTAAGGATATGTCTCAGGCAGTGACAAGACATGTGCCTGGGAATGTCTGTTAAATTCTAAATACTGTTTGTCAATTGTTACCAAACTAAAGATTACTACTTTCTAAATTAAATTTTTAAATGTTTGCCCCTGATACCTATAAAAAAGGACATTTCCTGTAAGGTAGCTCTCACTAAAATAAAGCCTCTACATGAATATCTGAATTAAAAACTTGAATAGGTTGATTTTTTTTCTTAGAAATACTATTAGGCATGAAAGAAATTCTTGGAGTTCTTTGCATAGACTATGCCCTCAATAGATTATTGATTGATCTTTCAAGGCCCAACAATTGTTCTGCTTCTTTATGCTATTTGTATATTTCTCTTATCCCTTTATAAGATTGCAATTTCTTTTGAGGAAATTGTTTTGCTCATCATAGTAGTTTTATTTTTAATGGTAAAAGTAATCATACTTGCAGCAAATCAAAAAGTCAAGGTATAGCTCCATGTGCGTGGCTCAGTTGTTGGCGTCAACCTATGAACCAAGAGGTAATGGTTCCATTCCCGGTCAGGGCACATGCCCGGGCTTGAGGCCTCGATCCCCAGTATAGGGTGAGCAGGAGGCAGCCAATCAATGATTCTCTCTCCCTCTCCCTTCATCTCTCAAATAAAAAAATATATACATTTTTTAAAAAGTCAAGGTGTATAAGGAGAGCTTTCATAATCAGTCTTCTCCCTTCAATCCTATTCCATAATATATGCCATGTGAACAAATTGCTAGGTAATCTACACACTTTCTCTATTTTCATACAAATATATGTAGGATTTATTTCCTTTTTATTGCCTACTCCATATAAAATTCTATAACATTGTGGATAAAGAAAAGGGGAGGGCTCTGTAATAAATCTGACTGAAGGTAACCTCACAGGATGATCTGATCACAAATTCCAGACTGGGCAGATCATGGTGGATAGACACCCCCCAGATCTATAAAAGGTTTATCTTTCCCGTCAGCAAGTCTGTTCAGTGTTCTTGTGCATCTAGGTTAACACACCTTTGAAATGCCAGAAGCAGTCAGACCCCTCAGAAAATGTAACCACCCTCACGCATTGTCTTGTTAACTATCCTGTAACTTGCTTTCTCCCACCTTCATGTAATCACGGGTTCCCTCCTTTATTCTAAACTAGTGGCCCGGTGCACAGATTCCTGCACATTGAAAGGAAATTGGGAGCCCGTGCCCACATGCCCTGGGAGTTTCCACCTCCCCGTGGGCTGCTGGGAAGTCATGTGGGGAGTCTGTTCTCTCCGCAGCTTCCTAAAGAAATATTTCCAAATGTCCCTTCTGCGGCAGGGTCATACCTTGCCAGTAGGGAAGTCCCCAGTGGACACCCTGGGCCGTGCTGGATGCTGTCCACCACTCAGAGTCAGATAAGAGACGCTCTCAGGTGCACAATACAAAGCTGGGGATCTTGCGGGGGGGTACTCTGTTGTTCTCCCCCAGATCCTCAACTTTGTATTGTTTGGTAGCACTGCTGTGGAGGTGGGAGAGGCTCTCACCGTTGCAGCTGCACTCACCAGCCACGAGCCCAGCTTCTGGCTCAGTGGTGCTCCCACTGTGGGAGCACACTGGCCATCAGGGGGCAGCTCCTGCATTGAGCGTCTGCTCCCTGGTGGTCAGTGTGTGTCATAGCAACTGGTCAACCAGTCGTTCAGTCGTTCGATCATAAGAGTCACATAGGCTTTTATATATACAGATATATATATATATATATATATATATATATATATATATATATATATATTTAAAAACCTGCAAAACTGTCATTCTCTAGAGCATTTGAAATCTTGCTTCCCAATATATCCTTAGTTTGGCTCAAATAAACTCCTATAAAAATTCTCTATAGGTTTGAACATTTCTTACACTCACACTTTAAAAAAATTAACTTATTAGAGATACATGCTTTTTAAACACTTGTTTCTAAATTGTTCTTTTTACTACAAGCATATCATTTCATACTATGGATGTACCATCCTAATATCGATAGATATTTTGTTACCAGCACTTTTGACACCACTGGTACACTGCTATAAACAGATTCATGCATTTGGCCTTTATATGGTGACTATGTTCCTACAGAATAGTTTCTCAAAAGTGGGATGGAAGAATTAATAGATAGTTCCCAATCTGTAACCAAAATGACAGTAGCATTCCTTTCAGGACGCATTAGAATATCTATTTGCTATCCAGTCCCCAGTGCTGAATAATATCAATTTATTAATATTTACCAAAGTGGTGAAAATAATATCTTATTATTTTCTAATTTTTCCTATTAGAGATGTCAACTATCTTTTCAAATGTCAAATGCCAGGACTTTTTAAAGCTCTATTACCTAATAGAGTTTCCCTCTCAGCCCGCATCCTGCCATCAACCTGAATCTTCTCAATGTATGTGTGAATAACTCACCCAACAACATGGTCATTTTGTCCCTTGACCTCTTCATCTCTGATGATATTCACCTCCACCCACATACGCAATCCACTTCCATGGCCACAAATGAACTTGTCATCATCTGGAGTGACTTAAACTTCTGAACTTATATTCAGATATATCACATCCTGACTACTGCCTTCTTTCAACTCTCCTGCTTCTCTTTCTCAGATACGCCCACAATACCTGTTAGTACACTAAATTGAGGTTTCCAGTCCCATCTATTCTCTGTAAGAACATCTCATAAGCAAGAAAATCTCTTCCAAAAACAAAGCAATCAAAGCTTTGGAAAACCATGTTTCTTAATCTCCTTGGGGTTAGGTAATATCCAGTGATTTTCAACCTGAGGAGCTCTAGGGAGTGTTTGTGAATACTGGGATTGTTTTGGGTTGTCACAAAGACTAAGGGTTCACTACTAGCAATTATGGACAGGCTTGTAGGGATGATATATGTTCTTCAAAACCTGGAACAATCTCTCACAGAGAAGTATTATCCTGTGCAAAATAGCAACAATAGTCCTAACTAAGAAACACCAACCCCCCTTAATAATCTGACTAGAGAGAGCAATGTAGACATAAATACAATTTTCTTTATGATTTAGGGGTTCCACTGATCCCTGAAGCTCAATAGTAAGGCTCATATTAAATATTTATTGGGCCCAATCAGTGTGGTCCAGTGATTGAGCGTCGACCTATGAAGCAGGAGATCAGAGTTCAATTCCTAGTCAAGGGCACATGCCCAGGTTGTGAGCTCGATCCTCAGTAGGAGGCGTGCAGGAGGCAGCCAATCAATGATTCTCATCATTGACATTTCTATCTTTTTCTCCCTCTCCCTTCCTCCCTGAAATCAATAAAAATATATTTTTTAAAAAATTTCTTGGGACATCTGTAATACTTTCAACAATCAGGATAAATTAAAAGAGCCCTAGCTGGTTTTGCTCCGTGGGTAGAGTGTAGGCCTGCAGACTAAAGGGTCCCAGGTTCAATTCTGGTCAAGGACACATGCCCGGGTTGCTGGCTTGATCCCCAGTAGGGGGCATGCAGGAGGCAGCTAATCAATGGTTTTCTCTCATCATTGATGTTTCTATCTCTCTCTCCCTCTCTTTTCTTTTCTGAAATCAATAAAAATATATTTTTCAAAAAAGATAAATTAAAAGAAAAAAAATTTCTTTATAGGCCCTGGCCCGGTAGCTCAGTTGGTTAGAGCATTGTCCCAATATGCCAAGGTTGTGGGTTTGATGCCCGGTCAGGGCACACACGTCTACTGATGAATGCATAGATGGGTGGAAAAACAAATCGATGTTTCTCTCTCTCTCCCATCACCTCTCTCTCTCTCTCTCATCAATCAATAAGTAAAAATATTTTAAAATAGTTCTTTAAAAGATTCCTTTATAAACTAGCTACTTTTAAAAATATGATTTGCAGCATCTGGCTGTTTCAAACTTCCTCAAGTTGATCTTTCTGCGGTACTTGAAGCCCACAAAATAAACCTCTCCTCTTTTTCTGTCTTTTGGGAAAGTCTAGTTTAGCGTGAACACAATAACCCTTTCACTTTCATTTTCCACAGAATAGCTGAGATATCATTTTCATAGGAACTTCACTAAATCTAAGGATAATTTTTAAAATACCACACAATGCGTATATTTTATATACCAGTGTCACTATTAATCATAAATGCCTTCTTTTATTTCATATTCTGCCTAAAGAATTCATTATTAAGGAAATTCCTTTTCCTTGGGTGCCTTAAAAGGGGATTAGGTAGGACTCACAGCTCCATGGACAACCTATATGAATTATGGGTTTAAAGAGGTCCTTAATCTTCATAAGAAAGGCATCAACATAGAAAAAAGCATCAATGATTGTACTGAACTTTTCCTTCTCCTCTAAATTGGGAAGACTTAGTTCTTAATTACATAAACAAAAATTGCCTTCAGCTCTAATATGGTTTAGGTTCCATTTACTATGTCATCTCCTTTTTATTTCTCCACATGCCTTCACTCTGTGCTTCTATCATATTAGACTAGTCACCATTTCCTGTATTTAGAGTGTAATTTCACTCTTCTCTGCTTTTTGTCATATTTTTTTTTTTACTCATTAGTCTATCAGTTAGCAAAAACATATTCATCCTTCAAAACCCAACTCAAACATTACTTTGTTCAGAAATGCTTCCTGAATAACTCCATTCAGAATATTTAGTGATCATTCATTTCTACATTACATTAATCTGTTCTAAATATGGTTTTTATTTGATTCAGTCAAATGTAGTTATTTTTATACTTACCTCATGCCTTTCACTGGGTAGTAAACTCCTAGAGATCAGAGCTGTGTCTTTTTCATCTTTGGGTTTATGTCCCTTAGGACACAGCACCATGCCTTGACTACATCTTCTAAAACACCTGCCTTTTTATTTCTTTTACAGTGCCTTATTCATAAGCTGTAATTATTTTCTTTATTTATATATACATTCACTGCCTAAACCCTTCAAAGTCCAGCCTTAGCCGGTTTGGTTCAGTGGATAGAGCATTAGCCTGTGGACAAAAGGGTCCCAGGTTCCATTCTGGTCAAGAGCACGTACCTTGGTTGCTGGGTCCTCCCTGGCCTGGGCCCTGGCAGGGGCATGTGCAGGAGGCAACCAATCAATGTGTTTTGCTCACACCGATGTTTCTCTCTGTCTTTTCCTCTCTCTTCCACTCTCTCTAAAAGATAAATGGAAAAGTATCCTCTGATGAGGATTAACAAAAAAAAGAAGAAAAAAAAAGTGAAGTCCATGAGGGAGGGTCTATCCTATTCATCACTGTTTCTCCAAATGAAACAGGAGCTAATGAATAACTGCTTGATTTTGGTTTTGGAGTTGTTTTGTTGTTTTGGTTTTTGTTTTCTTGTTTTGCATAAATTCAGCCTCTAGAGGGTCAACTCCTTGAAATTATGGACTATTGCACAATTCATATTTGGATTATTCCCTAATGTATAGTAAATAAATGCTAATTTAAAATCACATATAAATTTTAAATACCATACAGATGTAATCAAAAGGAAAGAGAGACATAAGCAGACATAGTGCTTAAGAAATAAATAAACGAGGAGTGGTTTAAAAAAATATTTTTAATTTAAATGTTTTTCGAGTTCTCCAGTGTACTATTTGACAAAGAAAAGGTCAGAAGAATGAAGCATGGTGATTTAGATGCTCAGAAAGACTTACAGATGTTCTTGCTTCTAATTCCTGTGAACAGGACAATATATTTCTAAGACTTTGAACGTAAACCTCAGAACACATTAAGGAATAATCACTTCGTGCAAATTCTTCATGTAAATAACTTTGGGTTATATAACCTGTAATTTCAGACTCTAAGCCTTTGCAATATGAAAATAATAACATAATGCAATGTTACTTATACATATGGAGAAGTATCAAATAGTGTGACTTTCAAAATTGTGTTTTAGTTATTTTCAAGAGTGATTGGCTAGGCCTCCAAAGGTAAAGTTGTATGAAATATGAGAAATAATTTTACAACTCCTACTTATTCAAAGAAAAAGCAAGGTAACCCCTAGTACACAGTTACCAAGTTCTTTCTTTTTTAAAAAAAATATTTTATTGATTTTTTTACAGAGAGGAAGGGAGAGGGATAGAGAGTTAGAAACATTGATGAGAGAGAAACATTGATCAGCTACCTCATGCACACCTCCTACTGGGGATGTACGCGCAACCAAGGTACATGCCCTTGACCGGAATCGAACCTGGGACCCTTCAGTCCGCAGGCCGACGCTCTATCCACTGAGCCAAACCGGTTAGGGCCAAGTTCTTTAAATTAACCAGAAGAAACAAGCTATAAGTACAATGGGTGGCATGGTTTTTATAAAAACATTTAATCAGAAATAATAACAATCCTAAGTCATAAAGAACAACCTGTTAGCATAAAAACTGGGAAAGGAGAATAGCAAGTTCTAGAAATAACAGAATCTGAGCTGTGGGTTCTAATCTCAGCTTCACCATGACTCACCTGTATGACTTCGGATGCATCATGGAACTACTCTGCATTTTTATTTCCTCATAGCCAAAACAGGTTGGTGATACTCACCCTACCTCATAGGGAAGATGTTTGGACTACCTAATTAGTGATCGTACAGTGTTATTAAAACACACTATGTAATTATTGGATCTGAATCTCATCCTATGTAATTCAATGAGAATTTTATTATTACCCCTTTAATTATAGCTGAAGATTTTATATAAGGCTTCCCATTTCCTCTACTTTATTTCTCATAAAATAAAGTTTGCAACATGATCTCTGTGCTAAATATGGTAGTATCCTTTTTCTAACTATCTGTTGGAAAAATATCGTTGAAACCAATAAATAATACTTCTGTACGGACACAGAAGATATTATGAAACACTAAGGACTGTGATAGGAGGTCATCTCTTATCTAAGGATTCAATAAATTAGCTCTTTGATTCAACTGGTAACACCTTTTGTAAAGGAACTATCATACTTGATTTTAGATTCATCACTAAAGGTTGCAATGAGCTAATATTTCTTTACTACATACAAACTCTGATGGATGAAGTCAGCCTTTTACAGTGAAAATGTGGGACGTGAAGTCATGATCATCAATTAGACAATAGAGCATTGGAAATAAATATCCCACCCCAGCAGTTAATGCCTGTGTATTTGGGCAAATAATTCTTTAATGTTGCTCCCTTTCTTTTATTTTTGATTACAGAAATCAAACTAAAAAGATAAATGCTCTCAAAACTTAAAATATAAGACAGCATTTGCAGAGCCTTTTTCTAATTTGTAAAGTGTTATGTAAATGTTACATTATTATTATTATTATTATTATTATTATTATTATTATTACTAGAGGCCCAGTGCACGGATTTGTGCACCGGTGGGGTCCCTCTGCCTGGCCTGTGGACATCAGGCTGAAACTGGCTCTCTAACATCCCCCAAGGGGTTCTGGATTGCAAGAGGGTGGTTCTTGGGTGATGCACCCTGGAATCGGGCTCCCTCCTCTCTTGTTCTGGGTGTGTATGCAAGAACCGCAGCTGCCAAGTCACTGCAGCTCGGCAGCTCCTGTGTTGAACGTCTGCCCCCCTGGTGGTCAGTGCATGTCATAGCTACCAGTCGGATGGTCGGACAATCACTTAGGCTTTTATATATATACTAGAGGCCCAGTGCACAAAAATTTGTGCACTCGGGGGGGAGGGGGGGTCCCTCAGCCCAGCCTGTGCCCTCTCGCAGTCTGGGACCCCTCAGGAGATAATGACCTGCTGGCTTAGGCCGGCTCCCGGGTGGCAGAGGGCAGGCCCAATCCCTAGGTGCAGCCCCCGGTTGGGCTCAGAGCAGGGCCAATTGGGGAGTTGGGGCACTGCCCCCTGTCATGAACAGAGCAGGGCGGATCGGGAGGTTGCGATGCCACCCTCAGTCACGCTCAGGGTACGGCCGATTGGGGGGTTGGGGCACCGTCCCCTGTCACACTCAAGGCAGGGTCGATGGGGAGGTTGTGGCGCCACCCCCTGTCACACACAGAGCAGGGCCGATCAGGGGGTTGGGGAGCTCCCCCCTGTCATGCACAGAGCAGGAAGGATCAGGGGGTTGGGGCGCTGCCCTCTATCACCCACAGAGCAGGGCCAATCAGGGGGTAGGGGCGCTGCCCACTGTCACACTGATCCCGGTGCCGGGAGGTCCTCTCAGCTCCGCAGATCCCAGTGCTGGGCGGCCTCGCGTCTCCGCTGATTCCGGTGCTGGGAGGCATATTACCCTTTTACTATAGAGGGTAGAGGCCTGGTGCACAGGTGGGGGCCGGCTGGTTTGCCCTGAAGGGTGTCCTGGATCAGGGTGGGAGTCCCCACTGGGGTGCCTGGCCATCCTGGGTGAGGGGATGATGGCTGTTTGCAGCTGGTCACACACCCTTCAGGGTGGGGGTCCCCACTGGGGTGCCTGGCCAGTCTGGGTGACGGGCTCAGGGCTGTTTTCAGGCTGGCGGGTGACTGAAGCTCCCAACCGCTCCTTTTTTTCTTTTTTTCTTTTTTATTCTGGGCCAGCTTTAGCTCTGGCTCCAGGTCTGAGGCCTCTGCTGCTGAAAGCAGGTATCTGGTTTGTTTGGGTTCTATAATTGAAACACTGTATCAACTCCAGCTCTGAGATCCCGGCTGGCTGAAAGCAGGTTTCTGGGGTTTTGTTTAGCTTCTATATTTGTTACAATGTTTCAAACTGCAAGCTCAGAGGCTGGCAAGGCAGGCGGGGAATGTTGGTTTCCTCCATCACTGAAGCAAGCAAGCCTCATGTTAGTTTCAAGCTGCCTGGCTGCCGGCCGCCATCTTGGCTGGCAGTTAATTTGCATATCTCGCTGATTAGCCAATGGGAAGGGTAGTGGATGTACGCTAATAACCATGTTTCTCTTTTATTAGATAGGATATATATACAGATTATTATTGTCTAGTCATTGATGCACCCCAAAACATTCTGCAAAAATGTTATTTTCTATCAACCCTTTAAAAATTGTGTCATATAATAGAACTTTTGGCTTAAGTGATAAGCTTGAGTGTATCACAGTAGGTAATAGTCTTGTATAGAATATAGGGTGTCCAAAAATGTATACACACTTATCAACTGATAGCTCAATTGATGTTTTTTTCTTTTCAAAATTAACCCATTGGAATTAATAATTATTCAAAGTGTATATACATTTTTTGGAACACCTTGCATATATGAAAACATGTGACTGACGAATCCAGAGAATAAAAATTCTTGCAAAAGTACCTAAAATAAATACATTCCATGAACTCTGGATAAGGAGCAAATGCTTAGATTTCAGAACATTTTTTAGTCATTTTTAATAAGTGAAGCAATTTTATTTTTTTCTCTATTTTAGAATCCAGTTAATATTCATTGATATTCCTTAGTCTTTTTTTCTAGCTTCTTTGAAATATAATTGGCATAAAACATTGTGTAAGTTTACAGTATACAATGTGTTGATTATATTCATTCATGTATTGCAAAATGATTACCACCATTGCATTAACTAACACCTCCATCTCATCACATAATTACCATTTCTTTTTTGTGGTGAGAACATTTAAAATCTATTCTCTTGGCAACTTTCAAGTATATATAATACAGCATTGTTAGCTATAACCACCAATGCTGTACATTAGATCACCAGGACTTGTAAATCTTATCACTGGAAGTTTCTAACCTCTGACAATATCTCCTCACTTCCACCACTCCCCAACCCCTGGTAACCACCACTCTCCCTTCTGTTTCTACAAGTTCAGCTATCACCAAGTGATATGTTTTTATTGATTTGAGAGAGAGAGAGAAAAAAGAGAGAGAGAGAGAGAGAGAGAGAGAGAGAGAGAGAGAGAGAGAGAGAGAAATGTGAGAGAAACATCCATCAGTTGCCTCCCAGACATGCCCCAACCGGGGATCAAACCTGAAATGTAGGTATGTGCCCTGATCAGGAATCAAACCCAAAACCTTGTGGTATACAGGATGATGCTCCAACCAACTGAGCTACCTGGCTAGGGCAAGTGGGGCTATTTTAGATTCCATATATAAGTGACATCACACAGTATTTGTCTTTGTCTGTCTGACTTATTTCACTTAGCATTATGCCCTCAAGGTTCATCCAACTTGGTGTAAAGGGCAGAATTTTCTTCCTTCTCATGGTCTACATATACCACATCTTCTCTATCCATTCATCTGTTGATGGATACCTATGTTGTCTTTACACCTTGGCTATTGCAAATAACATTGCAATAAATATGGGAGTGCAAGTATCTCTTCAAGATCCTGATTTTGATTCCTTTGGATATATACCTAGAAATAGCATTGCTGGAGCATATGGCAGTTCTACTTTTAATATTTTAAAGAACCTCCATGCAGTTTTCCACAGTGGCTGCACCAATTAACATTCTCACCAGCAGTGTGCAGGAGTTCCCTTTCTCCACATCCTTGCCTTCACTTGTTATCCTCAGAGCCTAGTCTTCCACCTAAGAAGGCAGAGAAAATGTTTATGGGTCCCCCATACCTGACAGGGCAGAGAGCTGTGGGGTCAGAACTAGGGTTGCAGTCCCCTGAGGACACTGCTTTCTGGAGTAGGATTAGAGGACCACTAATGGGAACATGAAGGCAAATGGGGGTTGGAAGCTCTGCCACAGGTTTCATCTGAGTCCCCATCAGCTGGTATCTTCAGAGGTTAGAGCTGTTATTTATGGATTAACATAGGCTTAGCTACTTACTTTTTCAATGTGTTTATCAGTCTTAAGATTTAACATCTGTTGGTTTATTCACATATTCTGTCGTGGCTGGGATGATTTAAACTAGCGCACTAGCTTTGCATGTAGCTGGAGGGTAACCTCACACCAGGCCTACAGAGCCAATGGGCATAAAGAACAATGTGAGCTCACTTAATGATTCACTCAGTTACTTCTCTGGTTACTTTTAGACATTCTGAGGTTGTGGTTCCCTTCACACCACAAAAGTCAGCAAGATGCCAGCAACCAAATTCCACAGGTCCACAAAATTAGCCTAGGAATACAGTCACCAGGAGTTTTTTGTAAATATACATTCCTAGGTCCCATCCCTGAAGCTCTGCACTGGTAGGGCTACGGTGCAGTGTGAGAACTCTGAGCCAGTTGTAGAAAACACTGCCCCACTCTTGCCCTGCTTTCTTCAAAGTAGTACCATTATCATCTTCATCATCACCACCATCTTCACCATTTTTGACAGTTTATTATATGACATTCTCTATGCAAAATGCTTTTCATGTAATGCCTTAAATTCTGAAAAGTGAGTATTTTATACATTTAACAACATGGAAACTAAAGAATAGAGTTTTGTTGTTGTTGTTTTTTAAAATCTTCACCAGAGGATATGTTTTTATTGATTTTAGAGAGAGTAGAAAGGAGAGAGAGAGAGAGAGAGAGAGAGAGAGAGAGAGAGAGAGAGACATCCATCAGTTGCCTCCTGTACGAACCCACAGCCTGGGTAAGTTCACAGACCAGTGATTGAACCTGTGACTTTTCAGTGTATGAGATGGTGCTCCAACTAACTGAGCCACACCGGCCAGGGAGAGAATAGAGGTCTTAAAACAGAGAGCAAATGGTGGAGCTAGGATTCCAACCCCATCTGTCCAACCACAGAGCTCTTGATCTTTGATGTTGCTTCATACTTGACTGTGCAGAAGTCTTTCAGCAGCATTGCTACCACCCATCTTTCCCTTCCAGCTCCTTGCTTAAGAAACATTACCGTAGCTTTTGCAAGCAGTTTAGCAAACACTTCAAAGACATTTTGTTAAAAGCAATTTTTAAAATGCCCTCTACCTCAGAACACTGGTCAGTTTTTTGAATTGGCAAGATGCATTTTACTTTATTTTCTTATTTTCACTGCCAGCCTACCCCAAAGCTCAGAGTTTTCTATGGGTACTCTCTCCCTCCCCCACCCCCAATTTCCACATGGAATTAGACATGTATCTTAAAAGTGTGGTGATGCATATAATACTTAAATTCTGTGTGTTGAAATGTTAAGGCCAAAAGTTCTTGTTCATAAGTGGCACCAAAACTCATTCTTTGCTGGTAGAAGTTATTGTAGAAGTTGTTAGTGAGAACTTACCTTAAATGTCATAATCATAAAGATTAAAGTCCAAACTTTAGTTACTGGTATTTCCTAATCTGCTCTCTTGGGCCTTGGAAGGCTTAAGCTGGGTTCCAAACACTCCCTCACTTAGCAAATCATATTATAAGCAAAAGGTAATATGACTCCTCCTAAACTTTTGCTTCATTTTTCAGAATTAAGAATAAAAATACTGGCTCCAGCTTTTTAAAAAAGGAAACATACACTTATACACATATTCATATAGAGTAAGAATTTTAAAATTACCTTTACTGTGTACATGTTAATGATCGGAATGTTTGTTTCTCACTGCAATCCTCCCAATATGTGAGTTCATCAGAATTCTTGAAGCAGTGACGACATAGCAAACAGCTGCTGTGATAGAAAGGCCCACTGATTCAGCAAAAACTTCTTTTAGACGGGAAGACATCTTTCCCACTCTGGCTTACATGATCCTGTGACAATTTTTAATCTGAAATGGAACCAGAGCCTGGCCAGTGTGACTCAGTGGTTGGGCACCAACCCATGACCCAGGAGATCACCGGTCGGTTGCCTTCGGGGCACATACCAGGGTTGCAGGCTCAGTCCCCAGTAGGGGGTGTGCCCAGGCAACTGATCAGTGATTCTCACTCATCACTGATGTTTCTCTCCCTCTCTTCCTCTTCGTTGCTCTCTCTGAAATCAATTTAACGAATATTACAAGGGAACCATAGGATATGAAATGGAGAATCTCACATTGTGCCTTCAGAAGAACAGAATTTAATAAGAACTCAGAGTCTCATTTCCCATAAATGCGTGGTTTACAGAAGACCGACACTAACCTCCTTACCACTAAACATCCACCAAGAATCTCCCCCCAACCCCCAAACAATGAACCTACTTCTTGGACTCCGGGTGGACTTTCCCCTCTTTGCACTCAGTGCCCATAAATAAATACAGTCTGCCCTGAACCCTCGATAGTCTGACTTGTCTGTAGCTTGCTACAGCATGAGTTTCCCGAATTACATTTCCTCTGCTACTCCCGAATAAAATCAATTTCTGGTCATTTGAGCTTGCCTCAGTTTACCTCTTTATTTAGATACAACCCTGAGCTTTCCTTAGTAAGCTATTTATTCTTTAGTTAAAAAGTATTTTTTGATCTCTGCATGTAAACCATTATAAATTCCACTTTTGTATTAGTTTCATTTTAGCAACATATAGAAAACAAAAGACAAAGAAGTGAATCTCTAAATGTAAAAGTTTACACATCAATAAGCTTATTGCAAAAGTATTTCTGAGGGCAGGAGAGAAATTTCACTGCTCCTGAATTCCCAGCAAATAGTCAATCTCTTCATTTGCCTGTTCTATTTTTTTAATTAATGTTTTAGTTAAAAAATAATATATTTTCTGCCGAAACCGGTTTGGCTCAGTGGATAGAGCGTCAGCCTGCGGACTGAAAGGTCCCAGGTTCGATTCCGGTCAAGGGCATGTACCTGGGTTGCGGGCACATCCCCAGTGGGAGATGTGCAGGAGGCAGCTGATCGATGTTTCTCTCTCATCGATGTTTCTAACTCTCTATCTCTCTCTCCCTTCCTCTCTGTAAAAAATCAATAAAATATATATTTTTAAAAAATAATAATAATATATTTTCAAATCATAAACTTAAAAAATACCAAAAAACTAAAAAATTATACAACAAAGCTCATCATAATCTTACCACCCCAAATAATCACTGTTAATGTTTTACTTTAATCTTAGTTTTTTCTTATGCACATATTTACAGACATAATAGAAAAGCTAAATGGCATTCACTTTAAAAGAATATCGTTTCAATGTTACAGTAATGATGCTAATAATATCTCATTAGTTTGATTTTTAGTTGAAGATTATCTAATGTATGGATGTGCCATCATTTACTAAAGCAATCGTTAGTGTATAACTTTAGGTTATTTTTTTTATATTATAAATAATGAAGCCCAGCCAGCGTGGCTCAGTGATTGAGTGTCAACTTTTGAACCAGGAGGTCACAGTTTGATTCCTGATCAGGGCACATGCCTGGGTTGTGGGCTTGATCCCCAGTGTGGGACGTGCAGTAGGCAGCCAATCAATGATTCTCTCACATCATTGATCTTTCTATCTCTCTCTCCCTCTCCCTTCCTCTCTGAAATAAAAAAATATATTTTTTAAAAAAATAAATAAATAATGAGGAATCAATGTGACTACATTTCTGAATATTTCCTGAGGTTAAACTCCTAGAAGCATAACTCAGTCTTGAAAGATTTGTACATTTAAAATACTCTGTCTTAATTTTAAGCTAGTTTGCTATCCACTCATATACTCTAAGAATTAATCTTCATTTATCTTCATCCTGTTTAGTTATATCAATAACTGATACCTTTGAAGGAATAAAGAAGACCCATTATTTGCAATTTAAAAACTATAAGTCTCTCTTAGCTATTTTCTTTATTCTTTGTAGTCAGTGACAAAGAACTCTCCATACATATACATAGTCTTGAGTAGGGTTCAGATTTCAGAACAAATAGTCCATTTGCTGACATTTGAAATGTGATTAATAACCAAATATCAAAGGCAGTCCTAAAGAGTAAAGGAAAAAAACATACACAAATCCTCTACAATCAACTAAGATGGTTGTATGAAAAGGAGTGTGGTTGCTAAGCAACTATCAACAATCCCGAGCTCTTTGCAGGGGGTGGGGTGGGATGGGATGCAATGCCTCTGTGGTTGTATTTAGAAGCTCTTATCTATTTTAGTGCCAGTTGGTATTACAGCTCCTTCCTATCCTTCCTCCAACTTCTTTCCTCACTGAGTTCCAGGCTAGCCTCCCCAACTTTGAAATGACATGCCCCTTTCAAGTTCAGGCCTCAGATAATCTTCTATGGGCAGTGTCAGTTTTGCTTGCAAACAGGAATTCTGATCATTGTCCCCCCAAAATATTCAATAATTTATTGGAGCCTATCTTTATTACTTTGATATATGAGACCAGTATCTTCTATAGGCCTTACAATTCCCTATAACCTGGGACCATAGCAGAAAAGGGATGGTTCCTTTTGAGGCAGAGAGGAAGAAAAGTAGCTGCAGTTAGGGAAAGAGCAAGAAAACAATTATCACAGAAGAGAAAACTGACCTTATTAATGTGTAGTATCAGTAGCATTTTCTCTATATGGGAGGGATTTGAAAAACATTCATTTATTTATTACATTTTATTCATTCATTCATTGAGTCAGCATTTATTAAATAGCTTTAAAGCATCAGTCACTGGGAGGTCAAAGTTAAATATTTCATAGTCATTGCCCTTAAAGAGCTCACAGTCTGAAACTGCAATATTTTTAGTCACATCTAAATTTAGAAGTGGGGAGAAATGGTATCATTTCAAATGTAAAGCTCAGGTTAGGTTAAACAAGTAGCATGATTGGCCGGAGTTGAGGCTAATTAACATGTTATGGTGACTGTTGGGTACCCAGGATATTAGAGAGCCTGGAATTGCATCCTGGAATTGCATTAGGATGCACTCCTCACACGAGCTTACAGGGTCAGCTATGAATGGCACATCATAGATAAGTCCTTGAACTAAGTGCTGCCAAGTGAGAACAATCATGCCTTCATTTCATGAAGTTCACATCTAAATCAGTCGGTCTTTAGAGACACAAAAAGATTTATTTGACATTTGGCAAATGAGTGAGAAGTTAAGCTGATAAAAGAACTTGTATCTAGGTACAATTTTATATTTTGAAAATGATCTTGTCTCCTTTCTTTCCTTTTGATTCAAACTGGCCTCATCTAGCACCCTGATTTACCTGCCTCCTTCTTCCTTGGATGACCCCTCCCTTAATCTCTTAGCCCTTAGGACAATGAGGTTCTGATCAGCATCGAAGGGAACAAAGCCTCAGGTCTGTTGACCACAGAGAGGGAGTTTCTTTCAAACTAGAGATAACTTCTAGGCCTCAATTGTGTTTCAGCTCCAGGCCCAGAAAAGCAGTAAAACCAGATGCAGCAATTCCATGACTGACATCAGGATCAGATGCGTGATCAACTAACTATCCCCAACCCTAACGTTGACCAATCAGCAGGGACCATGACCCTGACCCTGACCCTAACTCCCTTGGAAGCTGTGGGTGCCAGGGGTGTGAGCATTAGCTCACTGGTCTCCAGTCATGGCCACTTCCTAAAAATAAACGCTTACTTTCTTTGCTGCAAGCTCCTGTTTGTGTCTTATTGGGCTCTGATATGTGCAGGCAAATGGACCTCTTTAGTTCGGTAACAATTTCTTCAGAAAGTTTATCAGAATGGATTTGGCCCAGGAGATTTATTTCAGAAGCCACCTACCTGGGTCAAGAAGGAGAGCTACATAAAACACAGAGTTAAGAAGCAACTCACTTAGATAAGTAGGTAATCTTCCTCAAGTTTCTCAGTAGTTCCTCCAGACGAGCTGTACCAACTAGTTTGAATACACAGTATGTAATGGTTAGTCAATTCTGGAAAGAATGATGGTGACAAATCAAAGGAAAATGCAACAGTGGAAATTGCATTGCAAAATCATGATAAGAAACAGATTACCCAGAGAAGATTGTGCCACCATAAACCAGATACAAAAAAAAAAAAAAAAAAAAATCTGGTATTGAGGCAGGATAGTGAGAAACTAGGAAAATTCCCTGGTAAGTGGTGGAAACTGAGACAGATAGATAGTTAAACAGCAGTTTGCAGCCACCTAGAAAATCCTATTTTCCCTAAATCAAGAACATTATGCTGAGTAAAATAAGACAGTTAGAGAAAGACAAGTACCATACAACTTCACTCCTATGTGGAATTTAAAGAACAAACTGAACTATCAAGCAAAATAGAGACAGACTCATAGATAGAGAGCAGGCAGACAGCTGTGTGAGGAGAGCGGAGGGATTGAGCAGAAAAGAAAAAGAGAGAGAACTCATAGACACAGCCAACAGTGTGGTGATTTCAATTGGAGGAAGGGAGGAGGAGAGTGGAGGTGGAAGAGGGCATAGAGAGAATAAATGGTGATAGAAAAAATAAGAGTAAATGGTTTATAGTACTTCGCCTCCTCCCCTACCTGAGGGTAAATAGCTTAATTCACTGGGCTCAGGGAGACAGATAGCAGAAATCCAAATTAGTGCCATTTGCCAACCACACCCAAGGACAGGCAAAGTTAAGGGAACCTTATTTGGCACATCAGCATAAAGCTGATGAATATTCTATTGAGATCCTCCCCCTAAGACCTCCCCTAAACTCCCAGCCTTTAAAACCCTCAAAAAACAATGGTCCCAGTGCATGCTCTCCCTCCCAGGAGCACACCTGTGCCTTTTCCTCCCCCTACCCCATTTCAGCTCCCGTGGGCACGCATCTCCTAAACTCTAAGGGACCCCATGAGGCTGCAACCAGGTTAACAATAGGCAGTGGCAGTTTGTCTGGACAAACTCCTTGAACCTGTCTCCAAGGCGCTCTTTTCTCTGACTTTTTAGTGAGCCAAAGCAGCCCGGTGTAGGCTCATTTCCCCATCTAGTCCCTCTCCTGTTATCCCAGGCCCTTCCTTGTTCCAGCTTTAATAAATATCCTCTAAAATTCACGTGGACTCATGCTATGAAACCTTTCCTGCAAGAAATCAAGAACCCACACACTACCAGCCACCCTAGGCAGACCCCCTCAGGGCCAGGCCTCCTTTCCAGTAACAGTATCAACAAAGAACAGTACAAAATTAAATTTTTAAAATTTGAATTAAATCTGATGCTTCTCTTTGGCCATGACCCCAGCCTTTATTTGGGGATAATCCTCATGTCTCCAGCTATCTCAAAAGATATTATGAAACTTTATAAACAAAATTAATTTCACTAAGATAGCTAGGTGTAGAAAAATATACTTGACTGGAACTCATGAGATTTGAATACTATTCTAGCTTCCAGTGACAAGTGTGAGTTTGAACAGATAAATTCTCTTTCTGACCAACAATTTTTTCATTTTAAGTTAGAGGGTCTGACAGATTTATACAGTTTCATCTAATGGCAAAATTTTGTCTTCTTACACCAACCAGGTATGTATGTGTGTGTGTGTGTGTATGTATGTATATATTGGAGGCCTGGTGCACAAAATTTGTGCATGGGAAGGGGGGCACCTCAGCCCAGCCTGTACCCTCTCACAATCCCGGACCCCTCACAATCTGGGACTGCTGGCTCCTAACTGCTCACCTGCCGGCCTGCCTAATCGCCCCTAACCACTTGCCTGCCTGCCTGATTGCCCCTAACCACTCTGCCTGCTTGCCTGATCACCCCTAACCACCTCTGTCTCTTCCCCTGCCACTGCAGCTTCGTCCAGAATGACATCTGGAAGGTCGTTTGGCTGTCCGGTCTAATTAGCATATTATGCTCTTATTATTATAGATGAGGTGGAGGTGGGGTGGTATTAATGATTTGGAAATCAGAGTTTTGCAATTCTCAAAAACTGAGGACTCATTTCATGCTAAAGAAATTCACACTTTCTTTGGGAAGAACTGGGATAAAAATTTGACTTGCAGCTGAGAAGACACACAGAGTACTCAACAGAGCACAAGGAGAGGGAAGAATGATACTTATTAAAGGCTTGAATCTTGCTAAGCAGACAGAGGATGGGCCAAAGAAACCCAAAATGGGACGTTGTGTTATTTATTTATTTATTTATTTATTTATTTATATTTTTCTTTTACACTATTATCTGGCTCAAGAAAATACCAGAATGTTCCTTTCCTGGGATCTTGTAATCCCTGAAGTCATGTTGCTGATTGCTCTACTTTAGTCTTGGCAGAAGGTACCATACCCCTGCTCTACATGGTTTACAGTCGAACAAAGCCTTTTGTTTCCCCCACTCAGTTCTGAATAGGGAAGAACAATTGTTTTTTTGTGTTTTGTTTTTAATTTGAAGGAATCATTCTGAGCAGAAGTCAACACCCATCCCAGGCATGTAGAGTCAAGTGTTTTGGCCAGTCAATACGTCCATGGACAGGGGAAGGTAACATGGGGGTCAGGTATTAACCATGGAGAGGCATTCAGATATTTGACCAATTGGATCTGAAAAGACTTATCTGTTGTGAAATACTTAAATATGGGGCCCGTGGAAAGAAGTGTGTAAATGTTTAGGTTGCCACCACTTCAAGTGGTTGCTCACAACACAACCGAGGTGTGGCCGTTGTACCACACAGGTCCTATCTTGCTGATTATTTATGGTAATTACACAGGAGGTGAACACACAGTGCAAGCTGGAAAAATAAAGAGAGATTGTCAGAGTGGAGGGGAGGGGAGGGGAGAGAAGGAGTGGAAAGAGAAAGGAGTCATGAATAAAAAGGGTGTGGTGGATGTTCTGGTTCTGAAGGTCTGTCAACCATGCAGAAGATATATGACCTTTAAAGCATTAAAATCGCTAGAAATCCCATTTAAGCTTTTGTTCCTAACTATTGCTTTTGAAATGCCGTCCCCTTAAGTATACATCAGAATTGTAAAGAAACTATTTTTCAATTTAAAGCAAAAATAAATGAATTTGCCATTTCTCTTATCTGAATCTTTATGTGCTTATCAGAATGTCAAAAAATCATTATAATAGCTGGTATTTCTGACATGGTTATTTATTACTCTGCTATGCTGCTGAGTATTTTTTTCCATAACCAACTGATATTTTAAAAACATACATTTCAAAAAAGTGTTTTGTTTAAAGGATTTCAAAAACTTTTCATTTACAATATCATGATTTTTTTTAAATGAACCTTGGTGTATTTTATATTCTGGTGTGTGTTTTTTTATGATTCATATTGGAATCTATACTTTAGCTTTAGAATGTATTTGGGAAATTTGTTAAGCTGTCTGAGCTTTAGTTTTCTCAGCAGTAAAATGAGATTTGAATACTTTCTGAAGATTGTTGAAAGGACTAAGTGAGATAATGTAGATAAATCATCTAGCACAAACTCTGACAGTGGTAGTTTATTTAATTAGTAAATGTATATTATTATGCTGACAAACACAGTTGAGACTTCAAAATGTTTATTATGTGGATAACAAATGGTCCAAAAGATAATTTATAGATATAAATTTAGAGCTCTTGAGAATTTCATTATTTAAAACTCTGTATCTATTCACATACTAGTAGCTCCCTGTGGTTAAGAAAGGCTTCCCAGTATATGTGGGTTAAAAGACGAGTAGGATGAATTAGAGAAGCTATAACTTGACAAGAATAAACAAAGTTGAGATAGGGATTGGATCAGGGAGAGAAAGTGAATACACAAAGATTTTCAAAGGCTCCCAAACTTGGCTGCATATTGGAATATATAGGGAGCTTAAAAACACTGATCCCAGGCCCCACCCCAGAGGTTCTGACTTAATTGGCCTGGGGTGACAAGGGTAGTAGGAGTTTTTAAAGCTCTCCAGGTGATTGCAATGTGCAGGCAAGGTTCAGAACTGTTTCTCTAGAGCAGTGGTCGGCAAACTCACTACTCAGCAGAGCAAAATATCAACAGTACAACGATTGAAATTTCTTTTGAGAGCCAATTTCTTTAAACTTAAACTATATAGGTAGGTACACTGTTATTAACTTAACTAGGGTACTCCTAAGGCTTAGGAAGAGTCACACTCAAGGGGCCAAAGAGCTGCATGTGGCTCGGAGCCACAGTTTGCCGACCACGGCTCTAGAGCAGTGGTTCTCAACCTTGGCTGCACATTAGAATCACCTGGGAATCTTTTATAAATCCTGATTCCTGGGCCTCATTCTCCGGAAATTCTGTTTCTTTGTTACTAATGTTGTGGCCCCACCCCATAACAAAGAAACAGAATTTCCGGAGGATGAGGCCCAGAAATCAGGATTTTAAAAAGATTCCCAGGTGATTCTAATGTGCAGCCAAGGTTGAGAACCACTGCTCTAGAGGCAAGAAATTAGAGAGCTACAGGAAATAGAGAGAAAGAGTAATAAGGAAGAAGTATAGAGAGGCTAAGATGGAAGAAGCAGGCAGTTTATAAAATGCTTTGCAGGTTGTACAATGCTATTCTATGCTGAGCTATGCTAAGGACTTTAGGCTTTTCTCTGAAAAGAGAATAGTTGCAAGAAAAGTTTGTGCTCTCACAGGCTGCAGGGTTGTGAACTCATTGTAGGGAGCAAGACCAGAGGTAGACGAGTTAGATGAGTGAGTTAGAGATGGCAATTGTCCAGGCTAGAGACGATGGTAGGCTAAACTAGAGCAGTGGCAATGGACTAGAGAAAAGTGGAGTGATTTGAGAAACCTTAAAGCAGTGGTTCTCAACCTTCCTAATGCCGCGACCCTTTAATACAGTTCCTCATGTTGTGGTGACCCCCAACCATAAAATTATTTTCGTTGCTACTTCATAACTGTAATTTTGCTACTGTTATGAATCGTAATGTAAATATCTGATATGCAGAATAATTTCATTGTTACAAATTGAACATAATTAAAGCATAGTGATTAATCACAAAAACAATATGCGATTATATTTGTGTTTTCCGATGGTCTTAGGCGACCCCTGTGAAAGGGTCGTTCGACCCACAGGTTGAGAACTGCTGCCTTCAAGGAAGATCTGACAGGAGCTGATCACTAATTAGAAAGCAAGGGTGAGGAAGGAGTTGGCTGCAGGTGCTATTGAGTTAACCCAGAACAAGTAGAGACGTCTGTGAGAAGAGGATACATTTAGTGTTGAAATTCTGACTTGAAGCGCCCATTGGATGTTTAGATGGAGGTGTTGGTAAGCAGTCAGACATGTAGGTGGAGCTAGAAAAAAACAAGGAGGGGTGAGTGTATTGAATACACAAAGCAGGACTCTGTGACTTGGGTCTGACACAAACTTCCTCCCCCTCCCTCACTGCAGCGCCACAGGGTTGGCCCACTCTGGGCCTGAGCTTCAGGGCCTGTCTCACAAATGACCTTTAAATTTAGCTTGTAGTATTACTAAAACACTGAGGTAAAGGGGGGAAAACAAGAGGAGAAATTATTTACAGAGAACTACTTTGTCACAATTCCTTCGATGGAGATGGTAAGACATTGCTAGGACCAGAAAGGCAGAATCAAATAAGAGATGGGCTCTGCATCCTACCTCAGGTGTTGGTTCTTACCAACCATATTTTTTACCTATGTGACCCTGTTTCTTGGTCAAACCTTATTGGACCAAGTGTAGCAACTGCCTCCAGTTGGAACAATCTGATACCCTTCGGGAGTCTGAACTGAAAGGCACATTCATCACACAGCTCTGGAAGGAAAGCCAAAGGATTTCTGCCTCAGAGTTTGCCTTGGTTCCTTCGTTCTTGCTGATAGTTAGACTTTCCTTGGATTCTGCACAATAGATTACACTGGTATTCCCAGTATTATGTCCATAAATTCACATTTAAAATTGCAAACATCCTAAATGTCCATCCATCAATATAATGCAGCCAATAGAAGGTGAGGAAGCTCTTAACTCTTGAATACTGCCATGGAAAGTTTTGCATTAATTGGAAAGAAACACTGAAAGAGCCAATAATGGATAGCATTCGTCTATGTGAAGAAAAATTGTCCATGTAGACATGTATAAAATCTGCAATGATGCACAGTCAAATTTTAATAGTAGTTACTTTTGGATTTGAAAGATCTTTTTAGTGTTTGTTTTTTTAAAATTCCTTTCCTCTTAACCTTAGTTTGAATTGATTTTTCTATCTTGTAACTAAAAGAGTCTTCACACAACAGTTGACGGCATGGAGGTACAAAATGTCCTGCAGCTCAATATTCACCACCTCTACAGTGGGAGAAAGAGAGGAGCAGGGCATTAAGTTGAAGGGCAGATGAGGAAGGGTAGTCGGGCTCCAGGTCATGATGGGTCTGATATATATCCAGGTTCACCTCCTTATGAAAAACAAGCTCAGGTTCTAGAAATAATTGAGCGAGACTCATTCTTCTTGCCGTACAGGCATCTGTTGATAAAACCTCTAAAGCATCCCAATTTATAATAGCAAAAGAGACTGTTTTGAATATTTGAAGCATTTTCAACTGAAACGCTTGAACCTAGTCTGGATTTAGTGGTAGTAGGTTTAGTAGAAGAATGTTTGTGCTAACTTGTCCTTAGTAAATGCTTCCAACTGATCAGTATCAACTTCTAAGTCTACAGACGCCTCCATCAATCTTTTCTTTAACATGACATCCAGAAGAAAATGATAGCAAGTCAGCAAAGATATTTAAAACATCTAGCCACTTATAGAATAAAAAAATATGCCATTTAGTTTCTATAAACCCCCAGGGAATAAGGAAGCGATCTTATTTTTGTTTAAGTATGTCTACCATAATAGACTGCCAACATTTTTTTTTCAAACTGCCAACATTTTTAAATTAAGGATTTCCTCTCATCACTAAAAGGTAACACTCCAACTTGTATACTCAAAATCTGTACACTCATATCTAGATTCATGCAGTTATGAGTAATCCCTCAGTTGTATCAGTTTTAAAATGATTTCATATTTTCAAAGCAGACAATTTTAATTAACTGTGATAGTGATTTTTAGCCTGTTTTTATTGCAAACTGTAGTTTATAAAAACATGCAGATGTTGCCCAGCGGTGTGGCTCAGTGGTTGAGCATTGACCCAGGAACAAAAGATCATGGTTCAATTCCTGGTCACAGCACATGCCTGGGTTGCAAGCTTGATCTCCAGAAGGGGGTGTGCAGGAGGCAGCTGAATGATGTTTCTATCTATCCCTCTCCCTTCCTCTCTCTCTAAAAATCAATAAAAATGTATTTTTCAAAATGCAGATGTTACCACCACACAGGTTAGGGAATAGAACAACACTGGCAACTGAGTGGCCTGCTTCTGTATGCCTTCTACTGTGTATCCGCCTCCCACCCCTCTAGACAAAAATCATTATTATGATACTCACTTCCTTGATTTTGTTATAGTTTCTTTTACCAACCTATGTATGTATCCCTTTTCCTGAATTTTATGTAAATGTATGCATACTAATATTTTTCTTTTTTAAGTAGAATTTTCAAATATTTATTTTATTTTTTTATTGATTGATTTCAGAGAGGAAGAGAGAGAAAAAGAGAGACAAACATCAATGATGAGAGAGAATCATTGATTGGCTGCCTCCTGCACAGCCCCCTCTGAGATCGAGCCCAAAACCCAGTCATGTGCCGTGACTGGGAAACAAACAATGACCTCCTGGTTCATAGGTCGACACTCAACCACTGAGTCTAATAGTTTTCTTTTGTATCTTAAATATTTTGCTCAACATTATGATTATGAGGTATATCCATGTTTGTGTGTATCTGTAATTTGTTCATTTTCACTGCTGAGTAATATTCCAGAGTAAGAACATACTATTTTTTGTTGTTGTTCTACTTTTGGTACACAGAAAAGTATAAAGACTCTTTAAGGCCTAAGGTAAAATATAACTTAGTGTGAACTTAATAACTGTATCCAAAACTTTATTTAAAACAACAAAAGAGCATGATACATTTACCAACAGAAGAGAGGTTTAAATGTTAAGTGTACAAAGCAATTAATATGGTGAAAGTTGAGAGTAATATAAAATTTAGATCAATGAGTTTGCTTATTAATAGCAAGTTATACAGAAAATGTGATTGGGAAAATGGAGTTACTGGCTGAAATTTGATTGCTAAAACTCAGTATCTCTACTGATGTGAGTAGCCAAGAATTCCCTGTACCTATAAAGTTACATCTCATTTTACTAGAGGGATTTCATAAGATTGATAGCATAAATGGAAATTTAAATTCAAAGTCCAAGTTCTGTTGGTATAAAGATACAAAGTATGAAAAAGGTAAAATAATAATAATAATCACAGCATCTAGACAGACATAAACACTTTTAATTTATAGGGAAAGAGCCCACTGCTGTATATTTAGGTATCTGGTGAGTCTTACAACCTGGGCCTTAATTCCACTGAAACAGTTGGAAATGGTTGCCACTGAGCTGGCCAATTCCCCTTGCAGAGGATGAATAGAACCATCGCAGCTCTAACTGAGCACAAAGATTTCCAAAACAGGAAACAATCTGCCTGGCACATATCAACGCCTGACACAGCAATTTCCTTTTCTGAATGCATGTATTTGTATGAAACTGGGAGCCATTTCTGAACCTGGTGTACTAGCTAGAAAAGCATGCTCTTGAGTAACATTTTCACAGTTTGCTGGCATTGAATGAGAGCAAACATGACGGTGAAGAACTCAGCTTCCACTGGTTCCATTTTTTCACCCGCAACATTTATGACTAATCAAGAAAAATGTTTGTGGTACACTCTATCTTGAATTTCATTGCAAAGGATAAACAGCCACAGGAATTCTGCAGGTTTTTTAAAAATTAAATATATACCGATATTATGAATTGAACTTGATTGTATATTAGGATAGATAATTCAGAACCTCCAAATGACTGAGCATGAACTATTCTTTTTAGATTAAATTCTTTTTATTCGAACACTGCAGATAAACACACTAGAGTGAAGGATTTTGTAAAGCTAAGGTGCTCCTCAAGGTTTAGAGTTGAGGTAATAATCAATGATGGTTAACCAGTACAATCTGTGGTTTATTTATTTATTTTTGTTTATCTCCTCCATTTTTAAGATACATACTTAACAACTGAGCTTATATTGGGAGGGAAAATATTTTAAATTACTGAAGAGCCTAAATTCAAAATGCCATGTGATAACTTCATAAGCAGTCTAAATCATAGGATTAAATTTTGCTTTAGTTCAAAATTTACCTCAAGGTATTTTACATACATACATACATACATACATACATACACACACACACACACACACACACACTCCAACTAATAGTCATATGTATATTTATAATACTTGCTAGTTTTGAGAATTTTTCTTTAATTTTTTCTCATCCTGATTAATCACATAGAATTCATAATTTCAGAGCTTGGTTTATAAGGGATAATTCATTCTGGGCTTTGGCACAAAACTGTATTATCAAAGTACAAAAGCATTCATCAGTAGAAGGATATATTTTCTCTTTCCTTCAGCCTCCAGAAAAAAAAAAAATCACTGTGTACTGAAGAATATGGAGACATTTTCATTTATGTGCCAAAGAGCAGTACATTGACATTTGAGCCTGACTATGCATTACGTTAATGATCTGGAAAAATAGACAAAATCCAGTTATCTGATAAAACGAAATTAATTTGGATAAAAGTTAGCTAGTTATTTCAAAGCAGGAAAACCACACCATAAGTATTCAATGATTCAGCAAAATAGACAATGAGCTATTCCTGTAGAAAAGCTAGGAGTATGTGCAATTGTTTGCTAGGTTGACTTGCCCTTCTTAAGCAGTGGGCCCGCCTTCCCTTGTCTAGAGGTACAGTCAATGGGGAATTGTCCGTGGGTGTGGGGATGCATTGTATCGCAGGACAGGAAGGTGCTCCTGTCTCCAGGCAGATGCTCACTAAGGTACTGTTAGGAAATCAGTCAATGGAAGGGTTCTTTCAGTGTCACAAAGAGCCGGTAATCTAGCTTGTTGGCTCCCACATCCAGATCCTCCACGGATTTGTCCTGTGATAAAACGCTCAGCCCTCAGTTCAGTAGTCTAAAATAAAGGCAGCTTTGCAGCAGGAATGGCACCGGTTTAATTAATCTTCCTAGGGATCTCTGAAATCCCTGGCCGGGTGGCTCAGGGCAAAGTACATAATGAAGGGCCTGCTATTCCAGAGGGAAGCACTAGGCCGCAAAGGCTTGCTGTAATGAAGAGCACATGCCAGAACTGTGATAACTACGGGCTGCAAACCTTCATAAAAAAGGAAGTTGGAAAGGAAGGTAAATTAGCCTAGAAAGTAATACTGAGAGAATATGACCACCTAATGATCGGCGTTAGTTTTGGTCAGTGGAAATGTGAGGATCTGTGAGTACCCGACTAATTGGAAAGTAGGAGTGACTTTTTGTTAGAAGGCCAATACTAGGATTCGTGCCATTTATTCAGAACTGGAGGAGTTTATAGATATAACTTTATTTAATCCTTACAACACACTTGAGAGGTAGGAATTATTTTCTCAACATATGAGCAAACGGGGGCACTGTGAGATTCCTTACTTTGCCCAAGGTGACATAGCGTTTAAACCCAGGTGTATTCTGACTCCAAGCCATATGTGGTCACTCAAGGCTACTGAGGGATGCAGTAGTCTGGGTCTTAATACTATTCCAAGAAGAGGACTTGCTTGATAGGCTCTGTGCAAAGAAGACAACTCCCTGGAAGCTTTATTCAATGAGATTTTGTCTCTTGGGTTAAGTAGTCAGATGCTCTTCATAAATGAAGAGCTCTAGAGAATTCTAAGAGAAACAGAGTCATTTCAGGGGCTGTGCTCCCTGAGGCAGTTAAGGTCATGTGACCTTCACAAATTCTACGCCATGACAAAATATTGGACTCTATATGAACATTCTTAAAGGAGAATATAGTAACTCATTTAATAGCTAAGGCTGTACAAACTACTTAAGAAGAATTAAATTATAATTTCAGATTATATTTGCATTATTGGTATAGTTATTGGAAAAAGATAGGGTTGCTAGTTTGCTGCACAATGAAACAGTTTCCCGTAATGTTCTTTTTTAAAATTGTTGACATTTTTACAGATGTTCTCCATCTCCTCTCCCCCTTTGCTCCCCTCCACACATTTTATGCCTAAGTGTTACTTTAACATATGGGTCTTAAGCTATACTCCCAAAATGAGTAGCTGACATTTCACTGAGCGGCACCAATTTCACTTAGTTTCAGTATTTTTAAAAACTTAAATGTAATAAGTTTTACCAAATGACAATTTCTTTGAAAGAGAGAAATTCTAAATGTTATATATATATATATATATATATATATATATATATATATATATTTTATATATATTATGTATATATGTATATATATTTATTTATAAATATTTATATATATATATATATATATATATATATATATATATATATATAAAAAACTAGATAGATACTGTAACACCAAAAACATAAATGTAACATTGAGGAACTTTCTGGCATGAGAAAAATTGCTTATAAAATTCATTCTTAATTATATTACAGAAGGAACAGATGAGTGCTCTTAAAGTAAAATCACTTATTTTTACCTTAAGTAATTAAGAATCAGTATCAGGCAGTGAAGAAAACAGGAGACCTGGGTTTTAGTTCCAACTCTTCCACATACTAGAAGTTGGACAAATGTTTTGTGTGGCTCAAAGATTCAATATGTCTAAATTTCCTAAGAGCAAGATGAGTAGCTTACAAAACATTTTCTCAGCAAGGGTAGAATCCTTACCATTCGAGTCATTGAAATGTTCACGGGACAAGCTACTCATGGAGTGACTATATGAGATCCTCAGTGGTTCGGTTGGTACAGAATGATGTAATGTTTTAATAGGCCCCACCTTAGTCCCGTGAGATCACTTTATCAGTTGAGCTCTGTGCTGACAGCTCTGAGAGGAGGACTAAAGTGAACTGTGGATGAAATTCAAAGTGTTTTTATTATGCTTCATGAGGAATTCGGAAAAACCAACATTCCAATGTATTGAGAACAATAACTGTCATTATCTATCCCCACCTATGGCACTAACTATGGCAGGGTCTGGGCTGTGTAAAACATGCTGTTGGGCAGATAAAGGTTACTTAGCAATGATTTCACAATTAGTGAGGGGGGAAGCTCCAGGGATCTTACAGTTCTTACCATCATGCATTTACACAGTGAGTTTCTTTAAGGAAACCTTCTTGAAACTTTTTCCAAATAATGTGGAAAGACTGGCATTTAGCCATGGCTGAAGAATTACCAAAGTTGTCTATGCAGGTGGAGCAAATTGCTTTGCTACAAGGTCAACTGGAATATTTCCTCAACATAGTAATAGGGTGAAATAAAGTAAATAAACTTCACACTTCTCCTTCTCCCTAGTCATATCTTTCTTTATCTGTATTGCTTTTAAAACCAAAAAGCATATGCAAGGAACAACAGACCATAGACATGCAATTATGCTTGCTTAGCTTTTGCTCGTTTCAATGTTCTCTTTTAAATTAGAAGACAATTTCTCCTGCCTTTAAAGAGTTGGGCAGCTAATTTTTGGAACTATGGTTTGGAACTATAGATCAGGCAATCAGCCTTTATGATTCATAGTCCAAGTATACTGTTTCTTCCCTACCCACCTCTAAGAAATCAGGAAAAATGAAGAACATTTATGCTTTTCATTTCTCTCTGTAGATCATAAACATAGTTCTGTTCAACAAACATTTACCAAAAATTATGCTAGGTACTAGAGGTACAAAGCTTGAAAAATGATTACTGCTCTCAAGGAGCTTATAGTAAAATAGAAATATAATTCTAGTAGTAGTAATAATGATAATGCCTGGCATTTATCACATGATTCCTATGATGCCAAGCAGCACTAAATTTTTTAGACAAATTATCTCATTTAATCATCCCTATAACCCTCTGGAATATGGATCATTATTATCCCTATTTTACAGCTGAGGTCATTGAACGTTGGGAGACGTTTAGTAACTTGTCCAAGGTCACACTTGTAATGAATGACAAAACTTGGTTCGAATTTTGGTCTGTCAACTCTAGAACCTCATCCTCTTAATCAGTACCCCAAGCCCTCCAGAGCACATCTAATGAGAAAGGAAATGGAAGGGCCCTGCAGTAAGTAACCTATGGCTCTAGAGATGTCCTGTTAATTCTATGGAAGAGGCAGTGAAAGTAGGTAGATGCAGTCTATAAATTTTAGACCTTCATACCTAATCAGAATAAGCTTTGATCAAAAATTAATATATTCTTTCCCTTCATTTCATTCTCTAACTCAGGTTTTACAGAGCAAGAAAGCACATGGATGCTGTCCCCATAGAACTTAAATCTAACAATACTTACATGCCGAGGCTGACCGGCAGACTCTGAACGACAGATGAATGATTATTTTGACATATGTTTCTGTAAAAGAGAAGCTAAGGGGCTAGTTGGTATCAGGAGCCAAAAAAGACTCACGTGTCTGTCTCGTTAGCCTTTTATTGTCACAACTAGTGACCCGGTGCACAGATTTGTGCACATTGAAAGGAAATTAATTAGAAGGTGGCTGGTGGGGCGGGACTGAGCGAGATGGTCCAGACACACCCTGGAGCTAACCTCCCTCGATCCCTCCCCAGCCAGCCACACCTGGAGTGGTGCCATGGCTCAAAGGGTGTCTGCAAAGTGAGCAGGGTCCCTCCAACAGGTGGGGTCCCTTGGCCTAGCCTGCAGGGATCAGGCAGAAAGTGGTTCTCTCACATCCCCTGAAGGGTCCGAGAGTGAGACGGCACTCTGAAAAGTTACTGTCATACAAGGTGTGGAACGCAAATGCAAGTGTGCAGTAAACCAGATTTGGGGCTGACAGTGCCCCAGCAACAACATAACCCATGGCCAAAGGTGGAATCACGTGGCCCAGAGAGGAATCAGGCTCCCTCCTCTCTGGTTTGGGGTGTGTCACCCAAGAATTGCCGCTACCAAGTCATTGCAGCTCGGCAACTTCTGCATTGAGCGTCTTCCTCCTGGTGGTCAGTGCGTGTCATAGCAACCGGTTGGACAGTCGGACACTTAACATATTAGCCTTTTATATATATAGATAGATAGCTTGAACTAAAATTAACCTTTTGATATAATCAGCAGGGTAAGTATCCTTGAGAAAGCACATACTTCTACAAGGTCAGGTCTAAAAGACTAAACAGAGATTTTAGCAAAACACCCAGGGGTTTGGACTTGTTTGGAAAAGTCAAGATAGGGGCTGCCGCCTTCGGCAAGGTCCCTTCAAAGGCCCCTGACCTTTCGGAGAATCCTCCTTACAGACATTCCAACCAAGTCCTGTGCTTCCCCACATCTCCCTCCTTTTTGTTTTGCTGGCTGCAGAAGACAGAGGGAGGCAGCGAACTTTCTGCTTTGGAAGGGTGGGGTCCATGGAGCGCGTTTACTGCTCGAGTTCCAATTTTGTAGACTATAAGAAAAACAGAGAATTATAATGACAGCAATAGTTAGTCTAATTAAGAAGACAGGATGTCTTCTAGTAAGGTGTAGGGGACAGGATTATAAAGGGGAATGGGCTGTAGTTACATGCAGGCCTGGGATTTGTAGACATTGTTAGGCGATGAGAGGATGTTGATTCCTGGTAGGTCGGTCTGACCATGTTTATTGGTTTTGCTTCCTGGATTCATAGTTGAGTCACGTTCCTAATTATTTTGTATAGGCCTTGAAAATAAAATTTTAAGAAATTAAAATGTTCAAGTTAAAGTTAACTAAATCATTTTAAAACAGTGTAACTAGAGAGAAGAGATAGATTAGGTTAACACACTTTGAAAAGGTTGCAAGTGGGAATACCATACTACCATATTTTCTATTCATTCCTTCTATTTTTGGAATGTCTTAAAGATTTATTTTTTTATTCTTTTTAAAATATTTTTTTTCAGAGACATAGAAGAATTGAAAAACTGTCAAACCTCAGAAGGATGGCAGGGGAGGGTGGGCAGGGTTGGGGGTAGAGATCAACCAAAGAACTTGTATGCATATCAGCATAACCGATGGATGTAGACAATAGGCCTGGGCTGGGAGGTAGGGGCAAGCTGGGAAAGGTCAATGGGGGTAAAAGGGACATATGTAATACTTTCAACAATAAATTGATTGAAAGAGAGGAAGGGAGAGGAAGAGAGAAATAGAAACATCAATGTTGAGAGAGAATCATTGATCAGCTGGGGATGGAGCCCACAACCCAGGCATGTGCCCTGACCGGGAATCGAACCATGACCTCCTGGTTCATAGGGCAAGGCTCAACCACTGAGACACACTGGCTGGGCTATTTATTTATTCTTGATATTTCATATATGAGTTTGCCTATGTCTAACATACTACTTGTTTACTCATTATCTATAGTTACATCCTATATCACAGTACCTAAATTCCTTATGCAATCCCTTAAGCCCATATCCTGTGAGCTTCAACTATATATCATAAAATAATAGTTTATTTGCTATCTATGCTTTACAGTTTAGTAAGTTTCACCATTTTTCTTGTATTTGATAACATAGTTTAATATTCTCAAACAATTTCCACATTACAACATTAGAAAGATAATCACAACTTTTGTAAAGGCAAAGATCAACCTTAAGGAAAAAAAGTAGTTATAAGAGTAGAGTTTTAATGTTCTCACCACAACAATATCAAAATGATAAATTATGTGAGGTAAAGGCTTTTAACTAACCTTATTGTGGTAAACATTTCACCCTATATATGTGTGTATCAAATCATTGTACACCTAAAAGGTTTTGATCACTCAGTGCCATCAGCAGGTGTGAGAAGTGGCTGGTGGCCCTAATTTCCCCTGAGGACTCTCTACCTCCCCCTGCTCCTGATGGGCAATTGGGACAGCAGCCACTGCTAGCACCCACTGCTGGCACCAGCTGCAGGGATCGGAAGTCATGATGGGAGAGGCCTGGCGGGGACCCCGAGGATGGGCCAAGACCCGCCCCTATGCCCACTGCAGCTTCACGGCCTACAGTTCTTTTCAAGGTGCACAAATTCAGGCACTGGGCCCCTAGTATATGTATATTTGAATTCTCATGAATTACTGATAATTCAAATTCTCATGGATTAATGAGATGAATTCTCACGGATTAACCCAATTTCATATATATATACTAGAGGCCCTGTGCACAAAAAGTTGTGCACTTGGAGGGGAGGGGTGTCCCTCAGCCCGGCCTGTGCCCTCTCGAAGTCTGGGACCCCTTGGGAGATAACGACCTGCTGGCTTAGGCCTGCTCCCAGGTGGCAGAGGGCAGCCCCAATCCCTAGGTGCAGCCGCTGGTCAGGCTCAGAGCAGGGCCGATTGGGGAGTTGGGGCGCTGCCCCCTGTCATGCACAGAGCAGGGCGGATCGGGAGGTCGCGATGCCACCCTCAGTCACGCTCAGGGTAGGGCCGATTGGGGGGTTGGGGCACCACCCCCTGTCACACTCAAGGCAGGGTCGATGGGGAGGTTGCGGTGCCACTCCCTGTCACGCACAGAGCAGGGCCAATCAGGGGGTTGGGGTGCTCCACCCTGTCACACACAGAGCAGGGCGGATCAGGGAGTTGGGGCGCCGCCCTCTATCACCAACAGAGCAGGGCTGATCAGGGGGTTGGGGCGCCACCACTGTCACACTCAGGGCAGGGCTGATGGATAGGTTATGGCTCTACCCCATCACGCACAGAGCAGGGCCCATGGGGTGGGGGTTGGGGCGCCGCCTTCTATCACCCACAGAGCAGGGCCGATCAGGGGGTTGGGGCGCTGCCCCCTGTCACACATAGAGCAGGCCGATCAGGGGGTTGGGGCGCAGCACCCTGTCACACACACAGAGCCGCATGGCGATCATGGGGTTGGGGAGCTCCCCCTATCAGGCACAGAGCAAGGCAGATAGGGAGGTTGTGGCCCCGCCCCCTGTCACACACAGAGCCGCAGGGCGATCAGGGGGTTTAGGCGCTGCCCCCTGTCACACTGATCCCGGTGCCGGGAGGCATATTACCCTTTTACTATATAGGATAGAGGCCTGGTGCACAGGTTGAGGCTGGCTGGTTTGCCCTGAAGGGTGTCCTGGATCAGGGTGGGGGTCCCCACTGGGGTGCCTGGCCAGCTTGGGTGACGGGCTGAGGGCTGTTTTCAGGCTGGCGAGTGACTGAAACTCCCAACCGCTCCTTTTTTTCTTCTTTTTTTATTCTGGGCCAGTTTTAGCTTTGAGGCTTGGCTCCAGCTCTTAGGCCTCCGCTGCTGAAAGCAGGTTTCTGGCCTTTGTTTACCTTCTGTATTTGAAACAACGTTGCGATCCTGCTGGCTGAAGCCCAACGGACTAAAGCAGGTTTCTGGGGTTTTGTTTAGCTTCTATATTTGTAACATAGTTGCTTATAGTTGCAGCTCAGAGATCTGCATTGGCAGGCAGGGAACGTTGGAGTCCTCCGTCACTGAAGCAAGCAAGCCTCATGTCACTTTAAGCTGCCTGGCTGCCAGCCGCCATCTTGGCTGGCAGTTAATTTGCATATCTCGCTGATTAGCCAATGGGAAGGGTAGCGGTCGTATGCTAATTACCATGTTTCTCTTTTATTAGATAGGACTAGAGGCCCGGTGCACAAAAATTTGTGCACTTGGGGGGAGGGGTGTCCCTTAGCCTGGCCTTTGCCCTCTTGCAGTCTGGGATCCCTCGGGAGATAACGACCTGCTGGCTTAGGCCCTGCTCTGTGCGTGACAGAGGGAAGCCCCAATCCCTAGGTGCAGCCCCTGGTCGGGCTCAGAGCAGGGCCGATTGGGGAGTTGGGGCGCTGCCCCCTGTCATGCACAGAGCAGGGCAGATCGGGAGGTTGCGATGCCACCCTCAGTCACTCTCAGGGTAGGGCTGATTGGGGGGTTGGGGCACCGCCCCCAGTCACACTCAAGGCAGGGTTGATGGGGAGGTTGCGGCGCCACCCGCTGTCACGCATAGAGCAGGGCCAATCAGGGGGTTGGGGCGCTGCCCCCTGTCATGCACAGAGCAGGGCCCATCAGGGGGTTGGGGAGCTCCCCCATGTCACGCACAGAGCAGGGCCCATCAGGGGGTTGGGAACCTCCCCCCTGTCACTCACAGAGTAGGGCCAATAGGGGAGTTGGGGCACCACCTTCTGTCACCCACAGAGCAGGGCCGATCAGGGGGTTGGGGCGCCGCCACTCTCACACTCAGGGAAGGGCCGATGGGGAGGTTATGGCTCTACCCTGTCACACACAGAGCAGGGCCGATCAGGGAGTTGGGGCACTGCCCCCTGTCACACACAGAGCCGCAGGGCGATCAGGGCGTTTGGGCGCTGCCCCCTGTCACACTGATCCCGGTGCCAGGAGGCCTCTCGGCTCTGCTGATACCGGTGCTGGGAGGCATATTACCCTTTTACTATATAGGATAGAGGCCTGGTGCACAGGTTGGGGCCGGCTGGTTTGCCCTAAAGGGTGTCCTGGATCAGGGTGGGGGTCCCCACTGTGGTGCCTGGCCAGCTTGGATGAGGGGATGATGGCTGTTTGCAGCTGGTCGCACACCCTTCAGGGTGGGGGGTCCCCACTGGGGTGCCTGGCCGGTCTGGGTGAGGGGCTGAGGGCTGTTTTCAGGCTGGCGAGTGACTGAAACTCCCAACCGCTCCTTTTTTTCTTCTTTTTTTATTCTGGGCCAGTTTTAGCTTTGAGGCTTGGCTCCAGCTCTTAGGCCTCCGCTACTGAAAGCAGGTTTCTGGCATTTGTTTACCTTCTGTATTTGAAACAACGTTGCGATCCTGCTGGCTGAAGCCTGACGGACTAACGCAGGTTTCTGGGGTTTTGTTTAGCTTCTATATTTGTAACATAGTTGCTTATAGTTGCAGCTCAGAGGCTGGCAGTGGCAGGCGGGGAACATTGGAGCTCTCCGTCACTGAAGCAAGCAAGCCTCATGTCACTTTAAGCTGCTGGCTGCCGGCCGCCATCTTGGCTGGCAGTTAATTTGCATATTGCCCGGATTAGCCAATGGGAAGGGTAGCGGTCGTATGCTAATTACCATGTTTCTCTTTTATTAGATAGGATTATTGATTTCAGAGAGGGGAAGAGTGGGAGAGAGAGATAGAAACATCAATGATAAGAGAATCATTGATTGTCTGCCTCCTGCACACCCCCCACTGAGGATCAAGTCCACAACCTGGGTATGTGCCCCAACTGGGAATCAAATTGTGACCTCCTGGTTCACAGGTTGATGCTCAATCACTGAGCCACACCAGCCAGGCTCATATATAGTTTAAAGTGTAGCATTATGACTATTAATACAGAGCTCTTTCTATCATATGACTTGGGTTTAAAACCAATGCAAATATAAACATGAATATGATGTGGTCTCTGAGTTTGAGTAGTTCTAAGTAGAGGAAAAGAAAGAGTAATTATTACCAGAATAAAAATGTCACAAAAATAATGGAAGAGAGAATGCTATCTCTAATAGCATAGCAAAAACCTTCTTACAAGAGCCAAAAGGTTGGATTTGTTGAATACAAGTTTGCAAGATGGTTAGTTAAGAAGAAAACAGACAAACCATGCAGAAAAGATAGGGAGACATAAAAGAACATAGCACAGGACAATTTGGAATGGCTGGAGTATAGCCTTTCTTCAGGTTGTATTATGAATAGAACAGTAAGATAACTAGTGTCCACAATATAAAAGGCCTCATAAGACTTTGTTAGGAGATTTGGACTTTATTTTTAGACAGTGAGGAATTACAAAAGATGTTTAAACATGGGTGTGAATTAATCAGATCTGTCTTGACAGCCATCGTCCAGTTTGGGTCTGACAGCTCAGATTCAGATCTTGGTTTCAACCTTGAGTAACCATTGTTTCCTGCCAGCCTCTAGCGCTCTGTCCAACAAGCACCCTTGATGTACCAACACCTTTTTATAATCCCCAGTCAACGTCCTCTCCTCCAAACACACACAGAGAAGCACGCGTTGTCTTTATTGATTATACTGTGGGCTGACGTTTCTCTTGTATTTTTCTACATGTGCAAATCTCAAGTATCCCTTTACATAGCCTGAGTCCTATTCTTTCTATAAGGTCCTCTTGAATTTAAAAAGAAAAATTGTAAAGCATGGGCTTCGAAGTCAACCAGTTCTACTTCCTCATTCCATTCTACGCTGATTTCCTATAAGAATCTTGAAAATGTTTCCTATTATTTAGTTCTTAGTTGTATATCCTCATGCACAGTCCCCTTGTAGTTTCATTTGTAAGTCTTATTACCATAAAGATTTTTTAATAACTATATGCCTTTAATATATTTATTTACTTTTAAAAGCAAAACTCTGAGAAGTTATATCATTAACTTCCTAGGCAGCTCAAAATATCATTATTAATCATCAAAATTCAAAGTATGTACATTCATAAGAGTAATTCCAAGAGTTTAGATATTTGATCAGGAATACAGAACAATGGCTGTCTTCAATTATTCTTGTCACAATTGTTGAAGATATGGCCTGGAACACAGAACAAGAAAGAGTGTTAGTAGAGTCCTGGTAACAGGTGAAATTAATTGTACTCCAAATAGAAGGTACTTCTGTTCATTTCTGAAAGGGCTCTCTATTTAATCTCCAGCCTGAACACATTAAAAGTCTCCTTTTGTTGTGAATGACATGTATTCAGGTGTCACTCAGAATTGGGAAACACCCCTTTTGACTGGTGCCTGGGAACCTTTAGGGCTTCTGGGATGAACAAAAGGGTTCTCTCCAAATACAAAGGCTCAAATGTCTGTTATCTCTGGGCCCCTCAAGAAGCAACTACTGTTCTACCAATGATTAAAACAACAAAAACAAAAACAAAAAGCAAAACAAAACCCTTTGAACTTTGTTAGTAAAATGGCAAGAGAATTTGTTGTGCTTAAAATTTTATTTTACATTCGCTTTATTCACTAGTAAAATGTGCCAAATCAATTTTGATTTTAAACTTTGAATTTAAAAATGGACTTATTTAGACAACCTCAAATGGAAAAGTGTAGAATTTGAACATAAATTTGAAAGTGTTATTTAATATTTACTCAATGGGCTTAAGGACATGGAACTATTATAGGCAATCTATAAAGCTGTTTTCAAAGAATTGTGTGCAGTAGTTTTTATAATTAAATCAAGAAAAGGAACAGCCAGAACTGTGAAACTTCAAAATTTGAATTATAGGGAAAAATGAATAAAAAGAATTTTCCAAATTTCATAAGAAAAAAGATTGATAAATTCAACTACAAAATCATCTTAAACTGTACAACAAAAAGTCCATAGGGAAAATAAAAAGAAAATAAAAAATATTTACAATATACATATCTGAGAAAAAGCAAATTTTGTTAGCACACAATGGGCTCTTAAAATTTAATAAAAGGACAAAGACTCCATGGAAAAATGGACAAAGGTTATGAAGAAATACTATACAAATGGAAATATAAATGTCCAATAATCATATAAAAGATAGTCAACCTCAAGCACAATTAAAGAGAGGCAAAACAAAATGAGATATTTTTTTACTTATCAACTGGTAAGGATAAAAAGTTTGATCACAGCCTGTGTTTGCAAGACATTCTCAAACACTATTAGAGGATAATATATATATCATCACTAGAGATAATTTGGCAGATACTCTTTAAACCAATACTCCCACAATTAGAAATGTATAAGTATATTCACATGTGCATATAAAAATATATTCCCAAGAATGTTTGCTGTGGCTCTATAAGAGCACTAAATTGTAAAAACCTAAATATCTATTAATGGAGAATTTGTAATTTACCTCTATAAAATAATATACTATGCAACCATAAAAGGATATATAAGTACAGATACATAGATGATAGATAGATAGATAGATAGATAGATAGATAGATAGATAGATAGATAGAAAGATACAGAAATGTAGAAATGTGGAAAGATGCTGAAGAATTATTAAGAAAAAGCATGTTGAAGAACCATGGATATAGCATGATTGCATTTGCGTTAAAAAAAAAAAAAGATGGAGACACAAGTTTAAGCAACAAGAGAAAAACTAGCGGCTGAACTTCATCAAAATTAAAAAATTGTGTGTTTCAAAGGACATCATAATGAAAGTGAAAATACAATCCACAGAATGGGCGAATAAATGTGCAAGTCATATATGTAATAAGAGATTTATATTCAAAATATATAAAAACTCTTTCAATTCAACAACAAAAGGGCAAATAACTCAATATAAAATGGGCAAAGGATCTAAATAGACATGTTCCCAAAGAAGATATACAAATGGCTAATGAATACATGAGAACATGTTCAACATGGTTAGTTTTTAGGGAAATGCAAATCAAAACCACGATGAGATACCATTTTACTTCTACTATAATGTCACAAATAAAAGACAGGCAACAAGTGTTAGGAGATGCGGAATTGGAACCCTCATACATTGCTGCTGAGGTTGTAAAATCATGCACTCATGTGGAAAATGTTAAATGGCAGCCCTAGCTGATTTGGCTCAGTAGTTGGAGTGTTAGCCCACGGACTGAAGGGTCATGGGTTTGACTCTGGTCTAGGGCATATACCTCAGTTGCAGGCCCGATCCCTGCCCCAGTCGGTGTGTATCACATTGATGTTTCTCTCTCCTCAGTCTCTCCCCCTCCCTTCCACTTTCTCTAAAAATCAATGGAAGAATATCCTCAGGTGAGGATTAACAACAACAACAACAACAAAAAATGTTAAACACAGAGTTTACCGTTATCTCCTGCAATTCCACTCTTACATTTATGCCCAAGAGAATTGACAGCAGGTGTTTACACAAAACCTTGTACATGAATGTTCATAGCAACATTATTCACAATAGCCAAAAAGTGGAAACTGAAATGTCTATCTACTGATGAATGAATAAACAAAATATGGAGTAGCCACACAATGGAATACTATACCAGGTATAGTTGTAGGAAAGATGGAACATGATGCATATTCTGCAACATGGATGAACCTTTAAAATACTGTGCCAAGTAAAAGAAGCCAGACACAAAAGGCCATATTTTACATGATTCCATTTATGTAAAATGTTCAGAATAGAAAACTCCATAGAGACAGAAACTAGATTAGGAGTTGCCAGGGGCAGGGGGGAAAGGGGTGATATGTATAGGGTCTCTTTTTGGGTGATCAAATGTTCTGGAATTAGATAGTGATGATGGCTTTACAACCTTGTGAATATACTAAATATCCCTGAATTGTAAAGTTTATAAATTTTAATATTAAAGTATTTGAATCATATCTCAGTATAGCTGTTATTTTTAAAAGGTAAGGAGCTAGAGACTTATGTATAATCTGAATTTGTTAGTTTATTGAACTTGGTGAAGTGCAAGCAGGAAACTACTCATTCTCCTCACTGGACTTCAGACAAGCTCTGTATAATCTTCCATTTTGGACAAAATCTCAGGCAAATCCCTTTAACTTTTCCCTGTCACTCTCTGAATGAACAAAAAGCCTCATTTACAGGCATCAAAAAGTCCAATCCAGTCTAATATCAAGGATTTAATCTTATCTAGCTCAAAGCTTCTTTCCGCCTCCTTCATTCTTCACTATTCATCTACCTTCCTCTACCCATTCAACTCCTCTGCCTTTAACTCTACCTCCTAAAACAGGTGTAGTCACCATCTGGTAGATGTTCAGATACTGGCTCTTCTCTCTCAGGCTGCTTTTGTGAGCTCTCTGGACACCTCTTCCCCATTCTCGCCCTCAGTGACACTGTGCTTTCTCAGGCAGGCCGGGCTTTCTCAGACCCAACCCACACGCCATTGTCTGTTTGGGTCGTCTCACCCTGGGTGGCTGTCATCTTAGGTAGGATCCTTACAAGGCAATTTAGCCCACTTCCCTTCTCTGGTACATGCTTCGCTCACAGAAAACTTCTGGAGGTGCAGGGACTCTGCTCAGGGTTCAGAGGCCAGCCTTTCTCTTTTAACATTTTTTTTTAAACATTTTTTTATTGATTCTTTACAGAGAGGAAGGGAGAAAGATAGTTAGAAACATTGATCAGCTGCCTCCTGCACACCTCCTACTGGGGATGTGCCCGCAACCAAGGTACATACCATTGACCGGAATCAAACCTGGGACCCCTGAGCCTGCAGGCCAGATGCTCTATCCACTGAGCCAAACTGATTAGGGCTCTTTTAATCTTTTTATACCTTGAGAAATATAATACCAAGAAAGATTGTATATAATGGATATGTGCACTACAAAGAACAACAATATAAATAATAAAATTAACATCGATAGCCCTGGTCGATGTGGCCCAATTGGTTGGGCATTGTCCCGTGCACCAAAAGATTGCCAATTTGATTCCTGGCTGAGGGCACATGTCCCGGTTTTGGGCTCTATCCCTTGTGGCTGACTGATATTTCTCTCTCTCTCTCTCAAAATCAATAAAAATACACTTTAAAAAATTAATATCCATATACATACCTCCCATATGCTCTCTTAAGGAGAACATTGCTGAAAGATCCCATCACAAGGAAAAAAAAAACAATTTTTTTCTTTCCTTTTTTTGGTATCTCTATGAGATGACAGATGTTAATTAAACTTATTGTGGTAATCATTTCACAACATATGTGAGAAGTCATTATGCTGTATACCTTAAGCTGTGTGTCAATTACATCTGGATAAAACAGTGAGGGGAAGAGGAGAGGACATGGCCAGTTTCTTTGAATTCTCTGTCTTTCCCTCCCAGGTTGCATTTCTTTCCCTCCCCTACCAGAGATAATTGTGAATTTTGTGTTAATTTTTTAATTTTATTATTTTTTTACATTTTTAAAATAAATTTTGCCATATATATATTTCTAAGCAATACATTGTTACCTGTGCCTGCTTTTGAATTTTATATAAATGGAATCATACTCTGGACCCTGGAGTCAGATTACCTGGATTCAAATCCGTCCCCTCCCCATTGTTAGACATGTAACCTTGGGCAGTTATTTAACCTTTCTGTGCCTCAGTTTCTGCGTCTGTAGGCCAAACGCAATAATAGTAGTTGTGTCATTGAATTGTTTAGAATACTGAGTGAATTAATAACTATAAAATATCTGGTCCAACCCTAGTAATTGTATGCTAAATGTTGGTTAAATAAAATACATTCTATGTATATTATTCTATAACATTAATTTTTTTCTTTAACATAATTTTTAAAATATTTACATATTCAAGGTTGTGTGTGTGTGTGTGTGTGTGTGTGTGTGTGTGTGTTTTAATCCTCACCGAGGATATTTTTTCATTGATTTTTTTAGAGATAGTGGAAGGGAAGGGGAGAGACAGAGAAAGAGAAATATCAATGCGAGAGAGATATTGATTGGTTGCCTCCTATATGCACCCCAGAAGGCAGAGATCAAGCTTGCAGCCTAGGTACTTGCCTTTGACTGGAATCAAACCTGGGACCTTTCAGTCCAAAGGTCGGAGCTCTATCCACTGAGTCAAACCGGCTAGGGCAAGGCTGTGTTTTTTAAATGTCTCTAAAACATTCTAGTGTACCATAATTTTTTTGTCTATTCTACTTTCCATTGATATTTGAGATATTTTCAGATTGAAGCTATTTAAAAGTTGTTCATATCTTTTGATCATTTTTTTCTATTTATTATATTCTGGATTTTTCAAAGTAAATTGTAGCTATACCTTATATACTCTGCATTTAATCCATTGTCAGTTTTATGCAAGCAAATACATTTTCATAGAATTGTACCTTCACGCTTTTGATAGTATTTATTTAATTCAGCAAAATTTTTAACATTTTATTTTGAGATAATTGCAGATTCACTGATGGTGTGTTTTTACAGAGAAGGCCTTAATTTTAACATAGTCAAATTTATCTCTTTGCTTTATGATTAGTGCTTTTTGCATCTTAAGAAAGTCTTCGCTATCTGAGGTCATGAATACGATCTCCTACGTTATCTAATGAAATGTTTATAATTTTGCATTTTATATTAAGATCTTTAAAGCACCTGGATTAATTTTTATTATTTTTAGTATGACATGGGATAGTGGTCCATTTTCATATTTTTCTTATTCAGAATTTCCTGGTGTCATTTATGGGAAAGTTCCTCCTTCCTCCATATCTCCAGTGCCATCTCTGCCACAGATCAAATATCTACAGATTGTGGGGGTTTTCTCTGAGGTTTGAAATCATATCTTTCTCTTTAATAAAAAAATGTATTGATTTGTTGCTGGGATACAGGGATACTATTGACTTTTTAATAATGATTTCTAGCTGGCAACCTTGTAAATATTAATAATTTGTCCATGGGTTATTTTATGTTTTCAATGCCAACAAGCAGCTGCAAATAGTTACAGTTTTCTTTCTTTCTTTCCAATCTTGAAACATTCTTTCTGATCTGGCCTGATTGCAGTGGTGAGAACTCCCAGGACAATGTCCAAAAGAAGAGCCATAATGGACAGACATCCTTTCTTGTTCCTGATTTTAAAGGGAATGCTTCTAATGCATCACTATTAAGTACAATACTTGCTATATTTTGTTTGTGTGTATATATGTAGATATCTTTTATAAAATAAAATTTCTTTCTATTCCTATTTTACTAAGAGCTTTTTATCAAGAATAGTTGCTAAATGTTATGCAATGATTTTTCTGCACCTATTGCAATAATAGTGTTTCTGCATTAAAATTTTAATAAAGATAATATTTTAATATTGAACAAACCTATTCCTATAATAAAACCAACCTGAACTTGATATTTCACCTTAATAATGCATTGTAAGGCTTAATTTGCTAATATCTCATTTAGGGCTATAATTTCCTTTTAAAAAACATATATGTTTATTGATTTCAGAGAGGAAGGGAGAGGGAGAGAGAGATAGAAACACCAATGATGAGAGATAATCATTGATTGGCTGCCTCCTGCAAGCCCCACACTGGGGATCGAGCCTGAAACCCAGGTATATGCCCTAATAGGGAATCGAACTGTGACCTCCTGGTTCATAGGTTGATGCTCACGATGGCTGGGCTAATTTCCTTTTTTTGATGTTGCTTTTCTTTGCATTCTTGTCTGAATTTGGCATCAAGCTCATATCATTTTGCCTCTTGTTCCTGTCCAAGGAACTATCTGATGGGCAGACAGACGTAAGGCAAATGCCATTCACAGTTCTCTTACTCACATAGATTCACACTTTTGTTGTTTCTGGCCTCAGCTCACTCATGTATTTAAATTTTTTTTTAATACACATTTTGTTTTAAAGACTTTTTCCCCATAGAGCAATTTTTGGTTTATGGCAAAATTGAGCAGAAGGTACAGAGATTTCCCGTGTACCCCCTGCCTCCATACATGTATAGCCTCTTCCATTATCAATATTACTCGCCTGAATGGTACATTTGTTACAGTTGATTATCCTACAGTGACACATTATAGTAACTCAAAGTCCACAGTTTATATTAGGTGTGTACAGTCTATGGCTTTGGACACATGTAAAACGACATATGTCCATCATTAGAGTATCATAAGAGTATTTTCACTGCCATAAAAATTCTCTGTGCTCTGCCTGTTCATCCTTTTTTCTCCCCCCTCTACCCCCAGCCTCCCAACCCCTGGAAACCACTGATCTTTTTACTTTCTCCATACTATTGCCTTTTCCAGAATGTCATCTACACTAATAAAAGAGAAACATGCAAATTGGTGTCACTCCACTACGCCCACCAGCCAATCAGGGTGAGTATGCAAATTAACCCAATAAAGATGGTGGTTAATTTGCAAACGCAGGCGTGGAGTGAAGACTGAAGGCTCTGCCGGAGTGAAGACTGAAGACTGAAGACTGAAGAGGCTTGGCCTCTCCGCTGCGGACAGACCAAAGGCCTGGGTCCCGGGTGCTGGAGGTAAACCAGTGCCGGCAGCCAGGGGAAGGAAGGCCTATTGCACGAATCTTGTGCAACGGGCTTCTAGTATAATTAGAATCACATAGTATGTCAGCGATTTTCAACTGGTGTGCCACAAGGATTTTTTAAAATTGATTTCAGAGGGGAAGGGAGAAGGAGTGAGAGATAGAAACATCAATGATGAGAGAGAATCATTCATTGACTGCCTCCTGCACGCCCCACACTGGGGATCGAGCCTGAAACCTAGGCATGTGCCATGACCGGGAATCAAACCATGAACCTTCTGGTTCCTAGGTCAACGCTCAACCACTGAGCCACACGGCTGGGCCTGCAAAGATTTTTAAAGCATGCAACACCAGACTATTTGGTTACAGGCACTAATCTCTTTTCCTTTAGATTCAAAAAAGAAAAAAAGACAACCACCAGCACAATAGCTGTCTGGTGTAAATGAATTAAAATTATACTTTTTTTTTGGTCAGATCAGCAAAAAATATAAAATATTTTTTGGTGTGCTGCAAAATTTTAGTAACTAGTTTATATGTGCCATGAGATAAAAAGGTTGAAAATCGCTACAATGTATAGCCATTTCAGATTGGCTTCTTTTACTTAGTAATATGCATTTAAGTTTCTTTTATGTCTTTTCATGACCTGATAGCTCATTTCCTTTTAACACTGGATCTAACACAATTATGATTATTCATTCACCTACTGAAAGACATCTTGGTTGCATCCAAGTTTGGGCTATTCTGAATAAAGCTGCTGTAAACACCCATACACAGATTTTTTGAGTGCACATGGAAGTTTTCAACTCCTTTAGGTCTATACCAAGCAGCACAGTTGCTGGATCATAAGTATGGTAACAGTATGTTTAGTTTTGTAAAAAAGCACCAAGCTGTTTTCCCTACCATTTTGCATTCTGAGTAGCAAAGAACAAGAGTTCCTGTTGCCCCACATTCTTGCCATCATTTGGTGTTATCAGTGTTCTAGATTTGGGCCGTTCTAATAGGAGTGTAGAAATACCTCATTGTTGGTGTAATTTGGATTTTCCTGTTGACATAGTATGTGGAACATCTTTTCATATGCTTATTTGCCAACAGCATGCCATCTTTGGTGAAGTGTCCTTTAAGGTGTTTGGCCCATTTTTTAATTGGGTTGTTTGTTTTCTTATTATAGAGTTCTTTGTATATTTTGAATAACAGTCGTTTATTATATGTGTGATTTGCAAATATTTTCTCTTGGTTTGTGACTTGTCTTCTCATTTTCTTTACTCTGTCTTTTGCATAGGAGCAGGTTTTTTTTTTTTTAATTTTAATGAAGTCCTGCTTATCAAGATAATTTCTTTCATGGATTATGCCTTTGGCTGAAAAGTTTTTATCCAGAATGTGTGATGATTTGTACCAGGAGGGTGTTCACTGAACCTCAAGTATGCCATACAATTGGAAGCAGAAATTCTCATTGGCTTTTTCTAGGTAAGAATTAAGCACTTACTTCTGTCTACATTATTCCCAGTGGACATCAGGTAACTTCTTCCATGTTCTGTCACCAGCTCCACTCCTGTCCTGCAACACTCAGTCAGCAAGTTCTGCAGCCCATGTAGGTAAGCAGGGTGGGGAGAAAAGGGTGGGAAAAAAGACTGTAGGACATAGGTCTCCCACCTGGCAGACCATCCCTATTTTCTTTTTCTTTTTAAAAAAATTTATTTATTTTGTTGTTTAAGGTATTACAAATAGTAGTACATACGTCTCCTCCCACCTCCTCCATTGACCTACCCCCTGACCTCCCCTAACCACTCCCCCTCCCCCTGCCCTCCAGTGACCACCCCTACTTTCAATAAGTACATTTCTTGGTGCTCTTCTCATTTAGATTGTTATAAGAGAGAAGTATACACAGTAATACTGCTCTTGTAAGGTAGTTTTACTTTCCAGTGTTGCTGGCAGTGGGAAATGGCTGCAGAACTAAGCAGAGTCTCCAGAAGGCATCTCGTTAGATCAAAGGAGTACTAATATTGTTCATCTATGGTTTTCAACTCTGGGGCCGTAACAGAAACACCTAAGTTCTACTTAACTTCCTATTAAATACAGATGCATTAGCACATGAGTAGGAATATATATGCCTAGCAAGTTTCTGAAAGGAGAAACATAAAACAGATCATTGTGGCTATCGCTGGGAAATGGGAATCATGAGTTGGTGGGGAAGGGTTATTGTTTTCCTTTATATTATTTTCTATTGTTTATTTTTTTAACGATAGCATATTTCAAATTTATTGTTTAAAATGTCTTGAAAAAAACACACCCTGATTTTTAAAATTTAATGATCACAAAGAAGTAAGTTTGAGAATGATTGAGAGGTAAAGGAGCAAAAGAAAACTTTTTTACATGTTTTGTTTATAAATGTTCATTGAAGAGACATCTATTGTCCATTCATTTGCGTAGTAAGCACTGGGAAATGTAGAGGTAACCTTTAGTCTACTGGGGAAATGAACACTAACATAAATAATTCAAGGGAGTAGACGAAGGTGTGGAAAATGGGAACAATTGTGTGTCTGAGATTTCAAATTGGAAAATATGTCTGCTCTGCACCAAATATTCTATTCCACCAGTACACCTTCCATACCATAAAGATGTTGAAAGTCTTTCCAAAACAAAAGAAAATCTTCCCACTGACGGCTTAGATTTCCTGTAACTATTCGTCAAGCCCTTCTCTCTCGTATGGGTGCCACACTGAGGTGAGTACTTGCTTTGTATTCTGCACATGAGTAATTTTGCTCAGTGCTATTCGCATCGATGATTTCATTCAACCATGTGATGATACTGATATGAACTGACATCTACCTTTGTTATTTATAAAATACTTTCCAGTAGCTCAGTACTTCCCATAAATGATTTTGTAGGTTTCTCAGCCAAGGTGTGATTTATACCAGTAAATATTTTGCTTTAAAAAAGGCAACTTTATGGAAAAGGCAAAACTTTAGAGACAGTTTTAAAAGGTAAGTGGTTGCCAGGAGTTCATGGGGAAGAAGGAAAGGGTAAACAGGTGAAGCATGAGATGTTTAGGGCCGTTAAACTACACTGTATGATACTGTAATGTGGACACGTCATTATACATTTATCAAAATCCATAGAACATATAGTACAAAGAGCATACCCTAATGTCAACTCCAGGCTTTGGTTAATAACAATGTATTGATATTGGCTCATCAATTGTAACAAATGTATTGCACTAATGCAAGATGTTAATGCAGTATATTTGTTACAAAATACAAACTTAGGTGGGTTGGAGGAGGCATACAGAACTCTCTTTACACTCAATATTTCTGTAAAGCTAAAACTGCTCAAAAATAAAGTAATTAATTTAAAAAATAAAAGGCAACTTTGTATTTTAGTTGCCTCTAAAGTTTTGCTTTGCTGCTTCACCTTTAAATACAAATACTTGCATTTAATAGTGAAAAGAATCAATGTTGCTTTTTTTTCTGGGCAAACCTTTTTTCTTTTTTTGTAATCAAAGGAGGTGATATTATTTTTTGAAAGTGTGACAAATTTTTTAGCAGTTTATGCTCTGGTATCTAATGCAAATAACTAGCTGGAGCAGTATAATCTACTTTTCACATATTTATCGTCAAAGTGCCTATTATCATATTTAAATTTTGGCTGCTGGCGTGGTCACTACATTCCCGATTCATTTATCCCAGCATGTAAGATTCCCATCCTAAAAGAAAATATTTTGGAAGATATCCTTTCTAGTCTTTCTCTCTTAAAATCTGTTTAAAACACATTTCTTCTTTAAAAAAACAAAGAACAACAACAAGAAACTTCTGACACTACACTACAAAAACTTGTGAATCACTCAGATTTTCCGAAGAGTGCTTACTCTTCAATTTTTATTTCTGTCTTCTCTTTGCATCCAGCGATAATTGCCTAAACACTTTATGCCAGATGGTGTGTGTGCTAAGCACTTACATCTATTTAATCTCCAAGATAACCCTTCTTAGGAGGAGGTGTGGTTTCTATTTTAGTAAAACTGAAGAGAGTTGGCTTCAGTTTTATTTTATTATACATTAGGCCTTGTCGGACACCAAATAGCCTTCTGGTTTCAAGGACTTTACTGTGATTTTGTGTTTGGTTTGCACTATTTTAATGTGAGCCCTCTTACACATTGCTGCACTATTTTGTGACTAAGTTCTTGTCCGTGTGCAGGCTGTGTAGCCAAAGGGAAAGGGTAAACTCTGGAGGGAAAGCACTGAATCCTTTTTCTCTGTTTCAATGAATTCTTATTCTAGGACAGGGGTGGGCAACCTTTTTGTGAGTGTGTGCCAAAACCAGCAAAATCTCTGACTCAAAATTCTTCTGCATGCCAACCCTAATTTTTTGAGAACATGTTACGCCTACTTGATATCTCTTAAGATGTACGTATGTGAAGTACCTTGAAGAAATAATAAAATTCACTCGGGCGACAAAAACACAGTATATGATGATGAAAAATACATTTATTTTTTAATGTATACATGTACACTGATAGTCCGACAGAAAACTTTATGACTCCGTTTGATATTATCAGTGGGACTTTTGCTGCTGCATCACTGATGACAGAGATTTTACATCAGGTTTATATTTCGTGACCTTCAGAGATATGCACGAGCTACTACTTTCATCCGTCAGGCTACTCCTATTATGAGACTTAACAAAATTAATCACGAGAACAAAGATTCACAAGCGTATGTGGGTGAAAACATGGAGAGTAATGCTGTTGCAAAGGTTTTTAAACAGAAAAAATTATCTGGAAAATTTTTATATATATTCTGAATAATAATCCTCTGTAGTAAACATATAAGTGTTTTTCTTTAGTTGTTACATATCTTTTTTAGATTCAATTTTTCTTTTTTGTTGCAGTTTTAATTTTTATGTACTCAAGTCTATCAAGCTTTTCCTTTATGGTTTTTTATTTATGTTATATAGTTTACAATTTATTCTAATATTTATATAGTTTTTGTTTTTACATGTGGGTATTTAATACCCAAGAAATTTATTTTTGTGTATGAAGTGAGGTGAGGTTTTCCTGCCCCGCCCCCACACAAATGAGTAGGCATCTCCACATGAATAATTTAGAATTTAATTATTGCTCAGTCTTGAGCACTTGTACAAATCTACTTTCTTGCTGCGAGAATGACTTTTTTAATAAAAAGAAAAAGGGATGTGAATAGTCTGATCAACTCTTCCTGGGCCTTGGTTTTCCGCCCTGAATCCAGAAGTTGGCCATGGGGAGAGACATGGGCTGAGTACCACTGAGAAGTGGCTTGAGATGGGAAGGTGGCAATTCAGCCTGTAAGCAGGTCTTAAAGGTCGCTCTTTTCCTTAGCTTGGCTGCGAAAACAAAACAAAATGCCATCGACTAGGAAGCTTAAACAACAGAAATTTATTTCTCATAGTCCGGTAGCTCGTAAGACCAAGATCAAGGAGCCAGCCAATTCAGGTGCTTGGTGAGAACTCTCTTCCCGGCTTGCACGTGGCTCCCTTGTTGCTGTGTGCTCACCTGACTCTTATTTGTGCACACTGGGAGAAAGCAGCTCTCTGGTACCTCTTCTTATAAGGGCACTAATCACATCTCGTGGGGCCCACCCCCATGACCTCATCTAAACCTTACTACCTTCCAAGGCCCTATCTCTGTATACTGTCACATTGGGTGCTAGGACTTGAACATAGAATTTTGGGGAGACACAAACATTTGGTCCATAATAGTCACAATCACAGGGCAGTGATTGGTCATGTTTTCCATCCCAGACAGCCTTCAGAACTGAGATTCAAAAGAGGGAATAAAAATCTTCCTGACACTTCCCAGCAACCTCACACAGACTGCCATCATCATCTGCCACTCTGAGACTAGCCCATAGGAAAGCAGAATCTGTGCCACTTCCGTGTGCCCACAGCTGCTGGTCCAGTTGAAGCAGTGGCACCCCAGTGGGTTTGAGCATAACACTCTGCTCCACTCTCCAGCAGAAATGGCAGGTAGTACACATTATGGCTGGGATAGAAAGAAGCATTATAACCATTGTCATTCAAGGTCACCAGCTGGATTCCCCTCTCCAAGTCCATCTCCTCCAGCATCTGATGCATGCTGTATGCACCACACTCTGGCAACAGCAATAGGGGCTCATGCATATGGCCTGGGCACTGCCTCGGCCCCCACATCAGGACTGGAGTCCCACATGGGAGATGGTGGTGGGGGGGCAGCTGGGAGAGACATGGCATTTTTAAAGCACTCCACCCACAGGTAAAAACAAAACAAAGTAATTTGGTACTTAGATTAATTAAGAAATTAAAATAATTAGAAAATGTTATTATCCATGTATGATTTTGCCAAATAAAAGCATCAGATTTGCATTAATGAGGATACAGTATGCGAAGGTGTGGGAAGCAACGAAAAATAATAACACATTATAGTTCACAGATCAGTACTTTTTTCTGTGCAAATGCATAAAATTTTATTTATATTTAGCATTTGCTTCTAAGTCTAAACTCTTAGTCCAGAATATGATAGATAGCTGGTGTGATGAAACTTCCCATCTCTTCTTTGCATGTTATCCTGAGCTGTTTCCCTATCATTTCTCTCCCAGATTTAAAAACAGCAGCATCAAAAGAAAACCCCTGGGCCCACCTATATACCCTGTATGTGCAGTAAAAGGTGCTGCAGTTTTATTGATGAAACTGTACCCACAAGGAGTAGCTAGTGTTTCTTTAACTGAAGTTCACGTTAGTTAACATTTGGACTTGCAGAAAGTCTTGTTCATTCATCCTTTTGTTCAGTAAATATTTCTTGAACATCTACTTGTGTCATTGTATCATAGCAGACACTGGGCACAAAGCAGTGAACAAGACATCTGATCCAAGCCTATTGGAGGTTACCGTCAGGTGAGTGAAGTTTCCAGCCAAAGAGGAAAGAGAAAACAGACTATATTAAGATATGGATTAGATAAAGAACAAGGATTATGAATGTGATGTAAATTGAGGTAAGTTTGAGCAGGAGGCTTAAACTGTTAGATAAATTCTGAAAAGGGCATGGAAAGCTTTAGGTATGGAGATGGCAAATACAGTGTCCCAGAAACATAGACATCAAACTGTTCTTTGATTTTAACTTGGAAACCAAACTATTCTGTAGAATCCTTATCAGGTTAAAATAAATATTTTAAAAAACTGATTGTTTTTGGAAGTTGTAGCAAAACACATCTTCTTTGTTGTGGTGTATGCACAAGAAAGCGTGTTTAGGTGTTGCTATTATTGTCTTGTTGGTCATTTACTGCACATTGACATCTTATTGTGTCCATTTCTCTGTTTTTACCTTTGCTGTCAAAATCAGAAGTGGAAAGAAGTCCTTTAAGTAATCATTTTGATAGATAATTGAACTAAAAAGGGAATTTAAGGATTTTTCTATCAGAAATGGTTTTTCTCTTTGCACTTCTGCAAAAATTGGAGGACTGACTTGGGATCATAAAATAAATACAAATGTCACCAGTTTCTCCTGTCCGGAAGCCTTGTTTGGTAGTCTACTGAGAAATAACTGTTCTCAGGTCAGAGTAAGTGAATGAGAGATAAGTTGTATACTGATATAGGTAAAGCATCTTACAAACATAAGCTATGTGTTTTTTGCTCAAAAAGCACTGATTCCACCACATGGGTATCTCTATAAGGAAAATTAGGGATCTAGAGGTTAGGGCTTTGTATTCTGTTTTTTACTGTAGCTTTGGGGGCGGGGGTAGTAAATCTAAGCACATGTGCATTGTGGAAGCTGGTGAAATAGTTATCATATTGCAAGGAATTTTAGAGACAGGACAGGCAGGTAGAGAAAAGGTGATGGTGGGGGGCGGTCCATGGGAGAGGAAGGCATATGTGATGGGCAGACAGCTACAAGCCATAATGCTTATTTCACAGAGGATAGAGAAATGTTATAAAATAAGGGGAAGGGGAAGGCATACATTCACAGAGGATAGAGGAATGTTACAAGATTAGGGGAAGAGGAGGAGGGGGGCACCAGGTGGGCTTTGAACTCTGAAACTCATACCAACTAGGAGAGTGACCAATTAGGAAAGTACGGGCGGGGTCATACATTAAGGAAGGGTCCAATTAGAAAGGCTCATGTTCAGACAAAGAGCTGCCAGCCTTTATAAACCCTTACATAAAGAAACTCAGAAACTGAACTAGATTTTTCCCATTAGAGGGAGAGAGGGAGAGAGAGAGAGCAGGTTTTTCCCATTTAGGGACCCCTCCAGGAGACCCCTCCCCAGCGGGAGTTTGTATATGCCTACAATAAACTTCCACATTTTTATTTAAAGTCTTTTAGTCCGCGAATTTTAGTCTTCAAACTTCGTAGGACAAGAACCACAGGCAGAGCCTGAACAACCCAAACTCCACGTATCAATATTATTATAAATTATAATTAATTTCATATTATTAATTGCTATAGGTTTTCTGAAATTAAGAATGAAAAAAGCCCAGAGCTTCATTAATTTTTTGGTTCCAGAGTATCAGGAGCCATGAGAATCTGAAAAATATTCTTTGCAGGAACAAGAAAAGAAGAAGATTAGAAAAGTGAAAATGAAGGCAAGAACTTTAATCAACATATGGAAAAAGAATGGTGGTACTGATGAATAAATAAAAGAGGAGGGATAGTAAATGGGGAAATGTTCTCAATTAAAATAACTAATAAAATTATTTTTCGGTGATTCAGTTCTATAACATTCCAAACACACACACACACACACACACACACACACACACACACACACACTGAAGTTCTAATGAATGAGTGTTCCAACTGTTTATCAAGTTCAGTCCTGCACAGTTAGAAAAAACCAAAAAAAAAACAAAACCACACTCCTCTTACAAACTTGGCTCAAGTCTTTGGCACAAGACCAGTGTGACTTAATAGCTGTAATTTGCATTTGAATGCAATTAACTGGGCCAGTACTTTGGGGTAATCAAGCTGTGAGCCATACCCATATGCTACAAACTGGAGAGAAGGTCTTTATTCTTTGAATTTCCCATAGATTTGTAACTCAGGTCCAAGACTCTACATGTAATTTTTCATTTCAAACTCTGATTTTAATGATGAAGCATGAAATGTAACTTTTATCTAATTGTTTACTCTTAATTTAGAAAAGTAGAACTACTTGCCATTTTTTCCTGAGAAGAAAATTTTCCTTGTTTTTATAAAAGTGATTTATATATATTTTTTAAATCAAGCAATATAAAAACATACAAAAAAAGAAAAAAGAAAATTCCTCAAACCCTAAATTTCCATCCAGAAGTAACTCCCACCTATATTCAAAATAATCATAAATGAGAAAATGTGTATATCATTAAAAGTTTGGTTTTCTAGTAATGTTCTCAGTCATTAAAAAATCTACATGCTGTTAACAAACTGCTTTTACTATAAGGTAAACTGCTACGATAAGTATCTCAGCTTGCCTTCTGTTCCTTCTCAGTATATATTCTTCATAAGCAAGTACTTGCAGTGTAGGCTGACATTTTCTAAAGCCCAGAGAATAAAATGTTTTGTAAAGTTAACAGTGAAGAACAAAGAGCCTTGAACACGGAGCCAAGATCCTAGATTTTAATTTAGCTGTGCCACTGATTGACTGTGGATGTAAATATGTGTGTGCATGTATGTGCTGGGCAGATAGATACCTGGTGCTGGTGGTCAATTCCCCTCTTAGGAACTCTGTCCTTATGTGTCAAATGAAAAGGATGGACTACAGTTGTATTATGTCTGCCATCTCTAGAATTTTGGGAGATTTGCTTACATTTTCCGTTTTACAGAATCTCAGGTGCTTTGGTTTTCCTTCCTGATACTTTGAACACCACCTTTCATAGACACTATGGTAAAGAAACAGTCTCTCTGAGAGCTATAACCAGGGGGAACAGGTTACCTACAATGAAAATTTATTTTGTGTTGAAATCTAAGCATAGCATGGCCTTCTTTTGGGAATCACTGATTTATTCAGTAAGCAAATATTGACTGCACTCCTTCATTTTCCACCAATTCTGCTTTTTAGGAATATATAATCCACTTAAGTCAAAAAAGTGATCATTACAACAATAACAAAGATATAAATAAAATGTAACAGAGATTTGGCAGAAGAAAAATTACACATCTGAAATCAGGAAAGGGTTAAAGAAAGAGGTGATTTTTGAGTTGGGCCTGAAATATAGAAATGATTTTAACAGATAGAGGTTGTTGGGAAGGCTTCTGTTTTTTCAGATGTAAAACAAATAATAGTAATTGTACCCACCTTCTAGAGTCATTGAGAGAAAGAATTAAGTGAAACAATGCATGCTAGCATATTGCACTGGCGTCATAGAAGAGCCCTAAAAATGCCTTTCATTGTTATTAATTAGGAAAATGTATAAAAAAAAGAATCACTGAAGGAAAATTGATATTTCTGATTGAGGTAAGAAGGGTTAGTTTCCTAATGATTTTTTTTTCCAGAAAGATTTCTGAGGAGATGTTTGTCTAGGCATGCTCTTTCAAAGCCAGTTGTTTGCACATGGAGTTGTAATCAGAACTTTTTCTTTTAATCTTTCTGCTGGCAGCAAAAAGGAAGAGGCAAATAAGTTTTAATGACTGATTAGAATGTGGAGAGCAGAAAGCACAGTGTAGATTGCCTGGAGGGAAAAACTGGTGAGATAGTTGCCCTAATGCATGCTGTAGCTTCTTTTTGGCTGCCTGTTTAGGGTGTGCTAGAATGTACCTTTCTTCCAAATGTACCTCAGACAGGTGCAGCTATGGCATGAGTAACTGTTTTTTAAAACACTTTGTACTTACAGACATATTGATAATAAAATTAGCTAATTATACTGTGTACTTATTGCGAGTTAGTGCTGTGATTAACATTTGATAAGCAAAGCTCTTTCAAGCTTCAAAACAATTCTGTAAGGTAGAAGATACATTACTTACATATAAGGACTGAGATTTAGGTCTCATATCTTGCCCAAAGTCACATAGTCATTCAGGTAATATTTAATGATCCATCTATGCATCTGATACTCTTGTGGGACCTACAGATTTATGTTAGTGAATGAAACAAAAAAGATCCCTGCTATCTTGGAACTCACATTCAAATGAAAGGAGGAGAACAATAAACAAAAAACCAAGAGAATATCAGCTAGGAACAGGACTGTGATGAGATAAAATAGTGCTCTGGCCGGTGTGGCTCAGTTGGTAGGATGTTCTCCAGTGCACCAAAAGGTTGCTGATTCCATTCCTGGTCAGGGCACATGCCTGGGTTACGGGCTTGATCCCCATTAGGTTCTGCTCTCACATCAGTGTTTCTCTTTCTCTCTCTCTCTTCCTTCCTCTCTCTCTAAAAGTCAATAAAATATTTAAAAAATAAAATAGTGATGGGATCGTGAGTAACTGGGAATATAGTGGGTGAGTTGTCAGTACAGTCACAGCCCTCTGTGCTTACAGGGACTTACTCTTGATTTAATACTCTGTTATCACTGTCTTGAAACTCTCAATACATTTACCTTTAGATTTGTGTTCTGTAAGCGGGTCTGATAGAACACTGGAGCATGCGGGTAAGCCGAGGACACACGTCCTCCATTCTTTGTCACACCGTTTTAATATGGCTTTCTTGATGTTGAAGCATAGTAACTTCCATCTTGGATAAAAATGCTGTTTAAAATGTTAACCCTGCTATTCTGGCTTCTGTAAACGTTTGCTTGCTTAAATAATAGGGAAAATAAGACTACTCCCATTCCAGAGAGGCCATAAACTATGCCCCAGACAGAGTTGTCAGTGCTGGTGCCAGGCCAGGCCTTGAGATACGGTCTCACGGCCCTGTCCCAGCACATAGGACTTTTTCTCAGAAGGTCCGGAAGTCTCGTTCCAAATTTGGAAAACAAAGAGCTAAAAAATGTATAAATAGGAAAGACTTCCACCATGTTGGGCCCCAGAATTTGAGAAGCAATATTTCCTCTGGGCCCGCTAGCGCTAGCGAAATGAAAAGACTCCAAATTAATTTGGCTTACTGATTAAGGCGTCTTCTGATTTATAATATAACAATGTCCTATGAGCATAGCATCCTGGTTGCCTCATGATGTGCGGGAGTTAAGTGCGATTCAAAGCCAGTACAAGAACTGGGTAAATGCGTGACGTCTACAGCTAGCTAAGCAGGGATGCCAACAACTTGAGAGGCCATGTTTCCCTCAAACCAGAACTTGATTTCAAATGCGAAGAGAAGGCAACAACATTTTAAGAAACACAATGACCCAAGAACCTTATCTTATCCTTTCTTACTCATTACTGCCCTGCAGCTGCCAACTACTTACTCTAAGAATGACTAGGTAGAAAGAAGGCAAAGACAGGAAGCGGTAGTTCCTCTTCCTTTCAGTTCTTCCTGACTCATCTGTAAGCCAAAGGTAGAAAGTGTTATTAGAATGTAGGTGTACCAAGAAGTGAAATAAAAACAATTGAGTTAGTTTTGTGCAATGTCTTTACGGTTCAGCTGAGAACGGAATTCACAGGTGTGTATGAAGTACACAATAGGGAATTGTATAATTATGATAATTCCGCATATGAATCAAATGCTCTTCTATACGTACTTAAAACTGGCATTGCACAATATGAAGATGAATGGTAAAATCATGCTAATAGTTAACATTTCTCATTTTTCTTTATGGAAAACGACATTAAATAGCAAATAAGAAAACACCGCGACAAGCTGAACAAGAGAGCTCAGAAGAAAGAAAAAAGCTTTACAGATCAGTATCGTTTTTATGTTACTTTTCTAACACGACACTGCATTTTCCTTTTGCACTGGGCCATGCAAATCATGTGGGGGTGCTATTTTAGATTGATTAGGAGAGGTCTCTCCAAGGAGATAGCACTTAAGCTGACACCTAACAGACCAAGAGGAGCTAACCATGGGGAAATCTGGGGAAAGAACATTCCAGGTAGAAGGAATGGCTAGTTCAAAGGTCCTGAGGCAGAAAAGAACTTTCTGTGTTCAAGGAATAGGAAGAAGGGCAGTGTCACCAGAAAACAGTGGTTAAGACTTGGAGTGGCAAAAGATAGATTAGAGGCTGGAGCGGCCAGAGTGTGAAGGGCCTGCAAGTCTGGAAGAATGTATTCTATTTCTGTTAGGTGGCCCTTGGAAGGCTTCAGGTGGGAGAATGGCACAAATGACGTTTTAAAAAGTCACCCTTTCTGCAGTGTAGAGGCAAGAGTGGTTTCAGGGAGATCATTCTGAGTGGTTTATACTTGAAGAATTCCTCACGTTTCCCTATGGAATTCATCATACTCTTGTCATAAATTCTATTACTGAAACTATAGATTTTCAAAAATTTCTCCCTGAACTAGACTGCAATTACCTGTAGACAAGGACAGTCTTTTTTAAAAAAAATATTTTTATTGATCTCAGAGAGAAAGGGAGAGATAGAGAGAGGACATCAATGATGGGAGAATCATTAATGGGCTGCCTCCTACATGCACCCCACTGGGGGCTGAGCCTGCAACCACGCATGTGCCTGGCTGGGAATCTAACTTTACAGGCTGACGCTCAACCACTGAGCAACCCTGGCCTGGCTGACACTGACAGTCTTAATCCTTTTCATATCACCACAGTGTGCAGCACTGTCTGCATATGGCAGCTGCTTATGAAATATTAATTGAGTGAAGAATTGAAATCGGATTTAAACCCCTCTTGTGGTAAGAAGTTTCCCTTGGAGTTTCCTTCAACTTCAGATATTTATTAGATGAACCATATTCCTTTATAGCAGCTATAAAGGAATCTGAAGTAAATACACAAATAGATAGTTAATTTACAAAGTTTGAAATTTGGAAGAAAATTACTGGCTTGGTCATCAATGGGAATTTGAATGTTTACACTTCCTCTTCCTGAACCTATGTGTAATGTACTCAAAGACACAGCTGCATTGGTGCCAGTGTTTTGGTCAGAAGTTCCAGCCTGAGGGCTTGGGACTGAAGTGGGCCCCAGACGTATTTTGATTGGTTTGCATGGTATATAAATATGGTGCTGACTTAGTTATTGATGTTTATTAAAAAATCTAAGGAGTTTTCACATAAAGGTCTGATTTTTCTCTATCTCCTGAGAAGTAACAAACACGTAAGCAAACAAAAGCTTGGCAGCAACGGGCCTGCATCCCAGCAGTCAGAGCTGGGGGTGGCCACCTGCGGAAGGGGCCTGTGTTTTCTGTTCCACTTTGGTCCTCACCCTCCCGCTCCACTCACTAAAGTTACCAGTCAGGTTTCTGGTGGCATTTGTGTTCGTAAAGGCTCCTACTGAGACATTTATGTACTAGTGCTATTTAAAATGAGGTATTTTTTAAAAGAAAGTTCTTAAATTATACAAATCTCTCTTTCATTTTCTTGCTAAATTTGCTCGGCTTTACTTACCTTTGTTGCAGTTTTTATCATTCCAAGAAGCAAGGTGGCCAGTCCAGGTCCACCCTGCTGTCGGACTACCAGGGCAGGAGGAAACGGGCTAGAATTTGTTGATAGATAAATACAGAAAGGCAGCCAGAGGGGAACTTTGCTACCAATTTGTTCTGCAGAAGGATACTCACCATCACTGCTCTCTCTCCTTCCCAGTTATGTTATACGTTAAGACTCAGGGGTATCCAGGTGAAGGGACAGAGAAAGTTTAAACCTATCTATAATTATACATCACGTGGACATTCACTTAAGAAAACACTTCTCCTTTGTCCCCGAGTATGCTGCCGTATCTCTGCTGGGTAGGATATTAGGTGTGCGATTTTCGATTGTAGGTACCAGGCATAGTGCCTTTGTTTGGATGGTGACATCTAATCTGTCCTGTTTTGTGTGTCCCCGCATGTCTATGTAGAGAACTGTATGGGCAGCTCACAAAAGATACTAATACAGGGCCGTTTCCCCAGAGCTATCCAAAGGCCTGTGGGAGCACAATAGTCAGAAGCAGAACCCACAATGGGTCAATGTGGATAGAACCCTGGGTTTGGGAGGAGCTTTCGAAGGCCAGAGGGAAAGAAAGTCAGTTTGGAAGGGTTTGCTACGCAGCAGGTCTCGGTGGATATTCAGTTCTGGGGACACTTGGCAGTACCAGGGCGCAAGTGATTGAACAGAAACGCAGTCAGTCTCAAGAGCCCATCATTCCCACACCCCACCATGGCTGGCACATGGGCGCTGCGGCACAGGCCAGCTGCCCAGAGACAGTGGCCAACGCGGGAGCCAGTTTCGCCCGAGTGACCGATTCCCGGGAGGGAGGGCATTCGGCGGGAGGCGGGGGGGAGGGGGTCAAAGTCCAGGCCGAAGAGGGGACGATAAGGATAAGGGTGGAAACAAAGCCGAACGAACAGCCGCGCGGACGGCTGATTCCCCGCGTTCCGTTGGTGAACAAGCTTTGCTTTTAGCAAAGACTCGGGCCACGGGGCCAGCGCCGCTGCTGCGTTCTCCCCGCAGAGCCTGGAAGGGCGCGCAGGCTGGTGGCCCCGGGGCGCGGGCAGCGGCGGCCGGGCACCCTCCCCCGCGCCTCCGGCCCAGCAGCGCCAGGCAGTGCCAGCCGAGGGCCGGGGGCGGGCGCCGAGGGGCCGGCCGCCGCTGACGCCGTGCGGGCCACCAGCCCCGATCGCCCGGGCGGCGCAGGCCGCGTCCGCGCGGGGGGCAGGGCGCGCGCACACCGCCGTCTGGAGGCCGCGGGCGGCCTGCTGGCTCCGCCGCCGCCGCGCTCGCCATTCAAGCGCGCCGTGTCCCCGCCCCAGATCCCGGGGGGTGAGCGGGGGAGGGGGCGGGCGCCCGGCCGCTGAATCACCTCCCCTCCGCGCCCGCCCCAGCGCCGCCGCCACCTTTCCATTCAGTCGCCAACATGGCTGGAGCGCGGCGGAGGTGAGCCGGCCGCCCTGCCGCTCCAGCCTCTGCGCCCCAGCGCCACAGCGCCTCGGGCAGCGCCTCCGCTCCGCGGTGCCGAGGCCTCGGGGCCCGGCTGTCGCCCGCCGCCAGCATGTGGGGCGCCCCGGACGAGAGCTCGGTGCGGGTGGCTGTCAGGTGAGGACGGACGCGGCGGCGGCGGCGGGAGGGCTGCCGGCTGCGGGCGCGGCCGGGACCTGCTGGGGTTGAGGGGACCTGAGGGGCGCCCCGACGGGGGAAACTGAGGCAGCGGGTCCCCGCCGGCTTGGCACGCACGGCCGGACGCTAGCGGGGAGACCCCGGCGGTCCCCACGCTGTCGGCGTTTGCAGGTGGCTGGCGGCTGCGCGGCGCCAGGTCCCCGGGGGCGCTGACTCCGCCGGGTCTCGCACCCGCCCGGGGCGATCGATGGCCCGTGGGGCTTTGCCTGCAGGAGCACCCTCTCGGCCGGCCTGGGTGCTTTTAAAAAATTTATTTCGAGAGCGTCTGTCATACGTGTCCATGCAACCCTGGCCTCCTGAGGCAGGAGACAAAGCATCTGACTGACAGCGTTTCCACCAGCAGCTTGGGGATGTCTCTGCAAATGGGAGCCGCCTTAAGCATCACTGCGAAGTGGATAATGGCACAAGCGTGTGCGTGTAGGAGACACATCTGGCCTCTAATGCATTGGAATGGGAATTATTTTTAAGATAAAAATCACCGGGGGTGGGGGGGGGGAGGGGTAGGTCCGCAGAAGGAAGGAAACCCTTCAGCAAGTGGAAGGGTTTAACATGCATCCCAAGGTTGAGCAGGGTGGATGCAGAATGACATTAGACATGCCTGGGTGCGAGTTTGGAAACACGGGACGCCTCAGAGCTGCATTTTGGTCAATGACAGACACACGAGTGTTGAATGTAATTTAGACCGTTTTGATACGTGTCAAGAAGCAGAGCCCTGACAGTTGCTCATGGAAAATTGCAACATCATCCCTGAAATATTAATGAAGCATTCATGGTGGAGTAAGTGCGTTGCTTACACAGCTCGGATAGACTGCTACTGTGAATCCACTTCTCTTTATGGGTACTTTCAGGATTATAAAAATAACCTGTTTTCCGAGAAATTATACTTTAAAATCCTCCCCTCTTGTGGTCTTTCTGGAAAGCCATTTTGCAAACCCTGCCATGTCCGCATTTCTAAGTTATTTTAGTGACAAATCTTGGTTAGGCATAGAAATGGTAGTTTTATATATACTTTGTATCTTTAAGCAACTTAAAGACTAAAATGAATTTTAAAGATCTTTTTACATGCCCATTACAAGACCAGGAAATGACCACCCATGGAAGTGACAGTTTTATGACTTAGAATCACCTGTTATAAAGCTTTTGAAGTTTGAATTTGGCCTTCGTGGTTATTCTACACCTACTTATCCAACTGTTGGATTAGTTTGTTTCTCCTATTTACTGCTACTATGTCTCTTTTGGTCTTTTAATACTTACTGGTGATGGTACCCTGGCAGAGGAAGGGAAAGGGAAAAGACAGGGAAAGATAATTTTGTTAGTTAGCTGATCTGGTCAAGCAACATGATGAAGGAACATAAAATAAGTAATGGAAACATAAAATTTGGCTGGGAGAGAAGCCATTGTTACAGATTTAAGATTTTTATCTGTGAATTCTCTAGAACCATCATAGGGCCATGTATTGGCCATCCTATTAAATCGGATGCTGCTTTGCAGTGGAGGTGAGCAGAGCCATGGGTCACCCTAAAGTGGTTTTGACATGCATAATAGCATTTTGCAAGTGAATAAACGTGGTTCTGATTGTTGGTAAAGGCTTTATAAAACATTAGCAATTTCGTAAGCCACATCGTGAAGATTTGTGGGTTTTTTTCTTCATTAAATACATTAAATAGATCCACTCTCTAAACTTACTTTGCATAGAATCGAAATAGCTTATATAGCACTTTGGTATTAATAAAGTGCTTGGCCATATATTTTTATTTACAACAAATATTTATTCAGCATATATTCCTATCTCTATTATCCAGACTTCTGAGCTAAAAATAGCAATAATTGTTGGACACATTCCATGTTCTAGGATCAGTGCTGTGTGTTCCGATGTTTTATATCCTGTGAAATCTCATTTATTCCTCATAATAATCTTTGACTTAGGTCCAGACCTGTTATTATTATAGCCATTTTACAGATGAGACGCAGGAAGATTAAGTAACCTGAGAGCAAGTGGCAGAACAAGAGTTCCAACCCAGACAGCTTGACTCTATCTGGCCTGAATGGTTAACCATTAAGCCTACAGAGGTGAGAGGCAAAGACATGCTTTGCAAAGCTTTACTTAGCATAAGGTCAGTTGCCTCTTCCTGGTTCTGTACTAGTTCAACTACAAATGAATGGCTCTCACAGGTTATGCATACCTAGATGCTGCTAGAAAAGATAGAGATCAGAAAGAGAGGACCTGAACTTAAGGCTAAAATATTTCTTCCAAGTCTTTAATCTTTCCAGTGTCCTCTTAGCCTACCTCCGGTTTGTGATAAGCTTCACCAGCAGGGTAAGTAAATCAACAAATGGACCCACACCAGCAGGGCATTTAACCTGCGTTCCCCCTTCAATGTATAATGTAATAACAGGTAATAAATAGAGTTGACTCTACCTATGTAAGTAAACAAGAATGTCCTAGAGATTCTTGTGTTTTATTAGATGGAGAGACTTACCAGTATGCCAAAGCGAATGACTCTATTTTAGGTTTCTCAAAATAAGCGCATGGGTCATATAAAGCTTTGGGGAACAGAAGGTGAACAGAGTGTTTCTCATTTAGGGAGAACATTTTAAATTCAATATCTGAAAATAACCTTTTGACAGAGTATATCCGAGGTGTTCTGCAAGGTATCTTTCATTGTGGTAGATGCGGATTCAGGTGACAGCTGGCACCTCATGTTGCTGATGAGCCCTTGAAGTATGATTAATGCTACTGAGGAACTAAATTCTAAAGGATTCTAAAAGTTGGTCCTTGATTTAGTTTTTGGAAATATTTTATGTATGCTTGGAACAACTTGGTATGTGGATCTACTTTTTGACTGTCAAGTTGATGAAATCTAAAAACTGATGTAGTATTTCTGATGAATAGTTAGTGTGCTAATTGACATGTATGTAAGTGTAATATATGCATTGGATTGCAAAGACTTATGAAAAAGTATGAAAAGAATGTAAATATATCAATAATCTTTGTATTGATTACATATTAGAATGATAATATTTTAATATATGGAGTTAAGTAAAATATTACTAAGGCCGACTGGTGTTGCTCAGCTGGTTGAGCGTCAGCCCATGAACCAGGAGGTCATGCAGGGGTAGGGCACATGCCTGGATTTTGGGCTTGATCCCCAGTAGGGGGCATGCAGGAGGCAGCTGATTGATGTTTCTCATAGATGCTTCTATCTTTCTGTCCCTCTCCCTTCCTCTCTCTAAACTCAATAAAATATATTTTGAAAAATATTGTTAAAATTAATTTCATCTTTTTTTATTTTCCTTTTTAAAAATGTGGCTACCAGAAATTTTAAAATCAAATGTAGTGTTGTTCACATTATATTTCTATTGGATAGTGCTGCTCTATAATTTAAACAAGGTGTATAAATATAGAATAAAACTTCAAGCCATCCTGTCATAGACTAAGATCAAGAAAATGCCAAAATATTAGGCGCCTGTTTTTAGAGTGGATACATACATACACACACACACACACACACACACACAGGATTTGATTTATTAGCAACATTTTTTTCCTCCCAGTGCAGAAAAGTTAGTGTAGAAAGTTACTAACTATGGGCTCCATACAGTAGCTGATTCTAAATCTAAGACATCATGAGATGGCATGTCCTTGTCCTTTCCCTGTTGTAATGCTAACATAACATTTGAAACTTTTTTCCTTTACGAGAACTTTAGCTCGCAGAAGATATCAAGAGCGGAATGAAAATGGAGACGCAGAACCATCCTGTTTTCACATCATTGTTAATAGACAATATGCCAGTGGTTTTCAACTAGTGTGCTGCAAGAATTGTTAAAACATGCAATTCCTATTTAGTCAGGGGCACTGACCTCTTTTCCCTTAGACTGTCAAATTAAAAAATGACAACAGCCAACTCAAGCCATCCAATGTGAATGAATAAAAATTATACCTGTTGTGTTTTTTTTTTGGTCAGATTGGCAAAACATATATTTTTTTTGTTGTGCTGCAGAATTGTAGTAATCACTACATGTGCCACGAGATGAAAAAGGTTGAAAATCATTGGCCTGTGTGGATTTGAGCTAAAATTTCTTTGCTTGGCTTTGGCAGAGAACAGTACATACCCTTGGCAGTGAGTTTGGATGTTGTCTAATTTACTGTGTTTCACCTTACTGGAGCACTTTTTAAGAAGTAGCATTGCTCAGCAGGCTTGAGGGCTCATTGGACAGTCAAAGCTTTGTTACTAGGCCTGTCACTGGCACTGATTTGCTAAGTGAACTCCCTGAACTCTTTCCTCATGCTGAGGTGGCCATGTAATGGCATTAAGGGTTGCACAAACTTTTCATATTCAGTCTATTAAATATGTGATTTTTGTTGTTGTTAGTCATACTGTTGACACAAATGGTGCCTCCCTATTGACAGGAAGGCACTATTTTACCATTTCAATCTTGACTTTTCCAACAATATGTTTGCTCTGGGTGCTCTGGTTATTAATAGGAAACACTTAGGCTTTTGTGGTCTCTTTGTTTCATCCTGGTTATAATATAAATGTATTATATTTTATTTAATCTACATAAAGACCCTATGAGGTAGGCTGGACAGATGAATAAAATATTATACAGATGAATAAAATGAGTCTCAGGCACACTGGCGACCCCTTCAAGATTTCTCAGCCACTGTGTACGAGAACTGGCACTCAAACTCAGGTTTCTGATATCTACTTCTGTATTTCTAAACATATTTCCACATATTTTCAAGACATTTCTCATACTGATTTCAATGTAATAAAGATCTTTCAAGCTGACACACGAATATACATCTGGAGAAAATTATCTGAAACAATTTAACGCTTAGAAAATGTGGAGGTAGCTAAGCAAGGCTCTCAGAAATATTTACTTTATAGAAATAGATGGTTATCTGGTGTTTGGTCATTTGTTTATTCCTTCCTTAATGCAACAAATATTTATAAAGTGCCTACTATGTGTTGGATGTTGGATGCTTTCCTACCACTGAGGATACACACACGTTACAGCATGATGCCTGCCTGATGGAGCTTAGCCCGAGCAATATGAAGCTTTTCCAATGCACAGAGTATGTTGGAACTAACAAAATATAGTCAGCAGCACCAACTAGACATGAACAACAATTGTTGCAGTTTAGTTTTTATTTCTCCCTTATTTTTTCAAAAGCGTATATTAGTTCATACGTTTCTCAAGAACAGTGCGTTAAGAATGAAAGGGTGTCCTGCTTCCAAACATATTTCACATAAAAATTGAACTCCAAAGCTTATGCAGTAGGATTTTATTTATATCATGTCCCACTTGATATAACATACATGCCCTACTTGTATTTATTTATTTTTGGATCAGGAAGTAAAGGAAAGAGAGGAGTAAAAACTAGCGGATGATGTGAGCTGAAAAACAATGAAATTATTTTATTTACCAAATGAGTTGATACATTTTCTTCAGGTGTATTAAGTTTGTGGAGTATGATAGACCTGTTTGTTTTGAAGTCCTTAGGAGTTCAGATTTCATGTCTAATTATCACTACCCCTTGAGCTCTTACCTCTTTCCTGCTAATTGGCTAATATTTTGATGCATGATTATGGGGTAGTGAATGATGCACTAGAAATTCCGGTTTAGTGAAGCCATGAAAGCAGAAATTATCTTGGCAGTTAATTCCATACTCTGCCCAATCTTCCAATTCACGTCAATTTCTCCTCAAAGAAGGGGCTTGGAATTTTCATTATTATGGATGTTTTCCCCCAAGACAAGTTATAACTCACCTGTGAGACTCTGACTTAAAAATGGTTGTTTTCTGTCAACATTAGACATGACCTTTATCTGAGTTTTAGATCAGGAAGAAAAAACACAACAATGAGAACGCCTGCCAAATAATAGAAAGTATTTGTGTGCAGTATATCATTAGGATAATTTTACGCAAAATAAAACAAATGTTTGCTATTTTCAATGCTTGTCTCTGGGAAGTGGATTTGTGAATTCTTTGTTTCAACATGGTTTCCCAGTGGATTAACTATTTAATCTTCTCAGAGTGTTAAAATAGTTTTCCTCTGGCTGAGGCTTTATTTGAAGCAAATGACAGCTAAGCCGAAGGGGCAATTTTCATGATATCTCACAATTATTATGTAGTCTTTCTGAATGTTTAAGAATTATATTTGAGGTTCCTTTGTCCTTTGTTTTTTTGAAATTATTAGCCATTTGATATATAGAACATAATTTTTAGTACTTCTATAATTATTGACAACATTGATTTCAAAACTTGAAGGGGACCTTGATGGGGCCAGCTGGTTGAAACTTTTTTTTTTAAAGACAGTTGAGGCAATAGCGGCCCAGACAAGTTGAGAGAATTGCTTGAGGACCCACAACTAGCAGCTCAAGTCTTCTTTGTGCTGTGGATTTCACTGGCAGACATCCCAGAAATAAAACAAACTTAAAAAACTGCAGTTTTAATCCCTTAAGCCCTCCCTATAAAAGTTCAATTTGACATTTAGGTGAGTTCTCCCATCTCAGTGCCCATTATTTTGGCTTCTAGAAACTAGACCAGGGATTCTAGTGAGCAGGGGACCCTGGAGTAGCTATCCAACTTTATATTCCTGGTATATTCAAATATGAAGAAATTGCCAAAACTGAGTAATAAACATAATATAGACAGTTTTCAACATTGGCATGTAACACATGGATGCTCTAACAGCAGCTACAGAAGGACGATGTGGGAAACCTTGGAGAGGGTCAAGCTGTAGTTATTCATTACGATGCGGTATGTTGATCACATGGTGTACTAATGAGGCACAGGGCATTTCTACCCTCAATAGTATTCTAATTTTATTTATTTTTTTAGACAATTTTTTTTTGTTTATTACGTAATTGTTGAATGTCCACTGTGCCCTGGAATCACAGAAGTTGGAGGCATTAAAGCAATTGGAGGTGCATGATTGAATGAACATTGGATGGTTAAAAACTTTTTTGGTCTGGACTCTTACCAATGATAAACTTTGAGTAGGAGTTATCCACTTAACCTCAGTGGACTTTGGAAAGGATTAAAAGAAATAACCACGTGAAAGCATTTGGAAAACAGTTTTTACACAAACATAGGCAGTAATATTATTAGAGATGAGTTTGAGATAACCAGGAATGGGCATGTTGGCTATATTCCAAACTCTAGCAATTGGATTAGTCATTCTCTAATATGTAACCCATAACTTGAATTTGCAAAGTGCTTGTAGCTGTTTGTATTTTTTGTTTTTGAGTGTCTATTACTTGCATCACTATGAATGAAACAAAAATGTGTATAAATACTTTAAAAAAAACCTTACCTTTTCTAGTCACCTCTGCTTTTTTCCCCCCAATATGTAAATCACATGCCTTGTTGCTCTATTTTACCAAATTCCTTCTTTTATAATTTAGTAAAATCCGCTATTTTTATTCCTACCTTTCTCTTTCCACAAAGACTTCCAGTTGTTATGGTTTTTAGTGTTTAATAAAGTTACTACCTTATACTTTGTGAGATTAACAATAGGATTGAGTTATATTTCCCACTAGTGGCTTAACCTGTTGTAAGAGGAAGGTGATTAAATTGGTTAATAAAAATGTGAATTTTCCTTCTGAATTGGCTTGCACCAGATTTTTGAAAATGTTGCTAATGCTTTCCTTGCTTCCTCTCATCAAGTGTGGCAATAATACACTAAGCCAGGCTATAGATTAAAGAGAGCTGCAAGGAGTAAACTGAGTAAAAATACTAGAAATAATAGTAAGATTGGATTGAAAAATAAATTTACATTTTTTATAAAGACTGTTTCTAGCACCTGGAGCTAACGGGGCAATGTGCCTGTAGTATTCATTGGTGGCGCTAAGGGAAGACTTAGCTGAAAGCATTTTAAAAGAAGATTGAAACTTAGAAGCAGGAAGTAGATCTTTCAAGCCTGATTTCAAACTCAGCTTTTAATTTCATTTTATTTTTATTTGATATATTTTCTACTATTGAAATAATGTAATCAGATTAGTAAAAGTACCCAGGAAAAGATGAGAAAAATATCATAGTTCATCACCATGATATAATTACTATATATCTGTTTTAATGCATATCTACATTTTTAAAATTGTTATAATCTGGATACACTTTTATAGCCTGATATTTACAGTTTAGAGCAAGCGTATCAAACTCGTAGCCAGCGGGCCGCATGCTGCATGCAGCCCATCAGATGCGAGTTTGACATGCTTGCTTTAGAGTATAGTGTATGAACTTTTCTATGTCTTTATATTAAAGAAGGGCATTTTTTAATAACATGTTAAATATACATTATCTGCTTTACTTGAATAATTCAATTCAATATATATTAAATTCCATATATCAAACGAATTTAATCGACAAGCCTTTATTGTCTAATAAGGACATTAATTTCATTTTTCTAAGAGTTGTGCTGTGTCCTATGATTCTTGGTAATGTTTTCATTTCCACTGATGAGCGCAGACTCTACAAATGACTATTTCCTGGAATTGAAGTCTCTAAATAAGAGCTTTTTTGGTTTCAGCAAGCTGGAACAAGAAACCTTGGGAAAGAGTCAAGCGTAGTTATTCATTATGATGTTCTGTATATTGATCAGAAGGGGGAGGAGAGTGCCATTCACCAGAATATATGATTAAATGTTTCAGCATCTTCAGTACCATAACATTAAGTTAGGTATATAGCAAGATATAATGTGTTAAGAGAATACACACATTTGCTCAGCACATTAGTCTTAAGCTACTGATGGTAAACCAAACACAGGTTCATAACCATGCCACGTTCCTTGAAAATCAGTGCATTTCTGCCCTAACCGGTTTGGCTCAGTGGATAGAGCATCAGCCTGCGGACTCAAGCGTCCCAGGTTCGATTCCGGTCAAGGGCATGTACCTTGGTTGTGGGCACATCCCCAGTAGGGAGTGTGCAGGAGGCAGCTGATCGATGTTTCTCTCTCATCGATGTTTCTAACTCTCTATCCCTCTCCCTTCCTCTCTATAAAAAAATCAATAAAATATATTTAAAAAAAAAGAAAATCAGTGCATTTCTAAGACATTTATTTGTGTTCACCTCAGTTCAACACAAAATATTTTTGTTTGAGCGGCCTATTGGCCACCCAGTCTGCGTCTGTTCTGTCCTAAAATGGAAGTTGTCAACTGCTGATTGATTAAACATGAGAGTACAGATTTCATCCCTCATTATTTGACCTCCCATTTAAGGTTCCTTAATCCAAATGTGACATCTGTGACATTTTCAGGTCTCCATTTAGGCAATACAAATGATGCTTTTGAATTTTAGTTGGCCAACTTGGCCTTAAATTGACAACACATTCTCTCTGTCCTTGATTATGTTCTTATCTGTTTTGTTTCATAAGTGTAACTGGACCTTGCGTTACCCTTGTAGCAGATTTGGTTCTTGTTTTTGAGTATAGGGTTTCTTTAGTTATCGTTGATTCTGAATTTTGTAGTAACTTGGTATCACTCGACATAACTTTTCATTTCTCTTGTTCAAGTGTTCTATGACTGCAGTTCTCAACATAGAGTAACCCAGACTTGATGATTTCACAAATCTAAATTTGAGCATGTTTTGACATCAATTGTGTGGTCTCATTTTATATATTTCAATGTTAGGATTCTATCTTATTCTATTTTAAAATAGGCATAAAGAGATTATGTGGTATTGAGTGCTGTGGGTATGGGTGATTTTTAAGTCCAATGTGATGCTTAATAATAAAGCCAAGATTATGAGTTTGATCCCCGGATGGACTTGGTAGCTTTGCTGCTGTTTTAATGTAACCTATGCAATCACAACACATACTGTTGTTTGAAGCAGCAACTGGATATTAGTAAGGATGAATCAGTACAAATCAGTCAACACTGGTGTAAACATCTCCAACCATGTTTTAGAATTCTCATTCCCTTCATTAGATCATTATGCATGAAAATACTTTTATACTCAAATTTTACAGGGAGCTCAACTAGAGAAAAAGATACCTACCTCAGATGTTTGTTGTGAAATTAAGTAAGATAATGTACATAAACCCTTATCATAGTACTAGCATTAGTAAATGTTTTATAAGGCATAGTTGTGTCCAGCCAGTGTAGCTCAGTGGATTGAGCATCGTCCCATGCACCAAGAGGTTTGATTCCTGGTCAGGGCATTTGCCCGGGTTGTGGGCTCCATCTCCAGTAGGGGGTGTGCAGGAGGCAGCGGATCTATGTTTCTCTATCATTGATGTTTCTATCTTCTCTCCCTCTCCCTTCCTCTCTCTATAAAAAATCAATAAAAAAACATTTTAAAAAAAAGAATAGTTGCTACTGAGGGGTAGGAGGAGATAAAAGAGGGCATAGGGGAAACAGATGGTGATGGAAGGAGACTTGACTTGGGGTGGTAAACACAAAATACAATATATAGATGATGTATTATAGAATTGTATACCTGAAACCTATATAATTTCATTAACCAACGTCACCCCAATCGATTCAATTAAAAAAAAAGAAAAAAGAAAAGTTGCTGCTTTCATTTGTTATCATTTCTAGAGGCCCAGTGCACGAATTCGTGCACGGGTGAGGTCCAGCCAGCCAGACCCCAATTGGCAGATCAGGGCCAGGCTAGCTGGGGGAAAGGGCTGCAGGCGATTGGCCGGTGGACCCCACCCCTGATTGGGGTGGGGGGGCTGATTGTGGGCGGGGCCGGCTGTGGGGAGGGGCTGTGGGTGGTGCGCCAGCTGGCCTTGCCCCCAAATGGGACTGGGGGGGGGGACCGTGGGAGGTTTGCCAGCCAGCCCCAACCCCAATTGGTGTGTGTGGGGGCGGATAGGGGGCGGAGCTGGCTGGGGGGAAGGGCCGCATGTGGTTGGCCAGCTGGCCCCGCCCCCTATTGGGGTAGAAGGGGTGATTAAAGGCGGGGCCAGCTGCAGGGAGGGGCTGTGGGCCAATCAGGGTGGTGGGGGTCCATTGTAGGTGTAGCTGGAGGCCAACCACCCTCCCCCCCACCCCCTGCCCTGGCCAGCCCCTCCCCCTGTTGAGATGGGGGGGGGGCAATTGGGAGCAGGCCACACCCACAATTGGGCCAGTTCACTGGCTGCAGTGGGTGTCATAGTGACCGATCATTTCGGTTGTTTCGGCATTCCGGTCGCTGGCTTTTTTTATATATAGAAGATTTTTGTCTGCTCCCTACCTCTGAGTTCCTGGGTCAGTCCTAAATAAAGTCACTAGTAAATCAGAGCACTGCTGTTTGCCTTGCCAGCCCATTAGTCTGAAATTTGTTTTGCTGCTTCAAACTTACATGCATATACTTTTAGGATCACAGCTTTTCCTGTCACCTCCTATCACTTGGCTTCTATCTTGGTGTCCTGATATATATCCCCACCATCTTGAACAAATCCACTTGGTTCAGTGGTTGAGCATTGACCTGTGAACCAATTGTGGGTGTGGCCTGCTCCCAATTGCCCCCTCCCCCCACCTCAACAGGGGGAGGGGCTGGCCAGGGGAAGGGGCTGAGGGAGGTTGGCCTCCGGCTAGAGCTAGCTAGACCCACAATGGGCCCCCACCACCCCGATTGGCCCACAGCCCCTCCCTGCAATGATTCAATTCTTGATCAGGGCACATGCCTAGGTTGCGGGCTCCATCCCTAGTGCAGGGTGTCTAGGAGGCAGTCGATCAATGATTCTCGAATCCTTATCACTGATGTTTCTATTTCTCTCTCCCTCCCTCTATGAAATCCATAAAAAATAAAAAGAACTGGAAGCTGCCATCAGATTGAATCCACTTGTACACATGTGTTGGCACTGACCAAATCTGGGTTACTCTGGACCTCCCTTCACTTCCACGTCATCCAGGCCTCTGGCCAGACTAGTTTTCAGCCCAGCTTTTTTCCTTCATTCATGCCAGCTTGGAGACCCCACTATGTTTTGAGAAAGATTTTACCTGAGATCAAGACACTGTGATTTACATATGGGATTAACATGAAATACGTGTGTATACGGGTGCACACGCACAAAAAAGGAGTAGATGAATCTGGACAGTATGGTATAAAATAGATTAATGTAAATAGCCCAGTCAGTATGGCTCAGTGGTTGAGTGTTGACCTATGAACCAGGAAGTCATGAACCAGGAGATCATGAACCTGGAGGTTCAATTTCCAGTCAGAGCACATGCCTGTGTTGCGGGCTTGATCCCTACTAAGAGGCAGACCATCGATGACTCTCTCATCATTGATGTTCCTATCTCTCTCTCTCCCTTTCTCTCTGAAATCTATATATTTTAATTAAAGCATGGACTTTAGGGTCACACAGATTTGAGTTCAAAATTTTAGGACAGTTTCTTAAACTTTATGGATCTTAGTTTTCTTATCTGTAAATGGAGTTAATACCTATCTTATAGGATTGTTAAGATTATATGAATGTTGTAAATGCCTCGCATTTAGAAGTGTTTGAGAAATGTTAGATTCTTTTATCTTTTTTTAGTTTTCCCTCTCTCTTCTTCCCGTTCTTCCTATTACCCCCTTTTCCCTCTCCATTTATCTCTATCTTTTTAAAATTTGTATTTTCCCTCTTCTAGGTAAGACTTGCAGTGACTAACCATACTTTTTTTTCCCTAATCACGTCAAGGTAGGGATAATTTCTTTGGTGAGTTTTTTTTTTTTTAATAAAATTTCACCTTCATCTTGGATTTGTCTATGAGGTTAAGATTAAGAGAACTAATCTCATAGGATTGTCATGAGAATTAATTGGTATATTTATAAAGCACTCAACATAATGCTTAACATATAGCAGTCCTCAATAAATGTTTTTTGTAGTCATTAACTTGTAAACGTTTATTTTTAAACAAGGATTCTCTCAAGGATTTTCCTTTGAGGCCCCTTTTTACAATTTATTATTTATGTCTCTAATGATGAAGAAGAGGGAAGATGGTGGATGGGAGAAGTAGGAAGAGATTGATAAAAGGGTATAAACTTTCAGGTATAACAGGAACATAGTTTGAGGATCTAATGAATAATATAGTGACCATATATAGTTAATAACACAGTATTGTGTAACTGAAATTTGCTGAGAGTAAGAATTAAATGTTCTCATTAAAGAAAAAAGAAGAAAAATATGTGAGGTGAAGGATTTGTTAATTAACTTGGAGAGGAGAATCCTTTCACAATGTATATTATAAGAAATCATCACAGTGTACACTTTAAATATCACATAATTTTATTTGCCAGTTATATCTCAATAAAGTTGAAAAGAAGAATGATAATAGTGCATTTTATATTGGGTAATATATGACCATGATATTACCAAAGTTATCAGTATTGTATTTATGTGATAAAATGGATGTCTTGGTTTGTCCATATAAATACAAGTTGTGAAAGTCAAGTATGAGAAAATAATGCTTTCTTGACCACATTGAATAACATTTTTTAAATCTTTGTCCTCTGTTGGTATGTATACTAATGTTATTACATTCCTTCCTGTGTATCTTTAAGGGCATGGGAAAACTTATTGATTTGCAACTGCTTACCTAGCAGGGTGAGCTGACTGACATGTTAATCCTTAAGCCTCTTAAATATATTGCTTGGTGTATCATTAACCTGGGCACACTTCTACTTATACCAACAGAGTTTTTAACCAAGACTACAGAAATGATCTGAAACACACACACACTCACACTCACACACAATTTTCATGATCAACATGAAGAAATTAAAAGATTTGATAGAGTTGAGTTTTTCGCTAACTTAGAAAAGTCATCTGATTAATTTTGTCCTTCTTTTTGTAGTTCATATGTCATTTTGCATATTTTTAAAATTGATTACCATGATTAAATAAAAAACAAATTTGTGACTTTTTTTTCATAAGACCATACTCATTAATTAGGTCTTCCTTGTTTATACAATAGTAGCTGCTGAAATCTTTGACTAGATGACTAGTTTTACTTGCATTGAAAAACAAGTTTCTGAGTGATATGGCATCAATAAAGTCTGAAACCGAAATTATTCTGAAAGCAAATTACTTTTTAAACCTGTTTAGAAAACAAACTTGATTGAACTGGTGAAAGAAACACTTTTAGTGTCCTTCACAAATTGGTTTACAATGAAATGAAACACCATGAAGACAGATCAACTTAGAAAATATGTGATAGAAAATTAAGTGGACTGTTCAAGATGCCTAACACAGTACTACTTGCTGTCCATTACAAGCAGAAGAATGCTCCCATATTAGCTATTAAACTATGAAACACTGTGGCAGAAATAAAGTAATATAACTATGACTATCCTTCAAAATCAATCATCAGATTCCCTCTCCTCATACCTAAAAAACAGATGCTTATATATCTGTGTTGTTTTCTTTATATTTTGATGAGAACCAGATACTTTTTTCAATATCTGTTTACCAGAAAAATGAATACAATAACAGGAACACGTGATTCAAAACGAGTCATCTTTGTACTTTTTTTTTTTTACTATCAAATGTTTATTTTCACATTACATACTTTTTCTTTTATGATTGAATATTTAAAAAATGACTTTTGATGGTGAAAGTAGTGCTTTTGGACTCTGAGTGCAGCTCTCTTCTGTTTCACTGGCTCACTTTGGGGTGGCGATGGTATAAAAGTAAGCCTGTGGAAAATAACGTGACACCGCTCTATGACTCAAGTCCTTCTACATGGAAAGTGGGTTATACTTCTGCTGAGTACCTTATAGCCTCTTTGTAAAGGGCTGTCAAAGTATAAAAAGAAAGCAAAAGTTACTTAAATAGGTAACTTTTAGATATTTTGGTCTCTTATGTAAATGGAGTTAAAATAAAAATGAATTTGTGAGGACAATAAGTAGCTCTTATCCCTGACCATTGCAATTCATCTTGGCTCAGATCAATTTAATATATTTCAATTTAATTCAATTCCATTTATTAGTTATTGAGGCCCACTAAAATCAAGTGCTCTCCAAACACTTTGCTTGGCACTGGGAAATGCAAGATGAATAGATATGGCTCTTGCCCTTGAGGAACTCAGTCCATTTGGGAGAGTTGTTCAGTGTCCTTGCAGGACCTGATAGCTGTCCCATGAAATATGCCATAAGTGTAATATGAACACATATGTACATATTATTGGAATAGTCTACCACTATAGCCATTGTAATCATATTAGCCCACTTTTAAAGAAAGACTAATGACTCCTTATTTTCCAAAATAGTAATGTAAACTGTTCTTAATGATTTGTCTCATGACACCTAATCTTTCCAATCTCCTCATCTATAACATAGCTCTATTGGTTTATTTGCTTTTATTCTTTTCCTCTATACTCATCCTCTCCTGATTTTCATGCTCATTCTATGAAAAAACAATCCTTGTCCATAAATTTCATTCTATTTTCATCAGATGTTATTTGCAAAGATGTATTGACAACTGCTCATTCACTCATATAAGGAATGAGTATATACTCATAAATACATATGTGAGCACAATTAAAGACATATTCTTTTCCGGCATCATTAATGACATTCCTTCAGGATGGCCAGCTTGGATCTGAGTGAGTCAGGAAGCTCCCATGGAAGTTCTCTAAAATATTCCATTTCTAAGAATAGTTTGAATAAAATTTAAAATCCTTTTGTTAACTGCATATCTATTTCTTATATCTACTTCATCAATCCCAAGGTCCTGTGGGTAAACGCTGTGTTTTTTCTCAGGAGACTAATGAGCTGTTCTATCTTCCAAGCCCCAAAAGCCCCTAGGCACTTTGAACATGTGATATTGATAGAGTTTATGAGCTTCTAGATGTCCTTGACAGCTTCGTTTGTGATTATCCAAACTTTTGATAGATAGACCTTTCAAAGTATCCAGGTTTGGTTATAAAGAAATGGCAGAAATGATTTCCTAAGAGGAAAATGGGCTTTGACATCAAGAGAGTTGTTTGAAACTGACTTCTAGTTTTTAACCTTGGGTGAATTATTTAAGGTGGCTAAGCCTCAATTTCCTCATCTCTAAAAAGTATTGTAATAGGTACTTCTTAGATTATTCTCTCCTAACGGTGCCTTTCCTGTTCCTGATTAATTCTATCATGTTCACATGTGTAAGTATAATTTAGAGTATATAGCAATGCTTTGTAAATAGTTGTCTTTAGTGTCTTGGGTTTATGTTATTTTTTGTCTTCCTCCTCAGTTAATTTTTAATTATTTAAGAGCACAGGTAGACTTTTATTTCTTCTTTGTCCTTCTCTGTGAAGTGATCAATATATCAGTAAGCATGTCAGATCTGGTTCTCCACACCAGAGGAGAAAATATAGTATACTCCTGATTATTCGTATGGAGACTTTAATCAACCTGTCAAAAAATATTTGATGACTACTGATGTTGCAGGAAGGGTGTTCTGGGTCTGGAGGATATAGATGTGAGCAAGATAACATTTTTCATTTTCAAAGAGATAACATTGGGTAAGGATAGAGAGCGTAAACATAAAATAATAATTTTAGGTGTTGATAAGTACTATGGAGAAGATGTAACAATATGCTTAGAGTAATTGGTTCTGGCTGGGAGGAGACATTTCAGTTGAGACCTGAACCATGAGAAGATCTCAGAGGAGGGCATTCTAAACAAAAGCAAGTGCAAAAGCCATGAAAATAAACTAGCCTGTTAGTGGAATGGTATGAAGAGCAGTACAGCCAAGTATAGCAAATAAAAGGGAGGATGGAGGTAAAAACAAAGGTAGGCAGGAGCCAGATCATTTAGGGCCTTTTAGTCTAGAATGGAAGTTTTTGACTTTCATTTCAGTGGGAAGGCTTTTAGGGAGCTTTAAGTGGGGGTATGACATGATCTGATTTACATCTTAAAATGATAACTGGTTGCTTGCTATACAGAAGATGAACTGTGTTATAAGAGTTCAAAACAGAGGTGGGAGGCCACTGAGAATTCTATTATTGTGTTCCAGAAAAGAGATGGAGGAGTCTGGGACTAAACTAGCAGTACAGATGGTGAACAGAAGGTTTCGGAGATAGAGCTGTTAGGACTTGCTGATAAAGCGTGTGATGACAAGAGAAGAATCAAATAGATACTCAGTTTTAAGCATTGAGAAGAACTTGATTTTTGGGGGAAAGGGGATTTAGAGTTCTACTTAGTGTTGTGATTGCTATACTTTTTGGGCATCCTACTAAAGATGTCAAGTTGGCTATTGTATATATGAGTTTGGATCACAGGGAATATATCTGGGCTGAAGATAAACTTTTGAGAGACAACATTTATGTGGTTGAAGAATGGGACTGTATGAGGTCACCCATGAAGGAAAACATTTAAAGAAGAATTGTGCAGAGAAAGCCCTGGGACACTAAAATTTAGAGGCCAATAAAAGAAAAAGATTCACCCAATGAGACTGGACAAAAGTATTCAGTGAAGTTAGAAAAAAATCAGGGGGATTATGTTGTCTTAGAAGCTGGTCAACTGTTTTAAATGTTGCTGGGAACTCAAATGAGATGTGAACAAAAATTGACCATTTGCTTTGGTGAGGGTGTATTGGTGACTCAGATTTGAGCTGTTTCAGTGGAGTGGTCATTTGGTGTGGATTAAGGAAAGACTGTGAGATGAGAAAGTGGAAACAGTGAAATCAATAATGCTTTTAGAAGATTTTGCTGTGAAGAGGAGCAGAGAAATGAGATGAAGAAGAACAAGGTTAGGGGAGATTGTTTTAATGATGATCATGAGCAATACTTATGCCTGACTGGAATGATCCAGGACAGGGAGAAATTGATGATGATAAAGAGGAGATAGTTGTAGGACTGAACCTTGAGAAGGAGACTAAGGGTAAGTGAAGAGAGAAAGTGGAGGGAAGTAGCCTTAAGTATAAGCAAGGAGACTTCTGTTTTAACAAGATACAGAGAATTTTTGGGTGTAGATGCATGTGGTTTGGAACTGGGAGTATAAAAAATGAAGTAGTTCTCATCTGATTACATTTGAAAAAAAAACACCAAAAATAAGAATGTTTCTTGAGGTCAAACTGTGAGATAATGGTGTTGGGTGTATCACTGAAGGGATTTGAAGTTGCCAAAAATGATAATAGAAGTTGTGGTGAAACAGATCCTGTGAGATCAATGTATGAGGCAGTGTGAGAAGGACAGCAATAAAGGACATTGAAGGTGGTGAGGTATGATGACATATGCTTCAAATAAGATGGAATCTTTGGAAGAAGAATGAGGAGAGACAAGTTGAAAAGTGCACTAAGGAGCAAGAAGGAAACTTACCTCCAGGCAATGACTTATATGTGATAGGAAAGAAAAAAAAAATAGCCTTACTCAACCATGCCTTCAGGGAATGGGCTGGTCACATTTTAGGTTGAGGGAATAGGTGAATTTCTAATCAGAATAAATGAAATATCAACACTGTTTATAGCAGAAGCAAAAGTTCTAAACTCTAAATCATATAGTAACTCACACGATTCTTACAATCCTATATAATAAAAGGGTAATATGCAAATTGACCCTAATGGCGGAACGACCAGAACACCCTCTCAACCAGTCACTATGAGGCGCATTGACCACCTCTTGGTCTCTTCCCCCAGCCGGCAGGCTCCCTTCGCCTGATGGCAAATGGGGAACCGGGGATGGGTGTTGGGGGATGCAGGCAGTGCCAGGCCAAGGCCCTTGGCCTGCTGGTCGCCCTACACACAGAGAGTGACCCATGGCGGGGGCGGGGTCAGCGAGCAGGAGGGAATGGCTGACCTCTCAGTCCTTTCTCCCTGCCCCCCGGCCAGCAGGCTCTGATCACCCGATGGCAAATGGGGAACCGTGGAGGGGTGGTGGTGGCAGGGGGCAGAGCCAGCTGCCAGTAGCCGGGGAAGATGGCCCTGATCTCAGGCCAGGCCTAGGGACCATACCCGCACATGAATTTCATGCGCTAGGCCTCTAGTAATCCTATAATATAGGAACAGTAATGTGCTGCATAATGACATTTCAGTCAATGATGGACCACATATATGACCGTGGTCCCATGTATTATAATGGAGCTGAAGAATTCCTGTTGCCTAGTAACATCGTCATGTTGTAGCACAGTGCATTTACTCACATATTTTTGGTGATGTCAGTGATGCTGATGTAGGTTATAAACAAACCTAATCTGCTGCTAGTAATATAAAAGTATTGCACATACAACTATGTCCAGCATATAATACTTGATAATGGCAACAAATGACTGTGTACTGGTTGATGTATTTATTATTCTATACTTTGAATCCTTACTTTAGAGTGTATTCTTTCTACTTACTAAAAAAAAAAAAATAAGTTTGCCATAAAACAGTATGCCGTGTTATGCTGGTAGCAGCCTCGTACATCTTGTGTTTACTGCATCTCTTCATTGCATACTTTTCTCTTGTGCTTGATTTAATCTCATCTTGTTTGGTACAGTAACATGCTGTACAGGCTTGTAACCTAGAAGCAAAGGTTCTGCCATATAACCTATGTGTGTAGTAACCTACACCATTGAGGTTTGTGAAAGCCCCCCTAACGACACATTCCTCAGAATGTATCTCTGTTGTAAGCGGCATGACTACACTATTATTAGTCCCACTTTATGAATGAGGAAATTGAGAAGTTAAGCAATTTTCTACATCTATAAGTGAAAGGGCTGGATTTGAATTCTGGCAAATTTGGTTCCAGCCAGTGTTCCAGGTTGAACCACTTGTCTATCCTGCTGCTTTTGGGCCACAATTTCTAAGTGACAGCAGAGAGTGTTTAGGAAGGAAGTGAGAAATAGATGATGGGGCCAAGTTTGAGGCTATCTAGAGAGTAGTAGTGAATGAATATTTTTTTTGAGTGAATATTTTTTTTAAATATATTTTTATTGATTTTTTACAGAGAGGAAGGGAGAGAGATAGAGAGTTAGAAACATCAATGAGAGAGAAACATCGATCAGCCGCCTCCTGCACATCTCCTACTGGGGATGTGCCCGCAACCCAGGTACATGCCCTTGACCGGAATCGAACCCGGGACCTGTCAGTCTGCAGGCCGACACTCTATCCACTGAGCCAAACCGGTTTTGGCGAATATTTTTATTTTAAAGGATGATCTAGGAAGTTTGGACTTCTGATGGTGACTTTGGTGAACAGGAGTTTGATGAGCTTTTTCTATATTTTAAACCAAAGAGCAACTTGAAGATCTTAGATGGCTGGTTTTGCTGGGGGCTGGAGATGTTCTGCTAACTGGGAGAAAGTGGGGAATGAAAGTTTTGAGGTGGCTGGTGACATTACTGAGAGGGGGTAGAAGGGTGATTGATCTAAATTCAGGTAGCAGTGCCCTGCCGTGTTATCATCTTTATAGAGAACTCATTTGACAGTTCTGAGTGAACATTTTATTGACCAGTTTATCTTTCTGGCCCTGAAACTCAATCATGTTGTAGTTCTCATCATCTGATATTATGAAGGAAATTGCTTTTAGTTGCAAGATTTGGAACAATATTAATGACACTAAAAAGAAGACAGAAGTTGATTCAATGTAAGAGTTAAAATTTTCATATTTTTGTCACAAGTTGTGACAGCCCAGTTGCCAATGCAAAGAAAAAAATTTTAGTAGCATATTTTTTCTGATTATAAAAGTGTTAACTATTCATTTAAAGAATTTGTGAGAATTTCACACCAGATAAGTAGAAACATTGTATTTCTGCCTAATATATATTCACATAATCTCATTTATGTAGTATAATAAGGAAATTGAATCCTATTGCATATACAGATTTCCATTATGTTTTTTTCCACTTTACATTTTTTATTTCATAAGTATTTCCCTTGGTCATTAAGGTGTCCTCTCAGATATGATTCCTAAAGATTGTATAACTGGTTGAGTGGGCTGAATTTGGTAGCTTACATCTAGCTAAGCTTTATCAGAATTTGTCTAGTTTTTGTTTTCACACTCTTGGGTAGGTCTCATTGCTTTCAGGTTATTTCCAGCTGTAAGAATGACTTCATTTTTAGGAATTAAAGTACGGCCCAATTTAAATCTAAGACATTCAATTCATTGTTCTCTTCCCATCCGGCTCAGTTCTGACCTCTTTTTATTTCTCCTTCTAGGCCCACTCTACCTCTGCTGGGTTTTCCAGAGGGCGTGGGGAGACATTTAAGGAAGCAGAGCCGAATTTCTTTTTACTGCATGTTCTTTGTTTACTTGGTGCTCTTTCGCAGTTCTCTCTTGGCTCTTACTAGCTGGCTGTTGGATTCTTTGAAGAGCCTCCTGAGGCTTGCTGCATCTGTACGAGTGGCTGGCGCTCTCTGCTGACCTCTTGGGAACGCTCTAGCTCCTTTTCCCTCCTTACCCTCCTCACAAGTTCTGTAGCCTCTTACAGTGAATGTCCATTGACCCCGATGGTAGTTAACTTTCCTTGCCCAGATTCCTATGAAATGGCTTATTGTCTGGCCACTCTTATCTTTGTGCGCTTGGACAACGAGAAACATCACATATATGTGACTTGTGAAACTTCAAAAGTGCAGCTTGCTTGCTCAGTTAATTGCCCTCTAACTTTTTTTTTTTTTTTAACTTCCTATCGTCAGACTTTTCCAAGGGTATATATATATACTGGACTCCAGAAAGCACGTCATGTTTTCCCAGGGAGGGGTGAGACACTCTGAGCTGGGCCTGTCCTCTGTGAAATGGTCATTTTGAGATGGGACACTGTGTTCTGTGGAACACAATCTCCTTCTTAAAGCTCTTCAATCTTTAAAGTAAAGAAACAGCCCTAGCCGGTTTGGCTCAGTGAATAAGAGCATTGGCCTGCGGACTGAAGGTCCCTTGGTTGCAGGCTCCTCCCTGGCCCAGGTCCTGGTCTGGTAGTGTGCAGGAGGCAACCAATTGATGTGTTTCTCTCACATTGATATTTCTCTCTGTCTTTCCCTCTCTGTTTAAAAATCAATGGAAAAATATCCTTGGATGAGGATTTAAAAGGAAAAAAAAAAAAAGAAAGACAACCTTAGATCAATCCCTCACTTTGCTTGATAGAGGAGAGACATTTTACTTCCTTATACTTTGCAGAGGATAAGATAAAGAGAAAAAAAAGTCTGCTTTATGCCTATGAATTATCTTCAAAGTACCCCCAATGTGAATTTTTAGCCTTATCTGTTATAGCCTGAAGATGAGAGATAAGGATTGGTAGTTGAAGAGCCAGTTTGGCCAACTCTTGGTAAATGTGGGGATGTGTCTAGAAACTTCTCTTGAGGCTTGTAGTTAAATTAAAAGGCAGTAAAAAAAGTCCCATTCCTTAATCTTGCTATAACTGCTAATATTTTATAATATGAATTATTAGTTCAAATGATTTCCTAGCAAACATTGCTGGTCAATATGGCCCCTTCACAGCGGTGCCCCATCAATCCCCAAAGGAGTGGCAAAAGGAGGAACTCTCAGAATAGAGCCAGTGCCATATCATACTAGGCCATTTCATTCTTTTCCAGGTCACGCCATTCATTTCTTTTCATTTTTTTTTTCATCAGTTGATTTATTTAACAAATGCTACTCTGTTTACTCTCATGCATCCATGCACCAATTTCACATACAAGGTAGGTAATGTACTTTTTTCTCTAAATAGAGGAAAAATAATCACAGTTTGAGCAAATAGTAAATAAAATAATAGATGCAGCTTCTAAGTATAGTTTCTGGTACACAATAGTTGCTTAATAAGTACAATAGGCAATTAAGGCAGTTGAACATATCCTGGGGACTACACTAATTGTGCCATGTTATTGCTAAATTCTTGGTGATTTGTGGGTATACTAAGTACTTTATTAATAAACATAATTATGTTACATCATCATCATGACAGGCATTTAACAATTTGCTCTTGTTGCAATACCAAATTGTTCTTTTACAGGCATACCTCGTTTATTGGGCTCTGCTTTATTGTGCTCTGGAGATATTGTTTTTTACAAATTGTGGCAACCCTATGAGGAGCAAATCGATTGGAATTGCTCACTTTATGTTTCTATGTCATATTTTAGTAATTCTTGAAATATTTAAGACTTTTTTATTAGACTTGTTATGATAATCTATTAGCAGTCTTTGTTGATATTACTATTGTAATTGTTTTTTTTTTGGGGGGGGGGTTCCATGAACCATGTAAGATGTCCATATACGATGGTGAACCTAATTAATAAATAAATGTTGAATGTTATTGCTCCACTGACCAGCTATGTCCATCTCTCTCTCTCCTTGGATCTCCCTAATTCCTGAGACACAAGAATATAGGCCAATTAATAACCCTACAATGGTCTGTAAGTGTTCAGGTAAAAGGAAGAATCACATTTATATCAAATGTTAGAAATGGTTAAGCTTAGTGTGGAAGGCATGTCAAGAGCTGAAAGAGGCTGAAAAATAGCCTATTTGTTGATAGCCAAGTGGCTAATACAAAGGGAAAGTTCTTGAAAGTCATTAAAAGTGCTACTCTAGTGAACATGTTATACAAATGATAAGAAAGTGAAACAGCCTTCTTGCTGACATGGAGAAAGTTTTAGTGGTCTGAATAGAAAAATCAAAGCAGACAAAACATTCCCGTAAGCCAAAGCCTAACCCAGAGCAAGGCCCTAACCCTTTTCAATTTTATGAAAACTGAGAGAGATGAGAAAGCTATAGAAGAAAAGTTTGAAGCTAGCAGAGGTTGTTGGTTCATGAAGTTTAGGGAAAGAAGTCATTTCCATAACAAAAATGTGAGATGGAGCAGCAAGTGCTAATGTATAAGTTATCCAGAAGATCTAGCTAATATAATGAATGAAGATGGCTATACTAAACAACAGACTTTTAATGTAGATGAAACAGCCTTCTATTGGAGTAAGATACAATCTCGGACTTTTATAGCTAGAAAGGAGAAGTCAATTCATGGCTGCAAAGCTTCAGATGACGGGCTGATTCTCTTGTTAGGAGCTAATGTGGCTGGTGATTTTTAAGTTGAAGTCAATGCTCATTTACTCTGCCCAAAATCCAAGGGCCCTTAAAAATTATGCTAAGTCTACTCTGCCTGTGCTTTATAGCTGGGAGAATAAAGCCTGAATGACAGTACCCCTGTTATACTTAATATTTTAAGCCCATCATTGATACCTACTGCTCAGAAAAGAAGGTTCCTTTCAAAATATTTGTGATAATTGACAATGAACCTGGTCATCCAAGGGCTCTGGTGGAGATGTACACTTAATAGACTGTAATGAAAACATACTTTTTATTTACATTGGGAAATAAAAAAGATGTGAAACGCTGTATTGTGATAATTGCTTTATTGGAGTGATCTGGAACTGAACCTGAAATGTCTTTGAGGTATACCTGAATGTATTGAGTAATTCTCACTGATGCTACTATAGATGCTTGAGTATTCATTGCTCATTGAAGAACATTCTGAATTAAATGGCTTTGGTTCCTCAATTCTGTTGCCTCTGTAGATTTACAGTATTTTCCAAGCCCTGATGTTATGTGTTCGGGTGAGGTATCATAATAAGGTATTAGGATCAACAGGTAATGAACTCATAGAGGACTCCAGGAAACCCTATATTGTTTTCATATATCAGATGTCCACGTGAAGAAGCATTTGGATTGTTGGAGAAGACTGATCAACAATATGTGCTATGTTTTTTATCAATATGTTACTTTATGTGTGGATCATTTCTACTGAATTACTAACGAGGCAGGCCTCAAAACATACTAATTATCTTTGTCCAGATATAGACTAGGCTAGACCAGTGTTTCTGGATACTATTTCGTCTATGGCTTATCCTTTGATCATTTCAATGACAGAATTAGAAGTTGCTCAGAAAAGGAGCCATTTGGATTCCCACCAGTATAATTGAGGTGGTAGAACCCTTGTTCATATTCATGTAGGGAGGTGTTTTTGTTACTGTCTTTTGTGTCTACACTATTTTTTCCCCATTTCTTTTGCAACTTCCCTAGTTCAAGTTTTAAATTATTTGATGCCTGAACAATTACAGTAGTGTTTTAATTGATGATGTGGACCAGTATGATATGACATTTGCAAAACCTTCCTCCAGGATGAGCAAATCTAGAGTCACTAGGGGTTGGTTTTGTTGGCTGTAGCCTTTACGGAACTCCACAGGTGACACGATGAAGGAAGCAATACCTTTTCCGTGTCTACATTTGCAAAGTAATACAAAGAAGCGTCACAGCACTTTTCCTTTACAAGTTCAAAGTAACCAGCTGATACTTAAAAATTTATTTGTCTGTTTCATAATATAAGCAGAGAAAACTTTATTAAAATCTGAAAAACTGCAATTGCCAATATTGTTGATATTTGAAAGTATAATAATGACTGAACAAAGTTGTACCCACTTGAGCATTTTATACCATCTTTACATGGATTTTGTACTATTAGATGTCATGCTTAATTTTTTTTCACAATTCAATACTCATATTTTTTATCATTCTCTCCCATAACACTTTTCCTGGTACTTATGTTTTTAAAATTTCTCTCTCTCTCTCTCTCTCTCTCTCTCTCTCTCTCTCTCTCTCTCTCTCTGTCTCTCTCTCTCTCTCTTTACTTACCCCTAGTTGTTGCCAAATCCAGTTGCTTCTTTCTTCCAAATGTCTCTTATATTGTATTTTTCTCCGGGCCCAGACCCTGATAATTCACACTGACTTCACTCTAGTTCTGGTGTTTACTATTTAATGACTGACCTTTGCTGTAGTCTCTTTACTAATAATAGTAATAACTCATATTTGTATGGCTCCTTGAAGATCAGTGAATCCTCATGTTTTCTTACTTGAGCCTCTTAATCCAATTGTTGTTATTCCAATTTTAAAGGTGACAAAGCATAGACTCTGAAAGTATCAGAAAGTGTTAAGAGCAGGGACTCAAACCAAATTTTCTGATTTCAAATCCCATGCTCTTTCTGTTATGCTTTCTGCCTTATTTTAGGTCTCTCTCCAATCTCTCTGTTTCATTGCCATCAGATGAGTTTTCCCTAAAGCATTGCTCTGAACTCATCTGTACTGATCTCTTTGTCTTCTTGCCGCTGCATATCTCTACCCTTTGAAGTGAGTCTACGTAACACTTGCAGATCTGTCTTGAACCCAGACTCAGACAGATACTGTTCTTAAACACTAGGCTACTCTGAGCTCCAGTGGCTCAGAGGTCAGTTTTGTCTTGTCTCTTTTATTTTTTCATTTATAATTCTCAGTAGAGACACAACATTTTTTTTGCTAAATGAATTAAACCTCCATTACTGGGCCTTTAATAGCTTAATTCTAGGAACTAAACTTTTGGCCCTGCCTTGTATTACTATTCCAATAATTTGTTCTCTGTCTTGTTGCTCCATGAGCCTTAGTTACTGCCTTTGTTTACTGCTTAGTTCATCATTAAACTTTCCCCTGAACTAACATCAACAACAAAAACAACACTTGTAGTCACAGACTGTTTAGCACAGACCCTTGTAAATAGTAAATAACCTTCTTTGTTTTATTCATAATTGGATTGCTGGAATCTAGAACAGTGATTAATTCAGAAGAGACTTTCAATAAATATCTGTTGATTGACTATACATTTCTGTTATCAAGTAAATCATTGTTATTACGTTTCTCATACCTGCCAACATACTCTCCCTGATACCGATTATATCTGCTTAGACATCTGCCTCCTGCTCAAGCATTCCTGGTGTTGTTTTCTGCCTTCTGGTAGGCATACCTATTGTCACCTCCTACATGCATGGGTTTCTTCCTATTGCATAATACCCCCTGATTGTCACTCAAGACCCGATGAGTCTATTTGGTCTTTAGATCTTACATTTAGCCTGCGTAGAATTCTTTTTTTTTTTTTTTTTTGACTGGTTGATGAACTTTTAAAAAAATATTTTATTTTATTTTATTTTTTTTACATTTTACTTTTATTTTTATTTTTTTAATATATATATATATATTTTTACTGCGTAGAATTCTTTAAGAGCTGTTTAAAGCTTTTTAATTAGTTTTCAAAAAGGATTTTCTAACTGTATTTGCAGTACATAGTTGTCAGCCAAATATCAGCTAAGTCTTGTGACAGTGAAGCACCAGAGACAGTGATGTAACAGCGGTTACTGGCCTCATCGTGATCCCGTTTGGTCTGCTTTCTGTCCGGCCGCACTACTGTTATTGAGTAAACTGTGGGGTGACCTCGAAATTTTTGAGTGAAACGTATTAAGTATATACAATGATTGAGAATGTTTCTACTAATACATAAAGAAAAAGCAAATATCCAGTCAGTTTGTTATATATAGCAAGTTAGTGTTCTTTTAAGTTTCTTAGATGGTAGAGATTTATTTATTGTCGAGTATATCTGAACCTTTGTGAAATCAAAGCATTTCTGCCCATTTTGTGGGTGTTGGTGCAGTACTTTTATTAGCTCCAACAAAATATTTTAGTAATTCGCTTCAACAAATAGGTTATTTTTGTTGTCTGGCATTTTGTTGACCATACGTGTCAGACTGTCAAATATTACATTTGTCCCACGGGAAAATAATTTTGCTAAATATATTTATATATTTTTTATTTTATGTTATCTATATGGTATTTTTAGTTCCTATTTCACAACCAGTTTTTAAAAAAATATATATTTTTATTGATTCAGAGAGGAAGGGAGAGGGAGAGAGAGATAGAAACATCAATGATGACAGAGAATCATTGATTGGCTGCCTCCTGCACGCCCCCTACTTGGGATTGAGCCCGCAACCAGGCACATGCCCTTGACCAGAATCGAACCTAGGACCCTTCAGTCCTCAGGCTGATGCTTTATCCACTGAGCCAAACCAGCTAGGCCAGGCAACAACCAGTTTTGAAGTAATTCAAATTAATGATTTCTTATAGGACTTCAAAATTATTCATCAGAACTGCTTTTGTTCTCTTAGAACAAAGAAGTGAGGTGTGACAATGGGCATCTGTCTGTACACATTTTCTTATTTTCCCTGAGGAACCCCTTGTAAGTATTCTGCCTGGTTAGAGGGACTCAAGGATTAGATGTTGATTTTTTGCTTAATTGGAATAGCATTAAATAGGTAGAATCAGGAAGAATCAACCAATTGTTTCTAAATGGGGGTAAGAAACGAGGCATGCAATGTAAGCTACTAATTTATTTGTTTATACTAGAAACTGATTTTTAGATACCACAGTGTCAGTAAAATTTTACTTTCTTTATGGTGTCTTTTCAGGTGCCATATTAATTTTTTTCAAGAAATTCAGATAGGTCAAGATTGATATTTCCCCTGAAAAATAAAGAAGGTATCTCTAAAAGATTTGCCATATTAGGAGTCTCAAAACAAAGGACTACAATATATGAATGCTTTCAAATTTAAATTCCAAAACCATTATGTAGGTTCTCTACAATGACAGAAAGATAAATTCATATTTGTTTGTTTTACATGATATATTAATTTTTCTCATTTAGTAAATGTATTGGAGTTTTCAGCACCCTGGTAGAGAGATTCAGGATTGTTTCTTATTTTTTATTTTATTGATCCTTGTATTATTTTTCTACTGCTGCTATAACAAGTTGCCACAATTCAAAACAACACAAATTTATTATCCCCCTGTTGTGTAGGTCAAAAGTCCAAAATGGGTTTCACGGAGCTGAAACCAAGGTACTGCAGAGGATCCAGGGGAAAATCTCTTTCCTTGCCTTTTCTAGCTTCCACTACTATAGTCCTTTCTTCCTTGGCCCTTGATCCTTCCTCCATCTTCAAAGCCACCAGAGTGCATCTTTAATCTCTCAGTTTTCATCTTCACAATGCCTTTTCCCTTATACAGACCTTTGCGATTAAATCATATATCTAATGTAGATACCTGATATCTGATAATGCAGGATGATCCTCCAACTCAGGATTCTTAATTAATTCACATTTGCAAATTCTCTTTTGCCATATCAGGTGACATTTTCACAAGTTTTAGGAATTAGGACATGGACATCTTGGGGTAGGAATAATTCTGTCATTATTCTGTTATCATTATGAAATATTCCTCTGTATCTTTAGTAATACTTTTTGCCATAAACTCAATTTTATCTGCTTATCAGGTTCATTGAGTTTATGTCTTCCAGCAGGTTTGGAAGTTTCTCACTCATTATTTTTTTCAAAGTGTTTCTACCTCATTTTCTGCTCTTTTCCTGAGACTCTGATTACTCGTATGTTGTATGGTGAGAGTGTCCCACATCTCCATTATGCTCTTTCTCTTCTCATTATTTTTTCTTCTTGTACTTCAAACGGATATTTTCCATTGATCTTTTTGAGCCAAACATGTCTTTTTCGCCTAAGCTATTGTTAAAGCTATTCAGCTAGTTCTTAATTCAGATATTGTATTTTTCAGTCCCAGAATATCCATTTTTCTAGATTCAAATTAAAATTCTTGTTTTATCCATTTGTTCATCTTTTCTTTAATATATTATAATAGTTACTTTATAACTTTGCTAACTCCAATATCTTGATCATCTGTGGATTTGTTTCCATTATCTGCTGCTGTTTTTTTTTTTCCTTCTTAATGACAGATTACATTTTCCTTCTTCTATTACATATGTCTTCACTTCACTGATTTTATGCCAGATATAATGTGTAAATGATCAATAGAGGGATTTTTTTTTCGGGGGGAGGGATGAGGCATGGGTTAAAAGAGATTGGGAATCATTCTGAATAGTATAGTAGGGACATAACCTCTACTTAACCTCTTGTTGCTTGTGAAGGAACTGGGAAACCGATTTGATACAATGATTGGTAGAGTAGAGCCAAATTACAGGATTTTCTCTAGAACTTGCTGAGAGATTAAGTAAGTTGTGTGATTTTTATTTTTTATTTAAATTATTTATTTTTAATGTCAATATTTTATTTATAGCCCAAACAGAACTTATCTTCTTTTTAAAAAAAATTTATTTTTCAATTACAGTTGACATTCAGCATTATTTTATATTAGTTTTAGGCATATAGCATTGTGGTTGGACAATAGTTAAGTTGTGTGATCTTGAGCAAGTTATTTAACCTCTTGTTATCTAAGTTTCTTCTTTAAAATGAGATAATTATAGTATCTATTCCATAGAGTTACCATGAGGATTAAGAGATTATGTTGGGCAGCATAGGGAACATTCAATATGTATTATCTATTTGAGGATAGTCCATTAGTGGTCTTTGTCAGGTGAGTATTTAGAGTTTGGTGATGACAAACCTGAGTGGAGGAGGTTCAGGAGAGAATAAGGAATTGGAGATAGGAAGAATAGGCCACTATTTTGACATAGCTATAACAGGTATTAGAAAATGTGTAGCCAGAGGGGGTCATGAGGTTAAGTGATGGATTTAAAACATGATAATAATTATAATTATAGTAATCTTCACAGCAACTCTATAAAGTAGGTGCTATTTTTACCCCCACTGTAAAAACGAGGAATCTGAGGCATAAAGAGAAGAATGCAATTATAAAATGTTTGTACACTGAGAATGGTCTAGCAGGGAGGGAAGAATGCAGGAGCTGAGGGATAATGCCAGGAGTAAAGTTTCAAGTGGGTGAGAAATGATGGAATGCAGCCACAAGTGGAGGATCAGGGAATGTGTATTCATTTTAACCGTATTGAAAGCAAAGTATAGGAGTAGAATTAAAGTGGGGGAAAAAAGTTTTATTCTGATAGTTTGCCCTTTCTCACTGAAGTAAGAAGCAAGGGGTCAGTTGGGAGTAAGGTTGGAGATGCTAGAAAAGAAGCAGTGAAATCATTATTTTGGAGAGTAAAACAACCTGGGATATGGAAGAGCTTTTTGGTACTGCTAAGGGCTCATTTGAAGATTGTGATAATAACTTTAAAGTGGGGGTTACTGAGGCTCAGTGTCTTTGAGAAGGAATAAAAGATGAATTAATATGGAAAAGTTAAGAAAGGAATACAAACAGTCTTTGCCCTTGAAAATCTTAATGTCTACCGGCCATGTAAAGTGGTGGTCACCTGAAAGGGTACATTAGTAAGCAAATGAAAGATGCCGATTGAATCACCTAACCACAGACTTTGTCCCTTCAGAGGAGAGAGTGAACACTTTGGGCAACATGGGTGGCTTACGTCAAACATGAGCATTGATTGGGCAATAAAGTGTTTGTAGATGCCAAAAGGATAATCATTTAGCATCTCTTTGGTGATGTATATGTTTATTACATATGTCGTTTGTGTAATTTTTTTTTTACACACTATGTTCTATAACTTCAAATTTCTGTTAGAATTTACAGAAGTTCTTTTTTAAGTATTCTGAGCTTTCTTGGCTTGAACATGAAAAGTGGCCAGGAAAAGAAATATATAAAAACATGCTTTACATATGAGCTAAAGGAGAGATTTTTTTTTGTATACAATATAACATGCTAATTTGTCACATAATTGATATAATGATGTGTTTGTAACTGTTCTGTTACTATTTTGTTCATTATTGAGTGAATTTATTATTTTTTCTTATTGCATATTTTTTTTCTTATGGCCTAGTTAAGTGTGACCAACTCCGTGTTTTCAGTCCTTTCAGGGAACAGGCGGCCTTCTGTTTCAAACAGAGAAACGTCTGTTAGTAAGAAACATTCAACAATAATGTGGGGCTTTTCTTAGTAGTTTGTTTTGGAACTTTATATACACTTTTATAAAGCAGCTGCGAGGAAAAGTGTGTGTAGGTTTCTGTTTCTTAAATGTTAATGTAAGGAATATTTACAGAACTGTATGAAGCTTTTCAACAGTCCTTTTTATGACTGTTACTCTTTTTTTTTTTTTTTTGCATTTCAGTTTTATTAGATGGCTGTAATTTTATGTAAGACCCTAGATATTTTTATTACCTAAACAAATATATTTTTACATAGATATTCTCTAAAATGTTGCAGTTATTTTGGTAAAGATACATTTGGATAATGAATTCTGTATATTTTTAAATTAATTTTTTACTTTTTAAAATAGCATTTAATATTAAAGACAATTTAAAAAGTAAATTCTCAACTATAACTTTATCACATAAATAGCTTTACATTTTCCATTAAATATTTTAATAGCATTCATTATATATTTTTTAACTCAAGAAAAAAAGGCTTATGAAAATTTAATTTACATAGGTATAATTTGTTTAACAGTGTGCATTTGAAATTGTTGCAGAACTATTGACTATGTATTTTTATATTATCTGTATTATGAAACATGGTGGCAGTATCACATTGCAAGGAATAGGAGACATTTATGCAAAGTTGTGTTATCCAAGAGAGAAGAGAATTTTTGGATTAATGGCTCAAAATGCTTATTGCATATTTCCCAACTGCTTTTGGATGTGTTTGTTAGTTATGACAAAGAATAACAACTTAGATTATTTTTAGCACTACATAGGGTAGGGAAACTAATATCTAGAACATTTTATCCTTTCTTAATTTAAAAATATTTTTAAAGGAGCTAGAAAATGCAGTAAATCTTCTATGAGATCTTTTATTTTCTAACCAAGACATTTTTTCTTGATCTTATTTGCTAGTAAGGTCAGAAGAATGAGGTGATCGTTTGCCATAGGTTATTGCTCTTAGATTTATTATGTGTAAAAGTCTCCTGGGTGTTTGATAAATTGGCAAATATCCAAACACAGCCCTCCAGAAATTCAAATTTATAAGTCAGCATGTTTAACAGGTTCCTAGGTGATTAGGTAGAGCTGGTCTACTGAGAAACTGGCCAGGTGACTATTCTTCAACATTAACTTAATTCTCACTAATATTAATTCAATGTTAATTTCAACATTATGTCAATTTTTACTTAAATTATCAACACTAGTATATATATTTTTTACAGAGAGGAAGGGAGAGGGATAGAGAGTTAGAAACATCTATGAGAGAGAAACATCGATCAGCTGCCTCCTGCACACCCCCTACTGGGGATATGCCCACAACCAAGGTACATGCCCTTGACTGGAATCGAACCTGGGAACCTTCTGTCCGCAGGGCGACGCTCTATCCACTGAGCCAAACCGGTTAGGGCAACACTAGTCTTAAAAGGAGTAAGCCTTTGCAGTTGAGCTGAACTTGTTTCAAAAACATGAAAGTGTTTTAGCTACTTTAATAGCTTTAGAAGTTAAAATAAGTTCTCATGTTTGGGATTGTAATAACATTGTACATTTGTAGACGTCTACAATTTAATATCACTATTACATCTTTTTGCCACTTTATCTCCATAATAAGCCTGTGAAGTAGGTAAAACAGGTATTATTATCTTCATTTTATGCCTTGGGAAATAGGCTAATGAAAGTTAAGTGACCTGCCCTGTGTCACGTAGCTAATAAGTAGCAGAACTTGACTAGAATGTAAGTCTTCACTCCTAGACCAGTGCTTTTCCTATGGTATCACAGCATATAAGCTATCTAAAAATTAAGTTAAAAAAGTATGTGTGTGTATATATATAGTCACATACATCTACACCATCAGACACGAGTCAAATTTTCCAATGAGAAAAGTTAGCATGCTTGATTAGATTTTAGTATATTTTTAGATAGTAAATATGCTTTATCTTTCAAACTCTAGACTGTGAGTTGTGTAAGGGCATGGGTTGTGTGTTATAAATCTGTGTTCTAATTGCCTAGCAGCTTAATCTTTTGCACAGTATACCCAGGTAGTCCACAACTGTGTGATGAATGAACAAATGGATAAATGAACGACCTTTAGGCTTTTGTGTCAACAGGGAGCGTTTGTAGTTTTTTGATGTGTATTCTTGTCTTAAAATGGGAAAGGCTCACTATTGGGCTCTTCATATTTAAATGGGGATGACACATTCCTGGATCCTGAATATACATGTAGTGCCAGTTCTCACAAGCAGATGCCAAATAGTGCTTTGCACAACAATGATAAGAAGGGTGTTGTTGTTTCTTGTAATGCACTGTAGACTATTTTATAGGTCTAGGTCCTATACACACTCCCTCCCCCCAGTAATATAATGTATGTTACCATGGTAGAACTAAATTCTCAGGAGAGATGAAAGGGGTTCCATTTGTTTTAGAAATATATCAGAACCCCTTAGAGAACATCTAAAGAAAGTATTTCTAAGCCTAACAAACCTTTAAACTGCCATTATAACTTCTTCTTTGCCTGTCCAGAAAGACATTGACCCACCTTCTGCTCTACTCAAATGGTTTTGGTAGTTCAGGAAGATTTCTCATATTGAGGTATATGTCTCGTAGAGCTCTTCTTGTGTTGTACAAAATAAAATGTCTTTAGTGTTTCTTCCTAAGTGTGTATAATCTCCTAAAAGGCACAGTCACCTTTCTTTTTCTAGGACCAGATTATTTCTTATGCCAATTACTCAGAATGTCCAAATAGGCAGTGTTTCTGGGCCGCTAGTTTTGATTTTGTTTTATTAATATATTAGAGGCCCAATGCATGAAAATTTGTGCAAAAGTAGGCCTTCCTTCGGCCGCCAGCAGGTACCTGGGACCCGAGCTGGCTTCCCTCTAGCCCCGGCTTTGTCAGGAAGGACGTCCAGAATGCCGTCCGGAAGGACGTCCGGTTTAATTAGCATATTACCCTTGTATTATTATAGATATACTCTTCTGTTTATAGGAGTAGTAGGAAGGATGAAAGAATCAAATATATTCAGTGTATTTCTCTGCATAGTTGCATATTTGCAATTCATAACTAGCTTGGCAAGGAAGTATACTGAGTCAGTGGTTTTAAAAGACAGTTTGGATAAACTGTGGTTTTCATGTATTTCTACAGGTCCTATTTTAAAACATTACATATAATTAATAAGTACATTCATTTGTTACTAATCCTGACACCCCATTCCTAAAAGGTGTCTACCAAAATATCTTTCTTGGAAAAAAAAAAGTGTGGAGAATGTAAGAAGAGGAAACACTTGAAACATGCCGCATGAAGACATGCTTTTGATTGATATTCTGGGCACTGGTTTTGATTCAGTGTTTGGCGCCTCGCCAGGTGTTCCTCCCATGCACTCTCAAGTTCTTTGAGTTGCCTCAGTAAGTATCTGTAGAATCATGGGAACTTGGCCTTTCCTGTTGTTGATAGCATTTTACAGTGAACACCCTTTAATCCTTGGTATACTGAACTTTTATCTAAAGCATTTTTGTTTTCAGTATAAGAAATGCTTTTCAAAACTTGTCTTTACAAATAAGGCAATTGGGCAAAGGATTTACTTTGAAAATTTCGCATTTTAAGCACTCTACTTTCCCATCTGTTACTGTGTTGTTTTTTCTTCACCTAGAAAGAAGTTTATTTTCCAATATAATTCTTTCATTCTTTAGCTCTTCTGAAAATTACAGCTCCCTATTGTAGCAACTATTCCTTACAAATGTTCTGTTTCTCCTTCCATGCTATACTTTCTGATGTTTTCCTGATTTCCTTTTGACAGTGGCTCCCTTTGGGTTCCCAGGGCATTTTTTTGGTATTCCCTTTTGCAGTACTTATTTTATCCTGTATTTTCTTTTTTTTTAAGGAACATGTCTGAATTCTTTGAAATGCAAGTTTTGTGAGGGTAAACTATTCTCTTAATCATCTTTGTCACCTGTGCCAAACATAGAGATTTTCAAGAAGTGCATGCTCAATAAGTATTTATTCTTATAAATTAAATTAATCTTTTAGTCTGGTTCCCATGAATGTAATTCTATAAAAACCACATGTCTCCAGGAGCCTCTGACAATGTAGGCAGCAGATGGTTTTCTCCTTCGGTGTAATTAGCCATTTTCGTTTAGATTTGTTGGTTCTGACTTCAGATACACCATCAGAACTACATACCTTTGGTGGTGCCTTGTTTTCCTTAGGGATAGGATAGCCTCAGAGCTCCATTCTGAACCATCATTTCTCTATTTGTGTACCTAGTTAATACTGCCTGATACTATTAGCAAACCGCAGTGATGAGCAAGAAAGTAGCAGCATTTGGAGACCCTCCCCTTGTAGCATTAAAAAGATCCTGCACTCTCCTCTCCTTCTACATCACTGAAAGTAGGGCTGAGCATTCAGCCATGGGTACGGAAAGCTGCGAACAGTGGGAGATAGTTTTAAAGCCTTGGGTTGGGGCTTTTCACTACAATCAAGCCATCAGGAAAAGCACTTTGTTGTATCACATTAACTCTGCTTTGTTTCTATACTGCTGTTTTCACTTATTCGCTTTAAGCCAGTACTGTAGACAGGAAGCACAAATAGTAAATGCAATATATACAGAAGTGATAAGTGATGCTATTCATGCCTATTCTTTGCCTTCGATGCCAGTAAGATTTGGAATAAGTTAATTGGGGTGGAGTCACATAAGAGCATATCTAAAATCCTTTAACTTCCACTAAATCAATGCTTTTTACTTTCGGTTGTCAGATGTGAAATCCATCTTTCAGAAGAGCCAATTAGTGACTTACAGATAATTGTTAAGAACAACAGTGTGCTTCCTCCGCCTTCTATATATCAATCATCTCAACCTAATTCTGTCCTAATGGGAAATTTGATTTTCATTGCTGAAGTCATCACAATTTTCAAGAAGTATATTTCTACATTGCAGACGATATACTTGCTGGCCAGATGACCCGGGATAAATGGCCTCTCAGAGCTTCTGTTTTCTCATTAGTAAGTTGGGGGCACCCAGCTCAGGGTCCTTATAGGACCTGCCTTCTTTTCCTGGCCTAGATTAGTAATTTCCTTCTTGCTTGGCTCCAGCGATGCCTCCAAGTTTTCTGTGTATCTTGTCCCATTCCCCTCCTGTCCAGAGCAGGTTGGGATTAAAGCATCCTGTGGTTGCTAAGCTCCCCTGGAACTCTCCTATGGAGCCTCTGCTCCTTATTAGACCCAGAATTAGGACTGAGCCTGGCTGCCTTTGCAGTTGAGGGTCTCAATATTCCTTATTTACCTCCCCTGCTTTATACATTGCCTCAGGATGCTCCTGATCTATGGCCCCGAATCTAAGCCTTCTTCATAGTGAATATGCACATGTAACTAATCCTCTTGACAACCATAGAAGGTAGGTACCTTTATCCTTATTTTAGGAACAAGGAAACAGAGGCACAGGGAGATTCTATTATTTGCCCAAGTGCACTGAACTATGGCGTGGCAGAGCCACTTTTCAAATTCTGATTATTTAATCTGATACCAGGGTCCATGTTCTTTACCACTTCCCTATACCAACATTTTCTATCCACAGAGCTCGTGTCTTCTTTTGTGCAGGCAAGTCTGTATATGGGTTTCCAGTGGCTTTTTCTCACCTCCTGATTACGTAACCTAATGCATATCAATACCTGAATTTTGATTGAGTCTCTAGTATTTCTTGAGGGACTGCCCAAGGACCTAATTACCTTCATAGAGAGCAATCTCATAATTGTAGGGTTTTCTCCTGTCCTGACTTTAAGTCCTTATCTTTTCTGTGGTTATTGAGGCATATCATCTGGAGTTTGAGGCCAAGATGCCCATCAATTTTAGTTTTAAGGAATATAGAATATATAAAAAATGTATAATTCTATTCTCTCCTTAAAACTTGTTATCATATGTATTTAGAACCTTAAGAAAAATATATGGAATTAAAAAAGAAGATAAAAAGTGTATATATTCCAGCCCAGAGACTACTACTTGTTAATACGGTATGTACTTTCTTTAGACTTTAGACAAATATACACACGCACACACACATATATATGCCATGTACATAATTTCTATTCCATATTTTTAATTCATTGAGGATAATTAAGTAGTTATACTATTTTATACTGTTTTTATTTTTTAAAATATATTTTTATTGATTTCAGGGAGGAAGGGAGAGAGAGAGAGATAGAAACATTAATGATGAGAGAGAATCATTGATTGGCTGTCTCCTGCACACCCACCCATGGGGATTGAACCTGCAACCTGGGCATGTGGCTTACCACGGAATTGAACTGTGACCTCCTGGTTCATAGGTCAACACTCAACCACTAAGCCACACTAGTCAGGCTATGCTTTTCTTTAAAAAGAAGGTAATTCCATTTACATGGACAGTATCGTAAATAGATTTGATAGCTTATTATTGGTGGTGTCATGACTCAGACCAAATTTCCCTGTTTAGTCTTTATGACATGTGTCTTTCCATTCCTTCTACTCACTAGTTGCTCAGGCCACTCATCCTGGATTTCCTGAACTTTACAAGTCTGCTATTTATACAGTGACACTTTTAAGAGAGACCTTAGAGCATCTGACTCTTCTGCTCAAAACACTACCATAGCTGCCCATCTTACTGAGGGTGAAAAGTCAAAGTGTTTACAATAGCTTACAAGGCACTACCCGATGCAGTCTCTAAAGATTTGAATTCTTATTCTCTCCTTTTCTCTCTCTTACTCTGTCCATGCCCCACTGACACCCAGACTGTTCTTTTAACCTGCCAGGGGTGCTCTGCCTGAGAGCCTGTTGTGTGGGAAATGGTAGTCTCCAAGGGTCTTACCAGGCAGTCTATCACAGAGGTCATGGGAGAGGACTCCTAGGGTGAATTAAGATACTCAAACACATGCTTTATTAAATATATAGGGTGAGGCAAACGTAGGTTTACAGTGGTTTGTATGGAAAATTATGCAATAATTAATAAATAATAATACAAGAGTAGACTGTGTTTCGCTACTCACAACTGTAAACCGACTTTTGCCTTACCCTGTATATATTTAAAGCACACTATGAGAGGTAGGGGAAAGGAATGGGGTAAAGTTAACACGTAGGAGAGGATGTAAGAGAGTGAAGGACCATGATCCAGGAATCATGCTTTACACATTTTTCATGTTTTTTTCTCTCTGCTTTGGCAGCGAGGACCAGAATTGCAGTGAGAGGCCCTGATAGAAGATGCCTGGTAATACCAGCGACACAGAGTTGCTCTATCAGAGAAACATAGGGGCAAGTAAGCCTGGCCTTTCCCGTAGCTTGTCAATTAGCTTGCTGAGCAGCTATGGGTTTTGTTTGTGTTTCTTGAGCAGAGAACATGTGGGATAACTAGCTTAAGATCTCATACAGAGAGAGTGCCTCATATGTCTCATGTTTATTTAGTGTTCATGAATATTTAATGCATCAGGTGTCTTATGTTTACAGCTTGTTGAATATTAGGTGCCTCTTGAATTTAGGTTTCTCTCGGCCCTTCCATTCCTACCTGCTCAGTGGCACATGCTTTACTTACGAACTTCTTCCATGTATATGTTTAATATGTCTTATGAATTCTGCGTATGTCTGACAAACTACTCACTTGCTGTTTTTCTATGCTTAGCGCATCTTAAAAGTTTCACCTGTGTCTTATTAGCTACCCACTTGTCCAGCTTCTCTTGCAGAATTAACTATTCTGAAAAGCAAATGCACATTATTGGAGCTTTACACGTGCCGTTGCCACGTTTGTCTGTGGCACTCCTCCACATAGCTGCATGACTTCTCTTTCTTCAAACCCGTGGCTCAAATGTTATTTCAGAGACCATACCATTGATACTGAGACCTTCTCTGACCACCTCATATAACATAGCAACCTGCTTGTGCCCTCAGCCCTGACACTCTGCTCCCCTTTCTGCTTCGTTTTCTCCGCTGCTTTTATCGCCATTGAACATATTACACACTGACGTCTTCCTCAGGGCAATAATAGCTTTCCTAAAGTTTATCTGAGAGCAGAAGGATGGTTAACTTTGGTTACCATTTTTGAACCTGTGGTTCCATGATAAATTAACTAAAAAGAAATTTTTACAATAATTGGCATGCCTTTTGACAAATATTTATGGAATATATGCTCTTTCCGAACATATACAAAGAGTGGATTTTGGGATTAAAGATTTTACCTTCTATACTGTATGGGAAAACAGATACATTCAAGAAACAGGAAAGGGTAATGTATGGCAAGCTACGATTTAGCATAAAATGAGCCAGAGCCAGTTAACGAGTCAGGAGTTCAGAGAAGGAAAAGGCCAGTCAGTGTTGGTTAGAATGCTAGGGAGGCCACCATCTGGGCCCTGGGAGCGGGACTGGATTTGTAGGTAGGGGAAGTCTATACCTGGTGGCAGTAAGGAAAACAAAATGCTGAAGGCTTATATAACGTGACCGCAAGTATTTGAATCAAAAGTTTTAAAATTAGCGGGTAACAAGATCAGATAAATATTTTAGAAAAACAAAATTTGTGTTGTATGGAGAATGCATAAGGGCAGAGATGGTGGCTCCGGCAAGAATGCAATGAAGTAAAATAGAGAAGGCTGTTGTAGTAATTTAAGAGAGATGATGGTGGTCTGAACTCAAGTAGAGTCAAGTGGGGTTTTTGTTGTTGTTACCTTCTATTTAATATTGTTTGTGCAATTTATTACTCTCTCCTTCTTACCAAGGTTATGACGACCTACATATCGGTTTTGGTTATTTTACATAATACACAATATTGAAATTATTTATTTTCATGCTTCTCTCCTCTCCTAGTTCATTGTCATCTTGTGTCACAGACATGTAGTTCACTGTTCACAAAATATAGGGCATGTACATGAGTTTAATGAACTCCTAAGCTGTTGGGGATGCGTGGGATGCGTCTAAGCTGTTAACTTCTTAAATTTAGCTCTCAGAACGTTTAAAGATTCCAGTCTTAAATTGGGGGATGGTCAAAGGCTGTTCACATAAATACATTAAAGTAGTTCAGGTGGTTGGCACAAAATTTAAAAAATTTGCGTCTGACAGTGCCTATAAAAGACATATTCCCCACATTTCAGCTCCCTCAATCATTCTGTTCTCCTTTTTACTCTTATAGTTTATGTATGCACTAGAGGCCCATTGCATGAAATTCGTGTACTCAGGGGCGGGGGCGGGAGGGGCAGTCCCGCAGCTCGATTGCGAGAGGGTGCAGGCCAGGATGATGGACCCCACTGATGCACGATTGGAGCTGGGGAGGGGCGCGGGAGGTTGGCCAGCCAGGGAGGGACCGCAGGAGGGCTCCAGGTTGTGTCTGACCCACCTCGCTCAGTTTCAATTGGCAGGACCCCAACAGCAAGCTAACCTACAGGTCAGACCGTCTGCCCCCTGGTGGTCAGTGCACATCATAGCAACTAGTCAACCGGTCAACTGTCTGCCCCCTGGTGGTCAGTGTACATCATAGTTGAGTGACCTTAGCATATCATTAGCATATTATACTTTGATTGGTTGAACGGAAGACTGGATGAGTAGACCCTTAGCATATTAGGCTTTTATTATATAGGATGATTCCATTTCTTGGTTATCAAATTAAATGAAAACATTCATATATAGGGAGTGCTAAGATGAGCAACACATTAGATTTAACCCCTTGAGTCCCGGGTAGCGTGATTGAGCTCCTCCTGTCTTTCGCCAAAAGTGCCGGGAACACTATCAAAGCTTTGAAATGGCGTCCAGTTCTAAGTCTGCTTTTATTAGTGATGATGATATTGCTAAATATGTCAATGTAGTAAAGGTTTCCTTAAGTTTTTGAATATGTAACTTCATTTATTTGTGATTCATAATTTTTTTCCTAAACTGCTGTAAAATCAGGAAAAATGCCTTGGCAATTTTAGCATAGTTCCTAGGAAATCGGTTGGCACTCTAAGGATTAAAGTTTAAATATAATGGAATAAAAGTAAGCATCTTGCAGAGAGAAAAAATAGTTTTTTTAAAAAATATATTTTATTGATTTTCTACAGAGAGGAAGGGAGAGGGACAGAGAGCTAGAAACATCGACCAGCTGCCCCCTGCACACCCCCCACTGGGGATGTGCCCGCAACCAAAGTACATGCCCTTGACCGGAATCGAACCTGGGACCTTTCAGTCCATAGGCCGACTCTCTATCCACTGAGCCAAACCGGTTATGGTGAGGAAAAAAAAACTTTTTAGTGTATATATTATTTTGGGCTCTTTAAGTTCCTTTTAATGATCCTTTTCCCCCAGCCTCATTACAACCTGAGTCAATAAACAGATTAGATGCTGTTTATTTCCATTTGACAGATGAGAAAATGTGGTGTAATCTCCCATCAGCAACCTGTTTTTCCTTATTTCCTATGTCTCTGTGCATGATCTCTTGTAAAAGAGCCTCTTCATGAACTACCATTTGATACCAAACATAGCTACTTTAACCAAAATTCATGACCTCTCCTTATGATGGTTTTTTAAATGTAGAGTGTAAATTTCCCAAAACAGTCTAAAGTGCATATTTCGAATAGGGTGTATAGCGTTGTTGGCACCAGAGATAAGAATATGTCAGTTATTTTGAGTTTGCAGTGAACATTTCAGTTAGAAGAATCCTTTTTGGTTGTTAATTTGAACCTATGGTTACATAAAAGCCCCTTGGGATTCAATTTAAAAGTCTGGCTAAGAGTATTGTGTTAGATTTGTGTGGGTGGCTGTGGTTGAGGCAAAACTTTGTTATGTCATACTCAAAATCTGAGGAATTTGATCCTCACTTCATCTAACATTGTGCTAAGTCTGTAAGCTCAGCATACAGCTATTTATATCTCTGTGGACAGTGCTTGCCATTAGACTATTTTTGCCCCCACTCAAGTTGCTATGGCCATGTGTGAAGGGCTGTGGGCCAGTGGATCCTACATGTTAACTTGCCATTATTTGGGAGAACTGGTGAATATGTAGATTCCAGGGCCCCACTCCAAGGGTCTATTTGGTAGATCTGCAGTCAGGGCCAGGAACCTAAATTTCACTCATTCAGTAAATATTTGAGTATCAGGAACTGTTCTAGGTTATGGGGTTATGTCAATATATTCTCTCTTGGAGCCTTCTTGCTATTGTACATGTATGTGTGTGGGAGTGCGGGGATCACAGCTGGAAAAATGCAATAACATAATAAATAAGTTAATTATATGGTGTGTTAGAGGGTGATAAAACACTGGAAAAAATGGAGTTGGTAGAGATGGATTAGCAGTGTAGGGAGTGGTGTGTGTGGGGGTTAGGGGTTGGAGATGGAGGTGGGAGTGCAGTTTTACCAGCTCTCAATATTTGATTATGTGGTTTGACCACACTTTGAGAAACACTACTGTCAACATTATAATTTAAAATGGTAATTTATTATGATTTCTCATCAATGTGGTACTTAAAATTAGAAAAAAAATCTTAATATTGCCCTACCTGGTTTGGCTCAGTGGATAGAGCATCAGCCTGCCGACTGAAGGGTCTTGAGTTGATTCCGATCAAAGGCACATACCTCGGTTGCAGGCTCGATCCTCGCCCTGGTCCGGGTGCATGCTGGAGGCAACCAATTGATGTGTCTCTCTCACACTGATGTTTCTCTCTCTCTCTCTCTCTCTCTCTCTCTCTCTGTCTCTTTCTCTCTCTCTCTGTTATCTATTCCCCCTTCCATTTCACTCTCTAAAAAAAAAATCAATGGAAAAATATGCTTGGGTGAGGATTAACAAAACACACACACACACACACACACACACACATACACACAACACAAACAAACAAACCATCTTAATATTAAGCCCAAACATTATGTTGTGAATTATAAAGAACTGAAGGAAACATTGTCTACAGTTTTATTGTGAGTGTTTAGTTCAGTAAATTTTAGTGTATTCATGCAGTTGCACAACTGTCACCACAATACAGTTTTAAAAGACGTCTATTATTCCAAATCTTTCTGTGCTTTTTTGCTGTCACTCTCTCTTCCTGTTCCCAGTCCCAGGCAGTCAGTATCTGCTTTCTGCCTCTATAGTTTGCCTTTTCTAGAGAATTTTTAAATAAATGGAATCATATAATATTGTCTTTTGAGTCTGATATCTTTCACTTAGTATTATGTGTTTGATATTCATCCAAGTGGTTTATTTCTCTTTATTGCAGAGGAGTATTGCATTGTCTAGGTATACTGCACTTTATCTCTTCACCAGTTGGGGAATATTTGGATTGTTCCTAGGTTTTGGCTCTTTGAAGTAATGCTGCTCTGAACTTTTGCACACATTTCTTTGTGTGCACATTGCTTTCATTTCTGTTGGGTAGATATGTAGGAGTGGATTTACTAGGTCTATGGTAACTGCTGTTTAACTTTTTAAAGACAGTGTCAGGTTCCCAAAGTATTTGTACCATTTAGTATTCTCCCTGTGAGGTTCCAGTTACTCCACATCCTTGCCAACAGTTGGTAATATTAGTCTTTTTTATTATAGCCGTGCTTTTTGATATGTAATGGTATATGTTTGTGGTCTTAATTTGGGTTTCCCCAATGACCAAGGATGTTGAGCATCCTTTCATGTGCTATTGACCATTTGTATTTCTTCTTTGGAAAATATCTATTCAGATTCTTTTCTTATTTTTAAATTGATTTATTTGTTTATTATTGAGTTGTGTTTTTAATATATATCCTGGATATGAGACCTTTTTCTGATATATGGTTTACAAATATTTTATCCCATTCTGTAGGCTTTCTCCTTACCTTCTTTATAATGTCCTCTGCTGTGCAAAAGTTTTCAATTTTGATCAAGTCCAATTTATCTATATTTTTCTTTTGTTGCTTGTGCTTTTTGGTATCATATCTAAGAATCCATTGTCAAGTCTGAAGTTATAAATATTTACCCTTATGTGCTTATTATCAGGACTGACCTCCTAAAGGAAATGGTGCTGGTCAAGAAGGGAGTGGGTAGGATGGGTGGGCTGAAGGTGGACATTTCAGGCCGAGGACAGAACATCCCTAAAGCAACAGAGAGGAAGAGAGCCGGAAGTGTTTGAGGGTAGAAACTAGGCAGCCTAGCTTTGAAGGTGATGGGGGGCTATTAAGAGATTTTAAATAGAAAAATTAGCATTTTTACACTGATGTTTTTAAAAGACATGTGTGTGGAAAGAGTTTAAAGTGGTGAAAGGTAGAGGCCAGGGAGATGGCAGACTGGAGGTACTGAGAACAGTGAGAAGACTGTTGCTTTTGACCAGGTGAGTAATGACATGAACTTGAACAGTGGCAAAAACAGTTAGAATGGAGAAGATGGTTTTGTTGCCAGAGGGTTGGTGGGTAGAATTCCTCCGTCACTAGTGGGAGTGGGGTTTTTGTGATATCTTCAGAAAAGAAATTTTCTAAGACTCACACAGGAGAATGAATGGTTTTTATTTGCCTGGTATTATATTTATCAGTTTGCAAAGTCTCATGGCCTTAAACCAGTCCTGGAAAATATGCAGCTGGGGGTTCAGTAGAGCTAAAAGCAAGGCCGGTGTCCAGAATTTCTGTTCCATGGTGTAGTTGAGTCTGATGTAGCATCAGGCTAGATTCAGTCCATTAGTTCATTGTGTGGGTCATCACATGGCTTTGGGCCACATTGGCAAGTATAGAGCATGCGAGGCCTGCAAGCCTGACTCACAAACCAGGAGTCAAGTGAGAGTAGAGAGAGAGCTAGAGGTTGAGAGAGTGGCAGACAGAGATGCTTTGTTCAGGAGTTAAGTATTTCAGATTTCACACCCTTGCAGTAGCCATGTCTATTCTAGCCACTGAATTGCTCCCAGGTGTGACTGACAAGCAAGCATCTTCCCACATCACCCAAACCTTACTGGGCAAGCATCTACCAGTAAACTGCCTTTGTCCAGTCCATTTCCCCATCGATCTGCAGGGAATAGACTTGGAGAGTATTAAACTGTAGTATAAATGGCATACCTATATTATCTAGTCTTTACTCTTTTCCTATTAATAATAACCAGGTTATTAATGGTATCAGTTTAAGAGATTTTTACCCAGACCAAATGAACAGATCTTGATAATGGATTAGATGTGAGATGAGTGAGAGAGAAGGAGTCTAGGATGACTGGGATTTTTCACTAGAACTAGGGATTGGTGTGAGAAAAACAAAGGTATGTTAAAAAGACAGTATGATTAGAATTGGGCATGTTGAGTTTGAGATGACTATAGGACTAGGAAGGAGATTAGGATAGAGATGAAGACTTGGGAGCTGCAACTATACATACGGTCATTGCAAGTATCAAAGGAAATGACATCTGAAAGTGCCATACAAATATTAATTACCTGATGGTAGACCAAGCTCTCCTGAACTTCAGCATGTGACTTGTTCTTCTCAATAAAGTATATTACCATTACAATATAATGGAGGATGTTTAAGTAGTAGTTGGGGGTTGAATTTACATGAAATATCTATGTCTATCTATCTATCTATCTATCATTTTTTCAAAACTAACTTATTTATTGATCTGAGAGAGAGAGAGGAAGGGAGAGGGAGAGAGAGAAACATCAATTTCTTGCTCCATTCACCCATGCATTCACTGGTGGACTCTTATATGTGTCCTGGCTGGGGGTTGAACCCACAATTTTGGCTTATGGGGACACTGCTTTAATTAACTGAGCTACCAGCCAGGACAAACTTACAAAATCTTTAAGTTTTTGAGTTTTCTAAGTTCTAGGATTGAATGAGTTAACAATGCAAAGGCAATAAAACAGTGTCTGGCACATAATATGTGTTGCATAAGTGTTTGTGGTTACTCTGTAAATCTGTACAATCTTTGTGGTTTCTGTTCATTTGGATACCAGTACTGTTTAGGTACTAGAGGCCTGATGCACAAAATTCGTGTAAGAGTAGGCCTTCCTTCCCCCAGCTGTGGGCACCAGAAGGAAGATGGTGGGACCCGGGCTTCCCTCGTAGCCCTGGCTTCATCTGGAAGGTCATCCGGAAGGACATCTGGTCTAATTAGCATATTACACTTTTATTATAGATATCAATACTGTTTGATTGTAAGATGTCTACAGAAATAGCAAAATTAACTAAAATGCAATCCAGTGTTTTATTTATGTCTAATCATTTGTAAATAGATTTGCCAAAAGCCATAAGGGTGATTGTTTGGCTAGAACCACATGCAGTTTCTGTAATGACCTGGAAAATGAGAGAAAATTAAGTTTGCATTAGCTGAAATTCAATAGGTTTTCTGTTTTCAAAAAGGCAAATAGACAAAGACTGTGACAGTTGACTGGAAGATGGCATCCGTATTGAATACTCTTCCCAGTTTACAGAAGCATCAGCTTAGGAAAAAGTGTTTTCCGGCTGCCCTCAGGCTTTGATTAGCATCTGAATGGAGCAATGAAAAAGATGAAATCAAGCATTCAGAAATAGGAGGAAAGAACTAACGGATTTCCTGCAGATTGGTTCATTATTGTAGGTACTCAAGTTCTGGAATATGCCTGCCCTGATCTGGCTGACTGCTACACTGAATCCCAGCTGTTATGCTCGTATTGCAGTGCTGAGCTCAGTATTATACACGTTAAAAGCTTAATCACTTTTTCTATATTTCCTTGTTTTCCCTTGATAAATTAGGATGGTTTATTGTGAGGGCTAAGGGAGATTAAATGAAATAACAACAACAAAAACCGCAGTACAGTGCCAGGCATACTATAAATGCTAACCCTGTGTTAGCCCTTGTTCTCCTCACTCCACTGCAAGCACAGTGATGTTTAAAACCTATTCTTTCTCTCTGATTCCCATGGGGAAGGTGTTACTGGTGGGGAGAGGTCCTCATGCCCACCTGTTGCTTGTGGGAGTGGAATTCTTGTGACACCCCAAGAAAAAGAATTTTCTGAAACTCGCATGGGAGAATGACATATTGTAGAAAGCCTTATTTTTGTGTGGAATCAACTCCCTGAGCTGCCAAGATCCCATTTCCATTGCCCCTCTTCCCCACAAGGAAGAAGTTTCATTTTGCCTTTAACAGGGCTAACATCACAGCCAGTGTCCAGACCTCCCACTCCATGCTGGAGCAGTCCCATACAGCATCAGGCTAGCTCAGTTTTTGTTTCTAGCTGCAGTCCATCCGTCCATTTCAGGTTGTGTTCGCAGGGCCACATGGCTATGGTGGGAACATGGGCAAATGCAAGGAAGCAGAACAAGAGAGCCAACTCCTTTGTTTGGGGGATTATGTGTTCCCCAAATTTTGGCCAGCTTGCTATGGCCCTGCCTACTATAGCCAATCCATGGTTCCCCAGGCTTACCGACTGGCACTTTCCCTAGTCATTCTGACTCACTGTGCATGCGTTCATCTCCCCTTGGTTGGACCCTTCCCCCAGGGATCTGCAGGGAATGGGCCGGTGGTTCCCTGGGGAGTGTGATATTGCAGCTTCCTGATGAAACTGCCCAAGTGATATGCCTATAATGTCTGGCCTCCCTTTTGCTCTTTTTCCATTATTAATAACTAGCTAATTACAATGACATTCCTTTGGGGAAAAGGATCAAAAAGTTCCCTCAGTTAGTTTAAGACTGACTATTTTAGCCTGGGTTTCCTGGACAACAGAGCCTGAGGCAAAGCCAAGGAGCCAGTGCTATACCGGGAGTGCAATCCTAGAGCAGCAAAGTGAGGGGGAATGAAGCCAGGCAGAGAAGACGGGATAGCAAACACAAAGTGCACATCACTGAGTCGTAAACACAGCAGTGTCACCAGGATGTCTCTGGACAAGCCATATGGAAGCACGCATTTCAGAACAGTCTGTTGGAGGGAGGAAAGGGGAATAATTTGTGTTTTTTTCCCCCTTCGTATCGCTTGTCTTTCAGTGGTCAGTGTGTACCCCTGGCCTACTGTGTTCTGCTGCTCACCCTTTTGGGCAGCTGCAGGGAAGCCAGATTTTGCCACCTATGGAGCAGCCCTTCTTTTGAGTCTGGAAGCAGTGGAAGGTGCCAGGGCCTCTGTGAGTCTAGTCAGACCAGGTCTGGTGCCAAGTTGCTGCAGGCGGTCACCATGCAGCACGAGGAGCCCAGCCCTCTCTGCAAGGAAGCCTGAGACAGCTGACAGTGCAAGGAGGTGATGCAGGTGGGGCTGAGATATCTGCAGACCATCAAAAACTGGCTTCAGTACACAGCAGGTTCTTTATGATGCTACTGTTCTGGAAACATCTCCCTTTAAAATGTTAATTTTTTTGTATGTAACATTTAGTATATTTTCTGATAATCTGAATTTTATTTTACACTAGAGGCCTGGTGCACAAAATTCATGCATGGGGTGGGGGGCATCCCTTCAGCCTAGCCTGAACTCCCTCTAATCTGGGACCCCTTGGGGGATGTCCAACGGCCAGTTTAGGCCCGATCCCCAGCAGTCGTACATCCCTCTCACAATCCTGGACCACTCGCTCCTAATTGCTCACCTACCTGCCTGCCAGCCTGATTGCCCCTAACTGCCCCCCCTGCCGGCCTGGTTGCTCCCAACTGCCCCCCCCCCTGCCGGCCTGGTTGCTCCCAACTGCCCCCCCCCCCCATGCTGGCCTGGTTGCCCCCAACTGCTCCCCCTGCTGGCCTAGTTGCCCCTCACTGCCTCCCCTGCTGGCCTGGTTGCCCCTAACTGCCCCCCCACCCCGCTGCTGGCCTGGTCACCCCTCATGGCCCTCCCCCACCCCCCCACTGACTTGGTCACCCCACGCAGCCTGCTGTTCAGTCATTTGGCCATCCCTCACTAACCCCCCTTCTGGCCTGGTCACCCCATGCAGCCTGCTTGTTCAGTCATTTGGTTGTCCCTCACTAACTCCTCCTGCCGGCCTGATCATAGACAGCCATCTTGTGAGGGCGTGAGGGTTAATTTGCATATTACCTCTTTATTATATAGGATTATTACCATCAAGAGCCAGCACGGCAGGTGGTGTTGAATTTTTACAGTGCACAATACTACAAATGCTCTCAGCTGAGGTGAGCACCAATTGCCTCCTTAAGCTGAAGGAGTTCTGCCAAATGTAACACACTTCACTTTGTTCTGTCCACTGACGTGGCCAACTTGATTTACCAAAGGTGTGAAAGTGCTGGGTTTTCCACAAAGAAACAAAGGACTAACCATTGGATTGTAAATGCAGGTGATCCATGAGAGACACTTCAAAGAAATGCTAAGCAAATGGAGGGTAACCTCCTTTTCCATTATTAATAACTAGCATCATATACACCTGCCTCCGGAGGACTGGCCAGCAGCTGTGTGAACAGGAGCTGGGAGAGTGGTGAGAGAGGCAGCATGAAAAGCCAGGCCTATGTATGTGAGACTGTTCTCTTCACTCTTCTGTGAATACACGCTATTAATTCCCATATCCTAATTTATGACTCTTCCCTTTGGCTGGAAGTATCCTTTTTTTTTTTTTTTTTAATGCCCAGATCCTGCCAATTCTTCCTTTCCTCCCACAATAAGAGCTATTGTATCTTAGCCCCTGACTTGTGCTTTTGTGATTATCATCCTTATCAATCTTTGCTTTTGAAATTATTGCTCTTCTACAATTTGATTTAGATTTTACTTTGTACATTATTTTAGACTTGACATTTACTTACATACACACAGGTGTGACAGACTTATTTCTCCAAGTAGATTATAATGCCTTGCCTTGTGCATCAGAGTTCATGTTTAAACTGCCTCTGTTTGCCCTACTGCATTTAGTGCAGGACCCATAGTAAGCAGACCAGAAACTTATTCCGAAGGCTTCTCCTGTCAGCTGACCTCTAGCTACCTGAACTCAGGAACTGAAATAATTCTGAAAAATTTTGAATGAATCCTTTAGTATTCACACTGTTGCTATTTGCCATCCCAAACTTAAGAACCACATAGATATGTAATTTCTTGTTATCAGTGTTTGCAATCAGAACTCTTTCTACCCAAGCTCAGGAACCAAATGGATTTAGATAGCAGAGGATACCTGTCCTTCTGGATTCATGTTGTGTTTCAGTGATGGGATCAGCAGTTATACTGAGACTCTAGCTACCGCTTCTTCTACCCTGACTACAGTACACAAATATAATAATCATATTGTTATTGTTATGGGGGCTGCGACCAGGCAGGAATATGCATAGCTTTTGCCTTGAATTTTGGTTCTGGCACTTAATTTTCTATGCACTACTCTTCTCACCTGTAACATGGTAAAAATTATATGTATTTTTTAGTATTCTTCTACAGAATAAAAATTATGTATGTAAAGAGATTGGTATTTATAGTAGGCTGTTGCTGAATCACAGATATCTTGCTTTGTCCATATTATTAATCATCTCATTCAATCCTGACATATTGCTTTTTTCTCTTCTTTAAAGCAACCAGTCAGCTAATATGTATTGAATAACTTCTGTGTTAGACACTAAAATGTTCTGACTTTACAAATGATCTTATCATTTTGATACTCTTTTTATGTAGGTTGGTGTAAGATAAATGAAATTATACCAACATTTTGTGGTTGAACAAAATGTACAAGGTGTACACCTTGGGTCTTCTTTGTCTTTAATTTTTTTAAAATTTGAATAAACTAGTCTTTTAACTAAAGGGTACCTTTAAGAAAAGTAAACCTAGTGTGTAGTAATCCTGCCTATCCCCAGTTTTTCTCAGAAACTTGAGTCTTTACCTTCTTCCTTGTTAGCATATGTTGTCTGCTTTTGTCTGATTAAACCGGAATTTTCTTGGCTATTACAAATTCTTATTAAATCATTCACTCATAGGCAAATGTAGGAGGAATGACCTGAATGCCCATAATGTGTAAAAGTTTTACAGTGAGTGGACCGCACGGCTGGAAGAGAGCTCGGGTGATTTTTTGTTTTGCTACCATTTTGAATTGTTTCCTAAGTCTTCTCCCACTAAGACTCTGCCAGATGGAAAGCGTAGTGTTAAATGGGAGAATAGATACAAAGAGATGAATCAGAGAAGTTTTTACAGCCCCCTAAAACACAATGTGAGTGGAAGCGTGTGTGGGAGAGAGACAGATGTCCCATGTACAGGTGAGGTGTGTAGTGGGAGTGGGCGTGGCAGAGAAGAGAAAGGTGTGAAGCCTTCCGATCCCAGCATGACATCCCAGCAAATCTAGGGACAGAGAGATAAGCTGTGTGCTGCAAACTACTCACAGATCTCTACAACATGTAGTGAGTAATGGAAATGGAAATAATTTATTTAAACAGCTGTGAATTAAAAATTTAAGGGATTTTCATCTTCCTAACAATAGATACCTGAGAAAAGAAGTGCCTTGCACTCCAAGAGAGTAATCATAGGTACGGGTGCATTGGGAACGATCTGCTCCTAGCAGAGGGTGGTCATTCTCCCAGTTGCCCCAGAACCTGGGCATGGCCTGAAGACTAAGGTAAGACACCTGATTATGGTAAACGCGTCTTCCCTAAAGCTCTTTCAAGGCTTAAATCCTTACAAATGTTATTTAGCTTATGAGGATTCTCACTGTGGCAATGTGAAGCAGACCCCATAGACAAGAAATCCGTAGGGAGCTAATATTTTAGTTGCCAATTAGGGCATCCAGCTAGTGTGCCATGGAAGTCATTCTTTATCAAGTTATGTCACAATTTCTCTTTTGAAGGCTATGTTATGGATGATACAATACTGTATCTTTTTATTTATATCTAACTTTTGAATGAAAAAATTTCTATATGTGAAGATACATGAAAAGCATGTGAACAACATTAAGCACAGGTTATTACCTATTTTGTTCTCGGACTTTCAGGATATATATTTAGTAACTACATGTTGAGTTAATATTAAGTTAATATTAACCTGTATGATAGATTTTTTATTTGAAATTACTTTTTTAAAAATTGGAGAAAACGAACTGATGAACTCTTAATTCTAAACAACTCTATAACACATATGTGCTAATACAAAGTTTACATTTTAAGAAATGCCACCTTCACAAGTGAGTTTAAACCCAAATTTTGTAATTCAAGGCATTCTTGCTGTGTTTACAAGTTTCTTCTACAAGAATGCCTTTCATTTCAGTATGCTTAGCGGTTTCCTAATTTTTTTTTAATAAGTGGTAATTTAGCACCTTGTTTTAACTACTATTATTATCTTGTAGCAAATGGTTTTATAAAACACAGGATTACCATAGTGAGTCACAATCCAAATGAGCAGTTTAGTTGGAATAGGGTTCTTAAGCCATTTGCTACGTCTCTACGTATATCTCTTCATTAGATTGAAAAATTCCCTGACATATTTTTGTAAGCATGTGAAAGTTATAATGTAGGCTTGGCTGCTACATTCATTAGCCACCAGTGAGGGAATATCAAGCCCTGATATTACTTGTTGGCTATAACAGAGATTTAAAACTTCAGTTACTTAAATAAGATAGAAATGATTATGCTAATCCCGGGTTAACAAGGACTCTGACAGTGTTGGGAACCCAGGCTCCTTTTACCTTTTGGCTTAGCTGTCGGGATATTGATCTCGTGTGTGAATGGAGACCACCATGTTTATATCTCAGCAAAAAGCTTCCCCTTTCTTTTAAGAGACTGACCTAAAAGTAGCACACATCACTTTTCTTGCATATTTTTATTCAGAACTCAATCATCTCACTATACGTAGTAACAAAGGAGGCTAAGAAATGTAGGACGCCATTTACCTGGCTAAAATTCCTATTACTGTAAAAGAAGGAGAACACGGAGTTGGGAAGACATTCAACAATTTCTGCCATGTGCAGTCTGTCTCCCAACCATGACACATACCCATTCCCTCTCCAAGGTTTTATTCATCTCGTTGTTTATTGTACCTGGTGCTACGAAGTCAGTTCTTTCTCTCAAGCCCCGACATTACTTATCATGTCTGACACATTTGATCTGAAAGACAGTTGATCTGCCATCTGCTCACCCCCCAAGTCCCCTACATGCACATCTAATGCACAATGGTAAGGCTGAGGCAGGTATCACATCCAAAAGGCAGTGGTAGAGGGGAAGCTGGACAAGACACTCCCATTTGGAAAAGGGGACGAAAGGAAACCCAATCGTCACTCAGCAACGGCCAAATCCTGTGTGTAGGAATCATGAAGATCTTTATCCTGGAAGTAGAAAAAGTTCTTTGTTGTCCCTCCTGGCAAGCCTGCCCCCTTGCCCTCAGGGAGGAAATCACCTGTGCTCCGTGGTTCCTGGCTGTGTCCTTTGGGAGCTTCTGTATTGTTTATTATATTCGGTGGCCAGATCTAAGGTGGATGTTGGAGATATACCCCTTTCTTGTGGGGAGAGAACCTTCAAAGCGGGCCTCCTGCTGCAGCAGGTAAAGGAGCCAGAGGGGGTTGTCTTTGAGTTGAGCATGTATAGGCTTTCACAGTCCCCACGTGTGTAATACAGGAATTTAGTGGATTTCCTGAGTATTTTCACTGATTAGTTCCACGTGCAAGGAAACATAGCCAAACGTTAATCGAGACATAGTTTTGTGGGGTTTATGGTTGGCCTCTGTGCTCTAAATCCTTCAGTTTCTAAATCAAGGATAGTTACCTTGATGGGTACAGGAGTTTACCTTTGTATAAACCATTTATGTTCTGAGAAATCAGAGTTGCTGTCTACATTTCATAAGGATTCTGAGTATTCAAATATTTTAAGAAGGAATATTAAGAATATCTTTGTTCTGCGCTGTGGGGGAAAGTCCGTGGGTATTGTTTTAGGCTCCTGAGTTTATAATAAATTGTTACCCAGCAACAGAAAATGAAAATCTACATTCTCCATCCTTCCACATGGGTGTGGCTGTCAACATTTGGGGCAGCCTTGTCCAAGGGTGTTGGGGTCGGACATACAATCCAGGGTCAGCTTTATGGGCTGTTGAGCTTTCGTGTTGAGCTTGTCCTGTGAACTATCACTTACAACACATAGTGCTAAGCTCTGGACTGTGCAATATCTAGAGCCCTTAGTTATTAGGAATGGCATTGTAACAGAATTCTGTCCATTATGTTTCTACAGGTAATAGAAGATAGCTCTTTTAAAATAATAGAAGTAATAATAATTATTAGAATTTATCTTAAGTGAAAACATACTGTTAGTAAAAAAGCACGTTTTTTTGTTTGTTTTACATTTTATTTCTTTTTCCACAAAACCCTACTTCAGAGGCCTCTGAAACATCAACTTCCCTTCCTGTCGTGACTGTACTTTCTTCCTTTTTCTAATGTAACGTGATGTCTTCCATCTCAGCATCACCTGTAGGCTTACAGAAATGCAGCACCTCAGCTCTTACTCAGACCCTCAGTATCAGATTCTACATCCTTAGAAGCTCCCTATCTAATTCATATGGACATTAAAGTTTGAGAAGTCCTGTTCTAAACCTCTTTTATGCTGTTTACTAATATATCTTGCTGAATTACAGTTATTTTTGTGTTTGTCATATTTCCTGCATTGGATGATAAATTCTCAGGAGTCAGAGTGTTAAATTTTATTCATCTTTATTTCTCCAGCTGTGTCTAGCATTGTATCTTACATATAAGGGTATAAAAAATAATTTACACAATAAATTATTTATTAAATTGATTTGACTGTAGGATGATTCCTATTTTCTTTCATTCTTATAATAAACCTAAAATGTCTGTTACTTAGGACTTCATTTTGTTGTTGGTAATGCAGGAACCGTCATAATCTACTTCTGGATATTAGGCATTTGCCAGAAAGGGAAAGCTAATGGCCTGGCGAGCTCTTTGAGGCTCGGAAATCTCGAATGACATTTTTATTCAATTCCTGACACTCAGCTTGTTTTCTCAGAATGTACAAATGTGGTTCCTAACTCTTTTAGTATCCACACTAATGGATGAGATTTATCTATTTCCTCTGACCTTCAATTCAAGAAGAGGATTAAAGTGCATTCTGTGCATGTTTCAATGATACTTTGTTCTCCAATGTTTCTTTATTACATTGACAGCCTAAAACGTTTCAGCCACAGCCAGCTTTCTGTGATATCTGCCCATGCCCACTTGTCAGGGATCTTTTCACTTCCTTCTGGCCTTGTTCTTTTTCAATCACTTGTTCTTTTTCTTCTCAAAATTTTTATATAAAAAAACCCCACACACGTTAAGGGAATAGGCTAAATACAACTGATGAGAATTTTATGGGGAATTCTAATTTTTATGTTCCATTCCTGTTTCTTCCTGAACTACTATAAAGCTGCCTGGATGATATCTGGGGACCTTCTAAAATATAAATAAACTGTAAAAAATGAAGCAAGGGTGGAAGTTTAACTATTAGAAAAACAACTTCATTGATGGTTAATTTCACTCCACATGCTGTACAGTATGTGTGTTTAGAAAAATATGGCTTGTTAATTGTACATTTGGAGAGGCTGCCAAGATTCGTTTTTTTGTTTGTTTTTTAACGAATCTCTATCCTGAGTCCCACTGAGACTCATTCACGGCCAGTCCTGCCTCACAGCACTTAGCAGGCATGACTGTGTAAGATAGCAGAGTTGTCTCATAGAGTAAACCCCAAAACAGTGTTTTAGTCAGCTCAGGCTGCTATAACAAAATACCATAGGGGGATGGTTTCAACAGCAGACATTTATACCTCACAATTCTGGAGGCTGGAAAGTCAAAGATCCAGGTGCTGGCAGATCCAGTTTGTGGTGAGGGCCCACGTCCTGGCTTGCAGACGGCAGCCTTCTCTCTGTGTTGTCACAGGATTGGGAGAGAGGAAGAGAGTGAGCTCTGGCCTCTCTTCCTTTTATGAGGACACTAATCACATCATGGAAGGCCCACCCTCCTAGCCCGTCTAATCCCAATCACCTCTCAAAGGCCCCACATCAAAACGCCATCACATTGAGAGGCAGGGCTTCAGCATTGGGAAGAATGCATTCAGTCCATAGATATGAAAGTAATTTTTAAAAATCTAGGTCTTCTGAATCTGTTACATACCCCCTTGGAGTGAAATCTTTTTTATTACCTAAAGTTGACCTGGGAAGTTAAGAGACATGGGCAGCTCTGCCCTCTGAAACAAGATCCATGTTTTTATTTTATTGGCAATCATATTACCTGCAGTTGTTCTTAAAATCATCACAATAGGAAGTTTTTAGAATTTTACAGCTGATGTGTAAGGGGATTTTAGGATCATCTAGTTCATCTCTTACCATATGCAGTAATTTACTTGATAAAAATGGTTTTCAAACTTTTATGAACTCCAAATTGTCTCCTTTTAAAAATAAAATCCTACAAGTAAATAAGGGGCTGAATCTGCCATGCTTTAAAGGGACTGATGAAAAGCGAATAGGTTCTTCACCCTTCACCTGCACCTCAACCTGAAGTATCCTCAGGCAGAAGAACTGAACACTGAAGAAAGGTAATATTATAAAGGTAGATGACAAGGCCCAACTTAGGTTAATTGAGACAAACGCCAAATACATAAATTTTAAAAACAGTAGCTTCTCTGGGTAGTTACAGTAAATTGTGGCCATCCTGAAGATGCCTACTTGCAATGATGGAGGCATGGTTTTCATAGGCCTGTCCTCTGAGGGGCCCTGGGTTTCACAGGGGAGCCCAAGGGGCTACTGGGGGCAGAGAGTCCAGTGGTGAGGGATTCCTGGGGTACCTCCAGTAGAAGTGACTTCAGTTTTATATTTTTCACAGATTGTGTTTGGGAGAGAAGCGGGTTGTAGAAGTAGCGGCATTATTATATGTACGTGTGTATGAGGACCCTAAGGTGGTAGGGTCCATTACCAAAATAAAGTGCAAATATCACTGCTCATCACTGAGCTGGCACTGTGTTAGAATCACTTGGAGAACTAATTAAACATATATATTCTGCCTCTCTTCCTCCCCACCCCCCCTAGAAATCCTGATTCAATTTGTCTGGGGATATGAAATAAAAACAACGAAACAAAACCAATACACTGAAACACATGAGGTGATTCTCCATGCAGCTTGGTTTGAGATTTTGTCCCACGGTATCTGTTGTCAGTAGCCAGCCATTGTAGGTACCTGTCTACCTCCTAAAGCAATCCATCTTCTTCTTCTTTTTCTTTTTTTTTTTTTTTTGATGGATTAATTGTTTAAAAACGTTTCCCTAATTTTGAGCTGAAATACACATCTTTACAATTTGGTTGAATTCTCTGCTATGCATGCACCATGAGTAAGCTGATCCCAGTTTTCCGGGGACAGCCCTAATTCCGACTGTTGTCCTGGGATGGTTATTAAGTGTACCCCTTTCACTTTCAAAAGTATCCTGGTTTGTACAGTGTGCCGAGCCAGCACGGCCATGGCATACTCAGCCCCACGTTGGGTGCTGTATGTACCGTGCCAGCTCAGCCAGGTTCGGTAAGCCTGAGAGGGGGCGGTGAAGGAATGAGAAAACAGACAAGAGAAAAAAGCTGGGTCTGGATGGGACGCTGTCCTTTTCTGACGGAGAGCTAGCGACAATGCCACAGACTACAAGCCGAGTCTATTTTTATAGCCAGATTCCACAAGGCAAAAGTAAGGGCATGGTTACAACATTCTCGTGAGTTTCAAATCTACTCAATTACATGCACCTGATCAAGCTTTGTTTACTTGCTGCACCTCCCGCAGCCTATATCACTTAGTCACGTGGGGTTACAGGTTCGGACCATAAGGTCAAGCTTACAACCATAGCCTTTGGCTATAATTGTGCTGGGAGGGCTTTGCCCTCGAAGCTAGGACTTGCAGGTGGCTTTGCCACGAGAGGACTGTGCCCTCTTATTATTCTGAGGCTTGAACCTGTCCAAACACTGTAGCCGCTCTCTACAGTACAGTAAGTTTTTTGGTCATGAATTCTCTGCTCAGGTCTCTCAAGGCTGTAACTGAAGTGTCAGTTGGAACTGTGGTTTTCATCTGGGCCTCGATACCTATTTTCTAAGCTCATTCAGTTTGGTGGCAGAATTCGGCTCCTTGTGGTTGTATGACTGAGACCTCGTTTTCATACTAACTGTTGTCTGGAGACATCTCTGGTGTCCCGAAGGCATCCTTTGAGGTATGCAGCTAATGACATGGTTGTTCTCTTCCTGCAGTCCAGCAGGAGCAAGTCTCTTGATACTTGACCTTCTTTTAAAAACTCACCTGCCTGGTTAGGTCAGGCCAACCCAGATTGATTTCCTTTTTTTAAAACATCAAACCAACTGGTCAGTAATTGAATTAGAAGTGATATTCTGTCATATGCACAGGTTTCATCACACTGAAAGGGGCAAGAACTAGTATATCGGTGTCAGTAACTGGGGATCATCTTAAAATTTGACCTACTACACTTTCCTTAAAAAAATGTGTTCCCTGCCTTTGCTTTGACCTGTCACTTTGGGTTTATTGGGAAATGACAGAATCATGGCTTATTTTAGTGTTTGTGGTAGAAATGATATTTTCTTGATGGTAAACGTTGGTATCAATAACTTGTGTTCATTAGTTTAGAACCAGATCTTAATCTGCACAATATCATCCATACTTATAAATATTACTTTCATTTCTAAGAAATAGCTGAAGTGATAGGTCTTTCCCCTTCTATGGAATGTTGTAACATAGATAATGTACACCTGTGATCAAGGATGTGGAACTGTTATTATATATAGTCATAATGTCAGTTTTTCTCATGATAAAATAATTTAATAAGCATACAGCATTATTAAGCATAGAAAGAGATCCCTTTATTTCTCCCAGGAAGACATGTGGTTGCATTTAGAAGGGGCTTTATGTGAATATTTTTGAAAAATTTGTATATAAATGGGATGGAGTATAATAAAAAAAAAAGGTATTAGAAACATTGATTTTGGAATGGGAGTCGAAATAACATCTAGTTATAAATTCTCATTATGAGATTACTTCTCTCTTTTCTCCTTCTCTCTTAAATCCTCTTTCACCTTTTCTTTAAGTTTGGAAAACAAAACTGAAGTGTTAATTTTTTTTTATTGAAAGAATTTAGAAAACTAATTCTCTTGACAAATAAAGAGAATGCCTTTTAATCTTTGTGTTATCACATATTTAACAATAAAATCCAGTACATGTACCTCAAACTCCAGCTCTTCCCAGGAAACAGAATGGCTCAATGGCTTGCTTGTGAAGGCTAGAGAATTGGAGGGACTTTGGTGGCTCTGTATTCTCGGTCAGTATTGATATCAGAAATGGGGTGGTGACAATGGTAATACTAAAAAAGGGTTGTTGTCATTTTCTGAGACTAACTCTGATTCTGTCAGGATCATGAACAGGTAGCAGATGGTACATTCAGACAGGATGACTGGGGAGAGTGTGGTAGAGGATGGGCAGCATTAAGGGAAACTCCAAGTGAATGAGGCAGTGCTGTGGTGTTAGTGCTCTACTGTTGGAGATGTCCTGATACAGCTGTGGCCTCTGGTAGAGGGACACAGCCCACAAAAGGACCTGGTGGGGAAGGAACCAGGAAAATCATCCCACTTCTATCTTACAATGTTCTGAAAGTGGAGGGCAAGAACCCCACTGGAAGCTGTAGGGATCCCACTGTAGCCAATGAAGGTCAGTCTCCTAGGGAGCAGGGTAAGGTGAAGATGAGTGAAGAATTGATCTAGAGAGGAAAACAGAAAAATATTTGGCAGAGATCTCTAGTATGGCTCTTGTATGCCTTTTGGTTGCATCTTTCATTTTGCAGAGACCAGGATGTTTTTATTTTTATTAATTTATTTTTTATTGATTTTAGAGAGAGAGAAGAAGGGAGAGGGAGAGAAAGAGAGAGAAACATCAATGTGAGATAGAAACATTGATCAGTTGCCTCCCACACACCCCAACCTGCGACCCTTAGGTGCATGGAATGATGCTCCAAACAACTGAGCCACACTGGTCAGGGCACCAGGGTGTATATTTCAGAGAATAATGTCTTAGGTAGGATGCCTACTTAGGTGATATCACATCCCTAAAATTTTAACAACTCTTGTTATCCTGGTGCTTCTGCCCCAAAGAACTATGTTGCAATCAGGAACAAATACACTTCAGGTATCTTTGCCTGTTTTGCCTGAACTGACCTTTTCTCCCTGCCCATTCTGGGGAATTCTAATCACCTTTCCACATCTAGATTAAATTTCCCATTTAAGGTTTTTCTGTACCAATGCCATTTTCCTCTGACTAATCATTATTCCATTTCTCCTTTGTATATAATATTCTTTTGAGCACATGTTTAATTTTCTTCTAGCTCCGCTCTCTTCCCCTCCATCCCCTCCTCACCCCCACCTCCCATGGCTACCCTACTCAAGATTTTTGTTTTGGCTTTTTAGGTCCTACACTGTTTGACATTTAGTAGGTGTGCCATAGGAATTTGTTGACTCAAGTTTTCTGATGGTCTTGAGTTATAGATAAGCTACCACATACAGCCACCAGCAACAATAGACATTTTCTGAGCACTTACTTAGGACAATAGGCCAATAGGTCATGCTGTCACTTAAAGTTCCCTGTTTCCTAATCCCTTTTTGTTTGTTTGTTTGTTTTCTTTTCTTCTTTTTTTTTGAGTGGAAGCTCTTGATTTTCTGTAGAAAAAGGTTAAAGAAGAAAGCCCCAGAGTTTCCAAAAGGGTTAGTTAGTGACGCCGAGAATTGCACTTTTCTCTAAATCCAGAATTTGGCTTCTTTTTATTTTTTATTTATTTTTGGCAGCTTTCTTCTTTATTTTGTCAGCTTGTGTGTACTATTTCATTGTAGTTTTCTGAACTTCTGGTATTCAACAGAGAGAGTGGCACGATGCTACCCCCAATGAGAAATACTAGTGTCCTCACCTAAGAGAGAGCTGCTCTCACTGTGCTGCACCTCAGGCGGGCCACGGGGATCACAAGGTCTGAGACATGAGCGTGGATGTCACAGGAAGGTGGCGCCGTGGCCTTCATCTTCTTACCCCCACTTCCTTTCCCTGTTAGCCAGCACAGAACTGCACTTGAGGAGAACAGATCTTTTTGCAAGTGGAGTTGCAAACCAGAGACTGAGTAGCTTAGTATAGAATCACAGCCACAAATATTAACAGCGCACACTGTAAATGAAATGTTTTAATTGAAAATAGGTATGACTATGAATATCTTTTGGTGATCCTGGATTAGAATAAACTTGACTCAGGTGGACCATACAGAGATGAGGCAGTATATCATTGGTTTTACAGATTAGGATAAGATTTTGGGGTAATTTTAAAAAAGTGATTCATTATTAATGGATTCAGAAGTGAAGTTCTCCTCTTCATCTCTGTTATTCATAGACGTATATACTTCCTGATCCCTGGTATACACTGCTGTGCTTTACTTATTTATTTTTTAAATATTTTTATTACTTTCAGAGAGGAAGGGAGAGGGAGAGAGATAGAAACATCAATGATGAGAGAGAATCCTTGATAGGCTGCCTCCTGTACGCCCCACACTGGGGATCAAGCTGCAACCTGGGCATGTGCCCTGACTGGGAATCAAACCTTGACCTCCTGGTTCATAGGTCGACACTCAACCACTGAGCCAAGCCGGCCAGGCTGCTGTGCTTTATTGTTCTCAGCTTTTTTACAGACTTAATGGAATTACTGAGATCCCCCTTGAATGTCTTGAAGAAATACCTTTCTGTCCATCAATCATCCTTGTAATTAAAGATCCATTTCTGGGAGGGGAGTTTCTTTTTGTGGACCTGTGTTACTTATGCAGTGTCCGGTCTCTTAGGAAAACAATTCAATAAGTCCACACATGGTCTAGCCAGTTCCTGTGGGGTGTCAGAAACGTTGTTCTAGAGCAGAAGGTGGAGAGGGTTAAAGTAGGGCAGATCCTTACTTAATGTGTGTCTACTAACTAGAGTGAACTAGGAGAGGATCAAAATAGGGACCTGAAACTCCAGTGGCTCAGTGATAGGGACAAAATGATAGCTGTCCTATTTTGTAAGAAATGGAAGGGAGGAAATTAGTAAGATAAAATTAACATGAAGATATCAAATTGGACACCAGTAAGTAGCATCCAATATAATGACCATCCAAAAACGGTGACAAGTGAGAAAGGCAAAGGATCTTTGCCGGGGATGGATTTATTGGTGTCTGTGTAGGAAGAACAAAGGTGTTAGCAGGGTGCCAAGTGGACTAGTTACAGATAGCTGTCAGTAAGAGCCACACAAAGTGGGAATCAGGTCAGAATATTGAGTGAACTGGAGAACTACAACCATCGCGTGGGGATGAGGTCAGAATAACTCAAGCAATAAAAAGAAGAGACAGTGTACAGCGACTTTGAGGTAATGGAAAAATTTGTCACATTTATGAACCATAGATTAAGGACAACAGTGTTTTCTAACAGGGCAAGTAATTAGCAATGACCTGCAGCAAAAAGGAAGATATTTTGTAAGTTATTCCTCTTCTCTTTGTGGGGAAAAATAAAAATAACTTGTCTGATCCGTTAGCAAAAGAGGCTTTATCCCTTGTGAAGCTTTTAATGAAATGGGGAACAATAGGGGAGGTGAGGGTGAGTGAGAAAGTCTGGGAGGTACTACGAAACTACGTGTTTAAAAATATGTGTGACTAACAGCATCCTTGGATTTAGGTTAATGAGTGATGCGAGCGCTACTCTTCTAGTTTGGGGGTGGGGGAGGGGTGTACAAGTCTTGAGAGGTTATAAATTACAATACATGTAGTTATTTATGTTTCTGAAGTCAGCTTCTCTTCAATAACTACAAATCATTGATTAGTCATTTGTCAACATTCTAGTCATTAGCATTTAATCAAATTTAATTCAGTATAAGGAAAAATTGTACTATTACAATTTAATTCCCTTTTAAAAGAATCTGTTACTCAGGAACTTGGTCCTCCATTCCGAACAAAATTTCTTTACTGGCTATATGGAGATAGTGAACATAGTAATATTGAAAGAATCCCACTTCGGCTTTTATAATATTCTCTTCTGATATGAATAGCAGGATGAATGGGGGTTTGTCATTTATTACTATTAAAAGGTTAACTTTAGGATTATGACTTCTCATTGAAAATGGAGGTATAATATTATTCAGTTTGATTATCTTTGCACAGCAACATATGTTTACATATTCATATGTACACATATATCCAAGTAACAATGTTCACTATTGTGTTATCCTTCTATTCCTGACATAATTGTTCCACCTTTACTTGCTTTAAAGATTCAGGGCATCCAAAGGCATTTTGAAAAACATGGCTATAGTGTGGGGAAGGCAAAGAGTAAATTATGCATTCCTTAACGGGGTGGAAGGCCCAAATGAATTTAAGATGTTTTAAGATGCCTCACGAAAGAAGTGATTTGGAGAATTTTCAAGTGGTGCTGAAACAACAACACTTTATACCTATATAGGCTTTCATTGCCACACATTTTCTCATTTGTTCAAGATGCTGTGATTCGGATGTGGCAGAAATCACATTACCATTGTACATATGGTAAACAGGCTAAAGTGACTTGCTGAAGGACAGTTAGTCCATGTTAGGTGAGACTGTGAGGAACCTGAGATTTCACACAAGCGAGCTTGTTACTGTCTCATGTATAGTGGCAGAAACAGACTCCTGAGTAAGAGGTGAAGGACTTTTATTACTCACAGTAAGATGAGCATTGTGAACTGCATGTTGATTTAACAGCTTTCCCCCCTCAATCCAATAGAGGCAGTGCAGGTAGACCAATCCTTGTATGGATGCTGTGCAGGCAGTGGGATATGAAGAAACACTTAGCTTGGGAGTTCACTGTTTGTATGGAAAGCAGAAGCAAGCCAACTCTTGGTCAAGTGGAAGGCATTCTCTCTAAAGTTGCTGGCTGCAAATGTAACCTTGAGAAAGGTTCCATGAAGAGAGCTGTCAGGGGCTTGCATTCTTTTTTTTTAAAATATATTTTTATTGATTTCAGAGAGGAAGGGAGAGGGAGAGAGAGATAGAAACATCAATAATGAGAGAGAATCATTGATTGGCCCACTGCTGCATGCCCCACTCTGGGGATTGAACCGGGACCTCCTTGTTCATAGGTCAATGCTCAAACATCGAGCCACGCTGGCTGGGTAGGGTCCTGCATTCTTGGGATACACAGCAGGAATGTGCAGGAATGCTCAGGTCTCTTCCAACAATTAAAGGTTAAATGCAGTTTTGCTGACTTTTGTGACTAAAACTCTAGCTGAAAGGGTAGCAAGTATAAGCCATTCCCCCTAAAAAATGTTTAGCTTCATATTTCTCTGCCTATCCAGGACATCTTGAAAGTAGTCCTTTGGCTTACTTGATATTCTCGATCACTAAAACCAGTTATGGTTATGAAGAAGGTGGGGAACAGAAAAGAGGCCCCAATTTAAGGACTGGTCTCAGTCCCAGAATCTCCTCTCACCTTTGCAGCTACTGCCACTGCAAGGAGCCCAGATAATGTTTTCACCAGTGAAGTTCCTTGTGCTTCTGGCCACAGGAACATTTACTATAAAAATTGGAGCACATAATAAGCCGAAACCGGTTTGGCTCAGTGGATAGAGTGTCGGCCTGCGGACTGAAAGGTCCCAGGTTCGATTCCGGTCAAGGGCATGTTCCTGGGTTGCGGGCACATCCCCACTGGGAGATGTGCAGGAGGCAGCTGATCGATGTTTCTCTCTCATCGATGTTTCTGACTCTCTATCTCTCTCCCTTCCTCTCTGTGAAAAATCAATAAAATATATTTTTAAAAAATTGGATCACATAATAAGAACCACGGAGAAATAAAGAAGAAGTGATTTCTCTAATAGTAGATATACAGTATGAAGGAAAAAAGGTCATTTATTGATACTTCTTTTAAGTCAGGATTTAGCTGTTCTTAAAAGAATAATTATAATATAATTTGAAGTTAGAAAGAACCTTACTAGTAGGAACCTTAAGAATGTCAAATCTAGGCTCCTTATCTTATCGATTAGAAAATTGAGACATAGAATGGTTAAATGATTGCTCAAGATCAAGTTTCTAGTAACAGAGTAAAGTGATGGAGCACAAGTTACATTATTGTGATGACTGCATACTTGGTATTGGAATGTCACCCCATTTAACTAGAGCAGGTTATAAGATTCAGTCAATAAAAATTTGTTGAATTACTTTGTCTTATAAATGAATAAATATGTTCTCTGTCTTCAAAGAACTTATTTAATAGTGTAACAGCAAGAATTCAAGTTGATATATAGTATTCTAAAATCATGTGTAAATTGCCTAGATTAATTCAAGCTTGGGGGAAGGAGGCAGCACTTTAGAAAAGTATGTAGAGACTAGAGGCTCAGTACATGAAAATTCGTGCACTTGGGGGGAGGGGCGGGGGGATCCCTCAACCCAGCCTGCACCCTCTCACAGTCCGGGAGCCCTCAGGGGATGTCCTACTGACAGCTTAAGCCACAGTCTGACCTCCCTCTGCGGGAGGTTACCAGGCGGGCCGATCAGGGGATGGCGCCACCCCCATTACCCCGCCGCTGCTGCTGCCGCCGGCCTCCATCTGCAGGAGGCAACTGGGCAACTGATCAGGGGGTAGCACCAGTGGGCATGGCCCTGCCCAACACCCCATCACCCCTTGGCTGCTGCTGGTTGCTGCCGCCTCCCCCACCCCTATCGCTGTCCCCTCCCTCTGCCTGCTGGCACTGCCTGCTCGCCAGCCCCACCCCCCTGCTGACTGGTTGTTCCGCCATTCGGTTGATTTGCATATTAGGCTTTTATTAGATAGGATGTTTGAGCTAAGTCTTAAAGAATTACAAAGAGGTTTCTAGAAAGAGAAATGGAGGGAGAGCATTCCAAGCAGAGAGAAAACCACTGGCATGATGGATGATATGTACAAGTTGACCAAGAGATGGTCAGTGGTTTGGTGTAGCTTGGTGTGACTAGACTTGAGAATGGACTAATAGGTAGAATCCTAATTAGGAAAATCTTAGAGACCATGCTAAACAATAGGAGCATTTTGGGGGGAAACAGACATTTTAAGGTAAATTGGCATATGAGGTATAAGGAGAAAAGATGGGCTCATAAATCAGAATCAGTTGAAAAAAGGGATGTCACAAAAACCAACTTGTTATAAAGAATTGAGAAATATGATGTTTGAAGGGCAGCAGTATATGCCATCCCCAGGTATGCCACTTTGAAATATTTTGAGTGAAAGGCAATTAAAAAGCAGCAACAAGAAAATATCTGTCCTCCCCCTATTTGCCTAAACGCAGGACATGTATTTGTAAAGGTGTTAGCCCTCCCCCTGCTGGGAGCCGGTCCATCCTTGCTGTTTCAAGGGACCTGGCATATATGGCATACGGTTCTTAATATGTTTGCTCACCTTCTTGGCGCTGTGTTTTAACCAAGGTCACCTCTCCGAGAAAGGTTGAATCCCCAGGTAGGGATTTTCCCCTGAAGTTAGGGAGGGAATAAAACCTCTTAACTAAGTGCCAGGCGGGTAATTAATCATTTTAACTACGAACAATCATGCTTAAGCTACATAATCTTTACTCCCTGGAATGGAGATAAGAAACGCCCTAACCTTTGTAATAGAGATTGATAGGATTGAATCAACTGGTATAAATACAGATGTAACAAGACAGCAAGAGACAGAGAGAGACAGAACCTAGGCACAGAACCTACACAGAACGTTCTCTAGAGACAGAAGAACTTCGCTGGAGAGAACATGGCAAAAGATCCTGGACAGAAACTGGCCTCAGAACCTAGAGACAGAACCTAGCGAGAGAACACGGCAAAAGATCCTGGACTGAACCTGACTACAGAAATTGGCAAGAGAACCTGACTAGAACCTGGTGACTGAACCTGGCTGGAGAACCTGGACAGAACCTGGCTGGAGAACCTGGAGAACCTGGCTGGAGAACCTAGCAAGAGACCATGGACACAGAACCTGGCTGGGGATCCTAAACAGAACTTCGCTGGAGATCCAGACCAGAACTTGGCTGGAGATCCTGGCTAGGCTGCTGATCAACTGAACGCTGTCTCCGTGTCATTCCTTCTTCGCCGACTCCGTCCACACCTTTGGGGACCCCTGGACCCGCTGGGGTTGGACCCCAGCATCTGGCGCCCGAACAGGGACCCCTAGATGTAACAAGACAACAGGAGACAGAACTAAGAAGACAGAACCAAGAAGACAGGACCTACACAGAACCTAGAGACAGAAGAACTTCGCTGGAGAGAACATGGCAAAAGATCCTGGACTGAACCTGACTACAGAAATTGGCAAGAGAACCTGACTAGAGCCTGGTGACTGAACCTGGCTGGAGAACCTGGACAGAACCTTGATGGAGAACCTAGCGAGGGAACATGGCCACAGAACCTGGCTGGAGATCCTAACCAGAACTTCGCTGGAGATCCAGACCAGAACCTCTCTGGAGATCCAGACCAGAACCTGGCTGGAGAACCTAGCAAGAGAACATGGACACAGAACTTCGCTGGAGATCCAGACCAGAACTTGACTGGAGATCCTGGCTAGAGATCCTGGCTAGGCTGCTGATCAACTGAATGCTGCCTCCTTGTCATTCCTTCTTCGCCGACTCCGTCCACACCTTTGGGGACCCCTGGACCCGCTGGGGCTGGACCCCAGCATCCCCCCTCTCTCTGGAAGCACAGAAGTTAATCACTGGATATGGCATCAGAAGAACCTACCTAACAAACTCTAACTAGCCCTGGTCTTCCATTAGTTTCTCTCTATATTTATGTATTTTCCCACAATTTGCTGTCCTAGAAACTCAGTCCTTTTCCCTTTTGTTAAGATGTTATAAAAATCCAAGTTCTAACCACCCTCTGAGTTGCTCATCACTCATTCCCATGTGTATGCGTGTTAATAAACTTCATATTGATCAACCTCAATTTGTTTTTTGTTTGTTAATCTTCTGTCAGTCTAATTTACAGGAGAGCCTGGGAGGGTAGAGGGAAACGTTTTTTTCTCCTTTACAAGTTGTAAATAGGATCAAGTGCTTAGGAGAGATCAGGTAGGATGAAGCCTAAAAAGGGTCTACTCTATTTGGAGATAGAAAGGCCATTGGTGCCTTCTGCCTGAGCAGTTTCACTGGAGTGTGAGAGCAGGCGGAATGGGTGCTATAGACTGAGGGAATGATTCAGATGTGAGAAAATGGACACAATCTTTGTTTATCTCCTCTCATCATAAAACTGAATAATTGACAGCTCAAGTCATGTTCTGTTTCAAACTTTTAACCTTCACAGACTGTTTTAACAGATTTTTTTTTTCTTCTGTATGGCTTTCCATGGGCTTTTCCTTTCAGATCCCATGCCATTGGTTGATGGCCCACAAAGGATAAAAGGTTCCATACCTCATGCTAATAAAAAAAGCACATTCTCTAGCAAAACTGTCACTATTTTCCATAACAGCCTCACCCTGCCTACATTCATTTCCAATGTGTCATTTTTCAAAAACCCATCTCCATTAGCAAGGTCATATGATAGATAGACCCCCCATTGTTGTTGTCCTTTATAATATAATTTTTAAAAATATATTTTTATTGATTCTTAAAGAGAAAGAAAGGGAGAGGGGGGAGAGAGAGATATAGAAACATCTATGAGAGGGAAACATCAACATTGATTGGCTGCCTCCTGTACACTCCCTGCTGGGGATTGAGCCCGCAACCCAGGCATGTACTCTGACCAAGAATCAAACCAGTGACCTGCTGGTGCATGGGTCAATGCTCAACCACTGAACAACACTGGTCAGGCGATAATGTAATTTTTCTATGTAATATTAGAATGTTATCCTAAATATTTATGACATAAGTTTTATGAATGATTGTTTTTTTCAAGAAGCAGTCAAATATACCTAGTTGTATGATTACACATTTAAAAAGCCTTCAAGGATTTTTCTTTATTGCTTGGTGTTGATGCTAGCCAAAATGTTAACACTGATTATTTCTTAGTGTTGGGATTAGGTGTTTTTAATGTTCTTATTTTTATGTAAAAATATTAAGAAAAAGTGTATCTCAAAGTATTTAGAGGAATACATGTCTGATTCAATTTTTAGTCTTCTCTTTCTGAGAAGCGTTGGTGTATTTTGTCTACACATAAGCTCAAATTATAGTTTTGAAATTGAGATTTGTAGCTGTACAAACTCCTTACATTATTAAAACAGGTGATTTGGGTTGTATTAGAATTTCATCTGAGAATTCTTGACTGGAGTATAAATGTAGGTATTTGGAGAGTTTAACATGCTAATTTTTGAAGGGGAATTGAAAAAGTGAATATAGTCCTAAACTTTGAAGTATAGTCAGCTTCCAATTATATGCATGTAGGGGAGACCATCCCCTCTTAGGTGGGAGTGTGTCAGACCTGCTGGGCAACTGCCATTGCCTGGTTGCGGTAGAAAAGGATTCTGCCCATCTTGTTGGTTTTTAAAGCCATTCTCTCTCTCTGCCCATGCAAATGAATGGAATTGCCCATCATTGCTTCAAATGCAAACTCCTCCCCATTAGCAAGGATTATAAATCAGATGAATGGAGGTTAGGAGATTAAGTTCTGAATGACACTGGAATTCTAAATTGGCTGTTATATCTGCAGTTCAAGTGGCACCTATTTGTTCTGTTGAAATGAAATTGAAAGTATCTCAGCCAAACCCTGGCCGGTGTGCTCAATGGTTAGTGTGGTGGCCTGCACACCAAAGGGTCTCAGGTTTGATTCCTGGTCAAGGGGACACATACCTGGGTTGCAGGTTCCATCCTGGCCCCAGTCAAGTGGGGGAGGCAGCCAATCAATGTATCTCTCTCTCATCAATGTTTCCCTCTCTCTTTCCTTCCTTTCTTTTCCTCTTCCTCTTTCCCTCTCTCCCTTCCATGCTCTCTACAATTCAATGGAAAAAAAAAATATACTCAGGTGATAATTTAGCAACAACAAAAAAGAAAGTATCTTAGTCAAATAAGTTAGCCTATGGTTATAACTACTTATAATTAATACAGAACTGATTTCAAACTTTTCATTTAGATAGTATATTTATTTTTATCTGTCTTATTACATGGGATTTATTAAGCTTCATAGTAAAGCCATTGGTCAAGCAGGGAGAAAGCAGAATCCTGGGGTAAATGTGGTAGCTTTCAGGAAAGAGAATAGCCTAGGCTCAGATATGACTTTATGTTGGAATGCAAACCATTCCTGGCATCTTCTCAAAGAAGTGAAATCTAAACAGAGATTGTAAACAGGAGATGTTCAGGCTGGAGAAGGAGTTGGGAATTGAGAGGGTGGAGAAGAGTAAGCCAGGAACAGAGAACAGCATATTTTAAGACATAGAGGCCAAAGGGGGCATACCTTGTTAGTGAAACTGGTTTAAAAGAAATCATCTCCACCAAAAATCCTTTCATGAAAGCATGGCGCATGGCAAAAGGAGAGGCTGCAGAGAGATTTAGGGACTTACTGAAGGGTTTTAAGGGTTTATATTTTATAAATATCACTAATATCACAGGGTGTGGATCAGGTCAGGGGGCCAAGACTAGATGACTGCTGAGGAGACTTTTGCAATAATCCAAGTAAGAGATGATGGTAGCCTTGATAAGGATGGTGCTGGTGAGGAAGGAGAGAAATGTGTGGGCTCGAGAGCGATTTCAGAGATAATTAATAATATCTCTTGCAGACAGATTAGATAGATGGAGCAGGAGAGGGAGTCATTGAGTTTGACTCTCCTGTTTCTGACTTGGCAACAGTCGGAACAGTGATTCCCCCGAGGAGATGGGGTTTGTTTGGGTTTCCTCCCTTTGGCTGGATGAAGTGAGATAGGAGCAGAGGAGTTTGGAGAGAAGAGAATATTAATTTTGAGAAAGACAGGAAATGTGGAATCAGAAAGCTCAAGTTGCTACTACAATGGGCTGTTTTTATAGTTCACAACGTAGCTCCTTATAAGAAACCCTTTGTTTTGTATATATATATACATATTTAATCTGTGTAACAGTGCATAAATATTATTTTTCTCTCTCTCCTTTTTATAATAAACTATACTGCAGTCAAATCATGTTAGATCTAAAAGGAACCTTGGAAATGACGCTTTCTCTCCACAAGTGAGGAGGCTGGAACTCTGAGAGAAGACCATGTGTTATGCAGTGGTTCTCAACCTTCTGGCCCTTTAAATACAGTTCCTCATGTTGTGACCCAACCATAAAATTATTTTCGTTGCTACTTCATAACTGCAATGTTGCTACTGTTATGAATCATAATGTAAATATCTGATATGCAGGATGGTCTTAGGTGACCCCTGTGAAAGGGTCGTTGGACTGCCAAAGGGGTCGCGACCCACAGGTTGAGAACCGCTGCTTTAGAGGAACAGAAGTAACAGAACCCAGGTCTCCTAGCGGCCACTCCATTGCTCTTTCCATTGTACCGAGCTAGCTCCACAATGAGCATTGCATCCTATTACAACAAATACACGAAGTTAAAGACTTTATACTAGTAAAAAAACCCCACCATTATCCTAGAGGAAAGAGAAAATTGCATTAACAAATATATTCATTTTTTTGGCAGAATAGAATACTGTTTTAGATAACTAGGGTTGCAGATGTCTAGTCCCTTCTAAGTATTGTCTTTCCTATCCTTCCATTGACCATTCATCCTGATGAAGCAGAAGGGGCTGAAACTCAGGAGATCTGGGCGTAGGTTTGACTTTAACTCTGAAAAATAGGTGAATGGTTCTACTTCCATAGGCCTGTTTCCATATCTGAAAAAATTAAAATGTGGGACCAGAATCCTTTAAAATACTTTCTTTGCTCTGTCTTTATCATTTCATATTTTCCATCACTGGTTGTCTTTCCTTTCTTCCTTGAACTGCTTCTCCTCCGTGGCAAATAGAAACTTCTTAAAAACCCAGGTACAAGAAGTCAGTAGTGATGGGTGTGTTCAGGATGGTCCTGTTTACAGCATGAATAGAAGAGGGTCAGATTTTGGGTTATTATGTTCACATATCATTGTATTTACTGTCCTTCTTTGAAAATAAAAATAGGCCTTGGCATTAGGAAGAGAGGCAGAAGAAGACTCTGGAGTAGATCGGGGTGGGGGTTTGGTGCTATATTCTTCCAAGTGCAGTCAGGAAGCCTGAGAAGCTGTACCTGGTGATTCATGGGTTTTGGAGAGAAAATACTGTATTTATTTTGTAGTAAATTTGAGAAATATGTTTTTATTTTTAATTTTAAGTAAAATCTGCTTTTTGTGTATGCCATACTATATGGCAACTCAGTATCGTACATGCATATCATTTGCAAATGAATACACATACACATATGTTGTGGGAATATGCGTAAACACATTAAGCTGACAGAAGGATGTGTTCAAACAAGTTTGGAAACCACTGGTGAAGAGACCTTGCTTGGGGCGATGGGTGCACGGAACAGTGCGCAGATGGGGTTTTGTTGAGTTGCACACTTGAAACCTGTATGGTTTTGTGAACCAGTGTCATGAATTCAGTTAAAAAAAACTCACAGGCGAGTAAAGAGAATCAAGGTATCATCCATCTTGGAAATAAGAGAGAGGAGAACCAAGATGGCGGCATAGGTTAACGCCGGAGTTTGCTGCTTTGAACAACTACTTCAAAAGTGAAACTAAAAGACGGAACGGACATCACCCAAAACCACTGGAAAGCTGGCTGAGTGGAAGTCCTACAACTAGGAGGAAAGAGAAACGCATACGGACACTCAGAGGAGGCCCAGTGCTGAAGTCAAATTCTGAGGTGCGGAGTGCGCGGAGCGGGCTGGCGGCGGAGGGCGCGGTTGGCGTTTTCAATCGGGAGGGAGTCGCAGACTCTGAGCTCCAGATACGGGCGAGTCTTTAGGGACCCAGACTCAAACGGGAGAAGCGCGACTGTCTGGTTTCAGTCAGAGCGAGTGCAGCTTTCTCTCCGAGCTTTGCAGCCGTTGCTGGGACTCAGAGAGGCAGAGCCCCTGGGGACAGGACTGAGAGCCGCCATAACTGCTCTCTCCGGCCCACCCTGTTGATCCTGTGCGACCCGCCCCGCCCAAGCCCTGCACACAGGCATTTGCCGGATAGCCTCAGGCAAACGCCAGATTAGCACCTCCCTAGAGGACAGAAGTTCTCTCACTGCAGACACAGCTGATTCTCATAGCCACTTGGCCTGGAGGTCAAACCCTCCCTGGAATTAGCTACAACAATCAAGATTTAACTATAAGACCACGAACAAAGACCACTAGGGGGTGCACCAAGGAAGCATAACAAAATGCGGAGACAAAGAAACAGGACAAAATTGTCAATGGAAGATCTAGAGTTCAGAACCACACTTTTAAGGTCTCTCAAGAACTGTTTAGAAGCCGCCGATAAACTTAATGAGATCTACAAGAAAACTAATGAGACCCTCGATGTTATATTGGGGAACCAACTAGAAATTAAGCATACACTGACTGAAATAAAGAATATTATACAGACTCCTGACAGCAGAACAGAGGAGCGCAAGAATCAAGTCAATGATTTGAAATGCGAGGAAGCAAAAAACACCCAACCGGAAAAGCAAAATGAAAAAAGAATCCAAAAATGCGAGGATAGTGTAAGGAGCCTCTGGGACAGCTTCAGGCGTACCAACATCAGAATTATAGGGGTGCCAGAAGATGAGAGAGAGCAAGATATTGAAAACCTATTTGAAGAAATAATGACAGAAAACTTCCCTCACCTGGTGAAAGAAATGGACTTACAGGTCCAAGAAGCGCGGAGAACCCCAAACAAAAGGAATCCAAAGAGGACCACACCAAGACACATCATAATTAAAATGCCAAGAGCAAAAGATAAAGAGAGAATCTTAAAAACAGCAAGAGAAAGAAACTCAGTTACCTACAAGGGAATACCCATACGACTGTCAGCTGATTTCTCAACAGAAACTTTGCAGGCCAGAAGGGAGTGGCAAGAAATATTCAAAGTGATGAATACCAAGAACCTACAACCAAGATTACTTTATCCAGCAAAGCTATCATTCAGAATTGAAGGTCAGATAAAGAGCTTCACAGATAAGGAAAAGCTAAAGGAGTTCATCACCACCAAACCAGGATTATATGAAATGCTGAAAGGTATCCTTTAAGAAGAGGAAGAGGAAGAAAAAGGTAAAGATACAAATTATGAACAACAAATATGCATCTATCAACAAGTGAATCTAAGAATCAAGTGAATAAATAATCCGATGAACAGAATGAACTGGTGATTATAATAGAATCAGGGACATAGAAAGGGAATGGACTGACTATTCTTGGGGGGGAAAGGGGTGTGGGAGATGCGGGAAGAGACTGGACAAAAATCGTGCACCTATGGATGAGGACAGTGGGTGGGGAGTGAGGGCGGATGGTGGGGCGGGAACTGGGAGGAGGGGAGTTATGGGGGGAAAAAAGAGGAACAAATGTAATAATCTGAACAATAAAGATTTAATTAAAAAAAAAAAAGAAAAAGAAAAGTAACTCTAAAAAAAAATCAGCAACAAAGAGGATTTTGGTAGCAGAATTATTTAACTGAGTCTTTTACCTCTTACAGAGTTGAGGAAACATATTCACCCACAAAATATGTTAATTTAATTTACTCTTGTTCCTGATTTTTGGTATTGCTAAGTAACTGACACTGAAATGGACTCAGTATAATTTATTTAAACTTTTCAGCAGAAGAAGCAGGCATGGATTACATTAGTGTTTTTTTAAAAAAAATTGGCCAGGATTTTTTGTCCTATTTCTTAGTGTTTTTTTTTTCCCTTCAATTTATTATATCTTCTTTTATTTTTTTCTTGACTATTTCTCACAGAATAAGACCACAACTTGCCAAAGAAAAGATTGAAGGATGCCATATTTGTACATCAGTCACACCGGGAGAACCACAGGTCTTCCTAGGGAAAGACAAAGCCTTTACTTTTGATTATGTGTTTGACATTGACTCCCAGCAAGAACAGATCTACACTCATTGCATAGAGAAACTAATTGAAGGTTGTTTTGAAGGATACAATGCTACAGTCTTTGCTTACGGACAAGTAAGTACCAAATTATTTTCATAGAGTTGTAACTGTTCAGAAGTGTCAATTCAGTTGCACTTTCATTTTTGTTCTTTGAGGTTATGTTATTATGAGCAAGCACATGTTTTTCTCCATTGCTTTATTCAGACTGGAGCTGGTAAAACATACACCATGGGAACAGGATTTGATGTGAACATCATCGAGGAAGAACAGGGTATTATTTCTCGTGCTGTTAAACACCTTTTCAAGAGCATTGAAGAAAAAAAACACACCGCAATGAAAAATGGGCTTCCTCCTCCAGATTTTAAAGTGAATGCACAATTCTTAGAGGTAAAGAACTAATTGTGTCATTCGTTTATTTTAAATTTTGTCCTTGAGACCATAGACTTTATGATTTTATGCTTCTGGCTTCTGGTACAGTGTTTTGCACAGAGTGCTTAATAAATATTTGAGTAAATGAACATTAGGTCATAGGTAGCAGGAAGAATAGACAATAGATAAGTATTCCTTACTTGTTGGCTTTTAAGATTATAAACACTTGGCCAGTGTCCACAGAGTAAAAGAATTAATATTGTTTATTTCAGAATCTCTCTGGACCCTACCTATAATTACTGTTATAATGTAGGTAGGCTCACAAAGTGCTGGAAACTCAGTGATTAAGACTAAAAGGGAGGGAGAGAACATGAGGAATAATAGGACTAAGGCTGCAGCACTAGTCTGGCTGCAGAAGCTGGTATTCCTGCAAGGATAGGCAGATGTTTTGATGCAAAGTCCAAAGGTTGGGGCAGGTTTGGATTCATTTAGATCAGTGTAGTCTGGTGCGAGGGACATGACAATCAGATATGAGCAATATTGCAGTTAGGTGAATGGTGGGTGACATTATAATTCTGGGTGCTTCATTCAAAAAATGTTCTAGTTTAATTCTAGTCTGGATAACCTGAACTAATATTTGGTCATTGATGAAACATTTTATTTGACATTATACAGCACAAAATAGAAAACAATTCAAATTAACAGCAGTTACCTTACTGCTGATTTTAATAGCCATCCCAGTTTAGTAAAAACCAAAGCAAGATAAGTAACTGATGGAAAAAGAAAAAAAAAAAGTTCTTCCATCTTCCCTTTTACTCTCCAAAATGTTGTTGGGCATTGAGACTTTAAAGCATACTGATAGAAAAATGGTGTGTGCATCCTCTTCCAAGGAGTAGCTCAATCTTGTCAGTCTCTATTGACACAGAAACACTAATATCATTGCCCACCTTGCAAAACATTAAGTATTAATTTTTAGATACATTAAGAAAGGCTGTAGGGCAATAAGAAATATATTTTTAGCTTAAGTAGTAAAACCTCTTAAAATCTTAATTAGGATTTGTCTACATTTGGTACATATTTCTTAGAGTTTGCTTATATTTATAAACTAGAGGCTCAGTGCATGAATTCGTGCACAGGTGGGGTCCGGCTGGCCCAGCCCCAATTGGAGTGGATAGGGGCCAGGCCTGTTGGGAGGAGGAGATGGAGGGAGGTTGGCTGGCCGGCCTGCCCTGATGGCCTGCCCCAGTCAGGGCCAGGCTGGCTGGGGGGAGGGGCCGAAGGCGATTGGCTGGTGGGCCCTACCCCCGATTGGTGTGAGGGGACTAATTGGGGGTGGAGCTGGCTGGGAGGGAGGGGCAGCAGATCTGGGGTGGGGCCTCCAGGGGGAGGGGCTACAGGAGGTTGGCTGGCCGGCCCCACCCCTCAATCAGGCCGGCTCACTGGCCACAGTGGGCATCATAATGACTGGTCATTATGGTCATTACAGCATTTCGGTCACTGGCTTTTTATATATATAGATATTTATCACTTGCAAAGGATTAAGAGATCATTTTAGCTAGCTCTCAACTTATCAGTCATGATTATATTCTTTACTGTTCTTACTCTTATAAAGAAACCTGACATTCATTTGAATTTGTAATAATAATTACCTCATTTATTTTTTACCTATTTTGAAGAAATATATGTCATTTTGAAGAACTTTGAAGATATATTTGAAAGATAACATTATGCACTACATGTTGTTAAGCCATGAGGCAATTTCTTCTAAATGTAAACCTGCAATATTTCTTTTTGATAGCTGTACAATGAAGAGGTCCTTGACTTATTTGATACCACACGTGATATTGATGCAAAAAATAAAAAATCAAATATAAGAATTCATGAAGATTCAACTGGAGGAATTTATACTGTGGGAGTTACAACACGTACTGTGAATACAGAATCAGAGGTGACATTCATATTATAGTTAAAATAGGGCATATTTGGCTTTATTTAATATTCAGCTTTGCTTGTAGTTTGCTTAAGATCAAATTCTTAAATTTGTATTTTTAGGTGTAACATCTTGTAAAAATCTTGCCTTTTTTCCTCATATATTTTATATCAGGATTTTATTCTTAAAAATGTCACATTTATTGTAGCATCAAAAGAGTCCAAGGCACTGTATATATAGTTTTCCTTCACAGCTAGGAAAAGAGAGTTCTGTCATTAAAGGTGAAGGCTGAGACCACAATCCTTTTGCACCTTTTGCCTTCATATATATAGGATTTTACCATGGCTCCTAAAGGGAGACTGTTAAGAAAAGTTATAAAAATATTTTGACAGATGATACAGAGTAGCCTGAGTAATTCAAGATTTTGCTCAGTTTGTTCCCAAGTGTTCCACTGTAACAGTTTGGAATAAAAGCTGCAAATGTCAGCAAAAGGCAAACAATGGAATCTCAGTGTTTTCTCCTATTTAAAAGATAATACGCTATTATACTGAGAAGTTCAGCTCAAAAAGTGCATGTAACTAAAATAATATGAAATTCCACATCCTTTACATCCCTCAACGTAGTGGGTTTTAGCGTTAGCTCAGACTTCCGATTGTATGGTATCTTGCTTAAACATTGTCCTTTCTTCCCCTTTTCCAGATGATGCAGTGTTTGAAGCTGGGTGCTTTATCCCGGACCACAGCTAGCACGCAGATGAATGTTCAGAGCTCTCGCTCACATGCCATTTTTACCATCCACTTGTGTCAAACCAGAATGTGTCCCCAGATAGATGCTGTGAGTTACTAGTTCTGATTTCTTTCTTTAAAAAATATATTTTATTGATTTTACAGAGAGGGAGGGAGAGGAAGAGAGAGCTAGAAACATTGATGAGAGAGAAACATTGATCGGCTGCCTCCTGCACACTCCCCACTGGAGATGTGCCCGCAACCAAGGCACATGCACTTGATCAGAATTGAACCCGGGACCCTTCAGTCTGCAGGCCGATGCTCTATCCACTGAGCCAAACCAGTTAGGGCACTAGTTCTGACTTCTTAAACTTTCAGTCATCTTTTCCCTAAAATCACATAAATCCCAGGAGAAGAGCACATTTGAACCACATTTAGTTTGTTTAATTATTTCCTTTCCCAATGAGATGTCTCTGATCCTGTTTAAGCTGAAGCTGGCTAACTGTGTAAGGTTTTGAAATAAACGTTTGGCTATGCGTCTACGGCAGCCGGAACGTAAGCTGTGGCCATGTGGTGATGGAGGTAGTCACCCGAGATGCTTTGCTTTTGAGGACTGTGTGCTGTAGGTGTTCTTTTATTAATATAAGCAAAATCTTAGTTCATAACACCTGGGTCCTGACTGTCACGTTTCTTTCTGACTTTGTTGTAAGCTTCTAATGCCAGCAGACATTTTTACATTTATAATTATTTGGCTATATGCCTCTGTGTGTGTGTGCGTGTGCGTGTCTGCATGTGTGTGTATATATGTGTGTGTGTGTGTGTGTGTGTGTGTGTGTGTGTGTGGAAAGGGGTTAGAAGATATTTAGTGTCACATGAATAAAAATATTTTCAATTATTGTCCTCAATTGCAGGAAAATGCTACTGATAACAAGGTGATTTCTGAATCATCACAGATGAATGAATTTGAAACCCTGACTGCAAAGTTCCATTTTGTTGATCTGGCAGGATCAGAAAGACTGAAGCGGACTGGAGCCACAGGCGAGAGGGCGAAAGAAGGCATTTCCATCAACTGTGGACTCGTAAGACTGAGGCTGAGGCTGTGTGCCGAGAACACATCAGACATGTTCTGTTGTTCTTTTCTCTTTTGTAATACTTAATACCCAAGTGGAAAGTCTTCATGCACTAAGCCGAGAAATGAGTTACCATAAACTCGTAAGCTTAGGCATAATGCACTGAATTTTGATCTCATGATTTTTTAGTCTTTCACATTTCAGATTCTCTTCATGTATGTAAATTTAGTTGGATTAAAATTTATGATCTATTCAGAAAATAGTATATATTGTGGAAGGGAGTTACAAAATTCCACATTTAAAAACATTTCGAAGTAACATTTTTTTTGCTCACATTTTGTGACAGTCACTTTATTTTGGGAACTATAATCAATGTTTTTTAGGAGATTTTTTTCAAAATGAGAACTTCTTAGATGTTAATAGGAATTAACTTTAATACCCTGCCATCTAGTGGTGCTTTTTATTGGAAAACACCTGGTGTTTATTAGCATAAAGTTTCTGTTATATGGAAGGAAAGGAGAGGAGGAAAGGAAAGGGGCCTTCTGGCACGCCCCCTACTGGGGATGGAGCCTGCAACCCAGGCATGTGCCCTGACTGGGAATCAACCTGCAATCTTTTGATGCATGGGATGATGCTCAACGACTGAGCCACACTGGCCAGGGTTGGAAGAAAAAAAAAATTAGAGTAACTTTTTGTGTAATAAATCTTTTTTTTCTTATTGACTTCATTATAAAATTGGACATTTGTTCCTACATAAATGTAATGACGTACTTCTGTGATGCTCACAGCATCAGGGCAAGTGTTTTTCTACTTTGCTTCCCTCCCTAGAGCTGGGGCCTCCAATCACATGTCCCTATTTTGCCATTGCCCAATATTTGCTCCTGGATGATGACAACCCTTCTGTGGTGGAACTGACAATTGAGGCTGATTAGACAGAGCCAGACCTCCCAACTCCGTCTTGATACCCATCTTGATGCTCCCACCATATGGTTGGATTTTGTGTTTAAGGGAGTGACCTGGGTCCTGAATTTTGTGTATTGTTCTGAATTTTTTAGGAGATAAAATAATGGTGGTATTTACATTTGTTCTATCAGGAAAAGACAAAAGCCACTGGTCTGTTTTCCTGATTAGGCTATTGAAGCATGTTCAGCTATATCTGGTCAAGTTTCAGTGCGGCCAGTAGTTCAAACTGTAGCCTCTCTGGGAGAGAGGGGCAAGGAGACAGTGTGATGCGGATGCCATGCTCCGTTGGCCCTAACAAAGACATGGGTAGAGATGTTTGCATCACTGAAGGGAAGTGTGACCCACATTTAGGCTATTGCTTATGCTGTGGGGGCTAGTTCAGTGACAGCAAGAAAGGCAGTAGGGGTGGCAGGAGGAGTGACTAAAGAGTTCTGTGATTTGACATACTTCCTTTCAATATTGGATGCTTAGCTCGTAGAGTCATTGTATTTCTAAAGATAGCCGTACTTACATTAGGAATACCTTTTTCAGAGGAATCATAGTGATATGTTTATATTGGTTAAAGGAGCGTTTGTTTTCCCACAGGTAGCTGTATTTCAACAAGTTACTGTTATGAAACTGTTGAACTACTTAAACATTTTATGTCTTCATTGAGTGGAGGAGAAGAATTTGCAACATGAATTGCCAGTTTTCTGGGGACACAACCTGATGGTCTGATAGTTCTAGGGATGGTTAAAAGTCACCAATCTTTATTTATTTCTAAAGAAAATTTCTGAATAGAAGTTTAAGTATTTGTGAATTATGAATATATAGAATACTAAATTTTGAGTCAGTTTTAGTCAATTTTCATGTCAGTTTTTAATAGTTAATAAAGAAAACTTTGAGGTTTAGGTCATACTTCAAAATATAAATGTAAAAAACCCACACAAACCCAGACCTGAATGTTTTTAATTCTGTCCTGTCTCCATACTATTCTCTATAAGCCTTGGTTATTTAAAAGTGTTATAATTAGTATATTTTTATCACTTTCCTGTCTTTCTCTTTTAGTTGGCACTGGGCAATGTAATAAGTGCATTGGGAGACAAGAGCAAGAGGGCCACCCATGTCCCCTACAGAGACTCTAAGCTGACAAGACTGCTCCAGGATTCCCTCGGAGGTAACAGGTATGCATACGTGATTATCAGTGTTTGTGAATTTCAGTTACCCATTATTGTTAATGTAAGTTTGTAAAGCAACTTATGAAAACTGGTTTTATTATAAAACAAATTGATAGGATGAGGAACTAATAATTATTAACTACCTAAAATGTGTGAGGCTTTCTGTGTTGTTCTTCACATAGTCCTTACAAGCTCCCTTGAACTAGATATTTTTATTCCTATTTTGTAGATAAGAAAATTGAAATTCAGAGAGTCATTGATTCACAGTCACTTAGCTTGTAAATGAAGTCCATAGCACGTGCTCTTTCTACTTTATCATTGTTTCTGCTTAAGTGCTTATCACGTAGCATATGCCTAATACAATTTTGTTGGAAAACAAATGCTGTCTAAGTAAACACAAAGTAATCTAAATATGCTTTATACTATTTTACAAAGCCTCCTAAAAATTAAACTTTTTTTTGTTTGTGGAAAAACTTTTAAAAATGTCAGTTGAATGAAATATAGGTATTTGCTGTTTATGAACTTTGTCAGCATCACTGATATTCCCTCCCTTTTCATATTTTGAATTATTCTGATATTTCATCAGCTAAACACATTATTTTGTAATGCATTCCTCTTTATAAACATCAACACGTTGGCTTTATGAGTAGAAACATTTTTGGCATTTAAATTCAAGCAGTACAAATTCAGCAAGTTATAGATAGCCGTTACATTTTTATTTATTCTTTTACAGTTAACAGAGTCTATTTCAGTGTTTTCAAGCTAAAGAATCTCAGGTTCTCCTCATCCATTTCCTAACTAGCTGGTAACTCTTCAAACAAGAAGACCTCTTTAGTGAGCATCAATTCCTGCTTAAAATTCTAAGACTGAACTCAACTTAAAAGCATTGCACTTTGTATAAGCTTTGGGGAATAGAAGACCTTCATTTTGTGACATTTGTATAAATTATCGTAAAAGAAAAATTAGATCAAAGATATTTTTGGACGCAAGCTGCATATATTTTTGTGCACAACCTGGTGACTTTTATTTTTAAAAGTGAAGCTAGATTTTATACATTTATAAAGTTATAACAAGATTATAGCAAAAATTCTGAAAAGTGCAGAAAAATATAAAGCATGAGAAAAATCAGTTATATTTCTACTACTTACAAATAACTCTGTTAACATTGCAATGCATTTCCTCCCTAATGTATAATATAATATGGTATATGATATAATAATATATGATATATAACATAATTATATAAATGGTATGGTTTTGTTTAAGACAGGTATGTGGCTTTATATAAACTTTAAAAGTAAACAACTTTAATGTTTTCTTTTGAGCTTTTCATAAACGCAACCATTTTTGAATATGTATCTTTTGGATTTTATTGAATGACCACTTCTCTGTATAATAGATCTTAGCACCTCTCATTCTTGACTTGCCCCATTCTCCTTAAGCACTTGATCCCAATGCTTTTCAAGGACAAGTTCTTTTCCTCTTCCACCCCAAATTTGTGGCGGGTTAATATTGTGCATAACTGTACTCAGCTTGCCCCATTTGTGACTTACCATGTGAATTCAAAAACACTGGAACTGATCTATATTCAGTGAGTTCATTGATTATAGCAATCTCAAATGTTGCAAAATTTTAAGACACTTATTTTTCATTTCTATACTTATTAGGGACTGTTTTAAAATAGTTTGCAGACTGGCATTGGGCTGGGGTCTATACTTCGAGTAGTCCTGTTCTCTAATCAGTGTCTATAACCATTACTCTTACTTGATTACCTTATCTTCTTCATCAAAAGAGAGCTAGAGGTGCATGAATTATCTTAACTTTCAGATGTCCAATAAATAAATATTATGTGCACATGACATACTCCACAAACAATTATTAATGGCCTAGTATGTTCCAAATATTGTGCTATGCAAAATATACTGATAAATAAAAGTTGATGATGCTTGACCCCTAGAGTTTAGGGTGTAAGAGCTGGCATCTATAAAATTTCAAAATAATAATAATAATAATAATAATAATATAACCAATAAAAAAGAGATATGCAAAGGGGTATGAGGAAGCAGAGAGAAAAAGTACAGTCAGATGAGGGTTGGATTCTTGGGTGAGATGATACCTGAGTTGAGCCTTGAATAATAATAAGAGTGAGGATAAATAAGGATGAGCAACAGTCAATAAAGGGAAAAAGATGGGTGGAATGGGATGTCTTTTAAAAGGGTTACTAGGATGCTGTGTTGAAATTATTGGGGGAAAGCAGAAGGCCGGAGTGGAAGCAGGAGACTAGGAGGTGATTGATTGGAATTGATGGGCATGAATTCCCTACTGGGGTGGGTACATTCGCTCTTTCAGCGTCAGTGCCCATTAGAATGTCCTTGTCTGTTTCATTGACAGACATAATAGCTGGGGCATACTAAGCATTTTACTATTCTATTCTTTGGTTGGTAAAGCAATTCATCATTACTGTAAAGTAATGTTTCCCATCTCTCCTGTGTAATCTGGCCTGAACTTTGACCAATCAATCACAAATGATGTTTCTTATAGCATATGGATATACTATACCAGGGGTCCTCAAACTTTTTAAACAGGGGGCCAGCTCACTGTCCCTCAGACCATTGGAGGGCCGGACTATAGTTTAAAAAAACTATGAACAAATTCCTGTGCACACTGCACATATCTTATTTTGAAGTAAAAAAACAAAACGGGAACAAATACAACATTTGTATTTGCATGTGGCCCGCGGGCTGTAGTTTGAGGACCCCTGTACTATACACTTGTTCAGGTGATAGGATTTCAGTGCGAAATTTTTGCTGACAACAAAAATCAGGTTACAAGTGATTAAATAAAAAGAAAAAAGTTTAAATCATCAAATATTAAGTAGGTAATGAAAGAAATGATTTTTGAATTTCAATTTGGAACATAGGTAGATTAAGTTTTAGAATTATTCTGTGTGCATTGCCTCAACTCTTTTTTTTTGTAAAGAAGTGAGGAATAAATATATGTACTTATACTTTCTCAAAACATTGTGGGTCAAAGAAGGATAATATAAATTCATTTTCTTTAAGATAGTCGTAAAGCATAGGGGCTTTTACATTTGCTTTTATTTTTAAGTTATCAGTCTTAATATTTTGGTATCTCAAAGAGAAGATATTATTCAAAAGGCAGGAATTTAAAAAGTGTTTTATTTGCTTTTATCTGTAAACCTAATTCTTCTTTGTCACTTTCAGCCAAACAATCATGATAGCATGCGTCAGCCCTTCAGACAGAGATTTTATGGAAACTTTAAATACCCTCAAATACGCCAATCGAGCTAGAAATATCAAGAACAAGGTGATGGTCAATCAGGACAGAGCTAGTCAGCAGATCAATGCACTCCGCAGTGAGATCACACGGCTTCAGATGGAGCTCATGGAGTACAAAACAGTAAGCTACTGGGTTTGACTTTGCATTTTGTGATACATTTTGTGAACACAGTGATGCCTTTTCTGTTGCCTTGCACACGTGTTTCTCTGGAGCCTCCTGTCTGTCTTGATAGTGGTCTCCTTCCTGTTGATGGTCGAATTCTCTAGATTTCATTGTGGGTAGCCTTTAATGATGGTTAGTCTATCTATCGACCTGTTTCAAAAGGCTTCCTATTTAATCAATCAATTTATTATTTTTTTTAAAGTTGATTTTAGAGCAGGAAGAAGGGGGAGAAACATCCATCGGTTGCCTCCTGAACAGGCCTGACTGCAACCGAGGCATGTGCCCGGACTGGGAATGGAACCCACAACCTCAAAGGACACTCCAACCAACTGAGCCACACCAGCCAGTGCTCAATCAGTTTCTTCAGTGACAGAACTGCCACGGAGGGATGCTGTAGAGCAAAAGGATCACTTGCCTTGAGGCTGTTGAGACAAAGGGCTCTTGGTTGTAGAACTGCATAGTCCTGTGATAGCCTTAAACAAATCTCTTGTGTATTTAAGGCTCTTCAACCAACAGGGACATCTTTTTTCTTTTCTAGGGTAAAAGAATAATTGATGAGGAGGGAGTGGAAAGCATCAATGACATGTTTCATGAGAATGCTATGCTACAGACTGAGAATAACAACCTGCGTGTCAGAATTAAAGCCATGCAGGAGACGGTTGATGCCCTGAGGACCAGAATCACCCAGCTTGTCAGTGATCAGGCCAACCAGGTTCTTGCCAGAGCAGGTAAGCCTGTAGGGTGGGACGAGTAGGGGGTTCACCTCGGGAGAGCAGGGCACATTCTTTGTGTTTATTCATTATCTCCAACATTTGAAGTAGAAATGTCAATCTGTGTACAATGAAGTAGAAATATACAATCCATGATGTTCAGTTAAATGCTTAATTTGTAAATAATACATTCTTACAGAAACAAAATGTGCCCTTTACTTTGCTATTTTATCTTGCTGTCTGCTTGTGTAGTGAAGGGTGGAAAATTGGCTGTAGGACTTGTGTCTTAAAGCATTATTATTTTGTTTCTGTAACTTAGTGTTTTTCTCCCATTCTGTTTTGTTGAAGTTTTAATTTAAAGGAAATTCTGAACTTCATGTTTTATCTTGCAGGGGAAGGGAATGAGGAGATTAGTAATATGATTCACAGTTATATCAAAGAAATTGAAGATCTCAGGTACAGTTCATGGTCTGTAAGATTTAATGCACATTTTGGGGTTTTCAGTGCAGTAATATTGCTAGCTGTTGGGTTTACTGTGTAGTCATTGTTCACGGTGATATTTCTGCCCTTTGGTCAGGTTAACTTTAGGGGAATAGGTACTTGCCTTCCCATAATGTCACTTCCCAAACAACTTTCCTTCCATCTCTTCCCATATTATGTCCCCGTGTTATCTTCCTGCTTTGGTTGTCACACCCTCATGGGAACTTACCTAACCTGACACACAGGACAGGCATGTGGATGTGGTGACCTTTAGTGCCTTCCCTCACCATCATCATCAATGAGTCATCTCTAATTTTTTATTATTATTGTTAATCCTCACCCAAGGATATTTATTCATTGATTTTTTTTTAGAGAGGGTGAAAAGGAGGGAGAGAGGTACATGCTCTTGATCAGAATCGAACCTGGGAACCTTTAATCTGCGGGCTGACCTCTATCCACTGAACCAAATCGGCTAAGGCTCATCTCTAATTTAAAAAAATCTCTGATCAGTCTGGTTCCCTTTTGCTTTTCCAGGTACACCTTATGTGTGAATCATTGCATCCCTACCACTTTGCCTGCCTCTCTGGTACAGAGGCTCATTCATCATCACATTTCACACACATGCTACAAATGCTCACTATACTATGTATCAGGCACCAGGCCATGGCTGAGCAAGTGACATAAACAAGGAGTTCCCAGTCTAGCTGGAGAACTTACATGTAGTAAATGGAATGACAGAAACCAGTAAAAGGAATGTCATTGCCTGAGCCCAGGCTGCGGGAATAGGGATTGAAAAGAAGGTCAGGGACACGAATCGTTTCTATAGTATGTTCAGGTTCCGAGGTTTGTCCTGATGGCTCAGCTACTTTCTCTTGCAGTAAAACCACGTCAGCTCCATGGGGAGCATCTAAGTCGCTCAGATCTCATTTCTGTACACATTTGCAGAAAATAATCAAGCGGGAAATGTTTCACAGCTACCCTAACACGTCTCCATCTTGTATTTGTGTTCGCTTTCCCTTTCTCTTCCTCTGACTATTCTAGAGATTTTTTTTTTAACTTTAAAAAATATATTTTTTAATTGATTTCACAGAGGCAGGGAGAGGGAGAGCAAGATAGAAACATCATTGATGAGAGAGAATCACCAATTGGCTGCCTCCTGTACGGCCTCTACTGGGGATGGAGCCCACAACCTGGTCATGTGCCCTGACTAGGCATCGAGCTGTGACCCCCCTCGTGCATAGGTCGACGTTCAACCACTGAGCTGTACTGGCTGGGCTATTCTAACAATTTTTAAACAGAGAAGAGTAATGTTTCCACTGTTCTTGCTTCTACTAGGCACATTGGATCCCTTAAGTGTTTCAAAAGCAAAAAAACATACACCAAATGAGCAAATATCTGATGTGGCAACAGACAGAGTGACTCTATTAACTGTTACTTTTTTTCTGTAGACATGTCTCCAAGCTTTACCTTTTTGGCAGGGACCGTTGGGCCACTGGGTACTGGTTCTGGTCAGCCCCCAAGCTGGGCTTGCATTTCCATCCTGTGTTGGCAGTGCTCATTCCTGTCTACTGCCCAAACGTGTCTTTCTTCATCCTGTAGCACCCATCTTTACCATCCCCTGAGACACACCTGATATCTGCCTTTCAGTTCCTGAGGATTCTCCTCCTGCTCCTAGCCTGCTTTTCTTTCATTTCCTCGGCACCGGCCTACAATGAAGGCTGGTCCCCTGCTCTGGTTATTGTGCTCTGTTCCCTCTCTTCCACGCTGCTATTCTACCCCAGGGGTCCTCACACTAGGGCCTGCGGGCCACATGCAAATACAAATATCGTATTTGTTCCCGTTTTGTTTTTTTACTCAAAATAAGATATGTGCAGTGTGCATAGGAATTTGTTCATAGTTTTTTTTCAAAACTATAGTCCGGCCCTCCAACGGTCTGAGGAACAGTGAACTGGCCCCCTGTTTAAAAGTTTGAGGACCCCTGTTCTAAGGCCTTACCTAAGCTTGATCTCTCCATTGGACAAATGGCTTCACTAGTGGTACTATTTCCTAGAAGAGCGATGCGGTCATTTCCACTCCTCCCAGTGACTGAAGCAGCATTAAATATCTTCCTTCTAGTTCTCGAGTTAGGACCATTCTTTGTTTTTTGTTAATCCTCACCTGAGGATGTTTTTTCCATTGAGTTTTAGAGAGTGGAAGGGAGTGGGAGAGACAGAGAGAGAGAGAGAAACATCGATGTGAGAGAGACACATGGATTGGCTCCCAGACCAGGTACCTGCCCTCCACCAGAATCAAACGCAGGACCTTTCAGTCTGGGAGCCAATGCGCTAACAACTGAAAAAAACTGGCTAGGGCAAGACCATTCCTTAAGCCATTTAGCGAACAGAGATCAATCAGTGATCAAATCTTTCTTGGTGTAGGTGAGCAGCTTGTTCCACTTTCCCAACTTTTCTTTGATGGTTCTTTAATTAGGTGTGTCCCACTCCTGAGGAGTAGTTCTGTAGAGTCCCAGCACTGTAATTTACAACATAAACATGATTTATACATGGGATAAGCATAAATGAGCTTTGGATTTAAATTGGATTCCTTGGTTTGAAATGTAAGCTGCTATTTCTTAAGAAGAGTGTGTCCTTGGGAAAGTTACCTAACATCTCTGAGCTTTAATTCATCTGTAAGAATGAGGTCATACCTGCTAGTTTCAAAGAGCTATTATGGGGCTCAAATAAAAGCACGGGATATAAAAGTTCTTAAATTCAAAAGTACTGTAAGGATCTGACATGTGATCATTTATGTCCAAGTCCGCACATTCTGCTTTTATTTACCAAACCCTGCTCCAATTCATACTTCTATCAAAAGTTGGTCTTAGGAAGACATTTATTCACAGCTTCTTAACACAAATTTATATATTGTCACTTGGAAATGTATATATTTTAAGTCCTATCATTCTAATTATAAAATAATGCCAGTTATCTTTTAATAACTTACATGTCATATTATTTTTGTGTGAAATAATAGTAGTCACTAATTAATCAACTCTTATTTTGGTGGGATTTATATTTTTTGTAGAAATTTCTGAAAATATAAGACAGTATAAACAAAATTAAAACCACATTCCTACCATTTCTATAACTGAGGTTAACATTCAGTGTATCTCTTCAATATTTTTTCAACATATACTTTAGCAAATTGATATCAGGGTATATATATTGCTTTGCTATCTATTCTTTGAAATTTGACTAGCTATTATGAGCATTTAAAAAATGTTACTCTTTTTCTAACATGATTTTTGCATGGTTTTGTATAGTACTCTCTTCTGTTTTTAATTGACTTAACGAATCCTCTGTGTTAGATTATTATATTGTTAGCAACTTTTTGATAAAATAGTTATTTGTTAAATGCATTATCAGTCAGGTGAGTTTTAAATTCATTGTATCATTGATCCTCACAATAATTCTAGGGAAGTATATATTTTTCACCTCCATTTTACAGAGGAAACAGTGGAGGCTTTTAGAGATGAATGGTCCAAGATTTAGTGAATAACAGAGCTGAGAGGTGGGCCCTCAGCCAGCTCCTTCCCAGGGAAGTCTGGGTACTTCCTCTCATGCCTCACGGCTTAGTCTCCTGTTAAATGAAATGCAGGCAGCAACTAGTAGATGGGTGGGTGAGTGTGAAGGGAAAGAGGCTGTCTCTCTACAGCCCATGAAAAAGAAATCAGGTTCTACTGATGTAGCATGGGATTTGTGGAGATGAGCCCTAAAGGTTTTAGCCTTAATCAGCACCAAGATTGAAGAAGCATTGACTATGCCCCTACCGAATGCAAACTTCCTATAAAGCCTAATATGCTAAGTGTCTGGTCATCCAATCGTTCCTTCAACCAATCAAAGCATAATATGCTAATGATATGCTAAGGCCACTCAACCACTCGCTATGACATGCACTGACCAACAGGGGGCAGACGCTCCGACTGGCAGGTTAGCTTGCTGCTGGGGTTCGGCTGATCAGGACTGAGCGAGACAGGCCGGACACGCCCTGGAGCCCTCTCGCAATCTCTCCCTGGCTGGCCAACCGTCTGCATCCCTCCCCGGCCCCAATCGCGCACCAGTGGGGTCCCTCAGTTTGGCCTGCACCCTCTCGCAATCCAGGCTGAGTGACCGACCCCCCCCCCCCCGCCGAGTGCATGAATTTCGTGCACTGAGCCTCTAGTTTAAAATAAAAACACAAGTTGTCCGACTATTATATAAATCAGCCAATTAAAATACAGATCATTATTGATAGTTCATTTATTATATTTTCATTTATTATAAATATTCACCATTATGCACCCAATCTTTGTGATAGATATTGAAAATACAGAAAAGTATAAATTTTGACTTTGAGATATTATAGTTAAGCTGAGTTTTTATACTTTGGTTGCCTTCTTTTTTTGTATTTTCTTGTCAATCCTTACCTGAGGATATTCTGTTCATTGATTTTTAGAAAGATTGTTTAGAGAGAGTGAAAGGTGAGGGAGAGAGAAACATTGATGTGAGAAAGACACATTGATTGGTTGACTCCCACACATGCCCCAACTGAGGCTGGGAGATTGAACCTGCAACCCAGGTATGTGCCATTGACTGGAAATCAAACCCACGACCTTTTGATGTGTAAGTCGATGCTCTAACCACTTAGAATACCAGTCAGGACTTCAGTTGCCTTCTTATTTCAAAAGTGACATTATTATTTTTATGACTTTAAAATAATTTTGAAGTCACTTAACCTATAAGTTTGTACATAGTTATTTAACCAGTTAAAACTATTATAATTATTTTTCTGCTCACATATGACACCAGATACATAATTAAATAATTTCATTAAAAATTAGTAGGACACTAACTTGAAACATATTCATTGATTTCTTTACACTCTGTCTCTAGCCAGTTTCAACAGTGTCATGAATAATTTCGGTAGGTAATGAAAAAAACACTGAGCTGACTATGCCTTTGAGAGCTTTAATAGTTGCAAATAATCTAGCATTTTTCTCTGAAATATTTGTACTTATGGCAAAAATGCTTAGTATTACAGTTTTGAGGTAGAGTGCAGTAAGTAGCATTTTCTTTTTACAACCCTGTCTCAGTCACCTTTGACAATTGTCCTTGGAAATCTATTATATTGAAGCAGAGAACTGTGTTCTTGATGGTTTCTATCAAATCAAAATAAAGGGACTGGCCTGGAGGACTCTCTGAATCTCTTTTAGTCTTAAATCCAGGATCATTCTGTAGTTTTGCATATTACTGACAGGACATTCATTATTCTCCTGTCATTAGTAGAATGACTTGAGCAAACAAAAGAATTCTTTCAATTATCAGACTCAGGTTTCCTTGGAGATATCATCTTTTCCCATGACATATTCAGGAGCCAGCTGTCTCTCAGACAGTTAGGGGCAACTTTGACTAACTGTTCTTTGCAAAGATTTGGGAATGCTATTATAGCTTGATGAATGGGGAACTGAAAGGTTGGGAACCATGCTGCTTGCGTAGGTTAAGTTTAAAGGATGGCTTTGCAACGCAAGGATAGCTAATGCCCAGTGGCCAGAATGCAAGCAATCTAATTGCTCTTGGCACTTTTGAGCATGAAGAGTGTGATTTCAAATTTGTAATCATACAACCAGGGAATTAAAAAATATCCTACACGTTAATGTTTGTGGACACAATTATTTAAAAACAAAACCTACCTTGTAGCAATGTTGAAAGACATTTTGGAAATATTTTTTTTAGCATGCAAAACAACTCATTTAAAATGCCTATGTATTCCTGCTGTAGTCAACTTCGTGGAGGCAGAAAGTAGAATGGTGGCTGCCAGGGACTGGGAAGACAGGGGAATGAGGGGTTCGTGCTGCATGGGTACAGAGTTTCAGTTGGAGAAGATGAAGTTCTGGAGATAGATAATGACAGTGGTTGCAACAACAGTGTTAATATCCTTGGTGGTGCAGAACTGGTTAGGGTGGGAAATTTTATGTGATGTATTTTTGCCACAATAAAAAATGTTTCCTATTTAAATATGTTTTTATTCACTAGGGCAAAATTATTAGAAAGTGAAGCGGTAAATGAGAACCTTCGGAAGAACTTGACAAGAGCCACAGCAAGATCACCGTATTTCAGTGGACCATCATCTTTCTCTCCTGCTATACTCTCCTCAGACAAGGAGACCATCGAAATTATAGACCTAGCTAAGAAAGATTTAGAGAAGCTGAAAAGGAAAGAAAAGAAGAAGAAAAAAAGGTAGTGTTTTAAAATCACTGGTCTATGGATCCCTATTTTTTATTTTTTTACTTTCCAGGATATTTTAATTTGTGATTACAGTGAGTATACATAATCTCATCAGTATATTAGTAAATAAAGTGCCATTTAAATTGGCTGACAATTATAATTATGCTTCTAATAGTTTATCTCTACTTGTATGTAAAAAAGTTAAATTATGATATTATGGTAATGAATTTTATTTAGACTACGACAAGGTAAAGTTACTAGTAGAGACTATTTTATTATTTCTTCAGATAGCTGCTTTTGCATTCCATTCATCTTTCTTTTCTGCAAAGCTTGCTGCACCATTATGACTCAGTGTTTTCATTCCCCCCCCACCCCATTTTCTAACGTAATTAAATAGTCTCATGGATACATTGTAGTTCCTGTCTAGATTAGTTTAACTAAAGGCTAAACTCATCCATCAGGCTGTCATTTAATATTATTTGGTTTCTTAAATATTTTCTTTCGGGCTTCTAATTTGATTATGTGACAGTTATTTATTACCTCAATCTTCCAATAAGGAATTATTTACCTTTCACCACTGTTCTAGGTTTTCTTTTCCTTGCATCCTGATAATATTCCCTTCTGAAATCAACTGGGTGCAAAGAAGAGGAGAAAAATAAAAATTTGACCATTGGTAGTGTGTGAGTGGTTAAATACTCATAAATTCTTGACATGTTTGCATATGGATTCTATGGTGCAGTCAAATATATTTTGAACTTGTTAGTCAAAATAATTTTAAGCATTTTTGGCTAGATATTCAAAAGGAAGTACAGCTATCTTGTTTAGCAAATGTTACAGGGGATGCACTTTGTAAAATTATTATTGACATATAGTCTACTGCTTTGCTCAGTTTGTTTAGAAATTTATTTAGGCAACCAGCATTTCTTCCATGAAAAAAACAGTTAGTCAAAGTTATTGGAGGTAAAATTCTTCATATTAATTCTGCTTGTGTCCTTGAGTTAAACAGGAATTATTAAAATAATTAAAGGAAGGAGTTACACATCTGTAGTTAGAAGGCATTGCAGTTGAAGTTGCATTCTTAAGATACTGATGTCTTAGCAGGTGTTTTTCATGGAGGCTGATTATGGCAGCATTAAGAAATATATAATAATGCCCTAGCTGGTGTTGCTCAGTGGATAGATCATCAGCCTGCGGACTGAAGGGTCCCAGGTTCAATTGAAGAGTCCCAGGTTCAATTCCAGTGAAGGGCACATGCCCTGACTATGGCTCATAACCCAGTAGGGGGTGTTCAGGAGGCAGCCAACCAATGATCTCTCTCATCATTGCTGTTTCTATCTCTCCCTCTCTCTTCCTCTCTGAAATCAATTAATATATATATATATATATATATATATATATATATATATATATGACTCCCTCTTATGCAGAGCAATTAATAATGATCATAGAATTATCAAAAACACTGTGACCCAACAAAATGAGACTTATGCACATGCCTTACAATTTACTTATAAAATCTAATTCTGTTGTTGGTCACAATGTCAAAGGTTATGATTTATTTTTAAAGGATTAGGTGGTTTGTGTTCATGAATAATAAGTACAACCAAGGGTACATTTCTCAAGGTTCTCTTCTGTTCTTTTGAGTTAAATTTAGAAATGTTACTGTATCACCTGTTGGATATAAATAAATGAAAATAGACAGGGATCCCAATAGAAACATAAGCTTTTTTGACATTCTTGCAGTGATCATAGATAATCCCAAATCAATACCTCTGATGCAGGTCATTTTTGTGACAACACAGAGTTGTAAGCATTTTGACTGGTAAATAATATTAAAGGAAAAACATTTTATTATTAAGATTTGTCTCTGTTGCTTTACTATGGAACTCGTAACTACTTCAAGATAAAAATTATTTAATAACTTCAGTGATTCTTTTAGATATAATAATTATTAAGGTAAAAATAATAGCAGATTTAATGCTAGGAAGAACTCACCAAACAACTGGATTTAAACATAAAAATACAAGTGGGGGAAAAAAAGTTATTTCCTAACAAAAGTGGTATATTTTAAAAAATTTTTGAGGAGAAAAATAAGCCAGATAAATGGAAAGATATTATTTTAATCTGTGAAAAACAGGGAAGGTAGCTTAGAATTAGAACAACAAATGAATACTTACTAAATTAATAAGTCCTATAAGTGTTTTTCAAAATGCTTTATAAAGCATTTTCACACACATGTTAATGTGTCTTTGTAGTGTGAACCCAGAAAAATTTTTCTTGTGTACCACAGACTGTATAACTGTAAAAGCCTTTGGAACCAGTTTATGGATTTCCTTTACCGCAAATATAAATTTGTTAAATTTAATAGAATTTTTGTTGTTGTTTTTTTTTACCACACGATTCAAACGTTGCTGTGGATTAAAAAATGAAAACCAGTACTATTTTACTAGGTTTGATAAAGATTTTGTTCACCATCAATAACTTTTAGCTATAGAACCAAATAACTTTTAGCTGCATGTAATCTTCCTATTTTTAAAATGCAGGTAAGCTCTCATTTTAGCCAAAGGGTTTGCTACAGGTTAAAACAAGTAATAAACAGAGATTTCCAGAAATGTTGAGAAGGACATCAGGTTTACTGAAGTGAGTGACAGTCTTCCGTAGGAACTTGATGGAGGCGTTGATTGGATATGTTGATTTTGTTCGAGTTGAGTTACATGCCTCAGGTTTATTTTACTTATCAGAGAGACATTACAAAATTTGGGTTCTGCCTCAATCTTACATATACAGTAAATTCAGTTAAAAATTGTTTGGAACTGGACTAATTTTTCTCTAGAAAGTGTTATAAATACATAGTGTCCAGGTTTCCTAACTCACACAAAATGATTTTTACCCATTTTATAGTGTGGCAAAAGCAAGTCAGAGGGAATAGGAAAAGACAAGAGGGGAAAGAAACTTTCACTTTCATGGGTGTAGCCAACCTTTGGCTGGGGAGGAGCGGAAGTGGGGGGGTGAGGGGATGGAAGGGGGAATGTGGATTTCTGCCTAGTTGTTTTTTCTTATTCCCATCCACTGACTTTCTGTGTCCTCCTGCTGCCTCAATCCCTGCGTCCATTACACAGTCAGTTCTCATGTAAGTCTCCAAACGACTCCCAATTTAAAAATCATCTGTTTTCTTCTCATTTCTTTAAATTCATACTTGGGAGCGAAGCCATCTGACAAAAGGAATCCATGCCAGTGGAAATGACTTACAACCAGTAAGTTTCTTTTCTAGGGATGTCTGTAATTTTGCAAGAGGAAATGTTAATCCAAACACTAGAATTTGGGGCAGCAATCCCATCAAGGGAAAAAAAAAACACCCAGTCATGTAGGAAAGAATTGTTTTATTACCACCTTTTGGCTGAGAGTTCCCAAACCTGCCCGGGGCCCAACCTTCGGGTTCACATAGCTGCTTTCTTCCCTCCCCACTGAATCCACACTTTCTTAAGAAGCTCCGTGTCTTTTAATTTACTTTGTTTTGTGCTGTTAGTTTTTGCTTTCAGTGGCTACTCTGACATTGTCAGTGTTGGTAGGAAGAGCAGCAACTGGGCCATTTTTAGGTGAGCGGCATTTGTGTTCAAGGTAGACATCCTACTTCCCGTTTTACACGCAACTTTCACCCTCTTCGGCGTCAGAGTCTTTGTCAAAGCTACAACCAATAGTTGATATGTGGCGTTTTAAGGATTGCTCTTCTGCCTTTGTGTTGATCTGTAAAATAGGTAAAGATAGTAAGAAAATAAGGGCATATAAGAAAATAAGGGAGCCCTAGTCAGTTTGGCTCAGTGGATAGAGTGTTGGCCTGTGGACATCCTGGGTTCGATTCCAGTCAAGGACACATGTCTGGGTTGCGGGCTCGATCCCCAGTAGGGGTTGTATAGGAGGCAGCCAATCAATGATTCTCTCTCATCATTGATGTTTCTATCTCTCTCCCTCTCCCTTCCTCTCTAAAATCAATAAAAACATACTCTAAAAAAGAAAAAGAAAAGAAAAGAAGTAAGAATAATTGAATAGACTATATTGCCTGCTTTTCAGTTACATAGACATTTTAGAATGGTTAACGAGATTTGTACCTGCCTCTCTGCCTGCCCCGCCGCCCGCTCATATAGAAATATTGTAATGGAATTAAATAAAATAAAATCGAAATTCCTTTAAGTTATGGAGAAGTGTCAGATTACTAGTTTATTCTCTGACCCTCCATTGCCTTTTTAAACTGTTGATTGCAAAGCTTTTCTAAAAAGGCAATTGGGAAGGCATCTAAAGTTTAACTCCTTCTTAGCTCATTTCATCCGTAGATTTTAAATATAACTCTCTTGTGTAAGGCAAACGAAAATTCTTCGTATTGCAAATAGAAAATTTGGTCTGTTTGCCAATGAACCCTATCTTTTGAGCCATTATAGCTCATTATCATCAGTATAAGCCTAGATTGGAAATGAAGTATTTTTGCATTTTTTATGTATATGGATAAAGAAAGTCTGTGATTCACACATTTATCCCCATGTTTTTGGATATCTAGCTTTAAATGACTTGCACTGTAAAAGAACCAAAAACTTCATTTACTCATCAGACTGTATTATATTTGCATTTCGTGGTGTCAGGTTGAAATTCTAGAAACACAGATTTCTTAGGCGATGGCTTTCCTTTTCTACTTTAGCCATTATACTGGACCTTTGAACCCTGGTGACTACCACTCTGTTGATGTATTTTTCTCAGAAAGATTGCTAGTCTATTCTTGTAATAGCAGTAATATAAGTATATTAGAAAAACAATCACAGGCCAAAAATCAAAATTCACATGTAAGCACCACGTATGTTACAAAATTAAAACGAGAACTGGCTTGGTAATTCATATCTAAGACTCAGTCTCCTTATTGTAAAATATTGATGACTCTGGAAGATACTTTTGGAATTCTGGGCAGAAGGGGGATGTATCAAAGTTGCTATATGCTTCTGCAGAGCCTAATACATCTATCCTTTTGTCTACATGACAAATACTGGTATTCAGTACATTCCATTAAGTAAAGATGCCCAATTCTGCATATTCAATATTCTTTACATTTATTTCAAAGCCTTTTAGTACATACATATAGTTTTTTTATAGTTTTCTTATTAAAATATAATCTTACTAATGGAAAGTACTACATTTCCCATTTTATTGCCACCTTTGCATTAGGCGTCCTTTTGTAGTTAGTTTTTAATAATTAGTACAGTGAGATTATGAGATTTAATTTTAATTAATAAAATTAAAATTTTTCACTAATATCATAACAATCATTCATTTGACCATAATACCATTTCATGTATAATTTTGAAATAGAATTTTTTTGGATGTAGTGATATTCACATGTAGTATATTAAAATAGAAAACAAGTTTTAAAAGTAGTATTCTAGTGTGTAGTATTAATGGTAATTTCATAATATGGTATAAAGGCATTACTTTTTGAAGTTTTTTAATGATGCCATAAAAAGTTCTTCTGTAAAGATTTAAAAGGCAGAGGATATCATTGAAAGTAGGCCTTTGTGGGAAACTGAGAAAATTGATTCATTTCAGATTTAAAAGAGCAATGGCATCGAAACACTCCTACTATTTATATAAATTGAGACTTTACATTTTATTGCTAAATAATTTCAACTGATAGTCTATATATTCTTCTTTGATATAATGCTGCTTGTTTTTCTACTTACTTTTTATTCTTACAAAATGTATTGCCTTTTTACTGTGTATTGTCCTTTGATGATATCTTTTAAAATTTATTTTAAAGTCTTCAAGCTCATGTTTCATTTTTACCTCCTTATCACTCTCGCTTTTTACTGTCTGGTTTGTCCTTCATTGGCTTGGCCTTCCAATACTGTGCCTCGTGGTTTTGAAGGCTACAGAAACTTGAGGAAAGCAATCGAGAAGAAAGAAGGTTGGAATATTTCCCAGTTTTTTTTTTTTAATTAAAATGTCATTTAAATTCTTAGTTGCTGTTCAAAAGGAAATGTGTTATAGAATTATAAATTGTTTCAGACTAGATTAGCTTGGTGCTTCTAAAAATGATGTTGATTTTGTAAAATGATGTTGATTTTGTAAAATTAAAAATACCACATATATTTTTGAAAATACTCTTTAAGTATTTACATTAATTAAAATTCAGGCAATTTCATGTGATTTCAGAATAAACTATCATAATTATGAAGCAGACTTACTTTTTTAGGTTAAGAGATGATCCTCAAATCTCATTTGGCTTTCAGAATGTATCTTTTAGGAAACTTGTGAGCAGACTGGGAATTATTATTTGGGTGGGAATTGTCATTTTGTTGCAGCCCATGCTGAGTCATGGGTGGGATCTCTTCCTTATTTGGTATAATCTTTGTTGAAAATATATTAAAATGTCAACAAAGCAAAAGGTAATGGTGGCCTTACAACAGATAAGATTTACAAAACATTTTTAAGGTTGAATTAAGAAAACATGTTTTAAAATGTTCAAAAATGTATTTGAAGTGAGCATCAAAGACAAGAAATCTCTGGGTTTTTTTTTCCATTTGGAATTTGAGCAACATTTAGAAGTGCATTTCTCTATGTAATAAACACTTGCATTTTAGCTCACTCAGAATTATGGTTATTTAAACCAAGGTCAAGTCTTTTTTTACTTCTTAGAAGAATTTCTCTTCATAGATTTTTCTAAACAAATCTTCAGACTATACAGTAAAAATGATTAAGAAAATAAACTGGTTTTAATAATATTTACGTATTTTAGAAGCACCACTCTAAAATGTCATCTCTTAAGCCTTTTGAGAACATTTGCTATGCAATAATGAGATGAACGAATATCTTACTTTAAACATGAGAGCTTAAAAATTATAATTCCTTGAAATTATTTGGTAACTTATGTCTCACCATTATATCCTACACATTATATAGCATTCTAACGTTTCTGTAATTCTATAATTTTGTAACTTATTTAAAGTATTCTAAAATGAGTCACACTAGCACTCACCTGATTAGTATATATCCAGGACATTATGTTTATCATTGGAATTACACTAAGGGCTTAAAAATGTCAAATTTCTTCTATTTTTGAAAATAAGATACATAGTTCAAGTAGTGCGTGGAAGCATTTTCCCACCTGAAAATATTGAAGCCCTTTAAATGTACTTAGTGGAGTGTTTGCTTCCAACTTTTATATCATCCAAAGTGGAGAGCAAAAGCAGAGCAGTTTGATGCTCTAGGACAGACCTTCTCGAACATGCACATGCATACAGATCACCTGGGGAGTGTGATGAAATGAAGGTTCTGGTTCTGTAGGACTGAGGTGGAGCTGAGATTCTGCATTTCTAAAGGCTCCTGGATGATGCTGATGCTTTCCCAACTGTGGACTGAACCTCGAGTGCAGGATCTAGAATACTGGCCTGGAGACTCAGCACCTGGTTCTGGTCCCCTTGAGTGGACTAGTTCACCCAGGCCACAATTCCTTCTTTGGTTGTCAATAAAAATGTTGACACTGGTTGTCAAATGTTAAAGGGGTTCAACCACATGAGCACTTGTGTTCCTTCTACTAGTAGCTCCAAGATTCTGATTCTGTGTAAAATGGAGACTTAAATATCTTTCGTTGCTGTTGAGATAGTTATTTTACATATAATTTCCCCAGTTTATTGAGGAAAACTGGAATATTTGAAGTACAATAATGATAAAGCATCAACTTTTATTTTGAAAGTTTAATCCTTAAACGATTTATAAGGGTAAATTAATAATGTAAAGTTACAACGGATTTTTCTGCATCAGAATTGGCACAAACAGCGAATAATATGAGTTAACTTTATATTAAGTAAAAAGTAACATTTGTTCAACTGGATACTGGAGGAAGGGAGAGGGTGTGTTGGGTCAAGAGTTTGGAATAAAGTGGTTTCATGGCTCTACCTGAGGAAAAGATAATTTGGGTTAGAATTTGAAGTAATGAAGGAACCAACAATAACAATAACAACATAGGCTGCAACCGTTGTAGGTGAGGAAAGGAGACTGCATAGGTGAGAGAAAGGGGAATGCTGATGGGAAATATCTTTCGTAACACATTCTCCTTTTCTAGCCCTTAACTTTAGTCCTCTCTCTCAAGTATAACACAACAGTGTTATGGTACTGACCTTTGAATGGAATGACTGGATGAGTTTTTTCCCAGATTTTCAGCTTGAACTGCATGGTGGTCCTACTATACACTGAGTGGCCAGATTATTATGACCATCTGACATTTGCTAGGCAAGTTGGCTATAATTTCGTGCTGAAGTTGCTGGAGGGCCAGACCATTATAAATGTCTGAATAGCACAACATACCTAAGTATCGGTGCTGATCAAGTTCATCCTATCATGTTGATGGCGTATGACAATGGAGATGGCTTCTTCCAACAAGACCATGCGCCATGCCACGGTGCTCGTATTGTGCAGGAGTGGTTTCAAGAACATGAGGGAGACTTTACCTTGCTTAGGTGGCCCCCACAATCACCAGATCTCAATCCAATGGAGCATTTGTGGGACGAAGTTAAAAGAGCCATCAGGCAGCTGGTTCCACAACCATCAAATCTCACAAAACTGGACAGTGCTATTCATCAGGCATGGTGTCAGATTCCTCGCATCACCTTTCAACATCTCGTGGAGTCAATGCCAAGAAGAATTGCCACACTGAAGGCAAAAAGTGGCCCAACGAAGTACTGATGGGGTGGTCATAATAATCTGGCCACTCAGTGTATATAGTAGAAGTGATGCAAGACAGGCATTCAGTATATTTCACTTTCCCTCTCACAAAATGGATTTAACAACATTCATGGGACCCTGTTATAATTTACTTGGTTCCTTTCCAGTTAAGATTGTTTTATTGACATGGCTACTGCTCGTTTCTTCTCATTCTAGACATCTGTCTTCCGTGCATCTCTATGCATCTTGCAGTTGCACTTTAACATAGTGTGCGTGACCCTTCGGCAGAGGTGCAAAATGGAGGTGTTCATGCACAGTCATTGGATTAATGTATTTAACACTTACTGCACATTTATTATGTATATCCTCTAGGTACTGGGAATATAATACTGAGCCAAACAGACATGATCCCTGCCCTCACGAGGCTTACAGTCTAGTGGAGAAGAGAGAAATTAAAGAGATAATCCATAAATAAACAAATTAAGAACTCTGAAAAATGCATACAAAGGAAAAGTATTTATAATTTCTCTTGTCTGAGCACAAAAATATCAGTGAGAATTGGGATTTAGAGTTAAAAATTAGAGTTTAATGATAATAACAAAACCTAAATAAGATTAAAATTTTAATCTAGACTCTGAAAATAAATCCATGTATTAGGGCAACTATTTACTATAACAGAATATCTGAAAGAAATGCTAGCTGTTATAAAGTTATTCTGATAGAGTTTTTAAGCTCATGCTAGGGGATATTTTATTTGGAGACTATTGCCTTATTTGAGTATTCTTTTTATTCTTAATATTTGGAAAATGTTATTGCACAAGAGGAAATTTTTCACGTGTAGATTCACATAAAGTTCACTTTCTTCATATTACTTAGCTTGATTAAGTAATCAAGTCTAGTGTGCAGATGTGTAATGTCTGTGCATAACTGATTTTGATTGCTACACCCCTAAAAGGGTGAAGTGATTTAAATGTGCAAAAACTTTGCCCACTATAGAGTCTCTCTTTTTCTCAGGGCTACCAGGGCTGACCTAGTTTAGTTATAACCGTTAACTGACAGGAGTGTGTAGTTAGCACTCAGTGACTGAAGGCTTCTACTTGGATTGCGCATCTTGTGGCAGATGCTGAAACTTTATGTTCACTCAGAGGTCGGGCTGGCCTTCAGACAATTTTGATGTGATAATCTGGGAGATTATCAGAAACAGACCTGTGCTGTAGGTATGGCCTTGGAAAAACAGCATCACGTGCTGTGTTACGGGAGGAGACCTGAACGCTGATGGGTGCAGCCAGTGTAGACAAATTTACTGTGGGCAGATTTGTTCTGGATCTTCAAATTTATTCTTACATGTATTAGATAAATATGCAGCTTTTGTATCTTTGTATTTAGATGAGGAAAGTTGTATATGTTAAGGTGAGAGAACAAAAATATTTATTTCTATTTCCTTTTAATTTAAATTGCCTACCTTCTAGTTAAGTGGCTATTCCTGTGACTAGTTCTTAGCTGTTTCATCTGTTCTCCTGCTCCCAGGGTATGATCTGTTCCTCAGTGTTTCAGGAAAATAAGTTTCTCCTTCATTAATATTAATCACTGTACTATGGGTTGAATGGCAATTTCTATTTTCCTCTGAAGCATCAGACATGATAACTTTGGTCAGTAAAATGATCAATTCTTCTAGTATGTTTTCCCAAATAATTGATGATTTTTAAAAATCTGAAAGAAAAAAAGTGAACCATTTTTCTCTCTACTTTAATACCATACCCTTTTATTCCTTTTTCCAAAAGTGTGGCTGGTAAAGAGGATAATGCAGACACCGACCAGGAGAAAAAAGAAGAAAAGGGTATTTCAGAAAGAGAAAACAATGAATTAGACATGGTAAGTATGGAAAAATGAACTTGTAAATTTTAGTCCCTGGATTAGGTTGTCCTTGGCTGCAATAACTATACTAACTTACGTGTGGAAGAGAGAGATGGTTATCGTGCATCCATTTTAAACTGTTTTGGTTTTTTTTTAGAAACTCCTTTCTTTAGATACATGAACTATAAATATTGGTAACTCTCATTCTTGTGCCTTGTGAAAACATTGTGTGTGTTCCATGAACAATGAAGTACTCTTTGATTTAACACAAAGTTGTTATGTAAATAACCTTAAAATCGTGCAATGATTTTTGAACTGATGAAAAGTGAAATTTTTGTACTTTTGCACTTTGTACTCCAGTAGTCTCTCTTAATGAGGTAATCAGTTTGCTTTGCTATATTGTGGTCACAAACCACATTTTAGGAAGAAAATCAAGAAGTGAGTGATCATGAGGATGAGGAAGAGGAGGAGGAGGAGGAAGAGGATGACATCGAAGGGGGAGAAAGCTCTGATGAATCAGATTCTGAGTCAGATGAAAAAGGTACTTGCCTTTTGGTACAAGGACAACAATTCATTTGGGAACTTGATGAAAACATGGCAAAAAGTTAATTTTCTCAACTTCATTCTTGATGAAACAGCTTTTATGACTGTTGACCTATGTATGCCCTTTATGGCTCATGCTTCTTCCCTTATTGGATTTAGTCATTGTGTGATTTCCATTCTTAGTTAGTACAAATATATCTGTTGTCCCTGATCAGTGTGAACACTTTTTATCTGTTTTAGTTTTATCCAGAACCTGTTTTTTTATAACTGCTAAGTGGATACCTGGGTATCATGGTTTTCACACTCTTGCTTGAAAGATAGAATTATGATACATTGATCTATCCCAACATTTTTATTTTCTTCTTTTATAAATAGCCAATTATCAAGCAGACTTAGCAAACATTACTTGTGAAATTGCAATCAAGCAAAAGCTGATTGATGAACTAGAAAATAGCCAGAAAAGATTGCAGACACTGAAAAAGCAATATGAAGAGAAGCTAATGATGTTACAACATAAAATTCGGGACACTCAGCTTGAAAGAGACCAGGTGCTTCAAAACTTAGGTAAGGATTAAATCCGATTCAAATTAAAGTTCAAACTAAGTCATCAAAATGGATTTTTATCATCTCTTCCCTTAGAAAAGAAAATTATATTAGAAGCCACATAAAATATCCATGCTTCCCATAAGTTAAATATTTTGTATTTTGTTTATTTACCTTTGGTACCTGTCAGGGCTACTTAATTATTTTGTCTGACGTTGTGGTTAATTGTTTTAATGTCTTTGATTTATTCTGGAAACATTTCTAAATTCAAAAGACTTCCATAATTGTTTAACAAGTTAAGAGTAGATAATAAAAGAGAAAGTGATTCAAAGACACCCTGGTTGAGTTTGGCAGGATGTTCTTCTCTAAGGTCATGAGTTGTAAATCCGTGAGATAAAAGTCTGCGACTCACAGATTCAGATATCCTTTGATCATTTAGGCTCAGTGGAATCTTACTCAGAAGAAAAGGCCAAAAAAGTTAGATCTGAATATGAAAAGAAACTCCAAGCCATGAATAAAGAATTGCAGAGACTTCAGACAGCCCAGAAAGAGCATGCAAGGTTGCTTAAAAACCAGTCTCAATATGAAAAGCAATTGAAGAAATTGCAGCAGGATGTGATGGAAATGAAAAAAACAAAGGTATCGATTATATTTTGCATTAAAGTCTGATGTTGAAGATGCTTGTGTCATTTGGGACAGAAATATGGTTGTGGTTCTTTCCATATTCAATAAAAGTTAACTATGTCTTCCAAATGATGCACTTCTTTGGGCAATTAGAAGTTGCTTCCTGTTGTCATCCATTACCAAGCCTTTCTTCAGAGCCGCTGAAAAGCATGTGGTCAACAGGGCTTCTGAGACCTTGTTGGATATTTCTCTTCTTAAAACCCTTACACAAGGTTGACAAGAATATAAAATATTTCAAACATTCAAAAAAGCATAGATAAGAACACAATGAACACTATATCCACTGTCCTAGTTTAAGATATTAAACATTACAGATTTACACAAAGCTTCCTTTATATTAAGTTCCTGATCATATTCTTTCCCTGAGAGGTAACAACTATCTTGAATTTGATGTTTATCATTCCCATGCATAGGAAAGTACAAATTGTCTTCCTTGACTGAAGAGAGTATTTGAATCCTGATCTGTTACCTGTTTTAGTTGTGGGATCAGTTATTAACATTTGGCATAACAATTAATGTTGTTTCTTTAAAATGGCAAATGCGGAAATGATTTAGGAAGTAGGTTATTATGTTGTGTATTTGCTGATGACAACAACAGTAGCTAAAATTATTGGGTGCTTATTATATGGCAGGCACTGTTATAAACTCTGCACAGATATTAACTCATTGAATTGTCTTAACGGTTCAGTGCCACAGAACTATTATCTCCATTTTGTGTGTGAGAAAACCAAAACCTAAAGAGGTTAAGTAACTGGCTCAAGGTGACACAGCTCCTAGTAATAAGTATCGAAAACTCATTCATATAGAAACTGCACACTAAGTATAAAACGCATAGAGCACTAAGCAGTTTGATATAAACATATTACCAATGAATTAGAAATAGAAATGTATTTCACTAAAGTAAGAATTGACCATTTGAAATGCAGCAAAACTCTACATTTCCATGTTAAATTTCTGAATTCTCAGGAATTTATTCCACACATGTGGTTTATTTCGTGAATGTTGTGTTAGGGTCATTCCAATAGATATATCTACCTATTTTTTTTTTTAGGTTCGCCTAATGAAACAGATGAAAGAGGAACAAGAAAAAGCCAGATTGACAGAGTCTAGAAGAAACAGAGAGATTGCTCAATTGAAAAAAGATCAACGTAAAAGAGATGTGAGTGACTTCCTTATGTACGAATGTTGTGCATGGGACAAAATTGTTTAATAAATGGAAGAAAAGTTTTTCATAATTATAACTATTAAAGACAGGCTAAGGACAGTAAACACTACTTATATTTGATGTTTATTATATAGTATGTGGATTATAGTTGTTTAATATTAAAGTTTATGAAAAATACTATAAATTTTATTGAAGGCTTATTTCCTACATGATGAGATGGAAGAAAATATCCAAGAGCAGCTGGTGATCTCTAGGGAGATCAGGGAACTATTATATAAGAGAACAATTTTAGGATGGTTCTAAAGATAGTTTTATCACTACAGATTCTTAGAAAAGTTCTTGGAATAACAACCAGGTTTTACCAGAAAAGGCTTTATTAAGATATACAAAAATGTTCATATTCTTTGACTCAAGAATTTTTGTTCCATGTACAAAGACTAAGAAAATATTCTAAAATTAAAAAATTTGCTCTATGTTACCATCTTCACTTTAAGGATATTTATAATAGTGAAAAAGCTAAAAACAACCAAAATGCTGACAGTAGGAGGAATATATAAATAAATTATAGCTCATCTAATTTAATAGGTTATTATTCACCCATTAATAATTAGGGTTTGGAAACCACATAGTAAAATGAAAAATGACTATGATTAAGTGTAAAATAACATTTCATATATGCGTGTCTGATTCAAATCATGGAAAATTTTGAAGGATATATACCAACATGCTAACTGTAGTTGTATTAGGGTTATAAGTTATAGTTGATTGGGTTTTTCTTTCCAAATTTTTTGGCAATATAGTTATTTCATTTATGAATTTTTTTCCTTAAAACAAGAGGTTATCACCTTCTTTTCCCTATTATTGGTTAGTTTCAGCCTTTGGTCCTTTTTCTCTCTCTTAACATTTTCTAAATCGTCCTTGGAGAAAACTGAGCATACAGTATATTTCAGAAAATAGAAATCTACTTTGGGAGATAAAAGGAAATTTAAGGAGGTAGAGAAGACAGAATAATGAGGTTGAAAAGTAGATATTTGAGCCAGATGATGCCCATAATTATAGCTTTTTTTATTTCATTTATTTCTTTTTTTCTAACATATTAATGGATTTTAATAATCAGTATACTTTGTCACTTTCAATTCCTGGGCATTTTAGAACTTGTTTATACTATTATTTTATTACTAAATCAAGTAGAAGGGCATGCTCATATTTTGCCTATTTCTTTGTTTCCCTATCTGGCACTTTTTTAAAAAAAATAAGTTAAATTCACTCTTTTAAACTGTATAATTCAAGTTTTAAATATATTCACAACATTGTGCAACAATCATTACCATCTAACTCCAGAAATTTTTTCACTTCAAAAAGAAACTTATGCCAATTAGCAGCCACTCTCCATTCTACCCGCTCCCTGGCCCCTGATAACCACTGATCCACTTTGTTATCCTGATGGATTTGCCTCTTTAGGACATTTCATCTCAATGGAATAATGCAATAGGTAGCCTTTTGTGTCTGGCTTTCATTTAGCATGATGCTTTCAAGGTTCATTCCTGGTAAGCATGGATTACTAGTTCATTTCTTTTCATGGCTGTATGGATAGAGCACATTTTGTTTACCCATTCCTCAACTGACAGACCTTTGTGTTATTTACACTTTTTGACTGTTTATTTTGTTTTTCATGAAAACTTTTGGACAGGAACACTTGCCTTACAGTATTTGCTACTTATTTCTTTATTACCATTTCATATTACGTATAGAGAGATCAGTATTGAACAATTAACTCTTGGGAATATTATCTGACACATATGATCATAAATGATATACTATCTATGTATATGAAAGCCCAGCAACTGAAACGGTCGAATGACCAGAACGACCGGTGGCTATGATGTGCACGGTGGCAGCCAACCAGCTTGACCCCTGATCAGCCTCCCACCCTGATCGGCGCTGGCGGCCGACTGTCCACTGCCCCTCCACCCTCCTGGCCCGGCCATATCAATATGCATTTGCGGGTCCCCATCAGAGCAGCCTGGCTAGACCCCACCTGTGCACGAATTTGTGCACTGGGCCCGTAGTTCTATTAGAAAGATGTGAAGCTGGCTAATCACATACAAAACTAACCCTCAGACATCTTCTCCCTTTTTAATTGTTGCTTTGTGTATATATTGACCCCCTTTCTAAATTCTTTCTTGTCATATTGATCTCAGAACCTTTAGAGAATCAAGTACATTTGTACACCACGCAAAAAATATGGATGAGCTTGGAATTTGACTTTTAATAGGAAGAATTGTAATGTAATAACAAGTTTCAAACTATATGTAAATTTTAACTTTTGGTAATTTATTCATTTTAAAAAGATTTATTAACTTTGCTTCTATGTCAATCATTATAGTCAATAAAATATGCCTGGGGTAAGATAGAATCCTTTTCTCTAAAAATTCTTATCTGATGTCATAGGAATATGCCTAGCATGAGATGAATGACCTGTTTAAATTTGGGATCCAAAACATGAAGAGTTATTTTTTATATCACAGAATTTAAGTCCTAGAAGGAATGTTTTTGATCAAGTTTAATTCCTAAGCTTTGTCCAAGATCATAGAGTTGAATAAATGACAGAACCAGAATTAGGATCTATGTTGTTTTTTTTGTTGTGTTTTTTTTTTATATATTTTTATTGATTTCAGAGAGGAAGAGAGAGGGAGAGAGAGATAGAAACATCAATGATGAGAGAGAATCACTGATCAGCTGCCTCCTGCATGCCCCACACTGGGGATCGAGCCTGCGCCCTGGGCATGTGCCATGACCGGGAATCGAACCAGTGACCTCTCAGTTCCTGGGTCGACACTCAACCACTGAGCTACACCCGGCTGGGCTGGATCTATGTGTTTTTTAATCCAAAATTCTTCCCTAAATTATAGTCCTGTGAAATGGCTTAAAGTAATCCATAATTAATTGTCTTTATTGTATAGAGCCCTGGTTGGAAAACTGCGGCTCGCGAGCCACATGCGGCTCTTTGGCCCCTTGAGTGTGGCTCTTCCTAAGCCTCAGGAGTATCCTAATTAAGTTAATAACAATGTACCCACCTATATAGTTTAAGTTTAAAAAATTTGGCTCTCAAAAGAAATTTCAGTCGTTGTACTGTTGATATTTAGCTCTGTTGACTAATGAGTTTGCCAACCACTGGTATAGAGTATCTAGAAACAAATTGATAGGCAATAATAACATGTTTCATTGTCCATTTACTTTAAACAACATTTTTAAAAGTTATTATAAGGTGCTAATCCAATTAATTTATATTCTCCCCATATTTAAAACAGAGTTTGGAATTACTGTATATATTGTAAGGTACATCTATTTAAACTGGTCTAAACTGTGTTTCTTCTTGTGTGTGCCTCAGCCAGCAAAACAAAATGTCTAACAAAAAGGAAATGAGAATATTTGTGAAGCATTTAGAAAAGTACTTGTATATAGTAAGCACTATTTGAGTGTTTGTTAACTAAAAGTATATGTCACAGAGATAGCCTTTCAGAAAGAGATGGCCATATCAATATGCATTTGTGTTTATTGGAATAAAATACCTATATATGCAATAATGGATGCAAGGTTGTTGTTAGCTCAGATTTTGCTAAGAACTCTTACAGTTCCCAGCAGGATGGGGAATATATTAATGTAGGATGAGGAAGTATTGTATTTCCCAGTTTACTATTTTAACTTATTCAATATTCTTTTATAGCATCAACTTAGACTTCTGGAAGCCCAAAAAAGAAACCAAGAAGTGGTTCTTCGTCGCAAAACTGAAGAGGCAAGTTGGCCATTTGGAGGAAACATTCTGGCTTTGAGATAAATGATGTATTTCTATCGACAAAGGGAATGAGTCAGTCTCTGTTGCTATTTCAGGTTACAGCTCTTCGTCGGCAAGTAAGACCCATGTCAGATAAAGTGGCTGGGAAAGTCACGCGGAAGCTGAGCTCATCTGACACCCCCGGTCAGGACACAGGTTCCAGTGTAGCTGCTGTAGAAACAGATGCGTCCAGGGCAGGAGCTCAGCAGAAAATGAGAATTCCTGTGGCAAGAGTCCAGGCCTTACCCACGCCCGCAACCAATGGAACAAGGTCAACACGATTCTTCTGTTCCTCCTAACATAATCTGTGCGGCATTATTACTGAATGTTGGACTTACATGAAAAACAGCATATTATGCGCTAGGGCACAATCCAATAAGCACATAAGTAATTATGTTTGTATGTTTATATATGATTATAGAAAAATATATCAGAGGAAAGGGTTGACCGGCCGGGTGTTTACTTCCAAGACGGCACGCATGAAGTGGCAGCTTCTTGAACGTAGGGTCACGGACATCATCATGCAGAAGATGACGATTTCCAATATGGAGGCTGACATGAATAGACTCCTCAAGGTGTGGAAAATAGCAAGCAAATGTGCTCTCCCTTAGCTGGCTGTGAATTTTCAGTTTTTCACGTTTGTTCCCTGGGTAAATTGAATACTTACTAAGGATTTTCCCCCTAGTGAGTTTTGATTGCATTGTGTATGAATAAATGAACATCCTTTTTAAAAAATTGTGGTAAGAACAGGTAAGATGAGATCTATACTCCACACACTTTTAAATGCATAGCATAGTATTGTTAACTATAAGCAGAGTGTTGTACAGCAGATCTCTAGAACTTACTCGTCCTGTATAACTGAAACTTCATACCCATTGAATAGCAACTCCCCATTTCCCTCTTCCCCAGCCCCTGACAACCACCATTCTGCTAGTACTTGCTGCTTCTATGAGTTTGAGTCTTTTACATACATCACATAAGTGGAACCCTTCAGTACTTGTCCTTCTGTGACTCACTTATTTCACTTAGCATAAAGCCCTACATGAGCATAATTTCTTAAAATCCAACTGTTTTCTCAATAGCAACGGGAAGAACTCACAAAAAGAAGAGAGAAACTTTCCAGAAGAAGGGAAAAGATAGTCAAGGAGAGTGGAGAGGGAGATAAAAATGTGGTCAACATCAATGAGGAGATGGAGTCACTAACTGCGAATATAGATTACATCAATGACAGCATTTCTGATTGTCAAGCCAACATCATGCAGATGGAAGAAGCAAAGGTTTGTAATTTGAAAAAACGCGTAATGCCTTACTAAAAAAATTTTATTATTATTAAAAGCATTTTTAATTTTTATGTGAAGGATTTATTTATTTATTTATTTATTTATTTATTTATTTAACATGCTTCTTAGGTTTTGTATGTATACCACTCCCTGCCTGCTCTCCAGATACCTCTGCTCATTTTGTATTATTTATTACTTGTAAAAGACATATATCATTTATTAATCTACTTGTGCCTTATCTTTTCAACTAGACTGTATATTTTTGGTGTGGGGATTATAGTTTACACTATTCTGAGGAGTCCAGTTAGTTAACCCAGTGAAGCAGGAGGCTTTGCCTTCTGTTAAATGCAGTTAGCTCACAGTAATGTTACATCACCTGCTGGTTTGATGTAGGAAGAAGGAGACACCCTGGATGTCACTGCAGTCATTAACGCTTGCACGCTTACCGAAGCCCGGTACCTGCTAGGTCACTTCTTGTCAATGGGCATCAATAAGGTAAGATCAACACTGTTATTGGAAACCCAAGTTTTGATTAATTCATTGTAGTTTTTATATCTTTCTCCAGTGACCCCTTCCTTTGTGCTAAGGAGGAAGATTCTTTTTACCTTTTATTTATTTTTTTAAAAATATATTTTTATTGATTTCAGAGAGGAAGGAAGGAGAGAGGCAGAAACATCAATGAGAGAGACACATTGATCGGCTGCCTCCTGCACGCCCCACACTGGGGATCAAGCCCGAAACCTGGGCATGTGCCCTGACTGGGAATTGAACCCGAGACCTCTTGGTCTACGCTCAATCCACTGAGCTATATCAGCCGGGCCCTTTTACCTGTTTTTTAGAGTGATGAAGCATCAGCAATATTTAGATCAAATCCACCTATTGTGTTTGTGTATTAGAACAGATAAACAACTTAGGGAATAATTCCTCTTTTGCTTTAGCAAAGGAAGAATGAAAAGAAAATCTCTTGGGTTGCAAACAAATCTGGTATCATAACTTTGGTTGCATACTGATTCTTTACAACTCAAAAACATAAAATTAGAAAGGAAAAATATAGTTTCATTCCCATCCTCTTTGAATAGGAATGCATTAATCTGTCACCTGTAAAAAATGCTGAAGGTGATAATGATTTCTGACTCATTTTTTCCCCTCATGTTGCTGTTGTGCCTAGACCCTTTATGTTATGTTCTCTTACTTAATTTTCACTAGTGCGAGGAAGTAGGTATTATTCATATAACTTTGCATATGAGAAAACTGAGAATCAGGAAGATAAGGTACCCTGGTCAAGGGCACGAAGCTAGTAAGTGGAGGCCCGGAGATGAATCAAGGTAAGGTCTATTTGATGTCGAAATCCATGTGCACTTGCTATTTGATTCAGATCTTTGTTTGGTAGATTCTGTTTTGTGTGACCTAACATAATTTTATTAATCTTTTTGGTGTTGGTACAGGGTCTTCAGGCTGCCCAGAAAGAGGCTCAAATTAAAGTACTTGAAGGTCGGCTTAAGCAAACGGAAATAACCAGTGCTACACAAAACCAGCTCTTATTCCACATGTTGAAAGAGAAAGCAGAGTTAAATCCTGAGCTGGATGCTTTACTGGGCCATGCTTTACAAGGTAATCTAACTAAATTTTAGTTAAATAATTGCATGGGAGCTTTGCTCTTTGAGTATGCTATACTATACTCTTTCTCCTATAGCTTGACTGAATAGATGCTGTATTTACTTACATTTGTATTAGTTATTCCTTCTTTAATTTGCATGTATAAATTTGGGGGGATGTAATTCATTATTGTCATCCCAAGAAATGATTACCAACTTACTAGTAAAAAGGCTTGCTTAACCTTATTAAGGAGTTAGTTTTCATGGATAAACAAGATCAACCAAGTTTCTGAATTGGTTATTTAAATTATTTATAATATTAGCCAACTGTCATTTCTTGACTGCATATCTAACTGCCTTTAAAAAAATTAATGTTTTTGTTATGGCATCTATTCTACATATCTTATAAATGGTACCATAATCTTGTTTTATGTGGGAGTTTTTAACATTGGATCTGTTTTGATTGGAGTATTGCTTTTTGTTTCCTTTTTGCTATTATTTACACAGATCTAGATAGCGTACCTTTAGGTAAGTATGTTTAGCTTTCTGTGTACCCTACAAGCTGCATGAATTACTAATTGTTCATGTGCACTAATTGTGGTACATCTTATTTTTAAAATGTTTATTGGCAACCACTGTTTTTTGCATGGTCCTTTTTGAAATGTATCTACAACCACAAACATACTAAGTCTTTTGTCTTTCTCATACACGCTTGATTTTAAAATTCTTAAAATGTTTAAAGAAATATGCTTTAGTGAACTTTTTTCTTTTATTACCTGAACTGCAACTTTGGCTCCCGTTTTGTAAGCCCTTTTTTTCTCTTTCTTGTAAAAGGCAAAAAAAAACCAAAAACGGAGTACATATTTCTTTTTAATTTTTAAATATATTTATTAACTTACATCTGTTGTTTTAACATCATAAATAACTTTCTTTGGTATATATCTTTGGTGTATATCTTTAGTATATGTTTGCTAGATTCTCAGCTATTCTTAATGTTTTGTAAAATTAAGCACATATATTTTAATATTGTAAATTGAATAAAACTATCCAAGGATCTTATATGAACAAACTGAGACAATATTTAAGATCATAACATTTTTAAGTTAGAAGAGGCTTTAGTGATTATTGCGTACAGAGATTTTCAACCTTTTTCTGTTGCCACTACAGCATTCACATGAACTACCCCCACCTGTCAGTATTATTTCTACTCCTCTTGGTGATCATACACATGAAGAACCAGGAGTATCAGGGCAATTTTATTACTTGCAATTTTTCTAAATCTTATTATGGAGCCATTTTTATTTAATCAAAATTATTTCACAACCTGGTCTGAACTTTCTTTTTTCTAATCATACAGTTGTCCAAGTTTTTAAAATGTTTTTACTTTAAGGAGAGGAATGTAACCAAAAGATTAAATGTAATTACCTCTGTGTGCCACTAGAATAAACATACTCTATGAATATGAATTTATTTCATTTTTATTTATTTTAAAATATATTTTTATTTATGTCAGAGAGGAAGGGGGAGAGAGAGAGAGAGAGACATCAATGATGAGAGAGAATCATTGAGCAGCTGCCTTGAGCCCGAAACCCAGGCATGTGCCCTGACTAGGAATCGAACCGTGACCTCCTGGTTCATAGGTGGACACTCAGCTACTGAGCCATGCCAACCGGGCCTAAATTTATTTAAAATAATGTCACACAAATAAAATACATATGAACTATATGGTTTTTGTAATGTTTATACTTCGTGTTAATCTCATAGTAGTATTTCTTTGATATCAGCTGCTAGTACTTTTACATTTCTCATGCTATAACAAATAAAGGTTAAGGAAAAAAAAAAAAAAGCAGGATTGGTTATGTCCTAACCAAGTTTCTGGATTATAACCAGAAAATTTGCAATTCCATGTGTTAGGGCATTTCTTTTCCTCCTTCTATCCTTCTCTCTCTTTTCCTTCTTTTTGTTCTTTTTCTTAGGGGCTCAACTTATAGCAATAAGTAAATTCTCATTAAGTCCATTGATCTCTTTTACTTTGGAAGAAAAGTGCAATGCCCTCTTTGATATCCTTTTGTGCAGAAAATGTTAAGCTGCTAATTTCATGAGCAGTGTTACTTTTTCACAACTTTCAAACTACTTTCAATTATCTGTAGCTGGAAGCAGAGTCAGAAGCAGAGAGTTGGAACCCATTTGACTGATGTAACTTATGTCTTATTGCAGAAATTTGCTCCAGGTATTGGGGCCATAAATGTAGCCCAGAGGTGCTTGGAGGAAAAGTATGGAAGAAGAAAAAAATGAGAGTGAAATCCACATAAGCTGGGCAGTGATATATACATCGCTAAAAACACAACCACACAAAACCACATTAGCACCAATGTTATTTCAAGCATTGGGTGTAGTGCTGGGATTCAAAGATGTATAGGACACAAAATTTTGCCCTTGTGATCTTGATGATGAGGTTGAAAGACCGTGAACAAATTGTGATACCTTATAGTGAGGGCAGTAGTTGACATATATGCAGTATGGGGATTATGAGAGCACAGAATGGGGCCTCCCAACAGGAACGGAGGAGTCCATGAAGGCTTTCCAGAGGAGGTGACATTTGAGCTGAGACATAAAGAAGGAAAAAGAGTTAGCCAGGTGGAAGAAAAAGCATTAGCCAGGCCAAGGACAAGGTGGAAGGGGAGCCTGGGCAGAGTGAATCCAGGCAATGACTAAGCGAAAGCATAAGCATTAGCCCCAAGATGGTGTGCACAAGGTGTTCAAGCAGATCGGTGCCCTAGAGCAACACGTACAGTGGGGAACAAGGCTGGGGGGTGAGCCAGGGCCAGCACCTCATGCTAATAGGCTTGTAGTTTTTGAAGAACACCTTTGTTTTCCCTTCCCTTTCCCCGACCTACGGTAGCATCCCAACTTTGCGTATTTGCCAGAAGACTCATGGGGCTCTCAGTATTGTATCCACAGCAAAGATTCATGAGACTAGGAAGGGTACACGGCTGTGTCCTATGGGAGAAGACACAGAGGAGTCCATGCCCAGGCTTCCTTATGTTTCACCCTCCCACGAGAGATTGCACAGAATGTCCTTTTCTCCCTGGAATGAAAGCGCAGCGCCGTTTTGTGATGTTTCTACGCAGGGAAATCCATTAGAGAGTCAGCGCCCTTGGTTTTTCCTGGGGACTTCTCACACAGATACCCTCTGTCTAGTTACAGTGATGGCGAACCTATGACACGCGTGTCAGAGGTGACACGCGAAGTCATTTTTTTGGTTGATTTTTCTTTGTTAAATGGCATTTAAAGATATAAAATAAATATCAAAACTATAAGTCTTTGTTTTACTATGGTTGCAAATATCAAAAAATTTCTATGACACGGCACCAGAGTTAAGTTAGGGTTTTTCAAAATGCTGACACGCCGAGCTCAAAAGGTTCTCCATCACTGGCTCTAATATATACCTGGATCCCAGACTCTCAGAGGAAAGCAGGAGTTTCGCTGAAGCCAGATTGTTTGTACAAATTCTAGGTACAATGAGCCACTCTCATTAGTTCATTGGTGACTGGGGCCCCTCTGCCAGCCAAGTTTCCAGATGCCAGACGAAGTTCGACCTTGCAAACAGGCCTGTCTAAGGATAGCAGTCTCTGGGCTGTCAGGCGAACTCTTTTCTGTACACTACTTTGAAAAAAAAGTTTTTATTGATCTTAGAGAGAGGAAGAGAGAGGGAGAGAGAGATTGAACATTGATCAGAGAGAAACATTGATTGGCTGCTTCCTGCATGTCCCCCACTGGGGGATTAAGCCCGCAACCCAGGCATGTTCCCTGACCAGAAATTGAACTGGTGACCTCCTGGTATATGGGACAATGCTCAACCACTAAGCAACACCAGCTGGGCTGTTTTATTATTTTATTATTTTAAAAATATATGTTTTTATTGATTTCATAGAGGAAGGGAGATGGAGAGATAGAAACATCAATGATGAGAAAGAATCATCTATTGGCTGCCTCCTACACACCCCACACTGGGGATGGAGCCTGCAACCCTGGCATGTGCCTTGACCAGGAATTGAACTATGACCCCCTGGTTCAGGTCAATGCTCAACCACTGAGCCGTGTTGGCTGGGCTGGGGCTGTTTTATATAACTTTAAAAAAATAGCTTAAAAATAACTTCACTAGTTAACTTCCAGTGAAGTGAGATTGTGCAACTTTGCACTTACATGAATGAACTTTAAGGCATTCAGGAGTAATAAATCTCTGCCCTTAGCTTTAATTCCACAGTGATGAGAAAAGAAGCTGACATTGGCTGGATTTATGTTCTCAGAGTTGAGAGTGTGACAGTGAGGTGATGGTGTGTCCTGCAGCTCATATGACTGTAATGCTCTTACTGAGCTCAGTCCAGAAGAGGGGTCTGATTTGGTGACTGAATGGGTAGCACCTCTAACCTTTGGCTAGGTTCATTATGTCAAAATATAATTATCTCTAGATAAGGCATACATGCATAGGCAGGAACTAAGTCGTTTTTACCAAGCACTCATACGACAATTACCATACTAACTGATTTCTCCCTACAAGAATACTAGCCAATCTTAGTCTGCTTTTATACATGGGAAAATAAAGGCTAGTTTATCATTTCTTCTAACCCCATTTTCTACATTATCAATGAATTCAGTCACCTTAGTACTCAAGAATCGTGTTGTGAAGCAGGTCCTTGAGCCTCCCTCTAATGGTGAGCTTTGAGATACACATTGCCATGAAGACTACCGTTTTCTCCACTTCAGAAAGTAAACTCCCTTGTATGGTTCCCATATGGGCTTTTTAAAATTTTTTAATATTTTTATTGGTTTCAGAGAAGAAGGGAGAGGGAGAGAAAGATAGAAGCATCAATGTTGGGAATCATTGATCGGCTGCCTCCTGCACACCCACATTGGGGATCGAGCCCGCAACCTGGGCATGTGCCCTGACCGGGAATGGAACCGAGACCTCCTGGTTCATAGGCCAACGCTCTACCACTGAGCCACACTGGCTGGGCGATGAGCTCCTTTTTAGATAATACTATCAAGTATCAAGTATTACTGAATATTCTATTGTACCTGCTAAACAGTGAAGAAAGAAAGGGAACATCAGAGAAAGAGATTAGTTGACTTATGTACACAATCCACTTGTATTATATAAAATTGAAAGCTAAAAGGGGATGACTCATATATTTTATTAATATATGTTATTTATAATTCTGTCTTTAGTTTTGTGGAATGATTTTATATACAATGTGTATGTTTTTAAAACCTGAACCTATTGGGCTCACTGACATTTTAAATAGTTCACTTTTAGTGGCTGTTTTATTTACTGACTTTCTGAGCGTTTGTTTGCTCTTTCTTCTTCTTCTTTTTTTAATAGCCTGCTAGAGTTGTTCTGAAATAGCAGTGGCTTATTTGTGTTCATTTCTGAAACAATTGCATGCAAGCCTATTGTGTTTGTCTTCCATGTACACATGAATGAGCTGCATGCTGCTGTATAATCTCTAGATACCTACACACACACATACTCTCTCTGCCTGAAAACAAAAATAAAGAGCACTCATGAGCATTTTCTTTACTCTTATATTTTATTCAGTGGGGTTTCAAACATTTGGATGGCATGGGACAAATGCATACTATAAAAAAATATATAATATAGTTACACATGCTCTGATAAGTACATGATTTCAGGTCTATCCTATGAATGTTGTTCTATTGTTTATCAAACCTGTGGTTTTCCTATTTTGAACATGTTTTTCCTCATCCTAGGACATGTAGTCAAAGCATTTTCTTAGATATGTTTTTCTATATTTCTATTTTGATTCAGTTACTAAAACCAAAGTGCCCATATTGAACCCTTGGGCTGATGTTTATTGTAGTATAGGGATTACAGCCACCATTCAAATTGCGACGTGGATAATACATTTAGGACATTTTTTATTTTATAGAAAATGTAGAGGATAGTACTGATGAGGATGCACCTTTAAACAGCCCGGGATCAGAAGGAAGGTAAGAGAACCTTTGGGAACTTAATAGATTTTACTTGTTTCTATAATATTTTTAATACTTTATCTTGATGCTTCAAACAATTACCCTTATAAAACAAATAATTTTGAATTTTATGGCTAACTGAATAGCACTAGAAACAGTAATATAAAAACCTAACTCAGTTATGCTTAATTACCACACATTTTAAAATAAAAATACTGGAATATTTAAGTAAGGAAAATGAAAAAAATTTAAATTCGTTTATTTTCATTTTTCAAAAATATATTTTATTGATTTTTAGAGAGGAAGGGAGAGGGAGAGAGAGATAGAAACATCAATGATGAGAGAGAATCATTGATTGGCTGCTTTCTGCATGCCCCCCACTGGGGATTGAGCCCGTAACTCAGGTGTGTGCCCCTGGCCAGAATAGAACCTGGGACGCCCTCCCCCCCTCCCCCTCCCACCCCCCAGTCTGCAGGCTGATGCTCTATCCATCGAGCCAAACCAGCCAGGGCTATTTTGATTTTAAATATTGTCTTCCTTTGTTTTCCATAGCTAGGCATATACAATTCTTTCCATAGTTGTAAACATAGAGGACATGCAGTTTTGTATAGTAAGTTCACTTATAATCTTGTGGTTATATATTTGCATATAGCACACTGTCTTCAGACCTGATGAAGCTTTGTGGAGATGTGAAACCTAAAAACAAGGTACGGGGGATTGAAAATGCTGGGTGAATATTCTTTTTCCCTATGTCCTTTGTTATAACTATTAAACACATTGGAGGCCTCAGGCTTGACCCCGGGTAGGTTATCAAGCAGGCATGCTTCTACCAAAGCTTCCATGTATCAGAAAATTAGTCTTTTATCATATTCCCCTTGTCTATTGAAAATTTCTCTCTTGTGAAATTTGCATTTTACTGTATTCTCACACTTTTCTCACTAGATATCATTATGGAGACCAAATTTTTTTCCATCCCTCCTCCCACCAGATTTCTCCTAAAGGTTTATTACCCATTAAGGAAGTTGTGTGTTAATCTATTAAAGTTGCCTAAATTTCCTAATAATATAGGAGATAGTCACAAATTACTAGACAATAGTAATTTAAAGCAATTGGCTAATCAAGTTGTAGACCTGTAGTTGGCATCTAAAATAAATCATTTTGATTGGTGAAAGATTTTTGAAATTTTAACATTCTGGTATGTTTTTAAGTATTTCTTTCTTACTTTAACTATATCCTTAAGTGGTTTGAATAATAAGCCAACTCCTAATTGTTATCTTGTATTAAAAGCAAATATGCTACAATATATGTTTGTCAAGTTTTTCAAAAAATATAAATGATACATGCTGTTAAATGTGTAAGAAACACGTGGGACTTTTCTGATTGAGAGTTGGTAACATTAGATACTAGATGAATTAACTAAGCATCTTAAGATGTTTGAAAACAAAGAATTCTTAGTAAATATTTGTTGAATGAATGGATAAAATCAGAACCGCAAAGAATAATGCAAATGGACAGGACAGGTATAAGGCCCCAGGGGTTAGTCAGGTAAGGTCAATGAGTAATTTGGCTGGATGTGAAATAATGAGTCGGAGTCATTATGATTACCTAAAGAGGGCGTGCCCAATAAGCAAATAGCCAACACTCAACTCTTGCTCATTTTTGCCATGATGGAATATGGGCCTACGGCTACCAGATCCTTCGGTTTTTTTAAGAAAAGCCTTGAATATGGATTTCTAGGTGGAATTTCCTTATCTTAAAAACATTGGGCAAACCGATCAAAAAACAACTTCAGGCTCTAGGTGTGGTCCTTGCGCCACATGTAGTTTGTTACTTATTATTCTAAGTGACTAAGCAGAAGTTACCAACACTCAAAACATACCAGTGTAGTTTGGATCCAGCCTGAAACAGAGGCGAGAATCTCTTAAGGTAACTTTCATCTTTCAGGCCCTGTGACAGCCTGGTTATTCCTGCTCTTAGGATACCAGAAAAGAGCTGTAAAGTGGTGGCCTAAAGGTCATCTCCTAAAACATCCACTTTTGTTAGGAATTCCCAGCAAAGTGATTTCTCTCTGCCCTGGCCCCTCGGCTGTGCGGAGAATTGACAGTGTACAAAACTGGCTGCAGGACTTTCTTTTCCTAAATTCTCTGAAGTGCTATCTGCTTTTCCCTTTGAACTGCAAAAATGCCTGGAGAAATCTCCAATCATTTATTTTTCCTCACTGAAAAAAATGAATTTGACCTTGTATTTCAAATCGGTATGTACCAACGCTCTGTGAAGTTTGACTAAACAGGGTGCCTGCCCTTTAGAGGCTTACAGTCTGGTAGACACAACGATTATTTGTTAATTTCTTCATGATAACAGCGACTCTGAGCACCAACAGGATAGTCATTTGGTTTTTAAGAGTAAAGAAGGACATGCTTATGGTGAGTTTAGGCTGTAGGAAAATAATCTTCGCCTGCCTCACCAGGCTGCCAACAACTGGTGCAAGCTGATGCTGAATTATCCAGCAGGTAGATTAAAAGCATCAAGGGAGCAGGGTAATACAAGTTGAGAAACATGTGTAAAAATTGATATTAAATAAAGCATCTCAGCAAGGGAAAATTTTTGAATTTAGTTGAGCTTCCCTAACAAAATTTTATTTTGGTTTGATTTCTTTCTTTTTCTTCTTCTTTTTTAATTATATGCTGAGGGAGCTGGCCCTGAGTGCCAGGATAGCACAGTAATATTGGAGGCAGATTGCTTAGTGTTGAACCTTGGCTTTGCCACTTCCTAGCTGTGCGACTTTGGGCAAATTGCTTAGCTTCTCTGTGCTTCACTTATGAATTAGGATAATAATAGCACATGCTAAGATAGCAGAGTGTTTAGAACAATGCCTTGTCATATAATACGTACAATACAAATGTTGGTTACTACTATGTCCTGTAAAGATCTTATCTGGCTATAGCTCTGGCTTGTCACTCTCTTACTGCTACGTTTGACACACTTGCTAGGAAAAGACACACTAAATGTTTGTTTGTTTTGTTTTACCTATTTCAAACTAATATTAAATCTCTACTCTCTAATCATCTTCTGTACAAAAGCTGGCTCCTGATTGCGTTTCCTCCAATTTTCCGACTAGGCCCGAAGGAGGACCACCACTCAGATGGAATTGCTGTATGCAGATAGCAGTGAACTAGCCTCAGACACTAGTACAGGAGATGCTTCCTTGCCTGGCCCTCTTACAGCTGTTGCAGAAGGGCAAGAGAGTGGAATGAATACAGAGACAAGTGCTACTTCTGCTAGGGACAAAGAACTCCCTCCCCCATCTGGCTTCCCTTCTAAGATAGGCAGCATGTAAGTCTGGCCCCGCTACACTAACTTCCTTTCTTTTGGCTTTTCTTTTTTAATATGCATGTTGCTAATTTCTTAGTTCTATTTTTTAAAATTTATGTGAATAAGATCTCTGGTTTTCAATGTAATTTCTGTTAGGTATTATCTCACCTAATTTTGGGGGCATTCAAAATGACTTGAGATGGGAAATGTTCTTTGTTGAATTGCATCATCTTGTTTCTCAGTTTTAGGGTCTTTCTTAGAGGATTATAATTTTTATAAAGACTGAGTTGTGAACTGCAGATAAAATTTATTTAGCAACTGCTAAATTAGGTTAATGCTATACCTATGAAACCATTATATAAAACAACAACCTGAAAGTCTCTTAAATTAGCTCTAAATTATGTGTGTCCTAGTTCTAAGAGCCTGGTCAGGATACTAAACCTTGCCGACCTTTCTAAAGAAAAGTGAAATATGACATACAAACATAAAACACTTGGGGCTTTCCTAACTTTTTGCCTTAAAGCGCATTACATGTCTGACATGAGTGTTTGCACAAAATATTTGCATTGATATTATTAAAGATTTGAAGGAAGACATATTCTCTCTCCCATCTATGTTGATCTGAACAAAAAAACATTCTCAAAACAAACCTTATTTAGAGATTTAAAAAATTATTTTCTGGAGGAAAAAGAAAGATTTCCCTATACAGGCCCGTGTGTGTGTGTGTGTGTGTGTGTGTGTGTGTGTACATGGTGTGATTATGTGTGTTTTGAAAGTTATATTAAAATTAGACCAACCATTTACTGGTAAAGATTTAAATGATATTTTTCAAACGAAGCCTCACATATACTCTGGCAAATGATTTATGGGATGAATACATGCCAGCATTGAGATATACTGCCCAAAAAGCAGCACACTTCATATGACTCTGCAAATAATAAAATATAACAAACTTCTCCCCTTGAATATTTCTGTTTTCCATAACTTTATCCATTGTATGAAGATATTTTTGTTGTCTTACATTCAGTAAGCCCATCTGCAACCTTTAGTTCCAAAATTAATTTGAATGATGACAGAACTTTCTTGCATGTGCTTGAGGCCTATGTAATTAACTATCGGATTTGCTACTAGAGATTGCTAACCAGTAGATAGCTTATGGCTTCAGTGCTTTTTAATAAGATGATAGTAGCAGAAATGCTTTGGATGAAGGTAGTGAGATAGAAGTGATAAAGGTGTTAGGAACCCACATGTGTTCAGCGCAGTCTGTCAGATGAGTAGAGACTTTTGGAACTTCAAGACTAAATCTATGACCTGGAATCCAGATTCAGGTAATACCTTCTTTTTGCCTTTCTTTTTTAAATTTTAAAAATGTATCCTTTGTAACAGGTGGTAGACAATATCTTTTGGAATCTCTCTTTTTGCATGATTTATTTTCATGTTTTCATGAATGCAGATGCTTGTGTAATCCTGCACAAATTTAAGAGCTGGTCATGTGCTTGGTGCAGTAACTTTTATAAACCATTACTGCATGATTTTTATTACATAAACTAGAGGCCTGGTGCACAAAATTTGTGCACAGGTGGGGTCCTTAGGCCTGGCCGGAGATCAGAGCCTATAGGGACTGTCTTGCTCAGTCCCAATTGGAGCAGGACCTGCCAGCTGGGGCCTGTCAGCTGTGGCCTGCTGGATGGGGGGAGGGCCGGGGAGAGGGATTGCGGGAGGTTTGCCAGCTGGCGGGGAGGGGCCGGGGGAGGTTGGTTGGCCATGGGAGGTTAGAGGGAGCAGCTCCTGCATTGAGCGTCTGCCCCTTGGTGGTCAGTGCACGCCATAGTGACTGGTCGACTGGCTGTTCTGGTTGTTCCAGTTGTTTAGTTGTAATGGTCACTTAGGCATATATATATATATATATATATATATATATATATATATATATATATATGAAATAATTTACTCTAGTGGCCCTTATGATTTAAAGGATGCAGAAGCTCTAAAAATTGATTTCCTCCAATTATAAAAAAGTTTAATTATACTTAATTTTTGCTTTCAAATAGGAATCAATATCCCCTTTCTGGGGATATTGCTTTCTAATTATTTAGTGAATTTGTATTTTTTTTATTAATATAACTAGCTAAGAATAGCAGAAATTCATTTTTTTCAATTAAAATGTATTGCATCATATAAAAAAGTCATAGTCTTACATAACTACTATTCAACATTTAAAATTTATAAGGCAAAAATATGTTAATTACAAACATTTCTGAGTTACAAATTAAGTACTATAGTTAATTTAAATAATTGTGCATTTTTGTGTGACTAAATATAATTAATTAAATCTCATTGTTTCTCATATTCTGATAGTGTAATATTTTTGTTCTACAAAACTGTAATGAGAATTTTTCTTCAACCAAAGCAATTCTGATCAATTGTAAACACGTTTAAAATAAAATATTTTATTTGGAAATATAATATTGATTTTTTTATATTCAAAGATAATGGGTTTGCACATATTTGAAAGGCTTGCCAATTTAAAAATTAAATATATGCTTGTTAAACTTCCATTAACTAAAAATAACTCATAATATTTTCCTATCCTAGTTTTAGTTTTTATTTTTTGTTTCCAAGTAATCTTTTTTGAGTTCTCGTTATTAATCTATTTAAAAAATTTAGGTTAAATGTCTACCAAATAAAGTTATATGTACATATTTAAAATTAGATGACCACAGAATCTTTTTCTATTTTTTAGTACCAGATCGTCATCTCTATCAGAGAAAAAACTACCAGAGCCTTCCCCTGTAACCAGGAGAAAGGCATATGAGAAAGCAGAAAAATCAAAGGGCAAGGAACAAAAACAGTAAGTTAACTCATGCTTTTTATCTATTAGATTGTAAAAAATGTCTGCTATACTTTGATGCTAAAGGACAATAGTGAAATTACTTTCCAGATTTTAGGCTGGTTCTGTGGCTATGACAGATTTGACTAATCATGACAATCAAGTCAGCTATTGGCTTGGCTAAATGGTCTTTAAATTCCTTGTTCACACACACCTGTAAAAATATTGAGCACTTGTGCCTGATCATGTGTACTCATATATTTTCCAATTATTTGTGCATATTATTGTAAGAGTTAATATACACTTGAGGAGAGACTTATTAAATATGAGTCCTCTAGGAAATTTTGAAATTAATCTTGGTTATCATCTGATAAAATTACATTGACTTCACCTCTTTAACAGGGTTGACAAAAAACTAGTGTTGGAGGGTGTGTGAGTTGTGCCATTTTCTTGTTGTTCTTTTATGTTTAAATCAGTATTATCCCCAATTGTTTTTTGTGGGGGTTTTTTGTTTTGTTTTTTTGCTAAAATCATTTTGTTTGTTTGTTTGTGGAAAAGCAAGCAAGACTTTATTGACCACAACCAAAATATACACAGGAGAGTGAAACAAGGAAGGACATATTTGAAGAAGCCATAGGAGAGCCCAGGCTGGGCTGCTTTGGCTCACTGGGAAGTCAGAGAAAAGGGGCCTTGGAGACAGGTCCTGGTTAGCCCAGGAAGAGCTGCCACTGCCCATTGCTCCTCTGGTTGCAAGGCTCACGGGGTCCCTTAGAGGTGAGGGGATAAGTGCCTGTGGGGAAAGGAGGAGCGGAAGGGAGTAGTAGGCATGTGCTCCCTGGAGAGAGAGTGCCTGCTAACATCTTTCAAGAGCTGTTTGTGTGTTTTGTGAAGGTTAATTTACTGAACAATACATAATATAATCTGCTGACCCACTGGGTAATTGCAATGCCTCAACATGCAGAAAGGTGATGAATGGGGGAGAGCCACTGTCGCCCTTCTACCTTGTGTGTGTGGCCTAATGCGCTGCATGTGGCAGGTGGATCTATGACTCAGCCTTGAGTGAGAATATCAATGCCAATCTACATTTAAATATTGGTAAAGCTAATTTCTTTACCATAAAAATAAATATGGTAATAAGTTTTTATATATTTTCTGTACCTGAGTGGGCAGTGTTGTACCACCCCCTTCCCTGGACCAGCATGCACACACTCGGCCTTGACCCCTGGCTTAGCTGACGTGAACGTCATGGAAATTATCCTTCTAATCATCCTTGCTTCCTGTGTTTAAAGATGTAATTTGTTGCTACTGAATCAGACCTGTCAAGAATGATTGGGAGATGGGGGAATGGAGCAAATAAGTAATTTAAATATAAATGAATGAATCAATTGAGTAGGCAAATCACTCTTAAACTTTCTGGGTCTGTTTCCTTGTGTGTAAAATGAACATCTTGGTCTCGTTCTAAAACTGTATAGTTTTAAATTTGGCTTGCTTTATTTGCACCGAGCTTAGAGTTCAGCAGACAGAACTCTTTCTTTAGTGCCATCTTGTGGCCAATGTAACAAAATTCCATGGGACAATTTTAAATTGTTCAGAGTGCATTTTATCTTACAATAAAGGAAAAGAGAAAGGAAGGGAGTGAAGAAGGAAGGATTTCACTAATGAAAAGCTTTTTTAGAAAAGCATGTTTCATATAACATTCCTAACAAAGCATAACCAATTTAAGCCACCTATTTAATGTTCTTTTTTCTTGTAGCTCAGATTCTGGAACCTCAGAGGCTAGTCTTTCACCTCCTTCTTCCCCACCAAGCCGGCCCCGTAACGAACTGAATGTGTTTAATCGTCTTACTGTTTCTCAGGGAAACACATCAGTTCAGCAGGATAAGTAAGTCATTATGGAAGAGAGCCCCAACGATTTATTACAATTTCTGAACCTGTCAATACTATCTGTAGAAAACACTTAGCCATCTCTTTGTATGGGAGATGGAGTCTGACTTGTGAACTCTTGCCATCTTTTGTGTGTTGTTCCAACAGGAAATGAGCCATAGAGACAATATTACAGAAAATTATTTTCCTGCTGAACATTATTCCCTGCTGTAGATTTGCATCGCTATACTTTCAGCACTTGTCTTGCTCTTTCTTTTACAAGTACATTAGATTTGAAATATCTTTGAGACCACCTGAAGTTTAAATTTCTTGGGATTCTTCAGCTTCTGTGAGCATACAAAAATCTCTAATCCAGACTGCCTGGATTTTTTGAAATATACAAATTATTTTACCTTGGGTGAATAGAACAGCTTACAAAGACCACTGTTATATGTGGAACATGTTATTATCACTTGACTATTCTATTCAAATCCACTAGTAAACTTCAATAATAGTTTTTGGAATAAAAAAGTAACTTTAAGGGTGAAAGGGGTAGGTTTGAGGGTGGGTTCTGGGGGAAGAGTGGTTGGAGGGATGTAGAAAATATTATTTTCATTAATTATTTATTGAAAAAGTATTCTCACATTGAGCCAGAATCTCTCTTGCAAGAATTCAATACTAACACTGCTGCCATAAGGTGTTTGTTAACTCTGACTTATCTGCTTTGATTTTGAATGATAGCATTGTATGTGTATGTACTTGATATCCAGTCTCCCACCCCAATTATTTGTTTTTTATGCTATAATTTCTCTGTATAATTCTACAATTTCTGAAATTTATAGGATTTTGTTTAAGATGTCTGGCATGTTTAGATCATGCTAAATGGCTCTGTAACTTAGAGAAACACTACCATTTTGAAATAACTTTAATCTACTTAATTTATGATACAATTCTTGATCATATTTTAATATGGTTTAATCAGCTGATGACATGTCTTTTAAATTGATCTAGATAGGCAACTATTATCTGTTACTGAAAAAGACTCTAATATTGTTACGTCATATCTCTTATTTAACTGAGAAAAGAGTAGAACATTAGGGATGCTTTTGGGAAGTCCATTTTCACTAGTGATATGACAAATTACTAAATCTTCTTTACCATGCATTCACAGTCATAAAATTTTCTGCCAGTCTTTTGATGATCTTGACAATCTCATCATAGTTCTACATTTTGTACTGAAATGTTTTATCAGCTACCAACATTTGACTGTGTTGTCATCTCTGAAAGTTGTCACTTAGAATAGACTTCTACACTTTCAAAAGCTCAGCCACCTTCTGGATCACTTTTTGGGGGGGCTCCTTTTTGAGACTAGCGTGTTTCACCAGCTACATATTATTTCTGGTTACATTCCATGCCAGCAGCACTCACCCTCCCCTCATTCTCCCCAAACTTATTTTACAAGTAAATAGATTTTCATAATAGCCAGACTCACTGCCGGACTTGGAGATTTTGGAATAGGGCTGACAGGAGTGGGTCATCTATTGTAAAAATCCTGCTAAAGTTCCCCAGCTATTAGTGAGGGGCTCCCTAGTCAGAATTCCATATTGTTAAGATAAGTTGAAACAAAAAATTATTAAATTGAGTGATTTGCTCTCCTCTCAAGCATGTAATATATTTTTGCAACAGCCACAGTAAAGAGTCCAAATCTAAAGTAATTATCAAGATGAATAAAATTCATGAATAGTTATTAAAATGGAAAACATTTCCTGGTACTAGTCCATTAAATAGAAAGAATCTTGAAGTGATATATTTTACTTATTTGATACTGTTCCTCTTCAGGACCTAAATTTTAGAAGTAAGGATAGATAGACTCTATGGATCAGTAATAGAAATACACTTCCCCCAAAGTCTTGGTAGAAAACATAAGAATCGAATAGCTTATCTGACTTAGCTAGACATTGAATTTGCTGTTATCGCCCTAGCCCATTTGGCTCACTGGATAGAGCGTCGGCCTGGGGACTGAAGGGTCCCAGGTTCGATTCTGGTCAAGGGCATATACCTTGGTTTCGGGCACATCCCCAGTAGGGGGTGTGCAGGAGGCAGCTGATCAATGCTTCTCTATCATCGATGTTTCTAACTCACTATCCCTCTCCCTTCCTCTCTGTAAAAAATCAATAAAATATATATATATTTGAATTTGCTGTTATCCAGTAAAAATAGAGAAGCAGGGCACAATAAAGGAAGTGTTTACTATATTTCAGTAATACTGTTGATTTTCATTTCAATCTCAGTGTCTGTATCTGTTGACATCTGTATTCTTTCTCCTCATAATTCTAACTCTTTCACTGTAGGTCTGATGAAAGTGACTCCTCTCTGTCGGAGGTACACAGGTACTTTCTTTCCATCTTTTCTATATTCTGGCATTTTGTGGTGTTCTAAAATGCCTTCCTAGAAACTAAGCAAATCTCATTTTTGTTGCATGCATAACTTGTTGTAAACCATATAGATGCACTAATATTTTTTAACATATTCATTTTAATGATGCACCTTTTAGACAAAAGTAGTGGCACAGTTTTTTGTATAATAACATAAAAACTTGTGATATTTGTTTTCTATTTGTAACCTAGATTTTTAAAAAAGTAATTAAGTTCTATGAATACTGATTTCAAGAAATTCTGCTCCTCAGTGATTTTTTATTTCCATTAAAATTTGTGGGAGGTCAGTATGGTTATCTTTTCTTGTTTGTTTAGCATTTTAAAGAAAGAGTTTATGGGAGGTTTTGTGATTTTTTTAAAAAAGGTATGCTAGAAAAAGAAGGATACTATGGTACAAAAAAAGAGAGAAAGAAATAGAATGTAGAAGGGCTTTTAAAAACAATTTTTTTTCTATTGATTGATGCTATTTTAAAAATAACAATGTTGCATTTTTTCATGTTAAGGATTTCTTTTTTTTGGACCCTTAATTTCTCTTTCATCTTTGCTATCATTTCTTCTTCCCACTTATCATTTGTCTTCTCTCTTTTTGCACTCGTTTCCCTGTTTATGGCCATTTTGCTGATCAGCAGTAGATCCTCCAAAAGGTAGGCAGGGGAGGGAGATGAAATTAATCTCATTCACGGTATTACAGACTTTACTGGTTTGCATGGAACAACAATAAACTTGTTTCTCTCCTTCAAATCAGGCTTGTTTTACAAGTTTGCAACATTTAACCTTAACTTAAAGTAATTATTTTAAAGTTGATTTCTATATTTCAGAATGTGAATAGATTAATTCTAATAGAAAAAAATACCATGGATGTATGTTTCCAATTTTTTTCTATTATCTTTGGTGTTAAGGTAATATATATAAAGGTATATATGTATGTTATATATAATATATTAACCCTAATACTATGAATATCTGAGAGCATTTTTCAGTGTATAATTAATAAAATTCTATGTTTAACATTGATATTATGTTTCTTTAGAAGTGTGACTAACCAATGATATTAACACACGTAACAATGAAAGAGACTCCAGGAGCTGTGCCATACAGAAGTAACTGTCTAATGGTGGCAAATATTTATTGGATCCTTTTGTAATACTACAGCCTTTGACATGACAGAGTTGTATTGGGTGTTATATCATTTGGGAAGATTTAGTAAATTCGTACGATAAAGCTGATAATTTGAAGGAAGGAAATCTTTTGGAGACATAGTGTCACATAATTGAGGCTACTGATTTTTTTCCTTAGGATGGTTTGTGTCGTTAGATGCAAATCACAAACAGCTCTTAGACTGTTCCCATGATTTTTTTTCTTTATACTCAGTTTGTTGGAATATATACACATATATTTTCTGTTTGAGATGTAACAGTAGCAGTTGACTGTGCGTTAGATCACATTTGTGAACGTGTGAAGCAATGCTTTGATGGCTTCAGTTCATAGCTAATAACCTAACAACCACAGGCCGATTCAAATGCCAGAGTCAGACGTTTGAGGAGGTATTGCTCCCATTTCAGTTTTAATCTGCATAAATTCTTACTTTACAAACAAGTTACTGAGCATTAATTTAAAGAATCTCAGATTGACACGTGTGCAATTAATAGCATTAGACTGTGTACTTATATATTTAGTGATAACAATTCCTGGTATTATCTTTTGGTGATGAGGTGCTTCTTTCATTTTTTGAAATCATTTTAACTAGACCCTAAAAATAAAGTTTTAAATAAATTCTGAGCCTAAATTTACCTCCTTTAAATTTCTATTCATTGGTTTTTCACCAGCCCGCCTGAGCTATACCAGAATTAGCCTAATAGCTCTTCTTCTGTGTATGTGACAGTTCTTTAAATATTCAGCCCTTCACTGTGCTATTGTGTCCTCTCCAGTGAATTTTCTTTTATCATCTGAATAGGCCTAGTTTCATCATCTGTTCCTTATGTGATAGTCTACAGACCCTTAATTCTGCTTCCACTATTTTGGAAAGCGTCCAGCTTTTCAGTGTGCTAAAAATGTGTCATCTAGAACTCAACTCCATTCTAGACATGGCCTTGGTAGAATATAGCAGCTCTATTACTTTCTTCTGAAAATGTTGGGAGAGGAACCATTAATTGTCAACCCATTAATCATCTATTCAATAACTAAATCACTTAACCACTTTCCTACTTTGAACATTCTATTATATCTTTGACTTAGAGGCCTGATGCAGGAAATTTGTGCACTCAGGGGGGGCGTCCCTCAGCCTGGCCTGTGCCCTCTTGCAGTTTGGGAGCCCTCGGGGGATGTTCGACTGATGACTTAGGCCCAATCCCTGTGTGGAGCGGGCCTAAGCCTGTAGTTAGACATCCTTAGTGCTGCCACTGAAGCAGGAGAGGCTCCCATCACCACCGCTGCGCTCCCCAGCTGTGAGCCTGGCTTCTGGCTGAGCGGCACTTTCCCTGTGGGAGGCTACTGACCACTAGAAGGCAGCTCCTGCATTGAGTGTCTGCCTCCTTGTGGTCAGTGTATGTCATAGCGGCCAGTCATTCTGCAGTTCAGTCAATTTGCATATTAGCCTTTTATTATATAGGATTTCATTCAGTGATTATTTTCATGCTAAATACATACTTAATAATAAATGAATTTTGTTTCAGTCATTTTTTTCTAGGCAATACAACACAGTAGCCAACTTATTAATATTTCAGTTTAGTAAACATACTATTTCTGTCTTTAGGGCCAGAAAAAAACATGACTAGATTTTGAAGACCTCCTTTTAGACTGACAGGATCATTGACTCATTAGGTGTGACTCCAAGTACCACTGAAACTACCTACTACAACAGTTTTGTGCTAACCCATGTCCACAAGGATTTCTTTTGAAAGGCTTATTAGAGTCATTGTATCTTGTGAATATGACTTTCCCCTATGTTGCTGCCTAATAACCCCATAAATAACTTCCTTCATGAGATCAATGAGCTCGTTTGTCTATTATTGATGAGCCTTTATTTTTAAGTGTTTATAATAATTTTATTCATCTCTAATTTCTGAAATCTACTTTTCCTCTCCCTTCTGGAATTGGGTCTGCATGACTTGTCCCCTTTATTGATCTTTTTAGAGTACCAATGGAGTTACTCTATTGATTTTTGTCCCACAGGCGTATACGTTGAAAAACCTATGATATAGTGATTTAAAAACTGAATTCATCAGATGTCTCCATTTGTTAGTTCTACTTAGTCTGGGCTTGTATTTCTTCTTGGTCATTTCTGCCACTTGTATCTCTTGAAGATTGTTTTCTTTCATCAAAAAGGAGAAACAAATAGTATTGTTTTATCCCTATATTTGTCCTAATATTATGCCATCTGTCTTATATAATGGACATACTTCAATATAATTTTTCTTCCTGATTTAAACAAAGAAACTTCTGACTGATATATTTATCATGTCTTAATTCATTCTCATCTTTAGTCTTCCTGACACAATTATTTTGATTCAGATCCTGCATTAAACTCCTTTAGGATAGGAATGATGTTTTGATAATCTGTGCATTTCCGTAGCACATAGACCAGTAGCATAAAGCAGGAACTCCAGAAACATTAAAACTCATGGGATAGACCCCTAAAGATTCTTACTGTTCTTTTCAATTCTCAGTCTTTTTATCTTGTTTGATATTGTTAGTGTTTTAAGTTTTTGGTATTTTTAAAACATTCACTCTTTAGAATTTCTGTCCATGCAATCTTGTCTTTTTTCAAATTTGTTTGAAATTTGCTTCCTCAGTATTTTAGGTGGTATGTGTTATACTTTCTCAAGAATGTCCTTTTTGACACAGAGTAACATCTTCCACGTGCTATCCTATATACTTTCTTATTTGTCAGAATTCACGACACTCAAACAGCTCCCAATATTGCTTCGTTAAACTCTGAAGAGATGAAATTGTTAATAAGAAAATCCAAATGTATCATAGGCTTTGCTCTTTATAGAATGCAGCTCTTAGCTGATGCCTAATGAGTTGATGTATTCCATCGCTACTATTGCTACTTCACACGGTGTCTCTGTCCTTTGGCTTAAAAAAGAGATGAGGGAGCAGCCTGAATTTTATTACTAATTAGTTAGAAAGACTTCTTAAAGTCAGGGAACAACTAAAATTAGTCTCATGGTATAGCTACTGAAGTCAGTCTTATTTCTTTGTTTTTGTCCTCCCCGCCCGCCCCCCCCCCCCCCCCCACAACTCAGGGGCATAATCAACCCATTTCCTGCTGCAAAAGGAATCAGAGCTTCTGCCCTTCAGTGCATTCACATAGCCGAAGGGCACACGAAAGCTGTGCTCTGTGTGGATTCCACTGATGACCTCCTCTTCACTGGATCAAAAGGTGCTAGTAGTGGTTTCATGGGGGGTATTTAAGATTTTTAAAAATGACTGCGTTTTTAACAAGCTTTGACCAAAAATAAGCGAAACTGCTTAAGACCCATAAGGATATGAGAGAGAATCTAATTTAATCACTGAATTGTATAAACTATAACATCATCTCATAGTTGGGAAGAAAGTCAAACTCTCTGTTGATGTTATGTAAATAGAATATTGAGAGGCTACATCTCTGGTAATTGAGTACCTAATGCATGCAGGGCCCTGAGCTTAGTAGTGACAATGTACCAGAGGCCATTACAGTGTACAGTGTGGTAAGGAAAATAAGATGGATGGCAACCACCATTTCTTGAATACTTACTATATTTCAGAGACTGTGCTAGACAATACAAAAATTATATCTCATTTAATTCTCACTACAACCCCAATGAGATACATGTTACATCCTAATTTTACAAATGAAGAAACTGAGGATTCAAGCTATTAAATAATTTTCCCAGAAGAACTTAGCTAGGAAGTGGAAGAGCCAGGATTGGAAACCTAGGTCTAATCGTCTCCAGACCTGCAGTCTTAACCCTTTTGGCACAATTGCAGGTAGCTAGAACTCAACTGCATACGCTTGGAAGTGTTATACACCAAGAGTTTTGGGGGTTTCGAAAAAGGGAGAGATTTGGCAATCTGTGAGAAACAGGAAGGTTTTGACAAGGGGGCATTTAGAATGAACCTTATAGGATGGTTTGCATATTGACAGGTGAGGATTGGCAACCAAGATTAGAGAACAACATGAGCAGAGACATGGAGGTAAAGTGGGGTGTGTTTGGAAACGAAATCCAGTTGGGTTGAATGGTAGAATATACATAAGAGAAATAGGAGACAGTGAGGCTAGGAACGTAAGAAGGAAGCCTGGTCAGGAATTTGGGGATCTAGTAAAAGTTATTTAGGATTTAGGGATATTATAAGGTTCTGTTCAATCAGCAAACATACATTTATTGCTCATTATCTACAAGTGACATATAAGAATCTTGCTGGAACTTATGAACTTTAATAATGGCAAACAGCTCCCATTTTAGAGATAATCTGCTCTGTGAAAATATACTTTCCTAATGATTCCAATTACATTGATCTCTCCATGATAATTAGATTGTCATCATACCAAAAAACAAAGAACACAAAATAAAATAGCTTTAGGCTTATGCTTGTGGTTCAAAAATAAAATCCATCACACAGTGGCCCCTGGAAAAGAAAGGTGTCTGTGTTTACGCATTCGGTGTGTTGTGGGGAGGTAGAGAAGTGATCAAAGTAGAATGTTTTGAAGAAGCTGATTTATTTGATATGACTTTCAAAGTTTTATGGAATTATTTTTTAATACCCACATACTGCATACACCAGACATCCCTGACTCTCATCTAATCCTTTACTCCTACTTTGCCCTTGAGCCTGCTGCAGAGGGTCAGGATGGAGTCAGGATGCCTGTGGCAGATTAATGGGATAATTACTGTTTTCTTATCCCATTTCTGTCTCATAGGAGAGAAATTGTTTAAATAATTTTTGTTAAGAGAACCTAACTTAGTTAATATTGACAGTATTTCCCCTTGTTTAATTTGTTTGTTTTAGATCGTACTTGTAAAGTATGGAATCTGGTGACCGGACAAGAGATAATGTCACTGGGAGGCCATCCCAACAATGTCGTGTCTGTAAAATACTGTAATTACACAAGTCTGGTCTTCACTGTGTCAACATCTTATATTAAGGTGTGGGATATCAGAGATTCAGCAAAATGCGTTCGAACGCTGACGTAAGTAACTTAAAGATAACTAGAATAAGGGGCGAACAGTTGTTGTTTACAAAATATAAGAAAAGATAGCACTATACATGCATTTTTATTTACTTATATCTGCCTACTTCCAAAGGATGGTAAAATGTTTATAATAAGAACACAGATAAAGGGAAAAATACTATTGAGAAAATAAAATATGATAGCCTAGTATTAAACAAGAAGGGATAAATAATTTGATCTGTGACTAAGTACACATTTTATAATTCCATGCTCCCAAATACCAAGATATCACATTTCATAGTATTTACTGTGTGTTGTAGTTAATGGCTCACATTGCTTGCTTCAACTGAATAATGCTCCTTGGAAAATGGCATAAATCACCATTGTAGACAGTTAAGAAGTATTTGTAATCTTTAATTGGCATGTATTGATTAATTGACAGGTTTATTGGGTTGGGGAGGGCCTTACAGTGCTTTGGTAGTTCATAACTGCAGGTTATAGTGGACAATTGGAGGATGAGATTGTTTTCTGTGTCTATCATATATGTCTATAAAATGTGGAGCAAATAATGATTTTTTTTGCCAAAAGATTAACTGTTTTGTAATTGAAAATTGAGGGTGAACTTTGATTATTTAAATAAGAGAAGGGAGCATAGGAAAGGTTAATTTTTACTAAAATTAGGGATTTAGAGTAGGAGTTAATAATTTGTAGAGTAGGGATTATTTACCTTTAATTGCTAATTTGCATTTGGGAGAACTACTAATTATTGTACTGAATACCAGTCTCTTGAGGGAAATTTTATTAAAAAAGATGTTAGAAATTTACCAATCCAATTGACTCCCTAAAGTCAAATTTAAAAAGATTAACTATAACTTGATATTTTAGAGTTAGCTAAGAAAGTGTTTCAAAATTTAAAAAAAATATATGCTTACCCTTTAGAATTTACCAGAGGAAATAGAAATCAGTTATGTTTGAGTTTTTAGCACATAGTAAACACTGCAGGTATGAATGGGCTAAAGTAAACAAAAATAGAAAATAATTTTAAAAGTCCTCATAGGCTTTAATTCAAAAGGGCACATCCTATGGACCAAAGCAATATTGGTTGGCCTGGCCCTCAGGGGGCCTCTGGAAACTGCAGAAAAATGAATCACCTTTATGACACTCATTTGTTGAGGGATTTTTGTTGTTTGTTTGTTTGATTTTTTAATTTTTGTCACTTAACCTTTTCTGAATGATATTTTTTTAAAAATATATTTTATTGATTTTTTACAGAGAGGAAGGGAGAGGGATAGAGAGTTAGAAACATCGATGAGAGAGAAACATCGATCAGCTGCCTCCTGCACACTCCCCACTGGGTATCTGCCCGCAACCAAGATACATGCCCTTGACCGGAATTGAACCTGGGACCTTTGAGTCTGCAGGCTGACGCTCTATCCACTGAGCAAAACCGGCCAGGACTTCTGAATGATATTTTAATCATTCTTAACTCAGGGCTTGTAATTATTAACTTAATAATAGAATAGCAACTTAAGAGTCTTAAGCCATGTCATCTTGTTTTATTCATTCAAAACATTTAAAGTGCCAACTATGTGTGTGTGCGCGGTGCTGGGTTCTGTGCAAACGGGGACCAAAAAGGGCACCGATCTTGTTGTTGCTTATAGCAGGTTTCCAAGAATTCATGGAACTTTAAGCTAAACTCATGTGCAGAAACGATGACTTTTTGGTTTTGTTCTGTCTCTGTTAAGATCTTCAGGTCAAGTTACCCTTGGAGATGCTTGTTCTGCCAGTACCAGCCGGACGGTAGCTATTCCTTCGGGAGAGAACCAGATCAATCAAATTGCGCTGAACCCAACTGGCACTTTCCTTTATGCGGCTTCTGGAAATGCTGTTAGAATGTGGGATCTTAAAAGGTAGAATGTATAAGAAAATGTACTTCTTATACATGGAAAATGCAACATTCAGACATTACTAGTGCATCTGCAATCTAAATTTTATAACCCCAGAAGTTAATATGAAAATCATAGGATTTTCTGTTCCCCTCAACACCCTCAAAGGTCTCTTCTGTTCTCTTTACCGAACTCACACAATATTTTCTTTCTTTTAAGTTACATTGATGGGGAAAAAAGTATATGAAGGAAAATAGGATTAAAACCTTAGCCTTTCTTAATATTTGTCTACAAATTGTGTTGTTTTCTAGGAAGAAGCCAGGATTCTCATTCTAGTTTTACCAGTACCTTTGAAAGAATTATGTTTTGCAATATTATTTAAACATTTTATATCTATAATTTTTCAGTTAATAGACGTAAATGAACAAATGTGGGCCTAAAACCTTAGAGGGTTTCTGTGAATATCAGGAAGAGAAAGTGGTTAAAAAGTAAAAAAAGATTGATAAATTGAAATGTAAGGCATTACATCTTTGATTTGATTTTCAGTTGCCATGAAATATGAGCTTTTATCCTTTAGTTTAGTGTTTATTTTCGTTTCGTTTCTAATTATTAAAATGTTGGCAGCAAGAGAGCATTCACTTGTTAGTTAAATACTTACTCAAGATCAGCTAAAGCAAGCACTGCCCCAGCACTGTGTTGGGTCCTGGGAATAAAGATGACACCAGGCAAATGGGGCATCTGCCTTCGTAGAGCTCATGTTATAATGGAGGATAAAGGCCATCAAATAGGCTGTTACAGGGCACTGAGTAAAGTCTGCAACTCAGGTACCTCCCCTCTAGTAGGGCTTTGTCACTATAAATCAAAGGGATGGTTATTTGAGAAACTTTCAGAATAACTAGTTATAACATAACATTTAAACAGATGGCTAAGAAAGTACAACAAGCATAACTTATAGATAGATGATTGAGAAAGAAAGAGGGGCACCACCATTTTCAGTGCTGTTTTAGAAATAAAATGTTTAAGAAAATTAGAAAAGTGAAGAGTTAGTTTATTCTTGAAGAGAGTACATTTGACTCATATTAGGAACACCAGAGAGGAAGATACACAAATCATGACATAAGGCAGAAAAGACATCAGCTTTTGAAAATCTTCATACTTTTTATTTTGCTGAAGAGTTAGATCCTGTGAGACTTGGTTGATTTCAGCAACATGATTAAATATAGATTCATTTTAATAAAGTAACTAACAGAATAGTTTTCGAGAAACTCATATCCCGAAAACCAAATACATGTCTGTATTCCGGCAGTGGGATTTAAGATAGGACTATGAAATGAAGGTTTACGGTCACTCCTATTGATTGACATCATACATTTTCCTACCAGCCAGAGACATGTTCTGGTCATTTTCATATCTTTATAATAACTGATAAAATCTACCAGCTGTTTTCTGATGTACATATATACACAAATATGTGTGCATAGACGTATGTATGTATATATATGTGTATATATGAGTGTCTATGTTTTTGTATATGTGAGAGTATTTGTGTGCCTGTTTAATAAAATAATCTTATTTTCTCTATATTGTTATTTATTAGATAAGTTATTTTAGTGATATAGTTGTTTTAATCAAATTTCAAATTGGATCTAACAACATCAGTAATATGTCTATTACATGTTTAGAAATTTAACAGATTAAGGTTTATCTGGACTTGGGTTGGAAGTTAAAATTAGTCATTAGCAATTTTTTGGACTTTTGCTGCCTTTTTGTTTTCTACCAAATGACATTAGTCAGCTTTTGAATACCTTCGTTAAGATTCTTCCCACTTCTTTTGGCCATTTTTAAAAAACTAATTTGAACAGAGTTGAATAGAAGTGGAGCTAAAATAAAAAATATATATTAGTGAACTATTTTATCAAAGAACATAGATTATTTATATTGAAGCTTAGCCTCAGCATGCTAAGGCATATGTGGATCAATGGTCTGCAGATTAACTCAGGGAATGGAACAGCCACTGACTGACACTACCTGAAATCTCATTCTAACGCAATTCAAGCTGCCAACATTTTAATTCTTAGGGTTAAAAACAGTTGTCAGTTACGATAAGCACCTCACAAAGCTCCACTGTCTACCACTGACTGCCTTTCACTTCCGAGGAGAAAACTAAGACTGAGAAGATGCAGTGCTTATGTTCCTTGGCTTCCAATGCTAGGCATCAGTGCGAGCTTTGCGCTCCCTGCTAGAAACTTGGAGGGTTTCAGGCCTGAAGAGACGGTGTGTATGGAATTCCTTCTCTTAACCCAGGACGTTGCTTCCTAATGAACATCTTGAATTTCCACATAAGACACACTGCAGCCACTTCAACACCATGCAAATTTGAACAGAAAAAGGCAACGTATAAACTGTACATTTGTTCAAATAAAAGTATGTAGACAAAAAATCAAATATACATATGACACAAACTACCCATTAAAAACTGCTTACATTAAATTAAGTGACAATTCAAAAAAAATTTCTTTTTTCTTTCTTTTTAAAGGTTCCAATCTACAGGAAAGTTAACGGGACACCTAGGCCCTGTAATGTGCCTTACTGTCGATCAGATTTCCAATGGACAAGATCTAATCATCACTGGCTCCAAGGATCATTACATCAAAGTGTGTATAATAGAATTGTTGAATTGTAGTTTGAAGTATTAAAAATCATTCACCCTTTCTCTTAATCAATTTTCTTTTTTTTCCTATTTCTAGCCTTTGCTTTTTCTTCCTGATCTTTTCCTCACTCAGAGTTCCTGATTTTATCATCTTATTTAATCATATCTTCCCATTTTTGATAGAAGATAGGTTGAGAGGGATTTTAAAGATTTTTAACTCAGTCATCCAACTAATACTTGAGTCTCATTGTCACCATCTTTTATACTGAGAATATTATGGTTTTCAGATTTTATAAAATTAGCAGATAAGCTGAAGAAAGATGTATAGTTTGATTCTGGAAATGTTAAATTTGAAGTACTAACAGAGGACATCTTCATGTAGGCCAGCTGACTATTAGAAAGGCAAGCCCAGAATTTATGATGAGTTATAACTGGAGATGTAGTTTTGGGAGCCATTTAAATAGAAGCAGATGTTCAAGGAGTTTGAGTAGATGACATGGTCAAAGGAGAGGAGTTGACAGGACTCAGCCTTGGAAAATCTCTGTAAGAACCAATAGGAATAAAAAGAGGGTACAGTAAGAGAGAGTGTAGCTTTGAGTAAGAGACAAAAAATGGTTTAGTAACTTGAAAATCAAATGAATAAGGGGAGAGGATTTTGTATTTGGTAGACTTGAGCATGTTTATATGCTTAGGAAATGGGCTTAGTGGAGAAGAAAAGTGTAAGGAGAAGAGTGAAGTGGCAATTGATGGAGGTGGTAGGGGGAGTTAGAATCAGATCAAAGATGTGAACCTTGGGAAAAAGTAAGTGTTTGAAGATAAAAGGAAACTTTGGGATGGAGGAAAGGGTCCAATAATATATTTTTGATCATGCTGGTCTTTTCAGGAAATCACAAGGTCAATAGGTTAGAGAGATAAGGGCAACTGAGGGGTATGAAAGGTTTTGAAATAAAGGGAAGGTTTTAAAATAAATGGTTAAGGGTATTTGAAATGGCCACCAGGACTGCAGAGCTTTCTAATAGTGTTTAAATAACAATTATGTTATTTATTTTACTTTCAACTGGATTATACATGAAAAAATTGATTGTATTTCTTAAAAGGCATGTAAGCATGTGACATGTAAGCAAAGTAGTGTGAAAGTAGGACTCAGGTTCATCCTGAGTGGAACAGACCAGGTAATTTAGTTAACTTAGTAAGGTATTCTAACAAAACAAATGTCTGATGAATATACGTGTGCATGTGTTTCTGTGAATGAACACATATGGCTGCTTATTTTAAGTTAAATATGATGACTGCTTTCTTTTTGCTATTTTTTAGATGTTTGATGTAACTGAAGGGGCTCTTGGAACTGTGAGTCCCACCCACAATTTTGAGCCCCCTCATTATGATGGCATTGAGGCGCTAACCATACAAGGGGATAACCTATTTAGTGGGTCCAGAGATAATGGAATCAAGAAATGGGACTTAGCGCAAAAAGACCTTCTACAGGTAATGTAAAATCTTTTCACGGAATGGAACGGGTATTTCAGAGCCACTCAGCAGTCTATATAAGAATTTGAAGAGCCTCTATATAGATCTTCATTGTTTAGGAATAATATAAATAAGAGCTTCCTCTTAAAGGAGTTTCTCACCCACCCGAGTTACTAATTATGAGAAGGGCAACATTCAACATTTACTAAATACCTCATCAACAAGAGAAGACTAGACACTAGAAGATCTGGGATTGTCTCATGTATGTGCTCATTGAATAAAATCAGTCTTGGTGTAGAGTTGTTATAGTTTCCCATTTTGTTTTGTTTTATGTACACATATTCCACAGAGTAACGTGTTTAGCTAAAGTCAAAGTAGTGTAAATGATTCCTCACCTTACAAGAACATCGTCATGCATCTGAAAGTGTTGGTTCTCTCATTTCCTATGGAACACTAGTTGGATTGAAATGTTGAGTCATTACAATCAAATATTGTTCTATTTCCCTAATTCCCAGGGGAAGAAATTAGCTAACAGATAAGATTGTTCTCAGTTTCAAGCTTTCTCCTGTACATGTACAGCTGTGTATGTATTGCAGTTGCTACTACTTTCCTGCCTGCGACTAGACAAAAACAAAATAAATAAGTAGCATGAAATATTAATAGAAAAAAAACAGTAACAGATGCATATATTGCATTCAAAAGCTCTTATAGACACACATTCATGGTGTGACATATATATTGTGTATATAAAAATATTTATGCATAAAATATAGTCATATAGTCTGATCTTGTAACTGTTGTTTGCTTATAATATACTAGAGGCCTGGTACACGAAATTTGTGCACTTGTTGGGGGGGGGGGGGCGTTCCCTCAGCCTGGATTGCAAGAGGACACAGGCCAGCCCAAGGGACCCCACCGGTGCACGATCAGGGCCAGGGAGGGATGCGGGAGGTTCAGCAGGGGAGGGACCGCAGGAGGGCTCCAGGGCATGTCCGCCCATCTCGCTCAGTCCTGATCAGCTGGACCCCAGCAGCAAGCTAACCTACCAACCGGAGTATCTACCCCTTGGTGATCAGTGCACGTCATAGCGACTGGTCGGCCGGTCGATTGTCTGCCCCCTGGTTATTCGTGCACGTCATAGTGACTGGTCAATCAACTGCCTGCCCCCTGGTAGTCAGTGCACGTCATAGCAAGTGGTTGGGTGGCCTTAGCATATCATTAGCATTTTACGCTTTGATTGGTTGAATGGACGACCGGACGACAGGACGCTTAGCATATTAGGCTTTTATTATATAGGAAGGGTAGGTTAGCTCTGGTCTTCTACAAAAGTTTAACCCAGTGATTTCATGAGACAGTCCTTAAAGTCTACATGCCAGGCTGTAGTTTTTAAATTTGTTTTATTAAATACTAGGGAAATTCGTGCACTGGGTGTGTGTGGGGGGGAGGGTCCCTCAGCCCAGCCTGCCCCCTCTCACATACTGGGAGCCCTCAGGCGTTGGCCCCCATCACCCTCCAATTGCAGGATCGGCCCCTTGCCCAGGCCTGACGCCTCCGCCAGAGGTGTCAGGCTTGGACAGGGGACCCCCATCTCCCCCCGATCACTGGCTCTGGCCCCCGCCCAGGCCTGAGGCCTCTGGCCCAGGAATCATGCCTGGACAGGGGACCCCCATCTCTCTCTGATCGCTTGCATATAGCCCTGATTAGCCAATGAAAAGGGTAGCGCCGTACGCCAATTACCGTTTTTCTCTTTTATTAGTGTAGACATTTTGGGAAAGGTGAGATATTTACTGCCTATGAAGAGGATGTAATGTTTGACAAATTTTGTATACTTTCTAGGTCCTATAGATTCTATAGATTTTTAACATTATAAGCCTGCAATACTGATATTACTGATGATAACTAGTGAGGCAAATTATAAATTTCTTTAAGTCCCTAAGAGTGATTGCATAGAAAATGATTTTTACAGCTTCCAGGCCATTCAGCATTCCAAAAATTGAGTTTTATCAATAAAAATGTTTGTAACTTTTTTGGGTGTGAAAATGTATGTCCTCTTAAGCTTCTGATTTCTCTTTTTTCCTCTCAGCAAGTTCCAAATGCACACAAGGATTGGGTCTGTGCCCTGGGAGTGGTGCCAGGCCATCCGGTTTTGCTCAGTGGCTGCAGAGGGGGCATTCTGAAACTCTGGAACGTGGATACCTTTGTGCCAGTTGGAGAGATGAAGGGTCATGATAGTCCTATCAATGCCATCTGTGTTAATTCCACCCACATTTTTACTGCAGCTGAGTAAGTTTTTCCTATGCGATTTTTTTCTATGTTAGCTACTGGTGTTCAGATTTAATAAATACTGTAGGTTGTAAATATCTGGAAATGTAGAACATGAAAAACCTTGGACCTCAATTTGCTCATTACTAAAAAGGGAATAATAGCATTATCTACTTCTTATGTTAGTTAAAGAGAATTAAATGCATTAATGTATTTAAAGGGCACATGTAACAATGCCTGACACATACTCTTGATAATATGAGCTTTTTTTTCCGCTTTCTACTCAGCTTTTTTTATTTTATTCAAATTCTTTATTGTTTAAAGTACTACATAAGGCTTCTTTTTCCCCCATTGACCTCTCCCCAGCCGCTTCCACCTCCCAGCACATGCCCTCACCCCTTTACTGTCTGTGTCCATTGAATATGAACTATTTTTAATATTATTATTATGATGCCCTATTAGATATACTTATGGCACAAGCTACATTTTTACTTACATCTATTAAAGATCTATTCAGAAAATGTTTCCATGATAAGTAATTGTAAGAGCTATTTTTTTATCTTTCTGCCTCTTTTCTCATGTTCATTTTTAATTTATTATTTTGTAGTGATCGAACTGTGAGAATTTGGAAGGCTCGCAATTTGCAAGATGGTCAGATCTCCGACTCAGGAGATCTGGGGGAAGATATTGCCAGTAATTAAACATGAATGAAGATAGTCATAAACTGAATACTGTGATAATACTCTGTATATTCTTTATGGAAAATGTTACCCTACATATATTAGGCAAAAACTTATGAATGGGATTAACTGGAAACTATATATCTGAATCCAACTTCTGAATATAAATGTATTCTAGTATAATTGTGTACAATCCTGTGTGCTTAATAATAACATCTCTGAATACATATATGTCCTAATAATTGATAATATGCTTGATTCGCACTTTTATTGTGGCTGGATTTTTGTGACTAGCTATTAAAAACACACACGCTTTCAAATTATTTGAATTATAAAATGTCTGCTTTTGTGACAGTCAGAAAATACACTTGGAATATTATGCAACCCACTGATGGTTTACTCTGTATAGTCTGTTCAGATGACTTACGTATTTAAATATATTGGAAATGTAGTCAAATTGTGGTCTGTTTGTCTGGCATTTATATCAGTCTATGGAGGGTTCCCAAATTTCAAAGTTCCCAAAAAATAACATGAATAGTGTTGATGATTTTTCATAAGGTGGAATTGACCGTAATCTACTAACAAAGAATGTTGAACAGTTTGTGTTAAATGTTGACGTTTACTTGTATTGACCAAAGTTTTGCAGCTGTGCTATATATATATCCTGTGCTCAGGACTAAAATGCCGTTAATTGTTGTATTAGTGCTGTGCATACCTTCTGTGATGGGAAAAATTTTTGATGTCCTAACAGAAATATATTTTGATCTATTTTCCTATGGAGTTGTTTCTATGATTACCTTTTAATTTCATTTTTATTTAATAGTAGTACTTCCTCCCCCTTTATCTAATTTTTTATATGCTGCTAAATATATTTTAAATACACTATGTTTGCAAACTTGGTAGCTATGACGAAAACTGTATCATCTGTGGTGGGAAGAGCTATGTAAATAGGTAGAATGTAAAGAGAGAATGTCTTACATTGTAACTGTATGAATTTTTAAATGCTGTAGATTGGATTTTGCAAGAGGATGTATAATTTATGTCTGTTCAGAATATTAATTTGTAAATTCTGCAAGTTTAATTTTTATGTAGATGGTATAACATTTGAAAATATTGTCTTGTGAATCCCACCCTGTTCCCCCCACCCCCCGAAAATGTTTGCTTGTAAATGAAAGCTTAGCTAGGGCTTAAATAAATACATTGCTATGAATTATTTTTATTCTATTGTTTTTTCTAATTATACTAGAGGCCGGTGCACAAGATTTGTGCACTAGGGCGGGGGGGGGGGGGCTCACCCCAGTCAGTGCCCTCTCGCAGTCTGAGGGCCCTTGAGGTATGTCTAACTGACAGATTAGCGAGCAGTCAGACAACCTTAGCACTGCAGCGGAGGCGGGAGAGGCTCCCACCACCACCACTGTGCTTGCCAGCCGTGAGCCCAGCTTCTGGCTGAGCGGCACTCCCCCTGTGGGAGCACACTGACCACCAGAGGGCAGCTCCTGCGTTGGAGTGTCTGCCCCCTGGTTTTCAGTGCGCATTATAGCGACTGGTTGTTTTGCCATTCAATCAATTTGCATATTAGCCTTTTATTATATAGGATGAAAATGGCCAATATTTGTAAAGGTTATTTTACCTGTGTGTGATATAAGAAAAGGCATTTTTGGTTGTTGTTGTCTAGCACTTCATATGCATTCCTTTCTTTGCTCACTAGACATGACATATTCTTGAAAATGTAGCCATAAATGAATCTTGATGAACCAAGGAAACTCACTATTTGAGGGGATTAAATCAAGCTATAGAATTTAGGCATTTGAACACAGATGGTAAAACAAATAAAAGTAATTCCCGTAAATTTAGGACAGTAGTGACTTTGGTTACTTGAAGAAGTGGAGGGGAATGGTAACTGGAGGTGTTGAAGAGTTGAGTTGGGGTGTTGAGGGGTGTGGAGGTACTCCTGGGGTCCCAGTAATGTTTAATGTTTGACCTGGGTAGGTTACTGAACCCAGTTAAGGCCTCAATATAAATTTTTAAGAATATGGCTGGCAGAGGCAGAGATCTACTTATCTTGCGATCACCTGAGACAAGACTCATGTAAGTTCCCGTGCTTATTAAGCTTGCCACCCACTGAAGGGACAGTGGTCTGTTCCTTTCTTCAGTCATTCCTTGCCCTACATGTGGGAGAAGGGACTAATTTACGAACCAACAAAATGTAGCCTTAACCCCTAAAGATCCCACTCAGGATGGTTAACAATAACTCAAAATAGTTAAAATAGTGCCTCTAAAACTTAAAAATGGGTTATTCCACACTACGTATTAAACATACAGTATACCTTATCTGCCCAGAATAGCATCTTTTTTTTTTTTGAAGATACATTTCTTCCTACAAATTTAAATCTCTGCATTTTATCTAAAGTTTTGTCTATTATGTCCATATTTATTTATTTAATTCCCAGCTGATGTGGACTCTTTTATAAAAGTTTAAATGAATGTCAACATGTAACAAAGTTGTTTCATGCTGCTGTTAGTAATTTTCCTTAAGCATTGACTATACCTTACCTCGAAATCATTTTAAATTCTGCCTTTAGCCTCAGAATAAATAGGTTGCGTTCCTGCTGTGTTGTTGAGGACTTCATTTGCCAACTACTGTGCAGATGCTGATAGCTGGAATTTTGTATTTGCAAATTACAGGCATAACAAAATGTACAGATTTCTAAATTTGAGCATTATGATACAAAAGTAGGAGTTATCTTTCTGGTTTCTGACCATAATGAGATGCTCAACCAATTTTAAACTGTAACAGCTGCCATTAAGCTCCCTCTTTTTTGATGAGGTTCATAATTATAATAGCTAACATTTGCTGAACATTTACTCTCCCTCTTCGTTTTTGACTCGATGCCCCCTGATATCGGGGAAATCTAAGGTGTCATCAATGGTCAGAAACACCCCATTTCAGTGATGTTTAAGTGTAAAAAGGAAGTGGCATCCTAGAACGGGTGAAATAGGTCCTAGAACTGGAAAAGTACAGTGTTGTGGGGAATTCTGCCAGAAGACAGTGACAAATGTCCACTACATCATATGTGACAGATGATATTACTCCAGGCCCTTCTACTATGTCATTGTGTGTTAGATTTAGGAAAAGTATGGTCCACCTTTCTCAGACTTGCTTTCAGCTTGGGTTCCACATTTAACCTGGTTTCCACCAAGCCTACGATCCCACAGGCTATAATTTGCCAACCCTTGTTCAAGATTGTTACATGGAAGAGAAAACTTCTTTTTTGAGCTATTACATTTTAAGATCCTTTGTTAGAGCAGTCTAATTAAATGATATCTATCCATGTAGTTAATGATTTAACGAAATATGCTCTAGTAAAGGCTTTCGACAAAGAGAGAGTGGTTACCAGACATAAATTTACATATTTATTCAAACAAGTTTAGGGTGCATGGCAGTAAATATCTTGTTCTTAAAAATATAAGAATACAATGATAATTTTCAACATATAGAGGCAAAAAGTGTATTCAGGGAGGCATTTTTTTCTAATTTAAAAAAACAACCATGTTTTTATTGATATTTTAAATAGAGAGGAAGGAAGAGGGAGAGAGAGTGAAACATCAATGAGAGAGAAACATTGACTGGCTGCCTCTTGCATGCCCCCTACTGGGGATTGAGCCCACAACCCAGGCATGTGTCCCGGCAAGGAATGGAACCTCTTGGTGTATGGGATGATGCTCAACCAATTGAGCCACACTGGGCAGGGCGGCATGTTTTCTAGTTTGAACAAGGATGCCTCGGGGAGTAAAAGCCAAGCCCTGCTGGTTGACTCTTTGATCTCCACTGCCCAAGATGAACACATTCTTCATTAAGTAAGGTCAGTTCAAAACCAATACATCTTTCCTTAAAAATGTTAGCTGTTCAAGAAATTCTGGCTGCCTGTAATTTTCATTAAAAATTCCAAATTTGAAGCACCACAGTGTTTTCGGTCACATAGGCCTCTTAAATAAAAATGACAAAAAGTCAGCTATTTAAATGGAAGGATTTGGACAAGATGGCATATTAACTGTTTCTCTCAGACTAATAACTCATTAGTCTATGAATAGCTGAACTTTCTGTAAATGACTTTGCTTCCTGGAGATTTTCTTATGTCATCTCTGGGGTGCAAGGGGGTAGCATGCAGCCATTGGGCAAGGCACTGAGGGTACTGCCTTCTATGATTTCCACTAAGACGGTGAGTAGTCCATAAGTGAACACTTGGGCAGTGTGTACCTGCTGTGTTTGCCTCCTCCACCCACACCTGATGGTGAGAAAGTAGAATGAAAGACGAGTGTAAACTTTTAGAGGATCCTAAGCCTGGCTCTAGTAGGTATTTGCCACTCTTGGATTTCTTTGAACAATTTTCTATGTTAGGAGTAGTCCCATTTTTTGGATAACACCTCTGTAGATGCTAGTTTCTCATTTCTGCACCTAGTCTTGTGGCCAAGGTGTCAGGGGACTTAGATTTGGTCCATTAGAGCCACTGGCAACAGACTGAATTGGAAGCTAGGGGCACAGAAATGTTGGCACTTCATTGAATCCCTGTGATGGGGGTGGGAGCTAATGCCGTTTCCATGGACGTGGTGGAAGAAGTTTGAGTTCAGTATAGGTGTACAAGCCCTGGAGGCTGTGCCTAGTGCAGGAAGAAGCAACCAGTTGTGAAATACGATTCTGGACATTGTTCCTGGTTGCAGAGCCGCCAAATCTCTTTCTCTGGCCACTCCGGAAACTGTACACATTACCGGATAACCTCCAGTAATTTTTTTTTTCTGTTTGACCTGGCAGAGTGTTATTTGTAGCTAAGATGCACTGCTTATAAACTGGATCAAAGCTCAAGACAAATGAGGAAGATCTGTTAGAAATTGAGTTTCAGCAACAAATAACAATGACTGGAGACCATTTTCTTTTTCTGACATGTTCAGTTTAAACATCTCCTTGGATTAAAGTAACGTTATCTACTTTACATTCCTATGAGAGACTCAGGAACATCTCCAGACGTGTCTGAAATTTCAGGTCCTTCCAAGGCATGTAAAGATCACTGTGTCCTGAGTAGGTGACTACCTGCTTGGATTGAGTATAAATGCACCTGCAATACTGTGCTTAAAGTGCCTTTATTTGGTATTATTATTTCCTTGCTATATTTGATGTACAATTTTCCAGAAATGGGTCAGAAAAATCTTGGATGTTTTTGTATTCTAAGTAAGCCAAAGGTTGTAATTGGATTTCTTCCTGAGCCCTTCCTTTCTGCCTCAGGGAGAGTATTCCATAGGCCAGGAACACTGCCTTTGTTTATGGGAACAGTCTGGTAGTTCCTTGCAGCGGCTAGCTGTAGGGTGGGGGTGAGAAGTTGTCGAGTGACCCCTCATTGTGTGAGCAATAACATCTTGGCAGGTCATTTGAATAATTAAAGACTCCCACCTTCAGGTAGCAAAAAACTAATAGCTAGAAAGGGGTTTTTTTGTTGTTTGTTTTTTACATTGCATTTGATAAGGAATAACCAGTACATGAAAACTATTTGACTGGTCTCAGTGTTCTGAAAAGTTCATCTTATTACATACAATAAAAACGTATTAAAGTACAACCTAACTTAGAGAGGAGGGGTAGTCTCAAGTTGGGTAGACTCTAAGACACAGTATAATTCAGTTCATTCTACCCTTGCATAGTCCATGCGATTCAGGGAAACCCCATAAATTGTTCTGGTTCCTCTAAGCCAGTGCTTCTCCATCAGCATGCAAGAGTCAGAACTACCTGGAGGGCTGGTCAAGGTGAGATTGCCTGGCCCCACCCCTAGGCTTTCTGACTCCACATAATTTGCATTGCTAACACGTTCCCAGGTGATGCTGAGGCGGCTGGGGAAGGGCTTTGAGAAGCACAGCCCTAAGCCGAACTATTCCCCTTTGTAGTGTGGGTCAGGAATCTGGTTTAAACTAAATCAAAACCAGGTGTTGCCCTGGCAGTGATTATTGTCTAAGGAAGGACTGTGACGTAGTTCCTGGGTCTGTTGAGAGAAGGATCACCATATACCAAGATTGGAGGAGCTCCTCAAACACTCCCTCTCTCCCCAGCAATAAATAAGCAAGCAATTTAGCAAGCAGTGTAGCTGCAGGTGCTACTGGAAGCCACCTATGCCCACAAAGGGATGACTACAGCAAGCACGGCCCGCCCGTAGGCCGCATGCAGCCCACAACAAATATCTTTGCAGCCCAGCCTATCTAACGGTATGTAAGAAACGTTTTAATAAAAATTTTGTAACTTAGTTTTTACAATATCCTGTTATACATAATTAGTAATAACAAACTACAACGTTTGCTAATGACTGATTACTACAAACGTGTTGCAGTCATTTCCCTTACTTACACGCAGGCGCACCATTTCTCTCCACTAATACTAGCAGCGAATGTTTTAGCAGCCGATTGCCACGTCATTAGTCTTGTGCTGACTTGTTTGGTGTGCGCAACAGGAAATATTTTGCTTTCGGAGAACAAGAAATATAGGTTTATTTGCGTTACTTTTTATTAGTTTGTGCAGCTATTCAGTATCTGGTAAGTTAATGTTCAAGAAAAAATACTAATTTTAATCAAAATGTTCTATTTTCTTATGTTAACGATTACTCATTTAGTTCAGCCCTTTGTATTCAGCATGTCTCTATCGAAGTAAACCTACGTTTCTATGAAAATTGAAGCTTTTGGTTTTTTGCGGCCCACATAAATGTAAACTTTGTTTGTTTGGTCCGTGGTTGCCTTTGAGTTGGACATGCTTGGACTACAGTGACATGAACGGCGGAGCAGGCTGACCTGAGGTCTGCCGATATCGGGGATGCCCCCTCCCCGTTCTGTGAGATGCTACTTTTATTGATAAGCATGTCTGAGCTGGGGCTTCTTTTCCAGCCCTTGAAAATACCCTAATTGAAACGATGTTACCCAGGAGAGAGGTGCCTCTGTAGCATTAAGTAAGAAGCAGTTGGAAGGAATTTGAGGCGGGGTCAAGCTAAAAACTGTCTTGAAAGTACATTTGACCCTTGAACAACGCGGTTTTGACATGTGCGGGTCCACGTGTAAGGGATTTCCCCCGCAATAAATACAAGGCTTCCTGTCCACGGCTTTCGCATCCCAGGATGCAACTAACCACAGAGTGAAAACTGCTTTTGCATTGCCAACGTCAGATTCCCAGCCGCTCATCCAAAATGCTGTGTTCAGCCCGTGTTGCACCTGCAGATGAGAAGGGCCCACTGCAAAGTCAAGGCGCGTGCAGATGCTCCGGGAGGCAGTGGCGCCCAAGCTCCGAGGTGAGCGTCCGCTGTAACACCTCCAAAAGCTGGGGACTGGCTTTGTTCTCCCTTTATCTCAGGTAAACAGAAAACTGAAGGTTGTTCTCTCTATTTCCCTGAGAGATGGTGCTTGAGTTTCAGTTAAGAGAGGCAGCGTTAGGAATAAAAATAGGAAGGAAGGGAGAGAAAGAGAATTCCGGAGAGCCCTGAGTGACAAAGCAGGGCCAGCTCATAACAACCTCCAGTGCTGAGTTAAGGAGCTTGAACGGTGGCCCCCACGGTGAGGCCAACCAAGGCTTCTAAATATGGTAATGACAAATTACTCTGGATTCTTTTTTTTTTTTTTTTAAATAAAGAGACCTCTGCCGGAGACCAATTCCAGCATGTCATAATTTCAAGAGTTTCATCAAAAGGTTGATGAGACTTGGGGACTCAACAGGGTTGAGTCACACATGTAGTCACCTGCATCTGGGAATGGCTAAAGGCATTTCCCCAAACCTGAATGGGATACATTAAATTGATTGTGGCTTCCAGACAGCTAAAAGGCATCTTAATCTACATGTTATTGCCTCCTACTGGCCAAACACCTGAACAGCCTTAGGCTAGTTCCCCCATTCTGACAATGGACTCTGTACTAAACCCTGAGCCCTTGATGTATATATCTCTGCCTTGACCCAGGACAAATTGTTAATAAAAAGCATAGGGTCCTGGGGACAGGAGAACCTAAGACTTTAGACTTAATATCTTGGATCTTAGCTCCTTTAGTTAAGCACTTCTGACCCCCAATACCTTTCAAAATTATATCTCATCTCCGGACTCTTTATTAGTCTCTGGATTCCTATTAAATCTACGCACAGCCTTCTCCAGATTCCTGAACCTTCTTGATGCTGGGCCAAGAGCACCAACAATAGACCTCTATTTATTAAGTCCTGATATATGCCAGGCAGTGGAGCAACAGTAATACTTGATCCCCAAACTCGGGGAGAGCCCTATCTTGTAGGGAAGATCGACATATAAAAATGAAGGCTATAGCTGATAAGTGCTAAAATAGACTGGCTAGGGCATGGAGAGAACCAAAGGACAGCACAGTGCGTCTATTGGCCATGAGGTGGCGATAGAGGTAGGTCAGGATTTAAGGGGACAGGTGTTGTACACAGGAAAACTCCTGGGAGAGAGTGGGAGGAACCCAGGCGAGAGGTTTCAAGGCCATGAAGTGAGGCAGCAGCCTTGAACATAAAGAAGCTCATGAGAGTGAAAGATCAAGACCTCGATAAAGGACCATTGGGATGCTGGGTAAGAGAGAGGAAGGCTCCCATGGGCTCCTGTGGGTTGGTTGGATGGATGTGGTGCCAGGATGGAAGGAGGTCGAAGTCAAAGCCTAGAGGTCATCCTTGACCCCTCCTTCCTCCTCACCGGCCACTCAGCTCTTGCACCAAATCCCTCACATCTCTTAACCCTCCTCCAACCCTACTGTGGCTTCCTGCCGTCGTTTCTCTGATCAGGGCCCCTGCCATATAGTGTACTTTTTTCAGTTTATGAATACAAACTTTTGCCTTGTTTGAAAGTGGGACCATCCTTGAAACCATCTGGTGATGAATTGTAGGTGCCTGAGGCTCTCTGAGTGAGGGGCTGATAGGTTAGGGAGGGGGGAGAGGAAGTGGGATAACACAGTCACTGGGACCCCAGCTCATTTTTCATTTATTATTATCCTCACTGAGAAGTGAGGATATTTTTTCATTGGTTTTTAGAGTGGGGGGCGGGGGGTGAGAAAGAGGTGGGAGAGGAAAGAGGGGAGAGAGGGAGAGCAAGAAACATCAGTGTGAGAGACACATTGATTGGTTGCCTCCTACACTGGATCGAACCTGCAACCCAGGTACCTGGCCTTGACTGGAAATCGAACCCAGACCCTCTGGTGTGCAGGCTGAAGCTCTAATGACTGGGCCAGGCCAACCAGGACCCTGGATCTTTTACTTGCAGGTTTTTCAAGTTAGTCTTTTCTTGATAATCTTGAAGAGTGTTCTTGCCTGCAAATATTTTAATCTTTATGTGAACATTTTCAGGAGCATTTTTTAGTGTTTCCACCAGGGGAGAGTAATGTCCTTTACAATGTTGGTACTGTGAATAGGAAAATTTATCATTCTTTTTTTGGGCTTGAAGTGGGTGTGAGTGGGAAGAAATGATTAACTTTGGCTGCCAGTGGACATTAGGGTGGATTTGGAGCCAAATTCTAGCAGATGACAGAGCAGGGAAAGTTAAATAGCCTCTACAGAGCTAGAGTCTTTTAAACCAGAGCAACCACTTGATTGAATCAGCTGCTGCAGTTGGTTAAATTGAGTAGCTATCTTAAGCCTGAAAATTCATAATTCTTCAGTCTCCTGTCTGGCAGCCTTAGGAAGTTTGAGGACTTTGATTTGGCAAGAATTATACGTCCCATGAAACCATAAGGAACAAATATTGCCAAACAGAGAACAAGGGAGAATTGCTTCTGAAGAACTCACTCTTAATGAATTCTGGCTGTTTTGTCACTAATTCCACTTTAGCTTGTCAGAAGAGATTTGGCTGCTGGAAGAATAAAACTGTTTCCACTGGGTAAGTTTAATGGGCTTGGCCTTTAGCTAGATGGACAAGCCATCATGGTATTATGGTAGAAGGACTCAGAATCAAGGGAAGACATTTGAATCCTGTCGCTGCCCTTTCAATGAATGTGATGGGTGTAGATTCGGATCCTGTTATCTGGGCTTTTTTTCCCCCCTAGCTCCGTCACTAACTCTGTGTCATCTTAGCTAAGTCACTTGGCCCCGTTGGTCTTCACAGTCCACATCTGTAAAATGACTCAGTTGGTCCAGGTGAACTTTAGTATTCATCACAGCTACAACATTCTGTATTCTATGAAAACACAAAACCATTCTCACTGTAGGATTTAGCTACCATCTGGACAGGACAGTTCAGGGTAGTTCTATGGAAGAGGTTTTCAGAACGACATGGACAGGGCACCTTTAACCAACTTCATCCAGCAGCACGGAATTTGGACTTAGTTATATAAAACAAGGAGGTGCATGATTGTATTCAATGGACAAAGAGCTGGGAGAAATGGATCCTATAAAGTTTCATCTAAAAGGCAGTACTTTTCCTTCCTCTCCATTACTTTACAAATGAGGAAGAGGAGATGTAGCAAGATCCTTCCAGAATCATTTATGCAGATACTGTTCTGGGTGGAGCTACAGAAGCAAAAGAAGCAAAGTCTCTGTTCTCTTGAACTTAAGTTTCAGCTAGAGGAGCACCAACAGCATAGTGTCATAGATGGTGATAAATGGTTAAGACTAAAGTGTAGTAAGAGGGAAAGGGCATGCCAGGGTTCCATTTCATTTAGCTTCTCTGGGTAGGCCTCTCAATGATAAGACATTTGAGCACAGCCCTAGGGAAGATTTCTGGGAAAAGATTGTTTCAGATAAAACAGTAAATGCAAAAGCTTAGAGGCAACCCAGAAATAATAGGCAGAACCAGGATTCACCTATTCACTGGTTCATTCATTCATTCAACTAATACACAGTGTTACTCTGTACTATGCACTGTTTCAGCTCTAGGATTGGAATCTTGTTGAAATTCAAAGCATTTGTTTTCCACCACTTTAAATGGTGCCTCCTGGAATGTCCTGTTGCTGAGCACTGTCAAGGCATCTCATTGAAATTAGTCTTCAAAAACAATTCAATGAGGTTGTTTCATGACAAATAAAGATAAGTGGTACTAAAAGATGAAGAAAAGTGAAACAATATTATTTATTCTAGTTCTTATGAAATTAGATGGAAAGACTCACTTCTTTGTCTTGTGAATAATTCGTTGTCTTGTAAGTTATCAGAGTGACTTCATTGATATTATTCATTTAATTCATGGGAACATTTATTGAGCTTTTATGTTGTGCCTGGTGTGGTGTTAGAAAGATGAATAAAGTACAAACTCACACAAAGAATTACAATAGTTGTGAAAAATTTTTTAAGTGTTAGGGAGAAGTCAGAATGAGCTAAGTGCCATTCTAGCTGGGGAAGTCATAAAAAGCTTTATAAATCAAGCAAGGCTGGGCAGGAAATTGGAAATTCAAGGTATTATGCCAAGGTTTATGGATACACACCATTAGCACTGCATGGAGCAGATATTTTAAAGCAGTGGTTCTCAACCTTCCTAATGCTGCGACCCTTTAATACAGTTTCTCATGTTGTGGTGACCCCCAACCATAAAATTATTTTCGTTGCTACTTCATAACTGTAATTTTGCTACTGTTATGAATCGTAATATAAATATCTGATATGCAGGATGTATTTTCATTGTTACAAAATTGAACGTAATTAAAGCATAGTGATTAATCACAAAAACAATATGTAATTATATATGGTCTTAGGCGATCCCCATAAAAGGGTTGTTCGACCCCCAAAGGGGTCGTGACTCACAGGTTGAGAACCACTGTTTAAAGGGTGTATTGGTGGTGGTGTGTGTGTGTGTGTGTGGGGGGGGGGGGGTGGGGGCTTACAAGCAGAATTAATAGAGCACATGTAATAGGCTGTTCTTTTATTGACCCACTAGAGGCCCGGTGCACAAATTCATGCATGGGTGGGGGTCCCTCAGCCTGTACACCCTCTCGCAATCCAGAACCCCTGAGGGGATGTCAGACTGCTGGCTTTGGCCCTGTGGGGATCAGGCCAAAACCGGCAGTCCGTCATCCCCTGAGGGATGTAGCAGTGTGCGAAGTTGCAGGTGGACAGGGAGGAGCCCAAGCTGGGGCCAGGTGCTGCTCCCACTCATCCTGGCCCCACTGTGCCTGCTGCTGCTACTGCTCAGCTTGGTAGCACTGCTATGGAGGCAGTAGAGGCTCGCACTGCCACAGCTACGCTCACCAGCAACAGCCGTGAGCCCAGCTTCTGGCTGAGCAGTGCTCTCGCTGTGGGAGTGCACTGACCACCAGGGGGCAGCTCCTGCATTGAGTATCTGGCCCCTGGTGGTCAGGGCATGTCATAGTAGCCAGTCGACCGGTCATTCAGTAGACCGGTCGCTTAGGCTTTTATATATATAGACTAGAGGCCTGGTACACAAAAATTTGTGCACTCAGGGGGGTCCCTCAGCCCGGCCTATGCCCTCTTGCAATCTGGGACCCCTCAGAGGATGTCCACCTGCTGGCTTAGGCCCGCTCCCTGGGGGATCAGGCCCAAGCTGGCAGTCAGACATCCCTCTTGCAGCCTGGGAGTCCTTGGGGGATGTCCACTTACCAGCAGGGAGCAGACCTAAGCTGTAGTCGGACATCCTTAGTGCTGCTGAGGAGGTGGGAGAGGCTCCCGCCATCACCGCTGTGCTGGCAGCCATCAGCCTGGCTTGTGGCTGAGCAGAGCTCCCCCTGTGGGAGCACACTGACCACCAGGGGACAGCTCCTGCATTGAGAGTCTGCCCCCTGGTGGTCAGTGTGGGTCATAGTGACCAGTCATTCCCAGTCATTATGTTGTTAGGGTCAATTTGTATATTACCCTTTTATTATATAGGATAGAGGCCTGGTGCACGGGTGGGGGCTGGCAGGTTTGCCCTGAATGGTGTCCCGGATCAGGGTGGGGTCCTGCTGGGGTGCCTGACCAGCCTAGGTGAGGGGCTGATGGGTGTTTGCAGGCTGATCACACCCCCTTCAGGGTGGGGGTCCCCACTGGGGCGCCTGGCCAGCCTGGGTAAGTGGCTGATGGCTGTTTGCTGGCTGGTCAAGCCCCCTCAGTGGGGACCCTCACCCCATGGAGGTTTGGCCAGCCTGGGTGAGGGGCTGATGGCTGTTTTCAGGTTGGCCACATCCCCTTTAGGGTGGGGGGTCCCCACTGGGGTGCCTGGCCAGTCTGGGTGAGGGGCTGAGGGCCGTTTTCAGGCTGGCCAAGCCCCCCCCAGTGATGGAAGCTCCCAGCCTCTCCTTTTTTTCTTTTTTTAAATTCTGGGATTTATTTACCTTCTATAATTGAAACTTTGTAGCCTTAAGAGGCGCTCAGAGCCGGCCAGGGCAGGTGCGAGGGAAACTTGGCTTCTCCCATCGCCAGGGGCAACCCAAGCTTCCTGCTCATGCCAGCTCCGTGGCCATGGCCAGCTGAAAGCAGGTATCTAGGGTTTATTTACTTTCTATAATTGAAACTTTGTTGCTTGGAGTGGAGCTCAGAGCCACCACGGCAGGCAGGAAGCTTGGCTTCCTCCATCTTTGGGGCAACCAAGCCTCCTGCTTGCTCCAGCTCTGTGGCTGCTGGCCGCCATCTTGGTTGTGTTAATTTGCATATAGTCGCTCTGATTGGCTGGTGGGTGTAGCTTAAGGCATAGTGAAGGTATGGTCAATTTGCATGCTTGTCTTTTATTAGTGTAGATAGTTTAGGTAAATGCTTGGCTATACATATTAAAACCAATATTCCAGTTGAAAGGGGTTCCAATCCAATAACTCTACATATTTATCAGGTTAAAAGAACAGGGCATGCCTGTGACTATGTAACAATAGGTAAGAAAATAGTATTTTTAGTAAAGGACAGGTTCTGAAGCCTAGCAGCTGGTAGTTTTTTGTGCTGTTGAGCCAACTCCCTGCTAATCTACCCAGATTTGGAGGAAATAAACCTATAGACACATCAAGATTTGCCTCTTCTTGCCTGGATGGTGTGGCTCAGTGGTTGAGCATTGACTTATGAACCAGGAGGTCATGGTTTGATTCCTGATCAGGGCACATGCCCAGGTTGTGGGCTCAATCCTCAGTGTGGGGTGTGCAGGAGGCAGCCAGTCAGTGATTCTCTCTCATCATTGGTGTTTCTGTCTTTCTCTTTCTCTCCCTTACTCTGAAATCAATACAAATATATACATAAATATTTGTCCAGATGAGTAGGAGTTTAAAGGGCAGTCCTGTATGGAAGGAACAGTGTGTGGAACTGGAGGGAAACTAGAGATCATGGTGTGTTTGGAGAACTGCAGCTCTTTTGTCATGATTAAAATATATATTGTGAGGCCAGGAGGAGATAGGCATTAGAAGGTAAGAGGCTATTAGGAAGGAAAGATTTCAGAAAGGTCTCCCCGTGGAAGCATATCCAGGCAGCTTTATTTGCCATGTTAAGGTACTTTAAGCTACCTTTTTGTCCAGTAGGTCCAGTCCGATAGTCCATGTGAACCATGTGAGCTGGGTAGACTGTGGTAAAATGGAGCTCAGGACATTCACAGTTCCAGGAAGTAGGTGGTATTCAGCTCTACACTGCTGCTACGTGGAAATTTGTGCCCAGTGTTACCAGAGCTTTGGATTTTTCAAGCAGATTTATACACAAAGTATTTTAATTTTAAATGTTGGAAACAAATTCAAATGTGTGTAACACATGTATAGGCCAAACTAAACATAGACTGGACTGGCCTTTGGTTTCTGATCCTTGTGGAAGTTGAAAGGGGCCATGTGAAATCTTAATAGGATGGCCGATGGGGTCAGTTTTGCTTTTTAGGAGGATTATTCTGGAAGCAATGAACAGAATAAATTGAAGGAAGCCAGGGTAGACTCAAGAAGAGTAATTATGAGGCTCTTGAAATAAAAATTGAGGCACTGGACTTAATACAAAGGTAGCAGGAATAAAGCTGAGGGGCATGTAGGAGAATGGCAAGACTTGGCAACCAAGGAGAAACAAGTACTGTGGAAAAAGGAGTGTAGGGTGACTTATAGTTTTCTAATGTGGATGCCTGGGTAAATGGTCTTTCCAGTCACTGAAATAGGAAATGAGGGGCCGACACTGGTTTATAAAGCAATATCAAGAGTTCTTTTTGCATAGATTTAGTTTTAAGGTATCTGTGGGACATCTAAATGAAAACATAGTCAGTTTGATTAAATCTGAAACTCAGGGAAGAAATCAGATTGACATTACATCAATGAGTGGCTCAAATGCATTCTTTCAGCAAATGTAAATATTTTCCTTTGAGGGGAAGCAGAGTTTGCCACCACAAAATATGCCGTTTGGGGGTATTGATTATTTTAAGCTGGTTATTTTTAAGAAATAGAAGACTCAAGAGGAGCCTTTTATCTCCCTCTTACCTGCCTACAAGAATTCAGGTAGAAAAACTGGCTCCAGGAAGGAAAACCAGCTTAGCGTAATATGAACTAAGTATGGCAGACAGGGAGTAATCTAGCAATGTCTGTGGTTAGACCTCCCTCTGTGCCCCATTGTTTCTGTGTGGCCAGGCAAAAATTTCTTTACAAAATGTTTGCTTTTTCTCATCTATCTGTGAATTGTCTACTTTCACCTTGAAATACCAGATCCCTGCGTCCCTCTTCTTGGTCCAGAATGGCATTTAAACCTCAACTACCCCATTTGTCCTTGGGCCCCATATTCTTATGGAACCCCTGGATATACGTATGAAATAAATTAGGGTTTTTTTTCTCCTGTTAATCTGTCTCATGTCAATTTGATTATTAGACCAACCAGAAGTTCTTCTGGCTACTTTCTCTAAAATTACAACTTCAAATGCTTAAACTCCTTATTTCACCTTCCCTGGTTTATTTTTCTTTGTCTAGTTATCATCTTCTAGTCTACTAAATCATTTACTTATTTTTTCTATGTCCTCTTTATAATGTAAATTCCATGAGATACAGGATTGACTGTTTCATCTACTGTGGTGTCCACAGAGCCAGTAAGAGTGCCTGGTACACCATAAGATCCTAATATTATTTTTCAAATGAGTGACTACAGGGTTAGGGGATCAATAAAAGAGAAACCAGGTCAAGGGAAATTTAATTTCAAGGAGGGAATGGCTAATAATCCCAAATGAACAGAAACATCAAGTAAGATAAGGGCAAATATCTTGTATTTAGCCAGCAAGATGCTACTAGTAAGCTTAGTGAGAGCAGAAAGGGTGGAGGTTGTTGCACTACAATAACAGGATCAGGAAGAGAGGTGAGGAAATAGAAATATGACTTGCATACCTTGCTTGTGAAGCTGGTACATTAGGGCAATAGCTGGAGAGTTGCAGAGTAGAACAAGAGGACATGAGAGATGTGAGGTCTTAATGTTTCTTACTCTAACAAGATTGGTCTCTCAACTTTGATTGTGCTGGACTGTATAATTGCCCATATTCTTTAACTTTTTACCATGGTAAGGTGATGTGGGATGGGATTTTCTAGTGCTTTCAGGGCCCATGTCACTCCTGTCTCTTGCTAAGTATTTCAGAAATATGTCCCTAAGTCCCAGGCATTTTAAGGCTCAATTCTAGTCAATACGGTATTTTAATTGTTCTCTGCTTTCATCAGCATATGAATATCATCTATATGTATAAAATGAAGGATAATATGCAAAGTGTCCCCTCAGGAGTTCAACCGGGAGACCGGAAGTTCGATCGCTCGCTATGACGTGCACTGACCACCAGGGGGCAGAGTGTAACAGGGCAGGCAACCTGCGGGGGTGGCGGGGCACTGAGGGAGTGAGGGGAGGAAGAGATGGGGAGGTGGGGAACATGATGGCCCTGATGGTCGGCCAGGCCTAGGGACCCTACCTGTGCGCGAATTTCATGCACTGGGCCTCTAGCCATCTCAATAAAATTGTTAGCCTCTTAAACTCATTCTTATGCTCTTTCAGGATTTTCCCTGGTCAGGACTTGGTGAATTGCCTCTAGAGCTTTTCCTTGAACTGAAGAACTTAAGTTGGGTTGATTAAGAGCCTAAATTAAAAATAAAATAAAATCCATTACTTACTGACAATTGCTTTTCAATCTCTTATGTCAGAGTACTTTCCCACCTCCCAGATTGGTCATTAAAAGTCATTTTCTAACCTTGAAAAACCAAGAGGCATATTAAAATAAGATCAGGCTGCTTTTATTATCTACGATATTTTCATTGCAGAGTTTAACTGACATGTTTTTTTTTTGCTTATTCTTTTAATTTTTATGTCTAATACCCCATCTGCATGTGCTATGCTGTACTGCTTGATAATATGACTCTAGATAATAGCAATCCTTAACATCACTAACATATCCTCAAAGGAAATTTTAAAAAAATTGCTCTCTAAGGAATAGAGGGGAACCCAAGGAGGAATTCAATCTTTGTTAAGAATCAGCATGTATTTTTCTCCAAAGAAAGAAAGGAGAAAATAAATAAAAGGTAGAAAACTAGACCTCAGAATTATAGTTTCATGCTGCTGTGTAAAATGAACCCCATATGGTAGAAGAAAGCCTGTCAGTAATCCTATGGAGCAGATGGATTTTGTTCTTTCAAGTGGAAAAAGAACCTGCATCTTTATTCCTAAAATATCTTGAAGTGGAAGTAAGCAAAGTTTATTTCTACCCTTATCATTTTCTATTTCAGACTGATATTTCTAACAATCACTAGAAATCAGCAGGAAACTCTTAAAGAAATTAGCATTAAAAGGCAAACCTCTGTCATCCACTCCATAGGAAACACTTAATTGTTTGTTGTTTTGAAAGTGCATTTAACTCTTCATTTTCTCTTATTAATTTCTGTGTTGTTGTTTTTTTGACTAATTTAATTTTTAAAATTGATTTTTAGAGAGAGAGGGGGAGGGAGAGAAGGAGGAAAGGAGGGAGGGAGCAAGGGAGGAAGGAAGAAAATAAGGGAAGAGAGAGAGAGAGAGAGAGAGAGAGAGAGAGAGAGAGAGAGAGAGAGAGAGTTGTTGTTCTACTCATTGATTCTTGTAAATGCTCTGATTGGGGATTGGACCCACAACCTTGGTGTACAGGGATGATGCTCTAATCAACTGAGCTACCTAGCCAAAGTTAAATTTTTTAAAAATTTAATTTCTTATCATATAATGAAAAACAATAAACTCTTGCTTCACCCTGCCTATTCTCCAACCAACACCAGAGGCAAACCCTTTGGATAATTCCTTTTTATCTTTTGGTGATTACTCCAGTAAACCAAAAAAATGTGATTACATTTTTGTTTTTACTTTATCAATAGATGGTTATCAATTTAGATAAAAATGTAAAATAGATAATGTTGAAGACTCTCCACTGTGAATGATAGAGCTTTGGTTTCACTGGCCTTCTGGTCTTGCCCCCTCTTCCTCCTGTCTGTGTCCAATGGTTATATTTCTCGAAGTTCCTCTCCTTAACTTTGTAACTTCAATCAGCAACTTCAATCCCCTGTTTCTTGTTTATTACCTTCCATAGTGTGTCCTGGAGCCCCAGTTATATAAGATGAAAACATCAGCATCCTCCTTTTGTCTGATTTTCTTCTCTCCTCTTTGATCTACTTGATATAAAGTAGGGTTCTGCTTTTGTGCTATCAAGGTTACTAAAATTTGCTTTCTGTTTAGAACCTACACCTAAGTCTTTTGTGTTTTGTCCCCATATTAATTCTAATGCTGGACAATGACACAGAAAAGAATATTATTATAACAATATAAATAAAATTCAGTTTATGTCTAGAGGATGCTAAGATTACATTTCTTCTCCTCTTGCAAAGTTGTGGTCCAAATTATTTAAAATAATACTGCATTTTAATTTCATTTTTAATCTGGACATTGATATTTTTTGTAATGCCTCCCCCCACGCCCCCTCCCTTCCTCCCTCCCTCCTCATTTTTCCTGTGTTTCTAAATTTTCTTTTCCCCTTACATTTGCCTTCGTCATATGCTTAATTTTTTCTGGCTGCCCTCTTTTTCCCTAGATCCTTCCTCTCGGAACCCTATTTCCTCTCCAAAATAGACGAGTGGCTCTCTGGCCTCGTCACTGGGGGACTTTCCTTCCCTAGTTTTATCATCTAGTATTCTCTATATTTTCGTTCCCTGCTTTACTCTCTTCTTTGGCTATAGTTAATCCTCAAGACACTTTTTAAAGAAAGATGGATTGAAGGAAACTTTTGGAGTCTGTTCTAACTATGGCTATTAAATATCATGACACTTGATTATTGAATTGACTTGGTATAGGACAGTGGTCGGCAAACTCATTAGTCAACAGAGCCAAATATCAACAGTACTTCTTTAAAATAGACTCGCCCAGGCCAAAAACCAACTTCTGCGCATGGGCCACGAAGTTTCAATTGCACTGTACGTGCGGGCATACATGGTATTTTGTGGAAGAGCCACACTTAAGGGGCCAGAGAGCTGCATGTGGCTCGTGAGCCCCAGTTTGCTGACCACGAGTATAGGATTATTTTAGCAGAAAATACTTTTTTTCTCAAAAGTTTGAAAGTATTGTCTTAACTTTTCTCTATCATATTGTATTGGTGACAATACAATTACATATTAATGCCTCTCTACTTCTTGTTACTGGAGATAACTTGTATTTCTTCACTGATCCAGCTCCTAGGGCATTGGAAACTAAAGAGAAAATGAACAAATGGGACTACATCAAAATAAAAAGCTTCTGCACAGCAAAAGAAACCATCAACAAAACAACAAGAAAGCCCACTGCATGGGAGAACATATTTGCCAATGTTATCACCGATAAGGGTTTAATCTCCAACATTTATAGGGAACTCATATATCTTAACAAAAGGAAGATAAACAATCCAATAAAAAAATGGGCAAAGGACCTAAATAGACACTTTCAAAAGAGAACATTCAGAAAGCCAAGAGACATATGAAAACATGCTCAAAGTCACTAATCATCTGAGAGATGCAAATAAAAACAACAATGAGGTATTATCTCACACCTGTCAGAATGGCTATCATCAACAAATCAACAAATGACAAGATCTGGAGAGGATATGGAGAAAAGGGAACACTCATGCACTGCTGGTGGGAATGCAGACTGGTGCAGCCACTATGGAAGACAGTATGGAGTTTCCTCAAAAAGTTGAAAATGGAACTCCCATTTGACCCAGTGATCCCACTTCTAGGAATATATCCCAAGAAACCATAAACACCACTCAGAAAGGATATATTCATCCCTATGTTCATAGCAGCACAATTTACCATAGCGAAGATCTGGAAACAGCCTAAGTGCCCATCAGCAGATGAATGGATTAGAAAACTGTGGTACATCTACACAATGGAATACTATGCTGCTATAAAAAAGAAGGAACTCTTACCATTTGCAACAGCATGATGGAACTGGAGAGCATTATGCTAAGTGAAATAAGCCAGTCAATGAAAGAAAAATACCACATGATCTCACTCATTTATGGATAATAAAGACCATTATAAACTGATGAACAAAAATAGTTTCAGAGGCAGAGCAGCATCGAACAGACTATCAAACTACAGCGGGAAGGCTAGGGAGGGTTGGGGGGCAGGAAGGGGGGGGGGGTAAGAGATCAACCGAAGGACTTGTATGCATGCATATAAACATAACCAATGGATATAAGACACTGGAGGGTAGGGGAGGCTGGGGGAATACCAAGGGGGGGGAAAAGAAGGAGACATATGTAAATGTAATATTCTTTGCAATACTTTAAGCAATAAAAAAAGCTTAAAAAGTTTGAAAGTATTGTCTTAACTTTTCTCTATCATATTGTTTTGGTGACAAGAAATATTAATGCGCCTCTACTTCTTGTTACTGGAGATAACTTGTATTTTCTTTGAAATTTTTACTTTATTATTAATGGTCTGAAATTTCTTTAATCTATATCTATATCTATCTATATCTATATCTATATCTATATCTATATCTATATCTATATCTATATCTATACCTATATATCTAATCTATATCATCTATATCTATCTATCTAACTATCTATCTATCTATCTATCTATCTATCTATCTACCTATCTATCTATCTATATAAAACCTAAGCGACCGTTTGATTGTTTGACTGTTTGACTGGAAGCTATGATGCACACTGACCACCACGGTGCAGATGCTCAATGCACAGGCATGGAAACATGGAACAGACTGATGAATCTCAGAGGGAACAGGGGAAAGAGGAGTGGGGGAAGAGATTATCCAAAGATCTTATATGCATACTAGAGGCCCAGTGCACAGATTTGTGGACTGGTGGAGTCCCTGAGCCTGGCCTGCAGGGATCAGGCCAAAACCAGCAGTCCAACATCCCCTGAGGGATCTTGGATTTTGAGAGGGCACAGGCCAGGCTGAGGGACGAATCTGTGCACCAGGCCTCTAGTACATATATAATCTTCCATTTCTTTTCAGAGGCTGTTTTAATGTGAAGATGCTTACCTTCGTCACTGCTGGGATACCCCTTTTCTGTCATTCTTTGGAAAATATCTCCCCTTCATTTTGTGTTCTCTCTGGGACTTCCCTTAGTTTTGGGAACTTCTTGCCAAATCCTGTATTTGTTTTTTTCATGTTACTAGTCACTGTCTTTTTGCTATGTGTCTTGGAAATTTCTTGGATTCTATTTTATAGTCTTTGTTTTGAAATTTTGTGTAATCGTATGCAACTTAATGGTATCCAGGAATTATAATCAGATGAATGTTAAAGAGGATAATAACACCAGTGACCACCTTCTCATCTCTCTCCCTTTACAAACTGGCCTAACTCTCTCTCAAAACTTAGTGCCACTTGCAGAAACGGTAAAATGGATCTACTTTGAGAGAAAAGAAAAAAGTCTTTGAAGAAATTTGAACTTTGATACTTTAAGTATTTTTCTCAGAAGAGAGAGCATCCCCAACCAAGTGATTATTTAAAAGCAGAAGAAACAGAAATAACTTTGTCAATTTTTTATCGAAAATGAGGCTTGAGAACAAAGTGAACTCAGATTTAGAAATAAACATAACTATAGTACTTCTTTTGTACATCTGACACTCAGTGAATAAATTTTGACTCCATTATAATGACTTTGAGTATTTGAATATTTCCAAAAATTTACATATTTTTAAGGTGAGAGTAAATTAGAGTCTTTGGAGATGAGACCCAGACAGCAGTAACTTTTCAGGCTCCCCGATGAGTGAGTCCAATGTGCAACCAGGTTTGAGAAGTAGTGAGCTTGCATTATGGCAGAGGGAGACTCTGTGAAGTGGTTTTGTTTGCAGTATACTGCTCACTAGATATAATTTCTCTAAGCCTATTCAAACCTTTGAGGGCAGAAAATAAACCTTGATTTTAAATAGCTTTGCCAAAACCCCTTTGCATGAAATGTTACTTGTAGGCTAGGTGAGTTAGATGTTTGAGGATAAACAACTGTACCAAGTTGATTGAAGAGCAATCCCAAATTTTCAGTTTGGGATTGAAGAGCAATGGGGTTAGTAATGGGGGGGGGGGGATCTTAATATATAAAAGCCTAAGCAACTGTGACGGCCGGTTGACTGGTTGCTATGACACGCACTGACCACCAGGGGGAAAATACTAAACTGCCCCCTGGTGGTCAGTGCACTCTCACAGCCAACCTCCTGTGGCTGGCCAACCTCCTGTGGCCCCTCCCCCTGAACTGGGCGAGATGACCTCTCTCAGCCCTGATCACTGGCCAGGCCGAGGGACCCCACCCATGCACAAATTCGTGCACCAGGCCTCTAGTGGAGTAATAGTTTGATAAAGTTTTCCTGGAGGTCCAGTAAAGCTGTAACTTATATCTTTGCTTTGGAGGATAAAATTAAAATTTAAACACACTGGCATGAGGGAGCAGTAAGTGGTATTGAAACACTGTATTGAAAGTGACTGATGTGTTGGGCAGAGGTGAAATAAAGGGTTAATAGGGCAGTGATTTTTAGGGATCCTATCTTTCTGTCCCCTTTCTACTAAGCATCTTACTTTATATGGGTTGGCAGGCTTAGGGAACTCTTTCTACTTTGGATTCTTTTTTTAAATGCATGAATAGTTTAGGGTCATGTGCTCTAAGCTTAATTCCCTTTTCTTGCTGCTGATCTTAGAGGGTACCTGCTGATGGAGAAAGCCTTCTTCCAGAATTCTCTGTGGTCCTTATTAATAAGCCATGGGCCAGGAGCGGTTTTAACAGCTATCACTCACTCAGATCCTGGTATATGTGCTGTGCTATCTGATTCCTGTAGCTTTCTCTTTACTTATGCACTGTTACCAACGACCTATGGATGATTCTCCAAGGGTGTCTTCTGAGTCCATTCCCAGCTTCTAGGCAGGAAAATATTTTTATACAGAAGTAATGATATCCTTGTGTGTAAAGGCAATTTGCATTGTAGTTTACAATTTAGAAACAATCTTAATGTTGTATTTCTGGTCAAATTAACATAGAAAGAATTCTCATTTTTAGATCTTGTAGATCATTTGAAAAAGTAACTGACAATACTATTTTAGTTCTTTTTTTTGTAGAGTAAGTTCTTGGCTTTCAAAATTATTGGCAGCATCTCTGTTTGCAAGAGACTATAAGGAAAACCCTAAGGAAAAATATGGAGATATCTGATTACATAAAACAAATATTTATGGCGGCAAAAGATTCCACAAACAAAATCAAAAGACAAAACCTAGACTGGAAAAAATAACAAAGTTGTTATTATTTTTAACATACAAAAAACATAAAGAAATGTGAGGAAGGAGACCCATCAAGCTGATAATTAGTTTCTCCACGGAGATGGAAATTGGGGATGGTGGTGGCATGAGGCTGGAGGCCAAAGATGATGGAAAATTACCTTATACGTATTTGGACTTTTATTATAATGAATGCGTAGTACTTTTGTAATAAAAACTTAAAAACTGTAACATGTTAAAATAGAAGTTTCAAATGTAGTATTAAGATATGATACAGCCTGGCCATGGTGGCTCAGTGGTTGAGCATTGACCTATGAACCAGGAGCTCACAGTTTGATTCCTGGTCAGGGTATATGCCCAGGTTGTGGGCTCGATCCCCAGTAGGGGGTGTGCAGGAGGCAGCCGATGGATGATTCTCTCTCATCTATAATAATAAAAGCATAATATGGTAATTGGACCCATGTCCTTCCGGATGTCCTTCCGGGCATCCTTCCTTCTTGTCAAAGCCACAGTGGGGGGGGGGGGGCGCCTGAAACAGAGGCGGCAGAGGCCCTTGGCTGTGGTGGCGGTGGGTGGGGGCCGAGACCAAGGCCCTTGCACGAATTTTGTGCATCGGGCCTCTAGTCATTGATGTTTCTGTCTCTCTCTCCCTCTCCTATCCTCTCTGAGATCAATAAAAATATATATTTAAAAAAAAATTTTAAAGATATGATGCATATCAGAGTCCAAAAGTAATTTAGAATATAGACTATGATGCAAAAATTTCAAGTAGATGTCTAGAAACGTAATAGATTACTTGAAAGCAACTTAAATGGTTGGAATGATGGATTTAGGGGAGATTTGAAGATTTCTTTGGAGAGAACTTCACTGGGGGTAGAGAATGTCCGTCCTGCAAATCAAGTAGAAAGGGGGACTTCAGTGTGTGTGACCTTCCCGCCTTTTTATTAGAGCTCCTTAAATGTGTGTGCCTGGGGATTCTCATGGGCAAGAGAGGAGGCCTCTTTGGAGGCCAAGCAAAGAGTTCCTGCTCTCCTGGACTGCGTGGGTGAAGGATGGGCAATGGAACTCCAGCAGGAAGCGTTCCATGGGGTGAACTGCGGGAAACTGAGGACTGGTAGGTGGGAAGCAAGACTGGAATTCATCAACAGCTTTACAGGATTTTCCGTTGGATAATTTTCCCAGCGAGTAAGAATTAGCATTAAACAGGATGCTCAGATTTTTGGAAAATCAAGCCTTCTTACATTTTATTTTATTTTATTTTTTTATTTTTTTTTTTTTTTTTTTTTTTTTTAATTTTTTTATTGCTTAAAGTATTACAAAGGGTATTACATATGTGTCCATTTTATCCCCCCGCCCTAGACAGTCCCCCAGCCTTCCCTATCCCCCAGTGTCTTATGTCCATTGGTTATGCTTATACGCATGCATACAAGTCCTTTAGTTGATCTCTTACCCCCCTACCTCCTGCCCCCCAACCCTCCCCGGCCTTCCCACTGCAGTTTGACAATCTGTTTGAGGCAGCTCTGCCTCTGAATCTATTATTGTTCAAAAGTTTATAATGGTCTCTATTATCCATGAATGAGTGAGATCATGTGGTATTTTTCCTTCATTGACTGGCTTATTTCACTTAGCATAATGCTCTCCAGTTCCATCCATGACGTTGCAAATGGTAAGAGTTCCTTCCTTTTTAGAGCAGCATAGTATTCCATCGTGTAGATGTACCACAGTTTTCTAATCCATTCATCTACTGATGGGCACTTAGGCTGTTTCCAAATCTTAGCTATGGTGAATTGTGCTGCTATGAACATAGGGGTGCATATATCTTTTCTGATTGGTGTTTCTGGTTTCTTGGGATATATTCCTAGAAGTGGGATCACAGGGTCAAATGGGAGTTCCATTTTCAGTTTTTTAAGGAAACTCCATACTGTCTTCCATAGTGGCTGCACCAGTCTGCATTCCCACCAGCAGTGCACAAGTGTTCCTTTTTCTCCACATCCTCTCCAGCACTTGTCGTTTGCTGATTTGTTGATGATAGCCAGTCTGACAGGTGTGAGATGGTACCTCATTGTTGTTTTGATTTGCATCTCTCGGATGATTAGTGACTTTGAGCATGTTTTCATATGTCTCTTGGCTTTCTGAATGTCCTCTTTTGAAAGGTGTCTATTTAGGTCCTTTGCCCATTTTTTGATTGGATTGTTTATCTTCCTTTTGTTAAGTTGTATGAGTTCCCTATAGATTTTGGAGATTAGGCCCTTATCAGATATGACATTGGCAAATATGTTTTCCCACACAGTGGGTTTTCTCGTTGTTTTGTTGATGGTTTCTTTTGCTGTGCAGAAGCTTTTTATTTTGATGTAGTCCCATTTGTTCATTTTCTCTTTAGTTTCAAGTGCCCTAGGAGCTGTATCAGTGAAGAAATTGCTTCGGCATATGTCTGAGATTTTGTAGCCTTTGGATTCTTCTAGAATTTTTATGGTTTCCTGTCGTACATTTAAGTCCTTTATCCATTTTGAGTTTATTTTGGTGTATGGTGTAAGTTGGTGGTCTAGTTTCATTTTCTTGCATATATCTGTCCAATTTTCCCAACACCATTTATTGAAGAGACTATCTTGGCTCCATTGAATGTTCTTGCCTCCTTTGTCAAATATTAATTGAGCATACTGGTTCGGGCCGATTTCTGGGCTCTCTATTCTATTCCATTGATCTATATGCCTATTCTTGTGCCAGTACCAGGCAGTTTTGAGAACAGTGGCTTTGTAATACAACTTGATATCTGGTATTGAGATCCCACCTACTTTGTTCTTTTTCAGGATTGCTGCAGCTATTCGGGGTCTTTTTTTATTCCAGATGAATTTTTGGAGAGTTCGTTCTAGATCTCTGAAGTATGCCGTTGGTATTTTAATGGGAAGTGCATTGAATTTATAGATTGCTTTGGGTAGTATGGACATTTTAATGATGTTGATTCTACCAATCCAGGAACACGGTATGTTCTTCCATCTGTTTATGTCTTCCTCTATATCTTTTTTCAACGTCCTGTAGTTTTCTGAGTAGAGGTCTTTTACCTCTTTAGTTAAGATTATTCCTAGGTAGCTTAGTTTTTTTGGTGCGATGGTAAACGGGATTGTTTTTATAATCTCTCTTTCTGAAAGTTCACTATTGGTGTATAGAAATGCCTCAGATTTCTTGGGGTTAATTTTGTATCCTGCTACATTGCCAAATTCATGTATTAAGTCTAGTAGCTTTTTGATGGAGTCTCTAGGGTTTTGTATGTATAATATCATGTCGTCTGCAAATAAGGACAGTTTTACTTCCTCTTTTCCAATTTGGATGCCTTTTATTTCTTCTTCTTGCCGAATTGCAATGGCTAACACTTCCAGTACTATGTTGAACAGGAGTGGTGAGAGGGGGCATCCCTGTCTTGTTCCTGTTCTTAGGGGAAATGGTGTAAGTTTTTGTCCATTGAGAATGATGTTGGCTGTGGGCCTGTCATATATGGCTTTTATTATGTTGAGGTATGATCCTCCTACTCCCACCTTGCTGAGAGTTTTTATCAAAAATGGGTGTTGAATTTTGTCAAATGCTTTTTCTGCATCAATTGATATGACCATGTGGTTTTTTTCTTTCAATTTGTTTATGTGATGTATCACGTTTATTGATTTGCGGATATTGTACCATCCTTGCATCCCTGGGATAAATCCTACTTGGTCATGGTGTATGATCTTTCTGATGTACTGCTGGATCCGATTTGCTAAGATTTTGTTGAGGATTTTGGCATCTATGTTCATGAGGGATATTGGCCTGTAATTCTCTTTCATTGTGTTGTCTTTACCTGGTTTTGGTATTAGGGTGATGCTGGCTTCATAGAATGAGCTTGGAAGTGTTCCTTCCTCTTGAATTTTTTGTAGTAGTCTAAGGAGGATAGGTTTTAGTTCTTCCTTGAATGTTTGGTAAAACTCCCCTGTGAAGCCGTCTGGTCCTGGGCTTTTGTTTGCTGGAAGCTTTTTGATGACTGCTTCAATTTCTTCCATAGTTATTGGCCTGTTGAGATTTTTAGATTCTTCCTGATTGAGTTTTGGAATGTTGTATTTTTCTAGGAATTTGTCCATTTCCTCCAGGTTGTCTAGTTTGTTGGAGTAGAGCTGTCCATAGTATTTTTTAACAATCATTTGTATTTCTGTGGGGTCTGTTGTTATTTCACCTCTTTCATTTCTGATTTTGTTTATTTGGGTCCTCTCTCTTTGCTTCTTGGTGAGTCTGGCTAGAGGTTTGTCAATCTTGTTTATCCTTTCGAAGAACCAGCTCTTGGTTTCATTGATTTTCTGTATTATTTTTTTGGTCTCTATGTTATTTATTTCTGCTCTAATCCTTATTATCTCCTTCCTTCTGCTCACTCTGGGGTTTTCTTGTTGCTCTCTTTCTAATTCTTTGAGTTGTAGAGTTAGCTGATTTACTACCATTTTTTCTTGTTTTTTGAGATAGGCCTGTAGAGCTATAAACTTCCCTCTCAGGACTGCTTTCATTGTGTCCCATAGGTTTTGGATTGTTGTGTTTTCATTGTCATTAGTTTCCAGGATGTTTTGAATTTCTTCTTTGATTTCATTGGTAACCCAATCAATATTTAATAGCATGCTATTCAGCTTCCAGGTGTTTGAGTATTTTGGGTTGTTTTTATTGCAGTTTATTTCTAATATTATGCCATCGTGGTCTGCGAAGACGCTTTTTATGATTTCAATCTTCTTGAATTTGGGGATACTTTGCTTGTGACCCAATATATGGTCTATTTTTGAATATGTGTCATGAGCACTTGAGTAGAATGTATATTCCGTGGCACTGGGGTGAAGTGTTCTGAAGATGTCTATTAAGTCCATCTGATCTAGTGAGTCATTTAGTATTGCTGTATCTTTGCTGATTGTTTGTCTAGAGGACTTATCCAGTGATGACAGTGGTGTATTAAAGTCCCCTACTATGATTGTATTGTTGTCGATCTCTCCTTTGATATCTTCCAGAAGATTTTTTATGTATTTGGGTGCTCCTGCATTGGGTGCATATATGTTTATCAGGGTTATATCTTCTTGTTGTATTGATCCTTTTAGTATTATGAAGTGGCCTTCCGTATCTCTTGTTATGGCCTTCACTTTGAGGTCTATTTTGTCCGATATAAGTATTGCTACCCCAGCTTCCTTTGGGGATTTCTTTGTCTACCCATGTTTGATCTCACTGACGTATATAGATATTGAGTCGTTCAGTGGCTGCTCCCTAGGTGGCAGTGGCTCCTCGGGCTGTGGTTGCTCCTTGGGCGGTTGTGGTAGCAGCTGCTCCTCTGTTGTTAGCGGGTCTTCTGATGGGTGCTGTTCACAGCTGTTGTGGCTCTTCTGGCTGGTGGAGGGAGGCTTCACCCACAGCAGCTGTTCCTCAGACAGAGCGTGTGGAGATCAGGAGGCCGCTGTTGCTTGGATCTGCTTTCTGTGGGGAGAAGCCGAGTTCCTCTGAGTTCACGTAGTCACGCTGCTTGAGAGCCGTTGTTGCCAGGTTAGTAGCTGGTCTCTGGATGCCGGCGACAGTCACCCAAGATGGCACGGTATCCGCGGCTGTGCCGGCGCACCTGGAGAGGTTTCTATTTTATTTTATTTTTTTTTTTAAATATATTTTATTGATTTTTAACAGAGAGGAAGGGAGTGGGATAGAGAGTTAGAAACATTGATGAGAGAGAAACATCGATCAGCTGCTTCCTGCACACCCCCTACTGGGGATGTGCCCGCAGCCAAGGTACATGCCCTTGACGGGAATTGAACCTGGGACCTTTCAGTCCGCAGGCCAATGCTCTATCCACTGAGCCAAACCGGTTAGGGCAAGCCTTCTTACATTTTAAATGACATAAGAACTTCCTTGCTGCTCTTTCTCTCTTCCTCAGCAGCAACCATAACCATGGCCATGGGTCAGAAACCATGGCCAGCAGCCTGGGCTGAGAAAGAGATATTAATTTCAAAACTAGTTTGGTGTTTCGATCCTTATCTGGGATTAGAGCATTTTGTAAATGCAGTGAGACTATGTTGCCAATTTGAACTTTCTATTATTTACCAGTGACTTTAAAACAGGGAGCCCAGTGGAGAAATAACCCACTAAGTAGGTGTAACTGGAAAATAGATAGAAATTAGTCATTTAATTGAGTCTCCCGTCCAAAAGTAATTAAGATGGGGCTGACTATATATTCCTTTAATCTGCTTAGCTTATTATTTGAAATCTTGCTGACAGAAAACAATACTGGTACATATTTATTAATGAACTACTCGTGGTCATGAACTATAGTCTATTTCTGAGATTTTTAATTTGTTTTGATATTGGATAATCATTTAAGAGCTACTAAGTAATAACAGACATATCACTGAGCTGCAAGACGTGGGATTTCCATGCCGAGGTTAAAAGCCAATGATGATAGAAAGGTGTGATCCCGAGTACTGTCTCATGGGTGATACACATGAGTCCATACCTGCTCTTTCCTCTCTCCCTCTTGTGTTGAGTTTGGGAAACTGTCAGCATCTTCCACTGAAGCCACTGGTTCTATTGCTATACCTGGAGGGGAGAGGAAACTCAGAACTTTATTCCCCTTTGGGTTTCACAGAAGGGGGGGGAAGTAATGCAGGAAGAACTGGGGAGAAGACCTGGGTTGCGTGGCACCTGGAACGTGGGGAACTTGACTGTCTGAAACGAATGTCCTCCTCCTTCATTCTTTTAAATTCCAAGGACCAATTATTTCTGTAATGAGGTCAGTGCAGTACCAGAGGGCGCCTCTCTGCTTTCCCCAGTGATGCAGCTTCCTTCTGGAATCGTCAACTTTTATTTGCTTGGCGATTGCAAATAACTGGGAAGACAGACACAACACTCCATACTCATACCCTGGGACTCCCACAGGGACCTGTGCGCAGCACCTTTATGAACCCTGCCTCCCTTTCCCCACCGCTGCATCACTTCTTATAGAGAAAAGAACAATATTCTTCCCACCAGGGATTACCAGTTGTTGCTTTAGATTGTATGTGATATTTTTGTCCTTTGGTCTCCATGGCAGCCAGCACTGACGCAGAGCCTCTCATCACCAAAAATTCCTTTGTTTATAGCAGAAACTTTTTTATTGAAAAACTAAAACCTTTTCCAGAACAATTCAATATTTCAATAGAATCATGGGATTAAAATAGAGCTATAAAACGACTCTACCACAATGCTGCTATAAATTATAAGTAATATATTAGTATTGATTAGTTTTTTTTCTCTACCTAGTTTTAAAGTTCAGGTTGATTCCCTTTATAGAACAGTATTGAATTGGAGAATGAGAAAAAAGCACTCTTGCCTGCCGTTTGAGAACAGCATCCGAATTGGGTTTCGTGCACTGGAGGGAGAAGCCTCTGTTGCTTGACTGCACATGTTGGCATTAGAGAATTACGGAGAACTGGGGTCAGAGAGTTTCTTTAGAGAAGAGTTTCTTTAGAGATCATCTCTTCAACCCTGTAGGTTCGCAGATAGAAACACCAAGCCCAGAAACACCAAGAGATCTTGTCCAGTGAACTGTGAAACAGGTTCAGGATTCAAGCCTCCCAACTTTCAGTATTGAAACAACTTCCACTATGGCCTCCGCTGCTGCCTGACCTTTTGGAGAATGTCCTAGCGGAGCACACCTGTGCTATTGTAGTCACCAGGTACTTCCCAGCTTCTTTTAGTTAAATGGAGCTTGAGTCATGTTTGTGTTGGTGTTCAGTGCTATGTGCTGTCATGTTCAGGAGCAAATGACAGTGCCGTTTTATTTGATACAATTCCTTTCTGAATTATAAAACGTTGCAGGCTTTCTCCTGTGTGTTTGATTGCTTGCTGGGTAGGTTAACAGACTCAGCTTTGGCCTTATTTAAGCCAGTTAGTTCATTTCTTTATTTAAAGGTCTGGTGAAATTGGTTTTATTATTTGATGGAGCAGTCATATAATTTTGGATTTGTTAACAAACTCGAATACAAAGACCTTTGCCATTCTGCCTAGACATATGCAAGAAACACTGGTCTATCTATAACATCCTTTGTGTATGTGATCAGGGTAGGGGAGTAGGCAGAAACCTAGGTTTGAATCCTTGCTTTGTTGTTGCTGATGACTTTGAATAAGTTACTTTAGGTTTCTGAGCCTTAGGTTTCTTTTCTATGTAAGAGATAATCCTATTTCAGTGGTTTATGGTGAGGATTAAAAGAGCACCAGATGCTAAGAGCCAATCACAGTTACTAGTGTTAGTAGGTGCTGACAGTACTAGTTTTCTACTCCCCTCTGATTATCCTGTCCAAAAAATTGAACCAAGGCTTGTCTTCTCAATGGCAAAACTTGACTATGTAAGTATTTACTTGTTTGTGTAACAATACTCATTTTTGGGATTCACATGATCAATTTCTTATTATTTTGGTACTTGGTACATTTATTGGATGATTGGCTTTTTTTTTCCTAGGCATCTTGTAGAAATGATGAATCCTGTACCATTTACTCTTTTTATAAAAAATATGTTATTATTGATTTTAGAGAGAGAGGAAGGTGGAGGGAGGGAGGGAGAGTGAGAGAGAGAGAAACATCAATGTGTGAGAGAAACATTGATTGGCTGCCTCCCTTATGCACCCTGACTCGGGAGCAAACCCATAATCTGGGTATGTGACCTGACTGGAAATCCAACTGGTGACCTGGGATCAAACTGAAGACCTTTTAGTGCACAGGACGACACTCAACCAACTGCGATGCACCAGCCCCAGCTGTACCATTTACTCTTATATTTGGATTCCATTAACATGAATGTTCACCATTGAAGCAACCCAAAGATTTTATTAGATGTAGAGTTTTTCAGAGATTAATCACTAATGGTTATGTACTTAGCGGAGAGCTTTATGGTGGAACTCTACTTTTTAAATTATAGTTTTAACAAGAGCAAATATGGCACACACTGTTGGTTACTCACCCAACAGCACGAAGAGTTGAATCTTGTTTGAATGGTAATATGGCAGCCCCATGCCTCTTTGCCAGCGACTATCTGAGGTGAGGGCATGTGATCCTGTGTTAGACAGTACTCAGCCAGAAGAAGCCTACTAAGTGTTTCTGAGAATGATTTCCCTCCTCTTGTTCCCGATAAAGGCATAAGCTGTACAAGGACAAGCCCGCTCGCCCTGGCCTTGTCCCACCTGCCTGGGATGCTGTCCTTTGAGGACACTTTCTTGCTATGTGGAGTAGCCAGTTGCCCTCACAGGGCAACAGCCAACAAATGAAAGAAACAGAGCAGGAAGAGAGAAAGAGCCAGTATTCCCTTAAGCCAAGGAATTGCCTCCAGAACCAACAACCTCCAGGTTTCTCATAAACAATAAAGGTACTTATGTAATTCCAGCCAGCTTTGCTCAGTGTGCTCTCTCTTGATGGCAAAAGCCATACAAACTAACTGCATACAGTATGAGTGATAGAAATGTGTTTACATAAGGTGCCAGGAATTCAATGCCAGCAGGCATTTGTTAAGCTTTCATCAGCCTTGGTAAACATTTTGGAAAGTCCACTAATGTTTTCCACTGGTCTGTCCTTGACTCAGGCCACACAATTATGCTCTTCATGTTTGAGTAAAAGCTGGTATTCAAATAGATGCTTTCTATTTTTGGAATTGCTGCTAGATCTCATTTGTAAACATGTTTAAATGATAATAAACCCTGAAGTAATACAGTTGCTGCAGACATTTGGTAACTTTTCTATCATATGTACATGAGAGATATTTTAATGTATATGTGTTCTCTTCAACAGCAATACTGAGGGATATAATTGTCTTGTAAAAATGAAAAAAAGCAAATTTCTGTTAATTATACTTTTCCCCCACCTATAATTTTTATTAACTATTGACATAGAAACTCAAGATTACTTAAAAGTTCATATTTCATCTTGAAAGGGAGACTTTTATAGTAAAATAGCTGAATGAAAGTAGCAACATATTACAAATGTTTTTCCTTTAAAAATAACCTATAAACCTGTAGCCAGGCTAACCAAGGGAAAAAAAAGAAAGAAAACACAAATAATAATATCAGAAATGAAAGCAGCCCATTATTGCTAGTCCCATTGACATTAAAATAATTTTATGAGCAACTCTAGGCCCACAGGATTGATGACTTAGATTAAATAAACCAGATCCTTAAAAATAACAAAAAATTAGTACAAATAAAAGTGTCTTGAATATCCATATCTCTTCAGAATGCAATAGTTTGTCCTGACTTCATGCCTAACCTGCAAGGGTTGTCATGGCACCCATTTGTGTTAATATAACATTTCAATTTGTAAAGTGAACAGAATAGGCCTCATGTAATTTATTTCCTTTGTAGCTTTTCTTGCTTGTGCTAGACAGAGTGTTGCATAATTTGAAGCAATTAAAAAGATGAGGTTACAAATGGAGAAATCTGCAAGATGTACTGTTTACATGAAAAAAGCAAACTGAGGAACTGTATATATTTATTATTTCATTTGCACACTTTCAAGGGAATTTATACATGGAAAGAAAAATACTGAAAGAATATATGACAAACTTAATTCAAGATTACATTTGAGGAGGGCAGTGAGGTCTAGGGTAGGAGGGACACATTCTTTTATGGTATATCACTTAACATTTGTTTTAATCAAGAAACATTTAAAATACACAGATGCATAGAGAACCTTATAAAGAAAGTGAACTCCTCAAAGATAGAAAGAGTTTGGGGGGCCATGTTTTCTGCAAATCTTTTCTTTTCCTGAACATATATTATGTTGATGAAGCAATTGAAACTTTTGTTTAACCCCTTTGTGATCCATTTTCCAAAACTACCAGCATCCTGAGGTTGGTATAAATTTCCCCTATCCATATTTTTATAGGTTCATTGCTTAAGAAACCTTAACATATATGTTTAAAAATTTTATATTAATGGGATCACATACTTATTTTTAAAATTGTTTTCCACATGAGTCTATTGTTCTATTAATAAAATAAAAGAAGCATACCAAAATCAACAAAATAGGTCTATCAAAACTGTGTGATACAGCTACGCTGTAGGAAGTGCACTGGGTCAGGAATCAGAGAGTTATGTCCTTAAGGTAGGTCTCCTCTAAGCAGCTTGTGACATTGGGTGAGTCATTAGACCTCTCTGGGCAACAGTTTTCTAATATGCAATCTAGATGCTCCTAGGTCCCTGTGTTACCGAACAGCCCAGTTATGAAATGTATTAATACATATTTTCCTGTTCTCACTTTACAATTGACTAAGGCTTCAAACTCTCATTCAGATTCCAGCAAGCCAGCCAACACTGTGCATTGCAGTTTTTGCCACTTGGGTGTTGATTTGACTTCAAGATTTTGGCTGAAGATCTGACTTCTGAATTGATACCCATGAGGTGATAGACAGCGAGGAGGAGGAGGAGGAGGAGGAGGAGGAGGAGGAGGAGGAGGAGGAGGAGGAGGAGGAGGAAGAGGAGGAGCGACAAATGTGAGTGACAAATCCACCTGACAAAGGTGCAGGAGACACTGTCTCCCTCTCTACCCAATTTGATCAGTACCCACAGATGGAGTGTTTTTTCAGTAGAGGCAGTGAGTGCTCTGTTTACCACCGTTTTATTGTTGCTATCACTGTCACTGTTGTGCTTTCTTGGCTTAAATATGTTGAGGGTGTGAGTCCTAGGGATGCAGTCACATACTCAGGGGAGCCTAATACTGGCTTTGGCTGGAGAAGGGAGAGAGAGATTAGAGGGTCAGCAGTGGCTCCCTCCCCACCTTGGAAGAATTTGTTGGAAAGGTGGAAAACTGAGAAATGTTCAAAGCCAAGATTACGAAATTAATAAAGGAGCTGAGTGAATGTTCTGAAGGGCAGTTTGAGATTTTGAAAAGGATTGATGGCATTTATTACTTTATGAAATGCAGATCTTATAGTAAATGTTGTCTGAAATATCAGCAATGGAAGAGAGATTATTTTATAATGAAAGAAGCAGGAAGATTTAGGCTTCTGTGTAAAATGGAAAAGTGAGACTCACAAGATGTATAGTATATTTTCTTGAGTAAAAGATTTAGCAGTAACACTCATTTTCATGAATACAATATATCTAGAAAATGTAGTCAACCTCTTTGCATAGAAATGTAAATTTGAGGATGCCAGAAACTTTTCTCCTCCAGTTTTGATATAAAGGGAGTAAAATAATCGCATTTGCTATTTATTGCTGTAAAACACGTTATCTCCAAACATTTATTACAACAGGCAGTTTCTAAGAATCATGAGTCTGGAAGAGGCATCTCTGGGTGGTCTGACTCAGCAGCTCTCATGAGGTTACAGTGAAGACATTGGCCAGCACTACAGTCTTCTGAAGCTTGGCTGGGCTTGGTGGATTCACTTCCAAAATGGCTCAGTCACATGACTAGGGGCAGGAAGCCCCAGTTCCTCACACCTGGACCCCTCTCTGGGATTGCTAGCATGTTCTCATGACATGGTAGCAGGCTTCCAGGAGCAAGTGAACCAAAAGAGAGAGAGCAAGAGGGCACCACAATGCCTTTTGCTATTTGGCTTGCAAGTCACAGACAGTCACTTCTCCCACATTTCATTCAAAGATGCCAGTCACTAAGTAAGCCAACATTTGAAGGGAGGAGTTCCAAAGAATTAAGGACAGATTTTTACCACAATAGTCAAATTAATTAAAGAACCACAATAGTCAAATTAATTCAAGTACCACAATAGTCAAATTAATTAAAGAGGTCTCAGTAATTAACATGAATTATAAGAGTGCAATGGAACACACATTTGTTAAGCAGTCCTTCAATTTATATAATTTTCATTTAAAAAAAATCACTAATAACTAATATTTGTTTAACACTCCACATACTGTGCTTGGCCTTTCATATTGTCTATTTCATCCTCAGCACAATTCTGCAAGATAGATCCTCCTTTTACCACGTTTCATCAAAATTAAAATGCCATGAATTGTAACATGTACCATTAAGAAAGAAAGAACAATGCCCATTAAACCATAACACACCTTATTTATTAGAATGTGTACTTTGTACTAATTGAAAGTAAATATTCTAGGCTTATTTAGACCTTTTATTTGGGGGGGGGGTCATATATTACTCTGTGTATACATAAAAAGGAACACATAGTGAAATAAATTGGGTTTCTAAAACATTTTTACATTCAGAGTCCAATTCTTCTGAATCATTGACCAGCCTTGCATTCCAGGTCCCATGCAGGCAGCTGACTGGTATAATTTAGGAGAAGTGGTCCTAACTCCAGCCTTAAAGTTCTAGCCATCATCTGGCAGTGGGATTTGAGGAATCATAATGGAAAAGAAAATATCATCGGAAGATCACTGTATTTCAGATAAGTGTAGGACCTTGTATTACATTTCCCATGTCCCGTTCAGTATTCCCAGGTTCTCAACCACACCTTCTTCTATCTTTTGAGTCATAAATCTTATGTAATTAGACCAACCTGTTCCATATTGGATAAAACCCCCACAAATTTTTATTTAATCCATTTGTTAAATGGGTTTTATTAAATGGGTTATCCTCAGATTGGTCCCTAAAATTGTATGAATAGCTGGATAGGAAAGTTTTATTTTCCCAGTATATGCTTATTTTTTGAATCGCTGACTCTTTTCTCCTAATCGACTACATTTTCTTTACTCCAAATACCCAGACAAGGTAGCTTTACTTTCCTTTTTGCTAAGATTGCTTTAAGAAAGAAAAGTCCCTTATTTGTATTCAATTTGGTTTCTTCGTGGTGGGCATGCTTCAATACATCCTTCTTGGATAAGGAATTGTTCTGTTTTGAGCGAAGAAGGTAGAGCAGGGAGTGAGCACATCTCAGTGTTATATTATAGATGACTCTCAGATGTTTAAACCTGTGTGATCGGCAATTACGCCAGTTAAGCTTCTTATTTCTCCAGGTTTTGCTATTTTCACAACTAATCAAATTCAGTGACAGTTACTGTAAGGTTTAAAAAATTATGCTCATAGAATAAAGAAATGAAAATTTTTATGCAAATAAAAGGTTTCTCCTTGTGAAACTTTCCACCACTCGGCTTGAGTGATGATAGCGCTTTATTTACATTTCCTAAGCAATCACAGCCATTTGCATGTACAGTGATTCAGTTCCCACTGAACCATGATGACAAGGAAAACAAAATCGAAAAAGAACCAAACTAAAAATCTAAAAGTGGTGAGCCACCCTGTTTCTCTCAGGCTTTCAGAGGTGCTGGGAGGATGCTCATCTGTCCTTATCAGCTGATTCTGGGCAACAGGAAATGGGATATGAAAGCTCCTCTGTACTTTCCCAGAGGAGATCATGAGTCTGAGCACCGGAAGTGAGGGTGCGCAGAGATGGGAAGTCCACTTAACTGGAGGCCAAGTGCTTAAAGCCCCATGGGAGCTGATGGGAGCCTACCAGGTACATTTGCTCTCTTCCAAGAAGCAGCTTCTAATCCAGTCGGAGAGTGGAGAGCAGGAAGGCTGGCACCATGAAGATGACACTATAGGGGCAGTGTGGCGTAAGAGGCACAGCACAGGCTTTGGAGACACACATACCTGGGTTAGGTTTTTATCTCAGTCACTCCCCAGGTGTTTGAGGTAGAATAGGCCTTAACATTTAAGGTATACCCGGGGCCCTTGTAAAAATGCAGATTCTGCCGAAACCGGTTTGGCTCAGTGGATAGAGCGTCGGCCTGCGGACTGAAGGGTCCCGGGTTCGATTACGGTCAAGGGCATGTACCTGGGTTGCGGACACATCCCCAGTAGGAGATGTGCAGGAGGCAGCTGATCGATGTTTCTCTCTCATCGATGTTTCCAGCTCTCTATCTCTCTCCCTTCCTCACTGTAAAAAATCAATAAAATATATTTTTTAAAAAAATGCAGATTCTGACTCAGTAGTTCTGTGATGGGGCTCAAAATTTCACATTTCTAATAAGCTCCTAAAAATACCACTGCTGCTGGTCTGTGACCCACCCCCTTGAGAAACAAGGGACTAGCAGTGGTTCTCAACCTTCCTAATCCCACGACCCTTTAATACAGTGCCTCATGTTGTGGTGGCCCCCAACCATAAAATTATTTTCGTTGCTACTTCATAACTGTAATTTTGCTACTGTTATGAATCGTAATGTAAATAGCTGATCTGCAGGATGTATTTTCATTGTTCGCGACCCACAGGTTGAGAACCGCTGGACTAGAGGCATCGACTTTATTTCCAAGTTTCAGTTCCTTCCTCTGAAATTTACAAAAACAGAGTCTAATTCTGTGATTGTGGCTTTGATAATAAATAATATATGTAAACAATCTAGCACAGTGCTTGGTACATCATAGGTATTTAATAAGTGGCAATATTGTTGAACAACATTTTCTTCCTTTAATTAGCTTCAAATGTTTTGCCAATTTAAGCCAAGGAGGAATGACACCAGTGACATTTCTATCAAGTGTGACATTGTTGGGCTGTCTAAGGAAGCTTGAATTTTCATTTACATTGTTGGGTTCATTTTTTAATGAGTTGACTGCTTTAGCTACCTAAAGATTTCTGTTTTTTGGTGTGTTTTTTTTTTTTCTGCTTGACTAATAGAGCATAACATAGAGTCAGAGAGAAAAAAAATGAAACAAACAAAAGTTAGGATTTTACAATTAATATCACCTTGGTCATTTTCTAAAACAAAGAAATAAAGCCAGCTAGGGTTTCAGATGTGTTCTTCAACAACTTGATGTGCAATGCATGAAGGAAATTGGCTTGCCGTGGGACTGAGTGGTGCTGACATGCTAAACAGTGGTTCTCAACCTGTGGGTCGCGACCATCAGAAAGCACATATAGCATAGCAGATATTTACATTACGATTCATAACAATAGCAACATTACAGCTATGAAGTAGCAACGAAAATAATTTTATGGTTGGGGGTCACCACAACATGAGGAACTGTATTAAAGGGTCGCGGCATTAGGAAGTTTGAGAACCACTGTGCTAAGAGTACCCAATGCAGCCACAGAGTACCAGCGTCTCAAGGCTATCTTTCCGTTGCAAAAAATTCTTTGTAGCTCTTTTACATTTCAACAGCCTAAGGTTTTACCACTTGGTGTCATTTCTTTGGTAACCATTTCTGATTTTATAAAGTTAGGCTTTTGACAAAATTAGAAGTTCTATTCTGGTGAAAGTACAGGAGTCCTGTAATTACCCAGCGCACTCCACAGTAATTATTGATGCTGGGCCTTTTTCCCTGTGGCCAAGTAGGCCTGCCTTATTATGATACGGTAAGTGCTTAAAATGTTTTCTCAGGAGGAAGTGGCTATGAAGGGGCCTGCTCCCTTTCTCTGAGGAAGTAGGAGATTAATACAAAATGTCCAGATCACTCTGCCATTGTTTTTCATTTCTGTGCACATCCTGCAAGTGGCTTTAACTTGAAGATTTTGTGAACAGATGAAAATTGTAGTTAAAAAAGAGGCACATGCCCTGGCCAGTGTTGCTCAGAGGTTAGAGCATTGGCCTGCACACTGAAAGGTTATGGTTCAATCCTCAGCCCCCATTTGGGACCAGTTTGGAAGCGAACCCATCTATGGGTCTCTCTCACATCGATGTTTCTCTCTCTCTCTTTCTCCCACCTCCCCCTCCCTCCCAGTATTTGTCTTTCCCTCTCTCTCCCCACCTTCTGTAAAGCAATGGGAAAAATATCCTCAGGTATGGATCAATAGCAACAACTACAACAACAGAAAAAGATGCATGTGGCAAAGTGATAAGGAGATGTTGCATGCATAAAAAATCTTCAGTTGCATTTCTTTCCTTGACTGGGTAGTTTTGAAAACCAAATGACCATGGGTTGAACTTTAACTTTTCATAGTTCATCTTAAAAATCTAACTAGGTTGAGCAACTCATTTTCTTTACAAATATTCTTGAAGTAGAATCGAAGTTTTCAATGAATATGACACGGCAGTGCTTTCCTAAGTAGTTCAAAGCAATTTTGTATAAATGGGATGATTTGCCTCTAAAACATATTTGGCCCTAGCTGGTTTGACTCTGTGGTTAGAGCATCAGCCTGTGGACTGAAGGGTCCCGGGTTTGATTCTGATCAAGGGCACATGCCCTGGTTGTGTGCTTGATCCCCAGTGGGGGATGTGCAGGAGGCGGCCAAGCAATGATTCTCTCTCATCATTGATATTTCTTATCTCTCTCTCTCCCTCTCCCTTCCACTCTGAAATCAATTTTATATATATATATAACATTTGGAATACAACTAGAGAAATGCCATTATTATCTTGGTTTTGAATATGTGGAAGAGAGAGAAAAGATTTACCCTGGCTGCAGATTCTGGATCAGTTTTAGATACATTTGTGTACTGGATCCTTTGGGTTGTCTCACCCTCTTGTCAATGAAGGATGTTGTTATAGCTAAAAGTGAGTTTTGTTTTTTCCCCAGAAGGTGTTAACTTCCTTGATTCTACAAGATGGTCAACAGGTTAAATTAATTAACCAGAAAATATTAAATAAGCATCTTCCATGTGCCAGGCATTGGGATAAAACAGGCAAGCAGGAATACAACATGATTCTTATCCTCATGGACCTTGTGGTCCAGCAGGGCAAGAGATGCCAAATATAGATTTGGGCTTAGAGGCAAGGTGGGACTGAGGACCTCAGTTTTGGGGGTTAATACAAATACTAATTGAAGCTCTAGGTACCAAAGAGATTGACTAGAGCTGTATTCCTTAATCCTTAGTCACATATAAGAATAATGTAGGAAGCTTTAAAATATTCTGAAGCTTAGGCCCTATCTTAGACCAATAATTAACTCAGACCATCTCCAGGGGTGGGCCCTGATGTTGGTATTTCTTAAAAGCCTCCCAGGCGATGCGAATATGCAGCCAGAGTTGAGAACCACTGGTCTAGAAAGGTGAGAAAAAGGCTAGTTTAAAAAAGAAGATAAAAAAGAAGTTATGGGGAAGCCTAAATTGCCGTTATTAATGAGATTTTCAAAAAGCTATTCTAAAGAGGAGTCAGTATATCAACTCCTTGGGGAAAATGATCTGGTCTGTGGGGTAAAGGAAGGGTTCTATTGTGCTTGTCTTCCACTTTGCATAAGGGTGTGATTGAGAATTTTGACGCTCTTCCTCAAGTAACAAACTAGAACCACATGGTCCCAGGATCAGCATTCCTGAGATGGCTGTGGAGCTGGCACTGGGTATTGTTGAACTTGGATCTGTGTAAGGGTCAAAACAGCATTGGAAGCATCACAAGGGGTGGGGGAAGCGTGTATGGTGGCGGATGTTAACTAGACTTATTATGGCGATCATTTCACAATATATACAAAGAACAAATCCTGGTGTTGTAAGCTTGAAGTTAACATATGTTGATTATCTCTCAATTAAAAAAAAAAAATAGCCCTGGAAAGACATTTCTGTGCTTGACTTCTGCTCTTCTACTACAAGAAGACATTTGGACTTGTACCTGTCTGATTAAAACACATCCTCTTCCCTGGTGTATTCCCTCCACTTCACATTTCAGATTTTATACCCATCCTGACTTTGCTAGTTTTCTAAATCACAGGATTAATAGGCATTATTACCTGTGTACAAAATCCACAGCGGGACATGATTCATGTCTGAATTTAAAGAACTTCATGTTCAACTGGATAAGTCTCTTTTATTCTGAGTGTTCAGCACTGTAACAAGTTCAGGAAGTGGAGAGCGAAGGAGGAGGGAAGGAACATGTGACTCCCCTCTCAAAGAGCTTACAGTACGTACTGATTAAATTGGAGTAAGTGCTGCCTGTTACCATGCATGTGAAGAGGGCGTTTCCCCTGTGCTGTAGAAGCAGCCCAGTTCCGAAGGGCAGGACGGCATTTTCACCCTTTTACTCTGGGCATAGTGGAGTTCCTAAAGCTGCCTTTCATCCCCTAAATTAACAACGCGCTGTTTCTCCTCCTCTGTTGCCCGTTTTGCTTTATCCGATGATGAAGGACTCTCTGCCTTTTGCCCTCTAGGATCTCATTATTTCTATAGTGTCTCAATGATTCTTTTACTTGAGATTCTACCTCACAGAAGTCCCAGAATGTCGAGTAAACCCATTCTGGTATTTATTTGTTCTTCTAAATTGCTTTTCTCCACAACAGGTCTTGACCTTTTTCTGACTCAGTGTGATCAGCAGCTCTGCTTTGAGATGTGAATGGCCAGATTGGCAGGCAAACTGTAGGACAGAGCCAGAGCCCTAACAGATTGTCAGGCGTGGCATTCAGAGGGCAAATGGGGTAGGAGAGTCTAGGAGAAGATGCTTACCTCCTTCTCCTTGTCTACCTTTCCTGGGTCATCCAAAGTGCTTACATACACAGTTTCATCACATCCTCTTATCTACCCCACAAAAAAAGTTCTCCCATAAACTCCCCCTTCCACATGAGCAAGATAAAGATCATGAAGCATGAGGTCCCTTCACTTCTTCATGGGCAGAGTCTAGATTCAGATCCACATCTGACTTTAGAATATGTCATGCAGCCTACAACCAAAATATATGTCAAGCCAATATCCAGGGATCTAGACTAGGTATAGGAAACAGGCTCTGTGGCTGGGATTTGTCTTGCAAAACCCAGAAGACATGGGCTGACAACTCTGTGTAACTAGAGCATATCTGTTTTCTAGGTAAGACAAAAATTTCTTTTCCCCTTAGACACTGAATACTTCTTTTGAATATTATCCTTTCACTCAAATATTGCAGGAAAAAGCAAGACAGACATAAGACTCCTGCTTAAGAAGTTAAGAAATCTCCTTGGTGAGTGGAATGGGGAAACTGAGACAGACAGCTGAACAAACTGGCCCAGCAATTTACAGCAAAGACAGAAGGTCAGCTCCCTAGAGATAACATCTAGTTCTCAGTTGTATTTCAGCTCCAGGCCCAGAAAAGCAGCAAAACCAGGTGGGCGACACCAGGACCAGTGGCAATGACTAATGACCCCCTACCCTGGGGCTGACCAATCAGTGGAGAGCATGACCTTGAAAGGGCACAACTGGAAAACTAATGAATATTTTGCTGAAACCCTCCCCTGAGACCATCCCTGAGATTCCTTCCTACAAGAGAGAGATAAAAAACCCTCAAGACAAAGAACCCAGTGTGTTCTCCCCTCCCCCCCGCCTCCCTGGGGAGAGCAAGCCCCATGCCTTTCCCTTCCTCTTCTTCCCCACAGACATGCATCTCCTAAACTCTAAGGGACCCCATGAGACTTGCAACCAGTGGAGCAATGGGCAGCGGAAGCTCTTTCCAGGCTAATCCCCTGACCTTATCTCCAAGGCCCCCTTTTCTCTAGCTTCCCAGTGAGCCAAAGCAGTCAGGCCTCAGCTCATTTCTGTCTTGTAACATTTCTAGAGAGCCAAAGCAGCCCAGACTAGGCTCTCCTGCTGCTGCTTCTTTGCTAAGCCCTTCCTTTGTTTCACTGTCCCCAGCTTTAATAAATGTCCCCTCATAGTCAGCCGGACTAGTGTGAAATCTTTTCTGCAGGAAGTCAGGAACCCACACACTACTGGCTGACCCTCTGGTAACAGACCCACACATCCCGAGTACATGGCACTTGATCAAACAAGGTGTATTGGGGTAGGATTATGTATGGCTTGATGCAGAGAAAGAAAACAGTTTTCAAAATGCAATGAATCTCATCTCTAAATTTAAATAAAGAAGGATAGAGGAGGTTTCCTAAATAATTACTTTTGTGATTGCTTCAAGAAGCTCACTTATAGAAAGAATGCCTTTGCAATAATCAGCCAGCATTTTACTTCTCAAATCTTGAGGATTTCTGTGACTATTTTAGTTTATTAAGTTTGCTTTGAACAATAAACCAAACATGGCTATCTTCTTTGGCGGTGACTAGAGTATATTTATAATCAATAAACATTGCCTAGTTGAGTTGCAAAATGCTGGGACCTGTTAGGTATTAGGTTTCATGCAGGCAGAATGATTTGGGTCATTTCGGCCCTCATGGTCATGTCCTAGTTAGTGGGAAATACACTGAGTTCCATGAGAATATCCTTTAGAATATACTGCCTCCTTATGTGACAATTTCTGTTGTAAAGGTTTATTAGAAGACAATGAATTAAAAGAAAGTAATTGATTAATTTTCTCTGTTTATGATTTAGTTCTATTGCCCACAATAACTTAGCAATTTTCTAGACCATTGCAAGCAATGCTTTCTAACATTCATGACTTTCTGGAGTTTTTTTTTGTTTTTGTTTTTTTTTGTTTTGTTTTTGTTTGTTTTTTCATTTCTATCTGCCAAACCATGGAAGTGTGGGGGCTAGAAACATATACAGCTTTCTTCCTCCCAACTTCTCAGTTATTCTAGCTGAGCTAATAATTAGATTCAACAGAAGCAGATTAACAGGAGAAAATGTCTAGAGTTTATTTTATGAATGTACATTTTAAGGTGCTATACTAAGGCCCAAAGAGGCATTGGACAGTTGAGGTTCTAGACAAAGGAGAAGGAGGGCAGGGGTCCAGAATTTCAAAGGGGAAATAGGTAATTCAAACAGATTCCTGCTAAGCCACCCAGAAACAATAGGGAATGGAGGGGGTCAGGGGATCCAGAACAGGCTTCAGCATGGATCCTTTTTGTCTGCCAGGCGCTATTCAAAATGCTCAGGCAAATATGCTAAGATTCCCTCCCTGAAGTAGACTTTTCTTTCTTTTTTTCTTTTTTTAAATATATTTTATTGATTTTTTTACAGGGAGGAAGGGAGAGGGATAGAGAGTTAGAAACATCGATGAGAGAGAAATATCGATCAGCTGCCTCCTGCACACCCCCTACTGGGGATGTGCCCGCAACCAAGGCACATGCCCTTGACCAGAATTGAACCTGGGACCCTTGAGTCCACAGGCCAACGCTCTATCCACTGAGTCAAACCTGCTAGGGCTGAAGTAGACCTTTCTACCTGAATCCTTTTAGGAGGGGAAAAGGGAGGGTCAAAGGTTCTTTCTTAGTCTTTTTGTTTCTTAAAAGCCAGCTTAAAATTAGTATCCTGAGAAGTATATTTTATGGTGGCAGACCTTTGGTTCCCTTCAGAGGAACTGCAGACAGTATTGCTCTTGTCTGTTCTGTACATTGGCATTCCAGAGTGAGATTTTATTTGAGAAAAAAAAGAAATGCACAGTAAGAAAATGCTGAAATTCACTGGTATACATCGCATCTCCCAGATCATTATGGTATTTCATGGGGAACCCATTGAAAAATATATTGGCCACAGACAGATGACAGTAGTCATTTCCCAAGTACCTAGAAGTATTATCATTTGTCCTAAAAAAAAAAAAAAAAAAAAAAAAAAAAAAAAGAGGCTATTGGCCCAATAATTAAATATCATGGATTATATGAAAGAAGTAAAAGTAGTGTTCCTGTTCTTTAGGACTCTATGTACCAAAGTGACAAATAATAAATTTTGCCCTAATATATGCTCCTAGTGTAAGGATCAGCATTTTTTCCTATAAAGAACCACATAGTAAATATTTTGGGCTTTGTGGGCCATATGGCTTCCATCACAACAGCTCAGCTCTACTATAGTAGGAGGAAGAGAAAGCGGTTATTAGACTACAGAAAGAAAATGGGCATGGCTGGAATTGGTCTGCGGGCAATCTCTGTTCTAAAAGAGCCTGAATGGAGGCAAGTGGCCATATTGAGTGCTAATACTTGTCAAAGAATGCTAGAAGACAGATTTTAATGAATACACTCAGGATTTTAGAGAATAGCTTACTGTTAATGTTTGGTTATCTGGTGATTTTAGTTTATATGTTTTTAAGTGTTCAAAGATATTTTTTCATGTCTGCCTAATACTTTGCATGATAATTACCCATTTGCGGATCTAAAAATTATTTTTAGAATGGGTATTCACTTTCATTTCATCCTTAGCTATGCCCTGGCTGGTGTGGCTCAGTGGTAGAGCATAGGCCCACGCACCAGAGTTGTGGGTTTGTTTCCTGGTCAAGGGCACATACCTGGGTTGCAGGTTTGATTCCCCACCCTGGTTGTGGCACATGCAGGAGACAACCAATTGATGTGTCTCTCTCACATCATGTTCTCTCTCTCCCCCCCACCCTCCTCCTCCCCCACCTCCCCCTCTCCCTTCCATTTTCTCTAAAAATCAATGGAAGAAATATCCTCCGGTGAGGATTAACAAAAGAAAAAAAAAAAGAACGTTTTTATGTTTCATAGACAGAACTATTTTCTAGAGAGTGGGCCTTACAATTCAGCTCAAATACACTTTGACTATATTTGTTTCATTTATTTATTTTAAAGTTATAGTTGACATACACTATTAACCATTTTAATTATTTTAATACTTTTATTTAATGGTGGACAGAGAAGTGGTAATTTATTGCTTTTAAATAGATGTTCAATTTTTCTCAGTTTTCACGAGTTAAATTTACAAGGTCAAGGAAAATTATTTCTTATTCAGTGTTTTACTTTATTTACCATCTGTTGTACATATTGCCTGTGACTTTAAGTATTTTCAGCAACTAGCTGCAACATCTCAAAAACATATTAAAATGACCTTAGAAGAGGACTTAAAAGATTATCTATGATTGCAGAAGCTTAAATCTTGCTTTTCAGCAAATGTCAGAATTATAGGGGAAAATTACACCAAGAAGTAAGATTATCAATGAACTCTTCAGTTATTAAAAAGCATTAAGCAGTGCTTGGAATATTAAAGAATACTGGTACTTACAAATTCTCAAACTTATTCTGTGTCCCTTTCTGTAATACCATCAACTTCAAATAGAGCTACTTTCATGTACCAATAAATAACAGCTCATGCGATAGTCCTGATGGACAGTAATAAGGATGTTTTTACTGGGCATGATGCTTTTATTAAGGGCCATACAGAGCAAGATGGAGGGATAATTGCTGCTCGAGGTTACACATCCTCAGAGACTGCTAAGTCGGAAGCGGTGGGCTGCACGCGGCTGAAGATGGGTCTTGTTCTGCTTACGTAATGTTTTGTAAATTTGTTATGACTTAAATTAGATGATTAGAAAATCAGGTGATCTAAAAAGAGTGAATCTGATCTAGAAGGCTTATATTTCTGCATGGCCAAAGTTTTGCTGAAAAGTTTTTGCTCTTTTTAGGCGGCACGTTTTCATAGTCCTGGTCATTCCGCCAGGGCATGCCTTCATTCCAGCATCCATCCCTCCTAACCCATCAACTCTTCTGATCTGCAGGCATATACTTTTCAGCCTCTCAGCTAGATCCAAAGCAGAAATGACCTGGTTAGTTCATTATCAGCCTCTGAATTACCCAACCCCCAAAGTCCTCAGGGATCTATTTGTTGTGCTGCTTTCATTGAATGCTTACTGTGTGTCAGAACTGTGTAAGAATCCTCATCCCAGTTCAAATAAGTGTTGTCATTGCCCTCATTTTACAGAGGCAAACTGAGGGACGCAGTGGCAAAGCACCTGCCCTAAGCTCACTGGAGAGGGCGTGGGGTTGCCAGCCCAGGCCTGAGCCCTGGAAAGTATTTCTTGTCTTTTGTTTTTGATAAATTTCTTCTCTTTTGTTTTCCTGTTCTGGAAGTCATATTGAGACATTGCCTCTCCTGGTATAATTTTCCAATTTCCCTTACTTTTCTCTTATTTATTGATGATTTTCTTTGTTGTTAATCTTCACATGAGGATATTTTTTCCCCCGTTTCTTTTCTGAGAGAGTGGGAGGGAGTGGAGAAAGGAGAGGAAGAAAAAGAGGGGAACATTGGTGTGAGAGAGATGCATGACTTGGTTGCAGGGGTGGGAGTGGGGTGGGGGAGCAACCGAAGTACGTGCCCTTGACCGGGAATGGAACCTGTGGCCCTTCTGTATGAGGGCTGATGCTCTAACCATCGAGGAACTCCAGTCGTGTTTTTCTTCATCTTATATATCAATCTTTCTATCGAAATAGTTCTCTTATGATATTTTAAAGCCAGGGCTCTTTCTTGCCCAGTGTTGGTTTCTTTCTTGTTCATCCCTGCTTTGGTTTTATGGGCATGATGTCTTCTCTTCTCCAAGGATATGATTATCGGTTTTTCTCTTTTTGAAATTTTCTTCTCCTTCATTTATTGTCATCATTTCCTTCAGGTCCTCCCCCCCCTCCCCCCATCCCCCGCCTCTTTGTTTTGGCCTTTCTCCTTCAAGGTGGAAGCTCCTCCTCAAATGTCTGTCTGGTAGCTCCTTGGCTAACCATGCATATTTAAGAGTGAAAGGCTCAAACGCACCTCGGAAGACCTGTGAGTGGAGATGGGGCTTGTTAACAGGTGCACTTCACTCCAGGGTGATCAGGCAGCTTGCCCACCATGGGACTAGCACACATCTGAGATAGTTCAGTTTCTTCAAAAAAGAACTCTCCGGTCTCTTGCACGCACGCAGTTAGTCGTTCTGGGAGCGGGTCTGGGAAGAAGGCTGAGATCCTCACTGTTCGTGAGGAAAATACTAGAGGCCCGTTGCATGGAATTCGTGCAAGGGGCTTGGCCCTTGCAGCCCCTCACAGCCCCGGCTTCGTCTGCAAGCTTGTCCGGACGGTCGTCCAGAATGTCCTCTGGACAGTCGTTCTGTTGTTTGGTCTAATTTGCATATTAGCTCTTTATTATATAGGATTCTCTCCATACTTTTGTTTTCAGTTTGCTACCTCAGTCCAGTCCTAAATGTTCCCCTGTGGGGCGCACCTACAGGTTCAAGCCTCGGACTAATGAAAGGACAGGGTCCTCTCATTGCCACTTGCAAGGCCCAGCTGGAGGGCGGGGCCCTCCCAGCACAATCATAGCCAACGGCTGTGGTTGTAAGCTTGAACCTATGGTCCAAACACGTGGCCCCACGTGCCTTGTGCTAGAGTTCAGGTGCATGTAGTTGAGTAGGGTTAGAACGCACGAGAATGCTGTAAACAACTTGATCATGCCCCTACTTTGCCTTGTGGCATCTGCTATAAAATAAAGACACGGCTTGTGACCACTGGTGCTGTCTCCTCAAAAGGGGGCAGCGTCCCACCGAGACCCAGCTTTCATTCTCTTGTCTGTCTTTTCTCAATCCTTTCACCCCACAACTCAGGATCACCTTTGGCCGTAACAAGTGGCGCCTGAGCAGGCCCAAGTGGCGCGTAACATTCCCCAGAGTCCAAGGGCAACGAGATAAACTCCTGATCTCCCCTGAAGGCTGTGGGGATCAGATGGGGAAGGAGGTGCTCCTCTAGCCTGGTGTGTTAACAGGGCTGAATCTGTGGTTGGTAGGTTCAGACAGTTTCATCTGGTGGCAAGGAACTACCATTACATTTTTAAATAGTTTTACATTTTATGTTGTTTCATCTGTTTGGCTTTGGTTTACCTTGAGACAGAATGATCGTAAACTTTGACTAAACAATATTCTGACTAGTGAAAACAAAAAATGCTGCACATAGAAATAGACCTGTTGACTGTCCTTTTTCGGGGTGGAAATGATTTTATGTATTTGAGAGATTCACCACATGGGAATAAATGAATACTTTAAGCTACTCCCATAAGACATAAAAAAAACACACACATGTCTCCCATAATTATTTCAAGACTTTTCCATTAATATTGCTGTCTCCGGTTTCACAATGGGGTATAAGAATTCTATTCCTGGTTCCAGCTCAGCATTGAAAAGCCTCCCTTTAGACACCACCACCCATATCTACGCTCTCCAAGAACTTGTTATTTGCATCTGAATTATGTTGCCAGTTGGAGCCCTTAAATAAGAACACAAAGCTTCTTTAGATATGTTTTAGATATGTGTTTTTTTTTTTTTTTAATGTGCAGAGATATAATTCTAAATCTTTTCATAACTTAGGAGTACGAATAATATTACTTTCTCAATCTGACTTAATGAATTAAAACTATGAAAATTGCTGACTGGAACACATAAAAATTGGATCTACCTTTACAAGGCAACAATGTACTTACCAAGTGTACTCATTTGCTAGGGCTGCCTAAGTACCACAGATGGGGTGGCTAAAGCAACAAAAATTTATTTTCTTGCTGTTATGGGATCAAGGTGTCTGCTGAGTTGGTTTTTTTTAGGTCTCTCTTCTTGGCTCACAGATGGCCGGCCACCTTCTCACTGGGTCTTCATGCTGTCTTCCCTGTGTCTAAGTTTTGTTTCTGTGTCCAAATTTCCTCTTCTAAGGATGCCAGTTGTATTGAATTAGGACTCACCCTAAGACTTCATTGTAACTTAATTACCTTTCCCACCTATCACCAAGTAAGGTTACATTCTGAGGTAGTGGGGGTTAGGACTTCAAAATATGAATTTTTGCTTATTTCAATTAATTCAAATGGGACATACAATTTCTTTTAAGGGACTCTTCTAGTTGAGAAAAGTGGACTATGTTATGTTATATTCTATACTAGAGGCCCAGTGCATGAATTCATGTACCCGTGGGGTCCGGCAGGTCTGGCCCCAATCAGGATAGATTGGGGCTGGGCCTGTTGGGAGGAGGAGATGGCCGGAGGTTTACCAGCTGGCCTGCCTGGATCGGACCGATCAGGGCTGGCTGGGGAAAGGGGCTGTGGGTGATTGGCCGGCAGGCCCCGCCCCGATTGGGGTTGGGGGCCAATAGGAGTGGGGCCAGCCATGGGGAGGGGCTGTGGGCTGTGGGCCGGCCAGCCCTGCCCATGAATGGGGTGGGTGGGGGGGTGCCTATCAAGGGCCAACTGGGGAGGGGCCATGGGTGGTTGGCCAGCCGGCCCTGCCCCTGATTGGGGGAAGGGGGCAATCTGGGGTGGGGCCAGGTGGGGGGAGGGGCTGTAGGAGCTTGGATGGCCAACCCCACTCCCTATTGAGGTGGGGTGGTGATCAGAGTGGGGCTGGCCATGGGGAGGGGCTGCGGCCCATTAGGGTGGTAGGGGCCCATCAAGGGCATGGCCAGCTGGGGGGAGGGGCTGCAGGAGGTTGGCAGGCCAGACCCGCCCCCTATTGAGTTGGGGTGGCAAGCAGGGGCAGGGCTGGCCAGGGGGAGGGGCTGCGTGCTTATTGTGGTGGGGCGGGCTGATCCAGGGTGTGGCTGGCTGGGAGGAAGGGAGGGGGCATTTGGCCTGCAGGCTCCACTCCTGATCGGATGTGAGAGTCCGATCAGGGGCAGTCCAGCAGGGGGGAGGGGTCGTGAGGTTGGCCACCAGCCCCACCCCCTGATCTGGGCAGTTCACTGGCCACAGTGGGCATCATAGCGACCTGTTGTTAGGTTGTTATGGCCCTTACAGTAGCTGCCTTTTTGTATATATAGATTGTTTTCCATTATTCTGTAGGTGTAACTTCAGTAAATGTCAGTAGATGTAACTTCCAGGATAAAACCAAGACCTATGGAATAACGAGATCTCATTATTAATGCCAATTTATTATTGATTAGATCATTACCAAAACATTTTTTGCACCTAATATAATTCTACCTTTTTGTACACTTGCCCTGCATTCTTGTTGAGCAGCATGAATAGTTTGCTTAAGAGGAACTGATTAAGATTATGTCTACAAATAATTTTATCCATTCTAATGATTTCTCACACTTAAAACTAGATTTATTTCAAATTCCCAGAGTTATGGAATAGATAAACATTCCTTTGGGGAAGAGACTAAGCATTAATTTAAGAAGAGGCAAATTCTGTACTTTTATGCTGCTATAATATGGCTTTATTATTTTTAGAACTATTTAAACTCATTTTTACTATGTACTGAAAATAAAACTAATCCAGGTATATCACAGATGAATTTTAAAAATATTTTTGATATTAACTTTTGAAAGGATCATATTTCTATAATTATAACAACATGATTTTACTTTTGTTTGACATATCTGAACAGACCTTAAAGAAGAACAGACCTAAACATTCTTTAGGTTCTAAAAAATGCACAAAAAATTTAAAAAATAATATTAAGGAATAAATATCTCAAGAGTATTTGGATTATTTTATATATTAAAGCAATAAGAAAGCTGCCTCTGCAAATATTTCTACTGCTGTCTTTATCTGGCCTTTTTTGAACAGTTCCCCACTGCATGGCTCAAATTCACTTGGTTCTCCACTGCTCAGCTCTCCACAACCATCTTACATTCCTCTCAAAAGAATTCTGGAATAGGATGTAAATGCAGTGGAGGGAATTAATGATACAAAGGGTGTGTACAAATGAATACATACTCTTTGTATCATTAATTTCTCTCCCAAAGTAAAGAGAAAAGGAAGTGTTACAAATCTGAACTGCTGATCCATCTGTAAAGATTTTAAGTGTTAGGATTCTCAGAAGCTCTAAAAAGTATTCTCATGGCTGAACTGCTACAGAATCCTTTTGCAGTCCATTTGGTTTTGAAAATGCTTAGCACTACCAGTTTCTTGGAACCAAGGTAAGGCCTTTGGGGAATTTTCAATCTATTTCCCATATTTAAGGTGAATGCTGACTCTTGTCCTCATGGGCTAAGGAGATTTGAATGGTTGTTGTTTACATAAGTTATGCTATGAAACACAGGACCTAGGCCCAAAGTCTCAACTGTTTCTAAAGAAATGCTTAACTGTGGGCATTCTGACTTAATACTCTCATCAAAACTTTTAGTACAATTAATCAAACCTATTTCCATGGTGCTTTTGCACTTACAAGGCTCTTATGACATATATTATGCTATCAAATCTCTATTTTCCCTGAATAAAGGATTGCTACCATCAAGGATTATATTTAAAATATTTAATCATCAGTGTAGCAAGAAGGGCAGCCCAGGCAGCTGAAAAAATGCTGGGCATGTGTCCACATGAGCAGGCGATGGGAGATAAAGGGCCAGATGGTAGAAGGGCTCTCCCTCCACATGCCAAGGGGTTTGAAGCTTAACCTGGCAGCAATGAAATCTTTTGAGAAGACAAGTACAGTATAGGATTAGGTTTAAGCCATAGAAAGACCATTCAGGCAATTTATTGAAAACTAGAGGCCCAGCGCGCAATTGAAATCGTGTGAGGAGGCGCCCCAACTCCCGCTGTGCGAGGAGGCACCCCACGGGGGGCCAGGACCCCTGCCTGACTCGCTCAGTGCCAGCCGCTGCAGGAGTCAGGCTGGGCGGCACCCCAGGGTGCCAGACAGGCATGGGGGGTGGGGGTGGGCGGGACCTGCACCTGACTCACAGCATCCCCTCGGCCCCCTGCCTGTGTCTGCTCTGGGGCCGCCCGAGCTGCCACGCTGGCTCGGGCAGGCCCCCTCTGTCTCTGTCTCCGTCTCTGCTCCAGGCCTCACCTGCGCACGCAACCTCCTCCTGTCCGGTTGTGACCCGTTATGGCGTCCCAGCCTAATTTGCACATTACCTCTTTTTATTTATATATATACTAGAGGCCCGGTGCACAAAAATTTGTGCACTTGGGGGGGAAGGGGGTCCCTAAGCCTGGCCTGTGCCCTCTCGCAGTCTGGGACCCCTCAGGAGATAACGACCTGCTGGCTTAGGCCTGCTCCTGGGTGGCAGAGGGCAGGCCCAATCCCTAGGTGCAGCCCCTGGTCAGGCTCAGAGCAGGGCCGACTGGGGAGTTGGGGCGCCACTCCCTGTCATGCACAGAGCAGGGCAGATTGGGAGGTTATGATGCCACCCTCAGTCACGCTCAGGGTAGGGCCGATTGGGAGGTTGCGGCGTCACCACGTCACGCACAGAGCAGGGCCAATCAAAAGGTTGGGGAGCTCCCCCCTGTCACGCACAGAGCAGGGCCCATCAGGGGGTTGGGGAGTTCCCCCTTGTCACACACAGAGCAGGGAGGATCAGGGGGTTGGGGTGTCACCCTCTATCACCCACAGAGCAGGCCTGATCAGGGGGTTGGGTCGCCGCCACTGTCACACTCAGGGCAGGGCCGATGGGGAGGTTATGGCTCTACCCCGTCACACACAGAGCAGGACCCGTGGGGTGGGGGGGTGGGGGCGCCGCACCGGGTCACACACAGAGCCCCAGGGCGATCAGGGGATTGGGGAGCTCTCCCCTATCAGGCAAAGAGCAGGGCCGATCAGGGGGTTGGGGCAGCTTCCCCTGTCAGGAACAGAGCAGGGTGGATAGGGAGGTTGTGGCCCTGCCCCCTGTCACACACAGAGCCGCAGGGCAATCAGGGGGTTTGGGCACTGCCCCCTGTCATGCAGATCCCAGTGCCGGGAGGCATCGCAGCTTCGCTGATCCCGGTGCTGGGAGGCATATTACCCTTTTACTATATAGAATAGAGGCCTGGTGCATGGGTGGGGGCTGGCTGGTTTGCCCTGAAGGGTGTCCTGGATCAGGGTGGGGGTCCCCACTGAGGTGCCTGGCCAGCCTGGATGAGGGGATGATGGCTGTTTTCAGGCTGAGACTGAAGCTCCCAACTGCTCCTTTTTTTTTTATTTTATTTTTTTTATTCTGGGCCAGCTTTAGCTCTGAGGCTTGGCTCCAGCTCTGAGGCCTCCGCTCCTGAAAGCAGATATCTGGTTTGTTTGGGTTCTACAATTGAAACTCTGTATCAACTCCAGCTCTGAAATCCCAGCGGGCTGAAAGCTGGTTTCTGGGGTTTTGTTTAGCTTCTATATTTGTTACAATGTTTCAAACTGCAAGCTTAGAGGCTGGCAAGGCAGGCGGGGAACGTTGGTTTCCTCCATCACTGAAGCAAGCAAGCTTCATGTTCAGTTTAAGCTGCCTGGCTGCCGGCCACCATCTTGGCTGGCAGTTAATTTGCATATCGCCCTGATTAGCCAATGGGAAGGGTAGCGGTCGTATGCTAATTACCATGTTTCTCTTTTATTAGATAGGATATATAGATGTTTTTAGAAGTCATATAATGGAAGTGACTGCTATTATCCTGGTCAGAAATGAAGAAGGCCTTTGTCCAGGCAATGAAGATGGAGTCCCATAGAATTATGTAAGACTTATTTGAGAGGTATTAAGGAGGTAGAGTTAACATCTATAATAATAAAAGCCTAATATGCTAATAGACTGGACAGCTGAATGACCTCCAGATGCCATTCCGGACATCCTTCTGGATGAAGCTGCAGGGGCGGGGGCTGAGGTAGAGGCGATTAGGGGCAATCAGGCAGGCAGGCAGAGTGGTTAGGGGTGATCAGGCAGGCAAGCTAGTGGTTAGGGGTGATCAGGCAGGCAAGTGGTTGGGGCGATCAGGCAGGTGGAGTGGTTAGGGGTGACCAGGCAGGCAGGGAGAGGCAGTAGGGGTGATGAGGCAGGCAGGCGAGTGGTTAGGGATAATCTGGCAGGCAGGCAGGCAAGTGGTTAGGGGCGATCAGGAAGGCAGGCAGAGGGTTAGGGGTGATGAGGCAGGCAGGAGAATGGTTAGGGGCGATCAGTCAGGCTGGCAGGCAAGCGGTTAGGAGCCAGTGATCCTGGATTGCGAGAGGGATGTCTGACTGCCAGTTTAGGCCCAATCCTGCATGATTGCCCGATCCAGCAGTCGAACATCCCCCGAGGGGTCCCAGATTGTGAGAGGATGCAGGCCGGGCTGAGGGACCCCCACACCCTGTGCATAACTTTTGTGCACTGGGCCTCTAGTGTTTTGATAATTGCTATTGACTAAGTGGGGTAAGAGTAAAGGAAGGGCCACAGTTAGCTCCCAGGTTTCTGTTTTGGGCAACTGGATGGATGATAATGTGTAATTCTCGAGGCTATGTGCTGGGGTCCAACCCCAGCAGGTCCAGGGGTCCCCAAAGGTGTGGACGGAGTTGGCGAAGAAGGAATGACACGGAGACAGCGTTCAGTTTATCAGCAGCCTAGCCAGGATCTCTAGCCAAGTTCTGGTCAGGATCTCCAGCGAAGTTCTGGTTAGGATCTCCAGCCAGGTTCTGTGTCCATGTTCTCTTGCTAGGTTCTCCAGCCAGGTTCTGTCCAGGTTCTCCAGCCAGGTTCAGTCACCAGGTTCTAGTCAGGTTCTCTTGCCAATTTCTGTAGTCAGGTTCAGTCCAGGATCTTTTGCCATGTTCTCTCGCTAGGTTCTGTCTCTAGGTTCTGTCTCTAGGTTATGAGGCCAGTTTCTGTCCAGGATCTTTTGCCATGTTCTCTCCAGCGAAGTTCTTCTGTCTCTAGGTTCTGTGTAGGTTCTGTGTCTAGGTTCTGAGTCTAGGTTCTGAGTCTAGGTTCTGAGTCTGGTTCTGTGTCCTGTTGTCTTGTTACATCTGTATTTATACCAGTTGATTCCAATCCTATCAATCTCTATCCCAAAGGTTAGGGCGTTTCTTATCTCCATTCCAAGGAGTAAAGATTATGTAGCTTAAGCATGATTGTTCATAGTTAAAGTGATTAATTACCCGCCTGGCACTTAGTTAAGGGGTTTTATTCCCTCCCTAACTTCAGGGGAAAATCCCTACCTGGGGAAACAACCTTTCTCAGAGAGGTAACCTTAGTTAAAACACATAGTGCCAAGAAGGTGAGTAAACATATTAAGAACAGTATGCCATATATGCCAGGTCCCTTGAAACAGCAAGGATGGACCGGCTCCCGGCAGCTATGGAATGGGGATGAGACACCAGATTTGATGGGGAATAGGAGTTCAATTTTAAACATACTAAATTTAAAGGTGCATGAATATAGAACCACATACAATAGGTCCTCGGGTTATGTCAGAGTTCCATTTCTATGGTGCAACGTAATGCGATTTTCACCGTAAGTCGAAACCCACCTACATAAGCACCTACATCACTCACATGGAGCACATACACAGCAGTAATGAAGTGAAACAGTAAAAAATAATTAAAAGAAAGATAATAATTTATGACCTTTACTTGTGGCAAATAAATAATAAAAAGCATAAAGCACATATGTACATACGTCGAAATGATGGAACTTTTTTAAATATATATAAATACTGTAAATGGGAGATGGCGACGTAACCATGAAACCACGTACGGCGAGTCTGACATAACCTGAGGACTGCCTATAGTATTTTCTACCCAGAGAATTCTTAATGCAGATCTGTTCATAGGAGGGATACAGACTAGAGATTTAGATTCTATGGGTTCAGAAGAAAGTAAGTGGTTGAAACCGTGAGAATAAATTGGATAATAAAAGAACATATGGAATGAGAAACAAAAAGATCAGTAAAGAAGGCCAGGTGAAGTTCCTCTTTTTAAGTAAATATCATTACTGGTTAGAAAAGAAATGTCTGTTTTAATTCTTTAATCTCTTGAATGTTAGTTATTTTTCTGAAAAGCTCATTGACATTCTAAGGGTAATTTCTTGATTTGCCCTTTGTGGAAAAGCTTGATGAACTTTCTTAGAATGATTTACTAATTATTTAACTCTATAATGACATGTTGCTATTAAAAGTATAATTGAAATATATTTGGTAAATGTAAGCTTTCAATTAATTAATTACTCAATCCAAGCAGTTTAGAAATCTTGCTCTGTGCTTTATTTATTTATTAAAAATATATTTTTATTGACTTCAGGGAGGAAGGGAGAGGGAGAGAGAGATGGAAACATCAATGACGAAAGAGAATCATTGATCGGCTGCCTCCTGTACTCTCCCTACTGGAGATCGAGCCCGCAACCCTGGCATGTGCCCTTGACTGGAGTGGAACCCAGTCCCCAGGCTGATACTCTATCCACTGAGCAAAAACCAGTTAGGACTCTGCTTTTTTTTTTTTTAACACACTCTCATCTAATGTCTGCCTGTTTAAAACTTGTCAGTCACCAGTGAGTTTCATGTTTCCAAAGCCAATGAGTGCTCTTCTGTCATCATCTTCTTCAGTCTCTCAGCAGGACTGCCACTTTTCACCATTCCCTTCTTGGAACCCTTTCAAATACATGTTTGTAAATTCAAGGTTTAGCTCTGGAGAAGGCTGCTTAAGAACCTGGTAATGGGTGTTCATGCTCTTGAGTTGTGCCTCCATTCGTACCTTGTTACAAATTGACACATTACCCATCTGATGTGAGTAAAAAAGGAAGGAGGAGGAAAGGAGAGTGAGGAGAAGGAGGAGGAGAAGAAAGAAGAAAGAACAAGAAGAGAAAATGGTAACAATGGGTGACTTTGGATAGAGAAGCAGGAGGCAGGGGAATTAATTTTCACTGTAAATTCTTACATCTTTTGCCTTTGGACCATCTATATTTTTCACTTATCAAGAAAGTAATGCAGTTTCATAAAAAGAGCAAAGGCCATGGAGATGTAGTTTTCTGAAACAACTTAGTTTAATTTCTATACAACATGTACTTTAGTCATTATATAGTAGAAATGGAATATAAATACAATTTGAAGATTCATTTGATGTTGTTCTTACCATGTTTTAAATGATTTTTCAGTTGTAATGGGTATAATGATTTAGATCTTCTCATTATAAGTGAATTTCTTTTTGTTTAAAGGGCCTTATTCTCTCAGTATTAGACCTTGTCTCACAAAACAAGAAGTCCTAAGACAGCTAGTCCAAGATTGATTTGGTGGCTCAACAATGGTATCATTGAGATGCCCAAGCTCTTTCTATGTTTCTATTCCAATAGGAAATGTTCTGTTACTGTGTTTGTTGCCTCACAGACATAGCTGGCTGCTCCATCTCTAGGTCTTGTCTGCAGGAAGAGAGAACAAATGGAGGCACCACTGACAGTTTGGAATGCTCCTGATGGAGACATTTCTAATTGCCTGCTTTCTAACTGAAAAATGCCTCCATGTCCCCACTTATTTCTCTGCTGTAAATTGTATGATCTGTTGCACTTAATTTTTTCCTAGAAAGCACCCTTCTTGAGTAATTTATTGTCCTAAACCAATCTGAATCAGTGGCCCAGCTATGCCTGCCCAGTTTTCTTCTTAGGATTTAGGACTATGTTTCTGAACTGGATCCCAGCTTCCTTTAAAAAAAAAAATCTCTGTTGATGACAGGTTTTTGGGGTTTTTTTTGTAAGAATTTAATTTTGTCTTTTAAAAAATTATCAATTTATCTTGATTCCTTATTAGGATAAGGTACTTTAGAGAAAGGAAACAGTACTAAACATTGGCTGAGGTCTGATTCCCGCCTTCCTCGTAGATTTTGGAGAAAAGTCTATGGAAGCCTTTGCTGGTTGGTGTTACCTGGGAATGAGGCATGTCCATTTACTTTTTCTTCATTAGAAAATGTGTTACTTATTTTACTTAATCAGCTAATTGCAAAATGGAACATCAATAAATAATTAATGATTTTGCAATAACTATTCACAACAGTATCTTTAGGTGCAATTTCCAAATGAAAACCATGTCTTAATTTTCCAGCTTATGATGTTCACATTCGGATCGCCACATTAAAAAGTCAGAAAAAAGCTGAAGGATATTCATTTTCTAAAGTAATAAGGAGACACATTGAAAGAAAAGCTACTCTGCGCTCAGTTCCCATATGTAAGATAATTGTTTCAGTGGAGGCTTTTGTTATAAATGAACAATATGGGCTTTCTCTAGACCAGTGACTATAAATATGAAAAGTAAAGATACATATTGGCCCATATTTGGAAGAAAATGAAAAAAAAATTTTTTGAAAGTGTAGGAATGTAGTTTATGTTACTCATATACTACCAGCCTCGACTCTTTAAAACAAAGTTGTAGGTAATAATGGAGTGAATGAAAGGAATATATGTTCAGATATATTCTGTTTTAGCTTGATTAGACTAAGCCCCAACTAAGCCCATCACCTGGGAAATTAGCACAGTCCCATAAGTTTTGACATTGTCCTCCCAGCAGGCACCACTGCAGTCCCTATTAAATTATCTCTTTAGCTTACTAACTCAGTGTGCCATTCATCATGACCTTCTCCAAAGTTGCTATGACAACAGCATGGTCCTTGTAACAATTGGCTAGTTAAGGCTAAGGCTAAGCCTATTAATAGTATAAAGCACTTGTGGAAGTATCATTATTTATTGAATTTAGAGAGCTTCTATCTGTTTACATAATTGTACTGAAACTTATTGAAATCTAGATTGCTTACAGGGTTGAATTATTTGAACTAAGGATATATATACCCTATAAATATAGCATAGAGAATCATTAGTATTCAAATTACTGATTATAGCTCAGTACCCTGTACTTTTATGGCACAGATTATGGTATATTTTCACTGTGGTAAAGAAAGGAGAAAAGGAAAAAAGCCTCTCAAAGAAGATAATCAGATTTTCCATAGAGAAATCAAGGTAATCTAAAGCTTCCTGTCACAACTCATTCTGTAATATAAATTACTAGAGGCCCGGTGCACAAAAATTTGGGGGAGCTCAGCCCGGCCTGTGCCCTCTTGCAGTCTGGGACCCCTCAGGAGATAACGACCAGCTGGCTTAGGCCTGCTCCTGGGTGGCAGAGGGCAGGCCCAATCCCTAGGTGCAGCCCCTGGTCGGGCTCAGAGCCGGGCTGATTGGGAAGTTGGGGCACCGCCCCCTGTCATGCACAGAGCAGGGTGGATTGGGAGGATGCGATGCCACCCTCAGTCATGCTCAGGGTAGGGCCGATTGGGGGGTTGGGGCACCGCCCCCTGTCACACTCAAGGCAGGGTCGATGGGGAGGTTCCGGCGCCAACCCCTGTCACCCACAGAGCAGGGCCAATCAGGGGGTTGGGGCGCTGCCCCCTGTCACTCACAGAGCAGGGCCCATCAGGGGGGTTGGGGCTCCATACCCTGTCACGCACAGAGCAGGGTCGATCAGGGGGTTGGGGAGCTCCCCACTGTCACGCACAGAGCAGGATCAATCAGGGGGTTGGGGAGCTCCCCCCATCACGCACAGAGCAGGGCCCATCAGGGGGTTGAGGAGCTCCCCCCTGCCACTCACAGAGTAGGGCCAATAGGGGAGTTGGGGCACCGCCCCCTGTCACACACAGAGCGGGGCGGATCAGGGGGTTGGGGCGCCGCCACTGTCACACTCAGGACAGGGCCGATGGGGAGGTTATGGCTCTACCCCGTCACACACAGAGCAGGGCCCGTGGGGTGGGGGGGTTGGGCTGCCGCACCCGGTCACACACAGAGCCACAGGGGGTTGGGGAGCTCCCCCCTATCAGGCACAGAGCAGGGCCGATCAGGGAGTTGGGGTGCCTTCCCCTGTCATGAACAGAGCAGGGCCGATAGAGAGGTTGTGGCCCCGTCCCCTGTCACACACAGAGCCGCAGGGCGATCAGGAGGTTTGGGCGCTGCCCCCTGTCACCCTGATCCCGGTGCTGGGAGGCATATTACCCTTTTACTATATAGAATAGAGGCCTGGTGCATGGGTGGGGGCTGGCTGGTTTGCCCTGAAGGGTGTCCTGGGTCAGGGTGGGGTCCCCACTGGGGTGCCTGGCCAGCCTGGATGAGGGGATGATGGCTGTTTGCAGCTGGTCACACACCCTTCAGGGTGGGGGTCCCCACTGGGGTGCCTGGCCAGTCTGGGTGAGGGGCTGAGGGCTGTTTTCAGGCTGAGACTGAAGCTCCCAACCGCTCCTTTTTTTCTTTTTTTCTTTTTTATTCTGGGCCAGCTTTAGCTCTGGCTCCAGCTCTGAGGCCTCAGCTGCTGAAAGTAGGTATCTGGTTTATTTAGGTTCTATAATCAAAACTCTGTATCAACTCCAGCTCTGAGATCCCAGCTGGCTGAAAGCAGGTTTCTGGGGTTTTGTTTAGCTTCTATATTTGTTACAATGTTTCTTAAACTGCAGGCTCAGGGGCCTGCAAGGCAGGCGGGGAACGTTGGTTTCCTCCATCACTGAAGCAAGCAAGCCTCATGTTAGTTTCAAGCTGCCTGGCTGCCTGCCACCATCTTGGCTGGCAGTTAATTTGCATATCGCCCTGATTAGCCAATGGGAAGGGTAGCAGTCGTACGCCAATTACCATGTTTCTCTTTTATTAGATAGGATGAGCCTCTCTCTTTCCATCTCTATGTCTCCATCTCTTAGTTTGAGTAGAATGTAGGGTAATTCCTGGAGCCACTATTACTGAATTACCAACACATTTACTCAGGTAATATTTACACAGTATTCCTGAAAAGAAGATAAAATAGCCATTGAGTTGTCATTCTATCCATGGAGAGCTCCTGATTTGGTTCTTTATTTTCCCCAGTTTATAAAAGAAAGCAGCAAAAGATAGGGTAGAAATAGAAGGATTTGTGGCAAAGACCAAGACTCTTATTGTAATTTCTCTGTTCAAGATCCCGATTCTAAGTGAAATTTTCCAGTTTCTGAATGGTTAAACCATTCATCTCTAGGATATGGCCCTACAATTGTGCCTTGAAATGTTAAAAACCACTTGGTATATAGAATTGATGCTAAGTATACTTGTGTGAATGTTTGCTGAGTTCCATGGGGAAGAAAAGAGGAAAAAAGATACCTTCATAATGGTGTTCTTGTTTACTAATAAATGACACAAACTAGTTCTACCATGTGTAATTAAATGCATTTTACTATAATGATCATTTAAATTGGTGTCTGTAAGAAGTGCAGCATTTGACAAAATCTCCAGGGTAAAATCCTTTATAGATTACTTCTCACTTAAGGATTGTAGATGGTGCCTTCAGCATTTTCCCATTTCAAAGAACCTAAGGACAGTCACTTAATTTTCCTCCCTTCAAAAATTGACAATACTTAGTACAAACAGTTCAAAAATTTGGAGCTTAAGTTGGAAGTGTCATAAGTGTCTTATGATCAGACCTATGCAGTGATTATTATATTATTAAGAATAATTATGATGTACAACTGAATAAAGATGTGACCAAGTCTTTATGGGAAACCTTTGGGTCGTCCCCCTGCCCCCATGACCACATTGAATCAGGAAATGGCACTTTGTCACAACGTGCAAAAGCAAATCCAGCTCCACAAGGCATTAGCAAGGAATGTGGATTTTACGGAGAATGTTATGGATAAATAGATGAGAAAGGGGTGCAATATTGTATTATACTTAACAATGCTGGTCAAAATCCCATCCAACATTTCCAAACTCCTATAGCAATTCTTCTTTAGCCCAAATCCACCTTAACCACAGGTCTACCAATGGCCTCCTAGCCTCTCCTTCTTTGTTGCTTACAGCCATTTCTTTATTCCAAATGTGCTCCTGTGCCATCTCTCTTTAGGTTGTCCTCTCTGCATTTTTCTGTTTAACAACAGTTCAGCAAGCAAGGCATTCTATCCAGGGGCAACTCACTTTAGAAGAAAACAGGGGGTTGCACCTCCAAATAAAAATACACAGGCATTTTGTTGTATTTTGAGAGATTACATCTATTCTCTTTTCTTGACATATTATCTAGAGAAATGTGAGCAGAAATGAAAATTACACAAAGATGACATCAATTGGAGTTATTTCTAGTCCCATTTACTGTAATGCACGATATATTTCAAATGGTCTCTTCTGTGGCAAAAATAGTTCAAGCCAGTGTTCTTCGTTTGACTGGCAAGACAAAGCATGATCTACTTCGCTCCTGCGTACTGCTAATACAGAAAGCCACCACGCTTTAGTTTCCAAACCAATAAATACAAAATGACCCATTCATTTGAAGGTGACTGGTTCCAAGAGCCAGGGCACAGCTGTGGCGTACACACTCTCTTTATTAGTAAGCACTGAAATCCAGCTCAAATGGGTTTTAGCAAAATTGGAAGATTGACTAGAATGCTACTGGGATAGCCCATCCTGTTGATGGGGGAGCCCCTGGAGCCTGGCAGCCCTGGGAAGACTCAGGCCTGGAACACTGGCATTGACCTCCAGAATTCTCACATTTTGTCCTTGGTTCATCCCTTTTCATGGACGGGACTATGACGCCTGTGTCCCAAGGAGAGGAGGTTCTATTTTGCGAATTCCACTTAGGCAAAGGCCAGAGATGGCTTCTGAGTTGTCCACCTTGTTAGCAACCACACCCGAGCCACCCACTGCAGTGACAAATACTTCGCCCAGGCGCCTGCTCTCTTACGTAAGGAGGGAGCAGAGCCCGTTACAATCTAAGTAGCAGAGGCAAGTGCACGGGCTAGACAAGACCGTCATTAGCAGAACAGTCACACTTATATTTAGAATAATTATTCGTTTGTTTGTTAATGCCTTGAATAACATGGTTTCAATTTTAAAATGTGATGCAAGTCTAATATTTTTGTGGAAAATGTGGAGTTCAATTTTTTAACACAGTACACATAGTTCTTTTACTTTACAGCCCACACTGGGAAAGATTTGTGTACATTTTATACAATGCATGTTGAAATGATCCTGGTCAAATCACACCATTCTTATTTGCCTTCTTGGCTCCATCTGTCTTTTCTTGCAGAGAATCTTGTTCATATGAAAAGGGATCATTTCTCAAGGCTCTAATTATGTACAAACGGAAATACAGCTGTGAATTCATCATTGTCTTTGAATTCCCCCAAGTATTACTTTGCAAGTGCACAGTTACACAGTGTTGGCTGCCACACAGACACAATAATCGTCAGCAGCCCTGAATTCTGTTATGATTGCCACTGGCAAAGAGAAGTTTGTAGGTGACTGAGAGATATGCATATGTAGACAAATGCCCCGGCAGGAGCTCGGTCTCTGACTCGAAGAGAGGCCTCTTAACAGTCTGGGCTCAAAGGCAGAGCAGGAATGGCAGTTTGGCAGTTTGGCAGTTTCCAGAGGGGAGGAGAACGGCTTGTCTGTGGAGGTCAGACAGATGTCTGACTGCCGCTGTGAGAGTCCTTCTTTTATGCCCCATGGGTGGGCTTCTTCAGTGTCTCATATCAGTGTGCTCCGGTGGCCTTCTGGGCTTATCAGGATGCACACGCAGGGGGTTACGAGTTGTTTGTCAGGAGTTACAAGTTATTTATCAGGAGTTAACATGCAGGGCGTTACAGGTTGTTTACACGCAGGGAGTTACAAGTTACTTATCAGGGTCACACACAAATTAAGTTCCTCTTCTAAGTAAAGTTTAAAATTCACTCTAATAAAAAATGAAACTTGATTATGCTATCTTATACTAACTAAACTTATTACTATAACAGGGATTTTACAAGGAATTCAAAGGATAAGAAAAATAATGCTGCCCTAGCTGGTTTGGCTCAGTGGATGAGTGTTGAACTGCAGACTGAAGGGTCCCGGGTCCAATTCCAGTCAAAGAAACTTGCCTGGGTTGCAGGCTCGATCCTCAGTAAGGGGGTGTGCAGGAGGCAGCCAATCAATGATTCTCATCATTAATGTTTCTATCTCTCTCCCTCTCCCTTCCTTTCTGAAATCAATAAAAGTATATTTTTAAAAATAATGCTAAAAAATTAAAGAAATCTTATCTAGAAATAGTATATTTTATTTTTTTCCTTAAAAAGGAGTAAATAAATATATTAAAATTTCCCACAACTGAAATTCATTTAAATGGGAAAGAATTAGAGAATTTTTCACTGCTCTAAGCAAACATCATAAAAAGGATCATCTTTATGTTTAAAAAAATCACAATATTGCTTTAAGTAATAGTCACACTAATCAGAACAGTGAATTAAAGGCAAAAGGCAGATAGGTCAATTTTACTTAACAACTTCTATATGCTATGTAGTCTGCTAGGTACTTACCTCAACTTTATATGTATCTGAGAGGTCTATTATCATTCCCCTTTCAAGGATATGGGAATGAAGGCTTCAGAGATAAAGTGATTAATCAAAGGAACACACCTATTTAGAGCCAATATTCAAACCTTATTTGCAAGTTACACATACATTTATTGAACCAATATTTATTGAGTATCAATAAGGAACCAGGTAGTAAGAGTATAAGAGCTAGAAATACAACAGGAAAAACAACAAAAGACTGGAGCCCCTACACTTGTGGAGCTTAAGTGAGAAGTCAGTTTTGATGTTTGTACACATCAACCAGTGTGCCTGGCCCTCCCTCACATCAGCCCCTTGGATGCCACTGGATTAGCTCCAAACCAGGAAAGCACAGGCCCACATCTTATCCTCCACCATTGGTTGCTGGAACCCTTGCCTTTTACTTTAGTGCAGTGATGGCGAACCTATGACACGCGTGTCAGAGGTGACATGCGAACTCATTTTTTTGGTTTTTTCTTTGTTAAATGGCATTTAAATATATAAAATAAATATCAAAAATACAAATCAACAAACAACAAGTGTTGGAGAGGATGTGGAGAAAAAGGAACCCTTCTGCACTGCTGGTGGGAATGCAGACTGGTGCAGCCACTGTGGAGAACGGTATGGAGCTTCCTCAAAAAACTAAAAATGGAACTCCCATTTGACCCTGTGATCCCTCTTCTAGGAATATATCCCAAGAAGCCAGGAACACCAATCAGAAAGGATATATGCACCCCTATGTTCATAGCAGCACAATTCACCACAGCTAAGATTTGGAAACAGCCTAAGTGCCCATCAGTAGATGAATGGATTAGAAAACTGTGGTACATCTACATGATGGAATACTATGCTGCTGTAAAAAAGAAGGAACTCTTGCCTTTTACAACAGCTTGGATGAACTGGAGAGCATTATGCTAAGTGAAATAAGCCAGTCAGAGAAAGATAAATACCACATGATCTCACTCATTTGTGGACTATAGAGAACAACATAGACTGATGAACAGGGACAGATCCAAAGACAGAGAAACAGCAATCAGACTATTAATCCCCAGAGGGAAAGTAGGGGAGGGTGCGGGTAGGGGAAGAGATCAACCAAAGGACTTGTATGCATGCATATAAGCCAAACCAATGGACATGGACAACTGGGGGATGAGAGCATGAGTTGGGGGGGGGGAGGGAATGAGGACACATTTGTACTTCCTTAACTAATAAAGAATTTAAAGATTAAAAAAATATATAAGTCTTTGTTTTGCTATGGTTGCAAATATCAAAAAATTTCTATATGTGACGTGGCACCAGAGTTAAGTTAGGGTTTTTCAAAATGCTGACACGCTGAGCTCAAAAGGTTCGCCGTCACTGCTTTGTGTCTGATTTGATCTCTGCCCTGGGCCCCAATAAGAAATGAGAGTGAAAACTGTCAGCCATCGATTTGGTCAACCTAAATCATATTCCTGCTTAATGTCTATTTCTTAATTCTGGTCTTCTGTTCGTTTGCAGTTTCAGTATGGTGAATTCTGGGATCCTAATTTTAGCTGCGACTTGAGTACGTAATTCCTCTTTGATTGCATGGGCTAAACCTCAGAGGCGTTTAGCCTATTTTGAGAAGAGGCTGACCTTTCCTAAGGCAAACTGTGAGAAGAGGCCCTTTTAATCCTAGTTTATTTTTTTTTCCTCTTCAAGTTTAATGGAATCATACAGATGTGACCAAAAACTTGGAAAGGAATTATGGATGTGGATGAAATCTGAGGTTGTTGACATATCCTGCTTTGGGGTGGAGGCAAAGTTTCCCAGGCCATGGAGTGGTTTCAGGGCATCCCAGGCAGAGGAGCCAGCTGAGCAGAACCAGACTCTGGACACTGAGGCTACGGGACGAGTTGAATTTAAGGAACTAGATTTCGAGAGATTAAATTACTTGACTAGTTACTGGCAAAAACCCAGCTTTTGATTTAAAGTTCAGTGTTTTGCCCTAGCTGGTCTGGCTCAGTGGCTAGAGGCCTGTGGACTGAATGGTCCAGGGTTTAATTCCTGCCAAGGGCACAAGCCCGGGTTGCAGGCTCAATCCCAGTAGGGGGCGTGCAGGAGGCAGCCGATCAGTGATTCTCTGTCATCACTGATGTTTCTATCTCTCTCTCCCTCTCTCTTCCTCTCTGAAATCAATAAAAATATATTAAAACAAATAAAAGTTCAGTGTTTTATTTCTGACAAATCGTTCCTTTTATGTTTTTAATGTTTCAATTGTACTTCATTTATTCAATAGTGTCCTACTTTAATGGGTAAATAGTGCTTTTACTTGGCATCAATTATATGTTGGTTTTGAAACAATTCAGTATTACACCAGCTTTGATGATAACTGATCTCTCCATTTCTTTGGGTGACTCTGCCAAGAGGGGACTCTATACCCTATGAACAGCAACTTCCCACTCCTCCCCCAGCCCTGCAACCATCATCCTACTTTCTGCTTCTGTAAGTTCTACTATTTTCAATATTTTATGTTATTTGATTCATGCAGTATTTGTCCGCTGTGACTGGCTTATTACCCTTAGCATAATATCCTCAAAGTTTACCTGTGTGGTAGCTTAGGACACAATTTCTTTCTTTTTTATGGCTGAAAAAAATATTCCATTGTATGTACATACCACAGTTTGTTTATCTTCTCATCCATTGGCAGACATTTAGGTTTCCACCTTGTGGCTATTGTAAACAATGCTGTAATTAACATGGGGAGGGCCAAATACCTTTTCATGATCCTGATCTCAATTCTTTTGCATAAATACCATGAAATGGAATTGCTGGATCATATGGTGGTTATATTTTTAATTTTTAAAATCTCAATGTTGTTTCACATAGCAGATCTACCATTTTATATTTCCACCAGCAGTGAACATGGGTCCCAATTTCTTCACATCCTTGCCAACACTAATTTTCTTCCTTCCTTCTTTTTTCCTTCCTTTTCTCTTTCTCTCTCTCTCTCTCTCTCTCTCTCTCTCTCTCTCTCTCTTTTTGATGAGTATCTTTTTTTTTTTAAATATATTTTATTGATTTTTTTACAGAGAGGAAGGGAGAGAGATAGAGAGTTAGAAACATTGATGAGAGAGAAACATCGATCAGCTGCCTCCTGCACATCCCCCACTGGGGATATGCCCGCAACCCAGGCACATGCCCTTGACCAGAATCGAACCTGAGACCCTTCAGTCCGCAGGACGCTCTATCCACCGAGCCAAACCGGTTTTGGTGTTTGATGAGTATCTTAACAGGTGTGAGGTGATACCTCATTGTGGTTTTAATTATTTGCATTTCTATGATAATTAGGGATCTTGAGCATCTTTTCATACACCTGTTGGCCATTTGTATGTCTTTGGAGAAATGTTATTGAAATCCTTTGCCTATTTTTAATTCAGATTATTATTATTGCTGTTGAGTTGTATGGGTTTCTTATATATTTTAAAATATAATTTTATTGATTTCAAAGAGGAATGCAGAGGGAGAGAAACATCAATGATGAGAGAGAATCATTGATTGGCTGCTTCCTGCACATCCCTCACTGGGGATTAAGTCCACAATTGGGCATGTGCCTTGACTGGGAATCAAACTGCGACCTCCTGGTTCATAGGTCAATGCTCACAACTGAGCTATGCTGGCCGGGCAGTTTCTTATATTTTGGATATTAACCCCTTATCAGATAGATGGTTTGCAATAATTTGATCCGTTCTATAGGTTGCCTTTCATTTGTTGTTTCCTTTACTGTGAAAAAGGTTTTAGTTTGCAATAGTCCCACTTGTCTCCTTTTGCTTTTGTTACCTGTGCTTTTTGTCATATCCAAGAAATTGCTGCCAAGTTCAGTAATATACAGCGGTTCCCCTATGTTTTCTTTTAGGAGTCTAATGGTTTCAGGACTTACGTTTAAGCCCTTGAGTATACTTTTGTGTATAGTGTAAGATAAGGCTCCAAGTGCATTCTTTTGCCTGTGGATATTTAATTTTCCCAACACCATATATTGAAGAGACTATCTTTTCCCCATTGTGTGGCTGCACTAGCTGTAGCCAGGTGTTCTCCACTCTTTATTTGTTCTCAATGGCCCCAGGCACCCAAACTATGTTAGTTTCACCAGTGGTCTAAATGAGCCAAGCCAGAACTCAGTCTCTTGCGAAGCCCTTTGAAAAGCCAAAATGTTGGATGCAAGCTTCACTCTCTATATATGTCCCACCTAGAGAAGTTATAAATGGCGGTGTTCTCTCTCCATACTCCCCACTCCAGAGAAGTTATGCGTAGAGGCATTCTTTCCTGATGCTGAGCTGTGAGCTGTGTTGGCATGTGAAGGGGCTGAAATTGCTCTCTTACCCATTTCAATGTGGATATTCTTGGCTTTGTACTAGTGTGGGGTGCTGTAACTTCTTAACTGAGTTCTAGAAATCTCATAAAGATATTTTGGCTGGTATATGTTTGTTAAATAATTGTTTCTATAGGGGAACAAAGGCTGAGACTTCCTATACCACCATCTCACTGATCTCTGTTTTTAATGTTTAAATTATCAGGGAATTTCTATTATAATGAGATAAATATAGCCATTTCTTTATGTCCAATGGAGTTTCTCCGACTTAATCACAGAGCCATTCAATGAAGGGATTCTAAAATAATGTGTTAAATGGTCATTAAGTTACTATTAGATAATGGCAAATCACTTGAAGGTATTTTCTAACAGACTATTTAAAACTTATTTAAATAAAACTTTTCAGATGGAAGAAACTTTTTAATGTTCATAGAAGACCCCACCATATATGTTAAGAAGTATTTCTTATCAATTGTGCTAATTAAGTACAGGACTCTGCAAGCAGGCTACCTGAATTTAAATCCTAGCTCTGACCCTTGTTAGCATTTTGGCATTGGACAAGTAACTTAACCTGTTTCTTATTTTTTTCACTTGAAAATGATGATAGTAAATCTACTTATCTTACATGGTTTGGGGGAATATTAAATGAATTGATATGTATAAAAACTGAATAATGCATAGCATATAGTATATAGTAAATGCTATGAGTGAGTTATAATTATTATCAGATTTTAATTCTTTAAAAATACCTTTAGCTTTTTGTTTTGAGAAAAGTATGTCCAGAGTAACACATGCTTTTGCTATATTAAAACCTTTTTATAGCCGAAACCGGTTTGGCTCAGTGGATAGAGCGTCGGCCTGCGGACTGAAAGGTCCCAGGTTCGATTCCGGTCAAGGGCATGTACCTCGGTTGCGGGCACATCCCCAGTGGGAGATGTGCAGGAGGCGGCTGATCGATGTTTCTCTCCCATCGATGTTTCTAACTCTCTATCTCTCTCTTCCTTCCTCTCTGTAAAAAATCAATAAAATATATTTAAAAAAAATAAAACCTTTTTATAATTTATGAAAATATTTAAATAAATTTATGTGCATAAGTGAAGCATAATAAATGATACCCAAGATAATGAAGCAATTTAAAACGATGAAAACCTTAATCATTTGGAGGTAGAAAATGATCATTGAATTTGACAAAATTTAGTGTATTTAATGAATCAGCAATAAAGACCACGATGAGAAAGCAATCACTGATTCAGAAGTATGGGCAAAGATTGCTAAATTTCTGTACCTGAGTCTGTACCAGCAGAGACTGAAAGAATTCATTTGTCATTAAAATTCCTAAAATGTTTGATATTAATGTTTCCCTCATTTTGGTCTCTCAAATATTCCTAGTGCTGACTTACATGAGTGCTTCCTTTGGAGTTAATAAATGTAGCAGACACTCTTGATTTCCTATGTAGCTATCACCTCTGTACTCAACCATCTTCCTTCTTAATGGAACCCTGTTGCATTTCAGGAACCAGGCAGCCATGTAAGGAATTGGGCTCCTTTTCACTTGAAGGGGTGAATCTGGATTAATGGAATATTTTCACGAGTCGAAACGCCACAGTATATATTTTTTTATTCATGAGTCTTTTTTTGTTGTTCTGTTCAGTACAGAAAGAAAATTTATTCAATAAAAGTGAATTCTATAAAAGATTTTCCATATCTGTTGAAATATTCCAATATATAAGTTCCAAATCAAATCTTCACACTACTTAAGCTATTATTGTGTACTTTGTTTAGTTCTTTGTTTTTAGGGAGACATTTTAAACTCTGTTTGCAAGCTTTGGTTCTAAGAACTGAAAATCATTCAAAACTTCAGAAGCTAAAAGTTTTTAGTGCTCTTGTCAATGAATAATTTCATTAAAGATTTACAACTCATTGGAAATGCAATCAAAATTTAGAGTTTTATCATTATAGGACAGTTATATTGATTTTTTTTCAAATGCTTAAAATAATCTACCTGATTGATGGCAGATATAGTGAGTATTTGCTATACTGAAGTATGGTTTTCAGTATTAACTTTGTCTAAGAAATATTGTAGTTCTGTTACTTTGTTTAAATAAAAATATTTACAAGTTTGACAATTACAGCTTCTACTTCAATTGTTAGAGTGTCACAGCCTATTTCCATAATGCATTAATTGTGCACTACAGTAATTACCTTAAGTGTTTGACTGCTGAGCAGGACTTAAACAGTTTATACTCACACAACACTTTACTAATGGCTAGGGATATAATGCATCAAGTGCAGGAGAGAATCTGCCTTGAAAGGTTCTGCAGCAATCTCAAGTTCAGCTTTCCTTGTCCTCACACTTCTGGATCACCCAGGATGCTCTTTGTCTCCATTTCTTGAACTATCACCAGCATGTTTATGAAACTTTGAAAACCAGGAGGCCTGAAATCTGCTTGTGTTATGGGTCTTTCATAGTGAGTTGGTTAAGTAGGTACATTTCTATTGTGAGATCATTTGTTACTGTGAAAACCTCTGGGCCGCCACAAAACCAGAGGCAAATCATAATCCAATAAAGTGCTAAATCTGTAACATACAAATGATTCCTTGTTTTGGGTACCTATTTAAAAAGACAGCTAACCCATTTTATAATTCCTACAGGTTTCCTCATGTTTTTATGTCAGTTAACATTTCTCTTACTACTCTTATCTACTGTAATTTAGACTCTGTGATAAGATTGAACAGATAGATTTAACACCACAATTAACTGATTAATAATTAAAACGAACTCCTCTTCATGATAATTATCTTCCTTTGGGTTAAGAACTAAAGAGGTTTAAACTCAATTTCCAGGTACATTTGACCATTAGTATCTGTAGGTACTACAGATATTGCAAGTCTTATTGACAACTATGAAATTGACTTCCACCAATAATTTACAATATGATTACAGATATAGGAGATATTATAAAACAACTCATAAATCGAGACTGGAGTGTTTATTGGCTCCTCACTGCAGATATGATCCTTCCCCATACAAAATATGATGGTGTAGTGAGGTATAAACCAAAGCCATATCTGGTTGAGTTTGGGATTCTAAGTGCCCCAAACTCATAACCAGATACCTTCCTTCATCTCACAGGGCTGAACTGAAATGGGCTTCCAATGGGATGGCCTTTTAAGATGGCCCATCAACTTCCTACTAGGAGTGCACAAGTAAATTTTGAATCTATTTCCTATCCCCACAAATTGTACAGTTGAGTATGTCTTATTCTGCTCTGTTTATGGTAGCAAAGCAGTTAATGGGCACCATTATAAATTACATTCTCTACTTAGAAGCTGCCACAGATTAAGGGGCCTAAATGTTTTCCAGGAATATATTCCTTGGGACTTGACAGTCAGTGTGGGCCTGGGCTACTTCAGCTTCCATTTGAAAAAATACCTCTAAAATCCCAGCTTGAGTTAGAGCACAAGTTCCTTCCCACGATCTGTGTTTCAGCATGTTGTCTTAACGTTTGTTTTAGTTGATAACCCCATTCTCATCCCATGGAGCTCACGACCCTTTGCTGTGTTCTTGGACTACGATTCCCTTAAGGCATCCTAATTCTTGCATGGAGGTCTTTTTCCTTTGCATGTCTCTGTTCATTAATGGCAAATTATGTTTGTTCTAATATTCCTGGGCCTGATCCGATTTCTTCTAAAACTTTCTTTGATCTTGTAGGCCAATATATATACATTTTTAAATCCACTGTATGTGCTGTTGCCACACTGCTAATTGCCTTGATGCATAGGAAAACATATTTTGTACCCAAAAATATGTGTTCCTGAAGAAAAAGTCACATAGGTAGTGATTACTCCTAATGTACCTTTGTTTGTGTGTGTGTCAGAGGGTCTGCCAAAGGCAACTTCTTTAGATTTCAGAGGCTTTGGAATCCAGTATATGAGCCATCCTACCATGTGATTCTCCATGGGTCCATTGATCTAAAAAATCCATATGTTCTTTCTTTCTTTCTTTCTTTCTTTCTTTCTTTCTTTCTTTCTTTCTTTCTTTCTTTCTTTCTTTCTTCCTTCCTTCTTTTCTTCCTTCCTTCCTTCCTTCCTTCCTTCCTTCCTTCCTTCCTTCCTTCCTTTCTTTCTTTCTTTCTTTCTTTCTTTCTTTCTTTCTTTCTTTCTTTCTTTCTTTCTTTCTTTCTTTCTTTCTTTCTCTTTAGCCTTCCATTCACAAAAACAGGGCAAGAAACTGTCAATGTGAAATGCTGGGCAGGCATGGATGGCTTTTTACCTCTATAATTTGGTATGTTTTAAACACTTCAACATCAAATTCATAGTTACACCAGGATTTTTAGCTCCATTGCAGAACAGAATATTTGGGGGTTGAGCCAGAGGAAGAAATTTCTGTGGGTAACTCCCCAATTCAGGTCCCTGATAACAAATGTAATCCTCAAAATGAGAGCCAACAGAGCCACATCAGAGCTGTTCCATTTATCCGCCATGAGGATTCCTCTGTTTCATTGAAGCATGTGCCACAAGTCACCCCTATAACCTGGTTCTCAGGCGTGCTGCCTCCCAGCTCATGGTATTTTGCTTTAGTAATAGCAGAGGCTTTGGCAGACAAAGTGCTTCACATTTATGGGCATCTGAGTGAATGCTAAGAGAGAAAAATTATTCTTTTGCTCTAAACTTCTCTCGAAGCACCAAAGTTATGCTTGATTTTTCTATTTCTAAACTACTTAGAAGAGTATTTCACAAACTCCTATCTATTCCCATGAAAACACTTCTTCCTGTTGAGAAAATAAAAATTTTTAAAATTTAAACATTAAGCTTAGTTCAATATGCCTGTCTTTCTGAATTCCCATTGAGTCAGGAGCGTGAGGACCCCAGAAGTTCTGTAGCGTGTCATGGAATGCAGTTCTAAGATGGCTGTGTTTCCAATTCACATCCTCTGTGACAGTCTCGCCAGGTGCCAAATGTTCATGTTTTCAAAATAGAAGTACTTTACTTTATTAGGAAGAATGTTATTAATCATTACTTGACAGCAATTATATAAGGCACAATGAGTAGTGACATCCTCTATCACCATTTTGTATTAAGGGGAAGTCTTGGAATAATTCAGTTGTTGTTTTTTTTAATGCAACTAGTAACAGTCTCAGTATAATGTTCTTGCACAGGTCAAGGAAGCTTAAAAGAGATGGGATCTTTTCTTATAAGCCAAAAACATTCATGTGAGCTCTCCTTGGAGTCTAAAACTCAGTAAGAAGTTAGATATTTAGACTTGAGCGTATAGAGCACTGTTTTATGATCCTCCTGCTACCTGTTTTTCTTTCTGTTCTCTAGTTGCCTTTTGGCATTTATTTATCTAATTCTCTAACTTTTGATAAGAGAGTGACTTGGAAATGGAGAAAGAGTCTATTTAAAATTTAGAATTTTTCCCTGGCTGGTATGACTCGTTGGTTGGAGCATCATTTCATGTCCTTGAAAGGTCATGGGTTCGATTCCTAGGTTGCCAGCTCAATCCCTGGTAGGGGTGTGTAAAGGAGGCAACCAATCAATGTTTCTCTTTCACAGCGATATTGCTCTCCCTCTCCCTTCCTCTCTCTAAAATCAATATAAAACATCATCGGGTGAGGATGAAAAAAAGAGAGAGAGAGAGAGAGTATAGATTTGCCTGCTAATCAACCGTTTTTTTTGTTTTTTTCTAAGATGGGAGTTTCTGCTAATATGTTCATTGTCTCATTCATTCATTCATTCATTCATTCATTCAACAAAGAACTAGTGGACATTTATTCTGTCAGATATGGTAGTGGATGCTAAGGGTGGGAAAGGAACACTCAGATGAACAGAACAAGGTCTCTGGTCTCTGGAAGCTCACAGGGCAGTGGGGGTTAATGTAGAGCCAGCCCCTTGATGTGTGAAAGGCATTCTCACTCAGAAGAAGACTTCTGCTCCTTGCTGACTTGTGCTAATCTTGTAAACAGGATTAAAGAAAGTCTGGTCTACCTTTAATGATTAGGGGAAAAGATGCAGTAAAAATACATTTATTGATTTCAGATATTGGAAATTCCAGACCAAGAATGGGCTGCACTTCCCACAGCCACAGCGTCCAGGACAGCAGGATGACAAGTTTGAGCTGATTTTCCTTCTTCATTTGAAAGACTAATCAAGACTAACCCCCTCCTGCCTCACCATAGATCTAGCTTGATCATCTGGAGAAGTCTATGGCTCCTAGACCATCCATTCCCCCCAGAATATAATTTCTGTGTACCCCTGTTCATAACTAAATCCCCAGCCCTCCTCTTCCACCGAAAATCCTTTCACTATCACCTCTTAATCTGTAGGGTGCAGGAGCATAAAGTCTCCTGTATTTGTCCTTTCCTGAAATCCCGCTGACCCCTTTCCTTATGAGAGCTTCTGATCCATTTCAAGCGAAGGAAGTTTTCTCTCTGAGAAACCTATGTAACTTAGGGCCAGGAAGCAGGAGAAATGTTCTACTTGTTTGCCATTGTCTGTTGAAATTCATATCATGTCATGGGATCAGCGGTAAACATTCCTTATTGCTGCCACCCACAAACCACCACATCCCTTACATTCTTACACTGACATTTTTCTTCCCCTTCACCCCACCCCTATCGTATTCTGAGTGACTTTATCATCTTTTGAATGACTGATCGTGGATCCTCAATATATTGGCCAGAGAAGAGAATCTCCGCTAGGTCATTTAAGCAGGGGGAATTTATTCTAGGGTAACAAATAATTTGAAGAATCATTGGGAGGTCTGGAAATAAAAACAATTTATTAAACTTTCAACATTAACTACCAAAACTGGGCTGGCTGCAAAAGATCTGTTGTCCTCTGATTTGGAAAGTACCAGCTCCAGAATCACACCATCACCACCATGATTTAAAAAGCTGCTATTCTAAGAGGATCCCATAATTTAACAGCTGTGATTCACACCAGCAAAATGTGTACCGTGTTCTCCATCTCTTGACACCACAAAGCTAGTGATTGGACACTGGGATCTGGCAAGCACTGCCTCTACAACCCTGATGGCCAGGAGGGATAGAGGCGGCTTCAAAAGCTTGTAATCTGCCTTGGTTTTGCCTTACAAAGATTTGGACAAACAAGAAGACATCAGAGGGGATTTCCCTCATATTTCCAATGCAAAACCCATAAAGTTAAATACAATTTTACAAATCTTCTGAGCCTTTCTTCTTGTTAGATTGAAATAAGGACCCCCGATTCTACTGAAATCAAATTTCTCTACTTGTGCCCTGGATCCTATCAGGGGTTTCTGTTATCTTCACTAGTCCCCACACCACCCCTGCAGTGAGTAATTCCCATCAGCACACAAACATCCTACATCATCACCCATCTTAAAAAATAAAAATCTCCCCTGACTTCCACAATGCTGTCTGTTCTGTTCCTCAAAATTGTCAAACTCACTATACCCTCCAAGCATTTTATGTTCATCTATTTGCGCTTGGGATATTTTCCTGAGTTCTGTGTGTGGTTGGCCTATTCTTGTAGCTAATGTCTCAGTTCACGTTAATCAGAGAGTCTTTCTCTGATCACCCTTTCTCCCGTGTCTACCTCCCTCAATCACACTATCACACCGCACTGTTTGTTCTCTTCATAATTCTTAGCGAATTCTAAAATTGACTTATTTATGCATTTACTTACTTTTTGGCTTGTTTACTTCACTACAATGGAAGCTAATAGAGCAGGTATATTTTCAGCTTCGTTCACTTCTGTGCTCATGGTACATTGCTTGGCACAGAGTAGAGGTTCAATAATATATGTTCAATAAATGGATGGGTTATGTAGCAGGAGGAAGAAAATGGTGAGGATCATAAAGGGATGGAAAAACAAATTCTCCCACATTTCCTTCCCTAATCAAGGTTTTGAAGCCTTATAAAGATGGGTACCTCTGCTTCCCCTTTCCTGGGCTGGCCTCCCCGCAGTGAGTGGAAAGGGTTTCATATGTAACAGTGTCCTACAGCTACCCCTGAGCCCCTGTAGCATGTCTTTGATTTATCATTTCAGAGAGGCTCTACTTTGTAATAGCTTTGATTTATGGAGAATCATTATTTGTAATGCCACCTGATTTATGAATTTATGAGATAATCTTTTTACTTTTAGCTGCCTATTCTCCCCTTTAAAACTTCAAGCTTGTTTTTTCCTTCTTCATTTTTCTTTTGTAAATGTTTTTGGTACAACCCACATTGTTTCCTTCTGTTCAAATTACTATTACTTATCTTTCATGGGGGTTATTTTTCTTGGACCAATTATTTGCTGACTCCCTATTGCATATTCTTTCTGTCTGAGCTGCATATTATTTTCTTAATGGAGAGTAAGAGCTTAATATCCTGTATTGCTTTGTCTCATTAAGTTCTGACTCATTGACTCATTTTCTGGTTCCATTTAAAATAATTAAGTGCTCCTGAAGGAAGGGGGAAAATGTTTTGTTTGTAAGACCATTTTGGTTAATAGAATCTTTCTGATCTCCAAATCATATAATTTCAGAATCAAATAAGGCTTAGATATCACTTACCACAAAACTGTACCATTGGATGCATCTCCTCTGGTATCCCATAGCAGTGTAAGCGCCATGAGGACAGAGTCCAGGCCCATTATGTTCAGGGTACTCACTGAACATTTTTTGAATGGATAAATGAAAATCTTCTTTTGGGCAACATAATTTTCAAGTTCAGAAAATATGAACAGAAATTCTTTGAGGAACTTTTGGCCCAAGAAAACAAGCACAAAGATGTTCTCAGCCTTTTTCTTGAAAAGCAAAATACTATGGAAGCATCTTGTAGGAGAATGGATAAGTGTTAAATATTCATTGGGCAGAACCCTATATACCAGCGATGGCGAATCTATGACACGCATGTCAGAGGTGACATGCGAACTCATTTTTTTGGTTGATTTTTCTTTGTTAAATGACATTTAAATATATAAAATAAATATCAAAAATATAAGTCTTTGTTTTAGTATGGTTGCAAATATCAAAAAAATTCTATATGTGACATGGCACCAGAGTTAAGTTAGGGTTTTTCAAAATGCTGACACGCCGAGCTCAAAAGGTTCGCCATCGCTGCTATATACAGTGGTCAAAGTGAACTAGTGATACATTCAACATGAATGAGCCTCCAAAATACAATTTTGAGGAAGGAAAACTAAGTCATAGAAGAAGAAGAAGAAATTATTCTATTACATAAAGTTTAAAAGCTTGCCAAACTTATAAAATATATGCTTTGGGAGGCATAGATATGCGAAAGTATAAACAAATGCTTGATTATATAAATATGAAATTCCAGGTAATATTTTCTTGGTGCTGATGGCAGTGAGTGGGTAGGAGCCACCCAGGAAGGCTACACAGGGGCTTCATGGAAGTAATTTATTTCTTAAACTGGCTGCTGGGTACACATGGTCTTTGTCTGATTTTTCATATTCCTTTACATGCCTGAAATATTTCATAATAAATATGAAACCCCAATGGGCTGTGATAAAACTGAGCAAGAAGATATTCCTTCTTAAAGAAAGTGAATATGAGGCACTGGGAGACATTCATTGCATATTGAATAGATTCCCCAAAGATGTAAAATGTAAATTTTATAGATAAAATGTGAAAAAAATTGACATTGTCAATTAGTTTTCAACTAGTATAATTTGATATTCAGTATTTTCCCCAAAAATTATTCATTCCAGTTATTGAAAACATCAGTAACCATCATGTTTAAGTTCTTGAAATTGCATTTTGAAAGGAAACAACACAAAAATTTATACGGCAAAATGTAAGTGTAGCTAGAAGTGTTTGTAAGAAGGCTGAGTTTCTGATAAATGTGCATAGAATTTGAGTGACAAAATCTATCTGGTTAAAAGGTAAAATTCTACATTGTATACATGTTTATACCTTTGATAGTAAATATTGTAAAGTAATTGCAAGTGTTAACTCATTTAGTCCTCATCAACAACTGTTACTTCCTCATTTTATAGAATAAATCATTGAGATGTAGAAAGTGAAGGGACTCGCCCAAGGTCACACCTCCCAAAAGAGGAAAGCACAATTGTAACCCAGATTGCCCAGTGCCAGTGTCTATCCACTACCATTAGTTTCCACCCATCAGACATTATTCCTGTCCACCGCTAATAGACAATTTGGCAGTATAATAAAAAATAGTATTTTTAAAGCTCATTTCACTGTGGTACATTATAGTTTTATGAGGAGGTGAGCTCTGAGTGCATGCTATGTGCCAGGCAATTTTTGCTCTAACTAAATCTTCATGACACCCCTCTAAGGTAAGTACTGTTATTATCCATGTTGCCTAGATAAGAAAAATGAAGCACAGAGACTGGAAATATTTTCCCAGTTCCTCATGACCATTCTTAAGCTGTGCGCATCAGCACTTTTGTCACATAACAAATTTAAATAAGAAGCCTAAATTGGGGGAAATGGAAATAGAAGAGGGTCTTATAGGTGGAGTAGCAAGTGGGACAGAAGTGAGTGTCTCTGAGTGGATTACAAATATTATGTTAGAGCATATTTTATTTTATTTTATTTTGTTAATCCTCACCCGGGGATATTTTCCCATTGATTTTTAGAGAGAGTGGAAGGGAGGGGGAGAGACACACAGAGAGAAGCATCGATGGGAGAGAGACACAGACACTTCCATTGGTTGCCTCCCCCTGGGGATCCAGCTGTATGTGCCTTTGACTGGAATCGAACAGGCAACCTTCAGTCCCAGGGCAGAGGCTCTATCCACTGATCCAAACTGGCTAGGGCTAGGACATAGACTTGTACAACTCTGGCCTTCAAATTTTGACAGTGCATTTCAAGCTGTAGTTTGAGAGCATTGGGTCAAGATGGTTGGAATATAATAGATGACCTCACAGACCTGGCATTAAAGCAGGCGCTGGAGGCAGCTGTAAGAAGGTGACACTCGTGGGCTGGGGACTATTCTTAATGTGTGTCCTCCGCCCACCTGCGGACCAGAATCCGACCTCCCCTTGTGTTTCATCTGATCCCCTTGGTGCTGGGCCGTGTTTCCAGCCCTGAGACCTGGCGGTGGCGTGTGTGAGACTTGGATGGGGGTTGGACAGGAGCAAGGCTGCAGGATGAGCTAGAGAAAGCTGTGGCACTCCCTCTGTCCAATCTGGTGGGGTCATCAGAGGGTATCTGACTCCAGCCCGCTCTGGGCTCTAGGGCTGGGGATGGAGGTGGGTGGTACTAGCTCCCTTCACTGAAGTTGGCTGGTGCCTTTCTCTTTCACTCCAGCTTGAACAGAGTCCAGGCCTGGAGGGAAAACAACAAACAAACCAGGAGCCCTTCCCCAGGACCTTGGTGGTGGGGGCCTTGCAGCTGGTGGGGAACAGTCCCCCAGGCTGTCCCCTGGGGTTAGGGAACTGGTTTGGTCACCTAGACCCACCTCTCCCCAGGTCCTGAGGGCCTGACAGCCCCAGGGTGGTGACACCTGACATCCAGGGCACGAGGTGAGGTGCCAGGGTCCTGGCTGCCTTCTCCTTACTCCTGTCCTTCTCCCTACTCCTGTGTGCTTCCCACAGGATGGGCAGGCAGATAGAGGGCTGCCCGTACCCCAACCCTCATCTCATGTCAGCTCAGGGCCTCCAACCCCCAATAACTCTGCGGTGAGTGGGGACCCCACAGCTGCTGGCCCTCAGTTACTCAGACAAAGGCCAGAACGATCTTGAGAGGGTGCTCAGTTTTTGGACCCTGATAAAGTTCCCGAGAGCCTCACACAGTCCCTGGAACCCGCTATTCAACCTCCTCTCCAGCTCTTTGGATCCTCTTTTAAACTATCCCACATCTGGTGCTTAATGCTGAGTTGTACACCTAAAACATTTGTCAAGAGCATTAGTTCTCAACCTTCCTAATGCTGCGACCCTTTAATACAGTTCCTTGTGTTTTGGTGACTCCCAATTTCATTGTTACAAATTGAACATAATTAAAGCATAGTGATTAATCACAAAAGGATATGTAATTATATATGTGTTTTCCGATGGTCTTAGGTGACTCCTGTGAAAAGGTTGTTCGACCCCCAAAGGGGTCGCAATCCACAGGTTGAGAACCGCTGGTTAAGAGGAAAAATCTCATTGTTAAGTATTCTTATCACAATGTAAGGATAAATATTTAAAGAGTTACATGACTTTCTCATCTCCAATATCATGGGTTTATATACTTCAAATCTTCCAATTAAAACATTATTCCTGGTGCACCTTCAAAGGTGTGTATGGACTCCCCAAGCCTTGCAATGACTTTCCAATGTTACAATCCATGGATGATGGGGTCGAAGATCCCTTTGCACAAAAACAAATCTGGCTAAGAGGTACCATGGAAACGGATGAGCAGTAGATGCTAGTGTGTAATTACAAAGACAAAAGGAATGACAGCAGGGAAGGAAGAGATTATGATGGATAGTGCCTTCTGGGAGTGTGCCAAAGAAACAGGGACATGAACCTGGGGAGGGCAGGAGGAGGTGTGTAGAAACTGACCCCAGCATCGAGGAGCAGGCCCCAGAGGATGGCCTGTGCAGAAGGGAGGGATGGCCTTAAGCACTATGTCTGGGTGACTGTGAGGAGTTGGGTCAGAGTATTTTCTTGGAAGTGTAGTAGTGCAGATCCAGGTTCCTACTCATTCTTTCCACTCCTCCCCTCAATCACACTTTACATTCAATATTATTTTGTATTAGTTTGAGTTGTACAGCATAGTGGTTAAACTCTAACATACTTTACAAAGTGGTCCTTCCTGCTATTATAAGTACCCACCTGGCATCACATAGTCATTACAATAGTATTGACTATATTCCCTGTGCTCTACTTTACAATCCCATGACTATTTTGTGACGACCAATTTGTACTTCTGAATTCCTTCACCTTTTTCAGCCAGCCCCCAACTTCCCTCCCCTCCTCCAACCCCTGCCAGCCATCAGTCTGATCTCTGTATCTATGAGTCTGTTTATGTTTTGTTTGTTTATATTGTTCTTTAAATTACCCATATAAGTGAAATCAGATGGTATTTGTCTTCCTCTGACTTATTTCACTTAGCATAGGTCCATCTATGCTGTTGGAAATGGTAATATTTAATTCTATTTTATGGTCAAGTAATATTCCATTATCTATATGTACCACAGTTTTCTTATCCATTAATCTATGAGTTGCTTCCATGTCTTGACAACCTTTTTTTTTTTTTTTTTTTTTTTTTTTGGTGAACATTTTTGCTCTGTTCATTTCTCTTAATGGCTATAATCTCTGCCCACAATCTATAGAAACTTTACATCAAATAATAATTACCTGTACTTTCTAGATTTAAAAAAGACAAGTGGCTTATCTTTATAATCTGCATTAATTTTTGATAAAGAAAATGAATGCAGAAAGTTGTGCATCTTAAGCAGAAGCATTTGTCAGTATTTCGCTAGGAAGTTGACTTTGGGAATTTCTTTCTCAGTATTTTCCCCTCCATATTCCTTACAGTAATGCTATGAGGAGATACAAGATAGAGTAGATTATTTCTTTGGAATAGCTTTTGATCAGTTTGTGGAAACATACACAAATAAGATAAATTGTAAAGCAACATTATATATATATATATATATATATATATATATATATATACACATGGTACAGTATTGATTGAAATGTTTAAGTGGCATGGAAAAGTAAAATAAATGAGTGAACAGAGAGAAATGGATTTCTGAATGCCAAACTAAGTTTAATATACTGCTTTCTTTTCTATAACATACATATGGGGTTTGACAGTGTGACGAATTAGAGGTAGTTTGTATCAACAAAGTTTTGGGAATGGAGTTTCCTCCCTGCATCAGATCAATAAAATCAATAACCTGACTTAGAGCTCAGCTGTTTTGTTTCATAGCTCTTGAGGCAGAAAACAGAGTAGTTGAAGCAGGGTTTCAAGGATACCAATCAAAAATGTAGTGAACAAAGATTTTTTTCTTTGTGTTTGGTGCTCATCATTTTTGTTATAATATGTCTGGGCATGGATCTCTTTGAATTCATCCCATTTAATTTATTCATTGAACTTCATGGATATATGAATTAATGTTTCAGTGTCTTTTGGGGGAATATTTTAGATATTATGCCTTCAGTTACTTTTTCTGCATTGTTCTTATATTTTTATCCTACTAACTATTCACTGACAAGTCACATATATAGCTATGAAAATCTGTACATCAACTAATGACATAGATCATATAAGAAAACTGTGCTGATTAAGACTTCAGGCAATATGTCATTCTAGATAGCCAAGATTTTCAAATAGCTTAAATCATTACCATTTTAAAACTTCAATCACTATGCATATGAAACTTTCTCAAATGTATTATATAATTCCAAGCTTTATAAAATGACTCATACTAAACTTGATTTACTTTAGGCTTAGGGGTTATATTACTAATAAGAAGTACTGTGGAATACTATGACATACTGGTATTCTTATTGAAGGGATTAAGGTGTTCTGTCCTTAGATGAGATAACTCTGGACAGTTTGGTTACTTTGTGGACCTACAGCCCTCAAATATATCACAGAGATATTCTGTTTGGCTTACTCAAAACAATTTGGGTACATTGTGTGCATTACAATTGGGGAGATTTCTGTCAAATCTAAATTTCTAACTTCTTTTAAAAAATTCGAAGATCTAGATAGAACTTAGCATTTACTTCCACTTGACTACAATTGGCTGATACTGAGCAGGGGCTGCTTCTTTTAGATGGGGCACATGTTCTCTATTTTGTCACAGTCTTCACCTCTCCTTACTGACTTATACAGGTTTCCTTCACTCATTTACCTACATAACCCTAACCCCAATCCTAATCCTAACCCATACCCTTTACTCTAAGTAAGTATTAGTTTTGGGCTTCTGACTTCCTATTTCAATTGGACATGGAATCCAGATAGCTACAGTTCTTTTGAAAAGCTATAAAAAGAGTTAATAATTTCTAAATGAGGCCTGAAAACTTGCCCTTTGTGTATATACATTTTACTAAATAGACTTTGTGCCATGTCATTTGGCCACTCAGAGGCCTTTAAAAATTACTTGTAATATTTTCTTTCTACAAACTAGTTTCAGATCAATGAGATTTCTGGATAGTTGAGTCCTTTGGAAGTAATGTGTCTATAGAGGGATTTGATTGATAACTTTGAAAGTGTTTATGCTATTGATAAGTTGGATATAGTTTGTTCACTACTTTCTAACATCTTAACATATAAGAGTAATACATTTATTATGATAAGATAATTCACAGTAGTTATTCATGTAGCACAAGTTTGGCCCTTTCTGCATCCCCACTTCTTTCACCATGATGCTGGCCCCCAATTTTCTTGCTAAACGAATTCAGTAGCTTCCTAATTATTCTCCTTGCCTCTAGCTTTCCTTTCTCAAATTATTTTTAATGCTTTGGTAGAGTTATATTCCTAACCAAAAATTTGACCAAGTTAACTCATGCTGTATTCTGCGGTTCTCCAGCTTCAATAGCTACAATTACAACTCCTTAACATAACCTGTAAGACATGATGGGACTCTCTCTCAACCTCATCCTCCAGTGGAAAAAGAGATCTCCAAGTAAGTTTCCTACTCTTTTCTTAAGTTGTCTTATTCAAAAACTTTCCATTAGTGCTCCAGGAAAGTCAATATGAATATTGAAGGGCAGATGTTTTGAGTAATTTTCATGGCATTATTCCTAGCTAAAATTTTATCTGCATTAATCAACAGAAACCTTTCAGACAGAGATATATGTTCAAATGTCTTATCTAACTAAGGATCTACTGTTACATTTTAAAATGACCTAATTATGTGTTACTTGTGAACATTTCACTGCATTCATCACCCATATTTTATCCTGAAGTCAGATGAAAGAAAGGTGGTTCTAGGTATGTACAAGCTCATTTGTCTGGAGACTATTATGGGATTTTATGTACAAGGTTGTCAAATGCCTTGGAGGGTAAGATTAAAATTCAAATGACTTTTGAAATTGAGGAAGGAGCTTTAGAGATATCTGTGAGAAAGGGAGTGTTGTTCAACCAAAATCAGTGTCTTAGAAATACTTTGTGATAAAAACAAACCCATGTAATAGTATGTGCTCAGTATCAGGTAAACAGGAAGGGCAGCCTACAGATCTTGTTTCTGGAACTGGTTGTGAGGTCTGAGTTGGGATGAATGACTCTCTGACCTTTTTTACTCCTTCTAACATTCCCCTTGACTTTATTAGGAGGGCAGCTGGACAGGGTTACTTACTTGCAATTCTCTTGTATAGAGTAGCTATAGACTCCCATTAATCTTTATCATCAGACAAAATTGCATGAGAAGAGCCCTTGGCTTTCATCTACACTATCCCTAGTTCTGACATGCATCTATCAGGGGTCCCAACTGAAATCTGTCCAGAGAGCAAGTAACATAAACAACATACATTGCATAGGGAATATGAACTTGGAAAAATATGCTTTGAAACCCTGTAAGAACTTGTCCCAATTGGTTATGAGGATCAGGTAGTGCCTAGTTATGAAGATTATATACTGAGATACATTGTGTGTGTGTGTGTGTGTGTGTGTGTGTGTGTGTGTGTAAAAGTGTATTACTGTCTATGGCAGGTGAAAGCCAACCTTTACTGAAAATGTTTATTCAAAAGGGGCAATATGAATCCTGTATGTTTGTTCTTACATACCAATTGCTAGGCAATGTATTAATTTAAAGCAGTGTCTTAGTCTGTTCAGGCTGTTATAACAAAAATATTAGAGACTGGATGGCTTATAAACAACATACATTTATGAGAGTGACATCTGCAACATGGCTGAATTAGATGTCCCTTCATGATAAAAAAAAAAAAGTTTCAATGAATTGATAATGAAAGGAATGTACCTAATGTAATAAAGGCCAAATATGACAAGCCTACAGCTAACATCTTACTCAATGGTGAAAAGCAGAAAGCTTTTCTTTTAATAACATAAACAAGATATGGATGGCTGCTCTCACTTTTACTTAACATAGTATTGGAAATCCTAGTCAGATTATGTAGTAAAAATAAAATTAAAAAAATTGTTTTTAAAAGAAATAAATTCATCCAAATTGGAAAGGAAGAAGTAAATGTGTCACTATGTGCAAATGAGATATTATATGAAATGAAACCTAAGAACTCTAACAAAAAAATTGTTAAAACTAATAAATTCAGTAAAGTTGTAGGATACAAAATCAGTATACAAAAATCTATTGCATTTCTACATATGAATAATAAATCGTCAGAAAGAGAAATTAAAAACCAATGCCACTTAGAATTGCTTCAAAAAGAATAAAATACTCAGAAATAAGATTAACTACTGAGTTGGAAGACCTGTACACTGAAAACTATAAGACATTAATGAAAGAAACACAAATAAATGGAAAGATATTTTGTGTTTATTGACTGGAAGAATTAATATTATTAAAACACCCATATAATCCAAAGCCATCTATAGATTTTAATGAAATCCCTATTAAAATACCAATGACATTTTTCACAGAAATAGAAAAAAAATCCTAAAATTCATATGGAATCACCAAAGTTTCCAAATACCCAAAGCAATTCTGAGAAAGGAGAGAAAAACTGGAGGCATCACACTTCTCTAATTTAAGCTATACTACAAAGTTATAGTAATAAAAACAGTATGGTATTGGCATAAAAATAGACACTAGACTAGACCAATGGGGCAGAATTAAGAGCCCACATGTAAATCCTCATATATAAAGTCAACTGAGATTTGACAAGGGAGCCAAGAACATACAATGGGAAAATGGATAACCACATGCAGTAGAATGAAATTGGACCCCTACTTTCCAACATTTACAAAAATTAATTCAAAATGGATTAATGAGTTATTCATAAAACCTGAAACTACAAAGTCCTAGAAGTAAAGATAAAGAAAAAGCTCTTTGACATTGGTCTTGGCAATGATAATTTGAATATGGTATCAAAAACAAAAGGGACAAAACCAAAATAAACAAGTGGCACTACGTCAAACTAAAAAGTTTCTGCACAGCAAAATAAATAGCTTACAAAATGAAAATGCAACCTCTGGAATGGAAGAAAATACTTAAAAATCATATAGCTGATAAGGGGTTAACATCCAAAATATGTGAGGAACTCATTCAACTCAATAGCAAAAATACCCAAAAAACAATTCAATTAGAAAATGGTCAAAGAAAGGACTGAAAAGTCATTTTCCCAAAGAGGACATACATATGGCCAACAGGTACATGAAGAGATTATCAACATCACTAATTATAAGGGAAATGCAATCAAAACCACAATTGAGATATCACCTCACAACTGTTAGAATGGCTATCATCAAAAGACAAGTAATATCAAGTGAGGATGCAGGAAAAAGGGAACTTTTATGCCACATTGGTGGAAATGTAAAGTGATTGGTACAGCCACTATGGAAAACAGTATTGACATTCTTTAAACGATTAAAAATAGAACTACTGTATGATCCAGTGATCCAATTTCTGGGTATATACCCAAAAGAAATGAAATCAGAATCTCAAAGAGATATTTGCACTCCCACTTTTATTGCAGCATTATTCAGAGTAGCTAAGATATAAAAACAGTCTAACTGCCTATAAGCAGATGAATGAGCAAAGAAGATGTGATAATTATATAGAGAGAATATATATATAGTAGAATATTATTCTGACATGAAAAAGAAGAAAACCCAGCCCTTTGCGACAACATGAATGGAACTTGAGGGCATTATGCTAAGTGAGATAAGTCAGCCAGGAAAAGACATATACTGTATGATATCATTTATATGTACAGTCTAAAAAAAATGCAAATCCCGTGGTGGTTGCCAGAGACTAGGGAGTGGGAAAAATGGGAACATATCAGTCAAAGGGTATAATCTTTCAGTTATAAGATGATTACATTCTAGAGAGCTAAGGTACAGCATGATGACTATTATTAACAACTAGAGGCCCGTTGCATGAATATTTGCACAGTAGGCCTTCCTTCCCCTGGCGGCCGGCACCGGTTTTCCTCCAGCACCCAGGACCCAGGCCTTTGGTCTGGCCGCAGTGGAGAAGCCAAGCCTCTTCAGTCTTTAGTCGTCTTCAGTCTTCGCTCCGCACCTGCGTATGCAAATAAACCGCCATCGTTGTTGGGTTAACTTGCATACTCGCCCTGATTGGCTGATGGGTGTAGTGGAGGGATGGTCAATTTGCATGTTTCCCTTTTATTAGTGTAGATGTTGTATTTTATATTTGAAAGTGCCTAATAGAGTAAATCTTAAATGTTCTCACCATAAAAAATAATGAATTATGTGAGGTGATGTATGAGTTGACTAATCCTACTGTGCTATTCTCAATATGTAAGTGTATCAAATCATCATGTTGTACACCTTAAATGTACATAAAGTTATAGTCAATTATATCTCAATAAAACTGAAAAACAAACAAACAAACAAAAACAACAGAAATTTATTCCCCAGAATTCCAGAGATTGGGAAGTTCAAGATTAAGGTGCTGCCATATTTGGTGTTCTGGTTCATAGATGGCTGTCTTCTCACTGTAACCTCACATAGGGGAAGAGGAAAGATGCTCTCTGGAGTTTTTTTTAAAATATGTTTTTATTGATTTTAGAGAGAGGAAGGGAGAGGGAGAGATAGAAACATCAATGATGAGCCTGCAACCTGGAACTGTGACCTCCTGGTTCATAGGTAGATGCTCAACCATTGAGCCACACCAGCTAGGCTGGAGTTTCTTCTATAAGGAAATTAATTCCATTCATGAGTGCCTCATCTTCATGATTTAATCATCTCCTGAAGGCTCTACCTCCTAGTACCATCATATGGGAGGTTAGGTTCCACATCTGAATTTTGGGATTCAGTCTGCTGCTGGCAGTGAAAAGACCAAATTGGCAATTGGTGTTACAGCCTAATTTCACTTATGATAATTTGCTGCTGTTTTTCCACACCCATACATGTTCTGCATGTGCTAAAATGGATAATCAATGGAGCATATGACATAACTTACAATCCTGGGCATTTTTTAAGTTTTTATGATTGCATTAATTCTTTATAGTTCTCCAATTAATGTGGTTGTGTGGGCTTTTGTTCACTCTTGTGACAGGAAAAAGAATCGACAGTGGCTTTCATATAACTTTTTCTTTTATAATAGGTCTTACTACAGGCCAGGGAGCCAATGCTGAAGTAGCATTAACTGCTGAAGATACCATTCAAACTTTACAATTAGTGAAAATTGGGTCTACTGTGAGGCAAAAATTAGTTTGGAATACTACTTGTCCTCCCTTCTAATGTGTGGCATACAGTGACACTACAGATCCCCAAACATTAGTGTTATTTTAGAGCCTATATTCAATAACCCCTAAAAGAGTTTGGAATGTTTCCTGTTTTCTAAAACACAGTTACCCAGATAAAATGGCCACGCATTCCTGTGGAGAAGGTTAGGAGGAAGATTCAAGTGTACAAAAATGGTGCTAACTTGTGGTCTTCTCTCACTGTACCCAGTCCCTTTACTTAAGGGCCTCTGTGCCTGTGAATTGACTCAGGGCTTAGACTTGTTTGAGAAACAATGACATAAGCAGGGTAACTTTACCCTGCTGCTGTTCAGTAGGTTGTTTCTTTTTAAAAATATTGTTATTGATATTTAGCGAGAGAAGAAAAGAGGGAGAGAGAGACAGAAACATTGATATGAGAGTGAAGTATCGATCGGCTGCCTCCTACCAGGGATCGAGCCTGCAACCCAGGCATGCGCCCTGACCTAGAATCGAACTGGAAACATTTTGGTGCATGGGATGATGCCTAACCACTGAGCCACAGCATCCAAGGCTGTCTTTTTGTGTATGTTTTGGTTTTTTAATAAATTAAATACTACCTTGGTGATTGCTTATTGATTTCATTCCTAGAGCTTTCCACTTTAGCCAAAGTCAGAGATCTTGTGTTAATGTTTGCTGTCATCTGATTCCTGTACCTGTCCCACTGCCCATTATGTTGATGATGCCACCTGGTTTTAGTCATTTCAGGCTCCTGTGCAACTTGATGCTATTAGAAAATCCTTTCCATTTGCTGCACTTCTTGAATAGATTACTGGTCTAAATATCACAGCTAGTAATTAACATTTAAAAGACTGGTGTATTCTCCCCAATGTCTTTCTACAGCAAGAATGAATGGAGATTGATTTGGGTTCTAATGGACAAGGATTAAAGGGCAAATGGGTGAACTGCTCAATAAATCTAGCATTCCAGTCTTTGAAATAATTGAATTGCTTTTTCATTGCAACAAAATAAAATTCTGGTCTCTCTCTGTCACTTGGCATGAACCAGTTAGGCAAGTTGATAACACCAGACTCAATGCATTAGTTGGCAGATTGAGTGTAGCCGTGGGTACTTACATCAATATTAATGAATTCAGCTCTACCAGCTCAAAATTATATTTGGATTAAAATCAATCCAAAATTGTCAAGATTGTTTAAAAGCCATTATCACAAATATTCTCCAGATTAAAAATAAAAACAAAGTCAAAACTGTATCAGTTAGTGTAGCCCTTCAGCTCCTCCTAGGCATGCGGTTTCTCTTCTTTCCTGTCTTTGTGAGTTTGTTGCCTCCTCATGTTGACGGACTGTGCGGTGTACTGGAGCAGTAGTGAAAGGAGGGACACAGTGGAATTTATAAGTGTACGTCCCCTGAAAGAGTGTCAAGGTAACTTTAGGCAAAGACAGCCCTGTGGTGTTTCTGAGGGATTTGTGATTTTGAAGTTCTCCATTTCTTCTGAATTTCTTTAGATGTGGTGTTAAAATCATTAGTATCTTCCTTCTCCTGATTAGTGCTCAAATGTTTACATAAGTGATCTGCTGAGATTGTGTTAGTTTACCTGGGGGCAATTTGGAAACCTTCAGCATCTTTTATGTGTGTGTGTGTTTGGTTTTCTTTCACATTTAGAGGCAGTTGGTAAGAGACTTGCAGATTATGATTAGGCCCTGAATTCTATTCTGTGCCTCATGGGGAAGGTTTTAAGATCAGAACTTTTCATTTTCTTTTCTTTAAGTTGTTCAGGCCACCATTTCCCCCAGCAGTCTAAAATCTCCTTATGCCCTTTATTTTGGTTAATGGTAGAGCCATTTATTCTGATACAGCTTCATACTCACCAAGTCATTGTCTGAGGGGAGTGCAATTGATACTTTGGTTAGTTGTTTTGCCACTTTGAAACAATGGCTATTTCCCCTTCATGGAATACAAAGTGGATTTTTACTTACATCTGGCCCACCTCAACCCAATAAGTAAATTCAGCTACTACATGCACCCCTCGGGTTCTTTTGCCTGAATTCTACACTGGTACCGATTTCTCTAACTTTGGATCCCTTAGTTGTAAAGAACAGAAATCAATTTTAGCTAACTTAGTCAAAAAGTAATTTGTGCAAATCATACTTGTTTCCTCATAGAATAAGAAGGAACTCTGAGCTGCCAGGGCAGTTTAAGGGATCAAATGGCAGAGATTTTTAAGCTATGTCTAGGGCATTTCCTTCAGTTGACTCAACTCCAGCTGCCTTTTGTCCTAATGAATCTTTGCTCAAGGTTCAACTCTGCCTTGATGGAGTCACATCCTCACCTTGTGATGGTTGGAGGATTGGAAGGAGAATGGTCCTGGGATGAGCAGTCTCTGCAGCCACACATGGTGTGGGGACAGGTCATGTCTCCAAAGAAGGGTTCTGAGGAAGATCGAACAAAGAGACAAACACTCAGATTACCCATTAACAAATAAGTGATTTGGTCACTCCTATAGCTCTTCTTTTCTTATTTTTAAACAGGCTACAATGGTTTTAGAATACGTATTTGTTACCAGCTGTGCTTATTTCCTAAATAGAATTGTTAGGATGTGCAGAGTATCTGGAAAAATAGCATCCGTGCATATGTAAAAGTCTCATAGTAATTATGGCTAATACTGTTATGACTTAAAACGATATAATTACATAAAGGAATGTGTGGTTCAACTAGCTTCTTTAATCTTTGGGGACGATAGAATAAGGTAAGTGAAAGTACGCATGAAAGCAAATGTTCTTGCATTGCTGGGGAAAGATGATTGTTAGACATATTTTAAAAAAATCACCCAGGTTATTAATGAAGAAGAAAGAAGCTGCTCAGCACGCAAATATTGAAAGTAATAATGATCTCAACATGGGTCTCAAAGGCATATAATTAGCTTATGGAAAAAAAATGGTTTTGACCGCTAGCTTTCAACTCTGGCTGTGTATTGGAATCATCTTCTAAAAAGCGCTAAAGCTCCATCGCCATTCTGAGAAATGTTCTTGTGTGGCCCAGTAGGACTGCTGGGATGCACAACCTCATGGCCCTATAGTCACATCAAAATTATTCGCATGTGCCCCTTGGAGATGTGCAGTGCAGCTAGAAGCAGTAGCCTGACCATCAGCATTTTCAAAAAGATCTCTAGGGGTGTGTGTGTGTGTGTGTGTGTGTGTGTGTGTGTGTGTGTGTGTGTTAAATGCAAGGCCAGACATGTAACCACTGAGTTGGATAGTCCCTCGTCTCCTGTTTATACACCCAGCTTTATAGTGCCTTTTTGTGATTCCGCGTGTCGGTTCTCTCTGTGTTGAATGTGATCTCACCTGTCTACAATTTAATGGCTGGAATTTGGAGCACTGAGCACACAGAATTATTTGCTTCAGTCTGAACCTCACATGGATGGCTTTGACCACTGCCTCTGATTCCAGGGCAAGTGTGGGAGGATCTATATTTAGGGCATGTCTGGTAACATTGAAATACTCAAATCTGTGAATGGTAAATGACTAACTTTGATTTATCTGCAGAAATAGTATATAGTAGAAGAAGTCATCAGTCTGTAGTTCATCTCTCTGTCTAAGAACAGTGATTTTCAACTGGTGTGCCACGGTACACTGGTGTTGCCACAAGAATTTTTAAAACATGCAATAGCTGATTACTTAGCGACACTGACTTCTTTTCCCTTAGATTGTCAAATAAAAAAAATGACAACAGCCAACACAACAATAGTTGTCTGGTGTGAATGAATCAAAATTATATCTATTTTTTTTTGTCAGGTTGGCAAAAGTTACAAAATATTTTTTGGTGTGCTGCAGAATTTTAGTAATCAGTTTATGTGTGTTATGAGATGCAAAAGGTTGAAAATCACTGGTCTATGATTATTACCCAATCAATGCTTAATACCTAATCATCTTCTTATTTGCTTTTCATTTTGGGGTGGTGGTAGGAATAGCATATGTACATTAACTTAGAAAAGCAATAAAGTATGAGAAAAGTCAGGTTTTACATAACCAGAAATTTAAAATAGAGATGATGGGGTTATTTTTCAATTTATCTTTTGAAATGTTTCTTTGTATCTTATGTGCTAGAAATAAATGATTACCTATAATCATTTATTAAAATGATTGTAAAATATTGGGGATAATTCTCAGTCTAGAAACAAATTGTGTAAGTCATGGCTTTGTTGTGTTGATTTATTCCAAAAGTTACACTTTTATTTAATGTATAAAGCTTTCTTTTTGTGGATTGGGATGTTTATGTAACTCTTGAACTTTCTTCAAAATGTTCCAGTTACTGAGATTGAATTTTTCTCAAATAAGATTTACTTGTTTATCGATGCTGCCTTTGACTTTATCATATGCTCATACTGAATCCCTTTTTTTAAGAATAAGTATGGAAACTTTATTTAAAATGGTCAGAAAGCTGGCAGATACAATCACCATTTTCAAATATTGAATCCTTAATATCTTGTTTTATAAAGGACCAATGGTAAAAATTTGGAAAACTCGCCATTTGTGAGATGTCCAAGCCTCTGTCAAAGGAGGCACAAATAAAGATACTAATTAAACTCTAAAGGAAGTAGTCCTGACTGCTGTGATAATAGTCTATGTGTGTTGAGTAGGATTGACTGCGTTTCTAGCAGGACTGAGGCAGCTGTCTGCTTATCTCTTCCAATGTGTGGAAGTCTGGTACTGATAAGGCAAGATAAGAAGGATATAGACTAGTTAGTGATTTATAATGTGCTGTTTAATGTTGAAAACAACCCTGGAAGCGTCTGGGCTGGCTTATCTATTCTGTTGAGGGATGAATTGATGGCTTTACCTAGAGCAAACATTGCACAGCCTGGCTTAGTTATGCAACCAGCAGGGTATAAAAGATCCCATGGAAAACTTGGGCCTCGGCTCCCCTGACATCAAGTGATGTCCTGTGCTAATGAGAAAGGGCCCCTAGAGGGCTGTGCCTGCAGGTCTCTGATCCCTCGGTGACTGCTTGGGCCCTGTGTCCCTTGCTGTACCGTATTCTTTACCTTTATTGAAGCCTTACATGAATACACTCTGTGGAGTGTGGGGGAGGAAGACACTTTCCTTCTCTCTTCCTGGTTCTTTGGTCTGGTCTGAAAATCATAGACAGGAGACAGATTCACAAGAGATAATAACCACATTTAATTGCGTACGTATGTATGGGAACCCCATTTACAGGAGAGAGTTGAAGATCTGACATTAGAGACTTGGAGACAGAAAGGGAAATTTAAGTATATATGACATTCAGAGCTAAGGATGAAGATGCCATGGGCTTCAGATGGGAGGAAGATCATTGGCAAGATAATGAGAAGAGTAGATGCTTAGCAATTAGAGCTATGCCCTGCACTATAGAGAGGTCATAAGTTATTTCTGGTGATAACTCTTATTCAGGGCAAGGGCCCATAATTTAAATTCTTTAAGGGAGGAGGGAAATGTTTCTTATGAAATTTCAGTGTCTCAATTGACTTCAGCTCAAAATAACTCATATGCCTAAGTGGCTATGTTGGAAGACCTGTTCTGCAACCTTCAGGAGTCTTGTGAATCCTTCAGTATTTGACCCTATGTACTTGATGCAAAGACGTCCGGCACTTGGCTCTACTTATTAGGCTGTCATGAGTGAATAAATGAAAATATACCTAGCTATAGATAATAATCTAGTATACTTGTATACAACCCTAATCTTAATATGAATATCTGGTTTTACATCTACATGTAACTCTTTGTATACTACTCACTTTTCTTTCATTTTTTAGACTATGTCTCAGTCTATCAAAAGCATCTTAAAATTTTTGATGTCTGCTTTTTGTGAAAAAAAAAAAAAGACAAATGGAGTTCAATGAAAAGCACTGGAAGCTTTAAAAAAAGCTTGTTCAGATTATTTGCATATTATAATGGCTTGAGACTGTTGATCAAAATGTAACCCACTTGTCTAGCATTTAAACCAACCTTAAATAGGTTTCTGATTCTGCAAGTTCCTTTTCATGTTATAATGACAAAATTGAGATAAGAAAGTGTTTGGGGGTGCAATGTTCTTAAAATGAAATATTGGCTTTAATCTTCTAGCAAAGACAACAATTTGTGGTAATGTTACTTTTTAACTTGTATTTTCAAACTTGTGCAGCTGCCTATATTCTGTGCTAAAATTTTAGTAATTATGTAATTAATTTTAACTCTATGCATGCCTTTAATGCTAAGAAAAATGTTATTGCCCTCACAGAAATATAGTTTAATCTTTCTTTCCAATGGAGTTATTTCTGTTTCATCTTTAACTTTTATTTTCATTTAATGGAGGGATGTACTTGCCTTTCTATTTAACTTATTCATATGCTGTTTGACATATTTTAACAGGACTATATGTGTGAATCTTGGTAGATTTTTTTGTCATTAATAATGGAAAAAACTATATAATATGTAGATTATAGACAAGAGTATATTTTAAAATGGGATATTAAATTTTCCCACCTATTTTAGAATTAAAAAAAATTCTTGAAGATTAAATTTTATTAAACATTTGGAAATATTGCAATATTTTTATCTGAAATATTTTTTTTCTCCATGAAATTGTATTATGGCTTAAAAACTATGTTAGTATCTGATTTTACTTTAGTCCTGGTTATATGATCATGGTGAGAGCTTAGTCTATAAAACATTGCTTTAACTGTGAATGATAAAAGGAAAGACAAAGGTTCTTATCTAGCAATTCATAGGTGTTCTTCATGTTTATTTAAAATATTCAAGTATTTCTGAAAAGTTTGAGTAAGCCAAGTATGTTAAATATCTGAGCAGAAACTACTATTCAAAGGAATTAATAGTAATTAACTGCAATAATAGTTTTGTAAGATTAAAATATCACTTATAATGTAAATCTTCATTCCGAACATTCCCTGCTTATATATGAAGAACTTTAATGAGAGCATATCTAGTTGCTTTTGAAGTCACTGCACATGTTTTGATTTTTGTCTATATTTCTCAAACTATAAAATGTGAATCAAAGGGGAAGTTATGTATGTTAGGGACTATTTCCATAGAGTCAAAATTGAGAGGAGCAGTATGTTGGTAGACTGAAAAAGATAAATCTGAGAAAATAATTCCACTGCTGTCCTTCAGGAAAATATTTAATTGCTAGTGACAGAAATCCAATATGTACCAGCCTAAGGAAAACATAGATTTTTAAAGAAGCACAGAGGCTGGCTCACAGAAAGGAAGGAAATCTTGCAGGAACCTGGATCTCAGCAACGTGAAGTGAGAACTGAACTATTACCTTTGTTACTGCTTTGATTTTCTTCCTGTTGGTGGGCTTTCCCACAGTGCAGGATCATGGTCCAGGAACTGCCTCGGCCCAGCCAGTTCCTGCGAAGGCTGGTGACCCACCTGAGCCGTGTGATTGGGTCTTAGGACTGCGCTGTGAGGGGACATGGACGAAGCATATGAGAAAGAGATGAGGGGCCAGGCTGGCTGCCTCCACAAGAGCAGTATGCTTGGGGCAGGGAAGAGGAGTTATTCCCAAATAAACGAGTATAAATTACCACAAGTCAGTAGGAAGTGGTGACAGAGAAACCCATCACATGCAATTTTTACGTGCACTCTACATGGGTGCAATGTGGAAAATACTTCCAGCTTAAGTTCATTTCCTTAGCGTTCAGCAGGTGACAAAGTAGGGAGTGACTCAGATAAATGTTGATTTCATCAAATTATTTGGCCCCAAGTCCACAATATCCTTGGGAATAAACTATGTATTACAGACTGAATGACAACATTTTTTGATAAATTATTAATTTGAATAATCTGATATCAGTCCGGCGTGGGCCTCTAGTAGTGTTTTCTAAAAATGAGTCTTTGCACTGTGAAACATGGCTTTGGTACGTGTTTTTAATGAATATGACAAAGATACTCCACTAAGAGCATCTTGTGGCCACATGCTATATAAGACATACTAGACCAAGTCCCTCCCTCAAGAAGCTCCCTGTCTATTTAGGGAAGGCACAGATATACACTAATGATTGACTTAGGCGGGTATTATTTTTAAGACCTGCCAGCCTGAGCAGAGGGGATGCAGTAAAGGACTTTTCAGAGATGGTGACGCTTGAGCTGAGTGCTGAAGTGACCATTTGGAAGGACAGGAGAAAGACATTCTATGCACAAGCACTGCATAGGCAGTGAAGTGGGAAGAGCATCACACATTCAGGCATCAGCAAGTAGTTCTGTACAGTCAAATGTCTATCACAGTTGAAGTGGAATATGACTTAAAATAAATTCTGTATGTTTGGAGGAGTAAAGGGAGATGTGGCCAGAGGGTATTGATCAGGTTTTGAAAAGGCTGTGTGAGACTGAGAGCAGGTCCACTGGGTGTCCATCAGGGTAGTAACATGTCAGAAAATCCTCGGGGATGACTTTCAGTTCAAAGTGACAGAGTAAAGGCCTCTTTGTGCTGCTCTCATAATTGAAACTCAATTATAATCTATAAAGAAGGGCTTCTAACACAGCTACACCGAGGCAGGTAGAGAGAGGGGAAGTTGCACCTTGGGAGATGTCCAAAAGTGGTGTGCATAACCTCAGGGGATATTGCAATAATACTGCCTTTGAAATAGCCAGGTCCTGGAATGTGGGAGGGCCATGAAAATATCTTTGAACTCTACTTGGCACCCCCATAGACTAGCTGATGAGGTAGGTGCACGAGGAAGTGTGTAGCTAGATCCTTTTTACCATCCCAATCCAATTAAGCTACTAGTATGACAGAATGGAGCAAAAAAAAAAAAGGTGGATGGTGCACCTAGGGAGGCTGGCCTGCTGCTAAATAATAACACCTGCACACATGCACGCACACACACAAACATGTGCACACATGTATGCGCCTCATATAAAAGCACTTCACTTAGTCAGGGAGACTTTCTGTTATGTGCTAAATAAAAGCCTTGGGTGACAGTGTTAAAGGAAATGTCTGGAAACAAACAAAAACCCAAGTCATCTCCAACCCATCTTCTCCTATCACCCTTCCCTTAAATAGTCTTCAACAAAAAGCTAACCTAGGAAAAAATCAGTCCCCATTCTAAGACTCGCTTCCAACCAATACAATAGAGTGATTATGTTACTTAGTTACACGATGCTCCGTCTTGCTAGCAGATTCCATCTGGAGACTTTCTCCTGGGAGCAGGTCCTTCCCAGCCAGGCCATCTCATACCTTCATTACCGTCTTGAGAGCCACTCAGTAGAGAATCTAGTTAAGTCAAGCTCGGATTCCTGACCCACAGAAACTGCTAGATTAAAAACTGTGTTGTTTTAAGCGTCTAAATTTACTATCCTTTGTTACACAGCAATAGAAAACAAGTTTATATCCAATTACTGATTTCTGAAGCTTACAGTCTCATGTGTGACCTAGAGAAAGAATAGAGTTGCTTGAAACAGAGTGTGGTAAAAGTCAGACTGGTGACAATTTAGAAGTGTGTTCCCAGAGAAATGAACATAATTCAGTGTTGCTGATATCAGGAGAGAGAAAGCTTTTTGGGGGGTAACAGATCAGATCAGGGAAGCTTACTTATGTTGGAGCAAAGAAGAAACAAAGAAGTGTTTAATGCATCAGAATAGTAGAAGATAATTTGCATATTAAATTGATCACTTCAGTAGTGAGAAATGTAGATTTTTAACAGAAAGATTGGAGTTGAGGAGATAAACATAATTAAATTGAGAAGATGAGGGCTAGAATGAACAATATGGCAGTGAAAATAGATAATGGAGAGGCCACAAGCATATCTGAAAATATTACACATGCAGGTGTGTTTGGCCTTGGTGACTCACTGAATTTGGAGGATTGAAGAAAAGAGAAACTGACACCGAGGTTGCTGACTTATGTGGCAAAAGGTAAGAGGTAATGCAAAAATATAACTTTCAATACGTAAAATAATTCCCATACAAATATGAAATACACACATCAAATACTTTATCAATTTCTTAGCTTGTTTAACTTACTTTTTAGATAAACAGTAAGATGCTATTGACTCAAATGATAAACTGGAGACATAGATAATCAAAATGCTGAAATGAATTTGCTAAGGGATGCAAGATTTATAATAACCTCCAGGACAATACATACAATGTTTGGAATAATTGTGTCCACAGGATAGAAATCAAACTGGTCAAAATTAATTTGTAATTCTAGGGACAAGAATAACTAATCTCAGTTTTCTTCCATTGATGACGTTGCAGCGTAGCCAAAGACAAGGGTACAAGCCAGTGTTCAGCTCAGCATTCCACTGGAAAGACATCCAGCAATCTTTTGTCCACTTCAGTTTTTCAAAATTTTCCCAGGTGATGATGCCAAAAATGAATCCAGGCAAAAAGGGAGCTCGGAAAGGAAACAGGAAAGAAAAACCCAGCATGCCATTGTGAGAGAAAAGCTTCCCTTTGCCAGTGGTGGACTGTGAGGGCGAGAGGGCAGGCCCGCTGTCAGCATTGTTCCCTCTGACGGGTCCAACCTTGAATGAGTCTGATGAGGTAGAAATTTCAGAAAGGCACTGGGAAGTCAGGAACGCTAGGAATGAGGGCAGATTTTCCCAGGCGCAGTCTGAGGGAGGAGGCAGGCCTGTGGGAGAATTTGGGCATTTGGCTCAGCACTATATCCAACATCGATGGAGTGAGAGTGCAGATTTGAGGAGAAGAGAGACTGCGGCTCTCCTCCCTGAGGCTGTCCCTGCTCCCCATGGCCCACAAATGGCATGCAAGGGACTGAGAAGTGCCTTTTACTCTAGTGCAGCCATTTTCTTCCTTGTTCTTCTCATGGCACATAAACTAATTACTAAAATCCTGCGGCACACCGAAAAATAGGTATAATTTTGATTCATTCACACCAGATGGATGTTGTTACCATTTTTATTTGGCAACCTAAGAAGAGAAAAGAAGTCAGAGCCCCTGCCTAAGTAGTCAGGTATTGCATGTTATAGTTAGGCATTACAAATTCTTGCAGCACACTGCTGGCAATCACTTCTCTAGTGGAAAGCATGGGGAAGTGCTGAGAGCGTGAGGGGAGTCATGGAGACTCCAGACCACAGGAAGTGAGAACCTCCAGGCCACAGGCCGTTGCCACACCACCTCATCATGTTTTTTGCATGCTTCAGTATGCTGTGAGTAATGCAGCTTTATTTCAATGACGCTGAAAAAAGAGAAAAATAGAGGCAAAAAATAGAGGCAGAATGCATTCTATTCTTCCATTAAATATTAGGGAACACTTAACCATGTTTAGACCACGGACTGGTATCCTTTGTACTGTATCCCCATTTAAGAAGAAAAAGTACAGGAAAGGCACAGTTTAGGGAAAGATATGTGTATACGTCCCTCATTTCTCCCTTACTCGGGAGGAAATTCCTGTTTTATTTCAGCTCACAGAAATTTCATTCAAAAATGTGCCAGGTGTAATGTTAGGTCCCGGGGAAGAGCAAGGTAGACATAGTGTTTGCTTTCCTTCCAGTCTAGTTAGAAAGTAGCAATTACACAATTGTGGCATAGCCTGGTAGGCAGTATGCTAAGCCAAGTGCAGTGTGCTGGAGAAGGATCTATGGCAGAGCCTGAATTCAGACGTACATTCCATCTTCAGGCGTGGTTATATCGCTGTCAGGGCACCTGCAGTTTACTTAGGGATACTGAGGCTAAGCTACCACCCACTCAGAATGTGAGGGCTCAGCCCAAGATTCATCAGCTGAAATCACATTGGAGAAGGCCACCCGTTAGAGGTGCTGATCAAGCAAGTTGACTGACATTTGAAGCTTTGCTCATTTGCATACTAATGCCAGAAATGAGTTTTTAATTGGTGAAATTGATGGCTTGATTATTAGAAAGGTAAATGTTGCAAATGAGCTCTAATTGGTGAAATTACATGTATATGAGGATTGGCTGAACTGTTTTAGAGATACGCATGCATAAACAGAGGGCAGTAATCCAGCAAATCTGATAACCTAGACCTGTAGGAGGTTTGAGCTGTGAGTGGTCCCGTGTCCAGCCCCTGATGGGGAGGATTTCCGGGTACTGATGCTGCCCCTAAGGGGAAAAGAATTCTGCTCTGGAATGTTGTTGTGACTGCCTTGAATAAAATTCTCATGAAAAGTGGGACTTGGAGAGCATTGTGCTAAGTGAAATAAGTCAGTCAGTGAAAGACAAGTACCTTATGATTTCACTTCTATGTGGAATCTAATGAACAAAATAACTACCAAATTAGAAATAGACTCACCGATAGAAAACAGACTGACAACTGTCAGAGGGAAGTTGGGCTGGGGGACTAGGTAGGAAAGGATTAAGCAAAAACAACAACAACAAAAATACACACAAAACACACACCAAAACCCAAAATTCATAGACATAGACAGCAGCACCGTGATTACCAGCGGGAAAGGGGAGTGGGGGAGGTAGAAGAGGTAAAGGGGGATAAATGGTGATGGAAGGAGACTTGACTTGGGATGGTGAACACACAATACAGTGTACAGGTGATGTGTTACAGAATTGTACCCTTGAACAAAAGAAACCAACAAGAGCTACATACCTATTATATATTGTCAAAGGGGATAAAAATAAATTGGAATAGAAAAAACACACAACGTGGGGGTTGGAATATGTAAAGGGACAAAGATCTGGGACTTTATGAGCTTACAAAACAAGCTATATGAATTGTTTTTGTTCCTGCTTGCAAGGAATGTTGGCTTAATAAATGTGGCAGGATCTGGTCTGAGACTTGTTTTTCTTATAACCTGGTAACAAGGTTTAGAGCACCTAGCTTTCAAGTTGCCCTCATGTCAACATTCAGTGAGCAGAAAGAGGAATCGCATGGGAGGTATTTAGTGGCACATGCACACACTCACACTCACACACACTCACTACTATTTCTTTTCTTTTTTTTGTCTAAAGTTTTACATATGTCTTCTTTTATCCCAATTGATTCCCCCTCCCCCCAGTCATTCCCACCCCAGGCTAGCCCCCACCGCCCCAGTATCTGTGTCCATTGGTTATGCTACTATGCATGCATACAAGTCCTTTGGTTGCTCTCTAACCCCCCTCCCCTACCATTTGTTTCTGGATCTATTCTTGTTCATCAAATTATGTTGATCATTTTTTCCCACATATGAGTGAGATCATGTGATATTTATCTTTCTCCAAATGGCTTATTTTGCTTAGCATAATGCTCTCCAGTTCCATCCATGCTGTTGCAAATGGTAAAAGTTCCTTCTTTTTTATAGCAGCGTAGTATTCCATTGTGTAGATGTACCACCGTTTTTTTAATCCACTCATCTGCTGATGGGCACTTGGGCTGTTTCCAAATTTAGCTATTGTAAATTGTGCTGCTATAAACATAGGGGTGCATATATCCTTTCTGATGGGTGTTTCTGGTTTCTTGGGATATATTCCTAGAAGTGGGATTACTGGGTCAAATGGGAGTTCCATTTTTAACTTTTTGAGGAAATGCCATACTGTTCTCCACAGTGACTGCATCAGTCTGCATTTCCACCAGCAGTGCATGAGGTTGCCTTTTTCTCCACATCCTCGCCAGCAGATTTGTTGATGATAGCCATTCTGACAGGTGTGAGATGATATCTCATTGTTGTTTTGATTTGCATCTGTTGGATGTTTAGTGACTTTGAGCATGTTTTTACTGCTATTTCTTTACACCTTCCATGAAAAGTATTTCCAGCCCTAACTGGTTTGGCTCAGTGGATGGAGCGTCAGCCTGCGGATTGAAGGTTCCCAGGTTCAATTCCGGTCAAGGGCATGTACCTTGATTGTGGGCACATCCCCAGTGGGGAGTGTGCAGGAGGCAGCTGATCTATGTTTCTCTTTCATCGATGTTTCTAACTCTCTATCCCTCTCCCTTCCTCTCTGTAAAAAATCAATAAAATATATCTAAAAAACAAAACAAAAACAAATTTAAAAAAAGTATTTTCAAATATATTGCATAATTCAAAGTAAAAAAATGGCAAACTTAATTTCAAAAGGGAGAAATAAAACATAGTTAAGAAAGTTTGAGGTAATTTTCAGCTACTTTGACCATAACCTGAAAAGCCTCCAGGTAAATTTGTTCCCTGAGTATTTGGTCTGATTACTTTTCTTTCTCTCCCTTCCTCCTCCATCATCCTGTCCTCACACAACAATTTGAAAATCAACTGCTGCTTGGATCTGACAGGCAGACCCGTCAGAGCAATAACATGGCCTGGAAGCGTGTTCCTGATGCTGAAATAAAAAGGCTATCTGTGAACTTGGAATATTGGGAAGAGTTCAGCAACACTCTAGGAATTGTGAGGCTCTCTGTGGTGATTACATATTAACCACAAATACGGATTCATAGGTAGTTCAAATGTCCAAGACCTGAGAATCAAAATTCCATTACTTAGAGTCACTTAGATATTATAAATATGAACGAAGGCTATCATAAAAAGAAGGCGTTACAAGCAGAGCAGACAAACCCATGCTTGATGACAGAGAGTGTGCATCAATGTGATTGTCAGGTGTCGGTGGTGGTTCTGCTGAACCAAAGGCTAATATGTTCTGATTGGGGAGGAGGCTAGATGGAGCAGAGGCCAGGATTAGCATGGTAGTTAGGGCCCAGATTGTGAGAGGCCTGGAGTGCTGAATGAAAGAATTACACTTTTATTCTTAAGACTATGCAGATTCTTGGGGAGTTATTGAAAGACTCTAAATTAGGAATGACATGCTACGGGGTTAATTGGGTGTGGAGCAGAATAATTCAATGTAGCATTTTTCAGGAGATAAAGGATCGCCTCTAGGTTGGGAGAAGACGGTGACAGGGATCCATAAAATGGTGGTGCTATGATACACTCCTCTTCCCCTCCCCGAGCTCCCACTGAGAAAAACAGAAAGAAGATGGGACTAGAGGAGTTCAGCACAGCTTTTTGTTCTTGGTTAGGAAGACATAGGGCACTCCTTCCTTCCCTTCTCCCTGGCTGGGACTACAGTGTGGCTGGGAAGCCTCCATTCCTTTCCAAAGCTGCTTTGACTTTTTTTGGCTTTACCCAATTTTATCCTTTTAAGAATTTTATCTTTTGAAGGGAGCAGACAGCCCTATAAGTCGTCTCTTTCCTGCTCCCTCTACAGGGGACCTGCAGGAGGGGGGAGTACTCTAAGGGGGTGAAATGATGTTTTTGGGGATGAATACTGGAAAATGCAAAATTTTTCTCATAATCACCTTGCTTTTTTACACCTAAGTATGGCTTTATTGCTCATGTTGGATAACTGAGAGCTTTAAGTTTTTTCCCCATTCTCTTTTCTTCTTCTTCTTTAATAAAGAAATGTAAAATTACCAGAGGAATGTTACCAGAAAGAGTTTATAAACTCTTAGTAAACAAGAAAGGAGACAAAACCCCATAGAACACTGAACAAAGATTATAGAAAGGGCAAGGGATGCTTCTTTTCACGCAAACCTTTTGCATACCCTCACTATGTTGTCTCACTATGTACTGACTTAAGGCAAATTGAATCCACACTGACTTTAAGTCTTCATGGGGATTTTTCCTCCCTGTTTTTAAGCTACTGGGGAAGTCCAGCAGAGGCTAGGACAGTGATGGCGAACCTTATGAGCTCGGCATGTCAGCATTTTGAAAAACCCCACCTTAACGCTGGTGCCATGTCACATATAGAAATTTTTTGATATTTGCAACCAGGGTAAAACAAAGATTTATGTTTTTGATATTTATTTTATATATTTAAATCCCATTTAACAAAGAAAACTCAACCAAAAAAATGAGTTCGCGTGTCAGAGGTGTCATAGGTTCGCCATCACTGGGCTAGGATATTTTGGTTACAATCCAAGGACAGGTAATCAGACCTTCTGGGAAAAGAAGGAAACTGATCGTTTAAATTAGGATCTCCTTGTATCCCAGAAATTCTAGTCCACATGTCCTATCCGTATACATGTCTGTTGCTATGCCTTGACCTAAGCAATTTGGTCAAATGCAACTATGAGATCTTCTTTGGTAAACAATGGTACCTAACAATATTTAGAGGTTGCCAGGGTTAACTAAACCCTTCACCTCCCCACCTCTCTATTAAGTTACAAAGGAAACAAACAGACCAAATGCTCTCATGCTTACAGCCACCCACTAAACAAACATTTAAAAATAAGCAGACATAAAACAACTCAGACAATTCATTCCATAGGCTTAAAGAATCTCCAGCTCCCTGTTCTTTTGTGTATTCTGACAAGACCTAGCATGAAATATTTATTCAAGGTGAATGTGACAGTATTTTAAAGGCAGAAGTTAGATTTATAATCAACATCAAGCAATATGACTCTTAACAAAGTGGTTGGATCCAGTTCTGTTATAGAATCAATCTTTGGAAGCCTTTCTAGAAAGTGAAAGGCTTACTAGATTTCCATATTTATTTGAGAGTTCAAATAGATCTAAATGGTTTTAGCCAATTTATGTATTTTGATTTCATTACTGAGAACTCTTTTGAATATCTGTTATCTGATTAAAAGGCCACAAATCTTCACCAACCTTTTTCCTAGCATTCATTATGTTAGTTTACCAGGCCTTTGGTATTGATTGGAGATAACGATATCAGAAAGGCTTGGAGTAGCAACCTCTGGAGCACAGATATTTCTCATTAAATGCTAGTTGGTTAGGCCTGGCGTGTACCTTTCTCATTAGGACAATAAACTACGCCCATACTGTCACTTAAACGAATGCATGAGGAATATCACATTGTCTGTGCTGAAGTATTTTAAGTTATCACGCTCATAACACCTGCTACTATGGACTGCATGTTTGTGTGCTTCCTTCTCCCCTACTCACCCCCCACCGCCCCGAATTCATATGCTGAAACCATAATCCTCAGTTTGGAGATGGGGCCTTTGGGATGTAATTAAATCATGAGGGTAGAGACCCCGTGAAGGAAGGTTAGAGTTCTTATAGGAAGAGGCCAGAGTGCTAGCTAGCTGTCTCTGCTATGTGAGAACACGGCAAGAAGATGACGATCTGTAAACCAGGAAGGAAGAGGGACTTTGCCAAGAACTTGACCATTCTGGAACCCCAATTGCAGGCCCCTGCCTCCAGAACTGTGAGAAATGAATGTTTGTTGTTTAAGCCACCCAACCTGTGATATTTTGTTATAGCAGCCCAACCTCACTGGGACACCTGCTGTAGTTAATTTAACCTCCTAGCCTACTAGCTGATGGAGGTCTCACGACGTCCTCCCTATTCCTGTTCAACTGAGCAGCACAGACCTACATGCAAGCATAAAAATGATGTGCTGCTGGTGCCCCTTTAAAACACTGAGGGCATTTACATGAAGCCACATCAGAATGGTCTTGCTACTTTGCATTTACGCATTCATATTCTTCAGGAGGAGAGCTTCAGTTTGTAAAATGGTCCAACCATCGAATGGTTTGACATCGAATATGTCAAAGTGCAGCATACATTTAATTACATAATTTGATTAATAGTGCTTTAGAGAACACACTTGACATTTACTTAGGAAATTTGATTCCTTTGAGAATTGTTTATCACTAAAAGAGTACTCTAAATTTATATTGATGTTATCTTCTGAAACCAAAATTACCTTTTCTTCAATAAACAAATCATGTCAATTTTAGTCATTTTAAAAAAAATCTGGATTTGATGAGTTTTTGTGCGTTGTTATTCAACAAAGCCAGATAAAATATAGGATGAGCATCTCACTACTGCAAGATAAAAGCACATCTTTCAGTTGGGCAACACTGCAACTAACTTTCATTTTAAATCCTCCACCAAGGATATCTTTTTCATTGATTTTTAGACAGAGTGGAAAGGAGGGGGGAGATATAGTGAGAAAGAGAGAGAGAGAGAGAGATCAATTGGTTGCCTCCAGCTGGAGCCCTGATCAGTTCCCAAGATCAAACCTGCAGCCAAGGTGTGTGCCCTTGTCAGGGAATTGAACTCAAGACCCTTTGGTCTGCAGGCTGACACTCTAACCACTGAGCAAACCAGCCAGGGCACAACTAAATTTTTTAGAAACTTCTATTGAGATCTATATTTAAAAGACTGTTTTTAAAAATATGAGTAGTCAACTTACCAAACCTTTTTTTCTTTATTTTCTTATTAGGCTAACATGGGCTTTATTTTATTACATTTGTAGTGATGTGATAGTAGAACACATAAATAAGTTCAACTTGAATATTACAAAAAATAGTTTTTCTCCTTACCAGAGTTTACCAACCCTGTCTGTGTATTAGTTCTGCTGTCTAAGTCAACTAATAGACCATGATCGATTTGTAAATATGCCTCAGACTGTCCCCTTTATCACTGATGGGAAAAGGAAAAAGAGTCATTAGGTGAGACTCATTATTGAATGAAACCCTTATGACAGACAGGTGGAGGGCTCTGCTGAGCAAGTTGATGTGAGGCTGGGGGTAGAGTAGAAATAGGTTACCCAATAAAATACAGAATTCCAAGTTAAATTTGAATTTCATATAAATTAATGATTCTTTTAGTATAGGTATATATGTGTATACATATTCACATTAAAATATTTCTTATTTACCTAAAATTTAAGGTCAAATTTAAGGTCAAATTTATGTTTGATTCTGAAGCCTAGAAACTCTGGGTAGGAGATGGGGGAGATGGGAAATCTATATTTCAATTTTTGTCTTTGCCTGTATATTGTAAATTGTGTTTTTGTTTTTTTTTAAATGGTGATCTTAAATGGAAGCTCCTCCAGAAAATCATTTTGAACTGAAATTTAGAGGGTTGCTTTCATTTCTACCTAAAACTCTATGAATATTTCTTTCTTTCTGAAACCAGTAAATCAGACTAATGTGAAAAACACTCTTTGTTATTTGGAAATGAGTAGCTGAGGGCCATTAAAAGGGGGAAATGGGATGGACATTACTGCCGGATCATTGGGGATTGGTAGAATATGTGGGTTGTTTGGCATACAGCTTGACTCTGGGAAGCTCTCCGTTAGTGTTTAAAATCATATACACTTGAGTCCAGCTACAACTTTTGATGTCTTTCAGTGTTTTCTTCCTTAAGATAGTGAAATAAATATAGCAATAGAATAACAATAATATTTGATTGAATCATGTCCTGGGGATTAAAGCAAATAATACTTGTAAAATTCTTAACCTACTTGTCTTATACAAAATACTCAAGAAATGGTAACTTTGTTTTCTTAAGGCTTTTCAAAATCAAGTGTGTTTTGCCCAAAGTTGGATATTTTTCTTTAAAGACAAGTAAACAAGGAAAATTTGGGGGTTTACTGAGGATATTTCAGGGGGAAAAAACATTTTATTTGCTATGTAAATTGGGCTAAGGAATAGGCTTGAAGGAAACTATTTGTCTAAAAGAAGGGAGATCTTGAACAATTTGGCTTGTTTTTTTTTTTTCCTTTCCTTTTAAATTTCTCTCCCCTCTTTTATTGATAGATCTCTAGGAATTATCACCTAAACTTCCATTTAATATTTCAGTATTTGTCCTGTACAAATATTCATTGTTTGAGTGAAGAGCTGAATTGATATAATCAGACATAATGATAGTCTAAAGGCCTATAGTGTTTTAATGCAGAAAAATTACATTCCCAAGTATTTGGAAGCCCTTGAGGATTTTATTTTTACTATTACTGTAATAGGCTACTTCAAATATTTAGTTCTTTTTAAACTTGATTTTTAATAATTATTTAAAGAATATAGCCCTTCAAACTGATAGAGTGCAGAAATATGATATGTTGATGGTAGTTGGGCATGAGATAGGTAAACTTATGATAAAATTGGTATGTGATGACTACATTTTCTTCTTTGAGTGAAGCAAATCATCATAATCTGGTGAGGCAGAGTCTCAGAATCTCCAAGGATGGGATTGCCTTTCTCAGGAGCTTCAGCAAAGAGGTTCTGATTGGATTACACCTGGTCATGTTAACTAACTCATTATTTTGATTATTTTAGATGAAATTATTTCATTCATCTTTGTGGGTTGAGGAGGTTCAGTGACTCAGAAGTCAAGTTCTCTTCAGTTCCATATTTGAATCCTTTGGGGGGTTTTTTCCCACCTAATTGACATGGGAGCTGTTTAGGCAAACGTTTTCACTTAATAGGAAACTACATTTATTCATTCATGACTAGATGGACACAATATTCACTCTAAACAATTTACAGTTAAAGGGAGATGGACTAGCAGTGTGTGTGGGTGGTTAGAAGTAAGTGTATATTTGGAAGAAGAGGGGAGATCATGGGAAAGGGCCTGGGAAATCTTCTGAGAGGTCAAGCTTAAGGATGGGCTTAGAAGTGAGAATAGGCATGTGCCCCAGGACTTGACAACAACTGGTTTCAAAAGGAAAAGAACTGGAGCAGGTGGAGGGATCTCCTTGAAAAATGACCTATTTAGGAGATCTTAATAGGTAACCAGATAGGGTGAATTTTGCCTAGACCCAACAGAGTTAGAACTTTTGACTTACTTAAAATAAATGCTTTCTTTTTTTAGTTGACTGGAATAATAGCAAATGTCTCAGCATTTAATATGTAGCAGGTTTAAGCTCTGCATACATTATCTCATTCAATCCTCATCACAACTCCTTAAAGTACAATTGTTCCCAGTTTGAAAATGAGGAAATTGAAGCTCAGAGAAGTTTAAGAACTAGAGTCAAGGCTGAAACCCAAGTTCATCTGCCTCCTTAGTCTGTAGTCTGATTTGACCATTTTTGTAGGTTTCTTTTTAATTTAAGGGATGAGTGCTTAATATTCTTCTCTTTATACTAAGAAGACAGAAAATCAGCAGAAATTCTTTAAAATAGAATTATTAGCATGGCCTTTTATGCTGTTTCACCCACACACAAAGAAAATATATGCACTCAGAATTTACACAAACTAGTTACATAAGTGATTTATTCTTATTCCCTATTTTATTTTATTTTTTATTTTTTTAATTAAATCTTTATTGTTCAGATTATTACATTTATTCCTCTTTTTTCCCCCCATAACTCCCCTCCTTCCAGTTCCCACCCCACCCTCCGCCCTCACTCCCCACCACTGTCCTCATCCATAGGTGCACGATTTTTGTCCAGTCTCTTCCCGCATCTCCCACACCCCTTCCCCCCCCCCCCAAGAATAGTCAGTCCATTCCCTTTCTATGTCCCTGATTCTATTATAATCACTAGTTCATTCTGTTCATCAGATTATTTATTCACTTGATTCTTAGATTCACTTGTTGATAGATGCATATTTGTTGTTCATAATTTGTATCTTTACCTTTTTCTTCTTCTTCCTCTTCTTAAAGGATACCTTTCAGCATTTCATATAATACTGGTTTGGTGGTGATGAACTCCTTTAGCTTTTCCTTATCTGTGAAGCTCTTTATCTGACCTTCAATTCTGAATGATAGCTTTGCTGGATAAAGTAATCTTGGTTGTAGGTTCTTGGCATTCATCACTTTGAATATTTCTTGCCACTCCCTTCTGGCCTGCAAAGTTTCTGTTGAGAAATCCGCTGACAGTCGTATGGGTATTCCCTTGTAGGTAACTGAGTTTCTTTCTCTTGCTGCTTTTAAGATTCTCTCTTTGTCTTTTGCTCTTGGCATTTTAATTATGATGTGTCTTGGTGTGGTCCTCTTTGGATTCCTTTTGTTTGGGGTTCTCTGCGCTTCCTGGACTTGTAAGTCTATTTCTTTGACCAGGTAGGGGAAGTTTTCTGTCATGATTTCTTCAAATAGGTTTTCAATATCTTGCTCTCTCTCATCTTCTGGCACCCCTATAATTCTGATGTTGGTATGCTTGAAGCTGTCCCAGAGGCTCCTTACACTATCTTCGTATTTTCAGATTCTTTTTTCATTTTGCTTTTCCGGTTGGGTGTTTTTTGCTTCTTTGCATTTCAAATCTTTGACTTGATTCTTGCGCTCCTCTGGTCTGCTGTTGGGAGTCTGTATAGTATTCTTTATTTCAGTCAGTGTATGCTTACTTTCTAGTTGGTTCTTTATCATAACATTAAGGGTCTCATTAGATTTCTTGTAGATCTCATTAAGTTTATCGGTGGCTTCTAGACAGTTCTTGAGAGACCTTAAAAGTGTGGTTCTGAACTCTATATCTTCCATTGACAATTTTGTCCTGTTTCTTTGTCTCCGCGTTTTTTATGCTTTCTTGGTGCACCCCCTAGTGGTCTTTGTGTGCAGTCTTATTGTAGTTAAGCCTTGATTGTTGTAGTTAATACTGGGGGATTTGACCTCCAGGCCAACTGGCTGTGAGAGTCAGCTGTGTCTGCAATGGGAAAACTTCTGTCCTCGGGAAATGCTAATCTAGCCTTTGCCTGAGGCTACCCGGCAAATGGCTCTCCGCAGGGCTTGGGCGGGGCGGGTCACACGGGATCAACAGGATGGGTGGAGGGAGCACTTATGGCTGCTCTCAGTCCCATCCCCAGAGGCTCTGCCTCTCAGAGTCCCAGCAACCGCTGCAAACCTTGGAGAGAAAGCTGCCCTCTCGTTCCGACCGATGCCAGACAGTCCTGCTTCTCCCGTTTGAGTCTGGGTCCCTAGAGACTCGCCCAGAACTGGAGCTCAGGGCCTGAGCCTCCCTCCTGATTGAAAATGACAACCGTGCCCTCAGCCACCAGCCCCACTCCGTGCGTACCTCCGCACCTTTGTATTTTCTGCACTGAGCCTCCTCTGAGTCTCGGTATGCTGTTCTCTTTCCTTCTAGTTGAAGAATTTCCCCTCAGCCAGCCTTCCTGTGGTTCTGGGTGATGTCTGTTCCATCTTTTAGTTGTATTTTTGAAGTGGTTGTGTGAGGCAGTATTCTCCGGTGTTTACCTATGCCGCCATCTTGGTTCTCTCCCTTATTCCCTATTTTAATGGAAGTATACAGTTGGGGGGAAGGGGGGGGAGGCAATAGCAATTCAAATATTTATCTTTTGGCATATCCAAGAAAATAGAATTCATTTGAAGGACTAAAGTTGAAATGGTTGTCTATACAATTTATTTTTAATATTTTGCTATCTCTATATGTATTTTTTTCTTCTTTTCTTAAAAAAAATTTTGTTGTTGTTAATCTTCACCCAAGGATATTTTTCCATTTATTTTTAGGGATAATGGAAGAGAAAAGGAAAAACAAATAGAAATATCGATGTGAAAGAAATACATCGATTGGTTGCCTCCCTCACCAGCCAATCATTGCCTGGGTAGGGAGGAGGCCACAACCAAGGTATGTGCCTTTGACCAAAATCAAACCTAGGACTCTTTGGCCCACAGGCCGATGCTCTATCCACTAAGCCAAACTGGCCAGGGCATCTTCTTTTCTTATTGGAAAAGGAGATTGGAAGTTTCATTGTTAAATACATTGGGTGGTGAGGTCCATGTCCTGATGGATCAATGACTTAAAGATTTGAGGATGGCTGAATTTGTGATACAGATAAGAAAGTAGGGGATAAAATAGAAATTAGGCAAATACAGCCAACTGAATGTCAAGACCCAGAAATGAGGATAGTTTCTGGATTCTTCTTTTCCCCCCTCAAGCTGCTTGTGAGCCCACCTGTGAAAATGCCATTCTTTGGGAGATAGTCTTAGAATAGTCTTCAGTATTTCCACTAGAGGGCAGTAATATCCTCTACTATCTTCCGTGATGGTAAATGTTCCTTAGTTTGATAGAGCAGAGAGGGATTAATCCAGCTAAAATTGGATTGCAGGGTGAATTTGGTACCAAAGTCCGATAAAAGAGCAGTAATATTATAGCAACAATTATAGAGCTACAAAGGATTTTTAAATCAAAGTTACAAATAAAATAAATTGCCACTGTTTTGTTTTTGTTTTTGTTTTTAAATGGAATGGTATCCAAATGCTGAGAATGGTTAATCCTGGAAGCTATTATCAACAGTCTTCAGTGAGACTTGTAAATGGGCATAATCATTGGTGTCCCATGAAACCATAGTGAGACTATCTTTCAGATCAGAAAAAGAAGTAGGGATATAGCATTCCTTCGGAGGAACTCGAATGTCTAAATCACTTTGTCTTGTGCAAGAGGTAGGTCTCCTGTCTCTAACTGCACTTGTCTCATTCAAATTAGCTTAATGGAATTAGACACTAACATGGTATCAGAGGTGCAAAATGTTTACTAGGGAGAACACTTGTGGAAGGTAGGGGGAGAAAGCATGATTGGGCAGAGCATGAGGTTTAATTGTGATGCAGGCCTGGCAAAGCCTTGGCCAACCTGGCTGGGAGCTTTGGGGCAAGAATTTCCCATCAGTATTCTGTGTTAGACTGAACTGAATAGCATTATACCCCTCTTCTCACTCAGTCATAGATGTGATCTCCATTGGAAGGGACTCAGGAAGATCCTGAAAGAACTGTGAGGTGGAAACTGTGTGAATACCTGAAAGGTACCTTGCTATAGACTAAATATTTGTTCCTCCAAATCCATATGTTGAAACCCCAGTTACTGGATGTGATGGTATTTGGAAGTGGGGTCTTTGGGAATTAATTAGGTTTAGATGTTGTCATGGAGATGGGGTGCCTTGATGGGATTAATGTCCTTATAAAAAGAGAGAGAACTAGAACTCTCTTTCTCTCAAGTACTCTTTCTCCCTCCCCCTCTTGCTTCCCTCTCCCCGCTCTCAGCCATGTGAGGATACAGCAAGAAGATGGCCATCTGCAAATGGCTCTTATCAGACACAGATTCCATTGCCACCTTGATCTTGGGCTTCCCAGCCTCCAGAACTGTGAGGAATAGATGTTTATTGTTTAAAGCACCCAGGCTATGGTAATTTATTATAACAGCCCAAACTGATTAACACAAGCCTTTTCCTACTACCACAGTTAAATTCAGTTTTTGGATGTCAGATAAAATTGCTAAAGGCGCTTCCGCTGTGTCATTCTAAAAGACTCCTTGTTCAATGCAAATTTCCTAAAGAGTAGATCTGCCCTATGATCATAGTTTTGTTTTTCCATAAAATTATACAGCTGAAGAATAGCAAAGCCTTACTCAGGACAACCTACTCATTCTACATATGTGGAATGTGAAGACGAGGTGATAAAGTAACCTACCTAAAATTGCACAGAACAGTTAGTAGCAGAGCTAGAATTTGGATCTCGTCCCAGTACTTAATCCAGTACTCATTCTAATTTGCTGATGTGTGTCAGCCTGGCCATACACTATTGGCAGGTACCTCCTGTAATCAGCAGAAATCCACCCTGCCCCTATTCTCTACCTGTTGATATCTTTCTTCCATGCCCAAGTCAAATGCTGTCTCCATTCTGTTTGGTTGAATTTTCCTTCACCTGGTGAGGAAGGCAATATCAGGTGATACAAGTTTCTTCCTAATTGGAAGCCAACATAGAGTAGATTCACTGGAACTCTGCATGCATGCTGTTAGTATGGGAGGTAAACGAGAGAAAAACAGCAGTAAGAGAGAAGGGAAGAAGTTGAACAGCTAAGGAAAACTTGAGTTGTGCCTCAAGCTTGTCCTGATGGCATGAATCAATTCTTACATACAATGACAGGTTCTTATGTTACATACCATACCTATGTTATTACATTTTAATCACTGTAGACACTGGGTTGGAGGTTGGTCACTATTGTCCCCTGTTACAGATGGGAGAACTGAGGTGGGATAGGTTAAATAGTTTGCACAAAGTCAGACAGGACTTTCTTCCTCCCTTCTTTCTCCTTTCCTTTTATTAATTCATTCGATCTTTAAACACACATTTCATTGCCTATTATACGTCACACACTGGCATTATATGTAACCTACACTGGACTGTGATGATTCCTTAAGAAAAAGAGATTTAGTGATGGTTATCTTGTTTTTGCTCTGTTTTTGCAAGTCCATTCTGACTAGTGTAAAAGTATTGGTCAAAGTCTGTCCTTGTGACAATGCACTGAGAAAATATAGAAGAATTAGTTTTCTTCTAATATGAAAAACACTTGAAATGGTCTGATTATTGTGATGAGAATGTGTGACAATTCATTGTAGTACTCACAGTTCTAACACATTTCCTATGGTATGTGTTTACACATATTATGAAATTTGTTTATATACTTTAATCTGATACTTTTGTTCTATATGTGCTACACACAGTGCTTTGGTGTTCTAATTTGTAATCATTTTCTCTATCTACCTATAATCTCTCTTAATTGTTTTAGCATTTCCTTTAGTCTGGTAGTGTATTTGATGTATCCTAAAATGTTTCTATAATATTTATGATATTTTAGAGTTCTTACATACAGATTAGTCATTTTTAGCCTTCTTACAACTTTCAAAAATTTGATTAAGTAAATGTTTAATGGTGCACACAGTTTTTGATTGAATACATAAAACAGTCCAAAACTCACATTTTTAATAAGCCTCAATGTAGTGTATTAAGTTCAAAATCAGTGGTGCATGTTTATACTTGGGACATTGCAAAATTGATTTAAAAATATTAAGTCAATGCATGTTCAGAAATGCATTCAATTGTTTAAAACCAGAGACTGGGGATTAATTCATAACCTGGACATGTGCCTTGACCGGGAATCAAACCAGTGACCTGTTGGTTTCTGGGTTGACGCTCAATCACTGAGCCACACTGGTCAGACTAGAGTCTCAGTACATTTCTATGGCCATCTAGACCAAAAGAAAACCTAATTATTATGCTTATTAAGTTTAAGTGGCCTTGCCCAAGCTACTTAATAAATATTTGTGCCTTATCAACTTAGGAAAGTCAAAAACTGAATGCACACAAGCACAAGGAAGAAAACCTGTAATACTTAGTTTCATTCTTAAATAATTGCAATTACTTTTTAATGGAATGTGTATCTGTTGAGTACTACACGACTTCTAACCTTGGAATATCTTTGGACACCATCACACTCATGTCCACAATGATTTTTGCACAGTCCTTACATTTTTATCACAACAAACACCAAAAACCAAGATTTGCAAAAATATGACATCATTGAAAGGAAAGCAGTGCAAACTCACATTGGAACTGTAAACCTACTTGAGCTAGTACTTTGTATTTGACAGATGTGTTTCCTCAGAATTTTAAAATATCCCTCGGAACCCTGTGAGTTTGCTGAGGTGCTTTTTTAAAAAAATATATATTTTATTGATTTTTTACAAAGAGGAAGGGAGAGTTTTTTATAGAGTTAGAAACATCGATGAGAGAGCAATTTCGATCACCTGCCTCCTGCACATCCCCTACTGGGTATATGCCCACAACCAAGGTACATGCCCTTGAGCGGAATCGAACCTGGGACCAATTGGGTCTGCAGGCCGATGCTCTAGCCACTGAGCCAAACCAGTTAGGGCTGCTGAGGTGCTTTAGAAAGCCTTGGAACATAGTGTGAGAACTAAAGTACTGAGAAATGGCCATGGGAGTTTTCAGTGGGAGTCATAGATAGGGAGACTATAGATCTCATTGTCCAAATAGAGATAGCAAATGTGAAAACGAAAAGGGGCATTATGAAGTTGTGACAACTCAGGTTGTCTGGGGAAACTGGAAACAATTAGTTAGCTAGTAAATTATGTGGAATAGCAGAGTGAAACCTTGGTTTGAGTGGCTTTAAGAAAGAATGGGCCTGGCTGGTGTGCCTCAGTGATTGAGCATTGACCTATGAACCAGGAGGTCACGGTTCAATTCCCGGTCAGGGCGTATGCCTGGGTTGTGGGCTTGATCCCCCTGCGGGGGTGCAGGAGGCAGCCGATCAATAATTCTTATCATTTATGTTTCTATCTCTTTCTCCCTCTCCCTTCCTCTCTGAAATGAATAAAAATATATTTTAATGAAAGAATGGGAGAAGGAACATTGGAGACAGTGAGTACTGAAGAAAACTAGTAGCTGAGAACACAGCCCAGTGTTTACGGAGCTGGTGGAGGAAGAAAGAACAAAACGGCAGGAGGAGAGAAGCAAGAGACCAACCAGAGAAAAAAACTGCATGGCGGCCATATTTAATCAGATCAAATGCAAAAAGTAAGCAAGATGAATAACTGAAATGTATACACTGGGTATGTAAGCAAGACAAGAGGTTTCTGAGCAACTGCGAAAGGGTGGAAAAGAACAGCAGAGTAGATTTCACTTTCTAGAAGGGACGGCTGGGCCCACCGCTAGGTGAGGTTGCATGCCAAAGGGCTGAATTATTTTAGAATGCAAGAGATTTGAGCATCGCCTCACATTTTTGTTTTAAAACATTTGGTGGGATGTGATCTCTCATCTTTGTAACCACTTTGTATCTTTTATAACTGCTTATGATCACTGACTTTATTCCTGTGGGAAGAAAATCCTGAGAAACATTTCAAGGACCATTTAAACTCTCATCTCTTTCTCGGTGCTTTCAGAAACCCTCTGAGAGTTAGTCTATTTCATTCTTCTTGAAACTTGATTGTTTTTGTTTTTGTATTTAGTCCTTGATTGATCTCTTATTTTCAGGGTGCATGTCTGGCCTTCCAAGTAACCATAAACATCCTGAATGGGGACCCTCCCAGGACACATCAGGCGTGCCCCACCCTTGGCCTCTTGCACTGGCTGTTTACAAGGATGCCCTTCCTCCTGCTTCAGATCTTCACTCAAATCCCCCCTCCTTAAGGAGGCCTGCCCTCTACTCACTTAACGGAAATTGCAACCCTTTTTCTCCTCCCAATACCTGTTTCTCACTCACCCTTACTCTGCTTCATTGTTTCCTGTAGAATTTTCAACTTCTTACATATAGTTATGAATGTTTGGTGTTCATTTCCTGCCTCCCTCCAAATAGAACATAACCTCTACCTTTTTTTGGGGACGGGATGGAAACCTCTGTTCACTGATGAATCCTAAAGCCTTTAATAGAAGATGCTACAGAAGTCACTTACTGAGTGAACACATTTGTTCTTTATACATTTTCCTCAACGCAGCAAATCTCATCGGTGGCTTCAATAAGTCTTTGTTAATTTCAAAGAACTGACTTGTGTTGGGTTCAAAACCTTAAAAGTTCTGTAAATTCCCCAAATGACAACAATGGCTTCCTTTAACCTTCAGTGCCAGAGCCCATTTTTCTGTGTAGATTGGCCAGTCAAAGGTTGTTTCTTTTTTGCTCAAGCCTGGAATGAAATGTTTGTTGAAATTTCATTGACTGCTTTTATGTTCCACATTTTTATTTAGAATTTTTAAAAATTGATTTTATCTTTTTTATTTGCCATTTTTTTTGTTCCCTTATACTTTTCATACAGCTTGCTGCCTCACGATTCTATTCGATGTTACTGGCTTAAAAAATAAAACAGATTTTTCTTTTCTCCAAAGAAATAGAAAACTTTCCTTTGCACTCCAAGGGGTATGCAGGAGGAATACAAGCATGAATTCGAAGCTAGCACTAAGACTCAGCATGCGCTTTTCTCTACTAAAGTTGGAAAAGTTGAGTTCAGAAGCATTGTTTGGTGTGGTTGAATCAAGTGAAACTACGTGAAAAATAAAGGCTTTCCATAGTCTTACAGAAAAAAAAAATGAATTTTGCTCATGAAAGAAAAAGCCCCCTCGCCTCCTTTTAAAAATGTCCTCAGGTGAGGTTTTTTTTGCCATCAAATTTTTCTATTTATGTCTGATGTTTTCCCCAATCAATAGAAATCAGCAGGACACTCCAACAAGAATTAGTGTTAATTCTCTAAGATAGAAACTGCTTTTAGGAACTGGATTTAATCCTTTTGCTCTTTCACTTCTTTGGGTTTATTTCCAGTTTTTATTTGTAGCTTGTTAACACATTGAATGCTTGTTTAGTGGCTTTGGTTTTGGGTATAAATGATAATTAATTGTATTAAGAATGAGCCATCTAGTGTGGGGTTACTGCCTGCTGACTGGCTCTCAGTCACTGGCATCTGCACGTTTTACCTGCTGTCAGAACCTAGCCAGTAGGTGGATTAGGCAGCGTGTTCATCCACATCATGTCCTGAATATCCTTTACGGGCTCAGAGTTCTGTAGGGCAGCCCAGTGCTTATTCTCTTTCAATGAATAGGCTTTATTTTTTAGACTAGCTTTATGTTCACAGCAAAATTAGCAGAAAGTACAGAAAGTTTTCACATACGCCCGTTCTTCCTTCTCCCCGCCCCTGTGCGCGTGACACACAGACACACACACACACACAGCCTGCCATACCATCCTACCATCAACATTCCACGCCAGAGTGGGGCATTTTTTATGATCTGTGAAACCTCATTGACACTGATTATCAGTCAAAGTCCATAGTTTACATTCCATAGTTTACATTACTCTTGTATGGTTCATTTTATGGGTTTGGACAAATGTATAATGATATATATCCACCATAATAGAATCATACAGAGTAAGTTTTACTGCTCTAAAAATGTTGTGTTCTGCCTATTCGTCCCTCTTTCCTACCAAACCTCTGGCAACCACTGATCCTTTTACTCTCTTCACAGTTTTGACTTTCCCAGAATGCTGCATAGTAGGAATGATACAGTACGTAGCTATGTTAGCTCGGCTTCTTTCACATAGTAACCTGTATTTAAGGTACTCTTTGTCTTTTTGTGGCTTGTTTTTTCTTTCTTTCTTTTCTTTTTTTTTTTTTTTTTTTTTTTAGTGCTGAATGATATTTCATTTTCTGGACGGAATAAATAAACCACAGTTTATTTATCCACTAATTGATCGAAGGACATCTTGGTTGTTTCCAAGTTTTGGCAATTATGAGTAAAGCTGCTATAAACATTCATGTGCGGCTTTTGTGTGAAAATAAATTTTCAACTCCTTTGGGTAAATAACACAGAGCATAATTGCTGGATCCTGTGGTTAGAGTATGTTTAGTTTTGCAAGAAACTTCCAAATTGTCTTCCAAAGTGGCTGAAACAATTTGCATTCTCACCAGCAATGAAAGAGAGTTTCTGTTTCATTCACATCCTCACAGGCATTTGTTGCTGTCACAGCCCCCCCATTTAAAAAACATTTTCTAATTTCATGTTAGGATTTCCAGAAAATATTCAAGAATCAAAGGCTAGGGATCAATTAATATATTTTTTCTAATGATGAGAGTTGTTTTTCTTTCCTTTAGTACTATGTCTTATTTGTGAGGTTTCCCTGGAAACTATTAGAACATTCCAAGAGAGAAAAAAATACAAGATTAATAACAATGGCAAAGGACCTAAATAGACACTTCTCCAAAGAGGACACATAGGTGGGCAAAAGATGCTCAGCTTCACTAATCATCAAAGAGATGCAAATTAAAACGATAATGAGGTATTACCTCACATCTGTCGGAATGGCTACCATCAACAAATCAAGAGGATTATGCTAAGTGAAATATGCCAGTCAGAGAAAGAGAAGTATCACATGATCACACTCATTTGTGATAATGAAAACATAAACTGATGAACAAAAATAGATCTAGAGACATGGAAGTATTGAACCGCAGAGGAAGGCAGGGAAGGGTGGGCAGGGGGTAGTGATCAACCAAAAAACTTGTCTGCATATAAGCATAACCAATGGACACAGACAAAGGGGCGGTGAAAACCAGGGTGGGGGTGCAGTCTGGGAGAAGTCAATGGGGGAAAAGGGGACATATGTAATACTTTCAACAATAGAAAAATTAACAATAAATAAATAAATAAAGACTAAACCACCACCACCACCCCAAAAAAACCCCACACAAATCAACAAATGACAAGTGTAGATGAGGATGTGAAGAAAAAGGAACCCTAATACACTGCTGGTGGGAAGTAGAATGGTGCAGACACTACGGAAAACAGTATGGAGTTTCCTCAAAAAAATTAAAAATGGAATTTCCATTTGACCCAGTGATCCCATTTCTAGAAATCTACACTAATAAAAGACAAACATGCAAATTGACCATACCTTTCCTATGCCTTAAGCCATGCCCACCAGCCAATCAGAACAACTATATGCATATTAACCCAATGAAGATGGTGGCCAGCAGCCACAGAGCTGGAGCAAGCAGGAGGCTTGCTTGCCCCAATGATGGAGGAAGTCAAGCTGCCGCGGAGGCTCTGAGCTCCACTCAAAGCAACAAAGTTTCAATTATAGAAGGTAAATAAATCCCAGATACCTGCTTTCAGCCAACTGTGGCCACGGAGCTAGAGCGAGCAGGAAGCTTCCCTCCCACCCACCCTGGCTGGCTCTGAGCTCCACTCAAAGCAACAAAGTTTCAATTATAGAAGGTAAATAAATCCCAAAATAAAAAAAATAAAAAAAGAGAAGAGGCTGGGAGCTTCCATCACTGGAGGGGCTTGGCCAGCCTGAAAACGGCCCTCAGTCCCTCACCCAGACTGGTCAAACCTCCATGGGGTGAGGGTCCCCACTGGGGTGCCTGGCCAGTCTGGGTGAGGGGCTGAGGGCCATTTTCAGGCTGGCCAATCCACTCCAGCGACGGAAGCTCCCAGCATCTCCTTTTTTTCTTTTTTTTGACCAGCCTGCAAACAGCCATCAGCCCCTCACCCAGGCTTGCCAGGCACCCCAGTGGGGACCCCCACCCTGAAGGGGGTGTGACCAGCTGCAAACAGCCATCAGCACCTCACCCAGGCTGACCAGACACCCCAGCGGGACCCCCACCTTGATCCGGGACACCCTTCAGGGCAAACCAGCTGGCCCCCACCTGTGCACAAGGCCTCTATCCCATATAATAAAAGGGTAATATGCAAATTGACCTTAACAGCAGAACGACTGGGAATGACTGGTCACTATGACACACACTGACCACTAGGGGGCAGATGCTCAATGCAGGAGCTGCCCCCTGGTGGTCAGTGCACTCCCACAGGGGGAGCTCTGCTCAGCCACAAGCCAGGCTGATGGCTGCCAGTACAGTGGTGGTGGTGGGAGCCTCTCCTGCCTCCTCAGCAGCACTAAGGATGTCTGACTGCAGCTTAGGTCTGCTCCCTGCTGGTAAGTGGACATCCCCCAATAGCTGCCAGGCTGCCAGAGGGATGTCTGACTGCCAGCTTAGGCCTGATCCTCAGGGAGCAGGCCTAAGCCAGCAGGTGGACATCCTCCAAGGGGTCCCAGACTGCAAGAGGGCATAGGTTGGGCTGAGAACACCCCTGAGTGCACAAATTTTTGTGCACCGGGCCTCTAGTATATCATAAGAATCCCAAAAAACCAATTAGAAAGGATATATGTACCCCCATTTTCATAGCAGTGCTATTTAAAATAGCTAAGATCCGGAAACAGCCCGAGTGCCTATCAGTAGATGAGTGGATAAAAATGTTGTGGTATATTTAGACAATGGAATACTATGCAGCTGTAAAAGGGTACTCGTACCATTTGCAACAGCATGGATGGACCTGGAGAGTATTATGCTAAGCTAAATAGCCAGTCAGAGAAAGACAAGTATCACATAATCTCACTCACATGTGGAATCTAATGAACAAAATAAACTGTTGAACAAAATAGATCCAGAGACATAGAAGGATGTAACAGACTGTCAAATCTCAGAGAGAAAGCGGGGGTAGGTGGGAAGAGATTAACTAAAGAACTTGTATGCATAACCCATGGACACAGTCAATAGTGTGGTGAAGGCCTGGGAGGGGGCGGGGTATGCAGGGTGGAGGTGGTCAATGGGGAAAATGGGAACATCTGTAATACTTTCAACAATAAAAATTTTAAAAAGATTAATAACTAAGAAGAAATAACTTTGAACAGTTTGGGCAGGTAACAAGTGTCTACATTTTTGACTCTATGTTGGAAATTTTGAAAAGTATTTGTTTTGTAATGTAGGATTAGAACTACAAACTTGACTGCATACTCACTTCCACTCACTACTTTTTCTTTCTATTTTAATAGCATTCAAATCAGATAAGAGCCTTTCACTATATCTTACACCAATATTCTAGATTTGTTAAATAGCATATGCATTGATTTCATTATATTGCATCCTTGACTATTTGAAAAGTTATTCTTATTAAAATAATCCTATATAATAAAAGCATATAGTATGCAAATTGTCCCCTCGATCAGGAGTTTGTATGGGAGTTCGACCAGGGAGCAGGGCTGGCTGGGGGAAGGGAGGGAGTACCCAGCCGGCAGCTGGCAGCTGGCAGCCAGCAGCTGGCAGTTGCTAGGTACCCTACCAGTGCACAAATTTCATGCATTGGACCTCTAGTTAATAATAATAAAATTCATAATCTCACCAACAAAATAATATAAATACTTTATTTTGCAAACTCTTTTTAATGTGAATGCATAATTTTTATAGACTCAAGTGCTAAATTGTATTAATTGGGGAAGTTTTTGAATCAAATTGAAAATATTGAGTTTGGAAAACTCAAATAATCAAGATACCTATTTCCACCCTGGGGCCAAGGCATAAGGATGCTATAGGCAGTTGATATCTTCTGAACTTCAGAAATATATACATATATATTTCCACATGTATATATAATAAAATATAATAATATATATTTGTTTAAAAAATAACATCTAAATTTTTTTCTTGTTTTTCTTTTAAAGATTTTTAAGTTGACTTTTAGAGAGAAAGAGAAAGGGAAAAGAAGAGAAAAACGACCCCATGTGCCCTGATCAAGAATCAAACCAGCAACCTTTCAGTGCACAGGGCAACATCTAAATTTCTTAAAGAATATTGGAAGAAAACCAATTGACTAAGAGCTTTCAGATATCATACATTAAACATTATGGGAAAATATATCTTTGTATTTGCCATAACCTACAATTATAGCATGCATTGTGAAGAACATTCAGCTTTTCTAATGAGGGAAATCTATTTGGGCCACTAGATTCAGCTTGTATGGTGTTTTGTGTTTGCTTAGCTAAACTAGTATTCTTTATTTGAATTGAGGTCTCCTTAGTTTATTGTAGTTGTACTTTCACCTCATTAAATGGTGACAAGCCTGATTTTCACACATATGTGAGAATTGACACAACTTTGATTTGCTAACAAGGGCCTGTCTGCCCTAGTGAGAAATTTCACTGAAGGATGCTCCTGGAAGTATCACGTTCTCACTTCAGCTAATAAAGTGCTTAATTAATGAAGCTGCCAATGCCAATTCTTTTTTGTAAAACATTGAATGCTGTTAGAACTTTCACCAGACTAGAAAATGACCTTACTTTTTCCATTGCAACTCTTTCTCCTTACCTAATAAGTCTACCTTTTAAAGTCCTTGCCTAAGATCATGGACATAAATGCCTTTGTCGAGTCCTCCTTTTTAAGGATTTATTTTTATTTATTACAATTGTAGTTTATATATACTAACTACAGGCCCAGTGCATGAAATCCATGCATGGCAGGGGGTAGGGGGGTCCCTCAGCCCAGCCTGCACCCTCTTGCAATCCGGGACCACTGGCTCCTAACTGCTGACCTGCCTGCCTGCCTGATCACTCCTAACTGCTCACCTGCCTGCCTGCCTGATCACTCCTAACTGCTCACCTGCCTGCCTGATCACCCCTAACCGCTCTGCCTGCCTGCCTGATCACCCCTAACCACTCGCCTGCCTGCCTGATCACCCCTAACCAGCTCTGCCTTAGCCCCCGCCACCACAGCTTCATCAGGAAGTACGTCTGAAATGATGTCCGGAGGGTCGTTTGGCTGTCTGGTCTAATTAGCATATTACGCTTTTATTATTATAGATAGTTATACTGTTCTAGGATATCTAACCAATGGATGTAAAAGAAATACTAAAACAAGTAACTTTTTTTAAAAAAATATATTTTTTATTGATTAAGATATTACATATGTGTCCTTATCCCCGCTTTACCCCCTACTCCCCGCCCCCACTCATGCCCTCACCCCCTCCCCCCCCCCCCGTTGTCCGTGTCCATTAGTTAGGCCTATATGCTTGCATATAAGTCCTTTGGTTGATCTTTCCCCCTTACCCCCACCCTCCCCTACCTTCCCTCCAAGGCCCGACAGTCCAATCAATGCCTCTCCGTCTCTGGATCAGTCCTTGTTCATCAGTTTATGTTGTTCATTATATTCCACAAATGAGTGAGATCATGTGGTATTTATCTGCTCTCCAGCTCCATCCATGCTGTGGCAAATGGTAAGAGTTCCTTTTTCTTCTTCCTCTTCTTAAAGAATACCTTTCAGCATTTCATATAATCCTCGTTTGGTGGTAATGAACTCCTTTAGCTTTTTCTTATCTGTGAAGCTCTTTATCTGACCTTCTATTCTGAATGATAGCTTTGCTGGATAAAGTAATCTTGGTTGTAGGTTCTTGGTATTCATCACTTTGAATACTTCTTGCCACTCTCTTCTGGCCTGCATGGTTTCTGTTGAGAAATCAGCTGACAGTCGTATGGGTACTCCCTTGTAGGTAACTGACTTTCTTTCTCTTGCTGCTTTTAAGATTCTCTCTTTGTCTTTTGCTCTTGGCATTTTAATTATGATGTGTCTTGGTGTGGTCCTCTTTGGGTTCCTTTTGTTTGGGGTTCTCTGCGCTTCCTGGACTTGTAAGTCCATTTCTTTCACCAGGTAGGGGAAGTTTTCTGTCATTATTTCTTCAAATAGGTTTTCAATATCTTGACCTCTCTCTTCTTCTGGTACCCCTATAATTCTGATGTTGGTTCGCTTGAAGTTGTCCCAGAGGCTCCTTACACTATCTTCATATTTTTGGAATCTTTTTTCTTTTTCGGTTGGGTATTTTTTGTTTCTTTGTATTTCAAATCTTTGACTTGATTCTTGGGATCCTCTTGTCTGCTGTTGGATCTCTGTATATTATTCTTTATTTCAGTCAGTGTATGCTTAATTTCTAGTTGGTCCTTTATCATATCCTCAAGGGTCTCACTAGATTTCTTGAAGGTCTCACTAAATTTATCGGCGGTTTCCATAAAATTCTTGAAAAACCTTATAAAGGTGGCCTTGAACTCTATATCCAGTCGTTTGCTTTCCTCCATTTCTGTCATTTGTGACCTGTTTCTTTGTCTCTGCATTTTTATGCTTCCCTGTGTTGGTAGAGTGGTTTTGTGTGCTAGGTGCCCTGTAGGGCCCAGTGGCTCAGCCTCCCCAGTTACCTGAGGTGGACACTCTTGGTGCACCCCCTTGTGGGCTTTGTGCACAGTCTTGTTGTAGTTAAGCCTTGATTGTTGTAGGATCACTGGGAGGAATTGACCTCCAGGCCAATTGGCAGTGAGAATCAGCTGTGTCTGCAGTGGGAGAACTTCTGTGCTGAAGACACCCTTCTGGGGCAAGACTTGCTTCAGTGGGGCTTTGGTGCTCACTGAGTCTGCCCCCTGGGTGTGTCCCTTATGGATCTGAGGAGTTGTAATCCAGATGGTCCCCCTCTGACCACTGGGTACACTGGCTCTTGGAGGTTTCCCAGCAGGAGCTACGAAGAGAACTGCAGATTCCCCTTCCTTTTTTGGAGTTTGGAGGTGCCCTGATGAGGCCCAGCTGTGAAGCAATGCAAGCTGCTGTGGGGCCTTGGGCCTTCTCTTGGAAGTTCTGGGTCTGTGGCCCAGCTGCAATTTGTTAGGTAATTTTCAGGTTGCAAAGGGCCAGGGCATTCATATGCAAAAGCCTCTGCCGCAGCCTGGGTGGGGCGGGGTCTCAGGGAATCAAAGGGCGGAGCAAGGAACTATGGTGGATTCTCAGCCCTGCCCTAAGGGGCCTCGCATGTCTCAGTGTCCTGACAATCGAATTGCTGCAAGGGCCTCTGAGGGAAAGCCGCCCTCGAGTTCCGAGTTCTGCCCGCTGCCAAACAGTCCAGTTTCTCCCTGTATGAGTCCTGGGTCCCCAGAGACTTCCCGGAACCGGAGTTCAGAGCAGTCGGGAGCTTGTGACTCCCTCCCGATTCAAAAAGACAGCCGCGTCCTCAGGTACTAGCCCCTTTCCGTGCACACGAGCCTCCGTACCTTTGCACTTTACTTCCGCAGCTCCTCTGGCTCTCAGTGTGCTTTTCTCCTTCCTTCTAGTTGTAGAATGTCCACTCCGCCAGCCTTCCTGTAGTTCTGGATGATGTCCGTTTTGTCTGTTTATTCTGTTTTGAAGTTGTTGTAGGAGGCAGCAATTTCGGTGTTTCCCTATGCCGCCATCTTAGTTTCTCAACAAAGTAACTTTCTTAATAAAAGACCTCTATTCTATTTTTGTGGCTAGAAATTAGAAATAAATTTATATGTTTTTAAAATGTTCATTCAGAGATAATCACATACATAGGTTTACAAATTTGGGATGCTGTAAAATATTTCACATCATGCTTTTTGCTAAAGATGTATTATAAATATTTTCCCATGTTATTAAAATTGTTCACAAATATGATATTAAAAACAAAATCATCTTTCTTTCATATTAAAGTACCATAATAAACTATAACAACTATGATGTAAATGATTGGAATGTCCAGTAGACTTTTAACTTGAATGTTATTACCTCTTAATATTATAAATTGTTAGTTTTCACGGCCCTGATTTTTAGGATTAGTTAACCTGCAGGTTAAAGTTAAATGTTTGTTTGGTTTGTCATGTGTTACCTTCCCACTCAAATGAATAAAAATAAATATACTAAATCAGTTTGTAAACATTTAGGTGATAAGATGGGTAAACTGCAAGATGGCTTTGGGGGGAGGAATATTACCCAATAGATATGCTTTTCTCATAGCTGCTTGTTCCTGGTGTCACCAAATACAGCTTGACTTGAAAAAGCATTTGACTCTCTGATATATAATGGTTTTCTGTTTTTTTGTTTGTTTGTTTTTGAAGAATGATCCCGAATGAGTTTTGTGAATGATTTGACTAAGAAAAGGGCACTGTCTTCGGGATTGTTGGTTAAACTTTGACCGAAGCTCAGTAAAGTTTATTAATTCTATCCATGCCTGGAGAGTAGAATAAAAGATTTATTACTGGCTTGAGAATGATAGACAGGATATTGAAAGATAAGGTCTAGAAAGGACACTGTGGAGTTTGGAAATGTGAAGTAGAACATGCCCGATGGGACCTTGTAGGATGATTCTCCTCAGGACTCTAAGCCCTTGTGGTTTCCACAGTTTGAGCTTTCCTTCTGGTTATGCTCTTTCCTTGGAGAAGTGAGAGTGACTGACAGGCTCTATACTTCAGGAAAAGTGTTAAAAAATAAAAGAACAGAACAAACATCGCAGTAGATTCCCCTCCCATCCCCCACCCCCCTTAAAGTTAGATGTGTGGTTTGTCTCTTCTGCTCAATACTAGTGCCTCCTTACCAGGTCAGTATAAGACAAATGTGAGCTGCATCAGGCTGTGGATATGTACTTTCTTAGATGCATGTTCCGTATCTTTTTCCTCTATCTTTTCCCCCTACATTGAGAATCTGGAATGAAACTTGTAATCCGTGTTAGTGATATAGGCCCTTCTTCATCTAGGAATTCACAAAGGAGGACAGTTTAATTTCAATTTCATTTCCTTTTTGCTAAAATAATTGACATGTTTGAAGAAAATCCAGCCAACATACAAAGAATACAACAGCTTTAGCTTGCTGTTAAAACTTAGAGGTAAAGGTAATGGGAAAACACCAAGTACCAAATGAAAGCTTGAGTCTGTCTAGAAATACACTGATGTCTTGTTACTATAACCCAATTAACCCCCTGAGTTTTCCTGGGCAGAACTATGCCTTGTGAATGGGGTGGGTCTTCTATGCCTTCCCACTATTCCCAGGAGGTCCCCATTCATGGCACTTGGTCTGTGAAGGCAGGAATTGTGTTGTGTCCCCAGGATCTAGGCAGCATTTGGCCCATAGTAGGCACTTAATAAATATTTATTGAATGACTAAATGTATGTACCTTTCAGAAATTTGTTTTCTGAGTAGAAACCACATCCTTAGGGAGCATCCATAATGTAATCTGTATATAAATGTTTTGAAGAGGATCTTTGAATTGCATAAGGTTCTGGAAAAGAGAAATGTGTGTGCGAGTTCACGCATATCCCAGATTGATTATATTATTTACATGAATGTGATAAATAAAATGCTGTCACCTGTCCGCTTTCTCATTCCTCCATCACCAAATCACTGGGATATTAAGGGAAAAGTTTGAAGCAATTACTGATTTAGCTCTGACCTTCTTTCCCATGTTGGATGTGTGATGACATCCAGCTATTTTCCTCATTAGACTAGCTCCTGAATATTTCACTTCAATATCTTGCTTATTTAGATTTAATATCCAGAATGCTCTCACCAGCAGGTTCTCCTACTTAAATATGCTGAGCCCTAGAAATTGATGGATGTTTTTGATCTATATGTCAATGTGAAAAATGAGAGATACAGCATATTAGGATTTCTGTTTATATATGCTTAAAATAGCAATTCACCTGTTAACTTGCATAAAAAAATATGGTGCTTTATGTAATCAGCATAATCTGTTAATGAGATTGTCAGAAAGGGGTGATTATAATCAAGTGAGTAAATATGCACAACAATAACCATTTAAGATATTAAATTTTTATTTTAATTGGAATTTTAAGATAAATTATTTTAATAAACTCTGGGGGAGGGATCTGATTTGTCTTTAGGCTTTCATATTGTAAACAGTGATTTAACACAGTCCCCAGAGCTTGCAAAACTATGCAATTCTTTATCCTAAGGAATTAGAAAGGTTGCTGCAACTAATTATGATGATCATAGCATAAATTTATTTTTACACATCTGTTCCTCCCTTTGAATATATTAAGCAAATAGAAAAAATAATTAAAATATGTTAATACAGCTGGGAATTTTAAGTATACCTGTAGGGTAAAGGTAGATTAATATATGTGTATGCACAATTTTGCTATTTAACAGAAAATATCATATGAACTGAGTAGTTATGGGAATTTTAAGTTTATTACAGGAACTTTGAACAAATGCTTTTCTTACAAGTCACCCATTATTTTAATTTATTTTTAAAACAGTTAAAGTTTATACATATATAATACCATATAAGTAAGTAATATTTCTAGGCATATTTCTGAGTTTCAGCCAATAATCCAGATTTCAAAAATTCTCCTTTGAAAACACCCTGAATTTGACCCTAGCACTGATTTAAAGTTTCAGTAAAATATGTGCTGTGAATAAATGTATAGTAAACGCTACTGACCTTTTCCTATTTTGTCATACTAAGAATAAATCAAGTCTAAGATTTTCTGGCATCTAAGATTTTTCCCATTCTGTCTGAATTCCAAATGTTCAATCTCATTTTCCTTCCAAAGGAAAACTTGTTGTATGTTATGTCCTACTTTTTGATTTATAAATATGAGTGCCACAGCTATATAAGCACTTGACAAGTTTTTGAATACATACATAGTTTTATTTTTTCAGATACATAGTTTATTGCATTTCCTACTTGACATAATTGAGAAGTGGCTAAAATTCCAGCTCTGTTACTTCATGAGTACTATTTACATGGACCTTTTCCATGAACCACCTGAGAAGTAGTGCTTTACAGTAGAAAGTTGATGATAGGAATGTGGGTCACTGTCCTCCAGGGTTCTGGTTGGGTCTATCTCGGATGAAAAAATAAATATGATCAGTTTACCAATGAAAATATTCAATGGATGATAAATGTGCATGTTCTACTTACTTAACGTTTAAGTGTCTGTACCCTGTGGGCTCACTATGCCTTCAGAGAAGATACCTTGTGTGTCCTCATGATACAGAGGACTTGGTCATACACACCCATCCTATAAATAAGGGCTCAGCGTTCTAAGGCTTCTTGCCAGCTGGAATTAGAAACGACAGGACAATGATGTAGTAAATGTGCAGATTTCTTCCCACCCACACTTCGGCAGCCCTGTTTAAATCGTACTGCTGTGCTTTGGCTTTGGTTCAGATCTGGGCCCTGCTGTTGGATGAGGGGATTCTCTGTTCCATTCTGAATAAGTCTGTCCAGGCAGAATTTATTAGAAGGAACCAAGTTCTTGGGCAGCTACCAATGGAAGTATCACTGTATTTGCCAACAGATTCAGTTTCCCACTAAAGATGATTAAGAGATTCTTTTGAGCCGAAACTGGTTTGGCTCAGTGGATAGAGCGTCGGCCTGCGGACTGAAAGGTCCCAGGTTCCATTCCGGTCAAGGGCATGTACCTGGGTTGCAGGCACATCCCCAGTAGGAGATGTGTAGGAGGCAGCTCATCGATGTTTCTAACTCTCTCTCTCCCTTCTTCTCTGTAAAAAATCAATAAAGTATATCTTTTTAAAAAAAGAGATTCTTTTGTAAAAATATGAGAGGCAAGTTTGTCTTTGCCGTTTTCCTCAGTTTGCTTTTTTCTGTTTGATATCAACTGCCCCTCATTTCTCCTTCCTCCTTCCTAGAATCCAGGCTTCTCCTTCTGATAATTAACTAGTCCAGTCAATTGTTGTGACAGACTGATGAAGGTCCTTTGCCTTCTCCTCCCAGGATCCTTCCTTTCCACTTAGAAGAAAAGTTAAACTATTCCTTTCCACTTTATTAAGTTAAAATTACTTCCAGTAAAAATACAGCTCTTAGCCTTGATAACCCTAAAGCTGAGACTTTGTGGTTGGGAGAAAATGTCACATGCTGTGGTTTTTTAGTGGGGGAAAGAATACTGGAAGATACTTTTCTATATTTCACCGCATATGGAGTTGCCCATTTGCTTATACGTAAGATAAAGCATTGTTGAATACTGATGAGTTATACAATCTTATGGCTTTGGTTTAACTTGAGTTGTTTTCTACATAAACTCTTTCTCCCAATACTTTTATGCTGACCCTTAAAGTACAGTGATTGAAATTTTTGCTCAACTAGGAATAACTTAAAAAACCACAGAATTGGAAATTTTGAGGTTTAGAAAGAAAAAAAAAATTGTAATTCATTGGCAAATTCTCTTACCTAGTCCTTAATTCCTTCAGGAGGTCAAGGGACCTAGGACATGTCAAAAAGAGAAGGTGACTTTTCACTGACATTGGTCTTCTTATGGATGGTAATGTTATAGCTATAACATTATATATAGATCTTCATTCTAACCCCATGAAATAGGCAGGGCAGGTATTGTATCCATCTTACATTGGAAGAAACCTTGACTCCTAGAAGGTAAATGACACATCCATTACCACAGCCACCAGAGAGCTAGATTAAACTCCAGGCCACCTGCATGCCAGCTAGTCTCATGTCTTTCCATTACACAGTAGTGCTAGCCACTGGTAACCTTGTGGGAAGACTTTCAAGGACTTGTTCTTGGCCTCATTGCTCTGTAGAAAAAATTCAAGGCCACACAATTTATTCAAATTGTTCCATATAAATACGTCACATGCCGTGAGCAAGTGTCACTTTTCTGGGACCATGAGGGCCGTAAGGTTTCTCCGTGTTTGTTCCATGGTTCTGGCAGGTAAAGAACTTACCTTTTGAAAATGTTTCTTTTAACAAATTTTTAGTCAACACTTAATACAATAAGAGTGTTAAATCAACCTATCTAATCTGTAATATATCATATCTCTTATCCTTGATGGGTTTCCAAAAGAAATTTAAGGGTTTTCTCTTTATTAATGATAACCTAATTCATTAATTAGATATTTTTTAGCATATGCCTCTTTCTAACCACTGAGAACACCAGCCAGGGCTGGTATTTAGTTAAAAAAAACCCACAAATTTTCATCATCAACTACTTGGCAGTCCTGTAATAGAGTTTACGTGGGAATCGCAGGATAATGTATGATTCCTTCTCTCAGTTTTCAATTTCCAGTGTAATTAATATTCAGTTTCTTTCTGGGCAATCACGCACAAACACTATTTACCTATCTGTGTGTCTATCCATTGAAGTGCCCTTTGTCCTGTGGATTGTTCCATCTAATGCCACTGAGAACCACTACAAGTGGGTGCCAGTCAGGTGTGGTGCTTTTCTTTATTTCTTGAATATAAAGATGTCCCAGGCTCCTCTTAAACATTCCTTCCCTCAAGGGAGTCATTTTCCCTAAGGAATGAGTCTTTCTTTTTAATGAAGTGTGGCAGCTAAAAGTCACATTGTTGATGGTAGAGAAGCTTCTTATTGATGGGTTGTCATTGCTTCTAGTTTTCTCAGTGGTCAGTGGTTGGAAACATGCCTGTTTATAAAAGAGTATGATTAATCATTATTTCATGCTAATATTTTCAAGTCAAATTATGCTTAGTGTTTTGAATTATTTAAAAAATTGTATAGTTACAGTTTCTTATGCTGAAATATTGTTTCATAGAAACATAACATAATTACTCATTCGCTTTAGGCAGCAATATATTCAATATATTCTTAGGTTCCAAAATTAAAATATCAGTATTAATATTAACAATGTGACCACTGGGATTCATGTTACAATTTCTTTGTGGTTTTCCCTTTAAGTATAAGTATACCATTGGAAATATAAAAATATTTGCTTAAAAATCATGAGGTAATTCCTTTTGTGTGTATGGACATGTTACCAACATAATAAAATAAGCAAACGCATCTGTTTTAGCATGTGTCAATTTTTTTAAAACACTTCTTTTAAAATCAATTTTGTTTTCCTGAAAATTCAATTAAAACATTGGCATGTTCTCAAGAAAAACTATATGACAAGATACAGCTAAAGAGTGATCCTTTTCTTCCTCACCCTGTTTCTTCTTTTCTCCAATATGTAATTATTCTTATTTATTTTATCCTTCCATTGTTTCTATTTGAAATTATAAAGAGATGCATATATATATAGTATCTCCTACCACATTTTTACAGAAAAGGTTTCATTCAGAAACACTATCCTGAACCTTGTTTTTTTCTACTAAATATACTCTGGAAATCAGTCTGTATAATATATGCAAGTTTCTCATTCCATTTTATGATTTATGTGCCCATCATTTAATTATTCCTCTATTGAAGGACATTTTATATATTAGTTGCCATTACAAATGATGTTTCACTAAATATCTTTGTGTGTCTTTGGGATAAATTCCTAAAAAATAGTATTTGGTCAAAAAGTGAAAGCATGCATAATATGTTAGGTATTGTCAAATTCTGTCAATAGCATTGTGCAATTTTGTATCCACACGCCAGCCATGTACTGATGATAAGGCTCATTTTCTAAAAAGTATGTTTACTGATTTGAAGGCAGTTCTGAGGCAGGTTTTCCATGGGCCTCACTTGCAAAAACATAGTTTAGAAATTATCCTATACTAGAGGCCCATTGCAGGAATATCCCTGCAAGAATAGGGCTTCCTGTGGCCCCAGCGAAGCAGAGAAAAGAGCGAAACCGCCGAGCCGGGCTTCGCTCCCGCCTACGCCGCCCCTCTTGCTTCCCTCCCATCCTAGTTGTCTTCAATCTTTGCATATGCAAATTAACCGCCATCTTTGTTGGGTTAATTTGCATACTCATCTGATTGGCTGGTGGGCGTAGCAGAGTGACACCAACTTGCATGTTTCTCTTTTATTACTGTAGATAATAAAAGGATCACATGCAAATAGACCTAACGGCAGAACAACCAATCAAAGCATAATATGCTAATAACTAGGGTCCCAGTGCACAAATTTGGGCACATTGAAAGGAACTGTGGGCAGCAAGACTGTGGTAGGCACAGGGGCAGGTCTCGGCCCATCCTCTGCATTCCCGCCTGGCCCCTTCCACCGCAGTCCTGGTCCCGTCTGCCAGCAGCCCCACTCCAGCTGCCACTGTTCCCATACACTGATGGCGCCGGCCCTGCTTGCACCCACTGACGGAGTGGAGCAATTGGGGCCGGTGCCAGCAGCGAGTGCAAGTTGGGCCAGCACTGTCAGTGGGTGCAAGCAGCAGCAGATGCCCCGATTGCCCCTCAGGAGTAGGGGGAGGTGGAGAAACACTCAGGAGCAATCAGGGCTGGCAGCTGCCACTTGCACCTGATGATAGCACCAAGTGATCAGGACCAGCACTGGGCACCAGCAGCAGGTGCGAGTGGAGCAGGCACCAGCAGCAGGTGTGAGCGACTAGCAAGACCATGGTTCGCGGGAGCAAAGAATTTTCAGTAACCACCAGAGGCTCACCCCAATGACAGCGCCCCCGCTCACCTGCTCCACCATCCCGCCGCAGCCAATGCCCACCATGTTCCGCATGCCCCCTGGTGGTCAGTGCATGTCACAGCAACCATGTTGTTCGGTTGTTCAGTTGTTTGGTTGTTCCAATGTTTGGTCTCTTTACATATTAGGGTTTTATATATATAGATATGCAAAGGCTGCTCAACTGCTCACTGGATATGCACTGACCACCAGGGGGCAGACAGTCAATTGGTCGACCAGTTGCTATGACATGCACTGACTACCAGGGGGCAGATGCTATGACCGGTAGGTTAGCTTGCTGCTGGGGTCTGGCCGATGGGGACTGAGTGAGATGGGCCGGACATGCCCTGGAGCCCTCCCGTGGTCCCTCCCCAGCCTGATCGTGCACCGGTGGGGTCCCTCAGCCTTGTCTATGCCCTCTCACAATCCGGGACCCCTCAGGGGATGTCAGAGAGCTGGTTTCAGCCTGATCACATATCACCCTTGGAAGGGTGTCAGACACAGGGCTCATGGCTGGTGAATACTGCTGTGGGACTGATTGGGCAGGAGCCCGCAGCAGGCACAGTAGGGCCAGGATGAGTGGGAGTGGCAGGTAGGAGCTGCAGGCAGCATTGGACTGCAGGTTTTGGCCTGATCCCTGCAGGCCACTCAGAGGGACCCCACCCGTGCATGAATTTGTGCACCAGGCCTCTAGTTTATGATAAAAGAGATCAGAATGAAGAGGTGAATTGTATCTGTGTTTAGATGTTTTATCCGATTTATGGAGAAAAAGATTTATAATCCATGACATTTATTGTATTAGTACAGTAAAACTCTCACAAATACCCAAAGTGATGAAAGCATCCCCGTCTGCAACACAAACCTAGGACTTTTAAAAATAGCAAGCCACAAAAGAAAGAGGATGAGAAAGTACAGCAGTACTGTGGCATTCTTGTGGGGTCCAATATCTGATAGGAAAAAAATTGATTCATTTGAAATATGGTATTAGAGGAGAGTTCTGTGGATACATACCCTGGACCACAAGAAAGATGACCAGGTGAGTCCTAAAGCAAAATAAGCCTGAAATATCACTGGAGGCACAAATGACAAAACTGAAGCTGTCCTACTTCAGGCACATCCTGAGAAGGCAGGGTTCTTTCGAAAAGACAATAATGCTGAGAAAAATAGAAGGCAGCAGGAAAAGAAGGCCAAATATGAGGTGGGTACACTCTGTAAAAGAAACCACAAGAATGAGTCCATAGGAGCTCAGCAGGGCTATGGAGGACAGGACACAGTGGACATCACCCATTCATAGGGTTGCCAAGAGTTGGAATTGACTCAATGACACATAACACATGATACCTTGTTAGTTTAGAGGAAACATGTATAGATATTTCTGCACTATTATTATTGCGACTGACAACTGCTATCTAGACTATAAATGAAGGAAAATATAGCAAACAGAACAGGCAATTTTACTGACTTCTGTGAAATTCACTTGGTAACATTTAGAAGATGATGATGGGTAGATGCCTAAAATTGTGGAGATAATGACGAATGTGCATGCTGAGAATATTAGGAGTGATAAAGTAAAATATTAGTGCTTCATTTTTAAGGGACAAGGTGGTTTTTTTGTTTTGGTTTTTTTGCTTTGCTTTCTTTTACCGAGGCTGACAAATTTATAGTACATACTGTTTTTGTTTGTTTGTTTGTTTTTAAGTAAGCGTTTTTTATTAAGTGGTTCATTTTCTTCAACCAGGTATTTAATATCATTCATTTTTTATTATTTATTTATTGATTGATTTTTTACAGAGAGGAAGGGAGAGGGATAGAGAGCTAGAAACATCGATGAGAGAGAAACATCCATCAGCTGCCTCCTGCACACCACCTACTGGGGATGTGCCTGCAACCAAGGTACATGCCCTTGAATGGAATCAAACCTGGGACCTTTCAGTCCACAGGCCAACGCTCTATCCACTGAGCCAAACCGGTTAGGGCTATAGTACCTACTGTTTAAATCCAGTAACTATTCCACTCATAATCTAAGCACTTTGAGAGACTTTTTTTTTTTTTTAAAGTTCCACCGAAGTATCTTAATGATAATTATGTTGTCTAGATATTTTTTTGCACTTACGTTGCCCTGTTTTCCTTCTTGGTTCAGCTCTAGTCCAGTCTGTGAGTTCAAGTTCATGCTTGGCACCTCTAGCCCCCCAACTCCGTAAAGACTGTCACCCTGATCCCGGAGCTTCCGAAGCCAGTTGTCTGGCCAGGAATTGCTGTTGGTCTCCATGGAAAACCCCAGGCATCCCTTGGTGCTTTGAGAAGGTGGATTCGTGTTCTGTAGTACCTGAACCCCAACGAATTGATTGTCATCCCGAGTCAGGAGCCAATGAAGCTGCCTGTATGAGCCGCGGATGTCACTGGTGTGCCTCCGAGAACACCACCGCTCCGTTTTGTTTCTATAACTCCGAAGAAGAAGCCACTTGTTCCATGAAATTTCCCATTCAGAACCGCGTTGATTGCCATCCTCAACCAGGAGCTTCTCGAGAAGTCTGTGAAGCTAAAGGCTGTGTCTGGTGTTCCACAACCGTCGCCAATGTGCCCTGGTGCTTCTACCCTGCCGATGGTCCACATGGTTACACCATCAAAGATGTGCCTCAAAAAACAGCTCAAGGATGGAGGTATACACCTTCCAGAGCTTTTAATAGCCACTTCTACCACCAGAACTTTCTGATGCAGCCTCATGGGTTTGTTTGGTACACATATCACCTCAGAGATTTCATTCTATTTGTATTGGCTCTATCCTGAGAACTCTGAGCCTTATGGTGAATCAGAAAGCCTAAAAGACATCATGGCTTTTTGCTTCCTAATTGTTTTTACTTCGAAATCACGGTCAGACTCCCCTGTTGAAGAGTAGGTTACGCCTCTCTTTCTTGTTTCTCAATCAGTTGTGTGGGCCCTGCCAAATAGCCGGAAACACTCATTATTTTGTGGGCTGGGATGATTCCTTGCAAATAGGTTAGGCTGTGGTAAAACTCTTGTCTTTTGTGCGATCCTGTCAATCTTTTCCTCTTTTTGTTGCATATCTTTTGTGAGGCATGACACAGCACTTAATTGTCGGTGAAATGATATAGAAAGTCAGAATGAAAAATTGCCCCGCACAGCCACTATTCCAGAACATCAGAAATTATACTTTCACATCATAAGAGTACTTCCTCTCATTAATAAGTGCAAAAATAACTCAATCACAAGCGATAGGCTTAACTTTTATAAGGAGAACAGAATAAATTGTCGTTTTCCTTTCATCAAGATTCTTAAGAGAAAAGCCACATTTAGTAGGTTAAGTCTCACTTAAAAAAACTCATTCCTATACTGATTTTCAGAGGCTAGATCTTGATTTTGAAGATACTTTTTGGGCAGTGTATGGAATGTATAGAATTCTGGCATTTACTCAGTTGGACCTCCACAGAGCGTTATGAAAGTTGACTTTACTTCAATTTCCATTTGGAATTTATGAGCTATTTTCTCTTTACATTGCTAGACCAAGGCTTGAAACTGTCAAAATGTGTTTTTCATTTATGTTTTTCACCAGGCAGTGATAGAAAATGTAGTGATGGTGGTTTGGAGTAGGGATTTGGAGAACCATTCTCTTTAAAGACAAAGACAAGAAATGACAGTTAAGACTCTAGCTCGGTGGTTCTCAACCTTGGCTGCACATTAGAATCACCTGGGAATCTTTTTAAAATTCTGATTTCTGGGCCTCATCCTCTGGAAATTCTGTTTCTTTGTTATAGGGTGCAAAGAAACAGAATTTCCAGAGGATGAGGCCCAGAAATCAGGATTTTAAAAAGATTCCCAGGTGATTCTAATGTGCAGCCAAGGTTGAGAACCACTGCGTCTAGCTCAGTGGTTCTCAACCTTCCTAATGCCACGACCCTTTAATACAATTCCTCATGTTGTGGTGACCCCCAACCATAAAATTATTTTCGTTGCTACTTCATAACTGTAATTTTGCTACTGTTATGAATCGTAATGTAAATATCTGATATGCAGGATGTATTTTCATTGTTACAAATTGAACATAATTAAAGCAGAGTGATTAATCACAAAAACAATATGTAATTATATATGTGTTTCCCGATGGTCTTAGGCGACCCCTGTGAAAGGGTTGTTCGACTCCCAAAGGGGTTGCAACCCACAGCTTGAGAACAGCCGGTCTAGCTGGAAGCAGAAGGGTGAGGTCTGGGCTGAGAGGAACTGGTTTATGTCAGAGTGGGACAGGGTAGTCTTGGAAATATAATGAATTCTAAATTGAAAGTAGAGAAAAAAATATCATCACATTTTGATTTTATTGCTTCTGGACCTTGAAAATGCTCTACATTGAATACACCAGCCTATTCTATGGGCTCAAATATAACATGATTGAGCTAACTTACATTATATGTTATTTTCTCTTATTCTAAGTTAGCCTTGGTTTGAGTGTTTGCAGATTTTAGCAGAGACCATCATGGGAAATTTTTTGAAAACAGATTAAAATCTGAAATTAGCATAATAAGAGCTCAGGATGAGTAAGAGCAGTGAACCATAAAATAAACTAAATGTCAGATAAATTAAATTATAACTATATTAAATTCTGACTTGGAACAAAGATTATCCAGAAAGGGGAATTGTAAGAGAAGCAGAAACACTGAGCAATTCACAAAGGCTCCAAATGTCAGTGTCTTCACTGTCTGGGCAGCCTTTGGCTTATTGGTAATGTGTGCCTAGCCTTGCACTTGACTCTGGGCCTGGGAGATCTTGTTATGTCTCGATTTGACCATCAGATCATTTTGCTGAATTTATACAACATCTCAAATATTAATGGATTCTTTGTAAGTCAGGACAGAATGTTCCACAGCAAAACAATGTCAGTAAGTGGTCCTTTTCCATGATAGATCTAAAATAGTGTACCTAACCAAGAATGTACCTGAGCCTTCTCTCCCTGAACCTAACATTGGAAAGCTGGGTTAGAGTGAGTGATAGTGGTGACGGCACTGAATTGGAGATTCTAGTAGCTGGACATGTGTAGTTGTTTCACACACATTTGTACGCAGGATGAGAAGAGAGGACAGAACTGGGAGGAGAGGGGCTGTGCCCAGGGCTTTGGGTACATGACTGCCCATTAATTACTTCTAAGCCTGGCTTTTAGAAGTCATGGACAGCCATCCCAATTGAACATGACAAGAGATTTCATTCTACTACAGGGCAGATTGTATCAATATCAACTAAGTCAGGTGGCCATGTTTTTTATTTTGTCGTTGCAGTTTTTCCTATTCTTAGAGATGTATCAGGAAGAAAATTAGTTGATTTATTTCCATTTCAGTGTTTCACATTTACTCTTCAGTGTTTCTTCTCTGAGTAAAACATTTCTCATCTGAATGTTTGTTTTCTTTGAAAAGATAAGTTGTTTATCTCCCTGTTTATCAACATTTATTTTAACTGAGGAATTCCACCCATCTATAAAAATAAATATGCTTCATTTGGGTTAATAAAAGTGGTTTCTCTTATAGGGTAACATTAATCAAACGTGGTACTATATCCCTGTTTGGAAATGATATTTCCCCAATTGTAATGGATGTAGAATTTCAAACTAAGGATCGTCTTCGATTCAAGGTAAGTGTAACTGATAGTCTGTATTTATCATGAATACAAACCTTGTTAATTGGAAGTTTTAGATGTCATAACATTATTTGATTGAGTACCTCACATAATATCTTGTTTTGGAGGTAACTACTATTTACTATTTCACTTATTTGTAGCATTGCAATTAGATCATTTAAAACATTAATACACTCTTTATTCTATTTAACTTGTTTTAGATTTATGATCCTAATAATAAACGATTTGAAGTTCCACTAAATATTGAATCTTCCTCAAATGTGTCTTTTGAACCCAACTATGATGTTGAATTTACAAATGATACAACCCTTCAATTCAGAGTAATAAGAAAGAAGACAAGAACAGTATTGTAAGTACTGCTTACATGAATATTCTCTTAGTTTTGTTCCCAGAAACAATGCATGGAAAAGTTATGGAGGATATGGGATTAACAAGCTGAGAATATTAGAAATATGAAGTTTAACTTAAAGCTATGTTTTAGGGTAAGATAGGGTAGGAAAATATTCATGTAGTCTCCTGTTAAATTATGTATTCAGAATTAAATTATGAGGAATTGAATTATAAACTACTTACAGCATTAAAATTCTGTGTTCCCTTCCAAAATTGAATTTATTTGGACGGGTACATGGTACACATTCTGTTAATATCAGCTGTTATAATTTTTACTGGTTTTACTATTCATCAGCGGTGTTATTTTTGAGCACATGATAATAAAAACACATGCCTACTAATCGAAAGTAATATTAGTAATTTTTTATTGATTTGGGGCTTGTCATTTTTATGCAAAATAATATAGTGCCAATTTTTGCTTTGAATTTCTAGGTATATCTATGTCATCCTGACCATTCACTTCCTTTTTTTTAATATATTTTATTGATTTTTTTACAGAGAGGAAGGGAGAGGGATAGAGAGTTAGAAACATCGATGAGAGAGAAACATCAATCAGTTGCCTTCTGCACACTCCCTGCTAGGGATGTGCCTGCAACCCAGGTACATGCCCTTGACCGGAATCGAACCTGGGACCCTTCAGTCAGCAGGCCGACGCTCTATCCACTGAGCCAAACCAGTTAGGGCCATTCACTTCCTTTTAATATATACTGGCCTTGAATTAACATGAATTGTAATGTGGTTATACCTATACAGAAAGTAAAGCTATTCTTGGTTCAGTAACTCAGATAATCAGCTTCTGGTTCTAATAGTGCTGCAGCTTTCAATGTTTATGCTGCCCACTTAGCCATTCTTATTCTATGAGGCCATGCTGAGTTGCTAAGTGTGGTGGATTTTAAATGACCACAAATACTTTACATGTCCTCCTGGTCAAGAGGGAAAGTCTATTTCCTCACCTCTTGATTCTGGGCTGGTCCTGTTTATGCTTTGATCAATAGAATGCAAAAGAAATGACATGTGACTTCCAAGATCTGGCCTCAAGAGGCCTTACACCCTCTTGAACCATTTTGGACATCATGTGATAAAAGTCTACATAGAAAGGGAGGCCCAGACATTTCACTTAGTCCAGCCATTCCAGGTGAATCCCCTGTCTTATGAGTGAGACCTTTGTATGCCATCCAACCACAGCTAAGCTGACAGCTGGTTCCTTTCTGACCACAAGGTGCACCAGTCCCAATGTATGTCCATATTAGAGGTAAGACCAGAATCATTGCCTACTAAAGGTTTACACTAAATTTTGGGGTGGTTTGATATGTAGAAATTGATAACTAGGAAAATTTGTTACAGTGGCACTCCTTAGAAACGGGCTGTCATTGGTAACAAAAACATAAATCATTTGTTATTCCCTGGCTTTAGGACCCAATGACAAGCAGAGGCTGGAAAATGGTGAAGAGGCTGGTGGGATGGTGAACAAACTATTAATAGAAGCTGAAAGGATGGTTATCCACGTTGCTTATATCTGCCTACAATAATTTGGAAGTTAGAAAACGTATCTAATGAACTTGTGTATCTGACACAGATTTCTAGGCATAATCTTGAAAATATTAATTGACCTCTTTTAACTGTGCATAATGTTATAGGAAGAGAGAACTAAACTAAACAAAAAACCATACAGATTTTAAGCAGGATTTAGAAAAAAAACACATCAAGAGCTTTTGGATCTGTTGATTGGAATATGAAATTCCTTCTGATTCTCAGTCCTTCCAGCCAGCAAAAGACTCCCAAAGATAGAAATGGTCTTAGATAAAGATTGACAGTGTGTGACTATAAAGCCTTTTTTGAGACTATGGAAAGATTTTGTATTGTGCCTGATAGAACTAGATAAAAGTGTCTCTCACAATCTTAAAGGCATTTTCTCACAGTGCTTTGCCCATAATAAAAGGGGCTTTTTCTCTAAAAGACCTATAGATATGGCTTTGGGGGTATAAATCATATTTATAGAAAACCCACAAAGGTTTTAAGGGCATTGTATCAGTGTGGGCTGGAAGAGTCAGAGATACCTCTGACTCTTTATGAAAAGATACCTCTGATGCTTTACTTTCTATGGCCAGTAAGTAGAATTAGACAGCTACTAGCTGTTTTTTATGATGAAGGCAGGACCTCTCAAAGCATGAAACCAGAGGCCCTGAGAAGGTCCTAAGAGTCACAAAACAATGGATTAGGAAACAATTCTTAAGGACTAAAACTGGGCCTACCCCCAGAGTAGGGGCCCTGATAAAAGGTGTCTGGATTTCAGAATTTCTGTGGACTACAAATTGCTATGTGCTTCCTAATCTTTCCTTTTGTTTTTATTAAGAATAATTATTGCAATTCTCCTATCTTTTTTCAATCATTGTGTGTTTGTGTGTGTGTGTGTGGAAGGGGGGAGGCAGATATTTTGTTTTTGGAAAAGGTGACTGCCCTGGAGGCGCCTCATCATGACCATGAGATTATGGATGATGTTATAATGGCTTGAACCTTTTGAGGATTTTAGGAGGGACAACTATATTTGCATAGGAGTGGAATGTAAATAATTGCTGCCAGGAGGTAATCTATAATAGATTAAGATATCTATAAGGCCTTTTCAACTTTTCCCATCAGGTGGTAGAGTCTAATTCATCATCCCTGGATCTCTGTTCCCCCTGTAACTTGCTAGAACTAATACTAGTAGAATGTGGCAGAAAAGCTGTTGTGTGATATCTGGTCCCCAGCCTTAAGAGATTTTACAGAGTTCACTGTTGTATCCATGGAACACTTCTGTAGCATGTGCAGAAGCCTTTGATGAAAGGCCATATGGAAAGAGAAGCCCAGTTATCCTGCCTATTCCATCCATTTTAGCTGAGTTCCCAGATTAACCAGCTTTAGCCAGGCCCCAGCTGGTTGCAACTGCATGAATAATTCCAGGCAAGAGCAGCAGAACTGCACCAGCATTTGTGAGGAATGAGGCATTTTTAATATTCTAATTCACAAAGTTTTGGGGTGGTATGATACATAACAATAGAAAACTGATACAATAACTTTGAACAGCTGGCTCTCTCTGCATGTCTTGTTCACAGTGGGCAGGGTAAAAGAGAATGTGGTGGGTAACAAGCTCATGGTCAGGAATGAAAACCAGCTCAAAGCACTTGCCTCATAGAACCTGGAAGCAGTAATATAACCTTATCAGGGATAAAGCAAACATTCAAAAAGAGCACATTCACTGTAGTAGAAAGTGTAGTCTTGGGTCAGATGAACCTGGGTCCACAGCTCTGCTTTGCCACTTGGTTTGCTGTGTGAATTCAGGAAAGTAACTTATATTCTCTTAGCTTAGCTTTTTGTTGTTGTTGTTCAGGTGGGTTTTAATAAATCTTGAATGAAATAATATAAGCAAAGCTGTGTTCTCTATAAATGGTAGTCCTTCACCCTTTATCACAGGTACATATTTTATCTTCTTATGAACACTTGACATTTTCTTATGAATGTGTTTTGTTTGTTTTATGTGTTTATCTTCTACTAGAACAAATGATCCTTGAGGGCAGGGACTCCATCTATTTATTTTACTTCATGGTTGGGGAGCACATGAGACTTGGTTGGAAAGTTTGTAAGGAAGACATTCTGAGAAAAGGGAAGTGTGTGGAAGGCTGCCTGCCCTATTTATCAGAATTCTGACTTAGGAGAGTGCTGAAGGCAGTGCCACTAATTATTAGTTGACCTTTCCAAACAAGTCTGTGCACGTGCAGACCCCTGGGTGTTTACTGGAATCCTTATACTTAATCTTTTGTGTGTCTTGCTTAAAAGACACTACAAACACATGTGTCTTCCCAAGATTACTTACCCTACTGATTGTATCTAAAAGATAAGCTTTATCTCAAACTGCTGTTATAGTAAAAGCCTAATGAGGCAGGCAATTGAGGCTCTCTGGTTCCTTTAGCTGGACAGCCCCTTAGCCCTCTCTTTCACAGCAAACAGTTGTGTTGCAGTAATCCATTCATCTATCACTCGGGGTCTGCTGGTCAGCCCCAGCACTTCAGCATCTCTAACACATAGATTAATTGGTGCTCAATAAATACATGCTAACTTACTGGTTAATTATGAATTTGAATATACTGAAATTTCTGGACTTCTATGTATTGAGAAAGACACATACAGACAAAGTCCTCTATAATTTCATCTTTTCTCCTTATCTCTTTTGTCTACACTTTCTCCCTTTATAATGCCCTGGCTTTTCTATCCCCTTTTCTTCTTTAGACCTCTGAATCTCTATTTAAACCTTTGATGTGCTCCAATTTCATATTGTCAGCTGCCTGTCAGACAATAGGAACTTTCTTATTCGGCTAATCCTTCAACCTTACAATGTTCAAAGCTTACTTCATTCTTCCACACCCCACCCAAATTTCCCAGTGTCCACCTTTATGCATCCTACTCCAAGCCAAACTGGACTACTGCCTTGCCATTTCTGAGATCTACCCTAAACTTTTCTTTCTTTCCACATTTATTCAGACTATTTCCTCTTTCATTTTTTTAAAAAAATGTACTTTTATTGATTTCAGAGAGGAACAGAGAAAGAGAGAGAGATAGAAACATCAATGATAAAAGAGAATCATTGATCAGCTGCCTCCTGCATGCCCCCCATTGAGATTGAACCTGCAACCTGGGCATGTGCCCTGACCACGAATCAAACTGTGACCTCTTAGTCAATAGGTTGACATTCAACCACTGAGCCACGCCGACTGGGCTATTTCCTCATTCTTGAATGCCTTTCTCTTCTGCTTCTGCTTATCAAAATTCTCCCCAAGTGTAATCTACTTTATTCATAAAATTTGTCTGATCGCACTTCCATACGTGGAAGTGACCTCTCTTTCTTTGTAGCTGAAGTAGAACAAAATCTGTATTTTTCTTTAAAATCCCATACCATACTTCACATCATATTCATTTCACCTTATTACCTCCCTCTGGATTTTAATTTCCTTTATGGCAGAATCAATGTCTGGCTTATTTTTATCATTTTCACATATTCAAGCATGCAGCAAATGTTCAATAAGCAAATATCAGTGCACACTTGTCCACTATCCTGTAAGTACGTTTTAGATATGCTCAGAAATAGCGAGACATAGTTAGACTAAAATTAGAGAAATAGGGAGTTTCTTCACCTAAACTAAAGAGAATGCAAAAAGCATGTCAGGAAGGAGGTTGTGAGCAATGTTGCTGATAGGTTAAATCAGGTGAAGACAGAATTGGACATGGGGTTGTACCAACATAGTTCATTGCTCATCTTTTTTTTTTTTTTATTGTGGTAAGAACACTTAACATGAGACCTACAAATTTTTAAATGTACACCACATTACTGCTGACTATAGGTACAATGTTGTACAATCTCTGGAGCTCACTCATTGCTCCCTTTGACAAGAGCAGCTCCAGTGGTCTTGTGGCGGGTCAGGCCTGAGAGGAGCATCTTCAAGTGAGAGTGGGGAGAGAAATTGGCAAGAATGACGGTGAGCGACTGTTTTGGAAACTTTAATTTTAAGGAAGAAAGAAATGGAAAGAAATGAGGTCAGGAGAGAGAACGTAAGTTTTTTTTTTTTTCCCCACTTAAGATGAGAAAAATAACAAAGTGTTTATAGTTTGATATGAAAGACAGTGTAAGAAAAAGTGGAGAGAAAGGTCGGAGTCTAGTGAATCACTAGAGGAGTTAATCTGAGGAGCACAGGCAGTTCATTCATCCTAACAGACTAGGAGGTCAAGTCAGAATACAGGGGCACAGTCCACATGGTGGATGCTCAAGGTTTAAAACCAAATTCTTTTGAAATTGCTTAGACTGAAGGCTAAAAGGAGCAACTGGGGTCTAGCTTGTTTGGACTGTCATGCCACCTTTTAGGAAAATGTCCCAGCTGCCTGGGGTCTGGTTGTTGAGGACATGGGTCTGAATGGTGCTTTGATACCTTCTCTGGCTGAATGGGAGCCTGAGGAGCCCAAATGCCCTAAGTCACGATGCTCCTGGGGGTACTGCAATTCATGCTGTGGTAAACACCTCCTTCTCTATCTCCTTGCTCACCCCACTCCCATCAGACAGCTTGATTGAGAGGGCTTTCTCAGGGGTCTGTGTTAGCATGCACTCAAGGGAAAGTGAATTATTGAACTTCCTATCACTCTGTATAAAACCTTTCCCATAATGAATGCTCAATACATGTTGTTGCATCTTGTGCGTTCTTCAAGTACATTCACCTGGTGTTTGCTATTGGGAATAAGGAATAATAAACAATATACTCACTATTGTCAGTAGAGCTAATTAGAACTGCAGAGAGAATGAAAGAAATGCAAAATGAAGTAAGAGGAGTGGAAAAGGAGATTTAAATTCTGACAGGAAGAATGAAATAAGACTTCAGGGAGGAGTTGATTGTAGTGAAGCCTTATTTTTGTTTAAAAGAGCTATATAAGAAAGTAAAATTCTAAAGCAGTTCTATTTCACTTTAATTTTTATCTGATCTACGCAGTTTTCTTTCATTTATAAAATATTTAAGGGCAAAGTCGTATGGTATTATTCTATTTTATTTTTCATCTGGTATTATTTTAGTTGCACTAAAATTATTTGGTTTTTTTAAATATATTTTATTGATTTTTTTACAGAGAGGAATGGAGAGGGATAGAGAGTTAGAAACATTGATGAGAGAGAAACATCAATCAGCTGCCTCCTGCACACCTCCTACTGGGGATGTGCCCACAACCAAGGTACATGCCCTTGACCGGAATCGAACCTGGGACCTTTCAGTCCGCAGGACAACGCTCTATCCACTGAGCCAAACCGGTTAGGGTATTTTAGTTTTAATCGATCAATGAGAAGGCATTTGAACAATGTATTTGAATGTCATTTTAAAACTCAATTAACATTGTTGTCATAATACTATGTCTTTTTTTTTGTTTTTTACTTATTGGAGTCTAGTGGTCCTAATTTTTAATGCTTAATGTAGGTAATTTCCAAATAAATAATGGAATTTGCTCCTTTATTCAGGAAGTCTTTTTCCTTCCATTTGCCTTATTTTATAAGTATAAATATATATTATGTAATTATATGTATAATAAGTGTTCGTGAAGGGGAATGAGAAATAGGAAAGAATAATGGTTAATATGGCTTATGAAAATCTTAAGTGACTGCATATTCTCTGAATGGTGCTAACCCTTTGAGAACATTGAGAGTTACAACAAGAAGCAGAAGCAGAGCGTATGCCCCTTAGGTCAGTTATTCCAGACCTAGAGAACTGGCGGTAGCAACTCACAACATGCCACAAACTTCTGACAATCAGCTCTTTCAAAACAACTGACATGTGAATTCCATGGGTAATGATTAGGTTCCCTTTTTAAACTATATATATTTTTATTAATTTCAGAGAGGAAGGGAGAGGAAGAGATAGAAACATCAATGATGAGAGAGAATCATTGCGACTGCCTCCTGCATGCCTCCTACTGGGGATCAAGCCCACAACCCAAGCATGTCCCCTGACAGGGGATTGAACCATGACCTCCTGGTTTATAGGTTGATGCTCAACTGCAAAGATGGGCCTTTTTTTTTTTTTTTCTAAGGAAAAGGGTATAAGTGTATCTATATATGTAAATGCCTAAGTGACCAGTCACTATGATGCGCACTGACTACCAGGGGGCAGGCGCTCAATGCAGGAGCTGCTCCCTGGTGGTCAGTGCACTCCCACAGGGGGAGCGCCTCTCAGCTGACCACGGGATGTGCCAGACGCCTGGCTGGTGAGCGCTGCTGCAGCGCATGAGCCTCTCCTGATCTGGACTGACTGGGCGTGAGCCCACTGCAGTTGCAGCGGGGCCAGGATGAGTGGAAGCGGTGCAGCTGCCTGCAGCAGCCCGATCCCTACAGGCCACACCGAGGGAACCACAGGTGCACGAATCCGTGCACCGGGCCTCTAGTATTTAATAAAATATATATAGGAGAATTGCATCTCAGGTTTGCGGTTACAACTAATAAGACCTGTAGCAGCTTGCCCTTATTTCTGCTTGCCTTATATAAGTAAACGACACTTTAGATAAACCCAGGAAAACCAGGTGCTTCTATAAACAGTAGCATAGGCTAGTTTTGGAAGAATCATTGACAGCATACTACTAAAGCTTAAGCAATACCATTCTTTACAGAGAAAAGTCAAGGCCAAAGGATTTTTCTTAAATTACATTTTCTGAGAGGTAAAGTAACCTTTAGGTTTTTGGCAAATTGAGCTTGAAAATAATTCCTTACCTCTAAGGAATGGTTACTGTTCCTTAGAGATAGGTTCCTTTATGGTTAAAGCTGCTGGGAAAATGCTGAAATGCTTCCCTGGTAGTTAATAGCTATTCCCTGAGCTGGTCCCGTGTCCCTCCTGCTGTTCTGTCACCCTCCTTTGCTCTCAACCAGGACCCCACCCGTCTCCCTCAGTTCTTGCAAAGACCCGTCCTCTGGGGGGTCTTCAGCTCTCTGCATCACAGGGATTCTGATATCTCATCATGTGCTGAGCTAATTTTTAATTATTTTGAATATAATCCTTTTGTATAGTCTTTCTGAATGGTTTCTTTAGCAATTGTTAAGTGCTATTAATATTTTTATACAGTCTTTGAGGCAGATGCTTAATAGTCAAAACAAGAGCACATTTTCCATTGTCATTAATTTTTTAAAACAATCTTTGAGGTAAATGATTGCTACTGATATGATTTAGTTACTTAGAAAGCAAATAACGGTAGCATGTTGGTCTTTATTTTATGTCTTTGTGGCTAGGTGAAACTTTCAATGAACTTTTAGGAAACTATACTTTGAGGTTTTGATATTTATAAGAGAAAAAATGAGAGAAATCTTGCTCTGAGGCTTCCGATGACCTGAAAAATTCAATGCGTGTTCTTGTTCATTAGGGTCTGAAAAACCTGTATTCAAATAAGAACACAAGAAAAAAAGATAATAAAGGCTTTTTCCCATGGGAAACAGATTTGATACATGCCATTACTCTTCACACACGGAACTTACCTGCTCCCCGTATTTCCCTGGACCTTCACCTTCTCAGGCTGGGATAGGTGCCCTGGTCTGCCCCTGTATCAGCATGGACTTGTTTATCAACATGTATTCCGTTGTGTTGTAACTACCTCGTTGTTCCAGACTCTCATTCCTCTATCTATTTCTCCAGTGTCCAGTGCTGGGCACTCAGGAAATCACCCTTGAACGAGAGGGGGAGGGGGAGAGGAGGGCGAGAGAGACCTAAAAAAGCAACAAGTTCCAGCAAACATTTTAGTGTGGCTACAAGCAGCAGTCTCCTCCAGGGTGTGAGGAAGTCTCCTCTGGCAGGGAACCTTGGAGCACGTGCCTCTCCTGGGAACAAGGTTGGGAACTGGAGGGCAGTAGAGGCTGTGTTGAGGTTGTGGGTTCGGGAGCATCATGGGGGCCGCTCACCTGTGGCTGTGTGCTGTCACGGCCTCCACCACCACTCTCTGCTTTCCCGTGGCAGGTGCTTTAACCCTGGCTCTCACAATGTAAACGGGTGTTCTTGAACAAAAGGCTTCTTTCATCCTTTACCTTTGGGAAATGTCAGTGCAGCAGTCAGCTCTCGGAGATCCGGTCTGCACTGCCACTTACTCAAAACTCTGAAAAAGCCTCACAGAAACGAATCTAGCTCAGTTTGGGTAATCCAACGATTCCCAAGTTTTATCTGAACACAGACCACTTTTATTTCAAGAAAGACCTACTGTCATCTCAACAGAAAGAATGCTGCACAAAAATTTGAGCACCAAAACTGACTGAATCCTGGCACTATTATTTGGGTAATTTTAGGCAAGTTATGTAACTTTATTCTTTCTGTGTCTCAGTTTCTTTCTTTAAAAAATCATTATTAAAAATATATTATTTTATTTTCTCTTTTCCCATCATCATTGATCGCCCCTTTCCCCCTCCACCGCCCTCCCTCCCCACCCCGCCACCACATTCACCACACTGTTCAAGTTTCAGAATTCTTTCCTTTGTTTCTCAATCCCTCCCTGCTAGCCCTCTCCCCAGAGGTGTCTACCTGCTCTCTATAAATGAGTTTGTCTCTATTTTGCTTGTTAGTTCAGTTTGTTCATTAGATTCCACATATGAGTGAAATCATATGGTACTTGTCTTTTTCTAACTGGCTTATTTTTCTTAGCATAATGTTCTCCAGGTCCATCCATGCTGTTGCAAAGGATAAACTTTTCTTCTTTTTTATGGTGAGTAGTATTCCCTTGTGTAAATACACCACAGCTGTTTTATTCACTCATCTACTGATGGTCACTTTGGTTGTTTCTAAATCTTGGCTATTACATACAACCCTAAAATGAACATAGGGGTGTTGTTTTTGTTGTTGTGTTGTTGTTGTTGTTTTTGTGTGTGTATATGTAAATAAATTCCCAGAAGTGGAATTGCTGGGTCACAAGGCAGTTCCATGTTTAATTTTTTGAGGTAATGCCATACTGCTTTCCACAGTGGCTGCACCAGTCTGCATTCTTCATTTTTTTTAAAAAAAGGCATAATAGTGCCTCCCCATGGGAATATTGTGAGGATTAAATGAAATACTGTATATATTACCCCCAACATTTAGCAAATACTCAACAAACATGAATTGCCATTTCTTCAGATCCCTCACATCCCATCTTTATTATCTCATCCCCCTTTAAGCTAACTTTGCAGGATTTTTTTTGACAGGAATTTAATGGAGAAAAGAGTTTTTATCAAAGTTTTATAAAAGTTTTTATAAAAAAAGCCACCCAGTCACTGTCATTCTGCTTCTCTGTCTGGCACAGGTGGGAAACGACTCTTGGAGGCCTGATATTTTCTAACCAGTACATACAATTGATGACCTCTGTCCCATCGACTTCCATCTACGGATTTGGTGAACATGAACATCCGTCCTTTAAGCATGACATGAATTATGTTCGATATGGAATGTTTTCCAGAGATCAGTCGCCAGTGGTAATGTGTGGATATAGATTCTTAATATTAGAAATCTGACTTATGGAAAGGGAAAAAGGGAATGAATGCTAAGAATGATTTTCTATAAGGTCCTATAAACCTACTCTCAGAAATAATTTGGGTTTATACTTAATTGGTGATAATGGCAAGTTTGAAATTGACATCCACTCAGTTTTTCACCAGTTTGACTTTTACCCTCACTAAATATATGACACTTTTCTTTTCTTTTCTTTTTTTTGACATGTCACTAATTGCTACTGGATCTCATTGAGATAGGAAAATTAAATTGTAATTCATGAAAAACAATATTTCTGTTTGTGTTGCAGGCACTTAGCAATCTCTATGGAGTTCATCCTTTTTATATGTGCATTGAGAAAGACTTTAATGCTCATGGTGTCCTCCTCTTGAATTCCAATGCCCAAGGTAATGTGGTCGTCTGGTTAAATCATAAAGAAGCCAATGCACAACTTAAATGCTGCTTTTCCCCTTTTCTCCCTTTAAAAAATGCTTATTAATCAGAACAATATAGAGTGAGAGATTGTCTACAATTTAATATTTTGTTTCAAAATGGAAAGGTTTTAGTGAACCACATACAGTCAGCCTAATAGATTGCAGAATTCTATTAAGACACAGTACTATAGAAATCAGAAGTCCTTCAACAAGCAATGTTAGAAATTTCAGGGCCTAATATTAGCTAGACAACCTAAGTAGCATCTAAATGGCAGAAATATTAAAATAGTGATCTCTGCCATTTATATTATTTGTACTTATTCTCTATTTTGCTTTGTTCTTTCCAGATGTCACTCTGAGCCCATCTCCTTCTTTAACATTCAGGACCATTGGAGGAATCCTTGATTTCTATATGTTTCTTGGCCCCACTCCTGAAAATGTTATCCAGCAGTACACAGAGGTGAGTACAGCACAGCAATTCACATTCAAATTTTCTTTGTCCTGGCTGTGAGGGAAGGGGGAGCAATTAGCAACTAGTCTTTAGTCTTCCAATCTCCTAGCTGTTTCCACATTTAGGTAAAGGCTTCTGACTTGGTTACCATTTCATCTCATCTCCATTACTTCTGATCCATCATACCCTGTGCCACTTGACTCTCTCCCAGAGAATTCATCAGCCAGCCACTTGATTCTCTGGGATCCAATAGAGCTGGGTGTTGAGGAGTCAATGTTTGGAGGAAAGCCTCCTGATGGGACAGAACTCCTGGGGAATTGTGCAGTAGTGACCTTGGTTTATCATCCATACTCAACCTTTCTTTTTGCCCTCCTCTAGATCAGAGGTGGGGAACTTTTTTTCTGCCATGGGCCATTTGGATATTTATAACATCATTCATGAGCCATGCAAGATTATCAACTTAAAAATCTGCCTGCTATATTTGGTGAAACATTTAATGCCTTGGCAGGGCCAGACAAATGATATACGGTCCGTGGGCTGGACATGCCCCACCCTTGTTCTACATCTTTCCTTTCTAGATCTAGGTGGAGATACTCCACCTCTGTCCCCTGCCCCTACATCTACCAGCCATTTGGTACACAAATGTAGCCAAGGTACAATGCCAATTTGTTGCTCATCCCCCATCACACATCATTCCTCAAATGATCTCCCCAGAGTGAACTAGTCACATACTACCAAAATCCACAGGGATGTCTGCAGTTCCTAACAGGAAACTTGCTAACCCTGAAAAACTGTCTAACAAAATAATTGTAGGTGTTAGAGTAGGTGGATGGGAAAGGTAGGGCGAATGTGTTTTGGTCCAGGGGAGGGTCTTAGCAGAGCTGTTTAAATACTAATTACTAGAATGCCTTTTGTTATGGCTGTCACTGAATCTGATAAGCAGGAAATTCAAAATGCAAAGACAAGGCCTTTGTTGGACAATCATGGGAAGAGAAAGGGAACCTGTCCCATCAGATTTCTCAGTTCTCTTAGAGATCAGGAAGTGCCTGAGGGAGGTTCCTGGGCCCAGCTGGAAATAGGCTTACACCAAATTTTGTGGTTTCAAGGGATTCCATAAAGATGCATCAGTTCTCTTTCCCAAAGTCTACAGAAGCTTCATCAAGGGGTTTAGAAAAGGTGGGATTGAGAATGGAGACAAGAGGGGGTTGAGGAGAGAGCTACTTAAAGCTGAAAGTGACGCCATCCTCCGTTTCTTGCTGCTTGCTTGTTTCTGTCCTCCTTCGTTCCAGGGGACACCTGCAGCAGGGGTCCCCTCTGCCTAGAACAGCTTTGGTTTGATTCCCAAAGCCTTGCAAATCACTAGCAAAGGATGTGACAAAAATGAAGCAAAAGTTAATCCCATTTACCTTGTCTCCTGAGAAATCTCTCCCTTCTTTGAAGAACTGGCCCAAAGTGACAGCTTAAAAGAAATAAACTTTTCTCTTTCATCTTATTTTATATATATATATATATATATATATATATATATATATATATATATATTACATATTACACAGTGTCCCCTTGGGAGTTCGACTGACCGGGAGTCAATCGCTCACTATGATGTGCACTGACTACCAGGGGGCGACATGGAATGAAAGAAGGCCCTGGCCAGCAGCCAGCAACCACTAGGGACCCTACCCATGCACAAATTTTGTTCACTGGGCCTCTAGTTGTTGATAATATAAACCTCCCTTAGCCCACTTAGTACTCTAGGAGAGGTTATATACATCTGCATAACTTAGATTTCTAGTAAGAACACTCCTACAGAGGGCCTGGGTTTGAATCCTGTCTACTGTTGATGTGCTGTGTGATCTTGGGCAATTCCTTAACCTTCCTGTGCCTCTCATTTCCTGCATCTGTAATATAGGGATAATTGTAGTATCTACCTCATATGATTGCTGTAAGAATCAAATGTGACAATAAACATAAAATACATTTAATCACCCATGAAGCTCCAAAAAATTCCATATCACGGACACTTATTTTGTTAGATTTCTCTGAAGCTGCTGATTGCTGTCTTTGAAATCCACTTGCTAAGCTTTTGAAACAGTATTTTCTGGTTTACCTATCCCCCTCTAGCTTCTTTTTCTTAATCTCCTGACAAATGTTTTATTCACTCAATCAGTGTCAGTATTCCTAGCAGTATTCCTCAGCGTTCTGTACTCTTCAAGAAGAACAGCTTTTCAGCAATGGCATCACCTACTATGCATGCACTGATGAGTCACACGCCCTATCTCCAGTCCAAAGCTTTTTCGTGAACTCCAGCATATTTATTTTTGCCTATTGAAAATGTATACTTCACATTCCACAACCATCACAATGTATTCTATACAGAATTAATAATCTCTTTCTAAACTTCTTACTTCAACTAGATCTCCCCGTTATCATTTCCTGAGTTAACAGAATTACCAAGAGCCCAATCATCCAAGAAAGAAACTGAAAAGCTATCTTCTTCTAGATCCTTCATTGTCTGACAGCCCATGGATTGATTCTGTCCTTTTATTTTGTCTCTGGCGCTCTTGCCTTAATGAGCTTTCATCTTTCTCCTTGGAAGGTTATACTAACTAGAGAACTGGTTCTCTTACTTCCTGTTTGGTTTTCCTACAAACCATTCCTCATTCATACTTTTGTCAGGAGGATACTTCTAAAAAGTTAACCCTATCTTTCACTCCTCTGTTAAACATCTAACCGTTATCTAAAGCAGTGGTTCTCAACCTTCCTAATGCCATGACCCTTTAATACAGTTCCTCATGTTGTGGTGACTCCCAATTTCATTGTTAAAAATTGAACATAATTAAAGCATAGTGATTAGTCACAAAAACAATATGTAATTATATATGTGTTTTCTGATGGTCTTAGGAAACCCCTGTGAAAGGGTCGTTTGACCCCCAAAGGGGTCGTGACCCACAGGTTGAGAACCGTTGATCTAAAGCGTCATTGGCAACTAAAAATATATGTATTGCAAAACACATATGTAATTTTAAAAATGTTAGTAGCCAATTAAAAAATGTAAAGACAAGTGAAATTCTGTCTAAAACATTATCATTTCAACATGTAATCAGCCAAAAAATAATAATGAGGTATTTTATATATTTTTATACTAAGTCCTTGATACCTGTTGTGCATTATTTTATACTTAACATCACATCTTAAGTTGGGCCAGCCATATTTTAAGTATTCACAGCCATATGTGGCTAGCGACTCCCATACTCGTCTACATAAGACTAAAGGATAAAACATCTAAATTAATTTGCATGGCTTATGCAAGCTTTTAATTAACTGCTTCCACTCTGTATCTACAGCATCATCTCCCATCAACTTCTTTTCAAACTCTGCACTCCAGTCCTACTGAAAATGTTCAATGTCTGCTATGTTCTTAGCTTTCCCTTTGCTTGGAAAAATGCCCATCTCATCACCTTGGTGATTGGCTTGCTCTTTGTACCACATTTTCTGTGAAATCTTTCTCCTACTGTTGATGATCTACACTCCCACTCTACATGCATCCTTCCTTGTTCACACACAGTATGAATGGAAGCTTTGTTATCTAGTGACTTCTAGTCCTGCCTTTCCAACCAGTCCAGGTCCTCCCTCCAAACCTATGAAATCAGGTATTATGGAATTTATCCTTGGCTGGCATAATGAAGAGCCCTGTTTGAATCAGTTTTTTATTTCTTTAATTTTAACCCATGTTCTGAGCAATTTATTTTTATTGCTTTGGGTATAATTTACAAATCTACTTTTTTCTAACAAATGTTCAAAGCCACATGAAATTAAATTATTGGTAGTTATTTATATTATTTTTATAATGCTAAACCCCCAACAAAATTAATCTTAAGGAAAGGAGACTATGTGCAATTTCAGTTAATTAACTTACTAATTAATTTACATTCTTTAATTAGTTTTTCTTTATTCTTTAGCCATAACCAAATGACTTAACAACTTTCTAGCATGCTGGGACACTAAAAAAAAAATCTTCATTTACATAGTTAGAAAGAACATCTACATTTCCAAATAAGCATGCCTTTGTGACTATTCTGGATTGTTTAAAATGAGGTCAATGAATATATTTCTGAATAAGTTTATTTTTAATTACACATTACTATGGAAATTTGTTCTCCATGTAAAAGTGTCAAATGATGCAGAAGTATACTCCCAAATCCTCCTGCCTGTAGCTGTAACAGCCACTTTTAATAGTTTTCCAAATATTCCTCTAGAAATTTGCCATGAATTTATACACATGTATTTATATTTTCCACTCATGTATGAGTAGGTTAATGCTAGAACTATTTATTTTTGTGAGGTCGTCTTTTAATTTACCTCTGTGTTAGAGATCTTTCCATATGAGTACTTATAAAATCTATATAATATTTTTAGGACATAATTTTTTTAGAGCAGTTTTAGGTCCATAACAAAATTGAGAGGAAGTTACAGAGATTTCCCATATGCATCCTGCCTCCCCACATGCATAGCCTCCCCCATCGTAAACATCACTCACTAGAATGGCACATTTGTTACCAAGGATGAACCTACCTTGTCACAACATAATCACTGATGCCCATAGTTTACCTTAGGATTCACTCTTGGTGTTGTACATCCTATGGGTTTGGACAAAGGCATATTGATATATATATTTATTATTATAATATTATACAGTGTATTGTCATTGCCCTGAAAATCTTCTCTTTTCTGCCTGTTCATTCCCGTCCTCCATCAGCCACCATGTCTCCAGTTTTTCCTTTTTCAGAATGTCATATAGTTAGATACAGTATGTATGTACTAGCCTTTTCAGATTGGCCCCTTTCATTTGGTGATGTACCTTTAAGATTTCTCCATCCCTTTTTGAAGCTTAATAACTTATTTATTTTTAGCACTGAATAATCTTCTACTTTCTGGATGTACCACAGCTTATCTATTCATCTACTGAACATATTGGTTGTTACAAATGTTGGCAATTATGAATTAAGTAGCTATAAATATCTCTATGCAGGTTTTTGTGTGGACATAAATTTTGACCTCTTTTGGGTAAATACTAGGAAGCACAATTGCTGGATCATATGGGAAGAGAATGTTTAGTATAGTAAGAAATTACCACACTGACTTCCAAAGTGGCCTCCAAACCAGCAATGAATGAGAGTTTCGGTGGCTCTCTAGCCTCACCAGCATTCGAAGTTGTCATTGTTCCAGGTTTTGGGCATTCTAATAGGTGTGCAGTGATGTCTCTTGTGACTTAATTTAGATTTCCCTGATGACATATGATGTGGAAGGTACTTCAGGGACTTATTTGCCATCTGTATATCTGGTGAGGTGTCTTTTAAGGTCTTGGGACCATTTTTTTTAAATCCTGTTGTTCACTTTCTTACTGCTGAGTTTTAAGAGCTCTTTGGGTATTTTGGTAACTGTCCTTTATCAAATGTGTGTTTTGCAAATATTTTCTCTCAGTCTGTAACTTGTCTTCTAATTCACTTGACATTGCTTTTTGCAAAGCAGGACTTTTTAATGTTAATGAAATCCAGCTTACCAATTATTTCTTTCATGGATCATGCCTTTGATGTTTTATCTTTCTTCTTTTTAAAAGTTGTACCAGCTGACATTTTAATGTTTTCCTATCGTAGAGAGCGGAGCAACAAACATCCTTGTTCAAATGTCTTTGGGCACATGCACGCTTCTGCAGGATATATGTGGTGAAATGCATGAATGAAGGACATGCCTATTTAAAATTTTGATAGTTATTGCTAATATCCCTTCAAAAAGAAAAAGACTATTAATTTTCATGTGTGTCTAGAATACAAAGGGTAGGAAATGGACTTTAAGACACTGAAGTTTGTTGGTGGCAGGAGCACTGGGTTCAAGCATCAGAAGAACTGGCTCCTACCCCCTATTCGGGTGCTCTAATTAGCTCTGTGACATGGCATGAATCACTTAAACTTCCTGTCTCCCTGTGTCCTTTAAACTCCACAAATCCTACTAGCTACAGCGCCTAACCCTGGCTTTCAAGCATATAGTAGAATTCAACAGGTTTAACATGCAGTGTATGAAGACTGCCTTTTCTAAACCAATGTGATAAATCTTCTTGCCTGCATTCTGGTAGAATGGAGCCAAGTGCAGAGAGAAACTGAGACGTGCAAGACGCACTCAGGTTCTCAGAAGCCGGGTCTGCACTGGGTGTCTTGCTCCCCCAGTGCTGCTTTGGCTCAGAGCCCTGCTTTCGGCTGAAGGTCTGAAGCTGGGAATGAGTCCAGGCAGCAGCAGACAATCAGAAAGAGAGGAGCAGGCCCACGGTGTGGCATGCGTCCACTCGACAAGCTTTCTGAGAGAAAATGCTGTGTGGCCCGACTAACCGGTTTCTCAGTATTCACAGGTGGAGATTTTCCTTATAAAATTTTCCGTAATTCAAGAGTTTTATTCCCCACACGGGTGCCAGCACAGGGTCCAACCAGTGACTCAAGTAAACACTGTCTTTTACCAGCATTACTAATACCACTGTAAATGTTTGCTTGGTTTAAATACAATAGCACTGCAAGGTGGTGCAGATAAAATCAACTCAGGGGAACCTGATCCCAGGTTTTGCTAGAAAAGTGAGAAAGTGAATAGAAGGTCAACCGCGTGTAATTTTTTTTAAAAAAAATTCAAACTGGAATTCTGAGATGAAACTGAAAGATTGCGGTGATGCCAGCGATGCCGGCTATTTTCTAGGCCGCTGCTTCTTCAGTGTTGCTGCACATTAGAATCTACTGATTTTGAGAAAAATTGACATGAGGTGGAAGGTGGAGGGTTGTGGGGAGGGACTCCCAGAGATTCTGATTTAATTGACCTGGGGACTGGCCTGGCACTAGGATTTTACAAATCTCTCCAGGAGATTCCAATGCTCACACCAGAGAGCCAGAGTTCCAGCCTTGTGCTACCCTGTGTGGTAGCCACCAGCCCCATGTGGCACAGAACGCTTGGAAATGCGCCCGGGTCAACTGGAGACAGGCTCAAAGCCTTCGTGTAGGAAAATAAAGTGACATTGCTAATTAATATGTTATTCATACCATATTTTAATGTCAATAGTACATACTACACATTAATTTAACAGTATATTAATACCACTTATTAACATGATATTAACAAGATTAATAACACTATTATATTGATAATTACATGTTTATAACAATAAAATACTATTTTATATGACTTGCATGTTGAAGTGATATTGTGAGTTCAGATATAGTGAGTTCAATAAACTATATTACTAAAATTAAATTAAATTTTACCCGTTTCCTCTTACTTTTTAAAATGTGGTACTAGCCCTTGATGGTTTGGCTCAGTGGAAAGAGCGTCGGCCCGAGGACTGAACAGTACCAGGTTTGATTCTGGTCAAGGGCACATGCCTGGGTTGCAGGCTTGATACCCAGTATGGGGCATGCAGGAGGCAGCTGATCAATGATTCTCTCCCATCATTGATGTTTCTGTCTCTCTCTCTCCCTCTCCCTTCCTCTCTGAAATCAATAAAAATACATTTTAAAAACTGTGGTACTAGACATTTTAAAATGACCAATGCGGATTATATTTGTGTCTTGCATTATGTTGCTATGGGACAGTGCTGGGTGTCATCGGCCCAGGCAAGATCTCTGATGCTGCCGTATGTTCACATATTGGGAAGATCCAGGACACTAGTTATAAGAGGGGGAGGGGTCCACTTTATGTTTGGGGCCATTTCTTTTTCTCATAACCACAGAAATAGTTTTCTGAATAAGATTTAGTCTTTTACCAGCATTACTAATATAATTGTCAATCTAATGTCATCTATAAACTCTTCATTTCCCTGTTGTAATATCAAGGTAAATTCATCAAAATTTGTTTGTTTTTAAAAATAAGCTTAAATATTGCAAAGGAGATTATTCTCAAAGAGTTCTTTCCTATGGCTAAAGCTCTCTATAAAATCGCTGACTTCCTCTGGAGAATATAATGGCTGTGGAAAGAAATTCACTGGCTTCGCCAAAGAGGAAGAAAAATCTTGTGATCTTGAGTCCTAAGGCATCAAACGACCTTTTCTTCCCCATAAAATTTTTATACCAAAGAAGAATTTGAGAGGCATAATAATAGTCAATATTGAACCAATCTACTAGAACTTTCATCTCACCATTTTTCTTAATAGTCAGTCCTGTTTTCTAGCAGTGAGAAAGCCAGAAAACAAAATTTTCTAAAAACGAACTTCCAGGGCTAGAGGGTTTATCTAAAATTTATCTGGGTAGGAAATCTGTGAATGAAATCCCCCTTTTTTGTTAGATAATTAGTGCATTGCTTTGTAAAGTTTGAAATTTTAATAAATTTTGTCTTGTCCTAAGCCTTTGGTCCTGTCAGCTATGTTCCGTGATGTGTATGAAAAAGGTGCAAGTTCTCTTTGCCCTTTACATTCCTTTCTAGCTGTGCTTTCCTCTTCTTTCAATAGCTCTTGAACTAGAAAATGAGGAAAGGCACAAAGCACATTGTTTTGGGAGAGAATGTACTATTGTCTGTGTTTCCAGTTTTATAGTTCTAAAAATTGCCTAGCCTTATAAAATGGAAGCTATAGTTCACATTTAGGTGCAGAATTGAAGGGCCACCAGATTGCTGAATTTTGTGACACCAAGGAAAAATTTTTCCAGGGATTGTTTGAAATGGTCCACTTTGCTCAATAGTCACCAAGAAAATCATTGTTAAGGACATCATGCAGACTTTAGAAAACCAAAAGTAAATAAAGCCCATGGCAGTATATCAGTTTGACGGGTCGGTCCCCTGAGTAATTTTGATTTGGGGTCTTTTTGTCTTACAGACATGATCTTGGAAAGATCTGACCTTGGAAAGCTTAGGTATCAGAAGTCTTAGAGTTTTAATAGATTATACTCCAAGATTCCCTTTTGAACCTTGCTTTTTAAATGGCTACATGGACAATATTAAACTTTATTGGCATATACCTATTAGTAAGTTAGATTTTCTGACATGTTTACAGTGTCTATCCTTATCCCCCATATTTATTCTTCTTTTCATTTTTTGGTATCTATGTATCTCAAGAATATCTGAGTCTCCCATATGCCTCAGTTTTGTGTGAGCTTACAGGGAGCGTTTGGGATTTTGAGAAGTTCAATGTTAGCTTCAGACAGGCCTCAGGTGTTGAATCTTTGCTTCTCTCTATATTACTCCCATGGATTTGGTCAATTGATGTACCTGTTTGAGCTTTAACTTTCTTAATCTTTAAAATTCAGTTTATCACTTTTCCTTACATAGTTTTCCTCAAGAGTAAAGGTATCTCTCTGTCTAGGTAGGGTTATATATACAGTAGGCCAATGAGTGGCGACTCTCATTCTTATTATGAGGTGGTCCATGTTTGTCAGAATGCAGAAGATAATGTATTCGTTTGTTTTTGGGGTTTTTTTGTTTGTTTGTTTGTTTGTTTTGTTTTGTTTTGTTTTTGCCTGATGACACTGCACTGTATAAGAGAGATACAGTTGAGTGTAGGACACTTTCCCTGAAGCTAACTCCCTAAATTTAACTCCTGTTTCTGTCCCTTACTGTTTGTGTAATGTTGGGCAAATTGTTTAACCTCTTGGCCTCAGCTTTCTCACCTGCAAAATGAATTATTCATAGTACCTACCTGATAAAATTATTGTAACTATTACGAGTTAGTACATGTGAAGACTCTAGAACACAGTTCTTAACATATAGAAAAGCTATATAAGCATATATTCATCCTGGCACATCTAGGTACTTATTAAATGTATTATTATATAATTGGGTCATGGCCAGAGACAGCTGTTAAAGTTACAGTTTGGGGGGAGGGGCGTATAGAAGAAAGGCTTTTGAATTTCCTTTGGACACCAAATGTACTGGGTTATGGCTATTCAGTAATACATGGATTAGAATGATGAGTTTGTGTTACCAAAATTATGGAAATAATCCAACTTGCATTCTCCAGACACTTTAACATGTATTTTATGAGTTGTTGCATATAAAAACTGAAGAAATATTCAGGACAGGCATTACTATCTCCATTTTAAAACTGAAGAAACTGAGCTTGATGAAGTTGAATTGAGTTGCCTAGGAACACAAAATAGAGAGCCACATAATCATGGCTTCCAAATTTAGTTATTTTTATCTTCCAATTTTGGTTATTTTTATCACTAGATCATACTTGCTACATATAAAATGGTGTTGGTAAATGGCCATAAGTATTTTTGTGGATTTTCCAACATGTTTATTTAACTTCACTGTTTTAATTTCTTCCCCAAGGAAACTTCTATACAATCTATACTGATATATGTTTGAAAAGATTTTAAGTATTGACATCTTTAATACTGTCAACAATAAATACATTTAAAATATATATGTAAATAAAATAAAATGAAAATATTGTAAGTAGTAGGTCTTTAAAACTATAGCTTTAAATTTTGAAGAAATTGTTAGGGACATTTCTATCACATGAAGTTTTTGTAAGCAAAGCTCTTGGGAATATGTTTTGTTTGTTTCTTTTCCCCAAAAATATATAACCTTCAGGTAACGGATGTTGATATATTCTAGGTGCTTCTAAAAATCTGTTTTAAATTATAAAAAGTTATTGTTTCTCTGAAGCCATATTGACCTCAAGGAAATGACATTTTTAGTTTGCATGGCATTGACAATACTTAATTTTCACCTTCATTTGAGAATTTGCATAGTAATGCACAAATTATACTAGTATTCTTTTCATCTTCCAGGAGCAAGTCATTAAATATGTTTAATGAAAGAATTTCGTCTTCTTTAAGTTTCAAGATCTTTAGGTTAGGTTTATGCCGGGATTCTTGTCCCAGCATCAAGAAGGGTTCAGGAAATCTGGAGAAGGCTGTACATAGATTTTAAATAAGAGTCTGGAGATGAAAGATAATTTTGAAAGGCATTGGGGGTCAGAGGAGCTTAGCTAAAGGAGCTAAATTCTAAGGTCTTAAATCTTAGGTCTAAGCAGACCTTAGGTTCTCCTAGTCCTCAGGACCCCATGCTTTTTATTAACACAACTTGTCCTGAGGCTAAGCAGAGATACACTCTTCAAAGGGTCAGGGTTTCAGTACAGAGTCCATTGTCAGAATGGGGGAATTAGCCTATGGCTGTTCAGGTGTTTGCCCAGTGGGAGGCAATCACCTGTAGATTAAGATGCCCTTTAGCTGTCTGGCAGCCAAGAAATCAATTTAATGTATCCTATTCAGGTTTGGGGACATGCCTTCAGCCATTCCCAGATGCAGCCCTGCTGTACATGCTAGAATTGGTCTCCGGCAGGTTTACACTCGTTTAAGTGTTTATAGTATCTTAAAATCAGCTATTTAGGAATTGCTTCTATAGTGTTCCAATTTGGGCATGATTTCAGAATATTACTGAATTTTTAAAATTTACTTTAAGTTTGTCAGGGTATCAGTCTCTATATCATAGCATATTTGGCTGCTGTAATCCGAACTCTCAACATCTGTCCTGTAGATAGTCACTTGGAGGGGTTTCCTGAACGTTTGTTGCTATTTGAGTTTGAAATAAGGTCTCCTTTCTTACACAAGCAACCACTTATAATTTGTTGAAAGGGTGCACTTCAGTTGATAAGTCATTTGTTCAGAAACCACATAAGCACAGAAACACAGGGGGCATAGGTAAAAGGTTTTAAAAATAACCCAGGTACTATTTTCTACAACTGAAAGTTCTTTCAGTTTAATAACATCTGCTGATTTTCCCTACATGCTCCTTCAGGAGATGGATCAACTGATCTTTGCAGAAGCTCTAAGAGTCCTCATATATAAATCTTTCTGTTCATTGCTACATGCTTCCCACAGTTATTTTTGGACCCATAAAATCAAATTATTGGTTTAGAAAAGTCTAAGGTTAAAGCCAGTTATTCTATCCCTGGGGCTCTTTGCAGTTCAGCCTGCCACTCGATCAACAGAAAAACACGTGATGTTAGAGAGCATTTTAATTCATTGCACTTTCAAGACCACACAGAGAATGTCCAGTGGTCTTTCAGAGCAGGGATCACAATTCAAAGCTTATGAGGCTGGACTGCTAAAATAACCTAGTGGAGTGGGTGGTGGGGAGTGTGGCTGCTTGGAGAGTAAACACTCCTGCCAAGCATGGGAGGGGAGGGTGTGTGGGGAAGAATGTGTTCCTGAATGGGGCACTATGTTCGTTATTTTTATTATTCTTTTAGGCATAGTAGTTCCTTATTCCTCTGAATGTCACCAATTTCCTGTTACCTTACTTGCTTCTCCTACTTATGTCCCTCCCGGGGAAGAAATGGCGCTGTTGCTCATGTGTGGTGCTTTCGTTGACATGGGGCAGAGATGTGGAAAAGCCAGCCCACCTAGTCTCTTTGCTTCTGGCCCAGAGCCAATATCTGACCCATCTGTGCTCAGGGCATGTTCCAGAGCCACTCCTACTTTTTTCAGGAGATGTCTACTGTGTTTTACTGTCTAATCAAATCCCTGTGTTTTCTTCCTTTCTGGGATTTCCCTTTGGTTTATGTTCACCAAGGGACCCCCTTGCAGTTTTCAATTGATAAACTGAATTTATAAAAAGTATCTTTTCTATAACATTAAGACACTTGATGTAGGGAGTAGAGGTTGTAGAAAGTCTGAAATCTTGAATCAGAGCTCTCCTATTTCTACTTTATAGAAGGTAGTCAAATTATAAAAGCCTAGAAATATGCTGAGTGTGGAACTCATGTCTTTCTCTTAAACAATCATTATTTTTTTCCTATAGATTATTTTGTTTTGGTATAGTCCTAAAACCCATATTCTTATACAAAGCTCAATTTTTTAAAAAAATATATTCTATTGAGTTTTTTTTACAGAGAGGAAGGGAGAGGGACAGAGAGCTAGAAACATTGATCAGCTGCTCCCTGCACACTCCCCACTGGGGATGTGCCCACAACCAAGGTATATGCCCCTGACCGGAATCGAACCCGGGACCCTTGAGTCCGCAGGCTGATGCTCTATCCACTGAACCAAACTGGTTAGGGCTACAAAGCTCAATTTTTTTTTTTCAGATGACCTTTTCCTTCAACTGCTCTTCCTTATACTACATTCTACAATTCCTCTCAGCAATTAAAATAAACTTTTTTTCCCCTGAGCTTATTCTCTTTGGGTTTTTAAGATCTGAGGGAAGTAGAGTGTGAACTAACATTTTAAAATTAAATAATGCTGATGCAAAAGAGTTGAGTGACTAATTTTAAAGCTCAATATACAAAAAACATAGAGATTGAGAGGGTAGCAAAAAGCAAAATTCAAGACCTATGTAAAGGAAAGTGACACATCTGTACTCAGCTCTAGTTATTTGCCACCTTTAATTTTCACCTTCAGAAATCTGAGATCCTGAAGAACAGATCTGAGCATCTTATGTTCATAGTTCACATCTTTGTCTTCTTTTTATTTGCGTGCCCAGAGTTTATTAGACCCACTGATATGTAGTTGGTGCTCAATTAATGGTTGTAGAAAGGAGGATGAGATCTTTTAGAGATTTAAATTATTTTAACATATAGAGGCCTACGGATAATTATTAGAATAACTGATATTTATTGAGCACTTAGGGGCCAGGTATGATTAATTGCTTTTCTGTATTATCTTTTTTCCCTTTCTTAGCATATAACCTCATTTTATTGATGAGGACTAACTGATGGATAGAGAGTTGAGGACACATAGGAGATAAGTGACAGACCAAGGATTTGAATCTGGGGCTGTTTGACTCAAGAATCCATACTTGCAACTAATCTACTTTTCAGCCAAATTGAGGAATTGAAGGCTACCTCTATAAACAAATAAGCCAACAAATAATTACTTGGGTCACTGAGGCAAAATCTCTGGTTTCCTTAGAGATGTGCATTTTAGGGTTTTGTGTTAGAGAAAAATCCCAAGCTTTAGGAAGCAATGGTTCTTTTAACTCAATGAATAGTGTCTTTTTATTCTTTGTTTTTCACATTATTATAGAAATATGTGTATATAATAATAAAAACCAAAGTTGCATACATTTGTTTAAAATTAATGGAGAACAGGCCATCCTTCATGTTTATCTCTAGTCTCACTCTGTTGATTGTTTCCATACCTATGGTTGTTTCTATACATTTATAAAGTGCTTCTGTACTAGGATCCATTTTAGACTCAAGGTACATGGGAATAAATAAAAGTTAAACTCATTCTTCTTATGGAGATAACATTCTAGTCAATAGACAAATAAATGAGATGGGTAATTTTAGGGAGTGGTAAGTGTCATGTAGATAATTTGGTTGATTTGTTTGTTCATCTTGAAATTGTAGGTTTTCTCATTCTTGTTGTTGGGTTTTCTCAAACATCTGTGACCTCTGCATGACAGATCTTACTTATGAATGCAGGACTAATCAGGTGGATGATTAGAGGTGGACTCAATTCTTCCTCAGTGAGAGGATCAGACCTGGGGTTGGGATTGTGGGTAGGGCTGGTTGACAGGCAGGCAGGCCAGCTTCACTTTAGGGTCTGTGGTTTTGAAGTAGGTGTCAGCTGTGCTCCCCACCACTGGGCACTCTGATGTGCCTACCAATAGTAGAAACACATTGAAAGGATAATCTGGGATGTAGAGGTAAGATAAAGAAGTGATGCTTCCAAGTGAGAGAATTTTGCCTTTATTCGGACCCATTGGATAGTTTCTAGACTGTAATGTGGGTATTATATGAACAAATATTTTTCCCCCAGGAGAATACAAAATTTAGATTTTTATGTGTAATTTTCTGATTGCTAAATATGAAGCCAATCTTTTAAAAATTTTCATAGCCAAATGAAAAATGCTTCAGAACTATGGGTGTGACTTCTGCCTCAATCCAGTTCTATATTTATATATATATATATATATATATATATATATATATATATGCAAAAGAGTGGAATGACTAATATTTATATCTATTATATATTACATATGTCATATATATTGCCATAACACACACAGAAAATAACAATACTTGGTGGAATGTTGTGGTGAACAGACTTAGGCTATTCACCTGACATGGAGCCTCTGGTTGCCTCAGGCCCCACTCAGCTCCCCCAAGAACTGAGAGGATCAATATCTCAACACACAAATAGCTGGAGTGACGGCTCATGGGTTTGTCCTTAAGAGCCCCAGTTTCCACCTGTTGTGTCAGTGGTCTAGTTTGAATGCTGTCATATGGTCACCCTACCCATACCCATTCATGGCACACCATGTTTGGGCAGTCCTGAGAGGTGTTTTTTTGTTTTGTTTTGTTTTGTTTTGTTTTGTGTGTTTTTTTGGTGATGGCAAGGGTCAGGGGGAGTTTCATTTCTTTAGAGAGAAATTCTTTGTTTAACCTAGTGCAAACTCTGTTGCTGCTCACGAAAGGAAGATGGGGCAGGGGCAGCTAATCAGATACTTTGATTTCTGTTCCACTGTACCCCTCCATTTCTGTAACTGCCTACTTGAGATTGAGCTGCTAAGACTCAACCAGAAGGAAATCTCTCCTCCATCCTGCATCATTTTTCCTTGTACTTTCTGGGTGATACCTCCCTCAACTCTGGTATTCAGGAAAAAAATCTCATCTGCTTCCTGTAACTTGTAAATGTTTTAAATCATGAGTTTGCTAATATGTCACTCCTATTTATCAGTACTTTTAGTGAATAGATTTTTCAAAATAATTTATTGTAATTTAAGTGGGATTTGAGAATAGAGGGAAGAAAAATATGGATGCTTAATTCAACATCATGATCCAAAGCTTTTACCACTCTTTCTGAATGACCTAATTGAAATTGGGAATAAATTGGCCCTGAATTCTGTTTTTCTTCTTGTTCTCTTGATAGGAGGTTACATGCTTAATGAGGGAAGGGCTTCTGACTGTATAGTTGTCCTCTGTTTGAAACTGAGTCATGGTTTATCAAGATTATTGATCAAATACTCTCAGAGATCTCCTCTGATCCTGGCATGTGGCAGTGGGTCATCCTGCCATTTGGATCCCAGGAGTTGCGAGGTTAACCAGATCAATTAGACCACGCCAAAGTCACAAACCTATCATCTGTGCAAAATAAGTTCTATGCTGGTCAGGGTCAGTTCTGCCCTTGAATCCTGGCTAGAGATCAGTGTAAGATTGGGCCTACGTACATGTTCTTTTTATTCACTTTTCAAGGTAGATTTTAAGTATGATATTTTTTAAAGTTAGTGGAGTGAACTTACCCTGAATCACTCCAAAGCAGGCTCCCAAATAGACCTCATCAAATAGATCAGCTGCAAAGTGCCAGTGACATTTTATAATCGATGCTTGCCAGTGCTTTTGAAATCGGGAGTAGGAGAAAGGGAAAGGATTAGAAAAGCCTCATCTAAACAACAAGCCTTCTCCCATCTCTAATAAGCTGCTTCCTTTCTTGCCCGGGAGTTTCCTAGCAAATAAGTTGCTAGTGTTGTAGCAGGGACAGCATCAGCAACTTTATCTTTCCCCCTTGTGTTTCAGTGAACACACACACAAACCTGGGATACTTGTCAATAATTGAATTTTGTTATCTAGACTGGGGTGTTCACCCTGTGCAACTAAACTCTTTAAAATGATCATGTCATCGATCACACAGACACTGCAGGAGCAACTGAGGGAATGGTTAGGGGAAAGACGGGCTTATGAAACATCCAGGGGGTAGAGCAGGAGGAGTTCTTGTTTCCATTTTTAGAGGCCAGTTACCAGGGAGTTGATTTTTATGGTGTCTCCTTGCTCAGCTGTTGGAGGCCATTTTAATTATTCTTTCCCTGAACCAAAATTATCACTGGGCTTAACATTGCAACATCACACAATATACATAATATTGTCTTTTGTGAATGGATGGAAAGAAAAGTGATGCCACCCAGAGTGGGGGAAGTGGAGTGGTGGGGACGAAGGAGGGGGGAGAAGGGAGCTGTCCAGAGAGACTGTGATTTGATCGCTAATCAATCAACAGGATTGAACTCTAAAAACTGTATAGCTGATTATTCAGTCCATAAAAAAATTAAATAGAACATTGAGTTAAGACCCATATAGGTGAATCTTAAATGACATATTCTCACCAAATCATTTTTGGGAATTTACTCAGGGTGTGGGTAGTAGGCACTTGGCTAAGTTGCTTAACCCTTGTGAGCTTTAGATTTCCCATATGCAGAGAGGTACCATGATACCAGGCCTGCCTGTCAGACTTTCTGTGTCCATCTCATAAGAGAAAAAATTGAAAATCCTCTGGAAAGTTCTAAGATGCCATTGAATGTGAGGTAGCCGTAGTGGTATTTTTATATCTTTGTCTTAAAACTTGACAGCTAAACAACTTGTTAATCCTGTGTCGTATAACAAGCTGTTACCTTTTCTGTATTTCCTCTTGCAATTTAAGCTGGCTGAACTGTTAACTTACCTCAGCTGCAGCTGAACACAGACGTCTGTAAGAAATTGATTCTCTTCATTCCAATTTCTTCTATCATTGATCAGTTGATTTCACAAGCTTAGCAGAGCTGGGAAATATTTAACAACAGAATTCTGATATTGGGAGGAGTTGAGTTCTTTGTTTATATTGCATTTTATTAGGAGATTCTTGATGGTTTTACTCGCTTGTGATTTTTTTTCCTCAAGACGTTTTTCTGGTTCAAAGGAAATTACAAACTAATTTTCTGTCCTCTACCCAAATTCTGGTCCTCCTTTAGTTTGACTTCTGCACTTTGAACTTGTGAAGCTATAGTTCACATTATACGATAGAAAGCAATCAGCCTCGTGTGACTGCCCTGCCCAGTTTTGACAAATGTGTAGAGTGTTGCTTTAAGCTTCTATGTAATTTAGGTTTCCTGTGACTAACCAATACCACGATTGCATCTAATTTAAGAATGTTTCTCACACTCAGCTTTTTATAGTTCCCTCCTACATTTGTTACTAAGAAAACAATTTAGGCAAATATCACATCTTGAGTCATGAGGTATGTGTCTCCTTAGAATTCCTTGAATTTCAAAGGAAACGTCATGTGAATTCAAAAATGCACCGCACCCCAGTGCGCATACACACACACACACACACACACACACACACACACACACATTACCAGGCTGAAAAAGTGAAAAACATATATTTAGCTTTTGAACTTTGAATGAAAAAGCATTGTGTTTCCAGAGTCTACACACAATTGGTTCACTGTAGCCAATCATAGAGGAGAAGGGAGTTTCCTAAGGGTCCTCCGCAGCCCCTTCGTTGACTTTGACTGTATAAGACGCTGGAGCTCTGGGAGACTGGCTGGCTTTCTTAAGGTCCCACAGTGGCGGCTGGTGTGGAGCTGGGCTGAGTGCAGATCGTCAGCACAGAGCAGTGCCCCTCCCACTCCCTCAGGAAGCCCACCTAAATGCTTTTGCTGTTCCATGTGCCAAGAAAACTAAACACTGCAAGAATTTTTCCTGTTAGAATATTTCATTTCTAGACAAAGTTTGGTCTCTTTGGCTACTGTGGAAATGTTGATCAATGGAGATGCAACTAAACCCGCTTCCTGCTGTAAAATGTAGGCTTTTTCGAAGCCCAAATACAAATTGAAAAATGCAGTCAAACCTTTCAAATGGTTATCAAATGAAATCAAAGGAAAAGAAAACTTTTCCATCTCAATGAACAGCTATGTTGTGACGTGTCAACTTGAACATAAATTTGTTAATTTATGTAACAAATTGATTTTTCCTGCTTCTTAGAACTGACTTTAACCTCTGTGTTAAGTGCATCTTTCTAATTGAATGATTTTTGAGTAGAATAAAGAATCGGATGACTTGTTTAGCAGTAAGGAGAATTCGCCCACATCTTTGTTTAGATTCCAAGTTCTTGCTTAGTACTCAGGGGATTTTTGGTTAACAAGGACGTTTTTCTTTCTAATTAATACGTACAAAATAATGAGAGTAAAATAGACCTTCTTCAATGGGAAATGACAATCTTTGGTAGACCTCAGCGTCTTATGTATTTATTTATGAATCAGGCCCACAGAAACTTGGGCACAAGAATTTTTCTCAACATATTAGTGGATTATTTTGAACTTAGTTTTTACTTCTTCTCTAGAAGAGACAGATTGATAGTGCTGTTTAAAGATTAACATTAAGAAATTACTTGAATCATTCCCCTCAGCCTGGTATTGAAGACACATCACCGTCTGATCCCCCCTCTTCACTTTTTCCTGGAAGATTTTAAAACATAGCTCAGACAACATGTTTTTTCATCCATAAACACCTGAACTTTGTATCTCTAAAAGGACCTTTAAAAATTAAAATGTAACTTCCATGCCAGTGTCACTCAACAGCATTAATCAACCTAAGTCTTAAGTGTCACCTAAGTCTCTAGTCCTTATTCAGATTTCCTCTTTTATCTCAAAGATTGTTTTATAATTAATTTGCTTGAATTAGGATCCAAACATTGGAACTTGTTGTTGTATGTATTAAGTCTTTTATTCCTGAGAAGGCTCTGTCCCCACCTTTTCGATGGTATTGATTTATTGGAGAAACCAGGTCATTAATCTTGTAGAATGTTCCATATTCTGTATTGGGCTGATTGGTTCTTCAAGGTGTTGGATGAGTGCCTCTATGCCATGTACCTTCTGTGAACTAGTAATTAATCTAAGCCTTGATTAGATTCCAGGTCAGCTGATCAGCAAGTATGCACACATGCACGTGGTGCTGTGCACTTTGTTTAGTCCTGTCAGCCTGGTGCTCCCACTTACGATGCTGCTGAGCTCGCCTGGAGGTTCCCCTGACCCTTCCATTCTAACTCCTGACTCTTCCTCCATCTCCGCACAGTCTCAGTGTCATCGATGGCCACCACCTGGATCCATTACTTAGGGTTGCAGAATGCTGTGAGCTTTTGCTTCCCCTTCTCAGTGTGGTCCTGCCCACATGGGGCCTGCACCTGTCTTCCTTACGTCTGAGTGTTTCAGCCAGATGTAATGTCTTCCCTGTTTCATGTGCTTCCTAGCACAGTCATGAACGTCATAAGAAAATATGAGTACTTACTGAATGGAGTGCTGAGGCATGACTGAATCGGGTTAGGACTGCATCATCCAGTGTCTATGTTGAATCAGAGACAGAAGCAGGCTCTGGCCTTGGTGCTGAGGCAAGCAGCCACGGGGCCCCGCCTCTGGGAGCTGTGTGCTCTACCCAGCACCTGGCTTGAAGCAGGGAGATGGGAAAGACAAGTCTTTCTTACCCGCCGGTCCCCAGTGGCTCCCAGAAAAAAAAAAGAAATTACTTGAATCAAATTGGTAATACATTTGAAATCACACTACTCTCTCATGTGATGGAAGCATCATGGTGCAGTGGAAAGAGCAATGGATTTGGAATCAGAGCTGCTGGCTCACTGGGGAAGTAACAGATTCATTGAGCTTCAGTTTCTCAAGTGCTCAACTGAGGTACAAATTCTTATCTATAGATGATGGCATGAAAGAAGGTTTTTGAAAAGATATAACAGGGCCTAGTCCAAAGGCAATTAATAAGAAAAACATGATTCTAATATTAAACTTTTAATTCAATGTAAGATAATGTAAGGAAAGCATGATAGGGGAAGGTCAAGTAGGTAGTGATGGCAAGCTTTCAACTTTTTCTTTTTATTATTTCTCAGGATACTTTAATGTTCTGTTTTAATAAAGTTTTAGTAAGGTTAAAACTCATAATGTAATTATTTTTTGTTAGCCAAGCTAGCGTCTATTAAATTTTGGCTTTAATTAAATGTCTTGGCCTGTAAGAGTACTGACTGTTGAGCAGATCAAAAGGGAAGAATTCAAAGCCTGGAAAGGAACGAAGGTCATTTAACTTGTCATGTGTTGGTACGCATGATTAGTAACAACGATCAATTTTCTTAGAACTTTCTTCAAAGCAAGCCTAAAATAGATATTTAACAGTAAAATGTCAGAAATACTCCTTTAAAAGAAAGTAAGAAAATTAAAGCCAGAAAATTAAGCTCAGAAAAAATAAGACCAACATTTTTACAACCCAGCTAATACCAGAAGCTCTCTGCCATTATCCAGGGTGCCTTGTCGGCAGTGTTTGTCTGCAACAAAAGCTTGCCGAATGCAGTGAAAAGGATAGCAGGCCCCATCCATGTTGCATCTGCTCCGGGATAGGATTTGTAATGTCCTCTTTCCTTGCTAGATCAATTCCAAACATGTATACCTAAATGCCAGTACCTCCAATCCAAATTTACCTTCTAGCAATTCCAGTATAAATTCTCCACTCTGGTCAAGCCCGTCTTTTGGCGTATATTTAATTCATTCCTGCCTGGTCCTCTTTGCACCTATTTCTGTTCACTACCCATCCACCTAAGACAATATAAAAGTTGCATTTCCTAGTTCTCCCATGACATGTTTCAGCTTACTCCAGACTATTCTAGTCTTCTCTTTTTTCACCCCCAACCCCAGGGCACTTTCTTTCTGTTCCAGACATTTTGACAGAGGATTATCTTCTGACCATGGAATTTAATATTTGTATCATGCATGTAAATCTTGACTCACTATCCAAAGGCTGCATAAGCCATTATCGGAGATGGGATCCAGTAACTAGATCCTTAGCAGAGCAGAAATTCAACCTGCAAGTTTTGGGAGAGCAGAGAGCTGGCATGTATCCACAGTGGAAGCAATTAGCATCATGCTATAAAAGCGCAGAGTTCTTATAATCCTAGTATCTCCATCCTAGATATGATTAATGTACACATTGGCCATGCTACCTCCACCCAACGGGTTGTAAGTTTTGCTTATACAGTGCAGTGGGGAAAATTGGTTTGGGGAGGTACTTAAGTGACAATGACCATTTCTTTCTGAGTTTATCTGTTCTCATTTGCATGTCAGAGAATAATACGTACTTGAATTTGTATATTGTACAAAAGTTGTGAAAAGCAGGTTTCTGTCTTTTCACACACGGGCCTAAATGGTACTCTAAGAGTGAATTGTTACTGGTTTTCAGTATCTGTTTAAAAGTTGGAGATACACATTGCGGTTGCCATTATTACCACTTGCTTGTGACTGAATTTTTAATGAGAGCCTGACCTGAGGATGTGAATGAAATTCATGTAGCTCATAATAAATACCTTTTGTGGATAGGCTAATACATGCAGGATCAGTCTGGAAAAGATAACACAATTTTTTCCCGAGAGTTCACAGAAAGTCATAATAAGTTAATTCAGGACTGATTTTCTACTAGCTTTCATGTATATTTATAAGGTCTTTCCTTTTTTCTGTCACAGGTGGATGAAATAAAACGTTTTATTGAATTTTGATTGGACTCAGTGCTGGGCAGGGGAGATAGTATCTGTTAGAGGGAAAGGAAAGCCCATAGAGTTTCAAGCTGTGCCTCCTCAGTTTACCTAGAATTCAGTGTCTGTAAGATCTTTTTAACTTTTTTCCTAAGAGTATGTCTTAAAATAGCTCAGCGGATGATTTGGCCATCAAGTTCAAGAACTTGATGAGTTTAGAGTGTAGGAGAATGAGACACATTTTTACCATGAAGCATGTTGTGAGAGAGCTCAATTTATAGAGCTCTTTCTAGTGGAATCCATTAGTAATTCCCCACAGAAACTCTATGCATTAGGCCTGCATGTTTTCCATTCAGAGGAAGGGGAAATTGACGTAGAGATGATAGTGGAGCATTTATCAGATTAGTAACACAGTTAGGGGAGAAAGTTTCCAAATCATGTACTTTCCAGTCTGTTGCTTAGCTTCCTGTGTCTACCTTCCTCCTTTCCAAATGTTCTATAAAACATACATATGGGTTAAAAATAATTAATTATAATTCTCCTCTCAGTTGCTATGGCAATGTTAGTTCCTTAATGCATCCTGTGTTCCTTCATGCCCTCTGACTTAATTTCCCACAAAGCAGCTTAGTTTTAGAAATAAGATCTTTTGAAAATAGGCATCAAGTATTATTATAGGATTTTTATGGTGTCCACCTGAGAGAATATCTGTAGGCTTAATGAGAGACCCTGGCCTTGTGACTGTGTTGGAAGATAGAGTCCTCCTCCACTGGGGCCCTGCTCCCCACTATGGACATTTTATTTTTAGAGCAATCAGGGAATTTCAGATGGAGAAATATGTAGAGTAATATTCAGAATCCCCTCTTTCTGTAACTGTGCACTGAAAAGAATGAATTCAGAACCTCTGTCTTCTCCCCCTCTCCCACACTTTATGTCTCTTGAATCTTCCTGTTGTCTGATTATGCCTAAAGGGAAAAATAAGAGTGTGAAAATAATTTTATTCAAAATGACTTCTAAAGTGCTAAAAAGCAAAGATTATTCCTGCTGGCATTTAATGTAATTATAATGTGGTAAATGATAGGCAGTCTGGCCAATCTAGAAGGTAAGCGCCTTTCTTCAGTTGATAGATTCGTTCCTGTAGTTGTCTGTAATTGTGTTAATATTTGAAGGAGAATATATTTTAATAAATTAAAACATTTCAGATGTTTATATGTTCACAGAGAATAATTTATCAATTTAAAACTTAAGTTAATAAATTAGTAAATTTTTCTTCTTTAGGGAAAAATAGTTTAAATTTTGTCAAAAAAGTTTGGTGCTACTTATTAGCACATGAGAAAAAAATATAACTGAACAAAGGCATGTATTATCTCTTTCTGACATGAGCATATATAATAAAATAGCTTCAGGAGTTCAACCTGTGTGTTCATTCCATTTTATTGTATCAGTAAAGCTTCCCTCGGTGAAGCAGAACCACTAGGTGAGATAAACTTGTGACGGGAATTTGATCTTATGCATATGTGCAAACTAGTTAGTCCTCCAAATATCCCACGAGAGTCTGTTATGGTCCATCCAACCAGAAACATATAGAAAGAAGAATTCTGGTAAATGTAGTTCAGCTTACCTAAGCTGACATGTGACAAAGCCAGCATATGTGGTTTGAGATTTACATACTTCCTTTAGCCTTTAGGGATTAAAACAAGAAAAGGTAAAATGCCTCAATCTACCTCAGGTTTGCAATTGATCTTTTAAAATCAGAATGTAAAAATCAAACATTAGCACTATACATAATACAAATTCTAGCATGGCATAAACTTGCCAAACAAATATTGCCTCTTAAAAGTAATGATCAATAAACCATATATTAATATAAATCATATGTATATGCCCTGTTGCTTTTAAGTAACATAATATAATGATTTAAAACCTTTGAAATATGGGAGTTGGAGGGGTCTGCATGCTGGCAAATTGAGGAATTTAACCTGCATTTCCTCCTGTACAAAATGAGGACAATCATGCCCATCTTCCAGAATCACTAGCAAGCTAGTTGAGATAATGTACATACAGCTCTTAATTTTGTCCCTGGGACACAGTAATTGCCCGAAATTATAATTATTATCAACAGTAGTATGTTCATCATTATTTTGTGAACATTTTCCTGCTTTTATATGGAGAACCATGATTGATAGCTTTGACCTGATTTTATTCAAATGGAATTCCTGACTTTATGGTGCCAAAAGGCGAATATAGAGATACTGAGATGCGTTTTTGATACCACACTGATTTTTCAAACCTCCGACTTTTAAACCCCCAGTGCTGAAAGGAGCGTTCTGCGCTCACTGGGGCCGGTTTGTGTGGACTCCAGCGGGCAGCAGAGGAAAATACCTGGTAGGCAAGAAGCAGGTGGAGACTCCTCTGTGCAGCACACACTTCTCTTGTCCTTGTCATTCCTGTACAAAGCCGCTTGCTTCTAGTTGCAGATGGTCAAGAACGTGAAGCCAGAGAATAAGCAAATGCAACTTAGGGGAAATGGATGCAATTTCCTTATGTAAGACGGACTTTACTCCCCAGGCTGGAGAAATTTATGGTTTGTAGCAGGAAGTAACAAGAGCAAGGAAAGTTGTTCTGGCTGTATACTATAAAATGAGTGAAGGAGGCAATTTTTATCCCACCGTGCATTCGTTTCATCTGCCTGGTGAAGAAATATTGTGCTTGTGTTGTCTTTTAAGCCATGAGGATGAAATTAAATCCCTCATTTTTCTCCTAGGAGAGCTTTTCTACTCCAGGGAAACAAATGTAAAATTTGATTAGGATAGAAATAGATTTAATAAAATATATCCTTACATTAAGACATCCTAAGACTATCGGGCTACACAGCATAAGGGAAATGGAAATGAAGGAGAGAATTTTATCCCTTATCTTCTCAGCAACTCTCATCAGGCATCCTAAAGAAATACCTGAAAACATGGGATGACCTCAGTGATATTTAAGAGGCAGTGGAAGTTATTAGACTGGGAACCGGAAGATCAAAGTTTGAGCTACAGCTTTGCCCTATGCTATTTTTTAACCTGGTACTAATCATTTATGATCTTGGACTACAGCTTCCTCCAGTATAAAAGAGGGATGATAACATTTGTTCAGTTCACCATGTAGTATTGCTGGTAAATAATAAAATCTAACACAGGTATACACCTCCACGTATGAAGAGACAGAAGTGGCAGTAGATGCCCTATGAGCAAAATAAGAATAGTTTAATCTCTAGTACTAAACTAACAGGGAAAAAAGCAGAACTAAGAACTGGCATATGCCTTGAAGAAAATATTTGAATTTACTTTAAGGCATAGTGTTATTAGTTAGGTCAGCATTTACTGTCGATAGCTAATAGACAATGCTTTTTAATGTCATCTATATGTATTGTATACTAGTATATAACATCATTGGTAATAATTATATGTTACTTATAGTGACATTTTCCAAATTTCAGGCCCTAGATGCCTAGAGAATGCTGGGAGAGTGCCTGCTCTGTGCTCTTCAGTTACTGTGAGGAATGTGTCTTGACGTACATTAGAACTTATGACATGGGGAAGCTGGTACACATACATTTCAGCTCCTGCAGAACAATACAAAGCATATTTCCTTGTTTACTTGGACACTCTGTACTGCTTCCCACTGTTCAATGTGCTTTTGCTTTGTTCATGTTTATTTGAGGCTCAGCACCAGTCGGAACTCCATGATGCCCATGGCTCTGGTTTTTAGTCCTGCAAGCATATCTTGTTCTCAGCCTTTGTATCCTGGCTGCCTCCTCCTCCTCCAGTTTCTTCACTACCTTTTGGGTAGGTGTTTGCTGTGCTATTGAGAAGGTAGAAATAAAACATTTACCAATTATTACAAGGTGAGGATGAAAGAAAGTGGATTTAAAATGTAGCAGCAGAGATTAACATTAAATGTGGTTGTATAAGAATCACTTGGCTTCTGGCCAGTGTGGCTCAGTGGTTGAGCATTGACCTATGAACCAGGAGGTCATGGTTTGATTCCTGGTCAGGGCACATGACCAGGTTGTGGGCTCGACCCCATTAGAGGTCCAGTAGGAGTCATCCAATCAATGAATTTCATCATTGATGTTTCTATCTCTCCCTCTCCCTTCCTCTAAAATCAATAAAAATATATATGTATTTTTAAAAATCCACTTGGCTAAGGACTAGGAGATTGAGGAGATCTAGCTGATAAGGTCTTTGGTGTCCACAGACGAGGCAAGTTCTGTGTCCAGAAATGGAGTCACAAAGTATAGACCTTGTACCTGCTCCCCAGTTGCTCACATTCTAACATAGTAATTCTTAAACCTCCCTCTGCATCAATCATACAGATGCCCTTTGAAATACAGATGTCTGGAGTCCACCTCTAGAAATTCTGATTGAATTATTCTGATCAGATTAGTCAATGGTGGGCTCTGGATAGAGCACCTATCTTTAAAAGCTCCCCACATGATTTGGATGGTCAGCCAGACCTGAGAATCATGGGTCTAATCAGTTCTGGTTTTAGCCTTTTGTGTGGTGTCAAATCATAAACATCACAGAATCTCCTTTTTGACTCAGTGTGCCCCTCTGTAAAACATGGATGATATCATTGGCTCTTCATTCATTCCTATCATAAATAAACTATTATAAACTTCATATTCTGTGTTGGACATTATAATAGGGTCAGAGGGAGAGATGAGTCACAGTATCCACGGAAAAGTCTTTACAGGAAGAAAACTCTGAAACTGCAGGCCGGAACCACTTTTGACACCAACTTGCTGTACACAGCGGATGGGAACTTTGTGTGCTAATTTATTAATGAAACCAGGACCTGACCCTGATCAACTGCAAGCTTCTGGCTAACAATCACATGTTTGTGCCGACAAGAACCCCTTTAGTTTAATCTCCCGGTGCACTTCTCTGTCTAGCAATCCCACTAAATGTCTTTGACTAGTCTATTTGCAATCCCACTCACAGACACAGTTATTTCACACTTTATCTTCTAAAACCCCAACACCACCTTCCCCAACTTTCAGCTGTCGGTGTGTCTTATTATTTTGCAGAGAAAAATAGAAGCAATTAAAAAAGAAATACATTGTTTCTCAAGTACAGAATCAATCAATTTCCCTGCAAATAGGCCCATATAATTTTGCCTTTCTTCTTGTGAAGGTGGTTCCTGCTCATTTCTAGGCGTAACAATTCCTGTGCTCAAAATCCACCTGCACTGTCAGTTACAGAAGCTCCTCTCCACGCTCAACTGCATCGCCAATTTACCCCTCTCTGCCAGGTCCTTCCCATCAACAAACCTGCATTAATAGCATCTATCTGAACAAAACTAAACAAGAATCTCCTATTAAGGACCCACACTGTCCTCCATCTCTTCGTTCCTCTACCCATGTACAACTTTTTGAAAATGTCTGTGTGGGTTGTCTCTACTTCCTCACCTCCCAATTTCACATCACACTCCAATTGGGCTATAATCCCCACCACTCTCTATAAAGGTGTTATCAACATCAAGATAAGTCGCCAAGTCTCTGTTCTCATCTACGTCACATGGTATTTTCTAGAAACTTCTGGGAAACATCCTCTTCTCTGAACACCACATTGTTTTGGCTGTTCTACTCCATCCCTAATGGCTCATTTTCAGTCTCCCTTGCTGATGTCTTTAAATGTTGAGTCTCCCAGAGGTTAGTTGGAGGCTCTCCTTTGATCTCTGAACTCTCTCTTGTCATATCTCCTGATTTCATGACTCTAAATACATTTGTTACTGGCTAACCCCAATGCATACATCCATATTTCTCATGTGTGGTGCTCTCCCCCAACACAGCTGCTCATGCTCCTTCTTCAGTCTTCCCCATCTCAATGAATGGAATTGATTGTCCTGTCCTTCAACCCTCAAATTAAATGCCACGCTCTCTTCCTTTCTTTTCTTCATTCTACCACATTACATCCATTAGAAAGTTCTGTTAGCAATGTCTCTAAAATGTATTCTAGTCTGACTCTTTCATTATCACATGTGACCACCTTTGTTTGTCTCTCATCTCTGCCTGGACCATGTACCAGCCTTCTACCTAGTTTCATGGTGACCACCATTGCTCCCCTGTAATTTATTTAACTGAGTTGTCACAGTGATTTTTTTAAAAAATTAATAGAGTCTATTATTCACTTCCATTGAAATTAGAATATAACTCTCAACTTTCAAACAAATTAACTGTAAATAAGACTTTTTTGAGAAAAATGAGAGAAATTTAGATGAGCATTTGATGATATTAAGGGATTGTGGTTAATTTTGTTAGGTGTAATATTTTGGTTATGTAAGAGATTATTTTTAGTGATATATTTAAGGATGAAATGACATGATTTCAGGATATTTTTTTAAAAAATGCTGAAAAGCCTCATCTCCCCCTCCCCCCCAAGGTAGAGATATAAAGATGTGTGGCAAAATGTTAACTGTTAGTTCTAGTTACATGGAGGTTTAGTGTACTATTGTCTCTTACATATGCTTGATAATTTTCATAATATAAAGTTGGGGGAAAAAGACAACTAAAAAGTTTCCAGCTATTTGTCATGGACCTTTATGATTGAATATCTGCCTACTTCTCTTATATTTCACTTTCCCTTTTGTTCGCTGTAGTTCATCCACATTGACCATCATTCTCTTCCTGTACACTCCAGGCCTGTGCACCCTCTGGTCTGTCTCCCTGGTGCATTCTGCATGGCTGGCTTACTCAAGTCTTACTGCCAGAGATTTCCCTAACATTCCTCCACAACAACCCCACATACTCTATTTCTAATAATTATGCCACTTTGTTTACATGTTTATTGTTGGTTTTCTTCTACTAGAATTCAAGCTCCAAAAGGGAGGGATCTTGGGTTTAAAATAGTGCATGGTGAATACTTAGTAAATACATGAAGTGGATACTACTCTTTTTTAAAAAAAATATATTTTATTGATTTTTTACAGAGAGGAAGGGAGAGAGATTGACAGTTAGAAACATCGATGAGAGAGAAACATCGATCAGCTGCCTCCTGCACATCCCCTACCAGGGATGTGTCCGCAACCCAGGTACATGCCCTTGACCGGAATCGAACCTGGGACCTTTCAGTCCGCAGGCTGACGCTCTATCCACTGAGCCAAACCGGTTCCGGCGATACTACTCTTTAAAACATTTTAAACATGTAATTTTACTAATGTCAACAGATCTTAAAGCCAGGACTGAGAGGTGAACTCAAATTTCTTTTTATTGGGAGCCTTTAAAGTTCTATTACATTACTTCCTGGTGGAATGGACTAAGTGGGGTCGGAGAGAGAAGTCTGGGGAGCATACTCCCCCACTCACAAAATTTAAATAATTGCTTTTGTAGGTATATGCTTTGGGAGGGAATTCCATGCCTTTAATTAAATTCTCAAAAGAGTTATTGAAACTCCAAGTTTTCATCATTATTTCTTTGGTTGTGACCAGGGACAACTTACAACGTTAGATGCTCATCACAATGTGAGAAATTTAAACTAAACTTGTCATCAAGTCCTGAAGACCCATGCTTGTGAACATTTAACTCACTTATTTGAATTTAATACTTTTCTTTTTACAGGCTATTGGACGTCCCTTTATGCCCCCATACTGGTCTCTGGGATTTCAGCTAAGTCGATGGGGCTATAATAGCATAGATGTGCTGGAAAAAACGGTTGAACGTTTAAGACAGTACGATATTCCTCATGTAAGTGTACCCCAAACACTATGGGGGAATTGATTGTAACAAAGAAATAAGGTGTAGTGATTAACCTGTAATCTATTATCAAAATATATATTTGTGTGTTACAGTAGTCGATCCTTATTCACAGGGGACATATTCCAAGATCCCCAGTGGATGCCTGAAGCTGCAAATAGTACCAAACTCTATGTATATTTTGTGTGGGGTTTTTTTCTACGCATACATACCTTTTCATGCAAAGGAAGCACTATATGGCTTCTCTTTGGCATAACCAAGTTCGCAGCATCACTACTCTTTTGGGGCCATTATTAAGTAAAATAAGGGCTATTGCAACACAAGCATTATGAAACTAAGACAGTAAATATGATAGCTTACCTGGCTACTGAGTGACTAACAGGTCGGGATGTATGCAGCATGGGTATGCTGGACAGAGATGATTCACATGCCAGGCGGGAAACAGCATGATAGTGAGAGATTTCATTATGCTCCTCAGAAAGGCATGAGTTTAAAACTTATGAATTGTTTATTTCTGGAGTTTTCCATTTAATGTTTTCAGACCATAGTTGTTATTGCGGGTAACTAAAACACAGAGGGATTTTAAGTGGGGGGTAGGGATTACTGCATTTTCTCAGTTTCCTATAAAATATTCATTTTCATCCTCTTTTCGTACAGGATGATCTGAAACTCGCATCAATATTTAAATTTCCAATTCTATACAGTCACTCAGTAGCTACTTATGAGTCTATGACCACGTTTGTTTTTCTGATGTTCGAAGGCTGTGTCTACACTGCTCTTTTGTACAGGATGTTCAGTATGGGGATATTGACTACATGGAGCGGCAGTTGGACTTCACCTACGATAAAGCTAACTTTGCTGGTCTGCCCGAGTACATTAAGAAACTGAAAAGTGATGGAATGCATTATGTCATTATTTTGGTAAATATTTTTTGAAGATCAAACCTACAATATTTAAATTCATATTTCCTAAATTTCTAAAAGCATATACTACAATTAATTTAGCAAAAAGAATTTCTAGCACTAAAGTATTTTTGAGGAACAAAATTTTATTTAATATGGAATGATAAACATTATATTTTATTAAAGGATAATAAATTATAAGCAAGTTTTCTATTATTCATTGGTACAATAATGTCATCAACAAGTCATGAAGGAATTTAGTCACAATTTTTAAAACTACAGTCTTCTTTCTTCAAAAAAAATTGACTTATATGTAGAAGGAACAATAAGGCTTTTCACAGGTCACATAATTTGTCAAGATTTGAAGGCTTGGTCATAAAAATTCTAAACAAATGATTATATAGTTATTGAATAAATGCATTGAACTTAGGTTGCAGGAATATTTTCTTCATGTTGAGTACAACATTATATTTTACTTAATACATTTAGAATATAAAAACAAAAGTCATCATAACTACTTCTAGGAGCATGACTGCTACTCAAAGTTGGTTCATAATGAAGTGCTTGTCTCATTAATACCTCTTATAAAATAATTGTTCTATGTGTTATCTTAATGTAATGATAAAAATGTCACTATGTGTTATAATCCCTAGATGACTTAATGGTGTTAGAGTTTTATGGACAGAGGGTTTTTTTGTGTGTGTGTTTTTTAAGATGGTTTATTATAAATAAAAGTACATGTATTTATTATCCAAATGACATTATTTAGCAGGAGTGTATGAAAAAATATTTAAATATAAATATATTATGATAGTAAAATGTTTAGCAAGGGAAATAGTCTTGGAGTAGGGTCAATAAATATTTTTGGAAAAAAATTAATATAGAATCATATATATTTTTCTTCTTGAGTCATTGTAAAACTTGACTTTTTAAGAGGGACAGTAACTTTAAGAATTTGCCAACTACACTGCTGCATTTTGTAGAGGAGAAACTTGTGCCCCCTTAAAATTAAGTGGCTTAACCAGGCTTTTTGTAGAACCCCAATTTCTTGATTTCTCCATCTAGGCTTTTTTATTTGTTTTACAATTTCATAGCCTTATCTCATATAAAAAGCAACAAACAAAAAAAAGTAGCATGAGTTGTATTTATCTACTTATATAACTTTTTCAGTGAAGAAAACTAGAGATTTTTGTTTGAAGCAACTGATTATGTTATTAACTTAACTCCACATTACTTGGCTCCCCATTTTGCACCATTAAAAATGAATGAAAATAGAGAGTTCTTATATTTGTAACCTTACTTAATAGCTGGGAACATATTAATGTATGCAGTTTAAAATATATTGTGCATGTGAATAATAGATACTCGTATTTTAAAACTTTTGGAAAGTTTATACTTAAATATCAATTATCAGACTATCACCAATTACAATGTTTTTGGGAATTTGCAGGATCCCTTTTTGACAAAAGATGAACCACAGGGTACTTATAGGCCCTATGAACTTGGACAGGAATTGGGAATTTGGGTCAATAACTCTGATGGGGTCACACCAGCGGTTGGCAAGGTAAGAACCTTGAAGACTAGATGAATACCGCCTTCTATACTGAGTTTTTATTTCAAAAATCACAATTCATAAGGCATCAGTGAATTGATATCACCTGAGTTTAGTTCAAAAAATTATGTACAGCTTCTCAAGCGGAGCATTTGGAGCATTGGCCTGGATATTGCGGATTTTTAAGAAATTCCTTAAGTCCCATAGAATGGGTGAGAAATCAAAAGGATCCACTTATATACACTGTAACATTCTGAAAAAGCACAGTTTAATAAGCATGACAAAATTATATTGATTGAGATTACATAGGAAAATTAAGTTTATGTAAATTGAGGAATGACACATATAAGATATTTCTTAAATGTAAGAACATTTCTCATTGTTTTCTTTTACACAATAGAAATACTTCAATGCTTTTGCTAAGGATCAAAGCAGTACAATATTATAAAAAAAATGTAATACTGACTTATAAAACATATAAAGTGACAGTTATTCTTTTCCCAAAATATGCAATTTATCATTTCAGTGTGTATTCCTCTAGATTTTAAATACATGTAGCCATCGTTTTACATGGGAAATAACAGTATATAACATTTAAAACTTTTTAAAAACTATAACAATATTGTATATATATTTACATGTTAATACATATGAAATTACCTTTTCTTTTGAAATAATATGAGATTCCACTGTTCTCATGTGAGGAAATTAGTTTAACTGATTCTGAATGATGAACATTTTCTTGTTTCTCATATCTTAATATTACAAGCAATGCTGCAGTAAACATATTAATATATGTTTCATATTCTTATCTCGTGTCCATATATGCTTTTAAAAAACTTTTATTTCTTGATTTGAGAGGGAGAGAGAGAGAGAAAGACAGAGAGAAACATCAATGATTTGTTGTTATTTATGTATTCATTGGTTGATTCTTGTATGTGCCCTGAATAAGAATCGAACCTGCAACCTTGGTGCATTGGGATGATGCTGAGCTACCCGGACAAGGTCATATGCGTTCTTAAATTTAATTATTTCACCCAAAAATTTACATTAGAACTTGAAGTGACTGGACATCTGTGCAGCATGGAATCTTCCCATCTATAAACACTCTATATCTCTCATTGATATGTCTAATTTTGAATACTTCATGGACATTCTGTAGTTTTCATTAAATTATTATTATGGCTTTTGTTGACAACATAGGCATAAGTTTTTATTGCTATTATAAATGTAATTTTTATATTTTTAATCCCTATATTTGTATTCATGTAGATTTATGTGTGGAGATACATGGCTAAAATATAAAAGAACAATAAAAATATGATTTCATGTACAATTTCATGGCTGAAGAACACTGGACAGGGATATGGGTTTCTATTCCCAGTCTACTACAAACTTGCTATGTACTTTTACTATGTACTTGGTTAAGTTATATAATTTCACTGATTCTCAAATTTTATTTGTATGACTCACAATGCCCCACTATAGCTATTTCTACACCATATTAGGTGAGTTATCATTATTTACTTTGACTTACTTGTCTGTTGTAGGCCTGGCCTCCAGGAGATTCAGTGTATCCAGACTATACCAACCCCAAAACAGCAGAATGGTGGATACAGATGTGCATGGAATTTAAAAACATTCTTGATTATGATGGGATCTGGATTGTAAGTCCAAATTTATTACTTAATTTTTTTTTTCCCTGGTAGAAAAGTAAAATGTTCACCTACTTCTCTTTTTTTCACTTTATAATAAGTTGAAGTGAAAATTTCCCCTCTCCTCTTTCTTGATAACCTCTGTCTTAACTGTTCTAATGCACCACTGGAGGGGAGAACTGCTGCCTAGAATAGCGGCAGCATCTTGTTTGCTATCTTGATCCATGCTTCATCATACTCTTTATTCATTCATAATGCTTATACCTACTCAGTGCAGGGCACTGGGGAGGCAGCAACTGGGGAGATAGGCTGAGAAACAAGCGTTTGTGTGGCCCTGACAGAGCAAGCAGTAGATACAGTGGATACAGAGATGAAGGGCATTGAACTCAGGACAATTGAACTCAAGTCTGGGCAGTTCAGACTCAACCAATAAAGGTGATGGTTAAGATGAAGACTGGCCAATGAATGGGAATTAGTTTAGTGAAGCAGGGTGTGGGTGTGGGACGTTTCAGGTAATAGGAACAGCATGTGCAAGAGTGCAAAGGAGAAAGACCACAGGGTGGTGTTGCTCTAATACTATTGGACAATCACAAGTTACATGCCTAATAGGCCCCACTCTGCCAGAGAGACACTTGCAAATAGAATCATGTGATCAGAAGATTGAATGAGGGCTAGACAACTCTCACTACTCAACAGAGGGGCATTTTCCCCTACGTGCAGCATGATTTGTTGTTTTTGCCTTTGCTCATGCTCTCCTCCCATTTTTCTTCCTTTCTACATGTTCAAACTCTATGAGCTGATCAACATGCAGCCTCCATACCCAATTCTCCATGAACTCTTCACTGCTACTCTTACTTGAAGTAATTCTTCCTCTCACTTGCAGAAACACTGATTTACTGAGTACTTACTCTATGCCAAGAGGCATTGAAAATACACTTAGAAAAATTCTTACCTTCAGGGAGCTAACATTTTAGTGGAAGATATACACAATATACAGGATAAATAAATAAAATATATAGTATATTAGGTAATAGTCATTATTAAAGAGAAAAACTAATCTGGGAAGTGGGTATCTTAGTTGATTCAGGCTATTTAGTCCATTCAGACTGATTAACTTATAAACAACAGAAATTTATTTCTCACAATTCTGCAGGCAGGGAGTCTGACATCAGGGTGCCAGCATGGTTAGGTAAGGGCTTTCTTCTAGGTTGCTCATTGTAGTCTCAGATGGTGGGGAAAAACTAGGGAGTTCTTTGGGGTCTCTTTTATAAAACGCACTAATCCCATTCAGGGAAGCTTTCACCCTCATGACCTACTCACCTCCCCCAAGCCCTTCCTCCTTGTACCATCACCTTTGGGTGTTTGGATTTCAACATGTGGATTTGGGGAAGGAGGGGCACAAACATTCAGACCATAGCACTGGGGTAGGAAATTTAGGAACTTTAGAAAGTTTGGAGTTTAAATAGAGTGGTTAGGAAAGGTTATAATTGATAAGACCAGAGGCTGAGCCCTGGGGATATCTAAGGGAAGAGCATTGAGACAAGGGAACAATACGTACAGAAGCCCTGAGCAAAATATGCTTGGCATTTTCCAGAAATAGCAAGGAGCTATGTGGCTTGAGCAGAGTAATCAGGGGGACAGTCAGAGAACACAAGGTCAGAGGGATGTTGAGGCAGAATCACAAACTGCATCATGGACCAACTGTAAGATTTTCAGGTTTTACTCTGAGTGAGATGGAAAAATGCTGGAGGATTCTGAGCACAGATTTTCGAAGGATCATTCTAGGGCTGCACTGAGAATAGATTATAGGAAGGCAGAAAGCAGTGTGAAAATAGAGATGAATCCAGATTTTATGGAGCTTTATAAAATTTTGGCAGCTCTTTTTAAGAAAAATTATTAAAAGTTACAAGTAAAATTGTAGGTATTAAATTATGAAGGGGTCATGAAACTTAAGGGACTATGAAACTATTAACTTTCTTAGCTTCTGAATAAATCTACCTCTGGGCCCACGTGGAAGAGAGAGACCAGTTAAGAAGCTATTGTGACAATCCAGGCAAGAGACAATGGTAGTGTAGCCTGGCAATGCAGTGAATAAGACATCAGATTATGTATACATTTTGTAGATAGAGTTGACAGGATTGATTGACAGATTAGATATAAGCTACAAGGAGAAAGATTAAGCACAATTTGTGTCTTTAACCATTGGAAGATTGGAATTACCTTTCACAGAACAGAAATGGTTGTACCTATTTCTGTTCTGTGACATTTATATATTTGTGAAACTTGCTAATAGCCAGTGCATACTCTTTGAGACCAAGGACACTACCTTGTTTATTGCTATGCCTCCTAGAGCTCTTAGCTTACCATCTCACATTTAGATACTCAAAATGTGTCTGTTGAATGAAAGAATGATTTTTATGTACTCTGCTTCCCTAATGGAAAGTAAGAAAACTATGCCCATTATTACTCATTGAGTTTCTATTTTTATGTGAGGATATGAATGAACCATCCAATTTTCAAAATGGCCAACAGCCAGGATGTGAAGAGAATCATCTAAACTATCCACCATATGTGCCTGGTAAGTACACTGAAAGTGTCAGATGAGTTTGAAACATTTTTATATTCCATCGGGGAAAAAATCTCTTTAATGCCATCAGTTTGTCTTAGGAAAGTACATTTCCTTTTATAGCTCACCAATCTAGGAATAATCCAGGAAATTTAGAACATGGATGTGTACGTTCTGTATTCCTTTGGTGGGAAGGCCTTGAAATGTTTGTGAGTTCTGTCCTCACTTGTCTAAGAAGGATCCAAAGGCTTCTTTCCTTGGCTATCCTTATAAGAGGCAGGGAGCTAGATTTATTGATGTGTCACAGCTGATTCTTTGATGAGTGAGTTTTTCCCTTTGGCTGCAAAATGTTTGCAATTTATAATTTCCATAGTTTTTGCTATTTCTATAATTAATTGCCTACAATCGAAAATAGAATGCCATAGGAACGCTGTAAGATTTGAGGAGTAGAGTTTTGCACTCAGAATGAGAGGCTTATCTTTGACTGCAGACTTCTAGTTTGAGGGATTATAGCACTTCGTTTAGAGTTCCTTTAAAATTACAGCCATGTGCAAGTACAGTAATTCAGTTCCCAGTGAACCCAGAACAAAAGGGAAAAGCAAAAACTGACATAAAATCCACCTCTCAGAGCTGGTAAACCCTAAATCCCACTCACATCCTTTGAATCCACGAGATGCTGGCCTCCCTCCACATGTTACTCGTGAGGCTGAAGAAATGGTGTCCATAGTTGGTCCCTTCTCCGATTATTCAGTGAAATAGCTAAATGAAAATATCAAGTAGGCAGCAAGATGTATAAATCTGGAGAGAGGCAATCTGGGCTTGAGATAAAAAACTGGGAATTATATGCATAAAAATGGTGTTTAAACTTGCAGGGATTGATGAGTCAATGTATTGAGAATGTCAGAATGTAAAATGTGAACTTGACAAATGGGCCCTCCAGCCCTGAGCCTCGAGTAGACCCCTTCCCGCAACATTTAGGCTTTGGATGGAAATAGAAATGCAGCTGAGAAAACCAAATGGAAGCAATTGGATAGGGATGAAGAAAGGCAGGAAAGAATCCCTCCTTGTGTCCCAAATGAGGAGATGAAGAAACACTCAAAACAGATGACATGGTCAATTCTGTCAGCTGGTGTCAAAAAGTTATACAAAATGAATTCAGAACCTGTCCAGAGCTCAGCAATGCGGAGTGTGGCAATATTCGTTTCAGTGGAGTAGTGCGAATAGATACCAAACTACATTCTGAGTGAAAGGGAGATGAGGAAGTAGAGGCAGACATGTAAACAAACATTTGGCAGGGTTGGCTCTGAAAGGAGCAGACAAATGGGGCTGTAACTGAGAAGAATGTGTGTAGAAGGGGATGTTGTTTAATTATCTTTGTTTTTTAACAAATGAGAGATACTAGAGTGTGTTTGTTTGCTGTCAGGAATGAGCCAGTAGACTGGACAAAGTGGCTAGTGTGAAAGAAGGAAGAGATAATTCAAGGACTGAAGTCGCTGAGAAGAGAGCCTAGGCTAGCATTCATTGTGAAGGGATGGAGCGGTAAAAGAGCAGGCGCACTTCACTGTTGCTGGAAGAAGAGCCAGCATACAGATGCACATGGATGTGTGGGCTAGCTGATGGGAGGCTGAAGATCTTCCCACTAGAGAAGCTTCTATTTTAAAGATGTGTTCATCGGTGCAAGAGATAGGGAAAAGGAGGGTGAATTTGGGGAGTAGGGACTTTTGAGAGATAGAAGGTCTGTCCCAGTCAGATCTGACGGCGGCCAAACAAATTCATGGCAGAAGCTTGGTGGGATTCCCAGGCAGCATTGAAGACTCATTTGAATTCTTGAAGCAAAGGATGAGGAATAGAGAGAGAATGAAAGGGTCAGGTAGTAAATGGAATCACGCACAATAATTCCAGCAACAAGACACCTGTGCCCCACGCTGCTTAGTGGTATGGAAGCCCCCCCCCCCCACCACCTCCTCCACACACACCCCCCCCCACACACACACACACACTGAAGGCAGCCCGCTGGAGGACTGGCAACAAAACAGACGTCACAATGGGCCCCAAACCTAGTCCAATCGCTTTCTTTTGGCTATAAAATGGGGATATGAATTCAAATTTGCAAGTTAAGAATTTAAAACATTCTATATAAAGCAGGTGAGTGGCATACAACAGGTGTACAAAAAAATAGCCACTATCGTATCGATTACAAACAATCTGGGAGGATTTAAATTGAATTCCGAGTACTTTTCCAAATACTGAAAATAAGCAATTAATAAGAGGGTGATTATTATAATAATTTTCCATCATTATTGCTTCAGGATGTGAAGCCAGAAGTAGCTAAGACAGTCCTCATTTTCACCCTGACGGTCATTCTTTCACATATGATGGCCTAATGCTTACCTACCTTACTCCTGGCTTATATTCTTTTAAAGAACAAATCTATCACTATTTGGAACATAAAAAAAGGAAGGAGTATTGATCAGAGAAAAAAATGACTATTAATACCAACTTGGAACATGAAAAGTAGAAACAAGGCCAGTTAAGCTCTCAGATGCATTCTTTTTAAAATAGATCATTGTAAAAAGCGTTGAAGAATCTGCTTGTAGTCAGGACGAGTGTTACCAAGACACTGAGCTAAAGACTAAAGTCTGATGTGGCATCTGATGAATATTCCTATCTCCTGTGCTATTCTTAACCAGTATTAAATTTCTTTTTTCCCCCTCTCTTTTACAATTCAATAATCTAAGGCAGTGACTTGCAACCAGGGTGCTCCAAGAATTTGTAAAACATGCAATACCTGACTATTTAGTGAGGGCCACTAAATAGTTTGTTAAATAAAAAAAAATGACAACAGCCAACACAACTATAGCCATCTGATATGAATGAATCAAAATCATCAGATCAGCAAAAATATATTTTTTGTGTGTGCTGCAGAATTTTATTAATTAGTTTTATGTGTGCCATGAGATGAAAAAGATGAAAAATCACTGATCTAAGGTTTTACCACTTTGTGTAGTCTCTTTGATTGGTAACTGTTTCTGATTGTATAAAGTTAGACTTTGAGATAATTGTATTCCAGTTAAAGTACAGGAGTTTTTAATTACCACTGCATTCCAGCAGATAATTATCTACATTTGTTGCATTTTTTTTCTTTGTGGCCAAACAGGCTGGCTTTATTATGATATAGTTAGTGGTTAAAATGTTCTCTCAGGAGTCAAAGAATATGATGAGGCTGCTGCCTTCATTTACAGGGGGTGAGAAAATTATTACACAATATCTAGATTCCTGTGTCTATTTTACATGCTCTACAAGTAGCTTTAACTTGAGCTGAGCTATGTATGTAGTTAAATTTAAGACATAACTGATGGCCAAGGAAAAGTTTCTCAGTTTTATTTTACATTTTGAAAAATCATTACAAGTTCCATTAGACTTATTGTCAAATGCATACATTTAGAAATTAAATGTCAAGAGGCTCTACATCTCTTTAAAAACACATTCTTTTCAAAATAATAACTGGTTGGGAGAAAAGTTTATAGTAGAAACAAAAATGCTCCAAATGGACATGATTGTCTCGCCTCACCCTACCCCCACCCCCCTTTCCAGGGAGACCAAATCCTTTCAGTATTTAAGACCTTACGTGTGTCTTCAATATATCACAAAGACAGCTTTGAAATGATATTAAAATCTCAATTTTGAAGATCTAAAAGACAAGCAAACATTTCAAGGCCGCAGGATGTGGGTTAGAATTAGATTTCCTTGTGTATTAGACTCTTTCTATCCTTGTTGCTATGCTGAAAAAATGCATTTAAAAAGTCATAAAAGCTACTCTACTTGCTATTACAGATCCCTGTCATTCCAAAGCTGATCTTATTGTTCTTCAGCTAGATATGCACAGCAGCTTCAGCCTAAGTTGCAATAAATGCCTTGAGATTAGGCTCCGTAATTTTAAGCTACACAAATAAACATAGAGTCCTAGCAGGAAGGTTGAGACTAGACTTAAAAGGTCTACATTGTACAAGGAGAACATGCAAACTAGGAAATACCTTTATTTCATATAAAGTAATAACAACCAATAGTACTATTTGTTATTAATATGCATATTAGTAATTTTTTATTATTGATAATATAATAATTAAAGTATTAATTAAGAAAAATAAAGTTAGGGAAACTCACAGAATGGGTCCCTACTAAGAAACCCCATTAAAGCCACTGTCCAAAGGCCCATCTCTGAGCAGACTTGTGCTGTTGTTTTTTTAATATATTTTTATTGATTTCAGAGAGGAAAGGAGAGGGAGAGATAGAAACATCAATGATGAGAGAGAATCAATGATTGGCTGCCTCCTGCACAACCCCCACTGAGATGGAGCCTCCAACCCAGGCATGTGCCCTTGACTGGAATCAAACCTGGGACTCTTCAGTCCGCAGGCTGATGCTCTATTCACTGAGCCAAACCAGCTAGGGCTGAGCAGACTTGTTTTAAGTCAAGCCTTGGTGATGTGTACCGTATAATATGTTCAAAGTCATCAAATTGTATACATTAAATATGGGTAGGTTTGTGTATATGAATCATACCTCGCTAAAGCTGTTTTTCTTTCTTTTTTTTTAAAGAAATGGAAAAACAGAAGAGGAAAGGCTAATACTTCCTGCAAATAGCTTTTAGAAACAAGAGCTAAAAATCTCACTAAAAATCTCAGTTTTGACTCCATCTTACTCTTTTCACTCTGAGTTAACTCGGAGGGAAGAGTTCCTTCCTGCCCCGAGATCTCCTTCCTAGAAAGCCCGAGTTTCTGCTGTCAGTGGGTGAGACTTACTCCCTGTGTGTATGTGAGGCCAAAACTCCTACAGCAAGTGAGAGTGTTAGCGAGTGGTACCTAGTCTTTCCCCGACTTAGCTCTGACAATGCTCAAGTTTTCTTATATAGTTGTAGCCTTTTCTGTTTTTAAAATCTTCAGGAAGAAAGTCATTACTTGGTTTGGCAAATTTTTCTCATATTTAACCTAAACTTTCTATTCTTTAAATAGATTTCCTTTTCAATTTTTTTGTAGAAATGGGAGAGAATGTCCTAGTTGTGCTGTGTTAGAATTCTTTATTCTCTTGATGAACAAGCTTTTGCTCTGTTATGCACAGTACAAGATGCTAGATAACCACCATCTATTCGATCTGTTCAAGGTTATGGGCATATAAACCAAACAGATAGTTGTCTCTAAAAAGCTCAGAGTCCAGTGAAGGTGACCATCGTGTAAACATAAAGTGAAATACAATCAGAGACTTCTAGGTGATGATGGCAAAGGAGGCCACACCCAGAATTTCAGATATCAATTAAGGGGGAGTGGGGAATTGAAGAAAAAAACACAAAATTTTGTGCATAGCAATCAAAGAATGAAAAGGCATCCAGTCTTACACCATTACCTTCAAAAGTGGCGGAGAATGTTTCATCCCATTTCCCCTAGAAAACAGAGCCTGAGGCAAAACTTATCTGGAAAAGATGGGGTTCGTTTTTTTGGGGGGAGGGTGGAAGAGTAGGAGGTGAAGCAATCCCAAGGCAGGATGGGTAAGGAAAAAAGGGAAGTGAGGCAGAGGAGGAAGGAAAGCAAGTACAAGATGGCGTTTTACTGAATTGACCAGAGCTTCACAAGAAAATAGAACCATTGCTAAGCCATATTATTATTATTATTATTATTATTATTATTATTTAATCTGGTAAGTGTGAAATGACAGTTCATTGTGTATTTAATGATTATAAATAGTATTAAGCATTTTTTGTCTTCATTGGCTTTTCAGGTTTTACTGACCTGTTCAATGCTTTTTCCCTATTTTTCTTGTGAGCCATTAGCTTTCTTTCTCCAAGAAAGAAAAATATGTGTTAAAAATATCTCTACTAATTTTTGGCTTATCTTTTCACTCTCTTTTTAGGATCTTTTGTTGAATAAAAGCTCCTAACTAAACTACTGTCAAATATATCAGTCCATTTCTTTATCAATTTTTCAAGTTAAGAAATACTTTTGAATTTGAAGTCATAAACATATACAGTTTTAAAAATATTTAAACAGTTTTGCCCTTTCACATTTTGGTCTTTAATCTACTTGAAGTTGATTCTGAGCAGTATGAGAAAACAGTCTAACTTTATTTCTTTTGTTAATCCTAACCTGAGGATATTTTTTCCATTGAATTCTAGAGAGAGTGGAAGGGAGGGGAGAGAAGGAGAGGGAAAGAGAGAGAGAGAGAAACATTGATTCCAGGGAGACACATTGTCTGGTTGCCTCCCACACGCAGGGCTGGGAATTGAACCTGTAATTCAGGTATGTGCCCTTGACCGGGAACTAAATCTGCAACTCTCCTGTGCTCAGGCTGAGCTCTAACCATTGAGAATACTGGCCAGGACTTTTTTTTGGGGGGGGGGGGTATGTGGAGACAGAATTGTCCCAGAACCAATTAAAAGTCTATTTTTTCTCCCACTGATCTGCACTACTTATTTTTTTATGATAGATATCTATATATACTTTGTGTTACTTTTAGACTGCTATTTCTGTTCCATTGATTTTTCTTTTCCTTTACCAATTTGACACTGTCTTAATTTCTATTGCTTTATAATGAACCTGGAAGTAATGTGGGAAATAGACTTATCACCTTGGCCTTCCTTCTTCAAGAATGTTTTGGCTGTTGGACATTAAATCCATAAATCAATTTGGAAAGCACTGACATTTTTATAATACAGAATTTCCAATAGAATGAGTATGGTACTTTCCCCCTTTATTTGTCTTTTAAAATTACTTTTTACACTGTGCTGTGTGAGAATTCTTTATACACTTGATGCACAATCTTAAAATTTTATAATGTCTTTAGGAAGGTTTAGATTTATTTGGTTAATCTTATTTCTCTTGGTTCTCTATATTTTTTATACTATTTTAAATGCCTCATTTTAGTCATTCTACTTTGTATTTGTTGTTGATTTATAAAGTGTAATTGGTTGAGTTTTGTATATTGATTTTTTTAATCTAGAAAATGTGCTATACTATAATACTAATTCTCCTAGTTTACCTGTTGATTCTTTAGGATTTTATTTCTCCGTAGACATTCACATCACATGTGAATTACACATAGCATTGGCTCTCCCATTCTATTCCTTTTAGTTTGGGTTTATTCTTCTTTGCCTTATTTCACTGAATAAGAATTCCAGTACAAGACCTAACAGAATTGGTATTGGTAGGCACCTTCTTCCCAATCTCAATGACATCATGTTTTAAATATTTCACAATTATGTATGAATTTGGCTATAGGTATTTTTGTAGAAAACCTTAACAGAGTTAGGGTAGTTTATTTGATTACTATTTACTGAGAGGTTTTTGTCAAGAGTAAAGTTCAATTTTATCAAACACTTAAAAGCATCTGGAGATAATTGAATGCTTCTTTTAAACATGTTAATACATTATGTTGATTTTTAAATATTAGACTTTGTATTTCTGAGAGGAATCCATCTCAGTCTTGATACTAACAGCTAACTGTCTCATAAATTCAAGATACAAGTGAAAAATGTTTGTCATGTTAGTGTAACACTGTTGTCACTGCTTGAAAGATACTTAATGTCTTCAAGAAACTCATACACTAGTGAGGGTGACCAATATGTAAACGAACAAATAAAATACAATAAGGATATGTCAATTATGTTAAGAATGTATATTTCTCTTATTTCATTTTTAGATATCACAGGTGGCTTATTGGCAGAGAAAACATTATGTCCCAATTCCAAGACTTATCTGGGATATCATTATGATACACATTCTCTGTTTGGCTGGTCCCAGGCAATACCTACTTTCTAGTGAGTAGTTTGTAAACCAAACCTGCTTGAAATGTTTTTAGTATCTGCACATTGTTATTAAAATGTCCTTTAAGAAATGGGAAATGTTTGTTTAAAGCTGGTGTTACATGTTATCGTTTCTTAATTTATTCAAGGACCAGTAAGTTATCTTCCTCTTCGAAGACTTTATCTTACTGATTTATTATTTTTATTAAATGTTCTCATTGATTTCATATATATATATATATATGGCAAAAGCAGAGCAGAATGACCTTCTTAAAGTCAGGATTTGTGCTGTCATAAGTTTAAGACACCAAGTGCGATACCCCGGAAGCTTGGCAGATAATCCTCTTCTCTCCTGGAATTAATAATCTCAGGTCGTAAGCATCCTTTCAGTGCCACCTGATTTATCCTGCCCCTCTGTGTCCACCGTTTCTGCCTTTTCCTGAGTATATCTACTGGGAGACTCTCATAGGCTGCATTAGTAGAATTATATTCAAGGGTTCAAGTATAGAACACTGTGTTTCCGTTTACTCTGCATTCTTGCCTGTCTGAAACAGGTGTTCCTTCCAATTGAGGTTCATTAGTGTACTTCCACAGTTTGTTATAAGTATAGGCAAAATATATATGACTCATATAGTCAGCTTGTTTGATTTATAAAGTGAATTCTCAGGAGTAGTATAGGATCAAAATAGAACAGATTATTTTTGCCATATGCAAATATATTTCATTTTTATGCTTTGGAATTTAGCCATTGTCCTAGAGCCATGAGTTCAGGGACCTTAATGAAATCTATCTGGTAAGCACGATAGAGAACTACAGAGCTGAAGTGAACATAAGGGTCATTTAACCACAATCTCTCTTACCTAATTCTGAAAAATATTTAGGTCTTAATTTGACAGAAAACAAAATTAATACACATATAGTAAACTTGATAGACAACATTCTGAATATATATTTAATGGGGCTAATTATAAAAAAACAGAATCAAGTGGCTTGCCACTATTTGAGGTTTATTTATCTTATTTTTTTTAATTAAATCTTTATTGTTCAGATTATTACATTTGTTCCTCTTTTTCCCCCCCATAACTCCCCTTCCAGTTCCCACCCCACCCTCCACCCTCACTCCCCACCCAATGTCCTCATCCGTAGGTGCACAATTTTTGTTCAGTCTCTTCCCGCATTCCCCACGCCCCTTTCCCCCCCAAGAATAGTCAGTCCATTCCCCCTCTATGCCCCTGATTCTATTATAATCACCAGTTCATTCTGTTCATCAGATTATTTATTCACTTGATTTTTAGATTCACTTGTTGATAGATGTGTATTTGTTGTTCATAATTTGTATCTTTACCTTTTTCTTCTTCTTCCTCTTCTTAAAGGATACCTTTCAGCATTTCATATAATACTGGTTTGGTGGTGATGAACTCCTTTAGCTTTTTCTTATCTGTGAAGATCTTTATCTGACCTTCAATTCTGAATGATAGCTTTCCTGGATAAAGTAATCTTGGTTGTAGGTTCTTGGCATTCATCACTTTGAATATTTCTTGCCACTCCCTTCTGGCCTGCAAAGTTTCTGTTGAGAAATCCGCTGACAGTCGAATGGGTACTCCCTTGTAGGTAACTGTTTTTCTCTTGCTGCTTTTAAGATTCTCTCTTTGTCTTTTGCTCTTGGCATTTTAATTATGATGTGTCTTGGTGTGGTCCTCTTTGGATTCCTTTTGTTTGGGGTTCTCTGCACTTCCTGGACTTGTAAGTCTATTTCTTTCACCAGTTATGGGAAGTTTTCTGTCATTATTTCTTCAAATAGGTTTTCAATATCTTGCTCTCTCTCTTCTTCTGGCACCCCTATAATTCGGATGTTGTTATGCTTGAAGTTGTCCCAGAGGCTCCTTACACTATCTTCGTATTTTTGGATTCTTTTTTCATTTTGCTTTTCCGGTTGGGTGTTTTTTGCTTCTTAGTATTTCAAATTGTTGACTTGATTTTTGCAATTCTCTAGTCTGCTGTTAGGAGTCTGTATAATATCCTCTATTTCAGTCAGTGTATGCTTAATTTCCACTTGGTCCTTTATCATAACATCGAGGGTCTGACTAGATTTCTTGAGGATCTCACTACATTTATCAGCGGTCTCACCGGTCTTTTCAAGGGTCTTACTAAATTTATCGGCAGCTTCTAGAAAGTTCTTGAAAAACCTTAAAAGTGTGGTTTTGAACCCTATATCCAGTAGTTTGCTTTCCTCCATATTTGTCATTTGTGACCTGTTTCTTTGTCTCCACATTTTTTATGCTTCCCTGTGTTGATAAAGTGGTTTTCTGTGCTAAGTGTCCTCTAGGGCCCAGTGGTTCAGCCTCCCCAATTACCTGAGGAGAACACTCTTGGTGCACCCCCTGTGGTCTTTGTGCACAGTCTTGTTGTAGTTAAGCCTTTATTGTTGTAGTTAACACTGGGAGGGAATGACCTCCAGGCCAATTGGCTGTGAGAATCAGCTGTGTCTGTAGTGGGAGAACTTCTGCGCTGGAGACACCCCTCCGGGGCAAGACTTGCTTCAGTGGGGCTTTGGTGCTCACTGGGCCTGCTCCCTGAGTGTGTCCTTTAAAGGTCCGAGGAGCTGCAAACTGGATGGTCCCACTCTGACCATTGGGGACACTTGCTCCTGGATCTCTAGTGAGGTGCTAATCTAGCCTTTGCCTGAGACTACCCAGCAAAAGCCTCCATGCACTTGGGCGGGGCGGGGCAGGTCCCATGGGATCCACGGGGTGGAGCGAACAGTTATGGCTGCTCTCAGTCCTGCCCTCAGAGGCTCTGCTTCTCAGTGTCCCGGTAATTGCTGCAAGCACCTCCAAGAGAAAGCTGCCCTCGAGTTCCGACCAATGCCATACAGTCCCGCTTCTCCCGTATGAGTCTGGGTCCCCAAAGACTCGCCCGGAACTGGAGCTCAGAGCCTGAGACTCCCTCCCGATTGAAAAAGACAACCGTGCCCTCAGCCGCCAGCCTGCTCCCCATGCACCTCCTCACCTTAGTATTTTACTCCGGGACTGTGCCTCCTCTGAGTCTCAGTATGCTTTTCTCTTTCCTTCTAGTTGTAGAATTTCCACTCAGCCAGCCTTCCTGTGGTTCTGGATGATGTCCATTCTGTCTTTTAGTTGTATTTTTGAAGTGGTTGTGCGAGGCAGCAAACTCCGGTGTTTACCTATGCTGCCATCTTGGTTTCTCTCCCTATTTATCTTATTTTTAAAAAATGGTATTGAACTTATTTGGGGTGACATCTATATATATAAAAGCCAAGCAGCCAAATGGTGGAATGACTAGAACGACCAGAATGACCAATGGCTAATGCTCACTGTTGCAGCCAACCGGCTCAATTAGGGGCAAGGCCAGCCAGTCAACTGCCCTCAGCCCCTCCCTCTTGCCAACCCCTCCCCTGATCACCCCCTCCCCCACCCTGATCCCTGAAGTGTGACTTTCAGTGATTCTAAGTAAGTAAATGCTCTCCAGCCTTCATAGACCAGGAACCTGAATGATGAGTGACTAGGAGGAAAACTGCTCACAGTCTGGACCATCAGTCAGGTGTCCAGGAGAGGTGCCCAATACAACCACCATCTTCCCTGCCCCTGACCAGCCCCCCTTCCACCCCAATGCAGTCAGGTGTCCAGGAGAGGTGCTCAGCACAACCACCATCTTCCTGCGTTCTCTCTCCACTGCTTACTGCCAAAGAGGGCAGCCACATCACACCATGGCCTCTCTTTTGAGGTTTTGTCAGCAGGGAACTAAACTGCATTATCTGTCTAGGGAGAGGCTTAGAAACAGAAGCTGTCAGTGTCCCTGACACTAAAGCTTCCTGACACTTTGAAGCTTCAACTCATCCAAAAGGCAACAGCAAACGTGTATGCACCCTGCAAAGATCTTTGACACTCATAAATCCCCACTGCCAGCCCTGCCTCCGATTGCCCTTCCCACCCGATCGGGGGTGGGTGGCCGGAACCCACCCATGTATGAATTTGTGCACTGGGCCTCTAGTTTGTTAACAAAATTATATAGGCTTCAGGTGTATAATTCTATAATACATCATCTATATATTATATTTTGTGTTTACCACCCCAAGTCAAGTCTCCTTCCATTACCATTTATCCTCCCTTGCCCTTCTGCTATCTCCCTCCACCCCCCTCTCCCTCTGATAATCCACCCTGCGGTCTGTGGCTGTGCACTGTGTGCTTTTTTTCTTTGCTTGGCCCCTTCACCCTTTTCACCCTTAATTTAATAACCCATTTCAAATTTCTATTGAAAAGGCAAGGAATCACTTCTTAGATTTTAGAATGTACCATTCATAACTATTAGTAGGTTACCCAAGAAATTGTATTTAACTCATCAAGAAATTTAGGCAAGAAGAAGATGAAGGAGAAGGAGGAGGAGAGAGAAAGAAGGAGTAGTAAATGTAGTCAAGTATTCCTCTTCAGTGTTGAAAATTATATTTCTGAGTACTTTTCATACCTCAGGGATAAAAAATGAATGTGACTTCCAAATGCTGAACTTAATGAAACTCAATGAAAATTACTTCCCAGAGGCATAAAAATAGTTTTAAGTAGAAACATTAGCAAGCTTTATCTAGAGAAGGCATAAAAGGTGTTTACTGAATTTATTACTACAGCCTCTATCATTCAATTTAATCTAATAATTTAAATCCCACTCATTATTTTACCCTTGAGAAACAAAATGATTAGTCATGGATTTCCAGGTAGATAAACAATGGCCTAAAATAGGGATTCAAGTTGTCTAACCCGGGTGAAGCAGATCAGGGACTGTAACTGCTAGGCAAGTTTAGAAAGTACAGGAAGGAAATGAGCCGTTACTAAGCACTTGTTATGGGCTGGTTGTGAGAGGTGCTTTCATATATAACTTATTTTCATTTATACATTATAACAACTCTGAGAAGTTAAGCATCATTAGCCCCATTTTATAGTCATTAAGTAACATGCTCAAAAGTTACATGTTATAATGACGAGCTAGACGAAGTTTAAACTACATCTGTTTAATTGCAAAACCTATTTCAGTTAACTTCTTATTTATAGGTTAGATTTTAAAGTGCTTAAACATAGCACCAAATAAATTCTAACTTCTCTGTTGGCTATAATTTTAACTCTATCTCCAGTGCAGGAAAAGAAATACTGGGAGAGCCTGGCACAGTCCTTATTCTAGAAGTGAGTGAAAACAGGGAATAACTATGTGACTTTGCCTAAGTAATTCATCTTATATTTGAATCTTTCCAACTCCTACAGAATGCAATTAAGAATATCCATCTTGCCCTAACCGGTTTGGCTCAGTGAATAGAGCATCGGCCTGCGAACTCAAGGGTCCCAGGTTCGATTCCGGTCAAGGGCATGTGCCCCACTGGCAAGTGGACATCTGCCAAGGGCTCCTGGGCTGCCAGAGGGATGTCTGATTGCCAGCTTAGGCCCAATCCCCCGGGGAGTGGGCCTAGGCCAGCAGGTGGACATCCCCTGAGGGGTCCCAGACTGCGAGAGGGCACAGGCCAGGCTGAGGGAACCCCCCCCCCCCGAGTGCACAGATTTTTGTGCACTGGACCTCTAGTCTATATTATCAAAAGCCAGTGACTGTAATGCCGTAACGCCATAACGACCAAACGACCGGTCACCAGGAGGTGCATTGATGGGTCTCATGGCACGGTGGGTCTGGGTCTCATGCAATTTCGCACACTGGGCCTCTAGTAGAGCAATAAGATTACCAGAAATAAGTCCTTGCCTTCAAGAAGCTTTATATTTCACTAGAGTTTAGCAAATTTTCCCATTATGAAAAGAGATGTATCAATTTTATAAATAAGCCAATTTTTATAATGTATATTGTACATATGTGGATTGAAACAACTGTCAGAGCTTCAGTGAGGTTACAGGATGGTTTGATACAAGAGGCCAAAAGAATATGAATGGCAATCAAAGTTAGAAGTGAAGTTGAAATAGAGTGGAGACCAGATTTTGATGTTAAAGAAAAACCCCCAAAGTGGTTAAACATACAAGTTAAATTCAAACAAAAACAACCAAAACAAAAACTTACAATAATGATACTAAATATCTACACATATGTTATTTTTTATATACATGTAAGGTTTCACTAAGGAAATATAATCAGTATCAAACTACAATTACTGGCATTTTCAACATTAGTATAAAAGCAGCCATTGCCACATATATAAAAAAAGCAGAATTTTAAAAAATGTTGATGCCTAGGACTCATTCCCAGATAGTCCGATTTAGTTGATCAACGATGATGCCTTCCTTTTTTTTTTCTTTTAAAGTTCTCAGACATTCCTAATATATAGCCATGGTTGAGAAACTATATACAACCTGCCTGGTAGTATAACTTATAAGAAACATTTAGTGTGAGAAAATTTGCACTAAATGAGAAAATTTGGTTTGGATGGTTAGCAATGGCTTTTAATAGCTATTTCATGAAATGTGTAAAATAGTTTACATATGGCAAGTTCTCTTTTTGTTTTCTTCATTCCTGCCATTTCATGTTCACACAGATTTATACATTTGATAAAATATTTAAATTACATGAAATAGGGGCTTGTTCATGCACTTTAAGATCATGTGTTGGTTTTTTGTGTTTGTTTTTTTGCGGGGTGGGGGGAATATCCTTTTAGAACGCTACTGAAGAAAATTTTTCTTTTGTTCTCTCAAAGTGCTTCTCAGAATGCCACAGGAAAGCGAGCATTTGTTTTGAGTCGTTCAACATTTGTTGGGAGCGGGAAATACACTGGCCATTGGCTGGGCGATAACTTTTCACGTTGGAGAGATATGCATATGTCAATCATTGGAATGCTAGAATTTAATCTCTTTGGAATTCCATATGTAAGTTTTCAAATTAAACATTCAATTAAATTAAGGCCTGTCAACCCATATTATTTGGGGGCGCCAACCTACTTCTATGAAGATAAAATGCACTCAAGTTGTTTCAGGACAGTATAAATAATACGCTTCATATAGTCACTTTAGCATTGCCCTCAACCTATATAGATTTCAAGAGAATCACATATTTCTTAATTATTTTTGTTTGTTTTGTGTTAGTAAGACACTTGGTGATGGAAAACTGGAGAAGTTTATTTCCTCTGTCGTTCACTTCTATCTTCACCCCGTTAACAATTCTTCTATAACCTTTTACTATGAGCTTTCTAGGTAATGTGTGAAAAAAGAAGGGATGGACAATTTGGAAGGAAGAATAGAAAGTTCACTCAGGGAGGAAGTGAAATTAAATCAGTAAAATGTTCCAAACACACAGCAAAATACTTTCTTATCTGAGCCCTAGTGATAAACAATTTAGCTATGAAAGAATTTGCTATGTTAACAAATTTCAAAGTTTTATTGTAGCAGATTCCCCATATCCAAATGACTTTTTACAAGAATAACATATAGGGCAATATTTGTCTTATTTTGGAAAGCTTCAAGTAAAATTGCTGTGTACTCAAATTTTCTGAGAGTTGCATTTGTTGTTCAAGTGAAGGATTAGGTACTTTCAAAGAAGATTTGCAAAATAAATATTGAAAGAGAAATACAGCTTCAAGTTTTGTCTGGACTAGAAACTGACAGAGGCAAAAGTTATAATATAAGCAGATCCATAGAGGAAGGGAGCATGACCTGGTCTTTCTCCACTGAAAATTTTAGAGTTTTAGAAGAGTAGATTACAGCCCTCGTAGTTGTTGGTGTCAGTAAGACACTTGGTCACGGTAAAACATTTTTATTACAAGTGACAGGTTTTATGACTGCATGCTTAATTTCTTCATGCTGTTTTTTGCCTACAAGCTTCAACATTAAATAAGTTTGGGGGTTAAATATAATATTTCTGAGAGAAAAAAGAGTTCTAGAATAAAACAATTTGGAGACTTAGAGAGACCTTCCTTATATAAGGAAGCAAAATATCTGTAACTTTATATGATAAAAGGGAGAGCATAATCAGGTGCTATAATCCTGAGGCTTTTGCTCCCGCCTGATTGGTTAGCCAGGGGTGGGCAAACTTTTTGACTCGAGGGCCACAATGGGTTCTTAAACTGGACCGGAGGGCCGGAACAAAAGCATGGATAGAGTGTTTGTGTGAACTAATATAAATTGAAAGTAAACATCATTACATAAAAGGGTACGGTCTTTTTTTTTTTAGTTTTATTCATTTCAAACAGGCCGGATCCGGCCCGCGGGCTGTAGTTTGCCCACGGCTGGGTTAGCCACTAAGAATTTGGATTAGCTAAGTGTTCTATGTCTTTAACTTCCATAATGAGGAAGGGACTTTATAGTACTGCACTTGGGCAGGGGGTGGGGGAAGCATTTAGCGGAATATTGGATTACCTAAAGCACTTATACTGTCATATAGCCCATAGTATATTTTTTAATCAAGGTGGGCAAGAGGGAATTATCACTTTTTTATTCCAAATATTTTTCTCAAAGAGGATCTTTCCATCTTTAGATTCCACAGTAAAAATTAAAAATAATGTGTCCTAAAAATTTTCAGTGCAGGCTTTATTGGCAAAAGTAGTAAGTGATATATTTTGAGGCCATAAAAATCTTTCCCTAGATTGGAGCTGATATATGTGGGTTTAATGAGGAGACAAGTTATGAACTTTGCCTTCGTTGGATGCAACTTGGGGCATTTTATCCCTTTTCCCGAAACCATAATGCAATTGGGATGAAGGTGAGTGAGTGTTAATGTGAAATGGTAGCTGCTATACAGTAGTCATATTAACTTGTACTTAAGAACTGGGATTTGAAAGTACATATAGAATCATAAATATATGAATTAAATCAAACTTTTAAAACAAAGTTGTCAAAATATGTAATTGTTTTTTTAAAAAAAAATATGTTATTGATTTTATTTTATTTTTTAATATATTTTATTGATTTTTTACAGAGAGGAAGGGAGAGGAAGAGAGATAGAGCGTTAGAAACATCAATGAGAGAGAAACATCGATTTAGCTGCCTCCTGCACACCCCCTACTGGGGATGTACCTACAACCAAGGTACATGCCCTTGACCGGAATCGAACCTGGGACCCTTCAGTCCACAGGCCGACGCTGTATCCACTGAGCCAAACTGGTCAGGGCATGTTATTGATTTTATAAAAAAAACTGAGAGAATAACTAAAAATGAATGTCGGAGAAATAGCTTCTCTAAAATTGTCCTTGAAAATGCATTTTTTACATAAAATAATTTTTTATTTTTCAATTACAGTTGACATACAATATTATATTAATTTCAGGTGTACAACTTAGTGATTAGACATTATATAACTCACTAAATTATCACCCTGATAAATTTAATACTCCCCATGAGGAGCAAGCCTAAGCCATCAGTCAGACATCCCCTGAAGGCTCCCGGACTGCAAGAGGGCGCAGGGGGGCTGAGGGACCTTACCCCCCAAGTGCACTAATTTCATGTGCTGGGCCTCTAGTGTAATATATTTGAGAAACAACTCTGCAATAACCTACTATTGTGAAAGGCTTTCAAGTTGAAAGAAATAATATTTTTTAAATGTTCTGTTTCTCCCTAACCACTAAAGAAAGAAAAAAAAAAGTAACACTTAAAATTTCCAGTTTCAGTTAATAGGTCTATTGAAATGTTTCTATTTTATAGGAACAAGACCCTGGGGTATTTGGAGAAGAGTTTGCTGCTATTTCCCGTTCTGCATTAAGGATTAGATACTTATTGCTGCCTTACTTATATACCCTCTTCTACCATTCTCATGTCAGTGGAAATACAGTGGTCCGAGGATTGATGCATGAGTAAATCACATTTAATAATTGTTCTAGTCTTAGATTTTCTACCATATAGATCTTAGGAACCGGGTTCTCCTACTAAGGGAATTATGTGAGGGATAAATAAATATGCAAATCAGTTTTTCTCTCCATTGACTATGATTAGAAGTAGTTTACATATTTGAAGAATTTAATTAAGAAGACTCAAAAATTTTCTAACAAAAATAAAAGTTGTGTCTTGCTGTCTAAAAAGTGTGGAATATAGAAAAAGAATGAAACATGGTCCCTGCCCACAGAGTACTGGGAAGGTTGCAACTAACAGAGTTGAAAGTAACTGAGTATAATATGGAACATTATATATGTATGTCGTGATTATGTGGCATAACCTATAAAAATTCAAAGAAAGGCAGGGTCAATTTGAAATGGAATGGATAGCTTTATGAAGGAGATGGGATTGATGCTGAATCCTTAAAGGTTGTTTAGGATGCAAAAAGGAACAACAAAAGCTGAAGACAATTTGATTGCTTGGCATAGTTGTGACCTTGGTTTTAATGACCATTTATCTTCTGGTCAGGAAGACAAGTGATTTCAGTTGCTTTACTTGATGGTGAGATTTTATTCCTAAAACTCTGCTTGTCCCTTAAACCTTTCCCTGTTTTTATCTTTTTGGTTTTCTTGGTGAACATGAGGTGGTTGAGTAAGACTTTAGTTATCTATGCAAAGACATTAATTTGATTAAATGAATAATTTTTCACCCTAAAAATCCAGATTCACATCAGATCCTCAGACTCATGGAATTGACAGAGCATTCCTTTGGGGACCAGCTTTAATGATTACTCCAGTACTTGAAGAGGTAAGGACCAGAGTTTTATACCAGCACAATATATTTATTCACAGTAGTTTACCTTGGTGCCATTTGATACTTACAACCAGTCCAGGCTTGCCATATTCTCCTGTTTTTGTTACCTCATTTTCATTCTTTTATTTGAAAACAATGTATTTATATATTTATTCTACCTAACGTAAAATATACCTGATGTTAAATAAGTCTCAATGAAACTGAAATATATGCTTTTGCTATTTAGAGATTCTGAAATTGATCTCAAGATAAGTTGCAGAAGTAAGATTTTGACCCCCAAATATAAATTGAAAAGAAATAAAGTACTTTGGTCACCTATGCTACGTAATAGCAGTAAAGTCTATTCTGAGAATATAAGCTGTTTTTATTAGCCTTTTTGGAAAAAACAAACAAACAAACAAATTCCTGTTTCAATTAATTTTTCCTTCTCCTCCAGATGGCTATCTTACCAGATTTTAGCCACAAAGAGAGGGAAAACATGACTATAATCTGAGAGAACTGGGGGGTGAAAGCCACACATGCAGGAGAACAGGCAGGATGGATGTCATGAGAATGTGTTGACAACAAATCAATGCCAACTTTCAGGACTAAGTATTAGGAATTCAAGAGGTAGAAAAAATATTTTCAAGGCTGCCTGTTCATTATGTCAAATTTCACTAGCTTTGAACTTGTCATAGTTACACAAGAACTGAAGTTGGGCCTTTACGGGATTCTTCAAAGCAACTATTTTCTCTATTTTTGGATTGTTCTTAAATTCACCACAGCTCTATCTAAACACACACACACAAACATACACAAGAATAATATAGGCCAGCTATAATAATGTGGTCTACTACCTATGTTTATATATACACATATACATATATGTATATAAATCTGAAACGTACACATAATAATATATGTAACATACAGAAGAGCAAACCTATACTTAGTAAGAACTCAAATTTTTTTTAAATAAATGGATAAATATTTCATATTTTACATTTTTAATAAGTACATCACAATTGCCATTGAACTAAAATGCCACAAAGTAATTACCTGGTTAGTAAGAGAATATATCTACATTATACTGAAACAATATTTTGAAATATAGCAAACCCAATTTGGCTTTTTAGAAAAAATTATCAATAGTGTACGTTAACGTGCCATAATCTAGACATGAAACATATTTTCTGATAAATCATGCATGTTTCATGGAGATTCTCTAGCCACACTGCATAATCATGTCTGGGTTGACTAGTACTTGGTTTTAATGATAAATATGATAGGATTCAATATCCACAGAACCAAATGTATTTTTACTAGAATACTTTAATTAAAAAGAAGATTGAAAAGCCAAATGTTTTCTTTTTTCACAGGGAGCAAGATCTGTGTATGTATATTTTCCTGAAGCATCCTGGTTTGACTTTTATACAGTATGTATTTTATAGAAAAAATAATATAATCTATGAACTCAGAGATTTACATGCTTTTTCCCCACTGTTTTTAATATATATATATATATTTCAGAGAGCAAGGGAGAGAGAGCGATAGAAACATTGATCAGCTGCCTCCTGCATGCCTCCTACTGGGGATTAAGCTCGCAACCTGGCCATGTGCCCTGACTGGAATCGAACCCGGGACCTCTTACTCCATAGGATGACACTCAATCCACTGAGCCACTCCAGCAAGGGTTCACTAATTTTTATATGACTTCTAGAGCATTGGACTGTATAATTCTGATGCTGTGGTTCTTTGGGAAACACTTTTTAAAAAAACAATTGTTTGTTCCTCTCAAAATGGTAGAATTAAGCCATAGATTGGCATATGTTTAAGATGAGAGATAGAATGATTTTTTTAGAAGTAGAGTAGACATTTATTTTATGCAAACACAAATTCTTAAAAGCAAATGACTCTACATAGTGATATTTTCTTGTAGCAGAGTGTAAGAGATACTATAATTTATGAATCTGATACTTTATCTTGCAAGAAGCAGAAAGCTTGCTCAAGTATGAGGTTTATTATGGGAATACATATGAAATGACAAAAGAAATCTTATGGAAATCTAAGACCAGCAACTCTAAAAACACTGGATTTCCTGGAGAAATTCAGGATTCAATTGCAAGTTTGTAAAATTTCAGCCCATGTTGTGCCATTACCAGGACTCAGAATTCCAAGTTATCATTTTTGTCTTATTAACAACTGGCTTCCAAAGATCCTCAGCGTCTAGAGGACTCTATATTTTGGAGTTATATTTTGAACTTCTATTTTATAGTGGACATATTTCAATACATCCTTTGTGCTTCTATGATAAGTGGCAGGCTCTTTTCCATGTTTTATAGTTCAAATTCTTAAGAACGATAATTTCATTGATCTAACTACCTTTTTTGCATAAGTTACACCCAGTGGGGGCTATGCTCTCCATGAGGGGGGAGAACAGTGGAATGTGAGGGAAGCAATGTGACTTCTCTCCTGTAATTGAGTTCTCTCCTCCTGTTCTTTGAGTATGTTTGGATGAGCATTAGCTCATTTCACCCAGCCTTCAAGGAATTTTTATGGGACTATGTTTAGATGATAAAGATAAGACTATTTCCACGTTTGAAGAAAGGACATACAATCTATTTTCAAATGATCAGTTAGTTGTGACTGGTGGAAGTGGTATTATGAATTCTCCATTCTCATGGTCAGGTTATTATAGTATCTTAAACAATTAAACCAATGGTTTTCAAACAATATTCTGGTAGAGATGCTTCCTACATTTCCTTAAATATTGGCATTACATTTCATGTTTTAATAAAATTGATTTTTAAAAAAGAGTATAACAAAAATGCTCACACAAAAGCTTTATTACATCAAATTTTAACACTTTGGAGCCCAAAGTTAACTTGTATTCTTGTCGTTTAACATTTTAGTAAGTAAATGTGGTTATAAAGTTGAAATGCTAAAATTAGTATATACTGATGAATGCTGCTTTCATGTGTTTTACGAAAAGGAGTTTATGTAAGTTTTTTTTTCCCTTTTTTTAAAAACACTGACGTAGACATTTAAGTCACCCTTTTCATTAGTAAATTCCATGGTGCTTTGTTGCATTTCAACAGAAGTTTGGATTTTAATTTCCTGTGTCTCCTGAAATCTATTATTTGTTACCAGTGATGTAATTGGAGTGGTTAACTCTGGCTTGTTCTGTGCTAGGGGGAGCAAGTATCACCTTCTTGGCTGAAGAAGTCTGTTGAAGTTCCTGCTCCTCTGGATGTAATTCCCCTTTTCATTCGTGGAGGATATATTCTGCCAACACAGTTTCCAGCCAGAACAACAGTGCTGAGGTAGTAGGCACATTCTGTCAGGAGACCTCTCCTTGAGCTCGGGATTTGACCTTCCTGTTGTAGTCAAACTTCCTTATTAGTGTCTGAGGAGGGGTTGTATATGAGTAAGAGATCGCTGACAGGAGGTGGCTCAATCAGTGGTGCAATGAATTATCAGTCTATGTATGTGTTTGTACATGTGTATGTATGAGTCAGTATGTTCATGCATGTGTGTGAGAGAGAAAGAGAGAAAAAGAAGAGAAGGAACAGAAGAAAAAAGGAGAGAGATTAGCAGATGATGTGCTTGGGTATTTTATCCAGGTCTAAGCTATCTAGCCCTAAATATCTTCCCATTGTTATTTTAAAGATAGCCAGGGATTTTTAATTCATGAATTCTCTCCCAGGTTTTATATGAAGGCTAGGTCAGGATCCTCATGCTTTTATCCATTCAGGTTATGTTTAATTAGTCCTTTTCTCCCTCCATAGATATGTAATCAAAGACTTTGCGTAGCAAGCAAGCAGAATTTTTAGTAATAATCATTATTTTATATTTCTATTTTACATCAAAGATTCATAGTAGCAGATAAAAATCTCTAATCGGCATTAATTTGAAAATAAAATCATCTAAAAATATGCGTCATTATCAGAAAGGAGTTTTGGCTAGACATTTTGAAATATTAAAAAGTCCCCGAGGATCCCTTGAACTATATAGTAAGTAGATATATAGTTTCTAAGCACTAACTTGCAAAATAGATTCATTTGATTTCAAGTTAATATATTTTAGTTCATTTCCAAGAAAGAAGAGAGGGTCTCGTGCTTTAATTTTCACTTTAATAGAAACAATTTAATGAAATAAGTATATTGTATATAAAACCGAAGTATTTTCCTTAAGGTATTCTCACTATAACTCAAATTCTCCAAAAGTAAGATTGTTTTATCACTTGTACTGTGCAGTTCTTTTCTCTATGCAATTTTGGGGTTATCAAGTGATTAGGATCAAATCCTTGAGTCCTGTCTCCATTGTGGAATCATAAGAAGAGGGCACATAGGTTCTGGCATCCTTGCTCTTCAGAGTTAATACAACTCCAAGCAGAGCAGACTCTCCGAATTACTATTCAAGCTCCGTTTTCCTGGAATCCCTTTGGTCATACTTTAAAATCAGCTCCCAGGTTTCCAGATCCAAAGACTCGCAATTTTGTAGACAAGTCAGAGAGTGAGGGGTGTACCTTCAATAAGCATGTTATAATACTTATTTTTATTACTTTATTAATTATATAAGCCTTTGCTTTTTTTTTTTAAGTGGGACACACTTAAGAGGCCTATGCTATTGAAATCACTCATTTCCCCTCAGATTGAGCAGTTCAGAGCAGAAATAAGTTACTTAAGGATGTTTTAAGTTTCCTGTCACTGGAGATATTCAAACATAAACTAAGTGGAAATTTGGTCAACGTGTTTAAGAAAAGACTCAACATTTTTCTAGGTGGTTCCATGAGATGATAGGAGTTAGGTCCTTCTCACTCTGAAAATACAAATTTTCTTCTTTTCTACAGCCGGTTGAATCCTTTTAGCCTCATAATTGCTCTAGATGAACATGGAGAAGCATCTGGCTCCCTTTTCTGGGATGATGGTGACTCTATTGGTAGGTAGACCAACATGTACAACAGTTGGAATGTTCTGGATTTCAAAATGACTTCACTTAAAATTAAAAATTGGAGATCTAAACCAATGCAGTAAGTTTGATATAATAGACACCATGGTAAGATTCTACATTCACCCACATTACTGTCCAGGAACCTGAAAATTTCCTCAGATCTGGCTACTCTTCTGGGTTAATCCACACAGGTGAGACCATTATCATTAAGAAGGTGAAATACATTATATTTATACATTATCTCCAAGAAGGTAATAACAAATCACACTGTGGTTACCTGAGAGGAGACAACATTTACTTATTAGTATGCTACAATAAATTTGTTCTCATTAATTTATTCTCACCTAGGAAGGAATAGAGATTCTAGTCTTAAGGAGTCAAACTTTCAATAGAAATTTGTAGGAACTTGGCTCTGGTGGCATAGATGTTGGGCTAGGAAGGAAGAACTGTTGAGATTCTATGGTGGGAGACATGACCATAATTTGAAGAATTATGTGTAGTGGAGGAAGGGGTATAGCTTGAACTGAGAAAACAGGTCAAGATTTAGCTACTTTGCCCAGCTAGAGTGGCTCAATTACTTGAGTGCCATCCCGTGGGCTGAAAGGTGTCGGGGTCATGTTCCATTCCCAGTCAGAGAACATACTTGGGTTACAGGTTAAATCTCCAGTCAGGGCACGTACAGAAGGCAACCAATCAATGTTTCTCACATTGATGCTTCTCTCTCACACTCTCTCTCTCTATTCCTTTTCCCCTCCCTTCCTTTCTTCCTTCTCTCCTCCTCTCTAAGCATGTCCTTGGGTGAGAACTTTTAAAAAAAGATTTAGCTGGCTAAGGCACAATATCAATGGTTTTGTTTATTCATTTATCTCTTATTATCCACAATTTCTCCATAATCTCATAGATCAGCAAACTATAGAAAAGACTTTCCTTAGAAGAATAGAAATGACTTATATTGTTAAGAAGATAAGTACTCTACATACAGTCATAAATATATTCAAAGCAGCCACATTTTGAAAATCATAAATGGGTTTTCAAGGAAATGGGCACTATTCCAAAGAGACGATAATGCCTGTGCATAGGTTACTGCTGAGAACATTTCTTCTGTCTCCATATTAGTTGACTTTACATCCATCTTTCTTTCCTTGCCCCTTGTTCATAAGCAGGAAACACAGAAGGATAAACATTTTTATAAGGAAGGTGAAAAGGTAGAAAAAGAGAATGTGAAAAAGGAAATGTAAAGGTAAAAAGACAGATGCACTCCTAATTTTACGTATAGACAATATGGCTGGTTCTGTGGTAGGGACCGAGAGTGTACAGAGGCTGCTAATGCTTGTATTTTCATGGAAATCGGCAGTATTTTGTGTCCATTTTCATTCCTCCCTTCCCCCCGCCCAGTGAACACTTCAGGAAGCACTGATTAAATCACACTTGAAAGATTGTTTTTAAATTTTAGAGGACAGGAATTCAAATCAAAAGAGAACCAGGGAAAAAGACAGATACCTCTGTCTGTGATAGTGAGTTTGTGTATGGACAGTAAAGAGAAATGTGGAAGGAGGTTGTCTACAAAGTTTTATGCTATATCCCGCTGTACCAAATTAAAGTGTTGAAACATGTCTAAAACAAAGCTCCTTTCTCTCTATTTTTCCATATAAAGTAAATATGGAAAATGAGGAGGAACGTGGGAGGCAAGGTAAGAGGATGAGGTTACCTTTTTTGCATTTTCCAAAGGCCATCATTAGAAATGTAAGTTTGATTATTCACTTTTTTCCCCCTCAGCAATTGCTAGGTAATTTAGAGGATCCCAAGTACAAGGTTAGTCAAGACCTGTGGACATAGGAGCTTAAGTGATCAGAATTTAAATTAAAAAACATGGTAAAAGATAAAATTGACCTTTATTTTCTAATGCTAATACTTATTTTGCAGATTCTGTTGAAAGGGGAGAGTACTTGTATGTGGAATACAAATTCAGTAATGTAAGTGTAAACATTCAGTATTTGTTGTGACATAATAGTTCATTTATATGAAGAAAGTATATTTTAAGGGATTTCCAAAGTAAGAAGTTTTTAAAAGTATGGGCAATTCTCCAAACCACTTTAAGTTGTACATTTCTGTGTATTATCGTTATTTGTTTAACATTTTTTTTTCCTCTCTCCCTTAACGACAGAGAGCTCTGAAAGCAACTGTGATAAAAAATGGCTACAATGGAATCACTACTCTGGCATATAGCACTATTCAGATCCTTGGTTTCACTTCAAAGCCAAATGTTATTTTTATGAATGGGAAAACCATCCCAAGCAACAGAATGCAGTATAATTCCAATGGGGTAAGGTTTAAACACTATTGACTTAAAGGCAGATTTTCCTTATTAAATCTCTAGGGCTAATAATTGAATTTTCCCTGAATGTTACTTCCTTGTCAAAGACACAGATCACATTTCTAAAATAATAACTTGCATGTTTCTGAAACTCAAGGAAGAAAAATTAGCACAGAGTTATATTTCTAGCTAAAAGTATGCACATGTCAGGTCTAGAAACTTTGTTGTGTTAAATATCACAAACGATGTCATGTAAGGCTGGGTGTTCCTCACTAAATATAACATAAAGAAAGGATAAATGAGTGGCTAAAATAAATGAGAATAAAAGCTGATAGAAAATTGGAAGTGGAAGGTTCTGGATGGACTGTATTTCAATTCCTTAATTTAACAGATGACAAAACTGAGCATCCAAAGAGGTGAAGTTACTTATCAAGGTCATGTACTTTAATAATTGACAGAACTAAGTCTTGACCTTGAAACTCCTGACATTTCACAGCTCTTGCCTTCTATTCTGTTCCATTTGGAAATGAAACATTTATTTAATGGGCTCCTATTAAGAGTTTTAAAATCGTATTTGCTAAAAACATGCTTATAAATATAAGACATGATCCCCACCACTGAAGAACTTAATAGCAAGCAGAATAAACACCAAAGCCCTAAATAGGAGGAGGAATCTACATTGTATTTCTAATCTGAAGTCTTGATTGTATTTCTAATACCTTTATCACACAATGCAAAATATGGTCTTTAATACTTATACAGAGCAGTAACACAGAACTTAAGATACTGACTTTTCATTCCCTTCTGTAAAATTAAAAAGAATTGATGACAGGGTCATCTATAATAATAAAAGCATAATATGCTAACTAGACTGGATGACCTTCTGGACGACCTTCCGGAAGAAGCCGTGGCAGCGGTGGGGGGGCTGAGGCAGAGGCAGCCACCACAAAGGTGGAGGCCAAGCCCCTTGCACAAATTTCATGCATTGGGCGTCTAGTTTAAATAATAATATATTAAAAACTTACTTTTTCCTAATTGAATGGAATTTCAATCTGGGGGATTTTGTTGAGTAAGTTGTTTGATATGTTAATCATAACAGTAATTCTTTATTTGAAGTTTTATGATTTACAGAAGACTTTAGCAACGTGAATTTGTTTGATTCACAACATGCTCCTGGGTAGATCTGTATGGCCAGTATTATCATCCAGACTTCAAAGAGGAAGAAACAATGTCTTAGAATGATGTTGCAATTAGTAAGGAAGTGACAGGAAATCAGAGCTGTCCTTCCTTTTCCCTCTGTGCTCTTTCTCTTTCCTGTTAATTGAAAAATGATTGATAGGTCAAAAAAACAGAAACAACTCTATTGGGAAGTTAGTTTCACAAATTTTAGTTTCATGTATGTGTGTGGCTGATCTTGAATAAGAGAAAAAAATCCCAGAAGAACTTGATAAAGTTCTGTAGGGTACAAAGATCTCTTTTGAGTAATATAAGTTGTTTAATTGGAATATTCCATAAACTTATATTCTTAGATTGTATGAATCACTTGATAACTCTAATTTACTCCAATATATATTATGTATTGGATATATTTTATATAAAATATACACTATACATTACATGTAAATAATTAAGTTATCCCTTAACACTTGATTACATTTGATTATCTTTATAGTATCATATGTTAATTCTAATATCTTCAACTATAACTAAATTTCTTTATATTGATTTACATTTACTAATTTATTTATTCTCTCTCATTACAGAAAATCACTTTATGGATATCTGCACCCCTTTCACAGGAGTTAACCATTTCGTTTGAATATTGAGTAATAACCAAAACAACAACAGTGAAAAATTATCTGCAGCAATCATTTAGAACACTTAAAAATTATTTGAATAAATGAAAATTATTGTTTAATTTGAATAGCAATATTATTAAAGTATTTCAATCTTGTGTGTGTACATTACTCAAATTATCTGATGTTGTCTCTTACAAAAGCAGGGCAAAATGTTGGATAAAACTTCCCCTACCTTATAAGGACTGATAGATATTGAAATGATGAGCTGATGAGCAAGATTATGTTTTCTAGTCTTCAAAGCAAATCTTTGAAAAACCTATTGGGATATTTCTAACTAAGTAGAAGGCTTAAGAGCCCAAAAGCTAGTGGAATTCTCAGGAATTTTAAGAAACTGTTTCCTTAACTTTTCAAAGAATTGGCATAATCATTTGCTGTATCAAGTTAAATATTCACTGGTGACTAGGGTATTGAGCTATGTGGAAACCAAGAGAGAGTTTAAGATCTGAAAGCCAAGTAAAGAAAGTCTTTTATGAAGGGGAATGAGTAGACCTCTGGGCAAATAGGCACTGAGAAGTGACCATTGAATTGGTCAAGGTGGATGTTGGTGAACATGACAAGAGGGGACCAGGTGGACTGGACTAGGTCCAAGAGAATGTGGAAGAGGAGTGAGTAAAGTATGTCCTCGGGTTATGTCAAAGTTCCGTTCCTACGGCGCGACGTAAGGCGATATTCACCGTAAGTCGGAACCCACCTACATAAGAACCTATGTCACTCCCATGGAGCACAGCAGTAATGAAGTGAAACAGTAAAAAAATTTAAAAGAAAGATAACAATTCCTGGCCTTTACTTGTGGTAAATAAATAATGAAAAACAAAAAGCACATATGTACATACGTCGAAATGACGGAACTTTTTTTTTATAAATAAATGGGAGATGGTGACGTAACCATGAAATGACATACATCGAGTCTGACGTAGCCCGAGGACTGTCTGTACAGTTGCATCTTTAGAGGAGCTTAGTTGTAAATGGCAGCAGAGATGAGGCAGTGGTTGGAGGAAATGTGGGTATGAGTGTGCTGTGTATGTTGACTTTTTTGTTTGATTTAAAAATAAACTGTAGGCAATAATTTGCTGGGGTCTAAGATCTGTATTTAGTTGTACATTGTTTGAGGTTAAGACTGACTTCTTTGAGTAAAAAATAAACCAAAATAAAAATCCACAACACATTGATTAGAATGGCTAAAATCTTTTAAACACTGATAATTCCAACTGCTGGTGAAGATGCAGAGCAACAGGAATCCTTATTCAGAAATGCAAAATGCTAGAGCCACTTTGGAGGACGATTTCTTATCAAACTAAACATAAACTTACCATGTGACCCAGCAATTATGTTCCAAGCTCAATTGATTTGAAAATGTGTGTCCACATAAAAACCTGCATGCAATTTTTATAACAGTTTTATTTATAAATAACCAAAAGCTGAAACAACCCAGATGTCTGTCCTTCAATGAGCGAATATACAGGGGTGGGTATGGAAAAAGATATGCAGGTTATGATTATTACAATAGTTTTATTAATTCTGTTTCACATATTCATAAGCTGTAAACCCACTTTTGCCCACTCCTGCATATATGGCAATGACACCCAGTAGTAATGAACATACCCAAGACTCAGATCTTAGCTTCTAATAATATTCTTCAATAAAATAAACTAGACATCTTTGGAAAAATGGCTATTTCTAGGGCTGGGACAGAACATATATAAAATGAATCTGGAGCATAATGTTGTACCAAAAGAAAAGAAGTTCGGAAAAAAAATAACATGATGGGAATGTGTCAAAGAGACACAGGAGCCAACTGAATAAGTTTCCAAAGGCCACACTGGGACCAATTTGAGCAACAAAACTAATACTGAATTTTAACCCTAAGTATAAAATAAATATCCATCAATCCATACTGAGATAGCACAAGGATTGATTAAATAAGTAAACAAGAGAGAGAGAGAAATATGTCTCAGAGAGAATAATTCCAGATATTTTACGAAGAAACTTCAACTGTGGGCTGTGCTTAGTGGCTTCCTTCCAAGGAGAATATTAAGAAAAAGAGGGGAAGTAAAAAAATAACTATACAGAGAAGAAATTTGACAAATACTTCCTCAGCCAGGTGGTCAAGGTTAATATCACCAGTGATGAGTGATGCTGATCGTACATTTTGTGGATGGATGGTGTTGAAGATGACATTTCACCTCGGTGATCTTCCTCCCCTAAACCTGTAATCCCAGTCAAATTGTGAGATAAACAAATCTGAATTGGGAGATATCCTACAAAATACCTGACCAGTACTCTTCATAACTGTCAAGTTCATTAAAATCAAGAAAACTCTGAAAAACTGTCATAGTTGAGAGTAACTTAAGAGAACAATGATGACAAATATCAGGTGATGTTGGATAGGATCCTATTACATAAAAAAGACCATTCGGGAAAAACTAATGATATCTGGTAAAATATTGAGTTTAGTTAATAACAATGTATCAATTTTGGCTAATTATGACAAATGGATCATAGTAATGTAAGATGCTCACAATAGGAGAAACTGGGTGTAGGATATCTGAAGATTCTCTGTACTATCACTGAGACATTTCTGTAAAGACTTACTTTGATGCAAAACATTTTGTAAAATTACTTTAAGAGAAAAAAGCTTATGAAAAAGAAAACATATGGAGCTTGACAATAGTTCACATATTTGTCTGGAGTTTGGCATCGACTTCCCAGCAGGAGTCACTGCAGTCACTGTTAAATTATCTCTTCAGGTCATCATCATTCCAGCTTCCCATTTGTTATGACTTCCTCCAAAGTTGCTGTGACACCAATATGGCACTTGTGCCTGGTTATCTTACGCTCCTACACAGTGTAAAATAATTATGGAAACATAATTATCTTTTTAATTTCAAGGGCTTCCAGCTGTTTACACTATTCTAATGAAACTGCTATTGATATCCAGATTGCTCTTGTATTAAATTTATGTTTGACCCAGAACTACAGAGATGTGATAAATATGGTGTGGATATCCTTAATGATACTCACAGTGTGCAACTCCTAGAATGGTCAGCATGGTATAAATAAACTCATTTATTTATGAGGTCTGTCATGGGCCCCCGCTGTGACAAGCATGCACTGATCACTAGGGGTATGAAGAGGAGACATCATTTCAGACCTCTAGTCTAGTACATTTACAGCCTTTTTAAGGAGCCATGTCAGGGTCAACTAGAAAGGAGTCGGGGACTTGTGGCAAAAACCAAGTGTCTTGCCAACCTCTTCACAAGTCCCAGACACTGGTCCTGAGTTCGGATCCCCAGGTCCGAAAGCCTTGGGACAGAATAAAACTTCCTAAAGCCCCTTGCAGGGACTCATGCAGATCAAGAGAGACAGTGGGAGATTTTTAAAAATTCCACTCATCTTTGATGACCAAGGGAAAAGACACCAAACATTTCTCACTGTGGAGGAACATCTTACCCTATAAACCCAGAGATTTATGAAATTTTCAGGAGGAACTTTTAGAGAACTACATAAAACAAACGTTTCTGTTCAGGAGAGGCAGAACACACCACACAGCATGGCACTACTGTAAGGATCTTTTAAGGGGCTCCATTGAATTCTTAGCTCTTTAATAATGTAAAAGTTCCCTCATGCTGCGGTTTCCAAAACAAATGTGATTTTACAAAGAGAATGAATTTAAAACAGATCGAAACTAATCAGTTGACTATCACCTTAAAAATGTTCCTTGAACTACCCATTGACACTTTCTTAAACCAATCTCCGGGAACTTTATATATATACATTTTTATTGATTTCAGAGAAGAAGGGAAAGGGAGAGAGATATAGAAACATCAATGATGAGAGAGAATTATTGATCAGCTGCCTCTTGCACGCCCTACACTGGGATCAAACCTTCAACCCAGAGCATGTGCCCTGAAGGGGAATGGAACTGTGACCTCCTGGTTCATAGGTCGATGCTCAACCACTGAGCTATGCCGGCCAGGCTCTCCTGGAAATTTTTAAAAACTGAAATCACTTAGAGTTAGACCACAGACTCTTTTATGGGATATCCATCAATAACACCCTATATGGCTTCTTTTGCTTTTTGGTTCTACATAGTATATATAGACTAATGTATTTTATTTTATTTTTGCAAACCCCCCTATTTATTTTCTTTATTGTTGATAAATATTATTAATGAGAGTATTATACAACCAGGAAACAGAACTCCTCTTTACGGGTGTCCCTTTTTAAAGACTCTGAATAAAATCACATATCAGTTGTATTACATGCTGGAATTATTTCTTTAAATTTTTTTCTTTTTTTTTAATCTTTATTGTTGAGATTATTACAGATGTCCCTCTTTTTTTCCCCCATTGCCTCCCTACACCCATTTCCTGCCCCAGGCCTTCACTGCTCTATTGTCTGTGTTCATAGGTAATGCATATAAGATCTTTGTTTAATCTCTTCTAGCCCCTCCACCCCTTCTCTCCAAGAGTTGTCAGTCTGTTCCATTTTCATGCCTGTGATTCTGTTTTATTTACCAGTTTATTCTGTTCATTAGACTTCTTATTTATTTTGATTTTTAGATTCAATTGTTGATAGGTTTGTATTCGTTGCCATTTTGTTGTCCATATTTTTAATATTTTTCTTCTTCTTCCTCTTCTTAAAGAATACCCTTCAACATTTCATATAATACTGGTTTTGTGGTGATAAACTCCTTTAGCTTTTTCTTGTCTGTGAAGCTCTTTATCTGACCTTCAATTCTAAATGATAGCTTTGCTGGTTGTGGTCCTTGCTGTTCATCACTTTGAATATTTCTTGCCATTCCCTTCTGGCCTGCATAGTTTTTGTTGAGAAATCAGCTGACAGTTGTATGGACATTCCCTTGTAGGTAACTAACTACTTTTCTCTTGCTGCTTTTAAGATTCTCTCTTTGTCTTTAGTCCTTGGCATTTTAATTATGATGTGTCTTGGTGTGGTCCTCTTTGTGTTCCTCTTGTTTGGGACTCTCTGTGCTTCCTGGATTTGTAAGTCTATTCCTTTCATAGGTATGGGGAATTTTCTGTCATTATTTCTTCAAGTAGGTTTTCAATATCTTGCTCTCTCTCTTCTTCTGACATCCTCATAATGCGAATGTGGGTATGCTTGAAGTTTTCCCAGAGGGTCCTTATACTATTTTCATATTTTTGGATTCTTTTTGCTCTTCTGGTTAGGATTTTTTTGCTACCTCATATTTCAAATTGTTGATTTGAATCTGAGTCCTCTATTTTACTGTTGAATACCTGTATATTATTCTTTATTTCAGTCAGTGTATGTTTAATTTCTTGCTGGTCCTTTTCCAGGTGTTTGGCATTCTCACTAATATCCTTGAAGGTCTCACTAAGTCCCTTGGAGGTTTTTAGAAGATTCTTGAATAACCTTATAACTGTGGTTTTGAACTCTATATCCAGTAGTTTGCTTTCTTCCATTTCTTTCATTTGTGACATGTTTCTTTGTCTCCGCATTTTGGCTCCTTCTCTGAGTTTGTTTCTATGTATTGGGTAGAGCTGCTATGTCTCCTTGAGTTGATAGAGTGGCCTTGTGTAGTGGGTGTCCTATAGGGCCCAGTGACTCAGTCTCCCCAGTCACCTGAGCTTAGAACTATAGGTGCACCCCTTTGTGGGCTGTGAGGACAGTCCTGTTATAGTTGAGACTTGACGCTGTTAGTGTCACTGGAAGGAATTGACCTTCATGCCAACTTTCTGTGAGAACCAGCTGTGACTACAGTGAGAGAGCTCTTATGCAAGAGACACTCCTGTGGAGCAGGATTTGCTTCAGTGGGGCTTTGGTGTTCACTGAGTCTGGCCCCTGAGTGTGTCACTTATTGATGTGTAGAGTTGTAATCTGGTATGGGCTGACACTGACCACTGAGTACACTGGCTCTTGGGTCTCCAGGGAGGTGCAAAGTCACAGCCACGGCTTGGGGCCACCCAGCAGGAGCTACAGAGAGATCTGAAGATTCCTCCTCTTTGTATCAGATGAGGCCCAGCTGTGAAGCAAGGCAGGCTGGTGCCAGGTCTAGGGCCTTTTATTGATAGGTTTGGGACTCCCTGATCCAGCTGCAGCTTGTTTGAGATTTTCAATGACAGGCTATTCATATGCAAAAGCCACTACAGGCAGCTTGGGTGGGGTTGTAAATTGGATGAGGCGGGGTCTTAAGGAATCACCAGAGTGGGGCAAATAGAAATGGCTGTCAGAAGCCCTGGAACCTGGGATGTCCCAGGGTAGGAACAATGATCGCTGTGAGTGCCACCCCCAAGTTCCTGCCTGGATGCCAGACAAATGTGTCCCCAAGATCCTTGCCCTTGTGCTAGAGCTCAGAGGAAACGAGTAAGTTCAGCTTGTGGTGCTGGCCTTTTAAGAGGAACAGCTGGGTCTCTAATAGCCTCTGTATCACTGAGCTCCATTCCCACTGGTTTTTACAGCCCGTAGTTACAGGACTTCTTTTCCCAGCTCTGGGACCCTGGGCTGGGGGTCTGGTGTGGGGCTGGGACCCCTTGCTCTGCCAGGCGGCCTCCACAGAGATGATCTCCCTCCCAATTAAAAAAGTGGCACGTGTGGGTGCTGGACCTGCCTGCTCCGCACCTCCTACCAGCCTCAGTGTGCTTTCTCCTTCACTTCTCTAGTTGTAGGACTTCCCTTCCGCCAGCTTTCCGGTGGTTCTAGAATAGATGATGGTTGTTCTGTGTTTTAGTTGTAATTTTGATGTGATTGTGGGAGGCGGCGAGTACAGGGGTTTACCTACCACGCCATCTTGGTTGCCCTGTATTTATTTTTTCAGCTTAAAATGTTTTACTATAATTTAGATGTTTCCCCAAAAGAAAAAAAAAATTATAGCATTAAAATTTATTTTTACTAGAAAAAAAATAATATTTAACAAAAACAAAGTTCAGTGAAGGTAGTATGGTTATCAAGTCTAAGTACACAGAAAACATGGGATTAATTTACTTTCAAATGTATTCTGAAGATGACTGCCTATTCTGAACCCACAGAACATGTGAATTCAAACAGCATATATCAAAATAATATTATCTAGGTCCTTTTACAGCCCCAGTATATATAGTGGGATGAGCAAGATGAGGGCTATATCACAAAGTATATTTCACATATTGATTATGAATCAGTTTTCCTTATCTTCAAACAAAACAAGGCCTTCTGCTTATTTTTGTCAGTGTACTGATATAGAAAGCAAACTCACTCTGTTTTTTCACACCAAGAAAAACAAATGATACTGCAATTGAGGGAAATTAGTGCCAATTAAGACCATTGTGCAGCTGTGAACAAGGGCATGTTTAGATCGCTGCCCTTATGGTATGCTTAATAATGGCAAATCTAACAGTGTGATGTGTAAATCAAGGCTTATAATCTTCAACAAAGTTTTAACTTTTATTTGACAAATTGTGCTATTTTATTCGGCTCACAAATTGGGACAGATCTGTGTAAATTATTTAAAATGCATGCTGGGGTGTTCATTGTACCATCACATTTTTCCATTTGCTTTCCCCATTCCATCTGTCTTTCCCCCACCCCAGAGAATTCTGTGTGTTAAAATAGATAATTTCTTGTGGTGTTAATTATGTGCAAGAGAAAACCCAACTGTGAATGGACTGTCATCATTAAGGACTTCACAGTTTTATGCTTTAAGTATGTATATATATATATATAATTAGTAAAGTGTTCAGAGCTAGGCAGACACAATAATGTAAGTAGCACAACCTATATCCTCAGACATCTTATAGATGGATATATAGTCAACTTACAGACATAGAGACCGAAAGGATTCCAAACACTGAACAAATACATATGAAATACAATGTTTGTATTGCATAGAAGTGTTGTATAGACCATGTTTCTTGGGTAAACATCCCTGAGCGATGGGAAACAAAGAGGGTGAGGCTTTAGGAGAGTCTCAGAGGAGAGCTTCCAGGCCATGGCTCACAGAGAGGGCTCGGGCACAGCCCAACTGAATCCACAGTGCAGGAGACACAGTTTGGAGTGGGAGGCCAAGGTGGCCTGATTTTGTGGAGCAGAGGACCAGGGAGGAGAGAAAGCTGCTTTATACTTCTCTGAAAGCAGCCTAATGTTAGAGTCAAAGAAATCAAATATCGCTTTATAAATTGAATTCTAACCTACTGATCTACAAATCTAACCCACTATCAATCGTAATCAAATTCTAAAATGCTTCCATATTTCAAATACTATTAAAAAGTACGATTTCAAATGCACAACAGTTCTAACTAAAATCCCCTTCTGTCGCACTTTGCAGCTGAACTGACGGTTATACTTTATGGAATGTTTCACTCTCTTCAACTCCTCAAACCCCAGCCAGAGGCAAGAATGGTCCTGGCCTTTGCTCTGATGGTCCCTCCTTCTCCTCTCCCATCACCAGGCCCTCTAGAGCAGTGGTTCTCAGCCTTGGCTGCACAGTAGAATCACCTGGGAATCTTTTTAAAATCCTGATTTCTGGGCCTCATCCTCCGGAAATTCTGTCTCTTTGTTACTAATGTTGTGGCCCCACCCCATAACAAAGAAACAGAATTTCCGGAGGATGAGGCCCAGAAATCAGGATTTTAAAAAGATTCCCAGGTGATTCTAATGTGCAGCCAAGGCAGAGAACCACTGCTCTAGATGTTCCCTGCCTGTTCTCCATTAGGAAAGCCCAGCAGCCACTGTCTCCTAAATCTCTCCCCAAGGGAGGGATGCTGAGTGGGCTAGTCTCCTAAGCAGTTTTGGTGGAGGAGGAAACACCTGCCCATGAATAAATCTTGTCCCTCCCACAGAAAGATAAACTGTCATAGATACTTCTCATCCTTTTTAAAAATATATCTTTTATTAATTTTTAGAGAGAGAGGAAAGAAAAGGGAGATAGAAATATCGATGAGAGAGAAATATCAACATCAATCAGCTGCTTCCTGCACACACCTGCTGGGGATGGAGCCTGCAACTCAGGCATGTGCCCTGATCAGGAATTGAACCGAACTTCCTGGGGCATGAGTTGGGTCAATGCTCAACTACTGAGCCATACTGGCTGAGCTCATCCTTTCCTTCCTTCCTTCCTTCCTTCCTTCCTTCCTTCCTTCCTTCCTTCCTTCCTTCCTTCTTTCCTTGTGCATGGAATTAAATAATCTTTTCAATGGGGTGCCCTAAAATAAAATTAACTAAATTTATGGCATTCTGCAAAAAGACCAGTGCTGATTTTGCAATTCATAGTATTTAAGATCACTGTGGCCAAACTGTTAATTAATTCAACTCCAAGTATTCCTACAGTCTTCCTTTGGAAAAAAAAACAAAACAGAAATTGCTAGAAAGGAATTTTGTTTGATAGTTTTCAGTCAAAAAGTCTAAAATATTGAATTTATTTAAAGGAAGCAAATGTAGAAGCAGAAATAACATTTCAAGCCTCTATTGTTTCTTGAATTTATTCATTTATTTTAATCAGATTCTATACACATACACACAAAGATGCCAGATTCTTCCCACATAGGTTTTATTAGTAAGTAATGAACTTTCAATAGCTCTCATAACCAATTCTAAGTGAGAAGTACAAAGGTAATACTGAGCAGATAGAATTATTAACATGATGATAATAACTTATGAAAATTTGTTAATCTATATTGAAAAAAAGAAGAATCAAATGAGATCATTGCACATTTATATACTCTAGCTGCCAAGTTCTGCGTAAAATTTCTTGATTGCAAATTTTGAAGCATACATTTTAAGCTGAGTGCTATAATGGAGGATGATAACCTTATCAGAATTTCCTTGAGGAAAAAATATTGAAAAATAAATACAAGACCACATTTATATTTAAATTCTTTGATATAATGTCACCATCCAAAGACACTCATTGAATCAGAATAGTTTACAAATAAAAACATTTTGGTCTTTGAGCCTTGATTTTTTTCTTTAGCATCAAACACAAATACAACCTTAGCTCCTACCTTTAAGCTTGGATGAACTGCATAGCAGTATCTTATCACAGACATTGCAAAGGTAATTTATTTACACCTTCTTAGACATAATTAGTAACAAGGCAGGAACAGGGCATATCAAATAGAGGTTGCAAAGATGCACTACATGGATCAGTCTGATTTTCTATAGTAGTGAACAGTGCATGTCCTAGGCCTGTGTAAAGATCCATATCTATATTGGAAGAAGTCGTGAGATCTTCAGGAGGAGGAAGATGAGGAAAGGGGATGAATAATGGCACTATTGGTACCAAACGGAGATGTAATTGAGATGATAGAGTGCCCAGGATTCAGCATGAACTGTCTATTACCAGCATTCTTTGATAGCATCACAAAACAAAAGACGGAAAAGCAGGTGTGGCCTCATGTCATAGCCCCTCTTCAGCACATCCAGTCCTGTCTTTCTGGCACTATAAATCCCCCCAGTAGCAAATCAGAGATGTTTTCTGGGCATCACTTGAACCAAATCCCCCTTAAAACTCAGCCTGAGAGCCAAAAACATCCGCACTAACACACCATTCACAGCACAAAATTCATAAAATGTGTACAATGGCAGAGAAACAGACTGTCCTTTAGGAGGACAAGTGAGAGCCTGACTCCCTCCAGTAAAAAAATCCAGGGAAGTGTTGGGGTTTGAGGGAGAAAGAAATGAGAGCGAGGCCAGTGGAATCATTCATTCTTTAGTGAAGAGTATCTTGTTGCAAGTTAGAGAATAGAAAAGGGATGAGAATGAGTAGAAACAAAGATTTATGTTTAAAGTGTTTTCAGATAGTGTGCCCTTTCTTTTACTATTGACTATGATTATTATTTTACTCATCTTTAAAATTCTTAGATGAACCAGTTTATCCAGCTGAACTATCTCATTTCATTGATTGATCTACTTCAGGGAATCTCTCTGTTAATAAATCTATTTACTGGCGTGTCTCCATGTTAGTAATATGTCAGTAAAAATTAGACTTTTTTTTGTGAGAACACTAACCAAGAGCCCCATGACCTCTATTTCAAAAGATGAAAATTACAGAATTAAACTAAAACCCAGTAAATATATATGAATAGCATACTAACATTTTAGGATCTACAGTGTTTTAAACACAGCTTCCTGATCACCAGTGATTTTGTAAAAAAAAAAAAAAAAAACACACACACACACATAACAACTGCTTTTTAAGCAGTAGCATATAGAATTTGCATGAAATGCCATGATAGCTACACAGAAAAAAGACCAACCCAGCAATAAATACATTTGTTATAAATAAGATATACAAAAATAATAATTATAAACAAGGAAATTTCTTGTAATACACTTTAGTTACTAAATAAAGTGGAGACTTAAAACTTGAAAATTGTGAATAAAGAGTTTAAATGTACTTTCACTTAGTATGGTTTTCAAAATGTCTAACACATGATTCTGGCAATCTACCCACTTGTACATGGAATGCAAATTTTTTTGCACATTCTTTTAAAAATATGTTGTATTGAGTTTAGAGGAAATTAATACTTTTCCATATAAACATGGCCCAATAAAACGTGAATTAATAAGTACTTGCATTCTATACATTTTGGTACTAAAAACTAAGAATCATGTAAAAACAGATGAAATATGGTTATGATATGTAGTTGAGTTAATAGTATTGTATCAGTATTAATTTCCTGGTTTGGAGTATGTATTATCCTAATATACAAAAACCCTGGCTCCCACTGAAGCTCCACCAGTCAGTCCTGCAGTCAGCTGCTTTTGCTGTAGGCCAGGTGCCCTGCTGACTGCCGAGGGGGCTGCGAATCAGGGCCAGAAAGAGGCCTAAAGAGAGAATCAGGGACTGATCTGTTGCCTCTGTGGCAGCTGTTGATCAGCACTTGCCTCTCTCATTCTCTCCCAGCCTGGCCAGCAGCCCCGCCTCCATTTCTCTCCAGGGCTCCACTGGGGCTGCTGATCAGCCCCACCTTTCTGACCAGGCCCCACTGATAGGCCCAGAGATGCTGACTGGCATAGGAACCAACCAATCAGAACCAAATGTTGTTGTGAAGAACCAATGGCTACCTAGGAGGCAGAACTTTTGACGCTGACTGGCATAGAAACCAACCAATCAGAACCAAATCTGGGTACTGTGGGGAGCCAATGGCTGCCTAGGAGGTGGAGCTTTTGACGTTGACTGGCATAGAAACCATCCAATCAGAACCAAATTGGCAAGCAGAGGAGGGCAGTTGGGGGTGAGATCAGGCCAGCAGGGGAGGATAGTTGGGGGCAACCAGGCTGGAGTGGTGGGCAGTTGGGGGTGATCAGGCCAGCAGGGGAGGGCAGTTAGGGGCGATCAGGCAGGCAGGCAGAGGCAGTTAGGGGTGATCAGGCAGGCAGGCAGGTGAGCAGTTAGGAGCCAGCAGTCCCAGATTGCGAGAGGAATGTCTGACTGCCGAAAGCAGTCGGACATCCCCCAAAGGGTCCCCAATTGGAGAGGGTGCAGGCTGGGCTAAGGGAACCCCCCTGCATGCACAAATAACCTCTAGTGGTTATATGTTTTCAGTGGGGAAGCAGGGTGAAGGATAGATAAGATATTTACTTGTTTTTCTTTTTGTTTTTTTATAACTTCTTGTGAATCTTAACTATCTATAATAATAAAAGTGTAATATGCTAAATCAGTGGTTCTCAACCTTGGCTGCACATTAGAATCACCTGGGAATCTTTTTAAAATCCTGATTTCTGGGCCTCGTCCTCTGGAAATTCTTTTTCTTTGTTTCTTTGTTATGGAGTGAGGCCACAACATTAGTAACAAAGAAACAGAATTTCCGGAGGATGAGGCCCAGAAATCAGGATTTTAAAAAGATTCCCAGGTGATTCTAATGTGCAGCCAAGGTTGAGAACCACTGTGCTAATTAGACCAGACAGCCAAATGACCTTTCAGACATCATTCCAAATGTCCTTCTGGACAAAGCCGTGGTGGCAGGGGCCAAGGCAAAGGTGGTTAGGGGGTGATCAGGCAGGCAGGCGAGCAATTAGGGACCATCAGGCAGGCTTGCAGAGTGGTTAGGGGCTATCAGGCAGGCTGTTAGAGTGGTTAGGGGTGATCAAACAAGCAGGCGAGTGGTTGTTGGGGGAGATCAGGCAGGCTGTTAGAGTGCTTAGGGGTGAACAGACAGGCAGGCAAGTGGTTGGGGGCGATCAGGCAGGCAGGCAAGAGGTTAGGGGTGATCAGGCAGGCAGGTGAGGGGTTGGGGCAATCAGGCAAGCAGGCAGAGTGTTTAGGGGTGATCAGGCAGCAGGCAGAGTGGTTAGGGGCAATTAGGCAGGCAGGCAAGCAGTTAAGGGTGATCAGGAAGTCAAGCAGAATGGTTAGAGGCAATCAGGCAGTCAGGCAGGCAGAGTGGTTAGGGGTGATCAGGCAGGTAGGCGAGCAGTTAGGGGTGATCAGGCAGGCAGGCAGGTGAGCTGTTAGGAGCCAGCAGTCCCGGATTGCGAGAGGGATGTCTGACTGCCTGTTTAGGCATTGGCTCGATCCCACAGGAATTCCTGTGGAATTGGGCCTAAACTGGCAGTCTGACATCTCCCGAGGGGTCCAGGATTGAGAGAGGGTGCCGGCCGGGCTGAAGGCCTCCCCCCGGCATGAATTTCATGCACCAGCCTCTAGTCTATAATAGTAAAAGCATAATAAGCTAATTAGACCAGATGTCCTTCCAGACAACATTCTGGATGAGCCAGGGCTGGGAGGGAGGCCCAGGTCCTGGGTGCCAGAGGGAAGCCAGTGCCAGCAGCCAGGGGAAGAAAGGCCGACTCTTGCAAGAATTTCGTGCATCAGGCCTCTAATTTCAAAATAAAAAAGTATCTTAAAAAGCACTATCAGGGAAGGCATTGTGTGGAGCACGCCTGGGTTTTCTTGGTGTTACTGACTTAATATTGGGCTTAAATTAGGTTCACAAAGTAAGTTACAACTCTTCTTAGAATATATTAAAGGTACTTTGCCTTCAAGTTGGTTAGAATGTATGGATTATCATGATCTGATCACATTACTGAGATTAGGAACTAAACTATTTGTGTAAAAAAAGGAATCTTCAATAGAATTGATATAACTTGTAGATCAATCTGAATTGGTACAGTGAATGTATTAACAATTTTTAGCTTTTCAGCTAAAATATTTTCATATTTCTGTGTTCTGTAAAATGTGGTGAATTCATTCTAGGTCTTTAAAGTCAAACCTCATACTGCAATAATTAGAATTTGTGTTTCTATAAAATGAATTATAGAATTATAGAAACATTTTATAAGAGCCTTACTATTGCTAACTACATGTCAAATTTAGACTGGCCTTCTAGTGAGCACAGGAGAATGAGGTAAAACAATTCATATTTATAGAACCCCTATTGTGCATCAAACACACAAGTCAGGCACTTCCATTTTCTTATTAAATCCATCTAATCACTGACTGCAAGTCAAGTATTATTATTCCCACTTGAAAGATGGGAAAATTGATGAAAAGAGACTAAGCAATTTTTCAAATGTTTCACAGCTAGTGACTATTTCAGATCATAATTTAAACTCAGACCTGCATCTCTCATTTAGCCCTCACTCTTCACTGATTTAGCATGGTGACTGACATTGATTTTGATGCTAGCTTAGTAATTGCATTTGCCAATAGTCAGTAAATCTTGACTGAACATGGCCAGTGTGGCTCAGTTGGTTGAGCATCATCCCATGCACCAAGAGATCAGTCCCAAAAGGGGTCTTGTAGGAGGCAGCCGATCTCTTCAATATTTCCATCTCTCTCCCCTACTCTCTCTCTAAAATCAACAAAAACATATTGAAATATATTTGATCTTTCCTAGTCTGGGAAAGTACTCTGTATTTTATTGATCATTTTGCCCTTCTAATCTTCCTGTACTTATGGGGGAATACTTGTAGAGATAAGGACTAATTTCCACTTTAAGTTTTCCTGGGCCACTTGTAGTATCCTACTGTGTTATATATAAGGGTTAACTCAGTGTTTTGTTTCCAAACACAATCTATTCCCACCACTTCCACAGAGAAAGGATCTATTTAAAAGATACTGGGTAGGTCACAGAATCTTCTAGTGAGTCAGAGAAGCAAAGCTGCCAGAAACAATGTCCAACCATATTGTAAAGGACTTTTCTAGCTAAACTATCACCACCGTTGCTGCTTGGTTTCTATGACACTCAGAACTGGACGTTAGAACCTCCAATATCGGTTCCTCTAACAAACCAATGCCTGCATCACACCAGCCAGAAGGTAAATTTTTCTGACTGTAATTGCATGTATGTAATGCACATTTCCACATGCAAGTCTTGTGCAGGTGTGTTTGATTTGTAAAGTCTAGAATTCAGTGTCGTCATCTTGCATAACTAGAAGGCCAGGTCCACTTGAGGAAGCAGCTTTCAACAAGTGGCAACAGCACACTTCTTCCTAGTCTTCACTGGAAACATTATAGTCACTCATCAGTGTGACTGTGCCTTGCAGAAGGAGAAACGCCAAGGAATTTCAACGATAACAGAGCCCTGGCCCTGAACTGACATGAACCTGGAATATCTGAAATGCCTTCGTGCTCCATCGGTGAGAGCAGGGACTGTGGAGGCCAGGAGGTAAATGGAGTTTTGGCTCAAGTTCCTGCTGAAGTGGACCCCTAGATCTATGACCCTAGAGTTATTTACCAGGTTTCTGAATTCATAATTGGAATAGGTAACTCAGCACTTGCTGAATAACATATTTGTTAGCAGCAAAGACCTGCACTGACTATCTGATATGGCACCTATTCCCACAGAATCATCTAATCATCTTTCTTTTCATTATGGAAAGGGCAGCGATTTGATTTCAGTGGAGCAGACACTAAAAGTATGGATTTGTTTTCTCTGCCCACAATGTTTTGGCCAGTATTATAATCTAAAGGCCTAGTAAATGTTTTATTCAACGTCATCATTTCCAATAACATTGATCTGATCAAAGAACTCCTTGGACAGCAAAATGATATCCATGAAGAAACACAAGTCTTATCACCTACGCTATCAACAGAAGGAGACATGATAGGACTGTGCAATGATATATTAAAGACTAACTTAGGTTGCATATTTAATAACCAACTACGAGGAATTGATATGCTTCTCCAAAAGATTTACCAGGATACGTTTATGATGCTTTTGTCTCCCATATTCAGAATATATGGATCAGATAACTAAAAGTAGAAAAGTGATTGACCCTAAGCAAAAAAATAAAATAAAATTGTTTTTTGCTTCTAATACCCTCAAGTCTGAACTCTATTAGTTTAGAAGTCTTATATCTGAAGAATGCAACAAAAGGAAGAGAGTCATTTTACTGGATAAAGTAACTGGTTCCAATTATCAATGAAAAAGAAAGCTTTTGTCACACAGTGGGGATCAGAGGAAGTGTAGAGCTCAGAGGATTCTCTGGAGCACCTATTTTTTTGTTTCTTTGTTTTGTTAATCCTCACGCAAGGATATTTTTTTTTCCATTGATTTTAAGAGGGTGGAAAGGGAGGGGAGGAAGGGGAGAAGTAGAGAGGAAGAGGAAAAGGTAGAGAAACATCCACATGAGAGGGACACATTGATTGGTTGCCTCCTGCAAGGCTAAGGTACACGCCCTTGACCAGGAATCAAACCTGTGACCCATAGGTCCACAAGCCAATGCTCTAATCACTGAGCTACCAGCCAGGGCTGGGGCACCTTTTAATATTTCCTTTTACAGTGATAGAAAAAATAGATGGCTACATCTACTCTTGCCGTTAAGAACACTAATGATTTAGATCTTTCAGAAATAGAGGTTTGGGTAAACAAACAAAACAAACTTACAACTAATTGAAGAACCATATAATAAGTATTAGAAAAAGAAAATGAAGAATATCAAAATGGCTTCATGACTGGTTACAGACATAAGGACCATATTATCTATGCATATTTTCTTCCTTGCTTTGTTATATATATGTTTGCATATGTTATTTTCCTCTCCACTCTCTCAATTTTATGTAGGATCTGTTAGTGACTTTTTAAAAAACCTTATTAATTCTTGGAAATGTGCACTTCCTTTGCTGTAGGACTGTGCTTAGATCACATGATGAGAGGCAATTATGAGAAATTCTTAAGGAGAGAAGGACAAACAATTATTCTCTAGCAGCAGCTGCAAGCATTCTCATGGACATCAACGGACAGCAGTATTGGGAGCTGTGGAAATGTAACCCTGCTTGCATCACTCTATCCAACCACCGTTTCATAAATACTGGCAGGAGACATGAGACCCCTGGGTCGGAGGAAAAGAACTGTATTACTCATGGCATCGCAGGCAGCACAAGCTTCATGTTCACACCAGCTCCCCTGGAATAAATAAAGAGAAATATAGAGCTCTTATGTGATAAAACTTCACGATTAAATATTTAAGTGCTTTCTGAATTATATTAAAATTTAAATACAATGTTTATAAAAATTCCAACAGCATGAACAATGGCTCAGAACAATGAAGAGGGAAACTATAGGTGAGGAGAAGTAAACCATCAAAGCATCCAGGAAGAGAGGAAACCTTGGTCTAGATGCACTAGAGAGGCATTAGAGCAGAGATGAAAAACAGATCTCATGATTCAAAGTGCTTTTAGTTCTTCCATTCAAAGTCCATTTATTCTATCATACTAAAAGTTTAAATTTGTATACATTTTTTATCACAGAAAAAGATTAAGGATTACTTTCTTTGACCAACAGAGTTTCTTCCATTTAATCCTGATATTTTAAATGTAAGGAATTCAAAGGTAGCATGTTAAATGTACTTTTTTTTATATACTAGAGGCCCAGCGCAAGAATTCGTGCACAGGTGGGGTCCCTCTGGGTCGCCTGCAAGGATCGGGCTGAAACCCGCAGTCCAATGCTGCCTGCAGCTCTTACCTGCCACTCCTGCTCATCTGGGCCTCACTGCGCCTGCCACAAGCTTGTGCTCAATCAGTCCCCATCAGGAGAGGCTCACGCCACCACCACAGCGCTCACCAGCCATGAACCGAGTGCTGCGTCTGGTGCCCTCCAGAGGGAAGTGGCCTGCAAGATCAGCCGAAACTGGCTCTCTAACATCCTCCAAGGGGCCCCAGGTTGCGGGAGGACACAGGCCAGGCCAAGGGACCCCCACCAGTGCACAATCAGGGCTGGGGAGGGACCGCGGGAGGGCCCCAGGGCGTGTCTGGCCCCATCTCGCTCAGTCCCGATCAGGGCCGATTGGGGCCAGCTGGCTGGGGAGGGACGTGGGAGGTTGGCCAGTGGGGAGGGACCACGGGAGGGCTCCAGGGCTGCCGATTGGCCGGACCGATCGGTCAGACCCCAGCAGCAAGCTAACCTACCAGTTGGAGCGTCTGCCCCTGGTGGTCAGTGCACATGATAGCGAGTGGTTGAGTGGCCTTAGCATATCATTAGCATATTACACTTTGATTGGTTGAACAGTCAACTGGTCACTGGACGACCAGACACTTAGCATATTAGGCTTTTATTATATAGGATGAATTTGATATCTGCGACTAAAATCATGTTTGGAAGCCTTTCTAATGGGCTGTAGTTTTTGTTACTTGGCATCCACTCTTGGTTTGGCTTCTGGTTACAGCGCTGCTATTTTCCTTCAGGGAGCTACCTCACCTCCATTCTCATTCCTTGTGTTTTGATGCATTGACTCTTCTCAGCCCCAGCAATGTGCCTTGTTGTGGGGAGTGGGGAGTGGGGTGTGGGGTTGGCTAACCAATCAGGGTATCACAGCTCCCCAGTCCTGTGACTGAATTGAGATTCTGCATGGGTTCCAACCAGACCTAATGAAATGTAATCAGTTAGCTTTTTACCAGTTATCACCAAGAGAAGCAAGTTTTCTTCTCCAGTGTGACTGTTGGCATTCTTAATGAGAGACTGGAGCTGACTGGGAGTATGATAATGAAGACAACCGAGGGGGAGGAGTGAACAATGTGAACTCCTGGGTCAAGCCCTGCTTCTAAAATGTTATTTAAAATATTATTACTAATATTTTTCAGTTTTTGATTTAATAAATTTTCCTTCTGTTTAAACCAACTGATCGAGTATTCTGTTACTGCAATCAAAAAAGAGTCCTGATTCAACCAACTATTTAAAGGTGAATAGAGTGAATACATTTTTTAGAAAGAAAGTGGAAAGATTGTATATGTTAATGTAATACACAAAATATGAATGTAATACCAGACAACTTCAGTGGCAGCAATGTTTAAAGGCTTTTAAATCCTATCTGCATTATACCCTATAGCTTTTTTTTTTTCAGACAAACAGTCCTTTCAAGAGACAGTTGCTTTTATATGCAAATTTCCTTAATAATTAAAAACTCATTTGAAGAACTCCATTTGAAGATGTATAATAACTCATACTCAAGATAAATATGTATTCACACTTATTAACTCTGAACAAAAGCCTGACTCATTTGTAAGAGGAATATACAAAGTGGATGAGAGTTGACACAATTTACTGAGCTACGAACCAATAACATATCCTATCTAATAATAGACAACCATGGTAATTAACCATACCTTTGCTACCATCGCCATTGGCTGATCAGCATGCTATGCAAATTAACTGCCAACAAAGATGGCGGCCAATTTGCATACTGCAGGCAGGGCAGGACACCGGGAGCTGCCATCCAGGCCCCTGTGTGCGACCCCAGGAGCTGCCGGAAAGCCAGGCCGCAGACAAGGTGGTCCCCCAGGAACCAGGAGCCACCTTGCCTGCAGCCCATCATCATGATCATGATCATGATCGGAAAGCCGGGCCACAAGCAAGGCGGCCCCCTGGGACTTAGGAGCCCATCAGCGAGGTCTGCAGGCGAAGCAGTGATCAAGCTATGAGGGGGACGGTGGGGGGCGGAAGGAGCTACAGGAGCAGCTCTGGCCGGAGACTGAAGACTCTGGCCGGAGCGAGGAGCAAAGACTGAAGGCTCCAGCCACAGCGAAGACTGTGTCCAGAGCGAAGATGGAAGGCGGTGGCCAGAGTGAAGGTCTTGGTCCCAGGTGCCAGAGGAAACTGGTGCTGGCAGCCAGGGGAAAGAAGGCCTATTGCACAAATCTTTGTGCAATGGGCCTCTAGTCCTATATAATAAAAGGCTAATATGCAAATAGACCAAACAGCAGAACAACTGGTTGCTATGACGTGCACTGACCACCAGGGGACGCGTGCAGAACATGGTGGGCGTCAGCAGTAGGTGGCAGAGTGTGGAGCATGGTGGGCGTTGGCCACAGCAGGATGGTGGAGCAGGTGAACGGGGACGCCAGACCAAGGCGGGTGTCAGTTGCTGTCATTGGGGCAAACCTCTGGTGGTTACTGAAAATTATTTGCTCCCGTGCCCCATGGTCCCACCCGGGTGCTCACACCCGCTGCCGGTACCAGCCCACTCACACCCGCTGCCGGCACTGGAGCCACCACTTGCACCTGTTGCCAGCACTGGAGCCACTGCTTACACTAACTGCCGGCACCGGTCCCGCTCGCATTTGCTGCCAGTGCCCAGTGCCAGTCCCGATCACTCAGTGCCATCAGCGGGTGTGAGCGATGGCTGCTGGCCCTGATCTCCCCTGAGGACTTCTCCACCTTCCCCTGCTCCTGAAGAGCAATGGGGGCAGCAGCTGCTGCTTGCACTCGCTGAGAGCGCTGGCCCCGCTTGCATCCACTGCTGGCGCCAGCCCTAATTGCTCCATGCCATCAGCAGGTGCAAAAAGGGCCGGCACCATCAGCACATGGGAGCAGCATCAGCGGGGGAGGGGCTTCTGGCAGACAGTGGACCTGGGGCCATGGCAGGAGGGGCCAAGTGGGAGCGTGGAGGATGGGCCAAGACCTGCCCCAGTGCCCACCTCAGCCTTGCGGCCCATAGTTCCTTTTAAGGTGCATGAATTCGTGCACTGGGCCCCTAGTGTAGATATAAAACTCTTCTTCCCTTCCCAATTGCTGTCTTTTTATACTAGTAGTTCCCTGTCACTATCCACATTTCTGATCATTTTTGTCCAGCATGGGGACCTCATCATCACTGTGATTACCCATTTGAAACCTGGCTGCTCACTTCCTGATCTGATTTCCTACTTATAATGATATACAATGAACATTTATCAAGATTCTGGGCTTCATTTGCAGTGACCTAGCTGCCCTCAAAGACTGAATGTTCCACTGGAAAAGGCTTGAAAATAATAAAAATAATAAATAACTTTATAATATGTTGTCAGGTAGTTAAGTGAGGTGAAATGAAATATAAAGATATAGGGAACACTTAGAGTGGTCAAGAGAGGACTCTGGGAACTGACATTTAAGTAAAGATGTCAATGGTCTAAGGCAGTGGTCGGCAAACTCATTAGTCAACAGACAAATATCAACAGTACAATGATTGAAATTTCTTTTGAGAGCCAAATTTTTTAAACTTAAACTATATAGGTAGGTACATTGTTATTAACTTAATTAGGGTACTCCTAAGGCTTAGGAAGTGCCACACTCAAGGGGCCAAAGAGCCGCATGTGGCTCGCGAGCCGCAGTTTGCTGACCATGGGTCTAAGGGATGGTCCATGCAATATTTTGGGAGGGAACTAATGGGACAGCAAGAGTGTAGGGAAGCATGGGACTTGGTTGGAATGTCTGTAAGGAGGATTTTCCAAAAGGTCGGGGGTCTCTGTGGGACCTTACTAAAGGTGGCAGCCCCCACCTTGACTTTTCCAAACAATTCCAATCCCCCGGGCGTTTTACTAAAATCTCTACATTTAGTCTTTAAAGACCCAACTGCCGGGGTCCAACCCCAGCAGGTCCAGGGGTTCCCAAAGGCGTAGACGGAGTCGGCGAAGAAGGAATGACACGGAGACAGCGTTCAGTTGATCAGCAGCCTAGCCAGGATCTCCAGCCAAGTTCTGGTCTCGATCTCCAGAGAGGTTCTGCTTAGGATCTCCAGCCAGGTTCTGTCCAGGTTCTCCAGCCAGGTTCAGTCACCAGGTTCTAGTCAGGTTCTCTTGCCAATTTCTGTAGTCAGGTTCAGTCCAGGATCTTTGGCCATGTTCTCTCGCTAGGTTCTGTCTCTAGGTTCTGAGGCCAGTTTCTGTCCAGGATCTTTTGCCATGTTCTCTCCAGCGAAGTTCTTCTGTCTCTAGAGAACGTTCTGTGTAGGTTCTGTGCCAATTTCTGTCTCTCTCTGTCTTGTTACAGCTGTATTTATACCAGTTGATTCCAATCCTATCAATCTCTATTACAAAGGTTAGGGCGTTTCTTATCTCCATTCCAGGGAGTAAAGATTATGTAGCTTAAGCATGATTGTTCATAGTTAAAGTGATTAATTACCCGCCTGGCACTTAGTTAAGAGGTTTTATTCCCTCCCTAACTTCAGGGGAAAATCCCTACCTGGGGAAACAATCTTTCTCAGAGAGGAGACCTTGGTTAAAACACATAGTGCCAAGAAGGTGAGCAAACATTTTAAGAACAGTATGCCATATATGCCAGGTCCTTTGAAACAGCAAGGATGGACCGGCTCCCGGCACCCAACCTTGTAGAAGTAGACACTTTCTCAAAGATACTTACCCTGCTGGTTGTATCTAGAGGTTAATTTTAGTTCAAGCTGTTGTAAAAGCCTAAGAAGGCAGGTGAACAGGACTGCTTTTTACTTCTAAAGTAAAAGAGTCCCTTAGCCCTCTCTTTCACAGAAAACTGTGTCGGAGCAATCTGTTCATCCATCCCTCAGGGTCTGCCGGTCAGCCCCGGCACAAGAGTATTGTATCAGGGGCAGAGCTTGGGTGCTATGTTGGAGACAGAAGCCTGCTTTTAGAGGAGAAGAAACGAGTGATGGAAAACGAATTTGGAGAGGTAGCCAGAAGCCAGATACACATGGCCTTATATGTGGAAACAATTTTGAATTTAATTCTAAAAGCCTTTGGAGGGTTTTGAACCAAGGGAGATATAAGATGGTTTACAATGAAAAAGGATTACTGTGGTTGAAGTGCAGAAAATACTAATAGGAGGAATAAAAATGATATGAGTGGAAGCAAGGGGCAGTCTTCGGGATTGCCTTAGGCAAGGAGAGAAATGGTGGAGTCTTAGATCAGAATGAAAAAGTGGCGGCATTTGTCACCTTGGTCACACACTCCTAAGGTTACACACAACCTTGTCATTAATCTACTTAAAAATTCTGCTCTACAACCAAAAGTTCATATCATTTCAGCTGGCTTCATCAATTTGTCCAAGGATGATCTTTCTTTGGCTTTACTAGGGCCTCCAGGCCATTGATCGCTGTGCTCATTCCTGATCCATCACTCTTCTCCCCATTTTGCTATCCACTTTATCCAGCTTAGATTGTATGGTTTCTTATTAGTTAACATTGCTGCTAGCATCTCTAACACCCTGTATTTTAGTTTTTCCATCTCACCAATCTGTTAAAAAAGGCCAACCTAAATTACCCCATTATTTGTTTTCTCTATTTTTTGTACCACAACTTTGTACCGCCACCCAACACACACCACAGAAAAACCTGGCTATCATCCTTAATATTCCTTCTCCTTTATCTCTGATACCCATATACAATATATCACCAAGTTCTTTCCATGTAGTATCCTCAATATCTTTACAATTGATTTACTCGTGATCTGCTCCTCTTCCATCTCCTCCTCCTCTTATTTCTACTTCTCCAATTTCTCTCTCTCTGCCTCTCTCACTTTATAATGAGGAAATGCACGCTAGAAGATTTTAAGTGACTCATCCAAGACATTAACTTTCAAACTAGCAATTTCTGGAATGGAGATTATTAAATTCATATACTTGCAAGAAATATCTGTGAGAGTGTGTGTGTGTGTGTGTCCTTGTGTATGTTTCTCCCAGGAAACAGATCCTTTCCTTTCTTTGCACTCTCAAAAGAATCTGATAAGGATGCAGATCTCTTTGAGAATAAATATGGATGCAGAATCTGATGAGAACATAGACTCAATGGCCTATTTTTTTAATTTTAATTTTCATTAAGTGGTTAATTTTGTACATTTAGATATTTTCATTTGATTAACTATAAACAATAAGGTATATACCTTCTTCTACCTTTAGACCTGGCTAAATTGCAGCTGTAAAATAATTAAAAGCTTTATTTCAGAGCATTTTATAATGAAGAATGGAAAGTTTTTCCCCTAATCACTCAAGAAATAGATGAATACTGATTGTAAACACACACACACACACACACACTCAGTAACTACAAATAGCTAAACAGGAAATCCTACTGCTCCACAAATTATTCTCCTTGGAAGCACCCACTCTTTACAGTTCAGTGTCTATCCCAGTGACGGCGAACCTTTTGAGCTCGGCGAGTCAGCATTTTGAAAAACCCTAACTTAACTCTGGTGCCGTGTCACATATAGAAATTTTTTGATATTAGCAACCATAGTAAAACAAAGATTTATATTTTTGATATTTATCTTATATATTAAATGCCATTTAACAAAGAAAAATCAGCCAAAAAAATGAGTTCGTGTGCCACCTCTGACATGCGTGTCATAGGTTCGCCATCACTGGTATATCCATTCAGACTTTTCTACGGATTTACATCTATATGTATGTTTAATAATATTTATTTTTTTAAATACATAAATGAAAGCATTCTATATATTTTTTTCTTGTGGCTTACTTTTTCTCCCTAAAAAAAAAAAAAATCATTAACATACAATTCTGTGCAAGTTTGTATTCTCTGTAACCACTTTATTTTAATAAATAGTATGAATGCACTATAATTTAACTCATCTCATGCTGATAAATAAGTAAATTGTTTCCAGTGTTTGTATTGCAAATAGTATTGTGGTGCACGTCTTGTACATGTAACATTGTAAGATAAATGCCTGTTTCTGCAGGATGAATTCCAAAAAGTGAAATTATTGGGTCAGTGGTTCTCCTTAAAATTGTATTCAGTACTACTAAATTACCCTTCCAAAGGCTATATAGATTACTCACCCACCAGCAGTGAGTTTCAGGGCCCATTTCCCCACACAGATGGTAGTAATAGTTATTATTAATCCAATTCAGTTTTATGTACAAAAGTATATTTTTCTGATTTCTAGTCAGTTTGAATGTCATTTACAGATCTATGGACCATTTCTACTTCTTTTTTGAAATTTTATCCCTATTCTGTCTATTAAAATAATTTTTTGTAGACATCCTTTATACAGATCTTATTTTTTTATCCTATTAGTTTCAGATATTCTCTTTCAGTTTTTTGCTTGTCTTTAATTTTGATTGTATCCTTTGATATAGAGAAGTTTTAATTTTGTGTATTTTTTATTTTTTCAATTATATTTATTGAGGTGACATTGGTTAATAAAATTATACAGGTTTCAAATATACAATTCTATGATACATCATATGTATATTGCATTATGTGTTATAGTGTTGTTTCTTGCTAAGAAACTTCTCCTGCTCATCAAAATTTAAGAAGTACATGTATATTTTGATATCTTGAATGTTTCCTTTTAATAGTATTATAAGCTTGTTTTATATATTTTTATTTATAATCTATTTAAAACATTTTTAATAGACTGTGAGGTAAGAATTAGTTTTTAACATCTTTGTTAAATTTTTAATAGCATTTATTAGATAAACTATCATTTTGCTATTGATCTGAATTGCCAATTTTGTCATAAACTATATTTCCATTAAACCAGGGCTTTTTAAAAATTTAACAATTCTTTTGACAACATAGTGGTATTTTTTGTTTGTTTTAATTAACATAACCTTTCATATATTTTAACATATATTATGGTATATGTCAAAGATATAATACAAATGTTATAATATAATAATTCTATATATTAAAGAGGTAATATGCAAATTGACCATCACTACAACACACAAGATGGCTGCCCCCATGTGGACACAAGATGGCCAGTAGGGGAGGGCAGTTGGGGGCAACCAGGCCAGCAGGGGAAGGCAGTTAGGGGTGCCAGGCTGGCAGGGGAGGGCAGTTGGGGGTGACCAGGTCTTCAGGGGAGGGCAGTTAGGGAGGACCAGGCCTGCAGGGTAGAGCAGTTAGGGGGGACCAGGCCTGCAAGGAAGGGCAGTTGGGGGCAACTGGGCTGGCAGGGGAGCAGTTAGGCGTCAATCAGGCTGGCAAAGGAGTGGTTTGGGGGTGATCAGATTGGCAGGCAGAAGCGGTTAGGGGCAATCAGGCAGACAGGCAGGCGAGCGGTTGGGAGCCAAGGGTCCTGGATTGTGAGAGGGATGTCCAACTGCCCATTTAGGCCCAATCCCTGTGGGCCTCTAGTATAATAATATAAATAATATAAATTATATAAATTTTTATGAACAATTTTCAAAGATTTGATTATTCATGCACATTTTTGATTCTTTTAAAATTTAGAACTCCCAAACCCTGATGGTATTTTACCATAATTGGATTTACTTTTTAGAATAATTTCAGCAAATGGGTTTTAATTTATTGGCAAAAGTAAAATATATCCAGGTAGTTGATATATTTGCCTTGCAATCCAATGTCATAGTTTTATTCCCAGGACTATTACATAGCTCTTATCATATGTATTCCAATTCTGGGACAAGAAAATATATAAGATGAACCTAAAACATCTTTTTATACCACAAAGCATGAAGCTCTCAAAGACTACTAGGGTCATAGCAAAAAAGACTCAGGAACCAACTTAAATGGATTCCCAGGGCAAAGATGAGAAAAAATGATAACCAATATAAGCAGTATCTGGAATGGCTTCTAACAAGAATATATTTTAATCCATATGCTCACAATGGCACTAAAAATGTTGTTTGTTAACTTGGGAAATTGCTAAGAAACTCATTATTTGGAAAACTGGAAAAATTGATTCCTATGCCTTTCCTATATAAACAGTGCTTTAAGGTAAAGTACCTGAGTAATTAGGGAGCTGTTTCTTTTATAGAAGAATTCCAGATAATAATCAAAGAGTAATTACCAGTCTGAAATATCTAATTAATTAAGTGCACAGCAATGATTATAATCAATGGTTGCTGACATTACATAAGAACATACCTTATGTATATTCTAGCCAAAGTCTACATCATCACTTATCAAGTATTCTTGTCCTGATTTAAAAGAAAACTGAATCTACAGTAGTCCCTCCATCAGTATTTTTATTTTCCATGGTTTTAGTTACCTGTGATCAGCCATGGTCTAAAGATATTACATGGAAAATTCTAGAAATTAGCAATTCATAAGTTATAAATTGCAAACTATTCTGAGTAACATGATGAAATCTCTCCAATCTTGCTCTGTCTTACCTAGGACATGACTCATCCCTTTGTCCAGAGTCTCCACACAATGACACTACCCACCTGTTAATTGCTTAGTAGCTGTTTCAGGTTATCAGATGACTGTCCTGGGATCACAGTGCTTGTGTTCAGGAAACTCCTATTATACTTAACAATGGCCCTAAATCACAAGAGTAGTGATGCTGGTAATTCAGATATGCCAGAAAAGAAGCCCATAAAGTGCCTTTTATACATGAAAGGTGAAAGTTCTTGACTTAATGAGAGAAAAAATATCATATGCTAAGGTTGCTAAGATACCCAGTAAGAACAAATTTTCTATTTGTGAAATTGTGAAGAAGAAAAAAAGAAACTAAAAGTAGTTTTGTTGTTGCACCTCAAACTGCAAAAATTATGGCCATAGTGCATGATTAATGCTTAGCCAAGATGGAAAATACATTAGATTTGTGCATGGAAGACACAACATCATCATGGCTCAATGAACTTCCTTCTGACTATTGTCATGTCAATGGAATTCTAATGCTACGTCACAATGTCTATGTCACTCAACTCACTTTTCTCATCATATAGGCATTGTACCACCTCACATTATCATAAAAAGATGGTTGACTATAGTACAATGAGATATTTTGAGAGAAAGCACATTCATATAACTTTTATTATAGTATCTTGTTATAATTGTTCTATTTTTATTATTGTTAAATTCTTACTGTGCCTAATTTATAAATTAAACTTTATCATGGCTATGTGTGTGTAGGAAAAAAGTAGTGCATATAGGGTTTGGTACTATCTGCAGTTTCAGGAATCCACTGGGGTCTTGGAACATATCCCCCATATATAAGAGGGACTAGTGTAATTAAGCCATTACATCTAACCTCCAATTTCTAAGACATACAGGGGGCAGAAGAACAGATTAATAGCTAAAGAAAAGGTGTAGCCAGAAAAACAAAGACTTTGACAAACTCCAGCCAATTCTTTAAAATATAACACCTCTAAAAAAATCACACGAAAAAATATGGTGGGAAAAATAGAGAATACAACATAACTAAAATGTATACATGTTTTGATTCCTGATCCAATAAACTAGAGAAAATACTAAAAGACAATGGTTACATGTGAACTAACCAGATATATTATGATATAAGGACATTATTATGTTTTAAATGATATAATGAAAATGCAGTTGTTTTCAACTACATTCTGGGAAATTGCTTCAATGTTCAGCTCAATAATATAATTTTTAGCCACATTTATATAGCAATTAAGCTTACTTGTTGAATTTTTTATATTTTAGTAATTGCTTTTTACATTTCCACAAACTCTTTCCTAAAAATTCATTAATGTTTTATTGAATGTAATGGCTTTTTTAGTTTCTTTTAAGACATTATTTTAATTTGAATGTGTTCTCATGTAGTATTCTGCTCACTCTATTCCCCCCTTTCAGATGTTGGTTGTTTTGTTGACTGAATTCAGTTGACTCTTTCACAATGTTGATTTTTCCTAAGTTTTTACAACTTTTTTTTATATCTTCACATTTATGAATAAGTGTGATGTCTAAGGTAAGACCTGGCATGTAGATGAGAATTAGCTAGAAAAGACAAGGAGTGTAGCAGAAAAAGTGATAAAAGTGGGAGAAAAAAACAGGGCTAGTATGAAAATGCACATTAATTAGTATGGCTGAAATAAACTTGCTGAAGGGGTGTGATTATGATAGCATGGATCAGAGAGGTTTTTTTTAAATAAAGAAATCACAAAAGGCTGTATTCTACTATCAATGAAGAGTAATAATTGTGGTTTATAAAAAGTACTTTAAGTGATTTTCAAGAAATATAAAGTATTCCTTTAAAAGATGAGCTTTGGTGATATAGGATTGGTTTGATAGTTGGTTTCACAACTTACATGCTTTGTGTGTTAGGTCAAGTTCTATCACCACCCCTCCTAAATGTCAGGGTCTTTCAAAAAGTTGCATCAAATAATACCCACCTCATGAGTTGTGTAAGAATTTAGTCTTGCACTGTACTTACCACAGTAATCTAGTAAATGCTCACGGAATAATAGCTCTCATGATTATTATCATGCTGGTAGATCTTCTTTTGGTCATAGTGAGTTGGAATTGCTGTAGGATATTATTAAAAGCCAAGCAATTGACATTTTAATTTGGGCTGAGAGTCTTAGTATATGCATAATATCCTATAGCTCCTCACCTCCCTTGCAGTTAAGTTTGGGGCCATATAATTAGTTCTAGCTACTGAAATCTGTGAAGTGATATATATGTTCATACCATAAAGAGATTGTAGGTCATATGTTTCATATGACATGGCTAAAATATAGAGATGGAATACCTGATTTGCACAGATATATGTTATCAAGAAAAAATAAAACTTAGATCATAAGGAACATATTGGAAGGGCAGAGTCCAAGGCTCCACCATGGATCTTCTGATTCAGAATTTGTGTGAGTAACAATGTGAATCTTTTACAATTGACTCAGGTGATACTTAATCCATGCTGTAAAGTTGGAGAACCCCTGATCTGGAAGAAGGCTTTAAGACATTATCCAAATAGCTAAAGTAGAAGACAGAAGGAATGATAATTATCATGTAAGATAGAAAAGTGAAGTGTTAGAGATCTGAGAGTATATTTCTACTCTGACTGAGAGTGTCTTTTGTCTAGGTCTGTAGTAGGGACTGGAGAAGACATGGATGAGGTTGCATTTGATATGGGACATAAAAGGATGATAAGATTTTGGCAGATGGGCATAAGCAATTCAGATGAAGGAAATAGTACAAAGGAAAGAGGAGGTAAATTTTAGAAATAATCATAATATTCAATTTAATTATAGGCCCTCTATAAATAGCTAATATTTATAGAGGGCCTATAAGCTTAGACACAGGATTCCTAAATATGGATCTCCAGTTTTAACCTCTCAGGATCCTGTCATAACAAATATTAGAATTTTTGGTTCTATGTAGATACTCCCACACTATAATATGTTAGAAATACATTTGAAAATGGCAATTGTATGATTAGAGATGTAACAATTTTATGCTAATATTGTAGACTGATTTTTGTCATAAATTTAGGATGCTCTGATGGCAAGACTTAAGTTTATTAGTTGCTTAGATTCCCCACCCCCCCCCACCCCCCCATAAATGGATGGATTACTAACCCTTCTTGCCATGACAATTGTTGGATTTTCCTAGCCTTTTCACCAAATAATAGTTTTTAGGTCTCTCCTTAGATTCTGAGTCATAAAAAGATCTCTAAGATGTGTTAATTAATGACTTCCAATGGAAACAAAGCAGGAGGTTGTGGGGGAGTGATTGATACTTACATCCTGTGGCACTTGAGTTCAATTATACCATTGAAATCTAGAACAATGCCATGCAGTAAAGACCAACTTCTCATAGGGTGGGTTGCTTACAGGCTGGGGAGGGGGAGGCCTTTTATGTTTTTTTGGTAGGTGAGAACTCAGCATTTTGAGTCTATTATTTGTGATGATACCTTGTCATCTACAGCTACCACTATGGTACTTACATAATATTTACCTAACCTCTGTTTAATGTGTTACTATAGAAACAAATGTTCATGTAAAAAATACCTCGTTTGGTTCAAAAATTAAATTTGGCTCAATTTCCTCTTCAATTTCCCCTTTGTTATGTTCTTTAAGTCAGTTGCATAGGGTCCTCTGGAGCAAGTGTCATAACATGGTACATAGTAGAAAATATATTTTTCCAAAGACATATTCTCCATGTAAACCCTTTCCGGCCTTTCAAAATAGAGATAATGACTGTGCTATTTCCTACAATTACTTGGTAGGAACTATATAAAAGGGTACAGTAAATAAAACTTGTCAAGTCACCATCTTTCAATAAAAGCAAATCTTGGAATAAGGCTCCTTATTTTCACCAACTTTTAGGCATGATTATGTAGTGGTACTAATGCCAAAAATCAAAGTTGGAAACAAGAAATTGCATTTAATCTTGTAAGGAAGATATGTAGAGGGTGTTCTCTGGATTCAGCGTCTTTAGGTCATTTGGCTACCATTTAAGAACACTGGACTTGTGATACTGCCTTTTTCTGCCAACTGGCCTGTATGGGTTACATTTTCTAGTCTAAATTCCAGACTTATTAACAATGAGTGACTTAGGAACTGGGGAGAAAGGGATTCTACTGATTTTTAGTTAAATTTTAAAAATAATCATAATATTCAATTTAATTTTCACTGAGAATAAATTTTCGTTATGTGTGTATGATAATGGGGTGGGTGGAACCGTTCATTACTGTTGATGTTATACAACTAACAGAATCATCCTGCTAATGTGTTACTTCCCTACTTTATTCATTCATTCATTAAACACTTTTGAGTATTTATTCTATGCTAAGAGTACTATCAAAGGTGCTGAGGGTAGATAAAGAAGTGGTTAAGACATGGTCCTCGATCTCCAGAAATTAATACAGTATAGTGAGTGTTAAATATTACCTTCAGTATAGGAGGAGACTTTCAATGGTTGTTTATTTAAATTTGGTGTTGTCACTGACTATGTATACCTGTTTGGGGGAATTTTGTCTGTTAAGAAGGTATCATACATTCAACTGCTTATATAGAGAAAGGAAATTCTTATTTTACAAAACTCAGTCTCCCAAAACAAATTTATTTTTTCTAAAACTGAACTTACTCTCAGTCTCAAGTCTCTATTCTAGCCTGTAATAGAAGCCTAATCCTGCAAATTTAGGCTAACCTCAATCACTGTATGGTATTCTCTTCCTGTCCTCTCTCCCTAGGTTAGCAATTAATTTCTAGAGTCTTATATAGCATCATGAAAGCATCTGTCCACGATCCAAAAGATTGAATGTCTCCGAGTAATATTAAAACTAAGAATCTATTCATGTCTGATTCCTATTCTTGTATCTCTGGCTTCTACTTCATTATTTATTTTCCTGTAACTTAAGTTCCTTGGACAGAAGCGTGTTACATGGTATTCCATGACAGTAATTAAGGTTTGGATGTATTAACACTCAAGGCAGGAATGCTTTCAACTTATCAACACAGTAATGGTTCTGCTGAATCAGAAGCTGTTACTCCCAGTTAGACAGATGCTTCTTGCCTGGCTTTTTGAGCCTATTCAGAAGATACAGATTTGTGGTACAAAGAGGGTTTACCATATACCCTAAGGCTGAGCAGCAGTTTGTCTTATAAAAGAGGAGAAGACTCAGTTACCGTGCCAGCTGGGAGACAAAGTCTTGTGAGGCTGTGCTGCTCTTCTACAGGATGGCTTATATGCTCTGAATTCATGAATGGCACATTTTCTCTCATAGTCATAGCATTCGTTTCTCATGTATACAACTCTGCATTCTTCTTGTACAGGTTTGCATATATCTAAAGAGGAATGTTTTCCCTGGAGCTACTATAACAGTTCTATTGAGTTGAAGCTGAGATAGCTGCCTGGCAATTTTAGGCTACTATTCCCACTACCTGAGAGGCAAAAACACTCAAGTGGCTTAGGTGATGTAGCCTAACTCTCCAAAGGAAACACATTTGCTACTGCATAGTGGGGACACAGAGAAGTATAGATAGAACCCAGGATGGGTTCTGGTCCGTCCATGTCCATTAAATGGAATAAAATGCAATATGATCGAGACAGGATTTCCAGAGTGTGGTTTCTATGAAATGAAGGTTTAGGCCAAAAGCTTAGGCAAAGAAATCAGGCCAGACAAAGTGTTGGCTGAAGGAAAAAAAGAATGCGGAAATGGGATAATTAATGAGATGTGAAGGTCATAAATACCAACTATTACCTTATAACCAGTTGTTGATTCAAAGAGGGATATACCCACATTTTTCTCCTTGCAGAGTCATGTATATAACACACATTACAAACTAATTTCCATTTTCTTTCCTCCTCCTCCCTTCTATGTTTCCCCCCTCTCTATATATTATTTTATTAGTTAGTCCATACTTTAAAAGTTATTGAAGCAGAATTATCTTGGAATAGGAAAAGAAATAGGCATACTCTAGAAATCTTGAAATGGGATGTGGTAACTAATAAATCTTTGTGGAAGGAATGAGTGAGTATTTTATGTGCAAAGCATACTTATGTTTTGTTATATGTAACCATACATGTAGATGTATGCATCCCAATACCTATTTAGAAATTATAATAGGATAAGAACCTCACTGGGTATTTTTTGGCTGTTCACTGCCATTATCCTGTTCTACATTTATATTATTCTCAGCTTGTGAATTTTAGTGGGAGATATAGGCGATTTCTCCCTAGCATCTGGAAAATGGGCTCTTCTTTGTCTTGGCCTAGTGTCTCTAAGGAAAAGAAACTGGAATATTCTTTCTTTGCTAGTGCTGGCAGTGGTATCAATGGTGTAGGTGGTGATGGCAATGGTGAAAATATGGCAGTAGACGTGGAAGACCTGTGAACAATGGTAGCAAGATAGCAGTTGGGGCTATCGTGTTTCATGCAGGTCAATTTTCCAGAGACAATAATCAAGTGGTTCTAGGGGCAGTATTTTATAGCCTATGTTATCATAGCAACAATACCAAGACAATATCTAATACTTGTTTAGAGAAGTTATGATGTGCTCATTAGACTCTTTTTAAGGTGTGATTTTTAGGCATTGTTTCTTTTTCTTTATTTTTTCTTTTTAACTCTTTATTGTTGAAAGCATTACATATCCCCCCCCCTTTATTTTCTTTTATTAACCTCTTCTAGTTATGGGCATTGCTTCTAACTTCATTGCCTTTGAGACTGATTCTCTTGAGTTCTTAGTGATTCTGGGAGCTATTCAATATCCAGTTAATTAATTGATTTTCTGCTTCAGTCAATCAGAGCGTTAGTTGCTTATAATTAAATAACTTGACCAATGAGACCTGTTGATTTAAAACCTTCCTCTGAGAGAGAAAGGTATGTGGAGTCAGAAGGAGAGGTTTTGCCAATTCTTCTGACAACAAGGATTTTTTCATTCTTCCCTGATTACATTCCTTTTCTGAATATGAGCCTTGGAATTTCCATCCCACATCTAGATTAAACTTATAAGAACCTGTCTCCTATAACATTTAAAAAATCATTTATGGGTATTCTAAGTTCTTTAAAATGAGATTGGCTTTTCCTATATTAATACATTTTTTTCTTATATATTATTTTGGGGGTTTCTTATAAGGGGAATACTCTCAATTTCTTTTTCTGTTCTAGTGGTTTACCAAATATTATTTTTATGAGACTGACGCGCTACCTACTGCGCTAACGAGGCACCTAAATATTATTTTTAATGAAGATTTTGGGTCAGTGTGAGAAAGCAAAAAAGCAAAAGACTAAGTACAACTGGCAGAGGACCTTTAATTAATTGCTTTGGGCTTGAAAATTCAGAGATGGCTAAATATAACACCAGTCAAATAAAGCTAAAACTGCTATATATTTGTTACAGGAAGTATTAATACCCAAGGTTAGAAAATATTGAATACTTTAGGGTTCTTGAAATTGACTTGGTGCTAAAATAAAATAATTTAGTGAAATATTTTTTTTTTTAAAAAAAGCCCAAAGATTTTAGAGGCACTAGACATGTACAAGAGAGAATAACAAAAATGTCCAAGTTATTTATATTGATATAAGAATTTACAGTAATTTAAAGAAATTAGGTCTACTAATAGCAGTGGGCAAAAGCAGGTTTACAGTTGTGAGTACAAAAACAGTATATTCTTGTATTATTATTTATTGAGTATTGTATTATTTATTTGTATTACAGCTGTAAACCTACTTTTAGCCATTCCTGTATATATAGTTTGTGTTCTCTGTGTCCCAGAGAGCTTACTAATAAAAGCTATATGTATCTCTTTAGGAAAAGCATTTCTCCAAGCAATATTTTATACATAATTTTATAATGTTTATTGACTCCTTAAAGCCTACCTATTAATTCTTTCTTAGAGTCTTTGGCTAGCATATTAAAAATCTTTGTTCTACTGTAAATAATCTACAAAAAGAAATCCAACCAACTTTTCTGCCAATTTATTTGTAAATTTACATTATTACATCATAAGTTTAATCAGTTCTTTAGAATTTAAAATTAACTTGATCCAAGCAACTTAACCTTATTATATGTAACTAGAGGCCCAATGCATGGATTCGTGCACCAGTGGGGTCTCTCAGCCTGGCCTGTGGAATCGAGCCAAAACCAGCTCTCCGACACTCCCTGAGGGGTCCTGGATTGTGAGAGGGTGGTTCTCGATGACACATCCCAGAATTGGGCTCCCTCCTCTCTGGTTCTGGATGCGTCGCCCGAGATCCACAGCAGCCAAGTCACTGCAGCTTGGCAGCTCCTGCGTTGAGTGTCTGCCCCCTAGTGGTCAGTGTGCATCATAGCTACTGGTGGACGGTTGGATGGTCCCTTAGGCTTTTATATATATAGATAGTTTATGTATAGAGTTTGAGGAAACATTATACATTAAAAATATCATTAATTATTTTAAAAACAGATTCTTATTTCTATTTGACTTAAGGGGAAAAGGAAAAAATCTTTAGGAAAACAATAGTAATTAAAAAATTGAAGTCTGATTAGTCACAACAGTCGCAGCTGCTCACAACAGCAGGAAGAAAGGACACTGGAAGATAATTTGGTTACTGATTATTTGTGCTCACTAGCAGGTAGGCATGTGCCACCTGCTGGTCAGACAGTGTGAGCTGTGAGTATTCTTATTATGCTACAAGCATGAGTCAGAGTCTGAAGAGTGGAGATCTATTTTCACAAAGCAAAACCTCTTGGGAGTAGCCTTTTTTTATTTTGTCCTGTTCTAAAAGGAGGTATTATATTGCAGCATAATCCTCAAATTAGACTTTCAATGTCTTGTTGATTGAATTTATGAAGCAATTCATAAATTGAAATAGAATTGAAATCCACTTTCTGCACAAATATAAACTCTACTTTGATGTTATTATTGTTTTTCCTATTTTACTGAATCTCCTTTCCTCTAAGGCAGTGGTTCTCAACCTTCCTAATGCCGTGACCTTTTAATACAGTTCCTCCTGTTGTGGTGACCCCCGACCATAAAATTATTTTCGTTGCTACTTCATAACTGAAATTTTGCTACTGTTATGAATCGTAATGTAAATATCTGATATGCAGGATGTATTTTCATTGTTACAAATTGAACATAATGAAAGCATAGTGATTGATCACAAAAACAATATGTAATTATATATGTGTTTTCTGATGGTCTTAGGCGACCCCTGTGAAAGGGTCGTTTGACCCCCAAAGGGGTCGCGACCCACAGGTTGAGAACCACTGCTCTAAGGCATATATAAGAGAATGTTCAACTGAATTATAGAAATAATCCCTGGGAGAAGACTCTTCTATCTTTCCATAATGGCCGGAGGTGGGATACATAATAGGTGGCTTGTCAAGTCTTCCCATGGTGATATTCAAAGATTTATGGACATTTCTCAAAATGATCATATACAAAGTCATAAATGAAGTCTTTGACAAATTCTAAACTGTTATCACATAATCCATATTATCTCACAATATTGCAACTAAATTATTAAGCAAAAATAAAAAGGTAAAAAAAACTCTTTGGAAAAAAGATAGATTCTTAAATAATCAATTGTTTATAGATGGATTCAAAATGAAATCTATATATATAAAAGGCTAATATGCTAAGTGTCTGACAATCTGACTGGTCGCTATGATGCACACTGACCACCACAGGGCAGACGCTCAACACAGGAGCTGCCATGACATGCACTGGCCATTTAAATAGAAATAGCACCACAAACCTGGCACCTACAAAGCAACACTTGGCTTCACCCAAGTGGGACACAGGTCCCACCACCACCTGGAGTGACAGTCCACCAAATCGCAGCCAACACTGCTGAGACCCCATGGTGCAAAATGAGGCCCACTGCCCAACCCAGCCTAAAAATGGTCGCTGTGGGCAAGGAGTAATGACAACACTCAGCTTCCTCTCCCTAGCGACTAGCCTCTTGCAGTTTCTTCATCCCAGGAACACAACTTGCTTTATAGCCAGATGCAAACATTTTACACTTTAACCATGCTCTAAAATGCCATTCAGTAGCCAATAACGCATATGTACTTGCTATTTGTATATCTGCTTTGGGGAACTTGTTAGCTTTCTTATTGAGTTTTGAGTGTTCTTCATATATTCTGAATACAAGTCCTTGATCAGATATATGTTTTATAAATTATTTCCACTTTGGTGCTTTGTCTTTTTATTTTCTTCACAATATCTTTCAAAGAATAGAAAATTTTACCTTTGATGAAGTCCAATGCATCAATTTGTTGTTTTATGCTTTTGGTGTCACATCTATGTAATATTTGCCTAACTCAAGATCATAAAAATTTCCTCCTAGTTTTATAATTTTAGGTTTTACATTGAGGTCTATGATGCATTTGGGGTACATTTTTGTATATGGTATAAGGTACATGTTAAAGTACATTCTTTTTTCAAATGAATATCCAATGCACTATTTTTAACTTTTACATTTCCACCAGCCATTTATGAGAATGTCTCTCACAGTTTCACAAACTCTTATTTACCTGGAAAAATAGTATCTTCATCTATTGTTAAATTTTCTCTTTTAAAATTATAAGTGAGTTGAGCAACATTTCATATATTTTAGAGCTATTTGCATTTCTTTTCTCTGTGTACTATTTCTGTCTTTTGCTCATTAATTTATTGGGACTTTGGTCATTTTCATTCTGTTTTAGTAAATTAATTAAAAAATTTTAAATCTATTTGAATGCTTTTTAAAAAAATAAACAAAGATCAGAGTGTAACACATGTATACTAAGTTTGGAAAAAGCATTTAAAGTTTAAAAACAAAAATGATGAAAACTATTGCTGAGTTAAATATGGCACTTTAAGAGTCAATTCTAATTCGCCAAGTTAATTTTCAATGGCATGGCTGACTAGACCAGCATTTGAAAAGTCCAGAGGCATAGTCAGGCCATGAGCATAGTTACTTTGACTTAAATAGACTAAATGTTTTACTTTCATTTACTTTCTGTATTTGCAAAACAAGATCAAATAATACAAAAACTTGGCTCCAGTCAACAAAATATGTGTGGGGCTTCAACAGAAGGATTTCTGACTGTCACTCCCCTTAACAGCATCATCAGTGTTTTTTAGCACAAGTATCATTTATGGAGATTTGGTCCCTCAACATCAACAGGCAAAAACCGGCAGATTTTATGATGTAAACTTAAAAATAATTGTTCTGTGGGTAGCTCTTCATAGATAAATTTTAAATAAAAAGATCTTAATAAATGCCATAAATTATCCTTTTGTTAAAGCAGAAACTAAACCTCAACATATTCTTTTAGAATAAGTAACTCAAGTCCTTCCTTTTAAAGCAGTTACCACTCCAGTGACTGCGAAAACTTTTCCTCAACATCTAAAAGACTAACAAAAACAATTTATTTCTATAAACCATACAATAAGGGACTCACCTTGGAAACACAATAACTAAATGATCTGAACTTGAATAGAAAACACGCCATCTACTGTGACAACTCATGGTAAATTTAACAGCAATTATCATGGTTATGAAAAACGCTTTTGTAAATTGTAAAGTTCTGGCCAAATCTCTTGGACAGCTAGAGAAAGGTCTTACAAAATGTTAGCATTTTTGCATTAAAATAACTATTTTCAAATAAAATGAAAGGCTGGGCTATCCTAGAAGAATGTTAATTTTACCAAGGTATTAAATAGATTCATATTTTTGTGTGTGTCTCTCTCTATTTCCAATAAAACTTTTGTTCTTTTGCATGGTTACACATTCTAATTGTCCAAGCTGGAAAGAAACCAGAGTAGACTCTGACCACACACTAGTTAACATGTATCTGCCCTGCTCTAGAAGGAATCTAAATCAGATTTGAAAATTAGGCATTCATTCCTCACACATCATGGCCATAAAATGCCAGAGGGGTTGTTCCTGTGTGAGTTCTTCAGCAAGCAATTTCTTTTTTTTTAAAAAAAAAAATCTTTATTGTTCAGATTATTACAGTTGTTCCTCTTTTTTCCCCCCAAAGCTCCCTTCCACCCGGTTCCCACTCCACTCTCTGCCCTTACCCCCCCACCCCCACTGTCCTCATCCATAGGTGTATGATTTTTGTCCAGTCTCTTCCCACACCCCACACCCCTTTCCCCCAAGAATTGTCAGTCCACTCGCTTTCTATGCCCCTGATTCTATTATATTCACTAGTTTATTCTGTTCATCAGATTTTTTATTCACTTGATTTCTAGATTTACTTGTTGATAGATATGTATTTGTTGTTCATAATTTTTATCTTTACCTTTTTCTTCTTCTTCCTCTTCTTAAAGAATACCTTTCAGCATTTCATATAATACTGGTTTGGTGGTGAACTCCTTTAGCTTTTTCTAATCTGTGAAGCTCTTTATATGACCTTCAATTCTGAATGATAGCTTTGCTGGGTAAAGTAATCTTGGTTGTAGGTTCTTGGCATTCATCACTTTGAATATTTCTTACCACTCCCTTCTGGCCTGCATAGTTTCTGTTGAGAAATCAGCTGACAATCATATGGGTACTCCCTTGTAGGTAACTAACTGTTTTTCTCTTGCTGCTTTTAAGATTCTCTCTTTGTCTTTTGCTCTTGGCATTTTAATGATGATGTGTCTTGGTGTGGTCCTCTTTGGATTCCTTTTGTTTGGGATTCTCTGTGCTTCCTGGACTTGTAAGTCTATTTCTTTCACCAGGTAGGGGAAGTTTTCTGTTATTATTTCTTCAAATAGGTTTTCAATATCTTACTCTCTCTCTTCTTCTGGCACCCCCATAATTTGGATGTTGGTTCACTTGAAGTTGTCCCAGAGGCTCCTTACACTATCTTCATATTTTTGGATTCTTTTTTCTTTTTGCTTTTCTGGTTGGGTGTTTTTTACTTCTTTGTACTTCAAATATTTGACTTGATTCTTGCGATCCTCTAGTCTGCAGTTGGATCTCTGTATATTATTCTTTATTTCAGTCAGTGTATGCTTAATTTCTAGTTGGTCCTTTTTCATATCCTCAAGGATCTCACTAGACTTATTAAGGGTCTTACTAAATTTATCGGCAGTTTCTAGAAAATTATTGAAAAACCTTATAACTGTGGTTTTGAACTCTATATCCATTAGTTTGTTTTCCTCCATTTCTGTCATTTGTGACCTGTTTCTTTGTCTCTGCATTTTTTATACTTCCCTGTGTTGATAGAGTGGCTTTCTGTGCTAGGTGTCCTATAGGGCCCAGTGGCTCAGCCTCCCCAGTTACCTGAGGTGGACACTCTTGGTGCACCCCTTTGTGGGCTGTATGCACAGTCTTGTTGTAGTTAAGCCTTGATTGTAGTTGGTATCACTGGGAGGAATTGACCTCCAGGCCAATTGGCTATGAGAATCAGCTGTGTCTACAGCAGAAGGACTTCTGTGCTAGAGACACCCTTATGGGGCAAGACTTGCTTCAGTGAGGCTTTGGTGCTCACTGAGTCTGCTCCCTGAGTGTGTCCCTTATGGATCTGAGGAGTTGTAGTCTGGATGGTCCCACACTGACCACTGGGTACACTGGCTCTTGGATCTCTAAGGAGGTGCTAATTTAGCCTCTGCCTGAGGCTACCCAGCAGGAGCTACGAAGAGATCTGCAGATTCCTCTTCTTTGTTTGGGTTTCGGAGGTGCCCAGATGAGGCCCAGCTGTGAAGCAATGCAAGCTGCTGTGGGGCCTTGGGCCTTCTTTTGGATGTTCTGGGTCACTCTGATTCAGCTACAGTTTGTTAGGTAATTTTAGATTGCAAAGGGCCAGGTCATTCATATGCAAAAGCCTCAGCACACAGTTTGGGTGGGGCGGGGTCTCAGGGAATCAACAGGGCGGAGCAAACAGCTATGGCTGATCCTCAGCCCTGCCCTAAGAGGCCCCAGGTCTCAGTGCCCCGTGGTAATCGTGGTAATCGCTGCAAGCACCTCTGAGAGAAAGCCGCCCTTGAGTTCCGCCCACTGCCAGACAGTCCAGTTTCTCCCATATGAGTCTGAGTCCCCAGAGACTTGCTCGGAACTGGAGTTCAGAGCAGTCAGGAGCTTGTGACTCCCTCCCAATTGAAAAAGACAACCATGTCCTCAGTTCCAGCCCTTTCCGCGAGCACCTCCGTACCTCTATACTTTACTCCCTCACCTCCTCTGACTCTCAGTGTGCTTTTCTCTTTCCTTCTAGTTGTAGAATTTCCACTCAGCCAGCTTTCCTGTGGTTCTGGATGATGTCCGTTTTTTCTTTTAGTTGTAGTTTTGAAGTGGTTGTTTGAGGCAGCAATTTCAGGTGTTTACCTATGCCGCCATCTTGGTTTCTCTCCTAGCGACCAGTTTAAGGTGGTATCTTCTTCAGGGTAAAGGATTGATAACATAAAGAGATTTTATCATTTATTTTCTGTCAACAGCTACAGCTGGCTTGGTGCATCCATTACATCAAGTTTCATTAACTTGACTATTTCTGCCATAGGCATTGAGTCAGCGCCGGGAGATGCTGGACACGGAGCTCTGGGTCCACACAGCCAGGGGAATGCATTTTCAGGCCCACACCACCCTCTACTTCAGCATGCAATTTCTTACTGGAGATCTATTTTCTGTACTGAAGACTTCTGGTATAGGGTGGGCTTCATGCTCAAGGAAGTGAAGCAGGGCTAGAGGTGAGCCAGGGGCATCTACACTAATAAAAGAGAAAAATGGTAATTGGCGTACGACGATACCCTTTTCATTGCTAATCAGGGCTATATGCAAATTAACTGCCAACTAAGATTGGCAGTTAACTGCCAACTAAGATTGGCCGTTTACTGCCAACAAGATGGCGGCTAATTTGCATATGTAGGCACAATGCAGGGAGGCGAAAGGGAAAGCAGGAAGAAGTCCCCTGCCACTGACAGTGATCGGAAACCCAGGGGGGAGCTAAGAGCTGGGGGGCAGGGCAAAGGTGGCCCTGGGGCCGCCTTTGCCCTGCCCCCCAGCCATGATCGGAGAATCAGGTGCCTTTTCGGCCCTGGCCAGTGACAGCAGGAAGTAGGGGTGGAGCCAGCGATGGGAGCTGGGCACGGTCGAAGCTGGAAGTCCCAGGAGCTAGGGGTCCCTTGCCTGGGCCTAAAGCGAAGCCCACGATCTCGGGGCCGCTGCAGCTGTGGGTCCCCACTGCCCGGGCCGGATGCCTCAGCCAGAGGCATCCTGCAGAGGCAGGGGTGGAGCCCACGCGATCGCGCCCCCCCCCCACACCCCCCCACAACTGCCACTGCAGGTCCCCGCTGCCCGGGCCGGACACCTAGGCCAGAGGCGTCAGGCCTGGGCAAGGGGCCGATCCTGTGATTGGAGGGTGATGGGGGTCAATGCCTGAGGGCTCCCAGTATGTGAGAGGGGGCAGGCTGGGCTGAGGGACACTCCCCCCCCCCCCCACACACACAGTGCACGAATTTCGTGCACCGGCCCCTAGTTTAAGTATAAGAATCTGAAAGACAGATCTGGAGTGATAACTGAAACATTTTAGAGGATTCTATAACACTGGAAACTTCCTGAGAGAGAATTTGGCAATCTGCAGTGGCAACGAAACAAGGCAATAATATGACTTCTGTAGCTTCTGCTGTCATGATCCTACTGGCCCCCTCTTAAAAGCATCTTCTTCCTTGTCCTTAGTGTCCCCGTCCTGGAGTTTTTCTCCCCTGTTTTTTCCAGTTCTTCTCCCCACCCATTTCTTCAGTGGGACCCTTGTTTGTCCTCCTCTCCCCAGGGAAGTTACTCATCAGATTTTATTTTTATTCCTCTTTCCTTTTCCCTGGAGTGTTCACCGAAATTCTTGGCTTCTACTACTAACTCTAAGTTATTTACTCCAATCTAGACAATCCTGTTCCCTCAGCCTAGCCCTAAATGCCTGTTGGACATTCCACTTGTGGGCTCAGCTCTCTCCTGAACTCAGTATATCAAAGCAACTTTCAATAGTTGCTAGCCACCCAACACCTGACTCATATCAGTCGATATGCTGGGCACAGGAGAGAGCCAGTGAAAAAGACACTGGTCCTGATGCTCTTGAAGCTCCACGTCTAGCAGGGGAAGTTGTCACACAATACTTATTCTAATAATATATTTAAAGGTAAAAGGTGCTTATTTGGGGCATTTAGGAAGGCCCCCGCAGGAACGAAATAATTTAGACTTCATATCCTACTCTAAGAATGTTTTCTTTCCTATATTCTTTTGATAAGTTTCAGAATTTTTTAGGCCTGCTCTTTCTGACTTAGTCTTACAGATGGATTTCTTCTGGCAGCCTTGAAAAAGCAAACTCTCTGAATTAGCAGTTTCTACTTGGAAGAAACTTTAGATAAGTTTGAAGGCTGAAAACATTCATCAAAAGTAAGAACTATTTTGTGTTTAGTAACCATGAAAATATATCCTTAAAATTCTTACAATAGGCCCCTTTTAAAGACACCTGGATTTCAAGACGTATACGGTTTATTCTAGGAAAGTTCTTAATGTTAACTGATTATCATTAGATAATCATAGTCAAATGAATGACTATACCTCTATAAGAAATGTAAACTGCCATTGTCCCTTAATAAATATAAGAATCTTAAAATTTAATCTCTATCTCTTCTCTGCATGTAAAGTAACTTATTCTGTTAGATTAGCTATGCGACTGAGTTATAGTATATGTCATATGAGCTTTGTAAGTCATTTTAAATGATTACTTGACAGATTGGTGGCACTTCTTAGGATGCAACTTTGGGTAGGTACATGAGAAAATAGAGCTAGAGAATTTAAACTATCATCACAAAATTATTATTCTCAACATAAGCGTTAACACTCCTCTCATTTTAAATGCTAAGCATTCACTGAGTTACATTCATTATCATTAATTTTCACCAACTGTGTATCATAGGTGATAGCATCATTTTAAAGATAAGAATAGTGAAGATCAGAGATATTTGAGAAGATTCTGTCAAGGAAGTGGCATCTAACTTGGGTCCTGAAGAATAAGTGTTAGTTAAGGAAAGAAGCACAGAAGAATATTCCTGGCAAAGAATGACATGAGTAATTTCAGCAGGAATTTGAGAAGACCAGATGAATGTTTTATAAAGTGCATTCTAGCTGCAGAACGGGGAGCAGATTGGAGAAAAGCATGACTGGAAACGGAGATAGGTAGGGGAGTGTTGCATAACCCAAGTGAAACTCATAAGTAAACTGAACTAAGGGGAGTGGCAGAGGGGAAGTGAAAGGTGAATAGATTTCAGAAATATTGGGAAGTAGAATAGATTGTCAGTACTGTCTAATAAACCTCTAGCGTGTGAAGGAAATATTCTGTAATATGTACTATCCAATGAAGTAGCCACTAGCCATATGGGGCTATTGAGCATTTGACATCTAACTAATGTAATGGAGGAACTTCATTTTTAATTTTATTTAATATTAATGTAAACTTAAATAGCCACTTGTGACCACTCTACTGGACAGAGAGATAACTTTAGCTTACCCTCCTTTTACATATTTTCTCTGAAATTACAAAGTCTTTTAAGATAACTTCTCTCTATCCAAATTTACAGCCTTCCTCTTTGGAGACTTTGCTCTTCTCACTACTGTACAAACATATGCAGTACTTATTTTTACCTCTATATTTGCTCATATTTCCTTACCTATGTTGTTCTGTCCTCTCCTTTTACTATTTAAAAATATTAAGTCCCATTTTCCAAGGAATGCTTTAACGATTATTCTCTCAATATGCCTTTCCTTGAGCATTAGTCACATTGGTCTATACCACATGATCTCATGACAAAACATAGCTTATTTATTGCTCTTTCTTAAGCTGATTTTAAGCACATTAAACTGATGCTTAAAAGCAGGGAACATAGTCTTCATGTTTTCTATTTATTCCTTCTTTGTTCACATGTAGATAGCAAAGCCATTCTTGAAGACAAATCCTTGCTTACTACTATGATCCTACTCATTACAATGTATGCTATAAGACTTCTGATTCCTTATATAGATTTTTTTTTCTTCAAATAGAACAAATTAAAAGTAGTGGAAAAATTAGATCAGTGTGTGTGGTTTTTTTTTTTTAAATGAGGGACATGTAATTATTTTAGCCTTAATTAAATTGACTATTTTTAGTGGGTAGTCCCCAAAGATGACTGCTATCAATTCCTTCCCTTACAATATGTGTATGCTGCTCTACCCTTTAAGTCACCTCAGCCACCACTCCTGCCCTGCATGTGGGCTGGCTAGCCTTATCATTTGCTTTGACAAATGGAAACAGTGGAAGTGACATTGAGCTGGTTCCAGGTCTAGCTTTTCAGAGGCTTGGCAGCCTCCACTTTGGCTGTAGGAAAGCCAGTCACCATGATGTGAAGTTCTGGCTAAACAACTGAATGAAGAGAAAAGAGGAAAGCCACATGGAAGAAGAGCATTGAGCTGCCAGACATGGTAAAGAAGATTTCTTAGATTTTCCAGGCCAACCAGCCTCTAGCTGAAGGCAACCATGTTCATGATGCCAACTGACACAACATAGAGCACAACTTCCTGTCCAAGCCCTCCCATAATTGCTCCCTCAAAGAATCATGAAAAGGAGTAAAACTATTGTTATTTGAGTGCTTAAGTTTTGGACTCGCTTATTACACACCAATAGATAACTGAAATACTATCATTAAACAACAACAACAAAGTTTCAGTCATAGTAAGACAGCTATCCTCAGTTTGATCACCTTCCTGATCTACCCCTTCCCCAATCCTCACAAGTTCATGGCGTCTCTTTATTGAATATTTAGTGGTTGAGCCAAATGACTCTGTGATAGTGGAAAACTAAATATTACCTAAACCAACCCAAGACTTTCAAAATGTAATTTGAAATATGTTCTTCTGTATGCTTATATATATATATATATGAAGTTCTGAAACTGAAAGCATTATGTATTCTAAATGGTCTCTTGAATATAAAATTTATTTATCAAACAAAAAAAAAAGTGCTTGAGACTAGGCCTACCTAAAGAACCACCCAAGATCCCTTAGAAAAGTGTCACTTGATTAAAATATTGGATTTAATGTTCCTGGACACTTATTCACAACATATCTTAATCTTGCTATTATTTGTATAACTTAAAAAGTGATATTATTATTCTGACTGCCTTAACCATTGGAAAGGTAGTATTCAAATACTGGTTAATACTTTATTTAGTCACAAAGGTAACTTCAAGCTATTTTATTGTCTGAAATTATTGAATTATGTGCAGACTTGATTCACTTGGGGTAAATCATCTCCAAATGGTTAGCAGGTCAGAAAAAAGGCAGGTGCTCAGCGAACATGTTTTGGACACTCATTCAAATGTCTTCTGTCAGCTGCAATTTTCCTCTAATTAAACAGCCAGTCCTTTGCTATTACAAACATTTATTTTATAAGCTGTGCCTACATAGAGCAGGTTATGTGGCTAAATTGATGTAGCCATCCATAGAGGTTAAGCAATGCTGCAGCTCCCTATTTTCTTCAATTTCCTGAGGACATTTTGAAGGTGAGCATATGGCAATGCTGGCACTTCTGACTTATCTTGGGGCGGAAGAGTTAGGCCCAACCGAGCGAATTTTCCACTGATGTAGCTACAGCCTGAAGAACTGCTCAGTGCAATTTGTTTGGGATTTCTGTGTGAGCTGATACAGCACCTGCGCGATGAGGTAAATGGACTTTGTCCTTATAAGGATATATGCTCTTTCAGACAAGCTGATTCTTTTTGACCATGCTATTTTGTAAATAAATGCTTTTGAAATAAAATGGACAATAACAATTTAACTTACAAACTGAGGTCTTCTTGAATCTTGTGGAATAATAAAATCTCAGAGATAAAAACTCAACGATTGCCCTGGCCGGTTTGGCTCACTGGATAGAGCGTCGGCCAGGGGACTGAAAGGTCCCAGGTTCGATTTCGGTCAAGGATATGTACCTTGGTTGCATTCCTAGTAGGGGTGTGCAGGAGGCAGCTGATCGATGCTTCTCTCTCCTCGATGTTGCTAGCTCTCCATCCCTCTCCCTTCCTCTCTGTAAAAAATCAATAAAATATATACATATATTTAAAAACACACACACACACACACAAAAAAAAAACCCCAAAAACTCAATGATTCATTCAGTATAATCTCTACCCAGTCATCCATCTCCTTGCCAGCAAAGAGCATTACCTCCCAGGTCTAGCACAGTGTCTAAGCACACAGTCAACATTCAAATAATTTTTACTGGATCACAGACTTGGTGAATAATGGCTGCTTATACACTTTAGTAAATGAATTTCATCTTTAATTTTTAACACATTCCAAAGTTATTTATATTATCTCAATACATTTTAATACATATAAATTTTTATTAAAAATTCTTTAAAATAAAAGCTTAAAGAAATAGACATGTCATGATGCATGGTATTTATTAAGCTATTAAAAGTTACTTTTAAACATTGCAATTCTTTATTGTGCTGACTACATTAACAGAGTTTGAATATACTTTAAAAGTTTTGTCACCTAAAGCTTACGTCAACATGATGAACTTATGAGTGCTGAATATATAGGGAACTCTCAAGACTCAAGAATAATAAAACAATTCAGTAAAAATTAGTAAAAGATTTGAACTGACACTTCATGAATGAAGATCTACAGATAGCAAATAAGCTCATGAAAATATGCTTTCCATTAGTTATTAACCCACAGTGGGACCCATATGACAACATCATTAGTCATTAACCTATTTTACACACCTATTAGATTGGCTAAAATTTATTTACCTATTTCCCCTTGTATTGAATTTATTGGGGTGATACTGATTAACAAAATTATACAGATTTCAGATGCACAATTGAACAGTACATCATCTGTACACTCTTTTGTGTGTTCACCAACCTAAGTCAGGTCTTTTCATCACCATTTATCCCCCCCCCCCCCCCAATCCTCCATTGGCTAAAATTTAAACAAGTAATATGATAAGTGTTAGTATGGATGTAAAACAACTAGAACTCATATAATGTTGTGGGAATGGAAAGTAGTACAACTATTTTGGTGCAATTTAGTAGTTTCTTAAAAAGTTAAATATTCATATTTCATATGACCCAGCTATTCCACTCCTAGATAGTTACCCAAAAGTAATGAAAGCATATGTCCACATAAAAAGTCTACATAAATGTTCATAGCTATTTTATTTGTAGTAGCCCACACCTGGAAAAAACTTAATGTCCAGCAATGCAGGAATGGATAAAAAATTCGTGACACATCTGTACAACGGAATACTAGCAGGCAATGAAAAGGAAATAACTACTGATGAACTCAACAGCATGGGAGAATCTCAAAAGAATTTTGCTCAGAAGAAGCTACAGAAAAAAATAGTACATGCTGTAGGATTCCATATGCAATATATATATATATATATATATATATATATATATATATATATATATATTAGAAATGCAAACTTATCTACAGTTATATAAAGAATATCAATGGTTGCCTGGAGGGATTTTTTAGTGGTAAAGGGAGGACAGATTACAGAAGGAACATGAGAAAACTTTTGGGCTGATGGAATGGGTTATTATCTTGATTGAGATAGCTCCACAGGAGAATATAGGCATCAAAATTTATCAAATGGTACAACTGAATTATGGGCAGATTATTATATATCAGTTACAAATGAATAAAGTGGAAAAACTTAAGTAAAGGTCTTATGGGTTGAATATTATTTTCAAGTCCTCAACTTTTATTTCTTCAGTAGGCTTCTATAAAATAAAAGTCTGGTGAGCTTAAGGAAATACAGTAGGTCTCTTCTCCCAATTTAATTTTGGGCAAAATAATAGAAATGTATGGAGTTTTAGGACATTCCCAAATAGTAATAAACTACAGTTTAATCTGTAATAGGGAAAGAGGAGGAGAAACAGAGAACTTCTGGACTTCAGGTGTGACAAGTGGTGGGTGGGAAGAGCAGGAAAGGAAACCAAGAATAAAATCTGAAAGGACACCTGGCCAGGGGTGATGACAAAACTGTGCCATCACATCTTGACCCACACGTCTATAGATTCGCTAAGGCAAGTGGCTCCAAGTGGGTTAAAATGTTACAACTTATGGCAGGTCCTCACTCAGGAAAATTGTTCCTCCCTGAGTTAGTCCTACCAGCTGCACACTCCGTGGTGGGCGCACTAAATGAAGGCGGACAGGGTACCTCCCTCTACTCCCCTAATTTGCAGTAGGGTGCATCCCTTCCCGTTCTCGGTCGCCCCTGGTGGCCAGCACCCGGGACCTGCGGGCGCACGGGCGAGGCTGGCGGAAAGGTGCGGGCAATAAAGGTCCCTGACATGGAGGTGAGCGGCTGGTACCTCCCGGTGCTTTCGCAGCTTCTGTGTCCTGGCACCAGCCTGGCAGCCCCGGAACCCGGTTACCCACACGCAGCGCTCACTCTGGCTCCTCCGCTTCTATCCGTCCTGTTCCGTTCAGGTGTTGCCGCCGGGATTCTGGGTGACCTCCGGATTTCAGGACAGAACTTACATGCATTTGGAAAGGAGGGGGCGCAGAAGAGCTCTGACTGGAGAAGAACTGTCACCATTAGACCTCCACGTTCCGAAGAAATGGGGGAAGAATTCGGAAACTAGGTGGGTCCCTTAAATCCCCACCACCCCCCACCCCTTAGAGTCCAACCGGCTCCCACCGTGTCCCACATATCGATCTGTCACTTTCCCACCTCTTCCAGAAGGTCGGAGATCGGCCTCACGTCCCATCGTCACCCAACCCTCAAGTGGCAGAGGGTGGGCAGTCCCGCCGCGGACCCGGTTCCTCTGCAGAGGGCAGCGTGGGAGGGACCTCGGAGGCTCGGGGAGACCTGAGGGCCAGCGCGGGGTGGGGAGGGGTGGACTTGTGATAGAGGCGTTCGGCACCCGCAGGGGCGCCCACACCTCCAGCTTCCATCCCAGGCGAGGAAACTGCGTGACATTCCCGTCCACACCTGATTGACAGGAGGGAGTCACGGCCCAGGAAGCGGGTGTGGGTGTGTAGAGGCGGAGACAAAACCTCCACCGCACGCGCAGCGGGCCGGGGCTGGCGCTCCTAGACGGTCTGGAGCCGGGGCCACTCTCCCCCCAGGTGCCCGGAGGCTTCGCGGAGCCAGAAGAGGCTGACGGAGTGTCCCCCCGCGGGGGCTGCTGCCTGAAAGAAGGGGGCAGGGACGCCGGCGGCCCCGGGCGTCACTTGCCGGGCAGCTTCGCCCTCCGCCGGGACTAACTCGCGGTTCCCTCGGGGCAGCGCGCGGAGATCGGCCAGCCTCCTCCCTCCTACTTGCAGCGAGCTGCCTCCGCCTCCCGCTGCCTCCACCCTCCACCTCTATCCCCGTCTGTCTGGAGCTGAGCTCGGAGACCTCAGTCGCCTCGAGCTCTGGAAGTGGGCGCCGGACAAGTCCACGGCGCCTCCCCGCAAGATGGACAGCCGCTACACCAGCACCGCGGGCATCGGGGACTTGAACCAGCTGAGCGCGGCCATCCCGGCGACGCGGGTGGAGGTGTCCGTCTCCTGCAGGTGAGCACGCAGCCTCTCCCCTCCCCCCTTCACCCCCTCCTCCTGCCCTCCCCGCGCCCGGCTGGGAGCGCTTGGCAAGCGCCCGGGATACTCCGAGGCTTGGAGCGGGTGAGAAGTTGTACGATGAGTGGCCAGCAGCCCAATTGTGGGTCTGGAGTCACCCCTGGGTCGAGCGGCCCCGGGCGGATAGCGGGAACTAGAAGCGAGCGGGGGGCTACGGGACGGAGACTTCTTGTTTTCTTCCTGGGGAAATGCTGTAAAAGTTGGCTGGGCTGTGACTCAGCGGGGAAAACTCCTGCCGCCGCCCACTTTGCAAGCCCTTTTTACGTCCCAAACCCGAGCGGTACGGCTGGGTGATGACGGGAATCGAAGGGGACAGCGTTGCCAAAAGCGCTCGTGACCGCGGCGCGCGGCGACCCGGGACTCCCCCAGCTAGGCGTCTGCAGCCCTGCTGTTGACCCGGCTGGCTCCAACCTCTGCGGCTTCCTCCCCACCCACTTCCTGGAGCCCTCGGGTTCGCCTGTCCCTCCTCCTCCCCTCCCCTTCCCTCAGCACACCCGCACACACACTTTTCCGGGCTCTGCGCCTGCCTCATGCCTGATAGGTAGAGATTTCGGCTCCAGCCCAGTGGTTGCAGAAGAATCTGTGCCTTACTTAAAAGCTGGGAAGTCACGATTTTCTACCAGCAAATAGACACATTGTGCTTATAACAATCGACACCCTTGCCCAAGGTTCTGTAAATTTCAAATTCCTTTGCCTTGTGTTCTTTGGGCCAGTTTCCCCGTAAACAAAGCAGCCCAGTGGCTCTATCGCCGATTTTGAGGAAATGGGCGGGGTAAGACTAAACTGATTTTAGCAAAAGGAGGGGGAGGATTTGCCAGTTATAATTCACTGTCTTGTTGGCACATTTTGATCTCGTTGGAAAACTCTCTTCTCACGTGTCCACCTGCCTCCCCAAGATTGTTTTTCATGCCTTGAAATCCTCCCCTTCCTTTCCTGGGTAAAACTCGCCTTAAAGAAATCTAATAAACCTGGGGGATCTCCCACGTAAATAAGACCTGGAGCTTAAAGTGCTGTCAACCTAGTGGTACTTGATTTTGCATTTTTACAAGACAAAGTCTAAAGCCAAAGGAATGATTTTTCTTGCGGATGGGGGTAGATTGGGGGTGGGGGGTGTGTGGAGGGGGAAAGGAATTTCAAGCACCAACCCAGGACTGAGTTGTTAATCAGCTATCTCTGAAACGATGTATAATCCTTGATTGCTTGATTCCTCTCACTGCTGACCTCAAACTGTGGAAACAATAATGCTGCTAATGATAGCTAAGCATTAGCCTCTTGTCTTATGGTGTGGCCACAGTTTTAAGTGCTTCCACACATTTCTTTCTGTCAATTGAACAGGTGAAACTTTATGGAAAACCCTTTTTAAATATTAATTTCTAAGCCTTTATTTTTCTCTCTGAAGTTGGTTTTGGATGCTAGAGGGAGGTTATTAATACATACAGATACTGCAGAGTCAAAAGTCCTACATTAACAGCATTTTCTAGAGCTCGTACCCTCTGCCGAACATCCTATAAAATCTGAATGCCATATGGCCTGTACATGGAATGGATATAAACATATTGTAAATTAAATCTGAATTTCCCATAAGCTCTTTAGGGTGATTATACCTGTAGAGAAATTATACCTTAACTGGTCTCTCTGCCAATAGGGTCCATGTTTAACCACTCTGGATTATTATTATTATTATTGTTGTGTTTTTCCCCGTGGATACTTCTTTGCTGTGAGTGTGCTGGGAATCCTGAAGTCTGTTAGCTTTAAGGCAGTTTGCTTCAGCTTGCTACCTCAGACCCGGAAATGCCCTTGTTCCAGCCTTTTTTCAGATCACTGATTTGGTGTCTTGTTTTTAATTTTTCAAACAGAAGAAAAAAAGTTCTGAACGAGACCCAAGTACTTACATTGTTAAGAATTGAATCTTGTAATCATAGATGGTGGTGTCCTTTGGGCTTCGGCATAAGAAACCTAGTTACACATTCTGGCTTTGTGACTTTCTTATGTTCTTAACTTGGAGCAAGATCTTACCTCATCTGCTAGTAAGCTTCCTCGTCTTTAAAATGAGGATAAATTATGGTATTTATCTTATATATTAGTAGACTGTTGTCAGGAGTTTTTAATAAGATGATGACTGAAAAGTGCTTACACATTATGGCACTAAGAAAGTGCTAAAATGTTAAGTTGTTATGATACTGGCAATAGTATTTATTGAGTAAGTGTATTATATGATTCACCTGTAATTAGTCCTCTTTCGAAGTTCAATAAATTGGTTAAAGAAGACAAGGATAGAAACAGCTTTGAGATACCTGTTCCTTCTTTTTCTTTGTTCTTTGGTGTGCATAAAAAGCATATATCCTAGAATGCTTGTGGGGATTTCAGGGCACAGTTGTAGGCCCCGAAGCCTTACCATGTGCAAGCAGAGCAAAACATTCCCTTACCCTTTTCATCAGAGCCCTCTGGTGACTTGCTGACACTTAAGCAACTCAATAAAACCCCTTTTGATAACCTCTTTTCACTGTCTCCAATCCAAGACTTTTAAAAACTTGATAATATTTTCATCTTCATTTTGGGGGAGGTGAGAAAATCAATTGAAGCTAAATATAATTCCTGGAAATCATTTTGTGTGTTCACTGTCCAAGTATTTGAGTGTCTTTTATGTGTCTGGCATTACGCCATGCTCCATGAGGTGTGCAAGAGAAGTTTTCTGAAAATGTAAAATCAAATCCAGTGATGAGGTTCATGCACAGGGAGGGGACAGGACATTGTGGAATGGAGTGTTTGGAATATACTACAAAGAGGAGATGGGACTTGAGGGGAGACAAGACAGATGGGCATCGTTTGCTTTAGAGAAGAGACTGTATCCATGGCGGTTTTGTAGGGCTACACAATTTGTGCGTTAGGATGACAAGCATACCTTTCTTGCTGGGTTTATGTAGAAATAAGCTCCTGCTCTTTTGACATTCTTTCTACCCATCATTTAGCTCTTGGATTCATTTTTCTTCATGATGTTAATTCATAGATTTTTATGTTAATTGGGTTACCTAATTAAAATGTCTGTAGCTGTAATGATACAACATCAGAAACAGAAAATAACGTCTATAATATTCCCATTTTATTCTGAAAACAGGTGAATTAGAATGAGATAAAGCAGAAGCAAAAAATGTCTACATATATATAAAAGCCTAAGCAACTGGTCGACCGATCCCCGCAGTGCCAAAACCAGCAGTCTGACATCTCCCAAGGGGTCCTGGATTGCGAGAGGGCGCAGACCAGGCTGAGGGACCCCACCAGTGCACGAATCCGGGCACCAGGCCTCTAGTACAGTAATGTTTTCCCTGGGACTTTTGTTTGTTGCACATTTCTAACACATCCTTTTGGTGATTTTTGTCACTTTCTCTGATTGAGAAGTTAGCAATTACAAAAGCATTGAGAGAATTCTGTATTTGTAGGCTTTGTAGGTTAGCTATCCTATGTAAATCCTTTCTCTGCAATAATCCTAGAACGGTGGTAAAATTAATTTTAAACATTAATGTCTAAGGAAGGGTATAAAGTGGGACTTTATTGAGCACTTACTTTGTGCTAGGCATTCTAAAAAGTCCTTCTTGACCTGGTCATAACTCTTTTGTCTAATCTCCCAGCACTCCGCTTATGTACTCTGACTGAACATAGTCTAACAAATATGTGTCAAAATGTGTTCCAGCCCTAGCCTGTTCGGCTCAGTGGATAGAGTGTAGGCCTGTGGACCTAAGGGTCCTGGATTTGATTCCAGGCAAGGGCACATACTGCGCAGTTGCAGGCTCCTGCCCAGCCGGGGTGCATGTAGGAGGCAACCAATCGATGCGTTTCTCTCACATCGATATTTCTCTGCCTTTCCCTCTCTCTTCCACTCTCTCTAAAAACCAATGAAAAAAATATCCTTGAGTGAGGATTAAAAAAAAAAAATGTGTTCCAGATAAATGTGGCTGCAAAACACAAATAAGAGGTACAGTCCCAAAGCATGTGCTGTTAACCTAGTGGACCAAATTCTTTTGCCTACCTGGCCATGGACATGCTGCTCTCTCAGCCCTGAATGTCCCTGACTCCCTTCCTATTCTTTTCTTGATTAGCTTGTCCTCTTTCAAGACTCAGGTCAAACATCATTTTCTCTTATGACTCCCAAGCTGGATTTTGCTGTCTTCCCACAGCAGCTGGTATGTAGCAATATCATAGTGTTGGTGGAGGAAAAATTTCCCTCTACCCTTCAAGGTTCTTCTGGCTGGTGTACATCGTTTTCAGAACTTTTCCCAAAGCTGCTGTTTCTTAAAATTAACCAGCCTAAAATCATCAATATCCCGAAAGAGGTATATTTTGGAGTGGCCAACTTATCTCCGCTTCAGTAGTTGCATCATAATTCTTAGCCTTTGTATTCTTCTTAAGGACAAGTTTTCTCTCTTTTGTGTCCATGTTGTTGAGGTAAGAACATCCAAACCTGTAAAGAATTTTTATAAGAATTTACTTGAGCCAAACAGAGGCTATGCCTGGAAGCAAGAACTCAACAGAATGAGAAAAATGTCTCTCAGAATGGCAGTCCGCAGTTTCTTTTATGCATTTGGAATTAAGGAAGGGACATAAGGAAGATTACATGAAAGTGGGGGAAAGCCAGGGGAGACTGGATGACAGGATAGCTAAGATTCTGTGCTCTCTCTTGAGGATGGTTATATTTCCTAGGGGTCCGAAAAAGGCATTTCGAAGGTGTGTCAAGCCAGATGCACAGAAACAATGGACAGGGCTTGTTTAAGGAAACGATAAACCTTTTAGTAGAGAATTTGTATTTATTCCTGGGGCGTGACTCTACACCGTGACCTACCTAGTTAGGAATCTATGATTGGATTACTCTGTAAGGTTACTTTCTATCACTGGACTTGTCAGTTTTATTACAGAACCTGTTTTTCATCCATAATATGTCTATTCTGAGTTTGGCACAGCATATTTAGTCAATGAGTGCTGAATTCTGTAATTCTTTGGATGAATCATCTGGCACGAGAAAGGCATTTTGCCTATTAAAATACAGACTCCAAGGCCCCCACACCAGCTTTACTGAATCAAAATCTCTAGGCTCACCATGTACTAGTTTTTCACATTAAAATTTTTAATCAACCAGTTTGATGAGCAAATGACTGTAGTCACTTGATGTAGATTAGCAATACCTACCCTACTAAGGTATTAGGATGATACTTTTCAATGGTGTGTTGGAGCTGGTTTAAATGGGATTCAGACAGGAATTTGTGTCAGTTGTTAAATAAAGAAATTATTAAATATGTAAACCTAAAATAAATAAATTCCATTTTAAAAGAAAGTTAAGACATACTCCAAACTTCCCACATCTAGTTATTTTACTATATGTTAGTATTATCTGTACTCCTTACTATCATCTATGCTCAATCTTTTTCATCTATGTGGTGAAAATATGCAGTTGTATGCTATTGTTCACCTCTTCTCAATCCGTGTTCAGTGACATCACATTAGTAGCTTGAAATTGGCCATAGTGGGAATATTTACACCATGGAAACTGGCAAACACTGCAAATTAGAGCTTGATTATTGTTCTGTTATTGTCTGCACTTAAGACATTCCATGAGAATCAATTAGTCCTATGAAATTTACAATTATAAATGTTCTAGATATATTACTGTTATTTGTAACTTGTGTGCTCAGCTACACATACTTTATATCAGTAAAATTTGTAATAAATTATCGAAACACACACATACATACACACATTTAGCTTTTTTTTTTGAGAGTCTCTTGTTAAACACCTACTTTCACATTACTGTTTATAGGCCTTTTGTCAAAGATAAAGCATTATACAAAGGAAGGAAATTGCTGCTCTTAGACTGTCACTATTAGAAATGATAGTGTCGGATTCAGCACTGTCTCTGATCTTGCTTCTCTACTGGAATAAGTGGGTTGTGTAATTTTTCTTTAAATTAATCTTTATTCTTCAAAGTATTTCAGATGTCCCCTACCTCCCCCCTGCACCACCCCAGAAGACCCCCTCCTCCCTTATCCCTTCCCCTCCTCAGGCCTTCCCAGCACTAGTATCTGTCCATGGCTTCTGCATATATGCATATACATTCATGGGGTAATCTCTTCCTGCTTCCCACCCCTTCTCTCTGAAATACATCAGTCTGTTGCATGATTTTATAATCCATGAAAGGTTGTGACAGCCTGCCAGTGTACTGTCACCGGAAGTACAATGCAACAGGAAGACTGAAATTGTGTGTGCTTTTTACTTTCTTCTCCTTTTCATGTCCTCTCCACATGTTCTTTATTCTCTTACTTCTAGGTCTTTTTTTGTTTGTTTGTTTCTCCACTCACTGTTGGCATATGCCATGCACGTTTATGTGTCACAGCTCCAGTTACACGGTGATTAACTGGCCACCTGGGAAAGCACATTCAGATTCCAAAGGGGAGAATCTGATGAGCCCAGTGGGAATCGGCCCATTTGGAAGCAGATGCCTCTACTGTTTTGATTATCTGTGGTGAATGAGAATCCGTGTTCAAATACAGTTGGGGGCTCCACCCCAATCCACATGGTTTTATCTCTTAGACACACTTTACCCTTCTTTAGTCAAAGAGTTTGAAGTTAGTGTGCAAGTAGGTTTCCAAGTGATGTTAGCTGATAAATTATGTTACTGTAAGCTAGGGAAATTAGAATTCTGTTAGCCCATTAATGAGGCATATGATAGGCAAATTGAGGGTCAAGCTGTGATAGGGAGTTCACATCTATTCTTATGGCTCTGCAGTTCCTGAGGTCTTGTTCAAAAACGTAGTCACAGTGCTTTTTGGGGGGCCATGCTGGGGTGTTCTTCTTTTTTAGCTTCCAAGTTTTAGGAAAATTGGTTGTAGTGATATTTCTGGGCAGTGGTTTTGAACTCTAAGTATGGGAGTTGCCCAGGTATATCTTAGGAGAGAAAAGTCTTACTCATGTTGTTTCACCAGTATTTTGGCCCACCCTGCATTTGTTAGCATTTGGGGCTTGGAGTGTTCCAAAAATGCCCTAGGATGTGGAGAATGGAGTCTAGAAGTAATTCACAAAGCAAGACCCCACAGAATAGGTTGGTTATTCACGGTTGTGCTGTCTTAGGTACATTATTTGTGGCCTGACAGGCAACAGCCTGCATTCGTTCCCTATTTGAGTTTATTCAAGGCAGGGAAGAAAACCAGTTCCTCTCACAGAAGTTTTATTCAGTTGTTAGCCTGGTTTATAATAGTAACACTTGCTTATTAGAGCCAGTTTTGTTTTGCCTTGAAGAGCATAGGTGTGAAACTAGACCAGCTTTACTAAAACTGGCTGTGAAATCGGGGAGAGTTACTTAATCTCTGTTCTTCAATTTGCTCATCTGTAAAGTGGGGATAATAGCAGCCTCTACCTCTTATATTTGTTTTGAAGGTTAAATAAGTTAATACCTGAGTTAAAGCACTACTTGTCACATGAGGTAAGTACTCAGTAATTAAATGGATATAAACACAAAACAAAAGCCACTCGCTATTCCATCATACTATGAGCATGTAGTTCACTTCTCTCATTTATAACATCACATTTATCGTCTCTCTCTTGTGTGTCCATGCTCACATACATTGTATAATGAAACCATACTATATTCTATACAATTTTTCTTCTCTACTTTTCTGTTAGTATTATATCATGTAAATGTTGCTGTCATTAGTTTTTGAAAACATAACCTTACATGACTGTGTAATAGTCTATTACATGGTTATACTATATTTATTTTCCAAAATGTATTCAAAAAGTTAACATTCAAAATGATGCTACAGATTACGGATGAGCATTGTTATTCACCAACAATTGACAACTCCTATGATTTCCCCCACCCCCACCCCAGGATAGTTTTTTAGAGCTAAAGAAATTCATAAGTATCTTTTGAAAGAGATTGAATACCTTGTTTTGGTTATTTCCTCCCTATTCCTCTTTAAGCAGAGTCAAGTCTAAACTACTGGCTGCACCTCTCTAAATACTTTTATTTCCCTGAGAAACTTGCATGTGAAGATTGATGAGAATGTGGGGCAGCAGAGTGTAGCAGCAAGAAAATGGAATTAGGAGCCAGACAGATGTCTTTAAATCCCTTTTTTATACCTTTTTGAAATGTTATTTTGGGTAACTTATCTCAGCTTTTGGAACTTCATATCCTAATCAGTAATATGGAAATGATTAAAAAAAATTGATAAGATTTTTGGAGAAGTGAGTGAAATCAAGTCTATAAAATGCCCCACACCATGCTTATCACAAGAAAAGCACCTAATAGCTGTTAGTCTTATCTCATTTTTGGGGGGGTATATTATTGTGTGGCACATAGCAACACAGAAGAGAGTTACCTATAGTTTGGACAGAAACATGAACTGCAGGGTGACAATTACTAGTATAAAGCTGCATGTTAAGGGTCATATGTCCTAGCCCAGGCTGTCTAAATGCAGAATCAAACAGTGGCCAGAAAGTATAGATTTGGAAATGCATGCACAATTTCTACAGATTCCCCTGCATGGCTCCCCACACCAAAACACACAGATATGTGGCCTTAATGAGATTTGATAGGTAGGAGGTAGAGCTTAACAACAAAGTTTGGAATGAAAGCACTTTCTAGCATATTCATACATGTGATCAATAAAAGCTATCGGCTGATATTTCGATTGCTCTTTCCTGTTGGACATATGATAAAACAGGTATCACAGTAGATGACAACACTGGCCAAGGGACAGCAAGAATATACTGCCGGTAATAAAATAAGTGTATTGCCGATAATAAAATAAAGTATTTAAAGGGTGTCTTGCAATGGTCAGTGTTCCCTGCCTGACATACAGTACCTTAATTTTTTTAAAAAAATATATTTTATTGATTTTTTTTACAGAGAGGAAGGTAGAGGGATAGAGAGTTAGAAACATCCGTGAGAGAGAAACATCGATCAGCTGCCTCCTGCACACCCCCTACTGGGGATGTGCCTGCAACCCAGGTACATGCCCCTGACCAGAATTGAACCCGGGACCCTTCAGTCCGCAAGCCGACGCTCTATCCACTGAGCCAAACCAGTTAGGGCAGTACCTTAATATTTTTAACCTTATGACAACCATCAATGTTAATGCCTCTCCAGCCAGGGATATTAGCTGTCAGACATTCTTTTTCAAATTGTGAGGTATTTTGTCAAGTTTATTTTATAAAGAATAATACTCCAAACATCCTGAGGAAGTTATCAGTTATCTTTTTGAAACTCTGAAGAAACAAAATATCATTGATGTTCGCCGAGGAATATTTGTATTTATCAGTCAGTGAAGCTATTCAAATATAAAAGCTGGCTTGGCCAGCATGGCTCAGTGGTTTAGCATTGACCTATGAACCAAAAGGGCACAAGTTTAATTCCATGTCAGGGCATATGCCTGGGTTGTGGGCTCGATCCCCAGTAGAGGGGCATGTAGGAAGCAATCTATCAATGATTCTCTCTCATCATTGTTTATATCTCTCTCTTTTTCTTCCTTCCTCTCTGAAATCGATAAAAATATATTTTTAAAAAAACTCTTTAAAAGTTGTTCTATGAGCCCAAGAAACATGAAACCTTTGGACATTTGCTATATATTTTATTTAAATTAATGCCAAAGTCTAAATCTATGAAGACAATGTGTAAAGCACTTATATGCCAATACACTCATCCTTCCAACAATTCTGTAACCCAGGTGATGTTATGGCCTGTTTTGCAGGTGAAAAGATTGGGATTCAGAGGGAGTGTAAGTCATTTGGCCTAAGTCTCACATCTAGGAAGAGAAAGGATTGAGATCCTAATCCATAAACAGTGTCTAGTTCTAAGATGTATGCTTCTGACAACTGGCCATCTTCTGTCACTCTTCTACAAGTTCTTTATTTTAGGCTTTAAGGGTAGGGCTCATTCCTATCTGTGTCTATGTGTTGGTGACTGAAGAAAAATTACAAAGCTGGGAGACACAGTTATAATAGATGATATTAATATTATTACTAAGGGGAATATGAAATTCATGTGTGTGTGTGTGTGTGTGTGTGTGTGTGTGTGTGTGAGGGGGGTTTCTGTCCCCAATTGGTAAGAGCTGTGAATAACACAGTTCAGATGAGTGGCATACATGTTAACCATTTGATGTCTAATTTCCAAGTATTGATTCTATTCTTTTTTCTGCTGCTGGGTTACCTAATGAAGCTGTGGGAAATTAAGTAATGAGGAGACTATTTCACTAGAAATCAGCAGGCAGGATAAGATGAAAGCTAAATGCTGGAGAAAGGTAATGGACCGGGCAAATGAAAAATAGAGGAAAATTAATTGAATTGACTCTGACATTCATATTTGTCGTTAAGATTTGAAAATTGGCCTCAAGTCCTATTATTTCAATCCACCGTTTTCTTAATAATGAGGAAGTCACCATTTAAACATGCTAGCTTGTTAATAATAAATTCCAAGGTTTCCTTTCAAGTATGTTCAAATACATTCCTATGACAAATGTGTTCTTCAGAATTCCATGTAAATAAAGTAGTTACTTTGGTAGTGAAATATCACTACAGTACTCTATGTGAATTGTGACATGAATTTGTTAAAGTCAATATTTTCTACTTTGCTAATTAGCTGCTCTCTTGATCTCTCTAAATGTAATAAATGACATTAATTTTATTAAAAATGATCACAAATGTCAGTGTAATGGACCAGATATGATTATAATCAACCATAACTAGTTGAAACCAACACATTTCTCAGCTTTACTTAGCACAGTAGTGCTTTTAAAATCATTTTGAGAAATTGGCTTCTCATTGCCCACAGATCCTTGTTAGTGCATCATCTCAATGTGCATAACTCTGTGTGCATTCTTACAAACCTTTTCTTAAAAAAACCTTAATGTATTCCTAAACGGAGCATCATATTCTTTGTGGTTCTCTCCATAATTAAAATCTCAATCATTCTTCTTTGATGTCTTCAATAGATTTTTATGTTTTCCAGCTATAAAGCAAAGACTTAGTGGAGTAAAAGCAAATGAGTGAGATTAAGTGATATCTGAGAACATACAGAATAATAACTTTATTTGCTAATCCCATTAAATTACATATTTTATTTTTCCTTTTAAAAATATTTATTGTTGAAAGTATTGCATATAACCCCTTTTTTTCTCTCATTGACCCTTTATAACCTGCTAAGTTACCTATTTTAGAGACAGCTCACTGTCTGGCTTATCTTGATATCTCAACTTTCAAATTAATTGCAGAAGCGGCAATATTAGAAGTTAGACTGCAGTTGATTTCCATGCCATTGGTTTCATCCAAAGCCTCTTTGTAGGCATTGGGAAAAGGAGACATATATTAGGTTGTTAGTGAATGTTGGTCTTAATTGATAATTTAAATTAGTGAATTTAGAGACTATTTTTGGAGAGAAGTTTAAAATATACTAGCTAAAAGATGATTGATTTTTTTTTAACTCAAAATTTGTCTCACAATTTAAATTAAATGGTTTTAAATTCTTTGTTTCACTTAAATCATTTTGTCCTTTGAATGGCATTTATTTGACTTCTTGCTTCCTTATGGAACATGCCAGCAAAGCACAGTGGAAACCCCACGGTTTCATTCTGTTTCTGACACTGGCTCTGTAACCATTGACGATCCCTCCACTTCTCTGAGCATGAGTTCTTATGAAAGGTTGAGTCCCTGGTCTAGAGGACCTGGGAGGTTACTTAGAGCTTATTAGAACCTTGAAATAAATTGAAAAGATGTTCTGATTTAAGGAAAATTTGTGATTGTCAATACATTGAAAACTTAGGCCCTAATTCTAATGTCTAGGTTTTTGTTTTTTTTAAAATTTTTTAAAATTTGTTTTTTTATTGATTTTTGGAGAGAGAGGAAGTGATAGGGAGAGAGAGATAGAAGCAACAATGAGAAAGAATCATCCATTGGCCACCTCCATGGGGATCAGCCTCTTGGTTCATGGGTGGATGCTCAACCACTGAGTCACACTGACCAGGCTGGTGTCTCAGTTTTTTAAAAAAATATGTTTTTATTGATTTCAGAGAGAGGAAGGGAGAGGGAGAGACGGATAGAAACATCAAGGGATATTAAGGTACATTATTCCTAATGTCAACCACTTCCTACTTCAAAGTTCTCATTTCACTTAATATTCTCCCAAAGGGATATCAGAGGTGTTCTGCTGTTGCTGCTCTAGTTTTTCCTCTCAATAGGGATCTATAGCTAGCTTTCTTCACCCTGTAAACAAACTTTTGATATTATTAGATATCTGTGTCTTACTTACAATTTACTCTTGTACTGTGTTTACTATGTTTTCACAATTTATATCTCTATGACATCCTATATAATAAAAGGCTAATATGCAAATCGCACAAGTGGTGGAACGACCAGTCGCTATGACGTGCACTGACCACCAGGGGGCAGACGCTTAATGCAGGAACTGCCCCAGGTGGTCAATGTGCTCCCACAGGGGGAGCGCCACTCAGCCAGAAGCCAGGCTCACGGCTGGCGAGCACAGCGGTGGTGGCAGGACCCTCTCCCACCTCTGCTGCAGGCGGGTGGTAAGGAACGAGGGGTCCCGGATTACAAGAGCCCCAGACTGTGAGTGGGATGTCTGACTGCCGGCAGGTGGACATCCCCCAAGGGGTCCCGGACTGTGAGAGGGTGCAGGCTGGGCTGAGGGACCCCGCAGTCCAGTGCAAGAATTTTGTGCACCGGGCCTCTAGTATAGTTTATAATAGAGATGGCAAATGGGCCCAATCTTGTGTTAAATGATTAGCTGTCACTAAATGCCGGCTCCTAAAGTAGTACCTGGAAGAATTCTTAGGAGACATTTGGCCTTTGTGGGAAAGAGTAGTATAGGTGACGTCTATGTTTATTTTTTATTTTTTTAAAGGTGCTATTTATTTATTTATGTATTTATTTAAATCCTCACCTGAGGATATTTTTCCATTGATTTTCAGAGAGAGTGGAAGAGAGAGAAAGACAGACAGAATATCAATGTGAGAGAAACACATCAATTGGTTGCCTCCTGCACACACCCTGGCCAGCACCTGGGCCTGGGAGGAGTCTGCAACCAAAGTACGTGCCCTTGACTGGAATAGAACCCGGGACCCTTTGGTCCGCAGGCCGGGGCTTTATACAGTGAGCCCAACCCGCGAGGGCCAGTGGACTTTTAAAATAAAGCAAACTAATACGATGTGGCATGTATGCTGTTATTTTAATAGTTGCAATCTTTAACTTACAGTGACTGATGAGGCCCTGAACCTTATACTCATGTCTCCAACGTGTTTGTTGCTTCCTTTCCATTCCTGCTGCCATCCTTCTTATTCAGGAAGTTGTTCCTTTCCCCTGGACTACTAGAATATTTTCCATGACTCCAGAATTCACTTCTTTGGTCTGTTTTTCACATATTGTGTAGTTATTTTCCTAGACAAAGGTTGAATTGTGTAATTTTTCCTTTTGCAGAAACTTTCAATGTTTCGCCTCACCAAGGTGTTCAGCAATATGATGTTCAGGGTCTTTCCTCTCCCGCCCACGCAGCCTCCTCCAGGCTCCTCTCGGACGTGGAGTACTTTGCTAATCTCCAAGTGTCTTGTGTGGACTCTCACTTTCTACTATTGTTGATGCTTTCTTGAAGTGGAATGGATTGTTCCTTTTTTTGAGTTCCTACACCACAATTCTTATCCTTTTATTTTATTCTGCTTATAATTATTTTGGTTTCTGCATTTCTGTCTCTCCCACCAACTCTAAGAATGCATACTTGCTTTATCATTGATTTTCACAAAAATTGTGTGCTTTGCACATAGAAGTTTTTGATAAATGTTTGCTGCCTGATGGACAGATTGGTAGAAAGAATCTAGACATCCATGAATCTGTGTATGTCTATAACCTTAAAAATATTAGTTTACATACACAGAGCATTAAAATGACTCACTTTCTAGTTCAATTTAGTAAAACATAATATTTTGATCTTCGTTTATAAACTAAGATTTATTAAACTACTTTATACAAAATTTTGTTTTAGATTTTTAGAAAGTGAAAAGGAGGAGGGAGGGAGGGAAGAGGAGAGAGAGAGAGAGAGAGAGAGAGAGAGAGAGAGAGAGAGAAGAGAGACATATCAGTTGGTTGTATCCATGCTCGCCCTGACCTGGGCAGGGGATCCAACCTGCAACCCTTGACCAGAAATTGAACCTATGACCCCCTTTGATGCTGGGGCCAATGCGCTAACCACTGAGAACACTGCCAGGGCTATATACATTTTTATTTGAAGAAATGAGAAACAAATAATTTCAAATTCACTTTGTCGTCAAGCATAGCAAAGACACTTAGAATTTTCTTATTACTGAAAATTTATTTAATTTTGGATGAATACTATGCAAAAAGAGAGAGAAGTAATAGAATTTATATGTATGATATCATAAATAACATTTCTAAGTAGGGAAATAAATGAATATATCTGTAACCGAATGAAGATTTTTGTCTTTGGGAAAGATGTTTGTAATAAATTAGTTGGTGGGCTGAACTCATATAGGGCAACAGGACATTATGCTTTCATTTGGGCATAATCTAGGATAAGAAGAGCTGTTTGGTGGCCTGGGCTCTTTAAGAAGTAATAGGTATTTATTTGCTAATGTGCTTTCCCTCTGTATTTGTTTCACCAATTTTAACTTGGAGCTACACAGTGTTAAATTTTAGAAAAGCTGAAATTCAACTAAAAAAAACACACACAAAACAAACAACAAAAAACAACTGTGGAGAAAGGGAAGATGGAAGAGGAAACTGCTTTCTGTAGAAAAAGGGGGGAGGGGGAGCCAGAACTTGTTTTCTGTGCACAAGTAACATATGAGCATGTTTATTTAAGTTAAGTCACTATCCATCACACATCATTTCTTACATTGGTCTGGTTATGCTAATTTGTTGGATTGCCGAAATAATTTCTCAAGTGCTTGAAAGACAGCGAAAGTACCTCCGTGCTCAGTTGATTATATTTAACCTAAAATGTCCCCCTGCCTGATTACATCAGATCTTTCAAGAGACTGACCTCAATAGTGGTTTAACAATAAAATGAGAAAAAAAACCAAAATTATAAAACCACTTCGTTTCAGTGAAGACAATGAATGGGTGAATTAGTGTAACACAGGCTGCTGCTAATGATGTTTGGTGAACATTTCCAGCACACATAGAATAGGCTGTAATTTAAAAAATGAAATGATTATGTGGTTGTGTCACGTTCATTTTAGGGTCACGGTCTAAACCAGCTATTCTAAACGCGGATTATCATCGTCTCAGAACTGCATCAGAGATTTTTCAAACCACATATGGGCACTCCTGAAATTCCAGTTTGCTTCCCGACCAGGGAATAAGTAAGCCCTCTCCACCATTTTCTCTACCCAAACAGACTTTCTGCCAGTTAAGTCTCAATCCCTGATCTCCCACTTTCACTTCTCCATCGTCTCTTTAACGTAGTGGACCACTCTGCTTCTGACTGGGTCCGGCCTGTCTGACTCCGGCAGAGACCATCGCACGTGATTATTGGACCTTTCAACCTCACACTTGCTCTGGGCAAACCTTCTTCCTGCCATGAATCCTATACAGTGGTCTATCTGTTCAAAAAAAGCAAATATTGGCATACTCTCTCTCTCTTTTTAATTTTTATTGATTTCAGAGAGAAAGGGAGCGGGAGAGAGAGATAGAAACATCAATGATGAGAGAGAATCATTGATCGGCTGCCTCCTGCACACCCCCTTCTGGGGATCGAGCCCACAACCCAGGCATGTGCCTTTGACTGGAGTTGAACCTGGGATCCTTCAGTCCGTAGGCAGATGCTCTATCCACTGAGCCAAACCGGCTAGGGCAAAAAAGGGTAAATGCTGTCATACTTTTACCTTCGTTACAAATCCTTTTATTGCCTCTGTAATAAGTCTGCGAGAATCTTCCAAACCCTGACCTGGCTTTTCAAGCCTGTTCTCTTTCATTCTGTCCATGTCATGCCACCCTCTCTCTCCCTACTGTCCTCTCCAAGCTGTGTCCTGAACACTAAGCCATTCCGTCCATCCGCATTTCCTGAGGGAACCATGATGCTCACGCCTTGGTTCCTGTGGGAATCATTTTGCTTTCCTTTGTTATCTGACTCGATAGACTTTACTGATAGTTCAAGCATCATTCTCACTGTGAAGACTTTGCCTGATTCTTCAGATGGAATTGCCTCTCCCTCCTTTCCTGTAATCTGTGATGAATTTATTATACACATTTCCTATTTTGCTGCACATATTTGTTTACAAATCTGTCCCGTTAACGGAATATAAATAATCTGGGGCCAGAGCCCATGTGTATATATCACAGTTTTCAACACCACTCCTTTTTTTCTGTCACTTAGTAGCTTAGTGCTTGTTGAATAAACATTTGAAAGAGTATTAGATAATTATTAAATGATAAATTCCCATAGGGCAGGACCTGGGTCTTGTTCACCTGTTTCAGCTTTGTACCTAATCCAATGTTTTGCATGTAGGAAGTGCTTAACAATTATTAATTCAATGTATAGTTGTAAAAAGGAAAGTCGAACATCTTAGAAAGTTGAACATGACTGAAGGCATAAATACAGGAAAGAGTGTAATATCAAATGTCTTGAAAAAATAAACAATTGTATAAAGGCAGGATGAAGGTGACATGGCTAAACAATGGCCTATGCCTATTTCACCCTGCTATTTTATTATTACTTTTTATTTTTGGACCTAGGTGAGTATTTTTGAGTCAGGGACAAATTCCTGGTCTAATCGTTTGTAACAAGGATAGCAGATGCATGTTAGAAAACTGTTTTCAATCTCTCCATCTCAGCTGGTTGGTCATTTGTGCTTGCCTTTTCAGATTAATTCCTTCTCTTTAAATTCTGTTGTTGATCCTGCAAAGCTCAGAGGGCTCTTACAGATATTTGAATTATTCAGTGGTTAGTGATCTAAAGAAATTACAGAAGGTATTACTTAAAACATGGAGGACAAAACCAAACCAAACCCTGCCAACCTAGCCAACCTAGCCTTATCTTTATAGGCATAGTGTTTTTCTCACTGGTATAGCCTGTGTATTGATTGATAAATCTTAAAGGAAGCTGATTCCAGACAACCCTGCATATAGATAAAGATTTTCTTTACAGATATTGAGCCTGGAGACCTATGACTTTTTCCCCATATTGAAGCAATATATTGCTCAACAGTTATAGGGTGTCCCAAAATTCACTCCAGAAGTAATTTTGATAGAAAACACAGGTTTATAATTAAAAATTATAAATTTTTTTATTGATTCGTAAAGTATACAGTATAGGGTTATGTATGGAATAGCACATTGGGTAAATGGCCTCCACGGCTTTGCTGGCACATACACAAAGCCGTGGTCTTCATTGGCCTTCATTGTCCCTGCTCCTGGGCCATAATTGGTATTTGGTAATGCTTATCACATTGAAGGGATTGAAATCAAAGGGCAACAGATATTAGAACCTGATTCAATAAACCAAGTAAAATTAGGCTTTTATTTTTGTTGTTGTTGTTAATGCTCACGCAAAATTCAAATCTTGTGTGAATTTTGGGATACCCTATAGTAGAGAAGCAGAAAACCTAGTCATATGATCAACATGTTTTGGGAGTGGTGCTTGGAAGACATCTGAGCTGATGTTGAGCAGAGTAGTCAGCCTTCAGTTTTTTACCTTGGGGTAGATCCATCACAGTCATCAACTCTTGGTTTTTGGTCAGTGATTGTCACCTACAAATATGCATTGACTCTGGGAGAAGTAATAAATTCTGAAAGACTGCTAATAGGGCTAATCGTTTGAAATAGGTGCAAGCTTATTGCCCACTTTGCTGTTAGCAAGTGAGCTAAAAGTGGTTACTTTTAGAGTAGGCAGGAGGAGGGACTGAGGAAAATAATGATTCACAATCTCAAGAATTGTAACTTAATTAGTGTAATGGTGTAATGTATTAAGGAGCAGAGCACAAATTCAGAGATGGAAACATCTGGATTTAAACTGCAGCTCCATATATTACCAACAGTGAGCATTCAGCTGAGAGTTAATCTCTCTGTGCTTTGGTTTATAAATGAAGATAGAAATTCCTTCTCATATAGTTGCTATGGGGATTGTATGCTATGATATCATAAAGTGTGAAGAAAGTTCCTATCACTTAGCAAGGAACTCTTTTTTTTTTTTAAAAAAATATATTTGATTGATTTTTTTTACGGAGAGGAAGGGAGAGGGATAGAGAGTTAGAAACATCGATGAGAGAGAAACATCGATCAGTTGCCTCCTGCACACTCCCCACTGGGGATGTGCCCGCAACTAAGGTACATGCCCTTGACTGGAATCGAACCCGGGACCCTTGAGTCCTCAGGCCGATGCTCTATCCACTGAGCCAAACCAGTTAGGGCAGGAACTCTTATTTTTATACTGGCATTCAACAGAAATAGTTGAAAAATAATGGATCCACATCCTGAAGATAGTGAAGGCTCTCTAATAAAAATCTTATAATAATTGTTACAAAAGTGCTACATGCTCATTGTAAAAACACACAAAGAAACAAGCCAAACAATGTTGAAAAGGAGAAAGGAGACCATTCAAATCATCCCAAATTCAACCCAGTGATGGATCATACCAATTAGATACCTCTCTGTGCATTTATGTAGGCATATATAAAAAGCAGGTATCGTTTATTCCCTTTTTATCCATTTATCCATTTGTATCATTTATATCCATGTTTTGATGACTAGAGAAGATGGGCACAGGTTTTTCCAGATAGTAATACTGGAACCTGGCTTCCTCTCTGCAAGTCTGGCGCCCCCTGCCTTGAGGGCAGGAACTGCAGTGCTCCTCTCTGAGCGAATGACCTCAGCTGCCATCCGGGAAATCCCTCCTCCTGTCTCTGCTGCACCCACAGAGCCCTCACTGCTGTTGTTCAAATGCCCGTGTTGAGTGCCACTGGGGAATTGCAGTAATGCCTTTTTGCTGCAGGGCCTGCCCCATGGACTAGCTGCCTGCTGTCCCTGCAGCCCTGCTCATTGCCTCACAGTGTGGTCTCTCGTTGATTTACTGGGTCTTTGTGGTTCTGTTCTTGTTTAGTTCTTCCCATAAGGTCATTTATGTTCCTGACTCTGGGCTCCATAAAACATCTCCATATTTTCATCATGAATTTCCTTCTTTGATGTCACCAGAATATTGTGGCATCTGCCTATAGGTGCTGTTTCTGAAAGCAAAGAGAGCTGGGGCTTGATTAAATTCGTAGAGCTTATTGCATGACTGTTTTGAGTTCCAGTTGGCAGAGTTTGGTCTGAGACTTGCTTTCATGGCATCATATAGGATTCGGGAGTGAGGTTGTTGTGAAAGAGAGCTGCGTAGCCCTCACATACTTCAGCAGTCGAAGGCAACAGAGAACTGCCCAGAAGTATGAATTGGATAGGACAGTTAGTAACTGTTGATACACCCCAGATTATAGACTCTTCTATTCATCATGCCACCAATCACTTTACTGAATTATCTTACTAATTTTGAAAGATTTTATTAGTTAAGTCTATTATTTTTTTCTACATACAAAATTAAATCTTCTGCAAGTAAAAATTTAATTTTTCTCTTTACAATGCTTTCATTTTTATTTTATATTTTAAATGATGCTGAAGGATGACATTATTTGCAGCTCATTTCATTTTGTTCTCAATAATGTAGTCAATATAACAGATACAAAAATAAAAATTAATAGTCAATGAAAAATTTACAAAAATGCACTGTGACCATTTACTATTCTTGTGTCTTTGGCCAATTTCTTTAACCCCTCTGAATTTTAATACCTCATCTGCAAAATGGATTCTGATAACAATTGCTACCTGCTAGGATTATGTGAGGGTTCCATGGAATGATTTGTTTAAAGTGCTCAGCCCAGCACCTGGCACCTGGCTCAGTACATGATTAGTAGGTGCAGAATTTGTGATAGGGGTTCCCGTTGGGCATGGAGGGAGTAATTAGTTCTACCTGTCTGGGATACAGCAGTGGGGAGACAGTGAAAAAGGTTCACATTTCCCAGCAGGAATGAGGTTGGCGAGCAAATTTCAGAGTGAGGGAATGCTATGGGTAAAATGCTATGGGTAAAATTGCCTCAGGACTGTGAGGCAATGTTAGTTTAAGGGACTGCAAAAACTCTGACATGTCTAGAGCAGAGTGTAGATGATATGGAATATGGATAGAGGTGCAGCTGGAGATAAAGCCAGGGTGAGAATATGGCAGGTATTTGGTGCTATATTAAAGAATTTGGAGTTTCTGAAGGTAATGGGTTTTTATTCAAGGGAGCCATTTGGTCAGGTTTTACTGTTGGAGGCATCTTGGTGAGACCAAGGGGAGACCAGTTAAGAGCTCTAAGGTCTGGGAAGTAGTTGGGACTTGGAATCAGAAGCCAAAGTGGGGAGACGCATTAGGGAAGAGGGAGAGAGAAAAAGGGAGGGTGACTCTGGGGTCTCCCTTGGGAGACAGGTGGGATGGACAGTGTTGCTGTGTTAGTTTCCTGTGGTTGTTGTAAGAAATTATCACGAATTGGTTGGCTTAAAACAACAGAACCTACTCTCTCACTATGCTGGAGGCCAGAAGTCTGAAATCTGTGCCACTTGGCAGAAACCACGGTGTTGGTAGGGCCATTCCCCCTTTGGAAGCTCTAGTGGAGAATTCATCCATTTCTTGCCTTTTACAGCTTCTGGTGCCTGCGGGCATACCTTGGCTTGTGGCCACATCACTTCAGTCTTCAGGGCAGAGACCTGAAATCTCATTCTGCTCTGCTCACACTGTCTTCTCCTCTGTCTGTGTCAAAGCTCCCTCTGTCTTTTTTTTTTTTTTTTAATGTATATTTTATTGATTTTTTACAGAGAGGAAGGGTGAGGAATAGAGAGTTAGAAACATCGATGAGAGGGAAACATCCATCAGCTGCCTCCTTCACACCCCCTACTGGGGATGTTCCCGCAACCAAGGTCCATTCCCTTGACCGGAATTGAACCTGGGACCTTTCAGTCCGTGTCGGGGTCCAATCCCAGCAGGTCTAGGGGTCCCCAAAGGTGTGGACGGAGTTGGCAAAGAAGGAATGACACGGAGACAGTGTTCAGTTGATCAGCAGCCTAGCCAGGATCTCTACCAGGATCTCCAGCCAAGTTCTGTCTTTTATTGTCTTGTTACATCTGTATTTATACCAGTTGATTTTAATCCTGTCAATTTCTATTCCAAAGGTTAAGGCATTTCTTATCTCCATTCCAGGGAGTAAAGATTATGTAGCTTAAGGGTGATTGTTCATAGTTAAAGTGATTACCCACCTGGCATTTAGTTAAGGGGTTTTATTCCCTCCCTCACTTCAGGGAAATCCCTACCTGGGGAAACAACCTTTCTCAGAGAGGTGACCTTGGTTAAAACGCATAGCGCCAAGCTAAGAGGGTGAGCAAACATATTAAGAACAGTATGCCATATATGCTAGGTCCCTTGAAACATATGCTGTGCAGATGTTTCTTCCCTGCAGCGACTGTGCCAAGCAGCAAGGATGGACCGGCTTCCAGCAAGTCCGCAGGCTGATGCTCTATCCACTGAGCCAAACCAGTTAGGGCATCCCTCTGTCTTTTTAAAAGGATATATATCATTGCATTTAAGGCCCACTCAGATAATCCTGGATAATCTAATTTCTCATCTGTGGGTTCGTTATTTAATCACATCTGCAGAGACTCCTCCTCCTCCAAATAAGGTCATATTTATAGGTTTGAGGGATTAGAACCTGATATGTTTGGGGTGTGGGGGTGTTATTCTGCCGGTCACAGTTGCCATTTCACTGAGCTAGGAATAGAGGGGCCACAACGTGGAGGAAAAGATAGTAAGGTTAGTTTTGTATGCGTGTTTCAGGTTTTTAAGGAGACCCATATTCTGTTCTCATTTTCTTTTTATCCTGCCCAGTTTTGTTAACATAAATGTTGTGTTTCTCCAGCAGAAATCAGGGACTGATTCGGTACCTTTTTTTAATCTAAAAATAATGAAACCAATGGGTTCTATTTATTTTAGCTCAGGCAAACCAGCACTCTGACATGTCAGATTTTGCAAAATACCTGGGTTTCCTTTGAAGCAATTTTCAAGAATATCAATCATAGGTGAAGACCGCAAGAAAATCATAAATATTTTATCTATTAATTATCTTCCCCTCAAATTTTCTTAGGATCTAAACCAAATTCAACCCACGCCAACGTTGAAACTGTTATTTTTATCACTGACCTTTTTAGCTCACTAGTACTAATTAAGAAATACTTTAAATATCCTATTTCAGCAAAATCTGAGAATATCTTAGTTTATTTCATCCTCAGTTTTTTGTGGGGTAATATGTATTATGTCTGGTAAAGTTCTGTTTGCATGTTCAGGCTATGAGAGGAAGCTGTTGAACTGAATTTTTAGTTTATTTGTACAATTTCACATCTGAAAGTCTATTATTTTCTTGAAAGCCAGATAATCTTGTTAAGTACTTTCCAATGACCCCATCCATCAGAATTACTTGGTATCTGAGATTCTAGCTGACTTTGACTTTGCAGTGAGCTTCAGTTTCAAAATACTTCATTTTTTTTTTTTTTTCATTTCTAAGGCTTGATTTTTTGCCTGTACACAATCTGTTTCCTCTTGTCATACAAATTGTAGTTTCAGCCGGAACCGGTTTGGCTCAGTGGATAGAGTGTCGGCCTGCGGACTGAAAGGTCCCGGGTTCTATTCCAGTCAAGGGCATGTACCTGGGTTGCGGGCACATCCCCAGTGGGAGATGTGCAGGAGGCAGCTGATCGATGTTTCTCTCTCATCGATGTTTCTAACTCTCTATCTCTTTCCCTTCCTCTCTGTAAAAAATCAATAAAATATATTAAAAAAAAATTGTAGTTTCAGGAAAAATATTTTTTCCTTAAATTTGTATGCTAAGTTTCCAGAGATAATGTTTATTTAATGAATAAGATCAAGAATAAATAAATGAGGGGATTAAGTTTTGCATTCAAATCACTTCCACATTTGGTCATTTTCCTTTCAGTTGGTTAAAAAAAAGTTTTGATTTCATTGTTTTTATTTAAAAAAACACACACATCCCTGAAAATCATTTTGTGTGTATGTGTATTTAAAAATGCGTATCCCTCCCCTCCCCCCAAGAACTCTCAGATTCCAATCCATGAAACAATATAATGCCCAAAGTAAGGGCCCTGGGCAGGGTGGCTCAGTGACACAGGGCTTGTTTCCAATCCCAGGAACGCGGCCACTCTCAGGTATTCTCAGTTAATGGGTTACTTATTAGGGCAAAGGCTCTAAATGCCACCTCCCTAATCATACACGTCACTATATTTCACGTGTAAAAAGCTGATGCTTTTGCTTGGATACTGAAACCCGTTCATTCATTCAGGAGGTGCTTGTTGAGCCCTTCTTGCTCATGTGCAAGCCTGTGCTAGGTTCCACGGTTGCCAAGTGAGACTTGGTCAACACCTTGCCCGTAGTCAGTGGTCCTGAGACTACACTGAATAACATGTAAACAAAAGGCCCCTAATCATTTCCTAAATTTTGATTTAACCCAGAATCATTTTGCTTGTAGATACAGAACCATTATCAGGGGAAATTGTATGATGCAGAGGTGTGGTTCTCTGTTCACATGTGGGAAGTTTATGCTGGACAATGTTTGTAAAGTGATTAAGCATATTTTGACTCTATTTATAGGCTATGTTTTTGCTCCTGTGGAATATTAAATAGAACAATTTTTGTTTGGCTCTATTTATAACCCATGTCTTTTTTCTTATTAAAAGAATAAATAGAACTATTCCACCCAGGTGCAGCCGTAGGCCCTTTACGTGTTCTCTCAGCTTGCTTTCTGGAACTCACATCATACCTTCAATTTGGGGACTTATTCCCTAAAACAAGTATAGTGTAGGTTTTGTTAAATTAGCACTTTAAAAGGTCACAAGTAATAGGGTTGCCTTTCATCTGAAATTATTCAGTTTAAGATTCATAATATATACCAAGTATATTTTCTTTTTCAAATTGCATCTGTTAGCATAATGATATTTGCTTTCTCTTTAAAGCATTTTTTTTATAATTATATTTATTTCCTTTTTTTATTTTATTTATTTATTTATTTATTTTTTAAATATATTTTATTGATTTTTTACAGAGAGGAAGGGAGAGATATAGAGAGTTAGAAACATCGATGAGAGAGAAACATCGATCAGCTGCCTCCTGCACATCCCCCACTGGGGAAGTGCCTGCAACCCAGGTACATGCCCTTGACCGGAATCGAACCTGGGACCCTTCAGTCCGCAGGCCGACGCTCTATCCGCTGAGCCAAACCGGCTTTGGCTCTTTAAAGCATTTTTAAAAACTTCTATATTTACCACATTATCAAAGAATGATATTTATTAGGTGATGTTATTTGCTAAGTAGGGAGGAGTAAGCAGCAGGCCTGCAACGTTAGTTTAACTGACAAATCACGTTTACCTTAATAGACCATGTTGTTATGCTCATTTTACGTAAGAATTAGACATTTTAATTTTCTACCAATAAAGCCTTGTTATATTTAAATATAGAAGAAAAGGATACTTGAGCTAGATCCCTGTTTAAATTATTTTAATCATATAGACATACCTATAAAATGTGTGATCTTGGTATATTTTTGAAAATGGTTGGAATAAGAGTTAACTATTGTACCTATTTTTTTTTTTTAAATTGTAGCTGAATCAATTTGCATTTGTTTTTAGGTTATTGTTCCTTCTTCCCATAATAAACTGTTTTCTTATATACGATCTGATATTGCTATTTAATTATTTCTGTGAGTTTGTCTTCCTAGTAAAATCTATGTTTCTTGAAATAAGGGGCCTTGTCTTTAATATTAATGGTGTCTTCGGAAGTGCTCAGTTAGATCTTAGGCCTAGACTATTTGCTTGAAAATCACTTGCAAAATTGCACTGAAGTTTAAAGAGAACGGCTAGCTTCCAGGTAGAGGAAGACAACCTGAGATATCATTTCAAGATCTAACTTGCTACTCCAGTGTGGGTCTTGGAATGCCAATTGAGAATAAAAATAGAATTGTCGAGACAACTCTGATATTCATTGTTGGCCACTTAGCGCAGTTCTGTGCTAAGAACTGTATGAGAAACTATTTTAAAATTGAAAGGTGATTTGAGCATAAAACCAGAGCAGGAAGGGTTATTGGATGCGCGAGCTGACTGTTGTGCTCAGAGAGGGTGCCTGGTGCATTGGTCTCTGTCATAAGGGACTAAATACCTGTGAGCATTGATAGGAAAGGTGGGAACTCGGGGAAGCCTTTCTATTGGATGGTCCTAGAGAGATGTTACTAAATTCTTGCTTCTCTACTCCTATTCCAGGCTTCATACAAGACACGCCGTGTCCGTTAACCGAGTATTTCCTCATGCAGGTTAGAGTTGAATTGATGGAGCCTTAGCTAGTTCAGTTGAACTTGTTTAAGTCCACCGTCCAGGCATTTTAATTGGCATTTGAGGGTAAGTGGTTACTAGAACAACCCAGGCAATTCACAGATCATAGTTTTCCAACTCATACACTGTAAATTTCTTCAGGTGAATTTTCTAACTTATACGCTGTATTTTTTTCATAATATCTTTTCGGGAATTTCTTCTCTTCTTTTTTTGGGCTGTATTTAGATTTACAGCCTAGAAAGACAGTTAGGATTTTTCACCTAGTGAAGTTTGACATGTTATAAAATTATAGGCATAAAGCTATAGGCATCCTAGCTCAATCAGATGACCCACTGGAGGGAAGTAGTCTCCCTACATAAAAGCTGATAGGGAATGTGTGTGTGTGTGCGCGCGCGCGCGCTATTGAGCGCTACTTTTTTAAAGTGCCTCAAATGGAAAACAACAATATTTTTCTATTGAAAACAGTTATGTTTGGCCAACCTAGTTCTTTCTCTTCATTCTGTAGGCAGCTTCTCTACTTCAGATCAGTCCATGAACTAGAATGTATTTTATTTTACACTCTGGTAGCTCATATTTTTGAGGCCTTCTGCATGTCTAACATTCACAGGAAAATAAGTTGTTTCTTCTGGACGTCTCCAGACTGTGTGGAATTTTGCAAAGAACAGGGCAATCAGATTCAGAAGGCGCTGGCTGCACTGGATTATCCCGTCCGGGGCTGTGTGCTCTTATTCATTTACTCAGTGTCTCTGAGCCTCAGCGTACTTTGTTTTCTGATGAAACGGCCTTTGCAACAATACCTATCTCGTTTTACTTCGTGTGAGTGTGCTTTGTTGCTAATAGAATTTGGGAAGGTAAAAATCTTGTATTCCTTTTATAAATCCAACCTGAATGACATATGTTGACAATCACTGGCGTTTTGCAGTAAATAAATATTATTTAAGAATACTTGCCTTTCCCAAACTTTTCAAATTGTATATGTTTGGGTAAGTAGTCTTTGGAAATTAAATATAGTCAGAGATCCTGTTACCTTCATATGACTAAAGAATAGATCACATTTATCATCAGACAGCAATGGGATATTTAAATTGTACATTTCAGGGACTACGTGATGAAGAGTTTTATTTCTCTTCATATAAAAGAGCTAAGATTTTTTGTTTCTTTGTTTTTGACTTTACCATTATGTTTTATGGATCATAATGACTGGAAGAAACAACGTGACCAGTAAAGTCTCCGATTAAGACTGTTTATCTTTTTGTTGCTAGAAGCCCATTATTTTGCATTTGTGGTTAAAATCAAATTGTTTTCTTTTAAATAAGCATGTAAGATGGTTTTTGAGTCCCAACCACTCTGCAATGTTTTCCTTTGTCATGCTCCTTGGTATTTATGAACTCTGAGAGAAAGCTGAATTACGTTTTCTGAGGACACTTAATTAGCAAACACTGGAAGCACAGGAAGGGCTGGAGAAGTTCTCCGTAAGTGGAGAGCTGGTTTCTGTAAATATGTCACAGTAATTTCTCAAATGGAAATGTTTTAATTTACTATTTACCAACTATTTCTGAGTCATGGTGTCTGCTTCTAGGGGACAGAAGTATTATTTTAATTTGATTTCTGACTAGTGATTTTTGAATCTGACTTAATTCCAAATATAGATATGGCAGACATTTTCTCTTCTTTCTAGGAATAGAAACAACTAAAAGGATATCAGATTGATATGAAAACAGGAGGCCTTTCAAATACCAAGGGCAGACAGATAAATGCACACAAGTAATAGTCCTTTTGGAGGAATAAGACAGCTTAAACATGGGATTCTTATAAGTATTAAGTATAGAAATATACTTTATGAATTATAAATTAGTACTAATTAGTGAAGGATGAGTATGGAGTACAAATTTAACTTCTGGAACCTTCAAGTCATCCTTTTGGACAGCCAAGTTTTTTAGACAAGGTTATAGCTTCAAATGATGACTTTTTAGAAAAAAAAAAAAAGTTTTAGATATTTTTTTCTAATAATTATCTGCCTTATTAATCAGAGCATAGTGAACTTAACTTTTTTATATTCCTCAGCGTTATTATGAGCATAAAGGGCTGCATTACTACTCATTGAGTTTAAGAGGATATTCCAGTACCAGAGAAATCCAGATAGCGACATTTTCTGAATACCCATTTTTATTGTAGAGGTGGAAATATCTGTAAAAAAAGAATAAGTGGGTTCTAGTAATGGCCTTGTCTACCTTTTTAAGCTTTTCCTCTACTGGGAAGAATCTTCAAGCAAGATCTGTGCATACCCATCTTAAATTTCCAAACTGTAATGGCGACATAAAGCTCATCAGGTTTGATGTCAGGCACGACAGTAGATGGTGCTTCACTGTTGCCTTCTAATGGCGGGGACTAATGTGATCACATGCTCTGAATCCCAAACACTTTTGCATTAGTAACAACTCACGATTCAATTCAGGAAACATTTTTGAGTATCTATGTACTCATTAGTGAAGGACGAAAAGGAAACCTAAAAGTTAATTCTCTCAAAGGATTTTAATCTTAGACTGTGGCAAGTCTTGTTATCAGCTAACTTCAGTGCAAAGGCTGAACAAATAAACCCCCCTGGCTTCCCAAACTCCAGTGATGTCTTTTGAATAAATACAGGCAGGTCTGTGGCGAGTTTTTATTTGGTTGTGTGTGTGTACTATATATACATATGCAATACATTATATGCAATATATATATATGTATATATATATGCATTAGGTGTATATGTATATATTTATATAAATATTTTGGCCTTATATTCATCTAACATTTTCTGTTTTATTCAACAGAAATCTTCTTGACAGAGACACATTTTCTAAATCTGATCCAAGTAAGTATCTGTTTACTTGCTTTTGATATTCTATTTATTTTACTTTCTGATTTTGCAACAATTGTATGGAACTCATAATTTTTGTTTAAATATTTGTTTTAAAGCCTGGAAAGAAAGAAGGGGGATGGACTCAAGCCCTGTGTGCTCATCTCCCTGGGCAGTACTTATCTAAAGAGGGAGTTGCTCAGCTTTTTGAAAGTAGGATGGAAGTGCAGATGACTCCAATGCAGGACAGTTCACCTTTGAACTACAGTCTCATGCTATGGCCATGTGGCAGAAATCATATTTGAAAAACAATCATATGTGTTTAAGTGTTTTAGTCACAGAGTAATACTCTTACTTTTTTTTTTTTTGTAAATAAAAGCAGTGTATGAGGCATATATAACTACATGAAATATATAACATCTTATATGAGCTGAATTTTTTGATGCCTAAATAGAGATTTTGAAAATCAGAGATAATTTGTAAAATAAAAAAAGATAGTTTGAATTAGAAAACAGCCAAATTAATGTATAAATCAGTTAGTACAAATTGTGCACTATTTAAAGTTGATAGCTAACTGCTCTCCATATCCACAAATGTATGAAAAAATGTGGATTAATTATAGGGGAAAGGTTTTGTCAGATGTTAGAATTCTTGAGGTACTCATTGGGAAATGGTATAATTTGTGGGTGTTAAAGTTTTTTATAGCTCATTTGATAAGTAAGTGGGACTTTTTTGTAATTCCTTAATCTTTACCCCAAATCCTTAATCTACCATTTGCATCTTCTCTTTATGGTTGACAGTCAGAAATCAAATTAAAATAATACTTCTGTCCCCTAAAAGCAGACACCATGACTCAGAAATAGTTGGTAAATAGTAAATTAAAACATTTAAGTAGGGGTAGATTCCATCTCAAGAAACCACTTTCTTTGCTCATCCATGAGAAGCAACTCCTCATCTGTTAAAGTTTTATGATGCGATCACAGCAATTCAGTCACATCTTCAGACTCTACTTCTAATGCTAGCCCTCTGGCTATTTCCACCCCATCTGCAGTTACTTCCTCCGCTGAAGTCACGCTCCTCAAAGTCATCCGTGAGGATTGGAGTCAACTTCTTCCAAACTCCTGTTAATGTTGATATTTTGCCCTTGCCCCATGAATCAAAGAAGTTCTTAATGGCATCTAGACGGTGAATCCTTTTCAGGAGGATTTCCATTTGTTTCACCCAGATACAACAGAGGAATCGCTCTCTATGGCAGCTATAGCCTTATGAACTATATTTCTTAAATAATAAGACCTGAAAGTTGAAATTACCCCTTAATATGTGGGCTGAAGAATGGCTGTTGTGTTAGCAGGCATGAAAACAACAACCTCATCGTATATCTCCAGCAGAGCTCTTGGATGACCACGTGTAGTGTGGATGAGCAGTAATATTTTGAAAGGAATGTTTTCTTGTCTGAGCAGTAGGTCTCAACAGTGGGCTTAAAATATTCAGTAAATCATATTGTAACCAGATGTACTGTCATCTAGGTTTTGTTGTAGACTTAGCATAGTTCCTAAGGGCCCTAGGATTTTCCGAATGGTAAATGAGCATTGGCTTGAACTTTAAATCACCCACTACTTTAGCCCCTAACAAGAGAATTAGCCTGTCTTTTGAAGCCTTAAAGCCAGGCGTTCATTTTCTTTCCTGAAACCTCATGAATCAAGCTCTGCTAGCTCAGACTTCTCTTCTGCAGCTTCCTCACCTCCCTCAGGCTTCAGAGAACTGAAGCGAGTTAGGGCCTTGCTCTGGATTAGGCTTTGGCTTAAGGGAATGCTGGGGTTGATTTGATCTGTCCAGACCACTAGAACTTTCTCCATGTCAGCAATAAGGCTGTTTTGCTTTCTTATCACTTGTGTGTTCACTGGAATAGCACTTTTAATTTCCTTCAGTAACTTTTCCTTTTGCATTTACAACTTGGCTAACTGGCAGAAGAGGCTTAGGGCCTGTCTTGGCTTTTGATAGACCTTCCTCACTCAGCTTTATCCTTTTTAGCTTTTGATTAAAGTGAGAGTCGTACAACTCTTTCTTTCACTTGAATATTTAGGGGCCATTGTATGGTATGGCTTAACTTCACTCTGGTTGTGTCTCAGGGAAGAGGGAGGCCCAAGGAGAGGAAGGAAGGCCCGGGAACGACTGGTCAGCGGAACAGTCAGAACACACACAACATTTATCAACTAAGTTTGCCATCTGATATTGGCACCCCAAAGCAATTATAATAGCATCATCCAAGATCACTGATCACAGATCACCAAAATCAAAATAACAATAATGAAAATATTTGCAGTATTGAGAGAATTACCTAAATGTGACACAGAGGCACGAAGTGAGCAAATGCTGTTAGAGAAATGGTACCGATTGTCTTGCTTAACACAGGGTTGTCACAAACCTTTTATTGTAAAAAAAAAATACAATATCTACAAAGTACAATAAAATGAGGTATGACTCTATTGAGGATGGCAGTATAATTTGTTCTAGGTTGTTCTTCCGGTGATGGCTTTGAATACAATAGGTATTTAGGAAAAACTTCTGACATGTCTAGTAGCATACTGAAATGTCTCAAACCATAGTTTTAAAAGTTATCTACATCTGTAGCATAATGTAGAGACATTAGTAAATTATCATTATATTTTTTTATGTGCCAAGCTCTTTATCTAATTAAGTTTTAAAGATCTGATATAGTTTGTTCTTTGTTTCTTTACACAAAAAATTCAGCCATTTAATGATTTACTAGCAATTTTCTGGCAAGAGGAGGGCCGGGAATTAGGAATTAATTTTGGTGTTGTTTTTGAACAGTAGAAAAATAAATGATTTATTCATATCTGATTTTTATAAATGACATATATATGTTTTTCATCTTTTGTAGTTTGTGTCTTATATATACAAGGAGTTGGAAATAAAGAATGGAGAGAGGTAAGAATTAAAATTTTTAAAAAATCACTGTGCTGGAAGGCAGGGTATAAGTTACAATTTGAGGATGATACTTTACTGGTTTTAGTTATTTTAAGTCTTTTTAAATCCAAAATGAATTTCTGCTTCATTTTGTGAAAGTAACCGTTGTGTTTTATTTTTAATAATCCTGAATATTTGGCTCATTGATGACTTTCCTGTGGAATATTCTAGTCTTGAAACTTGTATTTTCCTCAGTCAAAAGTAAATTTAATGTGTTTCAGTTCTTATGTAACTGAAGTCTTACTTTTGCAGGTCAACTGCTGATTTTCTAAAATACCATTTTAAAGGGGGTGGTTTTAAGTGTGCTGCGTGATATCAACTATCACCTGCTTATTGCCAACTTATTATTTGAAAATAAAGTAGAAACTTAGTTTCCTAATACAAATATACTTTGTTTAGTAAAGCAAAAGCAATGAGGCAGAATTTCTATTTTAGTCCATTTACTTTCTAATGCATGTCTAGGTTCCAATGCAAACATGGATCCTGGAGGGGAGGGGAGCATATTCAAATAAAAGGCCTTTCCATCTGCTTGTAGCTGCTGGTTACCCCAGGAATTTAGTGCATTGTTTTAATGAGGTTACAGTTTCTGGTGAGATTTCCCTGGTGAGATCTGTGCTCTCTGTCACCACAGATTGCTTCTCAGCCAGCCATTTTACCCATGTGTCTCAATCGTGAGAGAGAGGGCAAGAGCAGATCATTATAATTTATCCTCGAAACTGAGAGAGCAAACCAATTCAAAAAATGTCTCTACTGATAATGGGTAGGTGGTATACTGAGCACCAGTTTCTCTTACTTAATTGCTTCCGGTGATTCGATCTTTATGTCAAACTCTGCGTATACAAGTGTCAGCTCACCAGGCTTGCTTCTCCCCTCCAAAATGTAGCTGATGACATCACCAGCCAAAATACCCAACTGCAGTTTTTGCAGCCATCCTTGACTTTCTTCCTACACCTCCTTCATTTAATCGGTTATTGAGTGTTATGAATTCTTTTTCATAAAAAAAATCTCAGATAAGCTGTCTCCTTTATTCAGACCCATGTTATCTTTTGTTTTCTTATGAGTCTCTGTCCCTCTCTCTTGTTCCTCTAGTTATTCCTTTGATTATTTTCCTGAGGGATATGCTTTCCTTTTGTTATTTGCTCTACAGTTCATTTTCTCAAAGGCCTGGGACATTGCGGTGGAACTGCTAACTGACCATAGGTCAGGAGTGTTTAGAAAATAGCATTACTTTACCAGGGGTGTTTAGAAAATAGCATTACTTGAGGGGCCAATAAAGAACTGAGATAAGGTCCATAGGTACAGGAATAGGCATCTGGACCAAAGCAAATGCCTAACGCTGAGACTTTCCTGATGCTTAAGCAATGAGATCCTTAATTTACAAAGTCTTTTGTAATAATAATGGCTAATGTTGTAAGCCCTTTAGATATATTGACTAATTTAATTTGCACAACAGCCCTAAGGGGTAGATATTATTTTCGTCCTTATTTTACCCCCGAGGAAACGGAAGCGGGCAGGAAGCTTAGGTGATTTGACAAGAATTACCCAGTGGTAAAACACTGAGTAGAGATTTCAACCCAGACCATCAGGCTTCAGAGCCTCTGCTCTTAGACCACCTTGCTTTCCAGAACCCTTTTCTAATCCCAACTTATATGTTTTGGTTTTATTAATGGAAGGACATTCTATAAATTGGTCTTTGGAGCTTTATACTTACTCTTTAAGGTTTGACTCTGAAGGAAAGACAATACGAGAGGGAGGCCTACTATTTAAGGGAAAATTGTGTAATTAAAAACAATAGTGTGGTGACTGGTGTGAGGGGAGGTGGGTGGAGGTGGAAGAGAGTCTATGGGGGATACATGGTGATGGGATAAAATAAATAAATAAAAATAAAAACAGGAAACGATATTGCCTGTTTATTTTTTCTCTTTGAAGGAATAGAAAGTACTAGTAAGAGGCAATAACATTCAAATGGGGTTATACAAACAAAGTAGAAATTGAGAAAGTGACAAGAAATAGGACGCAGAATCATAGAGTGAGTGGAAGGCAGGTGGACAATATGGGGAAATGCCAGTTAAGAGACAATTTCAGTAGAATTGCAAAAGAAGTAAAAGTGTTAAGAACTAGAGAATGATCTGCAAGAATAGAAAGGAAATGCCAGATGCAAGAGACAAGCATTTTGTAGCTAAAATCTCTTGCGTTTAGCAGCTAATTGATCATGCTGGATAAAGGAAAGAGATGGAAAAATGAAATACGCTATGTATGTTATTCAATTATCCCAAACCACTTGAGAAAGACAGTTCCTTATTGTGAGCGCCGGTGTAATAGAGCGATTAAGAGAGTGCACCTGTCCTCTCAGTGTTTCTGTTTTTCCCTCTGTAACGTGGGGAATGAGATAATGATTCTAGCTCGTGTGGTTGCTCTGAGGATGAAATGTGAACCACCCATAATGACTACGTGTCTGGCATATAGTCAGCACTATATGATTTCGGATACATTGGAACTCTAAGAGATCAAAAAAATTTCATAAGCATAATAAAACTAGTAAGTGGCAGGTAAGTAAATTCCTGCATTATACATTCCGTAAAATTCATTGCACAAGTTGATGGGAAAATGACCTGAGGGATTTACTTGGCCTCAAACCTAATATAAAGCTGTGATGTTATACAGCTGCTAAAAAGCTAATGCAATCTGAGGATTCATTGATGGATGTGCAGTGCTTACATCAAGGAAGATAATGCTGTTAATGTCGAGCTATATGAAATTGTCATTTTTGTAGGTCAAAAATGGTTGTATTGGCAATTTCATGTCATTGAATCAAACACTATTGTATTTTGCTTTGGCGTAAGCAAACCTAGAATGTTATTTTTCAACCATTCAAATGCCAAGTGTGTATTTAAGGAGGGCTACCATCTTGAAGAAAGGTATGGAAGTTATGCCATTATCAATGAATGAATGTGTAATCTGAAAAATACAAAGATTCTGAATAGAATAGTCATAATTATTATCCTCAAACTCTTATTTTCATTTAGAAATGGGGCTATACTTGACATTCAAACAAACAAACAAAGAGGGAAACAAAAAATTTGGCCCAAAGGATGGAAGGACAAAGAGGCTTTATATAGGCCACTGTGAAGAAGACATTGGTAACATTTATTTATTTATTTTTATTTTTTAAAAAATATATTTCTTTATTGATTTCAGAGAGGAAGGGAGAGGAGGAGGAGAGAGAGAAACATCAATGATGAGAGAGAATCATTGATCGGCTGCCTCCTGCATGCCCCCCACTGGGGATCGAGCCCACAACCCAGGCATGTGCCCTTGGCCGGAATCGAACTTGGGACCCTTCAGTCCGCAGGCCGATGATCTATCCACTGAGCCAAGCCGGCTAGGGCAACATTGGTAACATTTAGAGTATCCCACAGTAGAACAGGTTTTTAGAACTGTACCCTGGACTCTAGTGGTTGTCCTGCATTCAAACAGGTGTTAGACTGATTCACCAGGTAAGAAGTTGCACTTGATCGGCTCTAATTTCCTCCCAAGTCTATGATTTTATGGTGGGTACTCATCAGTTCACCCAAGTATCTTTTAAGTATTGTACATTTTTTAAAAATATAATAGCAAAAATCAGTATAATAAAGTGTGTGTGTGTGTGGGGGGGGGGGGGCGGGCGCGAAGGAGGGGCGGGGAGCTTTCCTCCACCCTTCTAGCTTCTTCTGGTTGGTCTAATAATAAAATAGACAAGAGGCAAATTAACAAAAGAAAATGTCCAAATTTAATTACAAATGTGCATATGGGAGCCCCACATGCATGAGAGAGTTACAGACCCAACATACCCAAGGGGTTCAACTACACAAAGGTAAAATGAGGCATATATGGCATTCTGAGCTAAGGATGAGGTGAGGCACCTTGGTGCTTCAGAGGTGAGGAAGGTCATTGCAGGATGATAAGAAGCACACCTGGCCAATAATTAAAAGTTTGCCCTGTCCTGTAGACAGGTCATAAAAAGTTATTTCTGGTGATAATTCTTTTTATGGGCTGGGGCCGTTATTTAAATTCTTTAAAGGAGAGGGAAAAGGTTCTCTTGAGCCCTTAGGGTCTCGATTGCTTTCAGCTTAAAATAATTCATATGCCTAAGTGCCTCACCCTGAGGAGGACTGGTTTGAACAGCCTTGATAATTATTCTCAGGATATTTGGCATCAGACAAGTGAAAGGATATTATAGATGCTTGATTAATAATTTTAAATATATCCATCCACTTATCAATTTAACCTATATTTACTGGGTGGCTCTCAGCGGTAGTGATGTGTAAAAATGTAAATTAGACAATATTTCTACCTCAAGGAGCATGCAATATCATTGGAGAATTTTATCAGGAATGTCAGTATGTTTATGCAATCAAGTTACTGATTTAGGTGTCAGCACTGTGTCAGTAATATAGTGGTTGTGTTTGTGTTTGAATTTAGATGTGTTCTTGAAAAATATGTAGTAACTAGCCACATGATTTTATGTTCTGGGATGAACTTTTAGATATTAAAAAGGAATAAAAAAATAAAAAGGGGCCTCACATGTTGAAACAAATCCTCCAAATAAAGTGATAGAAAAATTATTTTAAGTTATTCTATAGCTGAAATCTGCAATTTTAAAATTGTGTCTGACACTTTTAGAATTACATGAATATCAGTAAATTCTATTTAATGATTGTGAATTATCAAAAGCTCTCAAAGTAATGGATCTTTTAAAACAAAAATTATATTTTAGTGCATAATAATTTTGGAGCTAGAAATGATACTTAAGTGCCATGAATTACGAAAATATGAAAACCTCTTAGTGGCAAGTGGAACTAGCAAAGTAACATCCCTAAGGATGCACACTTGACTTGAAAGCTTCTGAAAATGTTGCAATTAGCTCCTTTGCATTAAATTTTAGTTATCCATTAGTAATCTGTTTTGTGAATTACTTTTAAACATATAAAATTATAGAGTTGGTTCCAGACTTCCTAAGTTAGTATGCGATGAAAGTTGCTTGTAACCCACAGTGTTTGTAGTTTGGAGGCAAATCTACTGCCACGTGCTGATTGTAATAGTAGGCACTGTCTCTGCTTCATTCCATTGACATTGAGCTGTTTTCACATTTCCTCATCTCCATGCTGAATAATATCTGCCTGATATATAAACACGCATATAAACACGCAAAGATGAGAAAATTCTTCATAGCTCAGTTTACATGTTACTTTACCTATTGGTCTTTCCTGACCTTCACAACTAGAATTTTCTCCTTGCACCTTTGAAATGCCATAACTTCCGTATCTTTCTTCAGGTCCTTGTCACCTTCTACTTTATATCATTCAACAAACAACATTTTCTCCTATGTTTTATCTTCACTTTTTAACTCCGTGTTCCTGAAAGGTCAAGCTCCTGTGCTACCGCTTTTGGGATGGGGCTGTAATCTGAGAGGGTGCTCAGTTAATATTTGTTGAAAGGATACATTTGAGGATAGCCTCAGACATGGGCACACACTGCTCATGGCTTCAGAATTTATGAGTTGGAAGAGTCCCTTCAGAATCATTTTGGTACAAAGGTCACAGTTTTCATGTGAGGACATTTATGTGGGATGCTAATTACTTCTGAGAAACAAATGCTTATTGTACTGCTTTTTATCTTTAAAATATATATATATATATATATATATATATATTTATTATTTTTTTATTTTTTTATTTTTTTTAGAGAAGGAGAGGGAGAAAGAGAGAGAAATAGAAACATCGATGATGAGAGCGTATTATTGATCGGCTGCCTCCTGTACACCCCCTACTGGGGATCGAGCCCTCACCCAGGCATGTGCCCTGACCAGGAACTGAACCGTGATCTACTGGTTCATAGGTCAATGCTCAACCACTGAGCTGTGTCAGCTGGGCTGGGCTGCTTTTTATCTTAACGTTAAAGCGTATTTTAAAATTTGAATGATAGCATCTGTTGAGAACATTCTATTTACCTCTTAGAGCTGAGGGGGTATTCATTTTCTCCGTTTTGTTCTGTAGAAATATTGTAGTGAAACGTCTCAAGTTATTGATATAGGAGAGAGGAAACTCCCCACGGTCTTTGGGCAACACTGTGGCTAAAGCACTGAGGGCCCGGTTGCAGGACAAGGACGTATTTTTGCTTGGTTAGATTTTCTTTTCTTTTTTTTAAAACAACGTTTAAACTACACTATACTGCTGAGCATGTATTTTCTCCGCATGGGTCATATTACTTTAGACATTTGAAGGGTTCTCACTGTAGGTATCATGACTTCTCCACTGTGACTGATCGAGGGGATTGTAGCAGAAGACATTTGGTGTTCTCTTGCAAGCACAGTTGTGCAGCATGTGGTTGAAAAAACTTTGTAAAACCAATATATCCTATGGTGTGCATAGTCAGTCTTAAGGCATTGCTGGTTTAGCAGAAATAGATTTTGTGTCCCTAAGGAAAATACTATGTACATTCATTTGGATTTCCATGTCAGCCATACTAGTCTTGGAAAGAGTGCTGTAGATTTGTCTTGAATTTTTTTTTTTTTTTAGATTTTGCCCAATTTTCTCAAGGTATAATTGACAAATTTGTAGTAATCACTGAATACTGAATAAGACAAATTAGAGATAACTTGAGGCTTTGGTTGATTTTATATTTTTCCAGAGTGGGTTTACTTTTGCTTCTGGGGAGATAGCTAAGCTAGGAAAAGTTATAGGAATGATTAATTTGGAAGATTTCTGAGAAATTTATTAAATTTTAATTTTGAGTATTTTAAATACATGATTGCCTACATTTTAATGACTATCAGGCAACAACCTTTATTGTGTATGTGTGAAGAACTGTTTTTAAATATTCAAAAATAACAGGGTTGGTGTGACATTTTTAAAGTTTATTTTCAATTGAATTTAGATAACCATCTAAATAAAATAACCTAATTTAAAATAATTGGGCAATCTAATTTAATTTAAAATAATTAAAATAATAATCTGCCAAATTTATTTAAAAATATTTTGAATCACATAAATGATAAGCTAACAGGTCTGTGATAAAATTAACCCATAATCACCAGTAAGAACCTCATGGATAAATTGATTCCATTTTTTTCCTCCTTTTTCTGATGTTAAAACATGTCACTAATCATAGAATTAACAGCAAGCAATGACATGGTAAAAACAATTCCTTAATATATTATAAAGGTATAATTTAATGTTAAAATGTTTTAAATAAGGTTTTAACATTAAATCATCTAATTTTAAAAATGGATGGAGTTTAGTCCTTTCTATATTTTACGTGTAACAATTATAGTGAAATGATCAAGGTGTCTTTTTTTGATGGTTAATAAGTCAGGTTCATTCCTAAAAATAGAAGATCCTAAAAAAGGAAAATAATCCCTTATGTGAGATGTTCTTTCTTAACCAAGAATGTTAGAAGGAAGTCACTTCTCATTCTCTCTCTCCCCCCCCCCTCTGTGTATGTGTGTGTGTACATATATATCTACTTCTATAGCTACATCTACACTAATAAAAGAGAAACATGGTAATTAGTGTCACTCCGCTACCCTTCCCATTGGCTAATCCCCCTGTCACTCACAGAGTAGGGCTGAGATATGCAAATTAACTGGCAGCCAAGATGGCGGCCGGCAGCCAGGCAGCCAGGCAGCTGATGCCAACAGGAAGGCTTGCTTGCTTCAGTGACGGAGAACTCCAACCTTCCCCGCCTGACTTGCCGGCCTCTCAGCTGCAACTCTAAGCAACTATGTTGCGAATAAAGAAGCTAAAAAAACCCCAGAAACCTGCTTTACTCAGAGGAGCTTCAACCAGCCGGACCGCAACATTGTATCAAATATAGACGGTAAACAAAGGCCAGAAACCTGTTTTCAGCACCCGAAAAAAAAGAAAAAAGAAAAAAAGAAAAAAAGGAGCGGTTGGGAGCTTCAGTCCCAACCTGAAAACAGCCCTCAGCCCCTCACCCAGACTGGCCAGGCACCCCAGTGGGGACCCCCACCCTGAAGGGTGTGTGACCAGCTGCAAACTGCCATCATCCCCTCACCCAGACTGGCCAGGCACCCCAGTGGGGACCCCCACCCTGAAGGGTGTGTGACCAGCTGCAAACAGCCATCATCCCCTCATCCAGGCTGGCCAGTCACCCCAGTGGGTACCCCCACCCTGATCCAGGACACCCTTCAGGGCAAACCAGCCAGCCCCCACCCATGCACCAGGCCTCTATTCTATATAGTAAAAGGGTAATATGCCTCCCAGCACTGGGATCAGCGGAGCCGAGAGGCCTCCTGGCACCAGGATCAGCGTGACAGGGGGCAGCGCCCAAACCCCCTGATCGCCCTGCGGCTCTGTGAGTGACAGGGGGGGAGCTCCTCAACCCCCTGATCGGCCCTGCTCTGTGCATGACAGGGGGGAGCTCCCCAACCCCCTGATTGACCCTGCTCTGTGCATGACAGGGTATGGAGCCCCAACCCCCCTGATGGGCCCTGCTCTGTGCGTGATAGGGGGTGGCGCCGCAACCTCCTCATCGACCCTGCCTTGAGTGTGACAGGGGGCGGTGCCCCAACCCCCCAATCGGCCCTACCCTGAGCGTGACTGAGGGTGGCATCGCAACCTCCCAATCTGCCCTGCTCTGTGCATGACAGGGGAAGGCGCCCCAACTCCCCAATCAGCCCTGCCCTGAGCCCGACTAGGGGCTGCACCTAGGGACTGGGCCTGCCCTCTGCCACCCGGGAGCAGGCCTAAGCCAGCAGGTCGTTATCTCCCGAGGGATCCCAGACTGCAAGAGGGCACAGGCCGGTCTGAAGGACCCCCGTTCCCCCGAGTGCACATATTTTTGTGCACCGGGCCTCTAGTCTATACTAATAATAGAGGAATATGCAAATTGTCTGGGACACCGTCACAGTAACATTAACGATCAGCAGGCTGCAAGGGGTGACAAGGCTGGCAGGGGGGTAGGTGAAGGATGACCAAACGACTGAACAGCAAGCTGCGTGGGGCGACCAGGTCAGCAGGGGGGTTAATGAGGGATGACCAAATGACTGAACAGCAGGTTGTGTGGTGCGACCACACTGGTGGAGGAGGGGGGCTAGTAAGGGGCAACCAGGCCAGCGGTGGGGGGGACAGTTAGGGGCAACCAGGCTAGCAGGGGGCGGGGCAGTTAGGGGTGATCAGGTCGGCAGGCAGAGGCAGTTATGGGTGATCAGGCTGGCAGGGGGAAATTAGGGGTGACTACGAAAGCAGGTAGGTGAGCAGTTAGGAGCCAGCGGTCCCAGATTGTGAGAGTGATGTCCAATTGAGGTCCGGTTGGGTCTAAACTGGCAGTCGGACATCCACTGAGGAGTCTTGATTTGGAGAGGGTACAGGCTGGGCTAAGGAGACACCCTCCGACCATGCACAATTTTTTTGCACCAGGCCTCTAGTTGATCTATAATAATGTAAGATCTGGATAAAGCCTTCAGATTTTATTTTTGTGTTCCTTTTTTTTTAAATTTTCTTTATTGATTAAGGTGTTACTAGTACATATGTGTCCTTATCCCCCTTATGCCCCCCACCCCCCTGCTCATGCCCCCACCCCCCTGGTGTCTGTGTCCATTGGTTATGCTTATATGCATGCATATAAGTCCTTTGGTTGATCTCTCTCCCTTACCCCCACTCTCCCCTGCCTTTCCTCTGAGGTTTGACAGTCTGATCCATGCTTCTCTGTCTCTAGTTCTGTTTTTGTTCATCAGTTTATGTTGTTCATTATATTTTAAAAATGAGTGAGATCATGTGATATTTATCTTTATCCAACTGACTTATTTCACTTAGCATAATGCTCTCCAGGTTCATCCATGCTATTGCAAATGGTAGGAGTTCCTTCCTTTTTACAGCAACATAGTATTCCATTGTGTAGATGTACCACAGTTTTTTAATCCACTCACCTGCTGATGGGCACTTAGGCTGTTTCCAAATCTTAGCTATTATAAATTGTGCTGCTATGAATATAGGGATGCATATATCCTTTCTGATTGGTGTTTCTGGTATCTTGGGATATATTCCTAGAAGTGGGATCACTGGGTCAAATGGGAGTTCCATTTTTAGTTTTTTGAGGAAACTCCATACTATTCTCCACAGTGGCTGCATCAGTCTGCATTCCCATCAGCAGTACATGAGGGTTCCTTTTTCTTTGCATCCTTGCCAGCATTTGTCATTTGTTGATGATAGCCATTCTGACAGGTGTGAGATGGTACCTCACTGTCGTTTTGATTTGCATCTCAAGGATGATTAGTGACTTTGAGCATGTTTTTATATGTCTCTTGCCTTCTGTATGTCCTCTTTTGAAAAGTATTTAGGTCCATTGCCCATTTTTTGATTAGGTTGTTTATCTTCCTTTTGTTGAGTTGTATGAGTTCTCTGTAAATTTTGGAGATTAAACCCTTATCAGAGATAACATTGGCAAATATGTTCTCCCATGCAGTGGCCTTTCTTGTTGTTTTCTTGATGGTTTCTTTTGCTGTGCAGAAGCTTTTTATTTTGATTTAGTCCCATTTGTTTATTTTCTCTTTAGTTTCCATTTCTCTAGGAGCTATATCGGTTAAGATAGTGCTTCAACAGATGTCTGAGATTTTACTGTCTGTGGATTCCTCTAAGATTTTTATGGTTTCCCGTCTTACGTTTAAGTTCTTCATCCATTTTGAGTTTATTTTTGTGTATGTGGTAAGTTGGTGGTATAGTTTCATTTTTTTGCATGTATTTGTCCAGTTTTCCCAACACCATTTATTTAAGAGACTGTCTTGACTCCATTGTATGCTCTTGCTTCCTTTGTCAAATATTAATTGAGCATAGTGGTTTGGGTCGATTTATGGGTTCTCTATTCTATTCAGTTGGTCTATATGTCTGTTCTTGTGCCAGTACCAGACAGTTTTGAGAACAGTGGCTTTGTAATACAGCTTGATATCTGGTATTGAGATCCCTCCTACTTTGTTCTTTCTCAGGATTGCTGCATCTATTTGGGGTCTTTTTTTATTCCAGATGATTTTTTGGAGAGTTCATTCTAGATCTGTGAAATATGCCATTGGTATTTTAATGGGAAGTGCATTGAATCTATAGATTGCTTTGGGTAGTATGGACATTTTAATGATGTTGATTCTACCAATCCATAAACACGATATGTTCTTCCTTCTGTTTATGTCTTCCTCTATCTCTTTTTTCAGTATTCTATAGTTTTCCTAGTATAGGTCTTTTACATCCTTAGTTAAGTTTATTCCTAGGTATCTTAATTTTTTGGTGCAATGGTAAATGGGATTTTTTTTTTAATCTCTCTTTTTGTAAATTCACTATTGGTGTTTAAGAATGCCATAGATTTCTGGGCATTAATTTTGTATCCTGCTACATTGCTGAATTCATTTATTAAGTCTAATAATTTTTTGATGAAGTCTTTAGGGTTTTCTATGTACAGTATCATGTCATCTGTGAATAATGACAGTTTTACGGTTTCTTTTCCAATTTGGATACCTTTTATTTCTTCTTCTTGTCTAATTGCTATGGCTAGCACTTCTAGTGCTATGTCAAGCAGGAGTGATGCAAGTAGGCATCCCTGTCTTGTTCCTGTTCTTAGGGGAAATGATTTTAGTTTTTGACCATTGAGTATGATGTTGGCTGTGGGTTTGTTATATATGGCTTTTATTATGTTTAGATGTGATCCCTCTATTCCCACTTTGCTGAGGGTTTTTATCAAGAAAGGGTGTTGGATTTTGTCAAATGCTTTTTCTGTATCAATTTATGTGATTTTTTATCTCTCAGTTTGTTTATGTGATGCATCATGTTTATTGATTTGCGGATATTGTACCATCCTTGCATCCCTGGGATAAATCCTACTTGGTCGTGGTGTATCATCTTTCTGATATAATGCTGGATCCAATTTGCTAGAATTGTGTTGAGGATTTTGGCATCTATGTTCATGAGGGACATTGGTCTGTAATTCTCCTTCTTTTTTGTTGTCTTTATCTAGTTTTGGTATTAGGGTAATGCTGGCTTCATAAAATGAGGTTGGGAGTGTTCCTTCCTCTTAAATTCTTATAATTGAGTTTAAGATGATTAATTTATGCCAAAAAAAGGTCTTGGATAATGAGTTACATGACAAAACTATATTTCTTTCCCTTAGAAAAAAAGGTTCATGGATTCTCTGGTAATCCCGGTGTTTAACATTCAAGAGGAATTGTATAAGAATGTAAATCTTCAATTTCTGGTTTGTGTTCATACACTAGTACATGCACTTCCACTTGGTATCTTTTATGCAGGTTAAATATGTATAGTCCTAAACTGAGGTTCTTTTTCTTGAATTTATCTCAATAATATGTCTGCACTACTCAATTTATCTAATCCTCTAGTCTAATCTCTGGCGACTGTCCTCTCTATCACCACTACTAAGATTTAATTCTAATGTAACAACTGAATTAAAGATGTGTGCTGGTCCAGGTGACCTTTTAACTTCATCATTTTTACTTTAGTTGAAAAATGAATATGATATCGGGTGGTTGTTCTGGGCCTTCACAATATGTTAAACATTTCTGAACATTTTTCTCAAAACAAGAGTTCATCTGCTTTGTGCCATAAATAGATGAATGTTCTTTCCAGTACTGCTCCTCTGAAACAGTCTAACAATTAGTTCATTTAAAAATCAGGAATATTTCTATTCCATCATTTTCTACACGATTTGTTCCTAAATTGGAAAAGTACATATTTATCCAATTAGCTCAAGCACAAAACAAAGGAAAATTTTCAGTCTTGATTGTGAATTGTTTTTTAATTTTGCTTATAGTTTTACAAGAAACAGTGTTTTGTGTTCTCAAAAATAACAGTGTATATACTTTTTTTTTTTCAAATGACTGAAAACTTTCACTCTTGGTGACCAAAAGAACATTTCTCTAACAATTGTTTGAATTGTGAGATGATGAAACTTGCTACTGTACAATTATGTTAAAGTGCTTGACTGTCCACATATTTGGATAAGGTCATTGTGCCAGAGATTATTATAATCAGGCTTGCAGGTACCTCTGACAATCCAGTATTATTGATATTCAGAAAAAGACTTTTGAGGATATAACTTACAATTCTTTCAAGTGTAGCTGTTTTTAGAGGTGTGCCATCATAAATATTATTAATAATTGTCTTTCTGCAAAATTCTAACCCCCCTCGGAACTGCATAGCATTGTATGTAACTACATTTTTCTAGCAATTAGAAAAGTTTTATTTAGTAATATAAGGCATTAGCTAAGACAAATTTTATTTCAAGTCATAAGGATTAATCACTTGGTGGGTAGCTAATATAATTCCAGCCTCTGGGAAGGAACCAACATATTTCCCATGAGCTGAACTAATCATAATATATCTGAGGAACAGGAGCAGTGCTTAAAAGGTTTATGTTTCTGATTTTAAAAGTAAATCATACTCACTGTAAGACATTAGGAAAACCCAGAAATACATAATAAAAAATAATTCGAAGGTAATATCTACATTCTAGTATACCTTCTCTTTTTATCTGTATACATATAAACTTATATTTTTATAAAAATTGATATACTATACATTGATTTTTTTTCTCTGAACAATAGGTTGCATATTTCCTTTAGTTAAACATTTGTTCAATTTTGTACAGGTGTAAATCAGATATGTGCACGTTCTGTGTCTTCATGGAACTCAATTGTCTGGTGAGGGAAATATAAAACAAGCAAACAAATAAAACTATAATTCCAAAGTATAAGTTTTATGGAAGAAAAAAAACAGGTTCCATAGGAGAATAAGTTCAGAGGAAGGGACCAACTTTAAAGTGGGTGTCATATAGGGCCAGAATGCCGACATTTAAACAGAGGCTTACAGGATGAAAAAAAAGTCCGCAGTGCAAGAGTGGGGTTAAGAGAATCCTAGGAAGAAGACAGAGCAGGTGCAAAGGCCATAAGATGGAAAGGATTTGGTGTGCAAGGGGACCTAGAGGAAGACCAGCCGGCTGGGCAAAGAGACAAGAGGGGATACTGGCCCATGACGAAGGTCAAGAGGTAGATGGGCCCAGGCCCTGTAGACAAAAGAAAATATTTATGTCAAGTACCATGGGAAGCCAATAAAGACTTTTAGAGTGATGAAATTGCATTTCTGTGTTTTCATTTTTTAGAAGATTACTCTGGATGTTATACGGAGGATGAGTTGGAGAGAGAAAAAGAATAAATAGAGATGTGAGTTAGGAGGCCCTTGAAGTGATCATGAGAAAGATGAAAGCTTGAATTAATCTAATGACAGGAGCTATGGAGAGAAGTAAAGAGCTCGAAGATGTGTTTTAGAGTTGGAATTGACAATTTCTGAGATTGTGATGAAGAGGAGTTGAGGAGGATGACTCCCATTTGGCTGTGGAATCAAGTAGATAGTGGTGTCATTTATTGACAAAGGGTAGATTTGGTAAGCACCAGCATTGGAGTGGTGGTTGTGGTTTACAATAAAAGTTTAAGTTTAGATGATAATTCTGAAGGGCCTGTAAGACAGCTGAATGTGTAAGTTAAGAAGACAGTTGAATGCATAAGTCTACTACACTCAGGTTGAGTCTGGGCTAATGATACACATTTGGAAGTTATCATGTAGATGGGATTTAAAGTCAATGGAGCAGATAAAATAACCTAATTGAAGAGAGAAGAAAGAGAGATGAAGAGGTCCAAGAACTGTGCTTTGACAAGGAGAGATTGCACTGAGAATCTAAGAGGGGGAAAACAGGGTAGTGTGCTGTCAAAAAGCCGGAAAAGCTGGCTTCAGAAAGGAAGGAGTGGACAGCTGTGTCAAATGCTGCTGAGCCGTCTAGTGGGAGGAGGCCCCAAAAGTGACCACTGGATTTAGCAATATGAAGGTTATTGGTGATACCATCAAAAGCAATTTCAGAGCTATGTGTTAGAGGCTTATAGTAATAGATGTTAATAATTTATAGGAGATTAGCTAAAATTTTAATGGCTACATATTAATCTTCACTTGAGATAGTAGAATATGCTCAGTCACCCATATTGCTGACAAGCCAATGTTCCCTAAGAAACAGGCTGGTGGATGTTTTAATGGTTCAGTGGCCCTTGGGAATCGCTGGCTTGCAATTCAATGGGGTTTACCCTTTGGAACTGTACGTTATCTTCTTACCACTGAGTGCGGGTGTGGGTTGAAATCCACAAGAAGGATTTGGGCGCTGGGGAATATGAATACTGGCTGAGTGTCTCTTTGAGACTATTGTGTATTTGCCCATTTGATGCTCTGGCCTGGAATCCATTTTGCCCTCAGTCGGTAGGAAGGCTGGGAGGGCTCAGGCTGTCTCTGGTTCAGATTTGCACTCCTTGACCCCTGCACTGCCTGCCTGGGGCTATTAGGTACCCGTTCTTGTTCCCATTCCCTGAAAGTGGGGACCATGGATAAGCTCACTGTGGAAGCTTTTCAGGTAGCATGTTCTATGCTGAAATAGAGGAGAGACCTAGAGAGAATGTCGATTTAGTAGCCACAGTGACTTAGGTCTGGACCCTCTGCTTGAATTCTGTAATCTTTAAAGTGGGACAAACATTACTCACTATTCAGGGTTATGATAAAAATTTAAAGTAATGTGTGAAAAGTGCTTAGAACCAAGTAAGTACTCAGTAGTGGCTGTCATCATTATTATTGTTCAAAGTAAATGCTCAGTATTTTGGAAATGTTGAATTAGTTACCTTGGTTATGGTTTATATATATGATATTTATCCATGATTTAAAACATTGCCCAGTGCATAAGCCTCTGCAAACTAGTTCTTATTTGGATAATTAGCAATAGCCATGGTAAGTCCTTTGTCATTGGTATTTTGTACCATCGTTTCATTATCAAAATTTATGTTAGCTCATGACCTTCACTTTTTAGTGGATTAGCACAGTTCTTTTGTTCCTATTAAAAGGATAGTTTTTCCTTGAACTTGAATAAAAGTTGGTTCTCTGATAAGACAGCATGCATAATGCTGTTCAGAACCAGAGGTTCAAATTCCCTCATTAGAATTCCATGACAACAGGAGGGTAAGAATGTGAGCCTAATACAAAAAAGAGATAAAAAGTTTCTGCTTGATCTTAGGAGGCAGTGCCTGGTGGCCTTCCTTCACATTGAAAGGAAAGGAAGTCTAGATGTGGAGTTTTCTTTCTTGGTTTCACATCCCCTAAGTTGGGGAAACTTATTTTTTCTGAGTAAAAATGCAATGTACTAGCTTAAAATGTGTAAAGAATCATAGATTCAGTGTTGGCTGTCTAGGTACCATAAGAATGAAAACAAAACAAAAACCAAGTGATTAAAGTGTATAATAGAGTATAAAAAACTTCTGCCCAAAACATGGCTAATCACTGTATTGTGTAGAGCAGCGGTTGCCAACCGGCGGTCCGCGGACCACTAGTGCTCTCTGGGCCAGTCCTACATATCCTGGCTATACCCTCACCTCCTCTCTCACACCTACATCCCATTGGCTCTACCTCCAGGTATAAGAATCCAATCACTTCTCTCCCCCCACTCCTTCTCATCGGCTGGGGCTGAGCTGTTGTCACCTCTGTGAGGTCCGAAGGTTGGCGACCACTAGTGTAGAGGACTGCTTGATTATGAATACTTTGACTCCTCCAAGTGTAAGAATATGTGTTGCTTAGATGAGTTATGCACTAGGTTAGGCAAAATATATGTGGTGAATTTAAATTAAGATAGAAATAACTTTTTTTGATTAGAAAGGGATTTGGCGTTCAGATGGGGAGCAAAGGGGAAGCCTTTTATATGAATTTTCAGAAGCTGCTTTTCTAGTAATTTGAATGAACTCAGTGCTCATGTTCTGATTCCCATAAATAAGAGGGAATGATTTGATCTCTAAAAACTTTCTGCAGGACTTTATTTTATAAAATCACTTGGATATTTGTTGTTTATATTTTCAAGGAACTATGTTAATACTAAGTTGATCCTATAAAAGTAACGCAAGGCTTGATTTAACCTCTCTCTCCCTCAACAGTTTGGAAGGACTGAAGTAATTGATAATACACTCAACCCGGATTTTGTAAGAAAATTTATTCTGGACTACTTTTTTGAAGAAAGAGAGAATCTTCGTTTTGACTTGTAAGTTCTACTAAAACTTGCATTTGAAAGAATTAATATTTAAAGGCAATTTTAATAACCTAAGGCTGGGTCCTATGGTTGCACTGAATACTAGATTATATTGTCAGGAAACTAGATTAATTTTATTTAGCATGTGAGCTGAGCATTGCCATAGTACTGCTGTGCATTTTACAGGTTTTTGGTTGTATGTCTCTTGAAATAGTAAGTGAGCAATTTAACCATGCAGAAATGCTGAGCAGTATATATGGACATTCTTTCAAACTGTCCTATGCCTTAATCTTGCAAGTTCTGCCTGTACTCCACAATGATCTCATCTACCCATGGGGGATGTCTCTCAGATCTTTAAGTTTCTTTCAGCTGCCTCTTTATATAGTACATGCATCCCTGCCTAACTATGGTTTCTTTTTATCACATCATGCCTTATATTTCCAAGGCCCGGGATGCTTGATAATTTTGGCATTTTCAATATTCCTGTGATTTTTGATACTGTATCAGCCATATTAAAATACTATTGTTAACATCAACTCCCTGTTCACAGAGAATCTGGAGTCAGTCTGCTTGTAAGATAGTATCATTGAGTTTTTGTTCCACAGAGATAAACTGTGGTGATTGTTGAACTTCCTGGATTTTGTTAAAAGGAAATCTATTGAGAAGGAAAAGTATGTTATATTATAATATGTGCTTAAAATATTGAAATAATTAAAGAGAGTTTATGAACATCATGTGTATTTAAAGAGGCCAACCTTATTTTGAATAACTTAAAACAATGAAGTATACTTAGTGGAATGTCATGATTTCCTGACCATGTTTATCATGGAGATTGCATATAGTGTTGTTATTTAAAAAACATATAAATCAGGTTGAATGCAGTTTGATTTTCCCATTGTTCAGGGCCTTCAGAGTAATTTTAAAAATCTATTTTCCTTTTTTCTTACATCAGCATGGTACCCCCTTAATTTTCCCCTCTATTTTAGACTTAACTTTATCCAAAAACCAGCCACTATTTCATGATTCTTTGTTTCTTTTTATTTCCCTTTCTCTCTTTCTTCTTTCTCATTCATCTGTATTGTTTTCTCTCATTTAGAAGTTAAACATATTTATTATAAACTTTAAATAATATTGGCATTGAAAAAGTGAAAGTTTCTTGTTACACCAATACCAAAAAATTGTTTTAAGTTTTCCAATAACTGTCCCAAATCTGTCAATTCCAGTTTTCCCTATTGGTTAATGGGTCCTTTATTTAATATTCTAAATTCATGACTTTTGAGTGACTTTTTTTTATTAGAACCATCTTACTTTTAAAAAAAAAAATATATATTTTATTGATTTTTTACAGAGAGGAAGGGGGAGGGATAGAGAGTTAGAAACATTGATGAGAGAGAAACATCGATCAGCCACCTCCTGCACATCTCCTACTGGGGATGTGCCCACAGCCAAGGTACATGCCCTTGACCGGAATGGAACCTGGGACCCTTGAGCCAAATCGGTTAGGGCAAGAACCATCTTACTTTGAATCGTTATGCACTCTTTACTTTAAAACTTTCATCTCAAACTTAATTCACAACCTCTCTTCTCCATTGGAGCTACCCTCTCAGCTACTTGTAGGAGAAAAGGGAGGTGGACGAGCAGAAAGGTAGGGGAGTGGGAGGCAAAGATGTGGCTCTCCTACCTCCTGAAAAATCTCCAGGGGTGGGCAAACTTTTTGACTGGAGGGCCACAATGGGTTCTTAAACTAGACCGGAGGGCCGGAACAAAAGCATGGATGGAGTGTTTGTGTGAACTAATATAAATTCAAAGTAAACATCATTACATAAAAGGGTATGGTATTTTTTTTTTTAGTTTTATTCATTTCAAAAGGGCCGTAGTTTGCCCACGGCTGATTCTAGAGTAGACAGTAGAGGGTACCAACCTCCAGGGACCTGTGTTAAGCACTTGTCTTCCTCATCGTGGAGGAGGAACTAAATAGACCATTGTTCCTTGTTCCTCAGCTCTCAGCAGGCATTTCCTGGGGCTGAACTGACATTCTCTTCCCCTGGCAGCTGCAGGGTAGACCTGCAGGCAGGTTCAATCTCTAGCTGTCCAGGGATCCAGATGCTGTCCTCCCCTTCTGAGGAGCAGCCCAGGTTTTGGAGCGTCCCTTCCCTTGGCTTTGGGCAGTGAATGAAGCGCCTCCTGCCCTCCCTTTATGGGAATAGGCTGTCACTTTATGAGCAAGCTTCCTGGAGAAGGGTCTGACTCATCCAGTGGCAGCTCCGAGCTAACTATGATACTTGGCTTCTTTTGTTTTCAGCTTTGGACCTTAGTAGGAATTTTAGAATACAGGAATCATTCCAGTCCACATCTGCCACAGTGTAATAGAAAACAGCCCTTAGGATCCATCCAAAGCAGTTACTGCCAATCAGGTACTCTAATAATAGGATTTCGGTAGCTAGATGAAGTTGCTTACAAAATTCCCCTTAGTAAATTTAGGCACAGCGGGGTGCACAGTCCTCAGGGTAAACTACGGAGCTTCCTGCTTTGCAATGTATCCTCTCTTAAGCAGAGTATGGCATTCATAACCCCCTACCACCACCACCACGACCACACACACACTCTGTAACCATTAGGATGTAGTGTTATGTTCTGACTTGTGAGGGTGAGGACCACAGTTAGTCTTGATACTTTTAGAAATGTTAGAAGGAAAATTCCATTGATGGAAAAATCACTGTCATTTAGAATGCATTATAATTCAACATATCTGAAGCCTTTAGAGATATGCTATCAATTACCCATTTTGAGATAATAGCATTTAAAAAGCTTTGCTGAAGACAATGGGAGAGGGTTGTATTTGAAGGTAAATCTTTGTCATGAAAACCTAAACGCCTTTCTTTTTGCTTCCTGTAACAGATCACACCATGTAGTGTCTCCCCAGTCCACACTAAAGCCTTTATAGAAACCAGTTTCAAGGACTGAGTCTTGGGAAGGAGCCAGTGTAGTTATGTTTCACCTTTGATGTTACTACAGTTGCTAATTTCAGTCTTAGCCTTAAAAAAAAAAAAAAAAAGCCTTGAATAAGAACAATGTCTTGAGTAAGAAGTACTTTTTGTACTAACATCTGCTGGTCTTCAATAGATGCTGGCCATTTGCTGATATAAAATTCTAGGTTCCAGCTGTTGCGAGTGCCCAACACACCCTGTTTGGGAGGACAGTGATGTGTAATTCTTCTGAGGCTGGTATTTCCATCACGTCATTGTAAAGCCAGTCTGTGGTAACCGGTCTCGACTAGGGGTTAAGTGCACCTCTGTCCTGCATCAGTGCACTCGGTGAACTCCCATTCTTGGCCTTTCATTGATTGAGATGCTTTGTTTCTTTGTGAGAACATTCTTGCTTTGTGTGAGGGAAGACTTTAATTAACCTTAAAAAAAGGCAGTTAATTTTTTGTAGGAAGTTATGCATAAGGGATGTGCAAGGAATATGATTTGGGAGGAAGACTGGAACGAGTACAAATATTTTCCTATTCAAGAATTTGGCAAATTCTGGTTGTTTTGACTATCAGTGATTTTACCATTTCTACAAATTCTTTAAGAAGAGGAGCCAAAGTGGTAGTGAATGATGTCTTCCCGGTATCTCTTCAAGAAATCATTTATTTCAGTACAACTAGTCTAAACAGGACATATAGTAATCCTGTAGAAACACATTTTTCTTATTATAACATACATGTTTTCTCCAAGTTCTGTGATTGGGGAAAAATAATGTCTCCTTACTTTAGCCAACTTTCCAATTTAACAACAGCATTTAAGATATTAAATAAGAATTAAAATGCATGCAAATGACAGCCTGTGCCCTACCCGGTTTGGCTCAGTAGATAGAGCATTGGACTGTGGAGTGAAGGGTCCTGGGTTCGACTCCTGTCAAGGGCACATGCCTTGGTTGCGGGCTTGATCCCCAGTAGTGGGTGTGCAAGAGGCAGCCAGTCAATGATTCTCTCTGATCTTGATGTTTCTATCTCTCTCTCCCTGTCCAAATCTATAAAAATATATTTAAAAAAATAAAACAAAAAACAAACAAAACCCCCCAAAAACAAGTGGCACCCTGTTATCAGCCTCTCTGCTTCTTTTTTAATGATCCAGAGAAGAGGAATTGCAGTTTTGGGGGAATTTTGAAGAGTATTAGAACACTATTTGCTTTGCAGGAAAGAGAAGTTTTAAACTTGTATTTTCAAGCAGCAAAATTGATGACTGAAATATTAGGACTCCTACTTAGGTTGTAGAAGTAAAAATTTCTCTCCCCACTGATATAATTTTGAATGCTTTCTATATTATTTATGTTTTTAAAAAAATGCTGATATTTTTCTCTAGTTGTGTGTTATGGAAATAATTGGAGTTTCCCATTTTAATCTTTTAGGTACGATGTTGATTCAAAGAGCCCCAACTTGTCCAAACATGTAAGTTCATATTTTATGTTTTTTATGATGATTTAATAACATAAACCATAATATCATGATTTATGATGGATATTGATGTTGATTTATTAACATTAAACTGACATGCCTATAACCTTCCTGTAAGAATTGTCATAGAAAATAAATGACAATTTTAAAGAACCCTAGAATAACATTTAGAAGAGCTTTTTACAGAAAGATACCTCAGTATGTGAAATGGATTAGTCTCATCTACTTTTTATTTTTTAAAGAAATGATGTCAGTTTCCTGTAATGTTTGAAGCTGGGTGAGGTTTAGAGTGATGAAATAGCGAGTCTGTGTCCTTTTGGGAGGCTTCACTTCTGAGAGAATGGGAAGTACGTACTTGGGTGTAGGCAGAGTGACTACTATCCCGCCGTCCTTGTAGCTCATTTGTTCATCAGTATTTTCTAAGTACGTCCTCATGCTGTCTCCCAGCCCAGCTTCTGAGGGGACAGTATGAGCAACACAGACATAGAGTCTGTCCTCAAGTCACTTACAGTCTCTTTTTTCCTGTTCTTTCCATTCCTCTATTGTTAAGAGCTGCTCTGCTCACCTGGGGAATTTACAGGTTCAGGGCATCAGAGGGAGGCAGATAAAGAGGCAGAGATAGGAAGGGAGGGATGAGAGTGGGGCTCTCTGGCTAGTCATCGGTGGCCCAGATCAGCTTGTTTGTTGACCTGTGGGATTGGAATTAGGCCAGGCCTAGCAGGAAGGGCTGAAGAGGGTTGAAAAGAGCATCCTGAAAGGGACTTAACTGGGTGTCACATGAAATCTGAGTACAGAGAGAGAATTGGCAGCTGCACCAGGGCTGAGAGGCCAGCGGGACCACTGTCCAGGCCCGGAGGCTCAGGAGGGTCAGATTGTCCACCTTCCATGGTTGTAGGCTATTACCTAGGCTCGAATATATATGAGATATGATTACATGTGTTATCTGATATATCTGATTTCCAGTGCAGTTTGGAGAGGAGGAATGTTTTCTTTAGAGAATTGAGGTGACATAAGGGGTGAGCCCAAGCTCAGAGACTGATTTGGGGAAATTGGGAGGCTGGGTATGGTGGTAAAAATAATAATTGACTGATCCTTTCTTTCATGGAAGGAATATTTATTTTTGTTATGAAGCATAGAACAGAAGCATTTGAAGAAAAATTCAAAGAACCGTCTGTTTTAGTTACTTTTCCACAGATTGAAGAAAAGTACTGTAATAAGCTCATCCTTTTCCATAAGTAAAATTCAGTGCATTTGCCATGTCACCTTCCTTCTCCTCATGATAAGATTGATAGCATTGTAGCTGGACATTTAAATTATCCATAGCTTTGTATTGGAAGTTTTCTAAATTTCACTGGAAGGATCAGAAAAGGAGCCATGTTTTTTAGGCAAAATTACTTAGTTGCTAGGAAAGAAAATGCATTCACTTATCTCACATGCAGGTGGTTTATTAAAGGGATTTAGGAGCATTTCGTGTGGTGTGTAACTTGCCTTTATGGGAATAAACTGCAGTAGAAACAGGCACAGTGGATTGGGACTGAGGCAGCTATTCATTCTCTCTCTCTCTCTCTCTCTCTCTCTCTCTCTCTCTCTCTCTCTCTCTCTCTCTCTCTCTCTCTTCTTTCTCTCTCTCCCCTCTTTTTTTGATCCCTTTCAGGCCACATATTCTTTGCACTGACTTTTCTCTGAGCTTCTGTTTCTCTCTGAAGATCACAGTTCTCTGTTTATTATTGTGTATATAGGGAAAATGACCTCCTTAACCCTGAGCGGACCTACTCTCCCTGATGTGGTTTCTGCATTTCTTGTTCAAACTAATCTTCAGAGGGAATGATAGCTGGGCAGTGAAGGACACTCCCATGGGGATGGATATTTTGAGGGTGAGTGTGAAGGTGGTAACATGTGGTCCTAACCTGCTTAGTTGCCTTGAGTTCAGGGCAGGGAGTAGTAGTGGGATAGGAAGGTACCTCATATCTGATTAACTCTATCTTTCTTCAATAGTCAGTAATGTCTAAATATTATTATGCAAGAGATGTTTCTTTTTGAGTAGTCTCATTCTTTTATTTTTTTAAATTTATTTTTCAATTGCAATTGACATATAATAGTATATTAGTTTCAGGTGTACAACATAGTGATTAGACATTTATATTAATTTATAGTAATATAAATTACAGAGTGATCACCTTATGAAGTGATCACCCCAATAAATCTAGGATCCATCTGATACCATACAGAATTGTTACAGTCTTATTAACTATATTCCCTATGTTGTACATTACATCCCTGTGACTTTTTTTTTCTGTGACTATTTTTACAATTGGCAATTTGTACTTCTTTTTTGTTGTTGTTGTTATCTTCACCCAAGGATATTTTTCCATTGACTTTTAGGGAGTGTGGAAGAGAGAGGGAAAGACAGAGAGAAACATCGATGTGAGAGAAACACATCGATTGGATGCTTCCTGCATGGGCCCCTACCAGGACCAGGGCCGGGGAGCAGCCTGCAACCAAGGGACTTGCCCTTGACCGGAATCAAACCCGACACCCTTTGGTCCACAGGCCGATGCTCTATCCACTGAGCCATACTGGCTAGGGCCAATTTGAACTTCTTACTCCCTTTCACCTTTTCCACCAGTTCTCCTACCCCCAACCCCCATATCGTGATCATCAGCCTGTTCTCTGTATCTAGGAGTTTGTTTCTGTTTTGTTTGTTCATTTATGTTGTATTTCAGATTCCACGTATAAGTGATATAATAAGATATTTGTCTTTCTCTGATTCATTTCACTTATCATAATATTATATGAATCCATCTATGTTGCCACAAATGGCAAGATTATATTCTCTTTTTAGCTGAGTAATATGCCATTGTATGTATCCACCATAACTTCTTTATCGATTCATTTATCAATGGACACTTAGGTTGCTTTCATATCTTGGCTATTGTAAATAATGCTGCAGTGAACATAGAGGTACATATATCTTTTCAAATTAGTGTTTTGAATTTCTTTAGATAAATACCCAGAAGTTGAATTGCTGGGTCATATGGTAATTCTGTTTTTAATTTTTTGAGGAACCTCCATATAGTTTTCTATAGCACCAGTTTACAATCCCATTAATAGTGCATGCGAGTTTCCTTTTCTCTACATCCTCACCAACACTTGTTTTTTATTGCTTTATTGATGATAGGCATTTTAACAAGTGTGAGGTGATATCTCATTGTGTTTTTTATTTCCAGTTCTCTAATGATTAGTGATCTTGAGTATCTTTTCAAATGTCTGATGGTCATCTGTATGTCCTCTTGGGAGAAATGTCTATCCAGGTCCTCTGCCCATTTTTTAATTTGATTATTTGGGATTTTTTTTTTTTTTTTTTTGGTGTTAAGTTATATGAGTTCCTTATCTATAATAATAATAAAAGCATAATATCCTAATTAGACCAGACATCCAAACAACCTTCTGGACGTCCTCCCTGACGACCTTCCGGATAAGGCCAGGGGTGCAAAACCCAAGGCAAGCCCTGGCAGCTGTGAGGGCCGAGCCCCTTGTATGAATTTTGTGTATTGGGCCTCTAGTATATTTTGAATTTTAACCCATCATATGTATCATTGGGGAGTGTCTTCTACCATTCAGTAAGTTGTTTTTGTTTTGTTGATGGTGAGTTATGTCTTGTAGAAGTCATGAACGTACATATCTTTTCAAATATATATGTTTTGTAAAATAGCTTTTTTATTCCCATAAGAAAAGTTTTATGTCTTTCTCATGGTAATCATTCTTGACTGCTTTATCCACATGATATCGCCTTTACTATGTTCTCATCAGCATCCTTCTTTACAGAACAGCCTGGGTTTCTGTCAGAACTTCTTTTTCATTCTCCAACTTACTTTACTGCATTCTGGTTTCCATTTCTGCTTAAACTATCTGAATAGGTTACATTAAAATCTAGTGGCCTCTATTCATTCTTTATTTGAAATACTCCTTTGCCTTCCATGAAAATATCTCCCTTGCTTTTCCTATCTCTCTGCTTACTCGTTATCTACCATGGTTTAGTTTCTCCTTAATCTCCTATCTTTTACTATTACTGTTTCTTATGACTTTATTTTTAATTTTTATCTCATCTTCCTATACAAGCTCTTCTTTTGAGAACACAACCATTTCCATGATGTATCCTGATGACTCCCAAATGTCTAATCCCCCTGTAACCTCAGCAAAGCCAAGTTCCAACTGCTTGTTAAGTATTTCCTGTTAGATATTTTGTAGAAGATTAAAACCTATACATATATAAAATGTATAATCTTTTCCATCCCAAGTTTGTTTCTCTGCCTATATTATTTATCCAGCTTGAGAATTATCGCTAATATAGTAATACTTACTTGGTGGAATTACGCAGTGGAGTTCTCAAGTGCAGTTGTTTAACATTTCCCTCCCCTGTGTCTCAGGGTCTGTTTTCCTTAACCTTTCTCATTTAGAAAAAAAAGCTGTTAGGTTGAAATTTGGATGCATTGTCAACCCCTTATTTATTCATTTGATTGTTGGTTGGTTTGTTTATTCATTTATTCATTCATAGTAGTGAGGATGGATGCTATTGACCCACACAAGTCTTTATTATGACAAACACATTTCAAATTTCTGAAATGATTCCTTAAAAAATGATACATCTAGCTCTTGAACAACCAAGAATAAAAATAAATAATCAACAACACAGGCAATATTGGCTCATTGAACACCATAACACAGTGTTCTAGGATTCTTTCAAAAGGAACTGCGAACCAAATTGAGTTTGACTGAAAACACATTAAATCCACCTCTATCAAAGTCAGGGACTCCGGGATATTATGTCTGGGCCTTTCCACCCAAGGCTGGAGTGCTGCCTTTAGAGAACCGTGGTAGTCCCACCCCAGGGGAGATTTTGGAAATCTCTGGCAGCCCTGAGTCAATTGCAGAAAGTCATCTCTTTGGAAGTCATGTATGGAGGGGTCTCTCTTTTCCGCGTCCAACGGGGCTAGAGAGTGGTCCGGTTCTTTGAGTAGGGGCTGCTGGGGATTGAGAAAATGAAAGAAAGAGACAGAACACAAAGATGGAAGAAAAAAGCTGGTACCGGGTGGTACCGCTGTCCTCTTCTGATGGAGAGATGGAGACCCAGCACCAAACAGTGTTTATTTTATACCCCTAATACCAGGAAGTTGCACCAAAGGTCAAGACAAAGGAGATTATTTGCATTCTTGTAATGTCAGTTCTGGGTGGGCCTGAGTCCTATTCATTCCTGGTGATTGGCTGGATTTACATAATAAAATCCACTCCTCAGCACCTGAGCAAAAGTGAAGGTCAAGCTGAGAACACTTCTGCTTTTTTGGCAAAATGCGTATCCAGGACATGATTCTGCCCTGGATTCAGCTGACAATTTATTAAAGAAATGCCCATGTGCCTTCTCAGGGGCCCTCTACAGTCATGTTTCTCATTCAGTTATCTTTTTTTTTTTTATGAATCTTATTCCATTTCCTTGCCTGAATGGAAACTGAGCACTAACTCTTAACATCTTCCTTCCCCTGTATTTCAGGGTCAGTCTTCCTTAACTTCTTTTTGTCTCACACACAGTATCTAGTGAGGCAACAGGTTCTATTCATTCTAACAAAGACTTGTTTCTCTTCTGTCTTCTATACCTTCTGCTGTTACTGCTTTAGTTCAGATTCTCATCACCTTTGTCCTGGAATATTACATAGCCTCCTATGGTCCCTGTGGTTTATTTATCCTATATTTCAATGTTTTCTGTGCATTTTTCTCTGTTTTCTTAAATGTATTTAGTAAGCCATACAAATTAGTTGATAGGAACCTGAGTTTGTAAGTGGATGAATCATGTCAAAAGAGGAAAGAAAAGTGTTTTTGGGTTACTACAAGAATATTGTTAGAAATTAACATCAAAAGTCCTTCTTTATTTGAACACATCTGAGTACAGATTTTAGGCATAAGAGCACAGAACTCATTCAGCTCAAATGACTCAGGAAGCATTTGGAAGATCAGAGGAACCAATAAACAAGCTAAGTCTATTTCCTGAGAATACAGTTCTTTAAAAGCGCGGCTGTCTACCTGCCAATTTTGCAAAGTGAAATGAAAAGTGGAACCTTTTAGGAAATATTTCTAACTGCCTGGGCCTGCATGTGGAGCGCAGGCACTCAGCTTTTACAAAAGGAATTTAATAGCAAGAGAAACTCCTTAATAATAAAATAGTTTTCTTTTTCATTCTCATTTCTGATAATTTTGAAAGAAACCCCTCTGAGAGTGACTTTATTTGGTTTCTAGAACTTAAAGATCTTGGGTCTTAAATTTGGGGTACTATTAGGGAAAATGGAAATATAGGGCTGTACCTTAGATTTCTGACATTGTAAATGAACAGTTGGTAAGTTGATAAAGGATCAGTATAAATTTAATTGATACTATTGATGATGCAGAAGTTTTTAGTAGAGAAACAGTATGATCCAGGCTGACTTGTGAAATCTGGAACATATTCCTTTAGAGGATTTATCCATTTTATGATTCTCTGAGGAAATTACTTCACTAAAATATTATCCCCCCAAAGTGTTATATACTGTGAACAAAATCTGACATTTTGTTCAGCAGCTTTGTTCTCTAGTTGCTGTTCAACCCACTCATCTTAATGCCATTAGCAGAACTACATGGCATACTTTCATTTGCATAATTGCATCAGCCAAATTATTAATGAAAAGTTTAATAACAGGCCCATAATTGGTGTATCTAAGATTCTGCTTGGTGTTCTGAATCAGATGACAATGCAACTGTACTTGGTGCACTAAATTTTCATACCCATGAGGCAATCCAAAATGCATTTATCCATTTGGTTAACCTCTGAAGGTACCCACTAAAATTTTTGTTTTAAATGTGTTTATGGCTCACTGGATCATTGTGGCCACAAAACAACAACCTTCAGTTAAGGTGGGTATGGTCTTTACTATATTTTCTAAATGTTATCTATATAAACCCTCACATGCAGATCAGTTATATCTGAAAATTTTATTTGAAAGTTAATTGTTTGGGTCATGAACTGCATTTTCTCATAGGAGCAAGATTTTTTCATTAGAATAAAAGACCTCTTAAATAATAAATAATTGAACTGAATTCCAATGTATAATCATACAATCTGGCAAACAATCATATATTCTAGACAGCATTCTAGTGCTGAGGAATATAGCAATCAATAAGAAAAACATGTCCATGTTCTAAAATAGCTTACATTTTTGGAATTGGGTAGGTGGAGTGGGCAGATTTATTCAATAGAAATAAATGTAAATTAATGGTTAATATAACTTACTTTTTATAGCACTTATATTAATAAGATAGTGATACTGAGAGAGAATGACTGATGAAACCCATTAACTAGAAGCTTAGGTTTCTCTCAACCAGGCAGCATGATTCTGCATCAGTTCTCACCCTAGGACCATATAAAAGAGAAGTAGGAAACTATTGAAAGTCGAGGGGGAAAGTATTCCAGGCAGAAGAAGCAGCAGTGCAAAGACCTTGATTCAGGAAAAAGTTTGGAATATTGGAGTGACTGAAAGATAGCCACCGTCTATAGAGTATTGTGAGTGATGAGGAGAGCTGAATAAAGTAGTTTGGAAAGGTACACAGGATTCCGATGATGTGGAGATTTGTAGGCCATGGTTAAAAACAAGTTTGGTATTTTTTTCATGGATTTCACTGGAGGAGGATGAGATCTTATGGATACATTTAAATAATGACTGGAAGCTGAAGTGAGAATGGGGTAAGGAAGCCAGACTGGAGTTAAGGAGACTATTGGTGGAGGTCTGAGAAGATGTGATTGCTGATTGGCCCACAAGCTGGACCCAGGCAATCAGAGGCTCCCCTCCCACCCCCTCCCTGCCCCTGGCCTTCAAATGTTTGTTCTGCCCCATAGCTGGAGCCATTTCAAGAACACATTCTTGAGAGAGTAATGTGTTGTTAGACTGTTTGGACTGAATACATGACAGAACCCCATTAAGGCCTCTATATAAACTTTTGAGATTTTGGAGGGCGGAGGTAGTAACCAACTTGTTTTTCGGCTCCCCAAGATAAGTCTGGTGTGTAAGTTCCCTGGCTTATTAAAACTGTCACTACCAGTATGGAGTGGTCTGCCTCTTTCTTTGGTCTCGTCTTGCTTTTTGTGTTAGGGGGCAGTTTTCGATTTCACCCAGGGAACTCCCATAATTGGGAACCAACAGAGACCAGTTAAAGACTGTTGCAGGTTGGCTAGGTGCGCATGTGGTGGTTATAGCCCTTTTCGTGGTAAGAAGTGATCAGATATGCCCTGACCAGTTTGGCTCAGTGGCTAGAGCGTTGGCCTGCGGACTGAGGGGTCCCAGGTTCGATTCCGGTCAGGGGCATGTGCCTTGGTTCTGGGCACATCCCCAGTGGAGGGTGTGTGGGGGGCAGCTGATCGATGTTTCTCTCTCATCGATGCTTCTAGCTCTCTGTCCCTCTCCCTTCCTCTCTGCAAAAAAAATCAATAAAACAAAAAGTGATCAGATTTGGAATATATTTTGTTGTTGTGTTTTCTGATGAATTAGATAGCAGGTGTGAAGATAAGAGAAGTAAGAATGACTACTAGGTTAATGGTGAGAGCACCTGGATAAATGGTGATACAGTTTTTTTGCAGTGGGGTCCATTGGGAAGAGATTGAGAAGATGGAAGTGAGGATAGTGAAATCAGTGGTTAGGGCAGATTTATATTGTTTGAGACTCCAATAGAATCCAACTGGAGATACTGATGAGGCCATGACTGGAGACTAGAGATATAGACCTGGTAGCCATCAACCTATAAACTTGAACTCAATAAAGTTATTGAATAAAATTATAAATGGAGAAGAGGGGAGGATAGAGCCTAGACCCTAGGGGGAACTTCAGCACTTAGAACTTTGGTGGAAGATTACCAAAATTATCAACTTAAAAGGCGGGGGAGGACATGTCACTTTCCAGTTCAAACTCTCCAATGGTTTTCCTCCACACCTATGAGGGAATTCATGGTCTATCATGGGCCCTCAGTTCCCTCCTCTCCTTCCATTCTCTTTTTTGCTCATTCTCCGCTAGACCCACTGTCTCTCCTGCTTTTCCTTGAACACCCCAAGTATATTCTTATCTCTGGGCATTTGTTCTTGCTTTTTCTCCTACCTGGAATGATTTTATCCCCAATATTCACCTGGTTCTCTCCCTCCCATTGTTCAGATTTCTATTAAATTGTTAACCGAGAGCATTGTCTGACTGCCTAGTGTCCTCTGATGACTCTTCAATAGTAACTTTCTTTTTCTATGTAGCATGTTGTCTGGCCCTTATTAGATGATGAGAGCTAGCCTTATAAGCTATATTCAAGCTAAAGAATTGATGACTGGTACTCTATTAGTGGATTATGTTTCCATTTGCATTTTCAGTAGGGCCTTGTAGATCTCTCTTAGACTTTGAGACAGAGATAGGGACAATGCCTGAGGTATGTTTGATGATAGTATTTTCAGCACTTATTAAGTTATATTAGGTAGGATTGTTTATATGTAAAACTGGCCCTTACTCAGGACTTAGTATTTAATAATGATATTGTTCTATAGTTGTTATATTTAATATTATTATTTAATAATGATTTAATATGTTTCATAGTATTTAATAATAATATTTAGTAAGTTTTTCTAGTTGTTTGGCCTATTGATTTGTCTTGCCATGTTTATATAGTGAGAATATTTACTTATTTTCTGTTAGCATGTTACATTTCTCATTTATTTACTAATGAGTATCAGTATTCTACAAAAGTGATGTGCCTCCTTAAAGTAAATATTTTCTATAAATTTGTTATATTTTTGGATTATATAGTTTTATTTTAAAATCTATTCATATTATATAGTTAGCAAGTGTTAAATATATATGTTGTCGATAATTTTTAAAAAATTGCTTAATTTAGATCAATGACCACTTACTCATTGTTGAAAGCTTAAATTTCATTCAACTGCCTTACTTAACTGCCTTAATTTGGACTCTTAGCAAACAAAAAATATTTTGAAAATTAACAATTATCCTGGGGGAAAATAAATTAAGCTTTAGAAAATAATTTTGAAATTGTATTTATAATTTAACTACTGATGTCTGAGTGTAGAAATTTTTATGAATCTTGAATGTAGAGTTAGCATTTTGATTTGTAGACCAATCTATTCATTAAAAAGAAAATTCTTGCTGAAAACAAAAGCTTTTATAGTAATGCTAAAGTGTGACATCTTTTTTCTACTAAAATATTGAATCCAATTGTTTCATATTAAGGTTGCCTTATTCTCCCAACAATATATACATGTGCTAACAACCATTAAGTTAGTATGAGTCATTACTAAACCGAAGAAGCACTTTTTTTGATTATTAGGAGTTGCTGCTATATTAGTACATAGTGCATAATATAACAAAGTCACATCTTGATCTTTATAGTTGATATGATTTATATTAATTAATTAAATAACAAAGTAAGTCAGCAATATTAGCAGGGAGTGCCAATAATGAAATAGTAGTAGATAATAACAGTAAAATTTAAAAGGCAATAGAAACTTTCCTCACCAATGTTTTTTTTTTTCTTACTTGGTTAAAATATTGTAAAAGCAAGACATTTTGTATAACTTGTTCTCTCTTGCTCTTACTGGCATAGTGTGACTGTGTTTAGAATCAGTATAATGAACACAAGGTAGAAGGAATTAATGGAAGCAAATCATGACTCTATCTTATCAAGAAATTGATTAACTCCTGGATAGTTGACTGCACCCAATTACTGTGCTGCATTAAAACTAGCTATCAATAGTCTAGTCAATGCCTCTTAATTTAAATTATTTATTAATTAGAGATATTATATTTCAGGTGTTCATTGGACCACTTTATAAAACAAGAAAGCCATTTAAAGATTAGCATTGTAGACATTTTAGGAGAAAGATACCATGCTATTGAATACTTATGAAATTATTAATGATGATGCAAGTGATAAACTGCAGGCATTAGTTTGCTTTCTAATAGTATAGAAATCATAAATTTCACTTTCCATTATTGCCTCCTGGTTTATTATACCAGTGGTTTGATTTGAAAAACTGTTCTTTTTTCATATATATATATATATATATATATATATATATATATATATATATATATATATATTAGAGGTCTGGTGCACAAAATTTGTCCACGGGTTGCTAGGCCTGGCTGGCGATCAGGGCTGATCGGGGCCAGGCCAATCAAAATTTGTCCATGGGTCGCTAGGCCTGGCTGGCGATCAGGGCTGATCGGGGCCAGGCCAATCAGGGCCGGGCCAGAGAGGAGGCGACGGTCACTGGGCCGGGCGTTGAAGGAGCAGACAGCCAACGCCAACTCTGCCATTGTTGGCACCCCGCCACTGTGCAGTTCCCCCCTTCCCCCACTTCTCCTTCCCTTGTTGCCAGCAGCTGGGCAGCAAACCGATTGGGGCCTGCTGGCCGGGGGGAGGGATGGGGTACAGGAGGTTGGCCACCAGCCCCGAGGAGGGAGCGGCCCTTGGCCCCCCTGGGAAAGGAGCCGCATCTGCTGCCACCCACCCCTGGTTCCCTGTCCCAGCCCGGGGGCCAGGGGAGGGACTGGGAGGTTGGCTGGCTGGGGGAGGTTGGCTGTGGGAATTCACTGACCATCAGGGAGCAGTTCCTGCATTGAGCGTCTGCCCCCTGGTGGTCAGTGCATGTCATAGCGACTGATTGTTCTGGTCATTTAGGCTTTTATATATATAGACTAGTGGTCTGGTGCACGAAATTCCTGCATGGGGGTGGTTCCCTCAGCCCAGCCTGCACCCTCTCCAAGTGGGGACCCCTTGGGGGATGTCCGACTGCCTGCAGTTGGACATCCCTCTCGCAATCTGGGACCGCTGGCTCCTAACTGCCTCTGCCTGCCTGCCTGCCTGATCACCACTAACCTCTCTGTCTGCCTGCCTGATTGCCCCTACCTGCCTCTGCCTGCCTGCCTGATTGCCCCTAACTGCCCCTGCCTGCCTGCCTGATTGCCCCCAACTGCCCTCCCCTGCCAGCCTGGTTGCCCCCAACTTCCCTTCTCTGCTGGCCTGATCTCGCCCCCAACAGCCCTGCCCTGCTGGCCTGATCTTGCTCCCAACAACCCTCCCCTGCCAGCCTGGTCGCCCCTAACTGCCATGCTGCCAGCCTGGTCTCCCTTCACTGCCCCCCTGCCGCCCTGGTCACCCCCAACTGCCCTCCTGCCGGCCTGCTCGCCCCCAACTGCACCCCCTGCCAGCCTGATCACCCCACACAGCCTGCTGTTCAGTCGTTTTGTTGTCCCTCACTAACCACCCTGCTGGCCTGGTCACTCCACGCAGCCTGCAGTTTGGTCATCCGTCCAGTTGTTTTGGTCGTGATGGCCCCTGGCTTTTTATATAGTAGAATATTAGTTAAGATATTAGATAAAGTTGGTGTATAAGACACATTCGGATTTTATTATTTATTTATTTATTTATTTATATTTTTATTAATTTCAGAGAGGAAGGGCGAGGGAGAGAGAGTTAGAAACATCAATGATGAGAGAGAGAGAGAGAGAGAGAGAGAGAGAGAGAGAGAGAGAGAGAGAAAGAGAGAGAGTCATTGATCAGCTGCCTCCTGCAATGGGGGATCTGGCCGCAACCCAGGATGTGCCCTGACTGGAAATTGAACTGTGACATCTTGGCCCATAGGTCGATGCTCAACCACCGAGCTATGCCCCCCGGGCCGGGTTTTATAATTACACTCACTCCAAATAAGCATTTATATTGACCATGAATGTAAAGTAGTTTTAGAAAAGAAATATATTTTTTAATTCAGATAATTGTAGTGTATCTCGAGTACTGGCATCTAGTAGTGATACATTTTGAGTATATGGTAATATTCTTTTAACACCAGGGAAGTAGAGAGGAGAAGAGGGGAATATATTTCTTAGACACTTACCATGTTCCAAGTCTCTTTTCTAAGTGCTTTACATATATTATCTTATTAAGTCCTCTCAAGAATATAATATGTAGGTATTATTATCTTTTTAAAAATATATTTTATTGATTTTTTACAGTGAGGAAGGGAGAGGGATAGAGAGTTAGAAACATTGATGAGAGAGAAACATCGATCAGCTGCCTCCTGCACACTCCCTACTGGGGATGTGCCTGCAACCAAGGTACATGCCCTTGACCGAAATCGAACCTGGGACCCTTGAGTCCGCAGGCTGATGCTCTATCCACTGAGCCAAACCGGTTAGTCTAGGTATTATTTATTATGTCTATTTTATAGAGTAGGATACTGATGCATAGAGACATTAATAAATGGTCAGCCAGAATATAAACACAGGTAATACAGTATAGATCCTCATAATTTTCACTGTCAAGGAATATGTTATACTGCTTTGGTATGTAAAAAAATAAATGTATGTAAAAGATCTTTTTAAAAGAACATATAGGAGTCATTAAAACTGGTAACTAGCAAGTGAGCAAAGAGACCAATAAACAATACCAGTTTATTTAAAAGGCAAAGTGTATTACCTTTTAATATGTGCAGAATTATTAATAAATACAATACATTATTAATTATTAATAAATAAAATACATAGAATTAATGTAATTATTATGAACATAGAGAAGTAGCTACATTATATAAAATGTAAATGCATAGAATTGATCAGTAACTATTGGTACAAAGGAAATAATAAAGTAATAATTTTGAAGAAATTAGAATATTATGCTCCTTTATACAGTTATGCAGTTAAAGTAGATATTCCCCTGAATATTAACAGGGAAGAGAAAAGAAACATAAATCCTATACTAATAAAAGAGAAAAATGGTAATTGGCGTACGAACGATACCTTTTTCATTGGCTAATCAGTGAGATATGCAAATTAACTGCCAACTAAGATTGGCAGTTAACCGCCAAAAAAGATGGCGGCTAATTTGCATATTGCAGGCAGGATGGTACAGCGCCATCAGAGAGCGGGTAGGGGGTGTGAGTGCCAGCGGTTGCCCGGACCCGATCCGGCTGGCAGATCCGGATGCGGGCCGGCGGGGCGGCTGCGGTGTCTGCCCGCACTCACGCCGCCAACCCGCGTTTGGGGCGTGAGTGCTGGCGGTCCCCGGGGACCAGATCCTGCTGGCTGACCAGGACACAGGCCGGCGGGGCGGCTGCGGTGTCGCCCTACTCACGCCCCCAACCAGAGCGGGTTGGGGGCGTGAGTGCCAGCGGTTGCCCGGACCCGATCTGGCCGGCAGACCTGGACGCGAGCCGGCGGGGCGGCTGCGGTGTCCGCCCCACTCACGCCGCCAACCCTGGGCAAGGGGCTGATCAGGCGATCGGAGGGTGATGGGGGTCTACGCCTCTGGCCAAGGCATCAGGCCTGGGAAAGGGGCAGAGCCAGCAATCGGAGGGGTTTGGGGGTCCCCTGCCCAGGCCTGACGCCTGGGCCAGAGGCATCAGGCCTGGGCTGGGGGCAGAACCAGTGATGGGGGGAAATGAGGGTCCCCTGCCCGGGCCTGACGCCTCTGTCAGAGGCATCAGGCCTGGGCAAGGGGCCGATCCTGCGATTGGAGGGTGATGGGGGTCAACGCCTGAGGGCTCCCAGTATGTGAGGGGGGCAGGCTGGGCTGAGGGACACTCCCCCCCCCCCCACCCAGTGCACGAATTTCGTGCACCGGGCCCCTAGTGTATGTAATAATTAGCTGGAATCTGATGCTATAGCAATGCTTCCCTGGATTTTGAGCTGTGGTACCTATAATAATAAAAGCATATATGCTAATTAGACCAGACATCCTTCGGGACGACCTTCTGGATGAAGCCAGGGCTGCGAGGGAAGCCCGGGTCCCGGGTGCCAGAGGGAAGCTGGTGCCAGCAGCCGGGGGAAGGAAGGCCTACTATTGCACGAATTTCATGCATTGGGCCTCTAATAATAATAAAACTAGATTATATTGGTATTGGAATAATCCAAACACTCCCTCTGATTTGCTAATATTGTTAACTACCTGTGCAATGCACAGCTCATGTTATTGTTGTCATGCTTTGCATTGCTGTGCTGTATGCCTCTTGTCTCTGCTTCTCACAGCTGGGCCTTTCCGTTTTAACTAGCAGATGCGGTTCAGGGCAACATGTGGATGCTTTTCACAGAGTGATATAATGCATCCAATAGGTAATAGCAGTATGGTTTATGTACGTCTACACTAATTTCAGAATTAAGTTCTGTGTATTATTTAGATTATAACGTAAAAATTAACTCAGCAAATATTTATTGACCTCACGGTCAGTTTGGGAAAAGCCCAAGAGTTAATAGGATTAAATACTTTGAAGTTTTTCTCAACTGACAGCCACCCCAGACTACATTTGGTCTATGTGTGTGAGCTGGGGAAAGGTTCCTAGATTTATTACTGGAAATACTAATATGACTATAGTATAATGACTCATAAACTGGAAAAAAAACACCACAGTAAGAGATAATAAAGCAGTTCATGTTATATACCTAGATTTTATTTTTATATTTATCTAACTACAGACTGTCTAAGAATATCCATTATAGGACACTAATTATATTACTAATATTGTGTAAATGCATAGGACATGTGAGCCATTGAGATGACCAAAGAATGGGTTCAGTGTTGACAAATATTATATTCTGATCTTTGCATTTTGAGTAGTAAATCTGTTCCTTGATAGGGAATACGCTAGCAGAGACAGTGTAAAACAACTACAGAAATGCCATAAGTATTTAAGGACAAAGTGTGCAATAACTATGGAGATAATGTGTGTAGGTGCATTCTATATCTTTTTGTTGCACATTTTATTCATTTTATTATTTTAATTTCCGTTTTGTGTCCAGCAATGGTGATATTTGTCTGTTCATTGTTTGATAGTAGTATGTGAATCCTCGGATATTGATAATATGCTCAAGACTTTCGTTTTATTTTCTTTGATAACTACAGCACAGAATAACTTTTACTCAGACATGTTAGTCCATTGTCCAGAACCCTTTAATATGTAGCATGTGCAGCTTCCCATCAATATCAGTATCTCTGGAAAAGAATTCTGGATCCCTCATATATGATTTTTGCTGCTCATTCAGAAGAGCAATGATAGATTCCAAATCTTTAGTATTTAGCCCTAACTATATGCAGTGAGTCTTAGAAAAATTTAGGGTTGCTTAAAAAACCCAGAAACATTTTTGAAGTCTAGTTTGAAAATGGAAAAGACATAGAATTACTAAGAATATTTAATTTAAATATGTGACAGCTTTACCTTTAGTACTTTTTCCCTATTTGAAAGCAAAATTTTAGATGATTTGCAACTTTATGAAAGTATTGTCATTCCGTCAGCCATCACGTTCCAGGTCCAGATTATTTTCTGTCTCTCTCTCCCTCTCAATACTGTACCCCCTCCCCACAATGTGCAAGTACAGTTTACACCAAATCCCGTCACTTTTCTGTGCACTGTTCCCTACTATTTTCTGCAACTTCAGTTTGATCCTTAACACTATGCTTCTTCTTAATTGCTATCGCCTTCTGATTGATCTGGCTTCCAGAGTTTTCCTCCCTCCTCAGTCCATTCTGCAAGCTGGTACCTAAGTAATCTTCAGAATGCTTCTGATTTTCCTAAGGCAAACTTCTTTTTTTTTTTTTTTTTTTGCCTGGCCAAGGGACCCTCCACAGTCTTGCTCTTCATCTTCATTTCTGCCTTTTAATTTGGACCCAGTCTTTCCTCATTATGGATGTGCCTATAGCTCTGATCTGTTCTCTAGGACTAGAGTGGCCAGCTTTCTCCTCTCCATGATCTTATTCCTACCTGGCTCTCAAGTCTTACTTCCTTTGGGAAAATAGCTCCCTGACTAGCCTAGCCTACAGTGGTCTTTTTCTCTCTCATGGGCCTTAGAGCACCCTTCCTTCACTTCCCTACTTTTTTTTTTTTTAACTGAATTACATTGTTTTTACTTTTGTGGCTTTTTAGTCATTTCAAATTTTTAGTAAAACTTAAAACAACATTTTGTTCGCTGTCATTCTTTTTCCCTTCTTTCTGGAGCTTTGTCTGGCCCCATTCACTGCACAAATTTGGGGAGATCGCCCACTTTTTTCTTTAGGGCAGATCGCAGTTACATACGGGCTCAACTAGAAAGTGGCTCTGCCTAAACCATCTCCATATTTCTTGCCCGAAATATCCAGATGATGTTGGAGCCCTTATTTTGTTGGCATGTGAAGCTGCATTGCATTTATGATATTTAACTTCTTAGGCAGCATATCCACGTAGAATATGAGTTAGCTCTGACTTTGCTGCTTAGAGACTGCTTAAAACATGGGTACATCAGCCTCCTAGAAGTTTAGTTTCTTTTTATGTGAAATGAAGCATTAATAACGGATCTTGCATTTTGAAAGTTAAAATCATCGAGTGTACTCTAATGAACTTTATAGTGTTTTATACTTGACCCAGTTTCAGGCACTTACATATGTACTAACATCAACTCATGCAGTAAACTGATTGAACCCTCAAAACAAGTTTGTGAGGGGGGCTCATACAGGTTAGAGAAGAGGAACCTGGTGAGAAATCATGTGCACAGTCACAGGCAGTGGAAGTGGTACTGGAAAGACACGTGGCAGTGTGGCTCCGGGACCGGCTGTAGCCAGGACCTCTCTGTAAGTGGCGCTGGTACTGTTAGCCACGACTGTTCTGTGCTTTCCCACTTTGCCTCCTCAGCCAAAAGCTTAGCGGATTCAGAGACATCCAAAGGCAAGCCAGTGGTGACTTCAAATCTTGGAACTTTTCCCCATTTCCATTTTAATGTGAAAAATGAACGCAATGTCTAAATACAGTAACAAACCTGCCCGGGGATTAAAAGGACAAAATACTGTATAAACTTAGGAGAGAATCACATTGCTAAAATGAATGCATATTGAGCTTATTTTATTTAATATTAGAAGTTAGAGAAGTCAGCATTTCAGTAATGAAGGCAATGCAAGTGTGATTTACAAAATATATAGTATAAGACAGCCTGGGAACTCATAAACTTTAATTCTTTTGTCTATTTTAGGACTTTCTGGGACAAGTGTTTTGTACATTGGGGGAGATTGTTGGTTCACAGGGAAGTCGCCTGGAAAAGCCAATAGTGTAAGTATTTTTAAATTCAGACAATGAAATGTTAACTCTCATTTTTATTTTTGCAGTTTGGAATTGATAAATACATGCTTGTGCACAAAATGTGGGCTTTAAAATCTTATTTATGAGTTTTACTTCAAAAAATAATTTTGACATGTTCATAAAGGATAAGTTATATTTCAGCTGTCATATGCCTTGCTACAAAATGTTCACAAAATGAAATGAACACATTTAAACAAGGAGATATGTTGTTTTCCTTTTGGTGTACTATTGTCTTAGATTTCATACTTTTTCTTATTTAGAGAGTATTTTATTAGTTTCTGTTATCAAACACATGTAGATTAAAACCTTACATATTTAATACAATGGAAACATTGTTGAATGTTTCTAGACCGATATGGCTGTTAATTTCTGTACAATGCCAACCCAACTCAGTACAAATGGGAGAGTTTTTTTGAAGTTGACAGCACAGCTTCCAAAAATTCAAAAAAAATGTATTTTTATATATTTATATAAAAAGACCAATAGCAGTGTGGTATGCATCAATAGCAGCAAGATCTTTTCCAAGTTCTGCAGTCATGTGAGCAAAATTATAGAGATATCTAGCACAAACCATTGAAAAAAAAAAAAGATTAAAAGGTCCAGGAAACAGCAAAGTTCTGTTACTGTTGTAATACCTGGCACCATTTTTTTTTTTTTTCATTAGCTTCTTTGTCATCATCTGGAAAGAAAACATTCTAGAATAACAGCATCAAAACCAGCTCTGATAAAGCATGGTCACTACTATTGTATCATAAAGCAGGTAGAAGATATTTTACATTCACAGAGGTATGATATAGTACTGCCCTCCATCTATGATGCTAGTGATACAATTTTAAAGGCACTGTTTGAGACTTGATTCTGTTTCCCCAGCAGAGGGCCTCAAGAGAGGAATGACAACTTTTTGAAAGACATTTTACTCCTGGGGGCAGGACTATATGTAGCACCACCTTTTATACCATATGTTTAATAAATACATTTTTGGTGATTGAGGTGTTAATAACTTTTATTACAAAATTGGTTTGTAAAGGAGGAGATAGGTGTAAATGTTAGAGAAGGTGATTGCTGTGGGTTACATCTTCTACCTTCACCTTCAATTACTGGAATCATGCTTTATTTTTTTTATTAGTTGAATGGGATAATCCTATTTTCTCTAGTTCCAAAAATGCGGAAAACAAACTCCTGACATTTTTTCCTTATTCTTTCCTTCCCCTGTCCTCCTTCTTCTCCTCTTGCTAATTTCAATTATTTGGATGCACCTAATTGTTTATAAAAGATCAAAAGATCTGGGAAGAATACTAAGGCATATGCAGAGCTAAATGCAATGTCTAAAGGTTTGGGGAATTTTGAATCTATATCTTCACCAGTCTTTTAAGAATCTTAACCTTACAAAATAAATGTCAAAACTCCACATATCTATTCACCTTTGACATCAAACACTATGGCTGAGGCATCATTTTTACATTCCCTGCATAAAATTCAATACTTAATGTGTTCAGTGCTCTGCAAGAACTTCTTTTTTTTTTTTTTTTTTTAATATATTTTATTGATTTTTCACAGAGAAGAAGGGAGAGAGATAGAGAGAGTTAGAAACATCGATGAGAGAGAAACATCCATCAGCTGCCTCCTGCACATCTCCCACTGGGGACGTGCCCGCAACCCAGGTACATGCCCTTGACCGGAATCGAACCTGGGACCTTTCAGTCCGCAGGCCGACGCTCTATCCACTGAGCCAAACCGGTTTTGGCTGCAAGAACTTCTTAAGATAATAAGAGGTCTATGAATTCTAGCTTCCTTTATTTAATTTGATTTTCTTAGAAAATTACTATAAAATGTTGGTTTGGAAACATTTGGCTATGAACTACCTTTTAAACATTCTTTTCAAGTGTAACTTGTTTTCACATATAATTATAGGATGTGGAAGCTCATTTAAATATATTTTGTTCACTTTAATAGATAAGTAGTACGTTATTTATAAAGCAACTATACATAAATATTTTATTAAGTGCATATCATTATTTAATGAATATAATTATTATTGCATTTTTTAGTCTAGTGCTCAAGTCCATTGAGATTCCTGGAAAATCACAAAATCTATCTTTATTATTTTTTTTCAGGAAAAAAAAATCAATAATATAAACAATGACAAAGATAGTTAAAATATAATTTTTATTTCTGAGCAACAGAGTAGATATTTTTATGGAACTTGCACTCATATTTTGAAATTAATTTTATTAGAGATTTTTATCTGATTTTTTTCTCCATAAAAGGAAATCATAACTTTATTTCAGAAAGCTCTTAAATTACATAGCATTTTTTTCCCCAGTGAAAAATCATTGTTATATTAGTCCTGAAACATGTTAAAAAGTTTAATTATATTGGTTGCAGTATATGGTAAACAGAATATAGAGTTCGTAAAAATAGGTTTAACTTTGGGAGTATGTGAACATTGAGTTAATAAAGATATTGTAATAGTCATAACCTACATGTCTTTTTCCACCCACATATTGTGCAAGATGTGGTCCTTATTCAGCTAATTCAACAATTCCGACTAGATAAGACTAAGGAAAACAAATTCATGCTACTTAGATACCTAGAGTAGTGATTGGCAGAATATGCAAATGTGGGGAGTATTTGCTGGCATTTGAGTTGCCAGCATTTTACATAACTGGAAGAGATGAGATGTCCTTTAGATTTTTCCTAGCTCCTGTTGAGGACGGTGTAGCATAAATGAGGTAAAGCTTTAGAACCCTGTTCAGATAAAATGAAGGTATTGTAACTGCACACTTCATGTCATCTGAGGGTATTTTGTAATTTAGGAAAATGTTGATACTATATCTATCTTATTGAAAAAATTCTAATTAATTCAATTTTTTAAAACTATGTGCAACTAATCTTTTATTCAGCCGTTGACCTTATTGGGCAGTCTTCTCAGGCAAATAGACATTATGAAAGGATTTAAAGGTGGGCTTAATGTTTGAGCAGTGGGATATTTTAAAATTTTAGTAAGTATAGCTAGGCAAATATTGGCATTAAATGGGTGACAAAATGACAAAATGTAGGGCTTGCGAGTGGGAAAGAGATTGGCTACAAAAGAATGAAGCAAAGAACAAAACGATAAGAATGGTAGAATGGTGACCTGCTACCTGAGGAAATTACATTAACTGCTTGAGATAAAGAGAATGCGAGAGAAGGAATTCAAATGGAAGATTAACCAAAAATAGGATAGTAAAATTGAATGTCATTAGCCTCCTAACGGAAGGATATCTTGGATTTATTAATTAAAACATAGAGGAATATAGTCACATGCTCTCATCTGAGCAATTACTCCGACTCAGTGGATTGGGGGGAAGGGGAGTATTTTGTAGTCATTCACCCTCTTGCTTGAGAAAATAATGGCTTTTATAAAAAAATTCTAGCTAAGAGAGAAGCATGTGTCTCGAGTAAGGGGAACATGGGGATTGAAGAACCAGGTCCTCTGAACTGAGCATGCTTGCTGTCTTGGGTTCTTGCGAGTTCAAGTGCTTTAAGAGAAGATGTAGCTTCTATTCAAATGGGATTTGACCCCCTTCCTTCAATGTTACTGAAAAGCAATCAAAAGCATTCATACACTTTGTTTTAAAACGCATAGTTAGGGTGAGGAAGAGAGTGAAATGCTGTTTGCATGGAAATTTTCTCTTTCCGTAATGTCAGAGTAGCTCTTCAGAGCCGCTGGTCCACTCCACGGATGTGTGCAGATTCCACCCTCATCCCTGCTTCCCCTGCTCAGGGACATCCTTTCCCATGTGCTTGTTTTTTAAAATCAATCTAATGGGCAGATGGTGGGGAGAGATCGGCAGGGTGGACGATACGGAATATTTCAGTAGAAGAAAGAATACCTTTGGAAGAAAGGAGGGAGCCAGTGAGAAAACTGGAAATAATATAAGGTCAGGGAAGTGTTTTCTTTTCTGATAGGCAGCTTTAGGACAAACACAGTTTCTAAAGCCTTCATGATTTACCATATAGTATATGAAAATAGTGATAGTATATGAAAAAGCATGATAGAAATAGTGAAGTTCATATTAAGGAAATGATATGTATTTTACATGTATCTCTTACATCTCTAGCTCATAGTCCCTTTTGCCTCCCCCTGTTCCTCTCTTCCCCTGTGAACCTGCCCTGGCCAGGACTTAGCCATGTAAAGATAACATTGTAGGGTGGTCACTAAACATCCTACCAGTTTTTGTGGTCGGTTCCTCCTGGCTGGAGGTAGAAATAGAGTCTGTACACTCTCCCGTTGCAGCCGTGACTTTTGTCAGTCTTGTTAAGAGTTAGGGGATTGTCCCCTGTGGATGAGTATAGGCTTCTGAATGCAGCACCAGACACCTCCTGAGGCAGATAATCCACCTGCAGTTCACAAAATGGACTCATCTTGTGTCCCGGATGTTATTTTTCTTAAATGGCATCATCAAAGGAACTTAGTGCAAATTATTTACTAATTTGTTTTAGATTAGAGATTTATTTTCCAATTAGTTTCCCCTTTGTATTCTAAATTATTCATAATATTCCATTGTTTTTTTCCCTTTAAATGGCCCAGTTTAAATTATTTTCTGTTCAGGTATTCAGAATAATTTCTTCTAGCTTCCTAATTGCAATTGTCTTATAATATCTCTTCAGAAGTAGACTTCTTAAAATGATGATAACTAGAAAATTTGAAGATGCAAAGCAGGCGTAGTAGAGCTTTAAGTTATTTATTATTAATCAGGTCTTTGAGAACTAAGTTATGTTTATTACAAAGGAAAAATAGTTTCTTGTACATAGCCATATGCCCTATTAAATAATCCGCATTTGAATTTAAACTCATCTTTTTATTTTCTGTTTTTCAGTTATTGTTGTCATTTTAAAATATTTTTCTCATTTTTTATGACAATAAAAGTTATTTTTTAGCCCTTACCGGTTTGGCTCAGTGGATAGAGCATCGGCCTGAGGACTGAAGAGTCCCAGGTTCGAGTCCGGTCAAGGGCATGTACCTTGGTTGCAGGCACATCCCCAATAGGAGGTGTGTAGGAGGCAGCTGATCGATGTTTCTCTCTCATCGATGTTTCTAACTCTCTATCCCTCTCCCTTCCTCTCTGTAAAAAATCAATACAATATGTATTTTTAAAAAAGTTATTTTTTAGTATCTTGTAGAAACTTAGGTGAACTATTTTGAAATTGATGTTTAGCTATTTTTAATTTACTTTTTAATAGCAACTCAGGATTTTTACAATTTCCAACAGTCTGTTCCCTTGGATTCAAGTTTTTAGCAAACTCATTTCTCATATCTTAATTCTGTCCTACACTTTGTTTTCCCCTCCCCCTCCGAAAATGAGTCTTGTGCTACTTAATTTGTCTGCAACATTTACTGTGACTTCCTATGACTCATCAGCTCTTCTCTTTTAGATCATCCCATTATGATCTGGCATTATACCCACTCGGCAGTGGCAGTGTGTCTGTTCATGCTGTGAGATTGTATCTAATTTTCTGCGTGATGCTGTCAGTCATACGTCTTCTATCTTTAGGGACCTCAGTGGTGGATTCAGAAAGTCTTCCAGAATGCTAGGATCAGTACCAGTTTAAGAAAGATTGCCATTTTCTACTCTGGGAGGCAAGCATTTATTACATTCATCAAATAACAGACCTGTTTGTTCCTGTTACTCTGATCCAGGCTTGACTGACTGGTTCTGTATGAGAGCATGGGGCAAGGAGGCAGGGACTGGTGTGATGAGAAAGGCGATTCTTGCTCTGGGGAGGAGCTGGAACTCCAAGGGTGACTGAACTAGCAGAGGTTTTGGCATAGGGAGCAGGTTGTGTTCTTTGGAGGCTGGCTGTTGTAGCATTTGATCTTGGCGATTAGTGGAAGGTAGAAAATAAGAGAGGGATCCAAGAGGGATTAGTAAGTGTCCTGAAAAGTGTTGAAGACTACAGGGATAGGGACTTGGAGGCAGGTGATAATTGGAAGACCAGCTTGCAGTGGTCTAATGGACACAGAATCCCAGCTCTGACATAGGACTCAAGAATGAAGTCCTGTGGGTGCTGAAGTTCAATGAGAATTATGGGGAGGGGAAGAAAAACAGAAGGGAAGCTTGGGAATAAGGCAGAAGACATGACATTAAAGCACAAGAATAGGGCTTGAGGGCAACTTGAGCCTGAGCCTTAAAGGGTTGGTTTAAAAATCTGACTCAAATGTGGCCTTATTCTGAGAGCTGTGCTGTGGCCCTCGTGCTTGTAGAGATCAATAGTCAGTGTGAGAAGGAAGAGGAGGAGGAAGGACAGGAGAATGGTTAGTCTTGAAGGTGAGAAACAGACAAATTTACAATGAAGCAGTACATGTCTTTACTGTGCAATCTTTGTATGTGAACATACCGTGAACTTTGGGGGAATAGTTGACCTTCAAAGTCATCGTTATTAACTTCCCTGAAAATTAGACTGCTACTGATATTCTCTGGTTTATTTTACTGGGCAGAGAATATTGGGCTGTGAATGAGATAAGGTTTTTAGTCCTATTTGATATTTTTTCCATTGAGTTGTAGGGGTTCTTTATATATAGTAATTTATATCAGAAATCCTGAATATTAAGCCTTTATCAGGCATATGATTGCATATACATCCTCCCATTGTCTTTTCACTCTGTTTACGTGTTCTATGAGGTACAAATGTTTTAAAGTTTGATGTCCCAGTCATCTATTTTTCTGTTCTTTTGATGTCATATTCAAGAAATCAGTCAAGACCAATGTCATGAATATTCTCACTGTGTTTTCTTTTAAAAGTTTATAGTTTTAGGTCTTACGTTTAAGTTGATTTTTATATATAGTATAAAACAAAGGTCCACTTTTATTCTTTTTATGTAGATATGCAGTTTCCTCACACCAGTTGTTGAAGAGATGGTATTTTCCTCATTGAATGGTTTTGGAATTTTTGTTCATTTGACCATACATGTGAGGGTTTATTCCTGGGTACTCTATTTTATTTCATAGGTCTAGTTGACTGTCCTTATGCCAGCACCCACACTATTTTAATTACTGTAGCTCCTTTATAATATGTTTTGAAATCAGGGAGTATGAGTCCTTCAACTTGGTTCTTTTTCAAAATCGTTTTGTCAATTTGGAGTCCCTTGAGATTTCATAAAATTTCATGATGACTTTTTCTTATTTATTTATTTATTTATTTTGTCTAAAGTTTTATATACACTGAGTGGCCATTTTGCTTATAAATTTTTTACATACAAAATACTAAGGTAGTATAATGTTTCAGGTATTACTTTTATTATTTTTAAACAATGAGTTTTTAAAAATGTTTTAAAAATTGACATTTGTCATTAGTGTCTAACCAAAATTTCTTGACCAATAAATGTGATATATTTTAGTAAATTTTCTATGACATAATATTTGGTCCATTTTACAAATGTTCCATAAGTTAAAGCAAATTTGAATTATAGGTAGAAATCCCTGAGATGAAAAGATTCTTTGAGTGGTTGGTAGGCTGCCTATTTCAGGTGAGGTCAGGGAGAAATGAAACATTTGTGGTGGATTTAGGGAATGAAAAGTGTGGCTCTATTGAAAGTGTTGGGAAAGATGAAACCAGAAACTTAACAGTGGCTGGATTTTATGAAGGTGATTATGTCCTAATGAGTAAGTTTAAAATTACCTAGGATGTATGTAGAGCCACTGGAAGATGGAAGGCTTCATGATTAGCATTAATGAGCAGATCAATCTGGCATCATGGAGAGGATAAATTAAAGGAGTACCAGCCTGAGACCAGATAGGAGCAAGAAAAGTCCAGTAACCCAAGCAAAAGTGTAAAGGTATGAACTAAGAGTGGTAGCGGTAATGGAGAAGTAGTATGAGTTATCGAAAAATGTTACAGTTAGGAAAAAACCCAACTGTAACAATCAACAAAAAGCAAAACAAACCACATCAAACAAAAAACAAGCCACCCAGTCTCTCAAAAGGCCTTTTATTCTTCGTGCGCTTAATTTTGGAAAGAATTACTCATCTCTAATAATTCTCTTGAGATAAACCTTTAACTGTTTTGAGCTTGAGTTCTATTATTTTTCATATATGCCACAAAATATCACAGTAAAAACAAGTCTGGGAAACTTTTCAAAACATCGTTTTGGGATAACTTTCTACTTTGATATAATTTCAATTGTATAGAAAATTTACTAGAGTTGTACCAGAAACTTCTGTATGATCTTTACCCAGAATGTTTACTTTGAACAGATGTTAACTTTGTTTTATGGGCTTTATCATTTTCTCCCCCACCTCCATCCCTCACCTCTTCCTCTCTAATATTTTAGATTTTGTTGATTTTTCTGAACCATCTGAGAGTAAGTTGGAGACATTGTGCCCCATTTCCTCTAAATGCCCGAGTGTATATTTCCTATAAGGATGCTCTCTTACATAGCCATAAACATGATGATCAAAACAAGGGAACTTCGCAGTGATACAATTATATTATCTAATCCACACTCCATATTCAAATTTCAACAGTGGTTCCATTAATGTCCTAAAGCTATTCCCCCCCTCCCCCAATCTAAAGTTTAATCAAGAATCACACATTGAATTTAGTTGTCCTGATTTTAGTCTCTTTTAAACTGGAATACTTCTTGAGCCTGTCATTGTCTTTTCTTGCTTTACAATGTTTTAAATATAGACTTTATATTTTAGAATTGCTTTAGATTTACATAAAAGTTACAAAGATAGTGCAGGGAGTTCCTGTATATTCCTCATCCAGTTTCCACTAACATTAATATCTTACATTACTCTAGTACATTTGTCACAACTAGGAAACAAACATTGATACATTAGAATTAACTAAGCTCCAGACTTCATTTAAATTTCACTTGTATTTCCATGAATGTCCTTCTTCTGTTTCAGAATTCAGCTCAGGATATCACATTGCATTTAGTCATCTTGTCTCCCAGTATCTTCTGTTTTTTGACAATTTCTCCAACTTTCCTTGTTTTTGATGACCTTGCCAGGTTTAAGAAGTACTAGTCAGATATTCTGAGATTGTCCCCCAATTTGGGATTGTCAGGTGTTTTTCCCATGGTTAGATGGGGGTTATGGGTTTGGAGGGGAAGGAGACAAAGGTGAAGTGCCTTCTTATTGCATCGTATCGGGGTACATGACATAAACATGACTTACCACTGGTGGTAGTAGCCTGGATCACTGGCCAAGGTAGTTTGCCAGGTTACTAGTGAAATTGCTCCACATAATGGCATACTTTTTGTTGTGTAGTACAATCAGTTCTTTCTGTATATATTTTGGAGCTATAACTATAGATGCATTCAGTATTGATATCATATCTCCCTAATTAATTGAATCTTTGTTATGACACAGTAACTATTTCTAGAAATATTTAAATTTAAAATCTATAGGTTTGCTATTAATGTATATACACTGGTTTTCATTAAGGTTAGATTTCTCGCCCTGAGTATATCCATTCTTTCCTTTTGAATTTTCTGAAGCCTTAAATTTTGATATCTATTGTAAATTACTAATGGATAAATTTTATTATTATTTTTACATAGTGTGACAATTTTTGTTTCTATTTTTTATTAAAAAATTTTTTTTATTGATTTTAGAGAGGAAAGGAGAGGAAGAGAGAGAGAAACATCAGTGATGAGAGAAAATCATTGATCGGCTGCCTCCTGCACACCTCATAATAGGGGTTGAGCCCATAACCCTGGGCATGTGCCCTAACTGGAAATCAAGCTATGACCTCCTGCTTCATGGGTTGATGCTCAACCACTGAACCACACCAGCTGGGCTCTCCAAATATTCTTGATTATTTTTATTGGCTTTTGCTAGTTACCCAGCTTTCCATTTTTCTCTTTAAGTTTTAGTTATATCATACATATTTACATTTTATATACTGTGCATAATATTTCTGAAACTGGACACAATGTGTTGGAGGCCGCCTGTCACTACTTGAGCCAAATTAAGCAGAGACAGGGTTGAATCCTATCTGAGCATTTATTCCAATAATTCCGGCAGCATAGGGAGAGCAGTCGGTCACCTTGGAAAATTCTACTCTGACCCCCCACTTGCCAGTTGGATGATTGTATACACACGAGGGAAAAGTTAGCTATGAGCAACTGTGAGCTGCAAGTGTAACATGGAAAAGGGGAGGGTCGGGTCTCAGGAGCTCAAAGTTTGGGAACAAGGTGGCTAATCTTATATGATGTTACTAACAGCTCAGCCTGTTCCTGGGACCAGGGAATAGCCAGCATCCCTGAGAAAAACTCCTGGAGGGGGTCAGGGTCCGGGCACAGCAACCAAATCAAAGTGTGTCCTGTCCTTGGTCTGTTCTCAAAATGTATTTCTTTTCTGAGTAATTGACTCATCGAGACATCTTATCTTTTTACAGCCTTGTTTCATCCTGCAGTTTCCCAGGGTCTGTAAGAAAACCTCTTATCTATAATTAGTAAGGTGAATAATTATTAAACAACTGTGGCTCTACTCTTATTACATGCCCTTCCCCACTATCATTTCCACTATTCTATGTCCATGTTGGATTCTGCAGTCGGTTGTTTCTGGAGACTCTAACACATGGTACACTTTTCCTTCAGTGTTTTGTAAATATATATTTAATACTTAATGTGAGATTATTTTCAGATGTAGTTTCAAGGCAAACTCTTTCAGAGAGGTTTTGCATTTACCAGGCACTTATGATCACTTGCATTTGCTGAATTTTTGGTTAGAAGCTTTTATGACCACCCAGGTAGTAGAAATTAAGGCAGCAAGCCTGGGTAAGGTCTGAATTACTAAGAGACATATTTTTCTCTTTTATTCATCACCAAGTTTTCAGGCAGGGATTTATTTTGTACATACCTCCAAAGGGGATGTTTATATCTAATAAATGCTACAATCAACCAGAAATGTAGTCATTGTGAGTGAAGCTTTATGCTGTGAGCTGGCCATTTATTGAATTTCTCATCTTGTGAGTCTCCCTCCCCGCCCCCCCCCCTTTTTTTTGGTCTTTTATCTTTATGCCCTAAGCAGCCATTAAAAACAAGCCCAAGATCAAACTCACCAGGGTTTGCCTCTGCTTGTTTCTACTTCTGATTGGTTCTTACTTTCTTGCCTGGTTATCAGAGCCATGAGAAAAATTTTTGCAAATTGTAATCAGCATTTCAAAGTATTTTCAGGTGGTTGGTTGTTCAGTTAAGGTGTTTAGTTTGCCATAATGCCGAAAGTATACATTTTGTGATTTCCACACAGAAAGAAGAAAAAGAAGGTACAGTTGGATTAGAAAAATTAACTGAGAAATGCTGCTTGTAATATTGTAAGAAAAAAAACATACAAGGATAAATTAATTGATCTCTTAGTCATAAAGACCTGGAGAAAATGGAAGATCCTGACATTTACAATTTCCCGAATGGGGAGTAAAGAGATAGAGGAAACGAGATTTTGTGATAGGTAGTTTCCTGCACAATCTGGCATTTTTAGCTCAAGATGGAGTGGTGCTCTCCAGAAGAAATTTTAGAATAGAAAGATAGAAAGGGTAGAACAGTTTTAGAGTGAGTATAATTTCATTGATATATTCACAATTGAGAATACTTTAACTTTCCATTCTTCCACCTTGTCCCCAGTCGAGATATTAACACTCTAATCCCTGTATACGTGGAAATTAAGGGGCATGTATTTGTTGCATACCTGCTGGTACAAATAAAACTATCAGGGATGAATAATATATTTGAGAACAGAAACATCCATTGGGCTTTAATTTCACAATTTAGTTTCCAGGACAAACAGAAGAGTTGAACTATGATTTGTGAGAAAAGAAGCATGAAATATACTGTTAGAACAAACATTGCCCTTTGGAAAATTCTCCTTGACTTCTCCCTTGTGTAAAGCAGGAAACCATGCACACACCTTGCATTTTCCTATTGAACTTTTCTCATAGTGTCAGCCAGAAGCTATGTGAACATAAATATACCAGAGACACATCAAAGGAAAATTGAATGGCAGTTGCAATTTGCTTAATTCTGCTTATGTTACACATTTTTCTTATATGTATGACCAATTGCTATGTATAGATATTTAACTCTCTTGGTTTACAAGAGGTTTGTTCTCATGAGTTTTGCTCTTATACAGCTTATAATCAACTTGAGAAAACAAGGGGAAAGAATATATGATTCTAACAATTTAGGAAAGATTAAATGCTTAGCCTCTAAGTGCAGTGGGAGTGCAGAGAACGCCGAGCTTTGTGTGAAATTGACTGGGATAAGGTTTCATAGAACAACTGGAGTTTCATATAAAGATATGGAAAATTTGAGGCAGGGTAGGGAATAGTTAAACACCCTACGGTATATCAGGGCGTGGGAATGGCAGAAAGACATAAGTGCAAATAAGTTACCATGTTGATGAAAGGAGAAAGAAATATGAAACCAAGATTAGGATAGGTTTTAATTACATAATAGAAATATTAGTAACCACAGGAGAAAGTTTTGTTATAGATTTATACCATATACTAGAGGCCCGGTGCACAAAAATTTGTGCACTCGGGGGCAGGGGAGGGGGGTCCCTCAGCCCGGCCTGTGCCCTCTCGCAGTCTGGGACCCCTTGGACCTGCTGGCTTAGGCCTGCTCCCGGGTGGCAGAGGGCAGGCCCAATCCCTAGGTGCAGCCCCTGGTCGGGCTCAGAAAAGGGCCAATTGGGGAGTTGGGGCACCGCCCCCTGTCATGCACAGAGCAGGGCGATCGGGAGGTTGTGATGCCACCCTCAGTCACGCTCAGGGTAGGGCCGATTGGGGGGTTGGTGCACAGCCCCCTGTCACACTCAAGGCAGGGTCGATAGGGAGGTTGCGGCGCCACCCCCTGTCACGCACAGAGCAGGGCCAATCAGGGGGTTGGGGCACTGCCCCCTGTCACGCACAGAGCAGGGCCCATCAGGGGGGTGGGGCTCTGTACCCTGTCAAGCACAGAGCAGGGCCAATCAGGGGGTTGGGGCGCTGCCCCCTGTCATGCACAGAGCAGGGCCCATCAGGGGGTTGGGGCACCGCCCTCTATCACCCACAGAGCAGGGCTGATCAGGGCGTTGGGGCACCACCATTCTCACACTCAGGGCAGGGCCAATGGGGAGGTTATGGCTCTACCCCGTCACACACAGAGCAGGGTCCGTGGGGGGTGGGATTGGGGCACCGCACCCTGTCACACACAGAGCAGGGCCGATCAGGGGGTTGGGGTGCCACACCTGCCATACACAGAGCCGCAGGGCGATCAGGGGGTTGGGGAGTTCCCCCCTATCAGGCACAGAGCAGGGCTGATCAGGGGTTGGGGCACCTTCCCTTGTCACGAACAGAGCAGGGCCGATAGGGAGGTTGTGGCCCCACCCCCTGTCACACACAGAGCCACAGGGCGATCAGGAGGTTTGGGTGCTGCCCCCTGTCACGCTGATCCCGGTGCCGGGAGACCTTGCGGCTCCACTGATCCCGGTGCTGGGAGGCATATTACCCTTTTACTATATAGGGTAGAGGCCTGGAGCATGGGTGGGGCTGGCTGGTTTGCCCTGAAGGGTGTCCTGGATCAGGGTGGGGGTCCCCACTGGGGTGCCTGGCCAGCCTGGGTGAGGGGATGATGGCTGTTTGCAGCTGGTCACACTCCCTTCAGGGTGGGAGTCACCACTGGGGTGCCTGGCCAGGCTGGGTGAGGGGCTGAGGGCTGTTTTCAGGTTGGGGGTAACTAAAGCTCCCAACCGCTCCTTTTTGTCTTTTTATTCTGGACCAGCTTTAGCTTTGAGGCTTGGCTCCAGCTCTTAGGCCTCCGCTGCTGAAAGTAGGTTTCTGGCTTTTGCTTACAATGTTGTGATCCGGCTGGCTGAAGCCCGGTGACTAAAGCAGGTTTCTGGGGTTTTGTTTAGCTTCTATATTTGTTACATAGTTGCTTAGAGTTGCAGCTCAGAGGCCTGCAGCGGCAAGCGGGGAATGTTGGAGTCCTCCGTCACTGAAGCAAGCAAGCCTCACGTTAGTTTCAAGCTGCCTGGCTGCCGGCCACCATCTTGGCTGGCAGTTAATTTGCATATTGCCCTGATTAGCCAATGGGAAGGGTAGCGGTCATACGCCAATTACCATGTTTCTCTTTTATTAGATAGGATATGCTAGATAATATGAAGCTACTGAAGATTCTTGTGCAGAGAGCTGACATGTTGAATGTGATCAAAGTTTAGCTTCATCAGGGTGTGTGGAAATATAGGATAAACTCAATGCTGGAACTGGGAATATATTTTGTTAGGAAAGAGCCCACCTATTAGTAATACTATCTTTATTTGGTTGTACAAATATTAAATATATAGTATTGTAAATATAAAATATTAATGTATATACATATATTTTTTGCTGTTTTAGAGGAATTCCAGGGAAGAAATGTGGCACTATCATACTTACAGCAGAGGAACTAAACTGTTGCAGGGTAAGTCAATTTCTTTGGTTTAAATTGTGTTACCAACACTAACTTTAAATAATATTTCTGAAAATCTACACAAATGATTAACTTGAGTAATTGTAGCAAATTTAATTGAAAGTATGTGTTAAATTAATTTATAACTCATTAAATATCACTTTAGATACTTAGTACTTTAACCAGAGAGACTATATTCTGTAGTCCCAAGAGAATAATCAGTTAGTTTAATGATCTTTTTATAGAATAGAAAATTTCCAAATAAAACCTAATGTCATTATCATTTGGGAGAGGCATTAATATAAGGAGTTGTCAGTTGTACCAATCAGTTTAATTCTTGCAAAAATTTTGAAGATTTATGTGTGACTTTGAAGGAATATTTCTAGTCATTTGACCTTGTCCCTTTTGCATGACATACCCATGTTTCCCTATTTCTAATTGAATTAATTCAGAATATATACAGTCCCATCTTTTGTTAGCTTGGTAAGTCCACATTTGAAAGAAGGACCAACTACCACTGCAACTAGAAACAAGTGCATAGTCAGTATTTTTAGAAAGCTGCTATTTTTAGTCGTGATTTGCTGATACAGCCATTGACTCATGTTCAGTGAGTTCATTGTTGTCAAGATGAGCTGAGAGCTGGAAGTAATGAGGGTTCTGAATCAGAAGTCAGTGCTGTCTGTTCTGAGTGGCCCAAAGGGTCCCTGGGAATTGTTATTTTGGAGGAAAAGAAATTACGTTTCAGTACTCTTTATTTACAATGTTTGCTTCATGATTTTATGAACAGCTCCCCCAAAGTACCAAAACTTAATACTTTGACATTGGCTGTAGTTTTTATACAGAGAGTTATTAATTAGTACCTGAGTTTTTCACTTTAATTCCCAGAGGTTTTATTTATTTATTTATTTATTTATTTATTTATTTTTTTAAGATAATCACTATGGCTTTATATACATAAGTATGTATATATATATATAAAGGCAATATGGTCAGAAAAACATCATATTACTTGCTGCAACTGCTGAAACGAGCATTTCAATTAACTATGCACCTTTGTGACTCTGGGGGCTGGGATAGTGGAATAACAAAAGGAACATATGATAAGAGGCTTGTGGAGATAATTAAACAAGAATATTAGAATTTAAGCAGTTAGAAATGCATTCAAAGCGAAGGCCTTCCTATTCTTTTTCCTTATTCTTTGTCTTTATTCCCTGGGCAGGTCACAGCCACCTCAGTCTCAGTTCTCTCATGCGTAAAATGCCAGAAAACTACTTACAGTATAATGCTGTAAAAGACCATCTGACTGAACCGGGTTTGGTTTTGCTAGTAATTTGTACTTTGGCTTATTAAGTCACTTGATTGCTCTGAATTTCACTTTTCATATTTACAAGGGGTGATGGGGGCGGGGGAGGGAGCCAAATATTTGAACAGGTAACTAGAATATTTTTAAAAATTTTCCCATCTCTGAAAATTGACTACTATATCATTAAATCTGAAGATATAATGTATATGAAAGCATTTTATGTATACTAAAATACTTTACAAAAATACTGCAGTTATTTAAATACAGGAATAATACCCACCACCATCCTATTTTTCAGTTAAACTGGCACAATGATTTCTTTTAATGATATCATCTAATCATCTATTACACTTCTTGTTTCTGAATTTCTTTGTGTATGATGATAATGAGTTTTGTATAATGATGGAGGAAAGAGGAAAAAGAAGTTCCAAGTCAATAAGATACTTCTTCTTTACAGTGACATTAACATGCTGTTTTGTCAAAATCTGGTATTAAGGTGATTTTGTATAAATATGCTAGTGAACACATTATTATTCATCTATTTCAAAAGAAAATCAAGATACTGAGGCATATATTGCGTATGGCCAGGCTGCATCTTATGGCCAGGATGTCATGAGTGGTACAGTGGTTGATCGTTGACCTAGGAACCAGGAGGTCATGGTTCGATTCCCAGTCAGGGCACACACGTGCCTGGGTTGTGGGCTCGATCCCCAGAGTGGAACCTGCAGTAGGCAGCTGATCAGTGATTCTCTCTCATCATTGATGTTTCTATCTCTCTCTCCCTCTCCCTTCCTTTCTGAAATCAACCTGAGCCTGTGCCCTTGACTGGAATCAAACCCAGGACCCTTCAGTCCACAGGCCAACACTTTATCCACTGAGCCAAACCAGCTAGGGCAAACTGCTGATATTCTTAGGACCTCCCCCCAGATGGCTCCTCTGCAGGGAAAACAAAAGCATCATTTGAGTGATGTGTAAACCATAGCTTACAAGTAACTTGAAATTATCCGCAAAGAATATTTGTTATTCTGATTGAATGGTTCAGCAATATTGTACAAACGTGCTAGTCTCAGAAATGGAAGCTTGGAATACAATGGTGAGAAAAACACAACCAACCACCTTGGGCCTTGTTTTTAATGAACACGGCTTGTGGGAAATGCAGATGACTGTGCAGGTAAATATGTCATGATGTTTACTAAGTGATCAAATATATTATGGGAAAGACAGTGGAAAATCTAACGTATAAGAGGGAGGATGTCATGTGGGCCTCTGTGAACAAAGGACATGCAAGCTAAGCCCTGAGGAATGGTTTGCCTGCCGCAGGGCAGTAGGAATTCCTGCAGTGTGCACATCTCGTGTAAGGTCCTGAGGAGGAAGAGGAGTGTGTCCGGTGTTTGGTGACAAGGGCCTAGGAGTGGGGGACGATTGAGGTAACACTTTGTCAGATGAAGGTGGAAAAGGCAGCTCAGAGCCCATTTGGTGTTCAGCTTCATTCATTCATTCATTCAGTCATTCATTCAGTTAGTTAATTCTCACCTGAGGATATTTTTTCCATTGATTTTTAGAGAGCGGAAGGGAGGAGGAGAGACAGAGAAACATAGATGTGAGAGAGACACATAGATTGGTTGCCTCCTGCATGATCCCCAACCCGGGCTGGGGATGGGGCCTGCAACCAAGGTATGTGCCCTTGACCTGACTTGATCCCAAGACCCTTCAGTTGGCAGGCCTATAGTCCAACTACTGAGCCAAACTGCCTAGGGCTGGTGTTCAGCTTTGTAGACCATTTTAAGAGTCTGTTTATCTGAAATACAGGAGAAAGCCTTGGAGCATTTTTGTTATGTACAGAAGTATTTCTTTCACATTTTAAGAACATGTCTGCTAAATGGAGAATGGATTGGATAGGTACAAGAGAGGAAGAGGGAGAAAGGAATCAATGCCACACAGTACAAGTGCAGGTGAGAGAGGAGGTGGGCTTGGGCTAGAGTGGTGCCAGTAGCTGAAGTGAAAATTTGAGGAAAGTTTTAGACTCAGAACGTTACAACTTGGTGAAGAAATGTGTAAAGGGTAAGGAAAAGGGAGAAATTGAGAACAACTCTTTGATCACTTGAATGGATGATGAACCACTAATTGAGCTGGGAAAATTATAGGAGAAGCAAGTTAGATTTGAACTTGTTAGAAATGCCTGTGAAATATTCAAGTGGATTTCTTCAATAGGAAGTTTGTTGTACTGATGTGGAGCATTGAAGAAAAGTTTGAAAATTCTCTCAGGTGGTACTAAGCATAAGAGATTAAAAAAGAAACAAACACCTTTGCAATGATGCCTGTATATTTCTGAAAATAAGTAAATGCCTGGATTTTTCCCCTTATAAATTGGATACCTTTTGTGCTTGTTACAGATGAAATCCCCGCTATGTTATTAACCTGAATAATAGCAAAATATATTTTTTCCTAAATTTATATAATTTGATACATTGAAAGAAATCTTTATTTTGAATTGGTTATTCATGTTGTAAGCCTTAAGGAATATAATTTGAAAAATTATAGCTTGGTATTACATTCACCAATGATCATGTGAAAATTTATTTTTAAACAATACTTGATCTGTTTGAAGCTTAATTCACAACCAGTTTGAAAAATACACATTTTATTGATCTATTAATGCCTTTCAAGTATATCAGAATGTTTTTTGGGAGTTTGTGTTTTGATTCAGGTGCTTTGGGAAAATATCTTCAAGGGGCTATTTATTTTTCTGTGACAAGAACAATGTCCTCGTCCCCTGTTATTAGAAAACTACTCTCACCCAAGGGCATGTAATATTTAGGAAGATGCAAGGGCATTCGAAACAAATAACGCAAAACAAAACAAAACAGAAACCCCAGCCCTTTCTTTTCAATTTGACTTTATAGTTTGATCACCCAGGTGATTCTCTCACTACTTCCTTAATGGATAGTATATCCATTTTTAATCTTTAAACCTTAGATTTGAAAAGTGATCATGGCTGAGGAGCTTGAGTTATTAATGATATTCCTATTCTTGCTTGTGTTCCCGTTGTAATTTTCTTTGAAATGAGTATTGTAACTATACCTGCTTAGAAGCATAATGCCTTCTTCAATATGAGTATTCCTCTGGTAGAAGAGATCACATCTATATTCTAAATAACGAAGTAAAATGACACTCTTATCGATACTTTTGAAAATGAGAAATCTAGACCTATAAACTTCTCTGAGTATTGCTTGAGAAATGTTTATTAAGTATATCAATGAATGAATGAAAAACAGAGAGCATCATCTCTGGTATAGTGTTCTGGAATTACTGAAAGGAACTAAGGAGAATTTAGGTAGACGCTTAATCAGTATTGCTGGACTCTGCAAAGAAATGGTTGAATAAGAAAGTGCCTTTTTAGTCGTTGTTAATATTTTCATCAAATAGGATTTGAAACTATGACCTCTTGATTTAATCTGAATTACTTTGACCCTCTACGTCTTTCCAAAATTGTTAGCATTTTCTTTCAGTTAAAAAAGCAAGCAAACCAAAATAGTAATTTTATTCTCGAAATAGCTAGTATTTTCTACTTTATTAAAAGCTTACACTACCTAATTGAATAATAGTTCATATCTTTGATATATTATACCCCAGTTTGATTAACTTTAAGCTAAATTACGTAGATTATGGATGCTTGAGTATATAAACTGAAAAAAATGATTGGCTTGGCATAGTGATCAACATGTTACATGTTTAATTTAAATTACAAATGAAAATGAAGGTGCTTTGTTTTTCTTCAAGTCCAATGCAATGTAAATTATTTTAATATGTAGTTATGGAGATATTGTGGAGCACTCTGTATAATTAAGAAAAACACTTTTTTTCCCTCCAGATAGTAAACTATGTGGTCAAAGTCTGGATCAGTCTTGTTCCTCATCTAATCATCTAAAACATCTTGACATCTAATAAATGAGAGATACTTAGTAGATGTTTAGTAAATATTTCCACAGGAATTTAAAAAATTCTTATGTTCTAAAAATGTGCACTTGAATAACAGGAGAAATGAATGAAGACTTGTCTTATGATATTGGATACCTAGAGTTATCTAGCGTAATATCACTTTTCAGAGGAAAATTATTACAGATTTTAAAGTTATAATTTTGTGACTAGAACAAACACAAAGTCAAGTTTTCAGTCTCATGGTCCTTTAAAGCAATTTCATGTTGTCGGGGATTCTCACACACTTGGCCATTTGCAAGAAAATTTCACAAATTTGTTTTCTTCTCAAGTCTTATTTGTGATCTGTAGTTTCTGGTTATTTGTAATCCAAATTTTGAGCCATTATATTCATTTTGTTTTCAGGATGCTGTTCTGATGCAATTTTGTGCTAACAAGTTGGACAAGAAGGACTTCTTTGGAAAATCAGATCCTTTCCTTGTGTTTTACCGAAGTAATGAAGATGGCAGGTAGATTTATATTTTATGCATTTTAGTACTATAGTGAGGATGCTATTTGAATTATTTATCTCAGAGAAGCTCATTAAATTGATAAACAGTACAATATTTTTATTTTAAAAATTGCTATGATTTCCATCTCAATAGACTAACAGTGCATCACTTTCTAAGTGTTTCATATGTTCTGTTTGATATTTAAAACGAATGATTTTCAGCTTCATGGAAACATTTCCTCTTTACTTTTTATAAAATTATAATGTCTTAATAGAATGGAAGAATTATATTTTTGTAGACATATTATGTGTTTTGTTATAGACTTTATTTTCTTAGAAAATGAAATGGACTTTATGGGTTGATTTTTTTAATACTATAGGGTTGTTGTTGTTTTTCAATAACATCTAACATTCAGTAAAAATTTTTATTACATTCCAGTAATTTGAATATTTTTAGCAGTCATTATTAGACTGGTTTCTATTTGGTTTGAAAATGTATCCATGGGTTATAGAGTGTAATACATATGACTCTACCACTAAATACATTTTAATGTTTTCTTTGATTCATATTGTAATGTGAGTATTTGTGGGAAAGTTTAGCAGTTAAAATTATGGGCTAAGTTTTTGTTGCTGTGGTTTAAGTCATGATGCTACTACTTACTAGCTATGGGATCATAGGCAAGTTTTTCAATACATGTGAAACTCAGTTTTCCCATCTGTAAATGGACTAATAATTACATCTACCTCATAGGGTTGTTGAGATTATTACATAGGTTACTATGCAAAAAGCATTCAGAAGCTTGCCTATAACATAAGAATAGTTTAAATGTTAGCTGCTATTGTTATTATTTTATAGTAAGGTGTTTTTTATATTGTTTTTCTTAACTATGCATAATAAAATATGAGCTAAAGAGAAAACATCATTTAGAGATTAAAAACTAGGGGACTGGAATAAAAAAAAAACAATACCTGTTGATAGTGCTACACTTATATAGTTATATAATATGTTAATGTTATGTAATAAGTATGCAATATGTTACATAAAAATAAAAGTTTGTTATTTAAAATGAATACATTGGGCAGTAGAAAACAATGCTTTTCTTTGTGGGATTTTTTTTTTTTTTTAATGCAGATACTGGGCAATTCTTGGCTATTATGGCATCCTATTATTAAATTTTGCATAATTCTCTTCTGTTTTGGTGGTTAGGAGGTCAGAGTAATATTTGCATTTAAACAATGATTTTATCCATGTGAAAAATATTGGACAATAAAGAAAATAATCATATTTGCAAGTCATTTTAAAGATATAGAAAAATTAAAGAATGAGCTCAGAATTTCTTGAATCACAATGTTCTTTTGTTTCCTATTTTTCTGAACTACTTGTTTCTTGAATTTTCTATTTTTATTCTTCTAGTTTTCTTCATTGATAAAGATTAGTTACACATTTCAATCTATCACACATTTAATGCTACTGGTGAGAGTTACATTGCAGGAATTTATTATGCTTGTCTGAACGATAACTTAGTCATTAAATGAAATCTCAATATTAAGAACTTAAAGTACATACAAGTAATAAAAATATCTCAAATTATTTAAAAAAACAACTATTACTAAAATTTGATAAATCTCATTTCAGAAAATTTCCCACAAATATAGGGTGTCCAAAAATGTATACATATACTTCGAATAACTATAAAGGCAATGTTTACTAAAATGCATTTTATTTTCAAAATTGAGCTATCAGCTATTAAAGTGTATATACATGTTTTGGGGCACCCTGAATTTACACACATAAAACTAGTTCACAAGCTAGATGCAAGTATATATACTAAGACATATTTATTAGTACATTAATATATATGTTTTATTTTAAATGAGTAAAAATGCATTTACTTTTCACTATTTATAAGCCTCTATTTAAAAATACATATATATTTTTATTGATTTCAGAGAGGAGTGGAGAGGGGGAAAGAGAGATAGAAACATCAATGATGAGAGAAAATCATTGATTGTCACCTCTTGCATGCCCACAGCTGGAGATAGAACCAGCAACCCAGGCATGTGCCCCAGATAGAAATTGAATCTGGAACCCTTCAGTCTGCAGGCCAACACTCTATCCACTGAGCCAAACTGGCTGTCTCTATTTTTGACTGTAAAGATTTTAGTCTTATTTTTAGCATTTATTTGAATATGGAGCTATTTCAAAAACTGCCTGTTGCTGAATGTGTTTAAGGCTCATTTTATAGGGAAGAATAAAACTAATTTCCACCAGAAGCATTATTAAAAATCTTAATAATATGTGATTATAAATTTTTCTTTTCTGCTTTCCCATTAATTTGGTAACTTGACCTGTATTTACAATTAGGTAATATTTTTCCTTTAGAATAGCTATTTTTTTTGGTAAATGGCTTCATTTAAAGTACTTTAATATATATTATTTAGTATGTTTTTCTTATAATACTATTTATAATATATGCATACACTGTATATTTATAAAACAACTAGTGGCCCGGTGCATGAATTTGTGCACACTGAAAGGAAATTAATTAGAAGAAATATTTTAATATCGCTATTCGCCCTTTCTCTATAATAGAAGTGTCAACCAAATTCACTGTCGACAATGACAGATAGAAACACGTGCATGCAAATAGTGCCAGCAAGAGCTTGATATGTATCACACATGTGCGAGTCAACTTAGCCTTTTATATCTATAGATAAACTTGCTTAATTAAACCTGCTTTCTGATTTAGCTAAACTTTTCCAGCCCAGCGAAGTACCCCAACTTCTCTTTCCAGTAATTGTCAGCAACACAGCAGTAAATATCAACACGAAGCAGATTATTATTGTAGATCATGCAGCGAGAACAAAGGGTAAAATATTTAACTGCAGCAGTGTTTGACTATATTCTGTGCAGTGAGAAAACCTGAAGTCATTTTGAAGGTCCACCATTACTTCTTTTCAATCTGGTCAAGTTTCTAAGCTTTCTAAATGTCTGTTTTCCGGCTAATGAAAATAAAATAGGATTCCACCAAGTCTTCTGTCTACCTACTCCAGGGCTTCTGTGAGGATTGAATGAGATGAGGCTCGTGAAAACACTTCACAGACATTTGGTTACAGTGTGAAATGTTTCCACCCGGCTATAAAGCAAGTCATGTTCCTGGGCTGAAGAAACTGCAAGGAGGCTAGTTGCTAGGGAGAGGAAGCTGGGCGTTGCCACATGATGTCATTACATTGATGGTTGGACACTTAGCACTATATATATATATATACTAGAGGCCTGGTGCACAAAAATTTGTGCACTCTGGGGGGCAGGGGGGGCCCCTCAGCCCAGCCTGTGCCCTCTCGCAGTCTGGGACCCCTCGGGAGATAACGACCTGCTGGCTTAGGCCTGCTCCCAGGTGGCAGAGGGCAGGCCCAATCCCTAGGTGCAGCCCCTGGTCGGGCTCAGAGCAGGGCCGATTGGGGAGTTGGGGCGCCACCCCCTGTCATGCACAGAGCGGGGCAGATAGGGAGGTTGTGGCCCCGCCCCCTGTCACACACAGAGCCGCAGGGCGATCAGGGGGTTTGGGCGCTGCCCCCCTGTCATGCTGATCCCGGTGCTGGGAGGCATATTACCCTTTTACTATATAGAATAGAGGCCTGGTGCATGGGTGGGGGCTGGCTGGTTTGCCCTGAAGGGTGTCCTGGATCAGGGTGGGGGTCCCCACTGGGGTGCCTGGCCAGCCTGGATGAGGGGATGATGGCTGTTTGCAGCTGGTCACACACCCTTCAGGGTGGGCGTCCCCACTGGGGTGCCTGGCCAGTCTGGGTGAGGGGCTGAGGGCTGTTTTCAGGCCGACTGAAGCTCCCAACTGCTCCTTTTTTTCTTTTTTTTTTATTCTGGGCCAGCTTTAGCTCTGAGGCTCCAGCTCTGAGGCTTCTGCTCTTGAAAGCAGGTATCTGGTTTGTTTAGGCTCTATAATCAAAACTCTCTATCAACTCCAGCTCTGAGATCCCAGCCCGCTGAGAGCTGGTTTCTGGGGTTTTGTTTAGCTTCTATTTTTGTAACTATGTTTCAAACTGCAGGCTCAGAGGCTGGCAAGGCAGGCGGGGAACGTTGGAGTCCTCCATCACTGAAGCAAGCAAGCCTCATGTTAGTTTCAAGCTGCCTGACTGCCGGCCGCCATTTGGCTGGCAGTTAATTTGCATATTGCTCTGATTAGCCAATGGGAAGGGTAGCGGTCGTACGCCAATTATCATGTTTCTCTTTTATTAGATAGGACACACACACACACACACACAAACACACACACACTCTTGAATGTTTGAAAGAGCTACATCAGACTCCTGTCAGAATTTTCATTAGTGACAGTAGCACTGGAATTTCTGGTGAGATTTTGCTGTCTGTATCACATCTCATGTATTACAACTGAAAATGATTAGTCAAAGACAGATGACTACCTGGCTCATAAATACCTCACTAAGAAGATGATGCACTGTCTTAAAAGAAGTTTCAAGTGTCAAAGTATTTAATTACTATGGTTGGTGATATTAGGGCTATAACAGAAGTTTTGATTTAACCTTAAGCAAAGAGGCCAGAAAAAAGTCAGTAGATTTTTGAAAATGTGGATGTGAAATAGTTAGTTGCTCCTCATTCTTTCTATCTATCTATCTATCTATCTATCATCTATCTATCTATCTATCTATCTATCATCTATCTATCTACCTCATCTATCACCATACCGAAGACTTAATACATAGTAGAATATGATACGAGAGAAGAAGAGAAGGCAAGGCCCCTTTGTAGATCTTTAAGAATGTATTATATTAAGAAGGAAGGCAGGTATCTTTTTCTGAAACAAAACAATATATGTAATTTTGTCCCTAAGAATGTTTCTTAACCATTTTTTTGTGTACTTTTGCTTTTTCTCATTTGAGGGCCTGTTTTGTTTTTTTTTTCCTGCCTACCTCTCCCTGACCCCATCTGTTCTTCTTCCCTCTGCTTTAGATAGCTTGGCTGCACCTTTCTGAGTCTTCTCTTTTAATAGCTATTGTCCCCAGTGGTCCCTAAATTGCGTGAGTCCATTCTGACAGCGTTGACTATAGAGCGCTTTCAATTTAGTAAGAAGCATGTGTTTCTTTAGATGGGTGAGGATACTACCAGGAAAGGGACGGCACTATGCCATAATTCTTATAATGAATACTTGATCTCTTCAAATATTTCTATTTGACATCTTAATAGAAACAAACCTTCTTGCCGTAAAGGAAGAAGATAGACTCAAAGGCTTTACAAAAGAGATTATTTGCTTGTGGGGGTTAAGTGCACAATGTTCATTATGGCAATTCTCATGTTCATGACTGAGAGAGAATCCTGTCTTTAGAATACGTCACGACTAAGGATTGGTGAGGACCAGGTTTATGTACTGTTCTAACCAAGACTATTTTAAACATTTTTTAAAATTATATTTTATTGTTGTTTTTTTATAGAGAGGAAGGGAGAGGGATAGAGAGTTAGAAACATCGATGAGAGAGAAACATCCATCAGCTGCCTCCTGCACACCCACTACTGGGGTTGTGCCTGCAACCAAGGTACATGCCCTTGACCGGAATCGAACCTGGGACCCTTCAACCTGCAGGCTGATGCTCTATCCACTGAGCCAAACTGTTTAGGGCTATTTTAAACATTTTATAGCTCATGAACTGCTGCATAAGTCACACCAGGCAAGAACATTTACAGGACTCTATTAATGTCCAGAGATTGCATGGTTTGGTGGAAACAACACAGAAAACTGAGTTTGAGGCTCCATGGATTCCAGTTGTGTATTCTTATTGTGTATTCTTGAGTTATCTTCCCTCAAGGAATTATTCAGATATATAGAGCCAATAGTTTAGCTAAAGAAGGGACCATATATGGAGTGATCTTTCTAAAATTCATGATGTTAATTTAATTTTGTTTAATTAAAATATATTTCTATTGACTTCAGAGAAGAGGGGAGAGGGAGAGAGAAATAGAAACATCAATGATGAGAGAGGACCATTGATAGTCTGCCTCCTGCACACCCCTTACTAAGGATAGAGCCTGCAACCCAGGCATGTGCCCTCATCAGGAATAGATCAGGTTCCATAGGTTAAAGGGTGTGCAGGAGGCAGACAATCAATGATTTTTCTCTCATCATTGATGTTTCTGTCTCTCTCTCTCCCTCTCCCTTCCTCTCATAATAAATTCCTGCAGTGTTCCTCCCAAACACTGAGCCACGCCAGCTAGGTTCATGAAGTTAATTGTAAATAGGCCCTTGGGTTCTGCAGGAGCCCTACTCCTTTTCCTTAATCCATCAACTTTTCCTCTCTCCCGGACTCTTAGGCAGGCTGCCCTCTTCCTTCTTTGCTGATAATCATGCTTCTTGTATCATAAGAAAATGGCAGCAACTGGAGAACTTCCTCATGGTCTCACGACAGCATCGACCCTGTGCTGTGATACTGGAGCTCCTGAAAGTTCCTGGAGAATGACTGTCCATGCTCCCAAGGGCAACTCCTCCACTGAGGCCCTGGACCCACTCGCATTGCCCAAAGGACGTTGCTCCAGCCTTCCTCCCCTTTCCCTCACACTTCACAACTTGGTTCCTCTTGCGGATAGTTTCCTTTAGCTTGCGAGCTTTCTGTGGTTGCCTCCTTCTTGGAAAAAAGAAAATTAAAAAGCAACAAACCAACCAACCAACCAACAAAACCAAAAACAAAACCTTTCACTTGACTAATCTTTCCCCCAATTTCTCTTTAAAGCTGAACTCCTCAAAAATGTTTATACACTCTGCCTCAGTTTCTCTTCTCTTTCTCAAACCCATTCCAATCAGATTTTTATCCCCAATACTCCAACAAAACAGCTTTTCTCAGGGTTTGATAACTCATATTTTTAGTGGCCTGTGGATATTTTTCCCTGTATTAATGTGTCATCACAATATTTAGAGGTTGTTTACAAAGCAGCTTTAGAATGTATTGATTTTGCAGAACATCATTTGCAGTAAACTTAATTCAAAATCTTATTGCTTTATATTATAGTGAGCTAATCTTTAAAGTTTTAAAACCACAAACCCCTTCTTATTAAATGATATAGTAGCAAAAAATGGAATGGCAACATTTATTCTGCACCGAGAGAAAGAATGACTACTAAAATTGTATATCATAATTGAATCACAGAAATAACTGAAAATTCTTTTTTTTTTTTTTAACAGTTTTACAATTTGCCATAAAACAGAAGTTGTCAAAAATACTCTGAATCCTGTATGGCAAGCATTCAAGATCTCAGTCCGAGCATTATGTAATGGCGATTATGACAGGTAAAATAAATGACAGCTTTTCTGAGAGCTTTGATTATTTACTATAGATGTTGTATTCAATAATCCTAAGTTGCTTAAAAAATTAAAATAGCTTCTTTACTGATGTAAGTGTGTATGCACAAAAGAATGAATAATTTATTTATGTTTTGGGGAAGAGGGATAATTTGGTAAGTTAAAATTGGTTAAACTGGCTGTATTTCCAAGAAGAAAAATGTGGAAAGTGTTAAAAAGATATTGAATATTAGTTTAAGTTTTTTAACATATTACTATTCAAAAGTCATTCCACAATGTTCACTGCCTCAAGGCTTTCATTTGGTATTGTCTTTCTAGGCTGACATAAGTAAATATATGAAATATAAGACTATGACTAGATATATTATCAACCCTGAAAAACTCCTTAAAATTCTATTTGCAGCACTGCTTTCGTGGTTGCTGAATCTATAGATCTAGTAGGTGGGTGTGGTGGCCCTGAAGATCTTTCCATTATATACCTGAAAATTTCTTAATATCAAAGGTGTATTTTTTTAAAAATTAACATTGATGGGAAGCTTATAATATAAAAACCCCTATTCACCCAAAAAGAAAAGCAAATAAATAGAAAGTAAAAGCTCAGTCTCTTTATTTTATTTATCTCAGTACTTGTATATTAGGAAACTGGGAATTTATTCTGTTAACTAATATCATAGAAGGAACTATTGATTACCAATATGTCATTATTTTTATTCTAAACTGTATCATGCCATTTGACTGTCATTTTATTCCTTTAATTGGATTATAATTTAATTAACTGGTTATCCTTTTCTCTAAGAAGGTGCTTTTCATACTGTAGGTCAGTATCACCTGGTGAACCTTGTAGAAATTCAGGTTCTCAGGCCCCAACCCAGGTTACTGACCCAGGAACTCTGGGGATGAGGTCCAAGGATGCATTTTTTACAAGCCCTTCCTGGGATTCTGGTCTGTGCTGTGATGAGAAATCCTGTTCTGACACAATGTTTTCAAAAGGAGAGATGTAGCTGAATGTCTCCCTGTTGAGGAGGGAGCTCTGTCACACTACACGCCTCTCCCATATACTTTGCCTGCTCCCTTTACAGAATCAGTGCAGATTTTAGAAACTTCGGCTAAGACACAAATTGAATTTAGCAATAAAATGATCAAAGACAAGTTCAAATTACTGTGTCAAGCCTTCAGGCGTACACTATTTTGTCTCTAAAAACTACAATTCATTTATTTTGTTTTTGATGGATATTATTTTATTGTGGATAGTATTACAGATGTATCCTGTTTATCCTCCTTAACTCCCCGTCCTCTAAGCCCCTATTCCCCCCAGGTCTTCACTACCCTATGGCCCATGTCCATGGGCTATGACATATAAGTTCTTAGATTTATATATCCTTTTGATCTTCCTAAGTAACTTTATGTGTGCGTTTTTCTCATGGACAGAACAATCAAAGTACAGGTGTATGACTGGGATCGAGATGGGAGGTAAGACATTGTCTCTTATTCTTGCTCTTGGCACTTAATATGCTTTAATAAAATAAGTATACTGAAATGACCATGTTTTTGCATTTTAATTTTGTCCTCTTTTTCCAAATATTGCTGAAGTGTTTACATGAGATTTTAAGAATGAGTGTATTTTCTTTGAAGTGGAGATTAAAATAGAGAGGTCTTCCTCATTTCCAGTAACATAGTACATTTGGATCTGATGATTTCTCATGGTATCCAACTTACAGATGTTTTATTTCTGTATCTCACAATCTCTCCAAAGATTCCTATAATCTTTATGTCCTATATCATCCATGGGAACACACCTGAATCTTCACCCCTCCCCCTCCAAAACAGACATACCCCTCACAACAAACAACAAAATAAAATGCAAGGATTATGTCTGATGATTGCCAGTAAAAAGAGATGTTCCGAATTCCGCAATTATGGTCTCCCTCTGCACATCACAGCAGACGTTAAAGACTAAAAAAGAGGGAATGTACTACCTTTTTTCTTTCTTCTTAAGCATTGTCCCACTGTTTCTATTGTTTTAAATAGGGTTGATTTTGAGGTGTTTTTAGATGATGTTAAAGCCAAGGTACCCAGTAATGCTCAAATCTCGCCTTGGCCTAGAAAACAGCCTCTCCGGGTGGTTCCAGGAAGTGAACATAGGGAGGCCAAGGAGAATGACAAGTTGGAAAACAAAGGGCATTTAATTTTACTTGGCTGCATGCCCTAAATTCCAGCCCAGAGGTGACTGGTAAATGGAGCTAAAGCATGAGGTTAAAGCTCAAGATCTAAGGCTTTTCTCTCTGCATTGTATGCAAGTCAGCACCCAGGCTCTAAGGGTCTGGATACCTGAACACTCCTGTTAATATAGGAACAGGTTGGATCAAAAAGGTTGGCCTGTCCTGAGAGGCCACCTCCCCTCACCCTTCTGCTGCTTGGGTAGGAAAATGCCTAATTGGAGCACCTCATGCAAGCATGCATGTGCCATTTACACATACACTCACACACATGGTCCATTACGTGTCCTGGAATTTAGCCCAATTATCGTTTTCTCCTTTCTAAGGAGTGATAAGGGAGGATGGAGAGAAAGGTAGAGATTATACTCCACACAGCAGCAATTACCAAACAGTTATATAAGACTCAGTGATTTCAATCTTCAAACTGTAACCCAAACATGATTGTGCTAACGTGGCCTAACGTTTTTTGACTTAACGTTTATACCTAGAGATGATCAGTGCTGTATCACTGATCTTTGGATTCCTGTCAGATTACTCACTTAATTATTTGTTTATTTAGAGTTTCTTTACACAAATTCTGCATGCGTTCTGAAGAAATCTCACAAGATAACCTAATGTGTTTCCATAGGGACTGACGCCTGATTGCTTCACTAAACTTTATTCACTGAGAAAATGAGTTTTGCTCCTCAGAATAAATAGGAAAGAAACAATGCCAATCTGTGTAAAGTAGGCGTTCTGCCTTCTATCATATATCCAATGATATGCATCTAGGGTGTGTCATATAAAGTTTTATAATAGATCATATACATTTTAATTGAGAATGGGCAAAAGTTGTGGCCTTTTTCTAGTATTTTTAGGAAATTGTGGGAAATTTTAACTTAAAACTTATAAACTAAGGGTATAAATTCAAATTACATGTGTATCCATGACAATTCAATCCAAATTTGCAAACTGTAGATATTTTATTGTATTGCTTTGAAGGGTGAATTTTTATTACTCTCCTGTTGTATTCAGTCTACGTCTGAGCCACAAAATTTTTAAATAGCTTTGAAAGTTAGAATTACCTTGAAATTCAGTTATCTTTTCTTTTGATGTTGGAGTGTTGAGCATTTCTATACAGGATATGACACACTGACTGTTTCTAATGTGCCAGATTTCTTTGAGCATTTTTTATTTTATTTCCCACTTAATTTTCACAATAAGGGATAAATACTATAAAGGCTGGGTAAAAGTAGGTTTACAATAATTAATAAATAATAATACAGGTATAAACTCTCTTTCACTTACAACTGTAAAGCTACTTTTGCCCCACCCACCCCATATCGATACCATTTTATAGATGAAGAAACCAACGCAAAGCAGTAAAATGCCTAAATCACACAACTAGTAAATTGCCGGGGTCCAGCCCCAGCAGGTCCAGGGGTCCCCAAAGGTGTAGATGGAGTCGGCGAAGAAGGAATGACACGGAGACAGCGTTCAGTTGATCAGCAGCCTAGCCAGGATCTCCAGCCAAGTTCTGGTCTCTATCTCCAGAGAGGTTCTGCTGTTTATTGTTTTGTTACATCTGTATTTATACCAGTTGATTTTAATCCTGTCAATTTCTATTACAAAGGTTAGGGCGTTTCTTATCTCCATTCCAGGGAGTAAAGATTATGTAGCTTAAGCATGATTGTTTGTAGTTGAAGTGATTAACTACCCGCCTGGCACTTAGTTAAGGAGTTTCATCCCCTCCCTAACTTCAGGGAAAAATTCCTACCTGGGGAAACAACCTTTCTAGGAGAGGCATCCCCTCCCTGACTTCAGGGAAAAGTTCCTACCTGGGGAAACAACCTTTCTTGGAGAGGTGACCTTGGTTAAAACACACAGCGCTAAGGGGAGCAAACATATTAAGAACAGTATGCTATATACGCCAGGTCCCTTGAAACATATGCTGTGCAGATGTTTCTTTCCTGCAGCGACTGTGTCAAGCAGCAAGGATGGACCGGCTTCCGGCAGTAAATGGTGGAGCCAAGACCCAAACTCTCCAGTATGCTTCCAGTGGTGCATTCATAATTAATACACTATATATTTCTATAACATTATAATTAAAAATTCTGACACTTAAATAAAAGCCTTCAACCTGGACATTGGTCTTATCCTATGATTCTTTGGTAATTGACAATGTGGTGATTAGAGGAATTCAAGGGCTATTTAAGAAAGCTTTTAACATAAGTATGTTATCTGACATTTTATATTATCTGGAAGAATGGATGAAACATTCCCAGGAAGCAAGTCTTGTGTAACAGGCAGTTAGGTAGAGAGAAGTATTACATATTTTGAAAGAATCTTAATAGACATTGAATGGGTCAATTAAATGTATAAAACACCTGATTTAGATTATGAGAATGATAGCTAAAATGAGATCAAGAGCAAGTGAAAGAGAGATAGGGAAAACATAGAGATAGAGAAAGAGGTCATTTATGAAATGTACTGAAAAGAAGTGAAGGATTTGGATCTTTATATTGGGAAAAATTTTTTAACAAAAACGATGATTTACTTTTTGAGACATGGATTTAGAAACAACTTAAATATTTTGATTTATTTTGTAAGCTCATGTTGTCATTGTATCATCAACTCTTTGGGGAAAGATTGGCATTGGTGGATATGGTGTTGATTAATTTTTAAATTTCACTTCTACATACCACCCATAACAGCACATTCAAAAAAAATCTGGGGAATTAAAGACTTATCCTATATAATAAAAGCCTAATATGAAAATTGACCAAATGGTGGAATGACCAGTTGCTATGATGCACACTGACCACCAGGGGGCAGATACTCAATGCAGGAGCTGCCCCCAGCCCACAGGCCACAGGCCATCCAAGGCGGGTGCCAGTGGGGTCTCCTCCCTCCCCAACAGAGGGAGGCGACCAGTGGTGGGGGCGGGGCCAGCAAGCGGGCGGCGCCAGACCAGCCAAGGCAGGTGCCAGCGGGGCTCCCTGATCGCCCACCAGTTGCCCCACAGATCATCCCTGATTGCCAGCCAGTCCTAGGAACCCTACCTGTGCATGAATTTCATGCACTGGACCTCTAGTTGATAATAAAGGGAATGAAATTAGGAGGGAGAGGTTGTTAGGGGTACTTTAAACATTTCTTGGAAATGAATTATGATTAGTAGAATACTTAGAGGAAGGTTTTGTGATTTTACAAGTGGTATAATAGCTTCTTAATGTTGGGGTAAAATTATCTTTCTTTGATCCAAAATATAGCTTTACATTTTGTATGAAAAATTTCAGTGTAAAAAAATTTTTTTCAGTGTATAATTCTATATAATTCATGTACGCTAAAGCAGCACTTTTCAAAGTTAGCAAAATTATTAGAATGTGGGTGAAATATAAAAGGCAAAATTAAAATCATGATTAAATAATTATTGAAAACCCTTTCAACTAAATAATATGTAGGAAATTATAAAAGCATATTAATCTCCAATAAAAATGAAGTATAAAACTTGTAAAATCCATATATTAATTTTATAATACAGTAAAAATAGACACTGTATAGACTGTTATATAAGTTGATATTCCAGCTTGTGGTTCTGTGTGATATGATAACATAAGGTTATTATACCTTTCCCATGAATTTTTGTTTATCTGACATAATTTCCCAAGTTCTTCCCTTAAGTCAGAGTGAATATATGATACCCATTATATTTCATAATGAATGTAATTACCGGCAGAGATTGTTTTCTATTTTTTATGTTTTTTTCCCCATCATCTTTAACATTTGTCAAAAATCCTGTGCACTTACCACTCTTTTTAGAAAAGATTATTTGTTCAGTGGATTTTTTTTGACAGTATAAACCAGCATTTTCTAATAGAAATATAAGGTGAGTCACATAAGTAATTTTAAATTTTCTAGTGGCAACATTAAAAAGTAAAAATACACCAGTGAAATTAATGTAATGATATATTTTATTTAATCCTATATGTTTAAAATATTACTTTAATATAGGGTCAATATAAAAATTATTGATATATTTTACATTTTAAAAATATTTTATTTTATTGATTTGAGAGAGCGAGGAAGGGAGAAGGATAGAGAGATAGAAACACTGATTGGCCACCTCCTGCAGGCCCCTCACCAGGAACCTAGCCAGCAACCTGGGAATGTGCCCTGAACTGGAATCGATCCAACCCCTTGGTTCAGGGGTTGACACTCAATCACTGAGCCACACCAGCAGGGCAAGAATTTCTTACATTTTTTTTATACTAAATTTTGAAATCTGTTATGTATTTTATGCTTACAGCACATCCCAGTTCAGACTAACTACATTTCAAGTAACCAACCTATATCCACATATGGTTGGTGGCTACCATGTTGGACAACATCATGTAAACTTTAATGAAGTATACAGTCTACATCCTAAATAATTTCATATCAGATGAAATGCTTTCCCAGCATGTAACAGAAGTTTAGAATTATTCCCTTATGAAATGTGGAAAAACTGTTCAGATATCTATATTATTTTGTGTATAAATTTAACCATAAGAAACCAAGAAATAATGTGATCTTTCATCTAGAGAGAATATTTTGTTCAAAGATTCAAGTGGAAAATGCTTGACAGTGTTACTTGCTTACAATTACATTTTCTTTTACTAGCTAGGTACTTCAGATAGTTGAGATGATGATATTCACAGACTTTCAGAAGTGGTGTAGTCTTGAGTCACAATTCTGATGGTGTGTTTGACTCAATTCATCAACTTGAAATTATTTCTGAGGCAAACGTCTGTGTCTGTGAGGCCTACAAAAATGTGGTAATGCTGTTGAGCAAATAACCAGTTGACATGAAATGAGGTACCTTGCCTTGAGTTCCTCTAGAACAGAAGAAATCTAGTCATTTGTCCTTTTTTATTTCAACAATTAACAGTGGCTTAGCGTTCAGAGGCATTACTTGGCCTTGATATGAATAATCAGTTTAAATGGACTTAATTTTCCACAAGTTAAACCACTTTGCTTAAATCACCCCCATAGTCTCCACCATTTCTTCAAGGAATGTGCAAAATGAATGTTTAAATCTCATTTTAACAATTGAAAACCTGAAGTGCTGAGGAACTGACTAGCCTTGGTTACAAAGCAATCAGTGGAGGTATCCTTGAAAAGCTTCACTTGATGGAAGTTGCTTCGGCTGACTTTGTGTAGCTTAAATTAAAATTCAGGGAGCATTAGTGGAACGGCTCTGCATTAAATCCGTGTGGCTTTAATGTGGGACTGATTGTAAAAGGGCCACCAAGTGGGTGACTGTCTCCCATAAAATGATGATGTGAAGAAAGGGCTCAGCCAGTGAACTGCTTCTTATGTCTATTATCACTCTGTATTTTATCAAATCTAGTCATTTTAAATAGTGATACTTTTTTTAAAAAAATATATTTTATTGATATTTTACAGAGAGGAAGGGAGAGAGATAGAGAGTTAGAAACATCGATGAGAGAGAAACATCGATCAGCTGCCTCCTGCACATCTCCTACTGGGGATATGCCCGCAACCAAGGTACATGCCCTTGACCTGAATCAAACCTGGGACCTTTCAGTCCGCAGGCCGACGCTCTATCCACTGAGCCAAACCGGTTTCGGCAAATAGTGATACTTATTATCAGTGCAAACTTCATTTATCTGTGAAATGTGTATAGATGCTGTCAGCTTTTAGTTACCTTTGAAGATAATATTTGATAAATGCATTTGATGTTTTGTTCCTGTGATTATGCATCATCCTGGTATGAAGTAAATGTTACTTGAAAGGTGTCTAAGACATGATAACTCATTTAGGAGGAGCATGTGTAAATCTTTTATATTTTTTCATTTATTTTAAATATCTTCACATATTCTAATTAACGCTTTTCTAACAATAGCCCTCTATTTGCTTGCAGTTAACTCTGTGTCCTAAAAGCATATTCAATAGACAAAATTCAGCCGCTTTCCTTGTTCCACTACCTATCACTTCTTTGAGACTTAAAAAATATTGATAAATGGAATTGCATAATATACATATTGCTTACTGACATACTATTGTTTCTTCCACCTATTAAATTTTTAAGTAATTTTTTGTTTGTTTGTTTTTGTTAATCCTCACCCGAGCATATTTTTTCCATTGATTTTTAGGGAGAGTGGAAGAGAGAGGGAAAGATAGAGAAAAACATTGACGTGAGAGAAACATATCCATTGGTTGCCTCCTGCACAAGCCCTGACCAGGGCCTGAGCTGTGGAGGAGCCTGCAACCTAGGTATGTGCCCTTGACCAGAATTGAACCTGGGACCCTTTGGTCCACAGGTCAATGCTCTATCCACTGAGCAAAACCGGCTAGGGCTTAAGTAATTTTTTTAAATCACTTTTGGAAAAAAATTGTTATTGAGCATTTATTATGTACTAAAGTGTTTTCCAGGTGATACAACTAATGAAAAACTCCAATCTTCATATAATAATATTTTTAATTTTTCTTAATATGTTTTGTTATATTCTTCCACTCACCAGGAGTGATTTTGGATTCTATCAGATCTATATTTCACGGGGGGAAAAAAGCTTGTTCTAATTTTCAATAAAAAGAAAATTATATATACATTGACCCTTTACTATAAGATATTTGCAGGATAGATTTGGGGATATTTCAGGGTTGGCCATGTGCTTTTTTATCACCATAAACTTGCTTAGATAACCTCGACACTTTGAAAGCTGTTCTGTGTTCATTTTTGCCTGTTGGTTTTCTGTTCAGGCCCAATTTAATGCTATCAGTTGTCAGAAAGCTTTCCTTTATGCATCTAAATTCATTGAATTCCATTCTCCTGTGTGTTGTGCTTACCATTTAGGAATGGTTATTAGCATATCTAACACATTATGACTTAGGTTGAAGTGATTTGTTTCTGCTTTATCTCTCATATGAAATTATAAGCTGCTGAGGTTAAGGACCGTGTTTTGTTTTGATATTTCTCACAAAGCATATTGCAGTGCCTTTAATGCAGTAGCTTCTTGCTGTGTTATTTCAATTCTATAGGAGAGAGCATTTGAAATAACTGTCATCTCTCTAATGAACACTCAATCCTCCATCAGTGCTTTTAGATCTCCTCCTTTCCACCCTTTACTTGAAACTATGAAATTATCTTGAATAATATGAGAGCTTTTATTTCTCTAGTGAAATTTCAGGCAGTGAGGAATTAATTCAGCTGTCATTTTTGTCTCTTTTTTTCCCACCATTTGCAGACATCTTAGATTTTATATTAAGATCATATATCTGTCATACAGATTATATTTTCTGCTTTATTCCATATTTAAATACTGATGACTTTCACCAACTCAACAGTAGAACTATCTAATTCAAGTCAACAAATAAAATAAATTTTGATTTTCGATCACCTTACTATTTATTTGACTCCATTAAAATGTCATCAGTCAAACTGGAATATAAGTTAATTTCTAATTTTGCTATAACATTAGAGTCCTCAGTGATTGAAAGGACCTTTACAGTTAGCTTTTTATTTTATAAGAAGGAGGCTGGGTCTAATTATTTCCAATTTTGAGTTAATCATCAATTTCAGCACTAAATCTGCCTTTCCTTTTATAGATTTTATTTTATTGTGAGAAGATCAGGGTTGATGTTCAAAATTTTTATCAAGTAGATGGTGGGTTGGGTACTTGAAGCCCTTTTCTTTGCCAAGGTAACGTTTTAATTGCTAGGTTGTGGAGTGGCCTGGAGAGTTCAGAAAAGTGTCTTTAGAAGCTGGAGTAGTAGGAGGCACATAGAGATTCTCACCAGAGGCTAAACATCAATGTGAGAATAGACAGATGTTTCTAAATTTTTTAAAAAATATATTTTTATTGATTTTAGAGATGAAGGGAGAGAGAGATAGAAACATCAATGATGAGAGAGAATCATTGATTGGCTGCCTTTTGCATGCCCCATGCTGGAGATCGAGCCTACAACCTGGGCATGTGCTCTGACTGGGAATCAAACGGTGACCTCCTGGTTCATAGGTCAATGCTCAACCACTGAGCAACACTGGCGAGGCTGTTTCTAAATTTTTACATTGGCATTTAATCTACTGATTTACACAACTTGAATCCTAATCTCTAGGCATTACCATAATCCCAAACTTGCAGACTTGAAAAATTATAATCATATTGATCCCTCCCTTGCTTTCATCCACCATATCCTGTCAACTGCCGCCTCTTCCATCGGTAAGAAATAGACAGTGAAATGATGCTGATTTTCTTAAAGTTAATTTTAAATTATGTACAGTTTCCACTGGGTTAAAAGATGGACTAAATATGGGCATTTATAAAAAGAGTATAAATACTTATTACAAAGTTAAAATGAGTTTTTGCAATAGTATCATAATTTTTATAATATAATAGAAATAATAAGATAATCATAAGAAGATGATAGTAAGATACTGGAAGAATAGTAAAGAGAGCAACTAAGCCATAGAAAATAATTTTACAATGCAGCTTAAGGAAAGGGATTAGAAATCAAAATTAAAGAAAGTTTGAATCATAGAAATGGAAGAAAAAGAATTAAAGTCATAGAATTTAGCTATACTAATAAAAGGGTAACATGCAAATGGTCGGGACACCCTCACGCATAACAACTGATCAGCAGGCTATGTGTGCAGCAGGTGCAGGTGGGTGGGGATTTGCAGCGTTGGGGACTTGAATCACGCCATCACAATCCATCACCAGGAGGCCGATGGCCCAGTGGAGGCCTCCATACGGCGAGGCCTGGGGGTCCCTCGGTGCCATGCGGCATGGAGGCTGGGCTCCCAGCTCCAGCCTACCTCTTTGGGGCAGTCCATCGAGGAGCCTGGATGGGTGGGCAGGGCCTACCTCTTTGGGCCGATGGATTTGTGGGACTTCCATGCTGTGACAGGGCACTGGCCAGGCTGGGGGACTTCCCCCCACCCCGAGTGCATGAATCTTTGCACCAGGCCACTAGTTTAGTTATAAAAAAAGAAGGAAATATATGGTGAAGGACTGAAGAATAGAACAAAATATTCTAGTGAACTCTGAAATGGGGCAAAAGAGTGGAGCTGAGGTTTTATAAATTTGTGTGAGAAAAGATGGGGGTTATAAGTCCACCTTTGCAAAATAATTTTATATCTCTAGTGCTACCATTGCTGAATTAGGGTTAACTCTTTGGCATAAAAAATAACAAGATACCTGGAAATCTTAGTCTTTTATTTAGTCTGTAGACATAATTTAGTATTAAAACCTATAACTCTTGGAACCCAACATTCTACAGAAACTCAAGTGGAGGCCTGCTAGGGAGGTAGGCGATTTGTTTAAGGACAACCAAGATTCTACTTTTAATGAGAATAGACAGCATATATATGGGTCTTGTTTTCTTCTCAGTTGAGCTACTCTATGTCTTTTGGTTGAAACATTTAAGCCATTTACATTTAAATCGATTATTGAGAGGTCCATATTTAGAGCCATTTTATTCTTTATAACTATGTTTCTATTTTATTATTTGTTTTCTAATTCTTAAAGAAGTCCCAATAAAATTTCATGTAATACTTGTTTGGTGGTAATGAACCCATTTAGCTTTTTCTTGCCTGGGAAGCTCTTTATTTTTCCTTCAAATCTAAATGATAGCCTTGCTGGGTAAAATAATCTTGGTTGTAGGTCCTTGGTTTTAAATACTTTCAGTGTTTCATGCCAATCCCTTCTGGCCTGAAATGTTTCTTTTGAGAAATCAGCTGACTGTTTTATGGGGCTCCCTTATAGGTAACTGTCTTTTTCTTGTTGCTTTTTACATTCTATTTGCCATTTTTATTATGATGCGTCTTGGTGTCCACGTCTTTGGGTTCAACTTGTTTGGAATTCTTTGCATTTCCTGGAATTGTGTGTCTTTTTCTTTCACCAGCTTAGGGAATATTTTAGTCACTATTTCTTCAGGTAAATTCTTAATCCTTTGTCCTTTCTCTGTCTCTCTTTTTCTGGTACCCATATGATGTGGATGTGTTATGCTTGATATTGTTCCAAAGGTCTCTTAAACTCTCCTCATTTAATTTTTTTTTCCTTTTTGCTGCTATGATTGGGTCTTTTTACTGCCATGTTTTCCAAATCTCTGATTCATTCATCTGCTTCATGTAACCTACTGTTGATTCCTTCTGGTGTATCCTTCATTTTACATTTTCTATTCTTAATTTCTTACAGGTTCTTCTTTATGGTTTCTATATCCATTTTTAATGCTTACTATCTCTTTAAGTTCTCACTAAGTTTATCCATTCTTCTTCTAAGTTCCTTGAGGATTCTTATAACCATGGTTTTGAACTCTGTATCTGATAGATGGCTTGCTTTCGTTTCATTTAGTTCTTTTTCTGGGGATTTCTTCTGTTCTTTCATTTGTGGCATGTTTCTTTGTCTCCCCATTTTGGCTGCTTCTCTGTGTTTGTTTCTGAGTATTAGGTAAATCAGCTATGTCTTCCAGTATGGGTATGGTAGCCTTATGGAGTAGGTGTCTTATGGGGCTTGATGGTGCAGTCTCTCTGAGCACCTGCACTAGGTGCTCCAGGAATGTCTGTTGTGTGGGTTATGTGAGTTCTCCTGTTATAGTTGAATTTTGATTGCTGTTAGCCTATTCGTGGGTGGGGTTAACTCTCAGGCTGGCTATGAGGACTGACTCAGACCACAGTGTATGAGGTAGTGTGTGGGAGCTGAATTCATGAAGCGGAATTCGCCCAGCAGGGTCTGGTGCCTGCTGAGATCTCCCTTTGAGTGCACTGTTTGTGGAGCTAATTGGGTCATGCTCTGATGTGGTCTGAAGTCATCCACTGGGTCTGTTGTTCCTGGCCTCTTGGGAGGGATTCCAGTGCAGGTGGATGTCAGGCACTGCCTGTGATCAGCCCTGGGTTACCTGTTTCAGGCTATAAAGTGATTCACAGTTTGTGGTTGCCTCTGCTGGGTCTGGGTGCACATGGGAGTGGCTAAGCTGCATACCAAGTCTAGCTTTCACCAGCCCCGAGCCCAGAGACAGGCCAGCAAAAGGCCCAAGACAGCTCGAGATCTACCTCTGCTTGCCACCTGCCTGTTAGCCCAGTCACAGAAAGAGGCTCTGGCGGTACTCGATTAGGGGAGGTGGCTTCTTAGTGAGTCACCAGGTCAGCACCAGTGGTGTTCACCAGGTTGATACAGATTTAAACTCGGCACCAGTTCTGGGTTTGAGGTCACTCATCAAAAGTGTCAGGGTCCACCAACACCAGCCCCCACCTACCAGGGCCTTACATACCTTGGTGGTAGAGCGGGGTCTCAGGGAATTTTCAGGGTGAGGACAAAAGAGTTCATCAGGCTAACAAAGACCAAGATTTAGCCCTGTGGAAGGAGGGCTCTGTGTAGGAGTGGTGGTTCCAGTGTGCAAGGGAAAAATGGTCCTTGATTTAGAACTATACAACTCAGTCTTTGCCACCTCCTGAGACTGCCCGGACCTCTTCAAGAGCCTTTCATGAATGTCTGCCCCAGGAGTCCAGGCTGGTGGCAGCCAGCTGATCCTCCACAGGGCTAGAGCTTCTCAGGGCAGGGCCACAGGGAGTTTGGAGGGTCGCGCTAGCGCATTCCCTTAGCTGATGCCATATGCAGAGTAGTGCTTGAGCAGGAAGCTCAAGCTTCCTGTGGGCAGTGTGGGTGAGGGACTCCGCTCAGGGATCTTGGCAGCTGTACCTTTTGCCTTTTCCCCAAAGTCACACATCCTCCGAGCCACCCTCCCTCTGCTGTAGTGCAGGGTGAGTGGCTGCCAGTGGGATTTTGTGTGCTGCCCCTTTAAGAGGGTGCTAGGTTTGTATCAGACACCTATCTCTCCCTGAAGGTCAGAATCCGTGCTGATCATCACAGGCAGATGTTATGTGGGCTCCTCTTTTTGGCTCTGGTACACTGGGCTGGGGGTCCAGCAAGAGGTGGAGACCCCACGCTCCTCAGGGTGAACTCTGAGGCTGAGATAACCCTTTGGTTCTCAGCCACTGCACGTGCGTGGGAGGCCAGCCCTTTTGCATCTCTGCCCTGCCTTCCAGTCTCAATGTAAATTTTTCTCCAAATCCTTGGCTATAGGACTTCTGTTTAGTTAGTATTCAGTTGTTTATCCAGGTTGATTGTTCTATAATTTAGTGGTAATTCCAGTTTGGTCTTGAGAGGAGGGGAGTGTAACTTCCACTTACTCAGCCATGATATGGGATAGGTCAGATTCTTTTGTGTGGTCTGATGATAGTAACATTACTTATAAATACCACCACTACCACCAACACAAATCTATGTGTGTTTTGGGGATTGTTAAAAAGAACTCAATGAGTTGCCTCTACATGGTTGGGGAGAGCCTTTTGTGAGTAGCAGACATTATTAACACTCTTCGGCTCTCTTTAGAAAATGACGACACATATGTATATGTATGTGTGTGTATACGCACAGTTAGGTATATGCATGAATGTGTATATGTATATGTATTCTTCAGCAGCTGGGCTGCCTTTGGAGGTGAATTGGCAACGGTAGCCAAAGAGAGCCCAGTGTCAACTAAACATTCAATCAACCCTCTAGGAAATGACATCAAGATGATTTGTTCACCAAAGTTTGCAGTTTCTTGCAACTTTAGAAATAATTCACTTGGGTAACATTTATCCAGAACTGCACAATTGCCTCAAAAGTCTGAAAATCTAAATTTCCAAAAAGTCTTAATAGGAAAAAGTCATTATATCTTCATATTATCCTCCAGTCTGTGACCGTGCTTCAGTCTTTCCGAGCCTCCAAACTTTTGTAGAGTATCGGCCAGTAATTTTGGCTAATGCCTTTCAATTTTTGTTTGCCTTATTTTTCTTATGATTAGATTTGATTATGCATTATTGTGTTGTCCTCATCAGTGTTTTCATATCCAGGGGTAGTTGATGACAATATATGGTTTGAAAATGTCACCCAATGCTATTCGATTGTTTAGACCAGTGAAGAGACAAAAGGGGAAATGTATCTCTGAAGAGACAAAGTTGGATTAGGTCACAGGGGTTGGAAGTAGGAGATAATGAACTCTTCTCCCTGTGTCTTACTTATGCTGCACACTTCCAAGCTACCACAAGGTAGAGCAGGACAGGTTCCTCTGTGAAATCATTCATGGCGCCTGAGCTCCCTTCCTAACTCTGAAATTCACTCTGAAAGGTCTAAGGCTTCCAGGGTGGGCAAACTTTTTGACTCGAGGGCCACAATGGGTTCTTAAACTGGACCGGAGGGCCGGAACAAAAGCATGGATGGAGTGTTTGTGTGAACTAATATAAATTCAAAGTAAACATCATTACATAAAAGGGTACGGTCTTTTTTTTTTTTTTTTTTTTTTTTAGTTTTATTCATTTCAAACGGGCTAGATCCGGCCCGCGGGCCATGGCTGGTAAGCTTTTGTCTGAACCTGATTTTCTGCTTTAGTAGCCTGGGGATAGTGATAGTGGAAAGAAGAGCACTAAATGAGTAAAAAGCATTCCAAATAATTTGATTCCTCTCTGACCTTACTCATGTGCTCAAAACAAGCATTAAAAGACAGGGTTGGTTGAAAACCAACATACAACTTGCATATGATTAAAGTGGAAAGTTTATATTGAAGGTACTCATTATGTCTGGAATAACAGGATATTACTGTAGAATCACTCCTCATAAGAGCCTTTGAATTTTACACATGATGAGAAATTATAATCAGATCAATCAATTAAAGGCACAGCATTAATCTCTTCCTTAATCATTGACTTTGATGGATATTTTAATTTTATTCAGGAGGCAAATAAGGCTTGTGCTTGTGTGTAAATAAAAATGAAAGGATTGTGAGTATAAAGACTTTTGCTTGTGCTCCCTGTTGAATACAGTGATTTTCTGGTTACCTGATCTGAAATGAATTGTAAGTCAGTGGCATAAGAGAGCACAATACCATAATTCAAGGTGCCATGTTTTGCCTACGAAGCATAAATATTTAAATATTTGCATTACTATTTCTGAACGAGTGGATTAAGTAGCTGTGACATATTAACTCATGTTCTTTTGGGTATGATTGAAATATTACATTCAATCCATACACCCCTGTGGGAGGAAAAAACACACAAATCCCTGTGTTCTATGAAACGTTAAGAAGAAAATCTCATTTCAATGTCTTGCTTCCTTAACTGGTGCCAGCTTTGTGATATGATATGGCAGCCATGTTGCAGGTGAGAATTTAAGATTTCCATTCGGAGGAGCAGTACACAAGTGCACCCCAGTCTCCCTACTTTCTCTAAAAGTTGTTTATAAATTGAAATTTAGAAAATCAGAAGCAGAGCTGGAAACCTAAAGTGCTGCTTTTTTGTGTGTTTTATTTTTAAAGGGAAGGTTGTTTATGCAATGCATTTTATGTTTTGTAAGCTTGTTATTGTAAGTATTAAAGGGTATTAAGCAAGATTTGTTGCTTCCACTTCCAAGACCAGGACTTCCTTATATCTAGGACCATGTACTGACATTCTATTTTACAGAGGTCATATTAGTCTTATCTATAAAAAATATATAGGTCTTAGCAGGTAGTGTTTTTTAATGGAAAATGATAAGTATTTCACTGTAATAAAATTTATTATTATTATTATTATTATTATTATTATTATTGGGTAAATAACACAACCATAGATAATTGTATACCCTACCCCCTACCCCAGATAATGCATTTGCCAAATTCACAACTACTATATTGCTATTGTCAGATATTTTAATTCTACACGTATTTTAAATCTCACCAGACATTATAATAATTTTATAGCCAATATTGACACATTATTGGTACCAAAAGTCCATACTATATTCAGATTTCCTTAATTTTTACCTAGTGTCCTTTTACTGTTCTATGATTCCATCCAGGATACCATATTACATTTAGTTGTCTTATGGGCCTATAGGCACCTCTTGGCTGATGTGTGTGTTTTTTTATGGCTAGGCTATGGATGTGGACTTTTGAGAGGAAAACCAGAGGTAAAGTGCCATTTTTATCATGTCATGTCACACTATCAGCATGAGTTACCACTTTTGATGTTGACCTTGAGCATTTGACTGAGGTAGTGGCTGCCAGGTTTCTCCACTATCAGCTACTCTTTGATCCCCTTTCTACACTGTACTCGTTGGAAAGAAGTCACTATGCACAGCCTACACTAAAGGAGAGGGAGTTACACTCCTCTTTAAGGGCAGAATGGCTACATAAATTATTTGGCATTCTTCTGCCTTGGAGTTTTGTCTCTTCTTCCCATTTATTTTGTTATCCAATCATTTATTTATGTTGTGGACATTTATTTTATCCTTTGAGTTATAATACAAATAACTCCCTTTGATTTAAATACAACTTTCTCAGCCTGACTACTGGCAGTGTGAACTGGGAATAGAAGAAATCTCCCAAGGAATATGTTCCTTTAAAGATTATCTAATTTACATTGTCTGGGGGATGTGTAACTTTTGAAAATTAACATTAGTTCCAATGTGTTCACAAGCCACAACACTGTCCACACAGCATTAAGAGCAAGGTGCAGGATGGGGAGCCATGTCCACCTGGGATCAGGCGGAGCAGAACAGCGGAGGACCCACCACACACTGGCTCTTTCTGCAAATCTGCTTCCTGTCAATTTACCGACGGGCAAAAATAGTGCACATTTAAGTTTAACATAGGCAGTGCTTCCGGGCAGGGGAAGGGTGCTCCTCCCAGGGATTCAAGACTCGTCAAAAGGCTTGAAATTGACATTTTACTGTAGAATTCGTTGCCTTTACTTATATCACTTCCACCAACATTGTGCTAAAACTGTGTTTGTGTGTGTTAGGGGGTGGAGGGTGTTCAGAAATGCAAAAGTTAGCTTTCTTCAAGAAGTGTAAAGTTTACCAGGGAGATATAAAACTTACCCTCAAACCATTATAACACAAGTTAGAATTCGCAATAGATGAAGCCTAGAATATGTGGTTAACAGCGTGCTCCTTGGATTCAGACAGAGTTGGAGTTTGGATTGTGAGTCCACTGCTTAGGAGTTGAGTTGTTTTAGAGAAGATACTTCACTTCCCGAAGACCTAGTTTCCTCATCTGTAACATCAGGGTAACAACCTCTGTGTATTATTTATTACACGTAATTGTGCTCATGATATATTTATGTAAATGAATTAACACAGTTTTGAACACATAGTAATTGCTCAATAAATGTTAGCCTTATAATCCTATATAATAAAAGAGAAACATGCAAATTAGCCATCCCTCCACTACACTTAAGCCACACCCACCATCCACACCCTCCAGCCAATGAGGAGTGGGGGCGGGGCAGGTACTTCCCCCATGTTGCCATGGCGATGCTGGGGACGTTCCAGCCCCATGGCCACTTGTGCGTGCACAGGTGCAGGGAGACGGGGTCAGGACAGGTGCTTGCGCGCACACGGGTGCTGGGGAGCTGGAGGTGGGGTGGGGCGTGCAGATGCCCCCAGGGAGCCAGGGTCAGGGCGGGAGCTTGTGTGTGCATGGGCGCTAGGGAGCTGGGGATGGGACAGGGTGCATGGATGCCAGGGAGCCGCCATTGGGGTAGGAGCTGCCCCCATGTCGCCATGATGATGCGGGGGAAGTTTTCACCCCATTGGAGTGTGTGGGTGGGCGCTGGTGGAGGTTCTCGCTCTGCAGCTGCTTGCATGCGCTGGCACCAAAAGGCCTGTGTCCCCGGGATAGGCGTCCTCGGGAGCCAGGCAACCCCGAGCCTGTAGGCCCATGCCTAGGCCCGAAGTGGCCGGGGTCCCAGAATATGACAGAGAGTGCACGTCGGGCTAAGGGGACTCCTCCCCCCCTACCCCTGTGCATGAATCTTCGTGCACCGGGCCCCTAGTTATTATACATATTTAAATAGTTTCAGTTATCTTTCTGTTCTAATAGAGGCTACATTTTATATTGAAATATCATTAGTAAAATTGTGAAATGGAGAAAGTTCAGGATGTCTGGGAATGTGGCCCAGTCCCATTTTGTCCAGAGTCTGGTATGTGTGTGGAGAAGTCCTGAAATATGAGATAAATCTGGAAGGGTCAATCAAGTTGAAGCTTTAAGAGTTTGTTGAGAGAAAAATTGAGGAATCAGATGTAAATCAGATCAGGGAGTAAACTCTATTTTGTAAATGTAGTCAGAGAGGCTTCTAGTACAGGAAAGTTATTTTAGTTTCAATTAAGTTAATAGGAAATAGCGAAACAGTATTATTGAATCACAAGGAAATTGTGATTTATTATGAAAATCTTTTGTCATATTTCTCTGTATAGTGAAAGTTGTTTCAATGTTATACCATTGAAAATCATGAACAGATATAAATATATAGCACATTTAATTTTCCTCCCTTTAATCTTAATAAAATCTAGGAATAATTGATGATGGGGGAAAAGATAATTATAAGAATAAATCAGTGAAAACCATGTTTAATACTTTTTTAAAGTACTAATCTATAATTTAATATAGTTTTTTAAGTAGGACAGTTAACAAAGAAAACTATAAAAATGTCCAATATTTTGAGACATCTATAACAAAATTGACCTGAAAATCTCTCTACTTATCCATCTAAATTCTCTGATTTATTCTGGAGACAAGGCACCTTACTTCTAAGATTGACTATTTTATTGTGCTACTTACTGCCTTATGTTCATGAACTTTGAACACATTCTCACCTCTTGATCATCCATTTTTAATTTCACAGAAATGTCTCAGAGGCTGAAAAGCAATTTGTGACTCACTTAATTCATTTTCTCCTCTATAACACAAGAATAGCATTTCATTTGTTTGATATGCAAATTCATTTTTTTTATTCAAAATAGCCATCTTGAACAAGATTCAGAATGGGGGGCACGTTTTTACTCATTTTTAAATTTATGTATGTCCTCTTATTCTTAAAAGGATCCAAGGCAGCTTATAAGATATAATAAACATCTATCCTAATAAAAGGGTAATATGCTAATTAGACCTGACATCTTCCAGACTTCCTTCCTGACAAAGCCAGGAGTGTGGCTGGCCTGCAAACTCCCTGCAGCCCCTCGACCAGGCCACCCTGGCCCCCAGCGGGGACCCCCATCCTGATGGGGGGGCATGGCCATCCTGCAAACCCCTGGCAGCCCCTTGCCCAGGCTGTCCTGTCTCAGCAGGGACCCCCATCCTGATGGGGGCATGGCCAGCCTGAAAACAGCCCCAGACCCCTCGCTTAGGCTGGCCCTGCCCCCTAGCTGGGACCCCCGCCCTGATCGAGGGCAGGGCCGGCCTGAAAACCCTGTGGCCCCTGTCCTGGCGGCCCTGCCCCCCAGTGGGGATCTCCCACCCCGGGCCCCCATCACGGCAGGCCAGCTGGCCCCCACCCGTGCACCAGGCTTCTATCCTATATAATAAAAGGGTAATATGCAAACTGACTCTAATGGTAGAACAACCGCTGGACCAGTCACTATGAGACACACTGACCACCTCTTAGTCCCTTTTCCTGGCTGGCAGACTCTGATTGCTTGATGGCCACCCGAGACAGGGGCGGGGCCGGTGAGCGGGCGTGAACAGCTGACCTCTTGGTCCCTTCCCCTGGCCATCAGGCACCAATCATCCTATGGCGAATGGGGAACCGGGAGTGGGTGGTGGCAGGGGGCAGGGCCGGCTGCGGGCAGCTGGAGAAGATGGCCCTGATTGCAGGCCAGGCCTAGGGACCGTACCCATGTATGAATTTCATGAGCTGGGCCTCTGGTATTATATAAAGCACATAGTAGAACCTGGTGAACTACACAATGTGAGCAAGTTGAAGCCAGGAGAAAATATTGGAGAACTATCGGAAAAGGCTGTAGGGGACAGTGCAGAGAGTTGTACCCCAGGCTGAGAGTTGTACATCCTGGGACATGGAAGCTGATATGCAATGCAGCAGTCCATCCTCCTTTCCCGAGAACTGCCTATCATTATGGAAAGATTTACAAACCTCGTGGCTGAAACAATTTAGTCCTGGAGGCACCCACTCTTTACAACCCTGGCCCCTATTGCCTGTAATCTGGTCCTGGGGTGCCTGGAGGCACCTACCCTCTGTAACCGCGCACCCCCCCCCCCCCCGCCCCCAGCCTGCATGTTTTGTAATCTATAATGATTCTACCTTGCCTACTTTCCCATGGTTATAATTCCTACTTTCCCACATAATCTTTGTCCTACTACCCAATATAAGCAGCTGGCTTATGGGGAGAGGCAGAGCAGATTTTTGTGGATGACCTGCTGCTCTCCCACGCTGCCAGCAGTATTGGAATAAACACTCATGTATGATTCAACCCTGTCTCTGCTTTATTGGCTCAAGTAGTGACAGGCAGCCCGGACCCCTTGGTTGTCCAGTTACAACTGGACTGGCTTTATAGATGGATGTATTACTTGGGACTTGATTAATTACATTTACTTGAGGACAGTAAATATTGCTTATCTCTACCAAGTTTTTTATTAGTGTTAAGTGGCAGGAATTTAATGTTAACAATAAGAGTTGAATTTAAACAGTTAACCAAGTGGGATTAGGATTTGTAAAATCAGAAAATTACCTAATGGCTTAAATGATTCAGGCATTATTTTTAAGGCCTCTATAATAGATTCCTACCACTCATGTGGTGAGCTCTGGTTATATTAGGCTTGTCCATACTTATCAATATCAAAATGTTGTGGTGGAGTCCTATAAATAGAACCTTTATCTCAGTAATTATTACTTAAGATATCAGAAACATGCATAACAATGAAGGAGGATTGATTCAAAACAGAATCTCCCTAATTTAAGTTGTTAAGATCTGCAGAGAAAGATATCACAAGTATTAACTTGCACTTCTGAAGGTCAAAGAGAATTATTTATAAGAAATGTGTATCACTGCCCTAGCTGGTTTTGCTCAGTGGATAGAGCTTTGGCCTGCAGACTGGAGGGTCCTGGGTTCGATTCCAATCAAGGGCACATGCTCAGGCTGCAGGCTCAATCCCCAGTAAGGGGCGTGCAGAAGGCAGCCGATCAATGATTCTCTCTTATTGATGTTTCTGTCTCAATATCTTCCTCTCCCTACCTCTCTGAAATCAATAAAAATATATTAAAAAAAAAAAAGAAATGTGTAGCACCAAAGTACTGTTTTATAATTTTCCTTGTGTATCTTAAAAGAGTGAGAGTGCTAGGGGTTTGGGCTCATAAATGCAAATATATTTATCACAGCCTTCAATTAACTTTTTCCCCCCCACCATTTTCATGTGTATAGATCTACTTCTGAAAATTAAATCTTGAAGAGGTTAAGGTGATACTGGGGTAGAGGAGTGCCATGTATAGAATACTGTGATAAATGTAGAAGATCTTTGAGATAGAACTGGAGGCTAGATATCTAAGTAAGCTATATTTTAAATAATTCTTTTTTTTTAATATTTTTTATTGATTAAGATATTACATATGTGTACCCTCTACCCCCCCCCCCCCCCGCTCATCCCCTCACCCCCCCGTTGTCCGTGTCCATTGGTTAGGCCTATATGCTTGCATATAAGTCCTTTGGTTGATCTTTCCCCCTTGCCCCCACCCTCCCCTACCTTCCCTCCAAGGCCCGACAGTCCAATCAAAGCCTCTCCGTCTCTGGATCAGTCCTTGTTCATCAGTTTATGTTGTTCATTATATTCCACAAATAAGTGAGATCTTGTGGTATTTATCCGCTCTCCAGTTCCATCGATGCTGTGGCAAATGGTAAGAGTTCCTTTTTCTTCTTCCTCTTCTTAAAGAATACCTTTCAGCATTTCATATAATGCTGGTTTGGTGGTGATGAACTCCTTTAGCTTTTTCTTATCTGTGAAGCTCTTTATCTGACCTTCCATTCTGAATGATAGCTTTGCTGGATAAAGTAATCTTGGTTGTAGGTTCTTGCTATTCATCTCTTTGAATATTTCTTGCCACTCTCTTCTGGCCTGCATGGTTTCTGTTGAGAAATCAGCTGACAGTCGGATGGGTACTCCCTTGTAGGTAACTGACTGTCTTTCTCTTGCTGCTTTTAAGATTCTCTCTTTATCTTTTGCTCTTGGCATTTTAATTATGATGTGTCTTGGTGTGGTCCTCTTTGGATTCCTTTTGTTTGGGGTTCTCTGCGCTTCCTGGACTTGTAAGTCCATTTCTTTTACCAGGTGGGGGAAGTTTTCTGTCATTATTTCTTCAAAAAGGTTTTCAATATCTTGCCCTCTCTCTCATCTTCTGGCACCCCTATAATTCTGATGTTGGTACGCTTGAAGTTGTCCCAGAGGTTCCTTACACTATCTTCATATTTTTGGAATCTCTTTTCTTTTTTCTTTTTCGGTTGGGTATTTTTTGTTTCTTTGTATTTCAAATCTTTGACTTGATTCTTGGGATCCTCTTGTCTGCTGTTGGATCTCTGTAAATTATTCTTTATTTCAGTCAGTGTATGCTTAATTTCTAGTTGGTCCTTTTTCATGTCCTCCATGGTCTCACTATACTCCTTGAGGGATTCATTAAATTTATCGGTGGTTTCCATAAAATTCTTGACAAACCTTATAAACGTGGCCTTGAACTCTATATCCAGTCGTCTGCCCTCCTCCGTTTCTGCCAATTGTGACCTGTTTCTTTGTCTCCGCATTTTGGCTGCTTCCCTGTGTTGATAGAGTGGCCCTGCGCGCCAGGTGTCCTGTAGGGCCCAGTGGCTCAGCCTCCCCAGTTACCTGGGGTGGACACTCTTGATGCACTCTTGGTGCCTTGGTTGTTGTAGGATCACTGGGAGGAATTGACCTCCAGGCCAATTGGCTGTGGGAAGCAGCTGTGTCTGAAGTGGGAGAATGGTCCCCCTCTGACCACTGGGTACAGTGGCTCCTGGATCTCAGGAGGTGCTAATTCAGCCCCTGCCTGAGGCCACACAGCAGGAGCCATGAAGAGGCTCAGCTGTGAAGCAATGCAAGCCGCTGCGGGGCCTTGGGCCTTCTCTTGGACGTTCCGGGTCTGTCTGGCTGGGCTGTAGTTAGGTACATTCACATGCAAAAGCCTCTGCCGCAGCCTGGGTGGGGCGGGGTCTCAGGGAGTCAAAAGGGCGGAGAAAGAAGCTATGGCTGATTCTCCGCGCCCGGAGTCGCGCGTCTCAGTGTCCAGGTAACGGCTGCAAGCACCTCTGAGGGAAATCCGCCCTCAAGTTCGCCCGCTGCCGCCTGACAGAGCAGCCTCTCTCCGTATGAGTCCTGGGTCCCCAGAGACTTCCCGGAACCGGAGTTCAGAGCAGTCGGGAGCTTGTGATTCAAAAAGACAGCCGCGTCCTCAGGTGCCACCCCCTTTCCGCGCGTGCGAGCCTCCGCCGTACTTCTGCACTCAGCCTCCGCAGCTCCTCTGGCTCTCAGCGTGCTTTTCTTTTCTTCTAGTTGTAGATATTACACTCAGCCAGCCTTCCTGTTGTTCTGGACGATGTTTGCTCCGTCCTTTGGGATATTTTTCAATTGTTGTGTGAGGCGACTATTTCCCGGTGTTTATCTATGCCGCCATCTTAGTTTCTCCCTTAAATAATTCTTTAAAAAAAATTTTAAATATGTTTTTATTGGTTTCAATGAGAGGAAGGAAGAGGGAGAAAGCGATAGGAACAGTGTTGACCATTAATGATGAGAAAGAATCATGCATTAGCTGCCTCCTTCATGTCCCCTACTGGGGATGAGGCCGCAACCCAGGCATGTGCTCTAACCAGGAATAGAACCATGACCAGGGTTTCATAGGTCAGCGCTCAACCATTCAGCCACACCGGCTGGGCAATAATTCTTTTTAAAGAAACACTTCTTATTGCAGAAATTCTAATCAAATGAAATGACAGCTAGTGTTTTTCTTCCACATTCCATCTTTTAGAAATTGTATTTGCCTGGCTAGACACAACTTTTTGTGGCTTGTCATTGGTCATCAGGTCTGTGGGAGGTTTATAGATTTTAGTGACTCAGCTAAGCATTAAACCAAACCCGGGTGGCAGGGGGGCGGGGGGGGAAGAGGGGGTAGGCGGGGGGGGGGATGTTCATTTTTATGATAATGAACAGATTTCATTTGCAAAGCAAATGGACCAATCTTAATTTCTATGATAAGAATACCAGCAAAATCCCTTATGTTTGTTATAGGACTTTAGTTCCTACAGTCTTCATCTTCTTCCTCTGAGGCACTACATTTTACCATGGGACGGATACCAACATTTCACCCTTATTTCTTAGCAGTTTGTGTTCAACCTAGTGCTGACCATTAAATTAGCAAAGAGTAGTGGAATATAGTTCCCTCTAAACTGCTGAATGCAGAACATGTCTTAAAGTTGCATAGGTCAGTCTCAGTGATCATGCTGATACACATTTTATAGTTGGTGCTAACACATGCTTACTCAACCCTTCCCCCTCCCGCCGAAACTGAGAAGGCATCTGTAGAAGACCTGCTTTCTCAGTGGCTATTGCTTTTAAAAGGTGAAGAAACTCACAGTAACCATGTTGGATATTCACGGTATACTTTTAAATTGTCCTTATTGAAAATAAGGCTTGGTGACTATTATCCATGTTAACAAGGGATAACCTTTTAAAAAAGAGTGTCCTATTATATCCTGATCACAGGAAAGTTTGGTGATTTTTTATATTTGTGATTATTGACATGTGTAATAATAAATTTTTGAGTGTCTTAAACTTTCATCCCAATAAATAATTATTTGGATACACAGGAGTTGAAATGTTTTTGAAATCTCAGTTGTTAAGCTAATATTCCTGTTTAAAATATTAATATTGGTGGGATAAATTAAATATTATTTGAATGTTAACAAAATGCAGTTTTTGAGTACACAAAATTTGGGGTTAAACAACAATGAAATTACGTATCAGTCTCCTTTAAAGTATAAGCTAAGCTATGTTTATAACAATATCAAGCATTTTCTTCATGATTAAACTATACATTTCTTAAAAACTTTAAGCGTAATTGACAGATATATGAAAACTAATACTATATGTTTTTTTCTCCCTTAATTTTAGTCATGATTTCATTGGAGAGTTTACAACGAGCTACAGGGAACTTTCTCGAGGGCAGTCACAATTCAATGTGTATGAGGTAAGAGGAATTTTATTTTATTATTTCCTCTGGAATAAATACATTTATGCTTTAAAAGTATAGACTTTGCAAAGGATAGTTGTCAAAGGTTAACTTAGTACATATATATGTATATATGAATCTTTAAAATTATTGACAGACTTGCTTCTGAGATTAAGCGATATTATTTCTCTTCAAGTGACATGGTCTTTTAAACCTACTTTGAGACATTTAAAGTTTTTGCCTATGTAACTTTTTCTTATTTTTAAAAATTTCAATAGGATGCAAGTTTATTTTTTTCTTAAGCTTCACCCTTCATGTTTGCCTTCCCACCAACCTCCTCCTTAAGTCCTTTTAAATATAAAGAGTAAAATATGCATTTTAGTTGTGTCAGCATGGTGATGTAAAATGAACTGTACTTGGCTTAGTGTGTTTGTGCACATTCACTGTGGTTTAGATGAAGACTAAAGGGAATGGCAAGGCATGATTCAGTTGTTAAAGAAATCTAAATTATTAAAGCAAACACACTAGTGATTTCTGCCTTAACTGCCAGGTCTGTGTTGAGCATATGCTATGTTTTAGTACTGTTAATCCTTGAGCTATGTTGTCTGTACATTCTCTATATTTCTAAATTTAACATACATGGATAGCAGATGAGAATAGCTCAGTATTTAGTCAATAATGGTAACTATTTCCCTGCCAGATTGATGCTAAAATTGACCTCTTTTAAGTTGAGAGTGGAGGAATCACCTCCTTCTACCATCTTACTGGCCTAAAGCAGTTGTATTCCATGCATTCATTCATGCGTTAACTTATAAATGAAATATTTATTACACGGCTTCTATATTCTCACTCTGTATCCGGCCATGGGGACACAAAGATGAATAAAAATTTCAGTGTCTGATGGGTGAGACAAACGCAGGAAATATATTTAGTGTATTTTGAAAACTGCTATATATAGTAGTATATACTTAGTGGATATTGAGATATTTGGGTTGGGGGCAAACTCAACCCAAGAAAGCTTTGTAGACAAGGACAAAGATGGAGTAATGGATCAATTTTTATATCTAAGTCTTTCAAGGAAGGAATATTAAGGCTCTAAACAGGTAATGAAAGCAATATAAGATAGGCTGTACTTACATAGAAGCCTGTTTTCTCTGTCTACCCTCAAAGCTGAGGAGGAACGGCCTGTGTACCAGTGCTCCTGGTATTTTGGACTCATCTACTGCCAGTCACCACATAACCCTCCACAAACCAACCACTCTGCATGTGTTGGTGCACTCCTTATGTGCCCCAACAGTGTAAAACTCTGGCTTGGCCATCACCTGCCCTTTCAGCAGATTCGTGGTCAGCCAGTAATTAAGAATTAGAGCTTCCTCGGGTCTTTCCTGGCCATGCAGAGACCTGCTCATATACTTGACCTTCCAGATCCCAGCCACATGCCTGAGCTTTTAAAAATCTAGATTAGTTTAGCAGGTAAAGTTTGTCTGATTTGTGGGATTATAGCATTGTCTCCAGAATTGCAGTTATACTGGGTTGGAACTCATTTTGAGGCTATTGCTAGGTCTACAGTGGGGTCCTCGGTTGGTGTGCTTATTCCCAGGGGCTCGATTGGTCCCTAGGTGAAAGAGACTGACTTAGTGCCTTGCTCAGTAGGGTGGTACTGGGTCTTCAGTCAGCTGACCTGTTAGTAGGTGCACAGGTAGGTGTGGCTTCTGCCAGGTGCCTGGGAGGTCTCCCCGCTTAGTGGGCCGGATCTGGGCCATGCCTAAGAGGGCCTGGAACTCAGCCCCGTGGCTCTTTCAGGTTCCATAGCCAAGACTGAGATCCGTAGATCTGGCTCTGGAGGCACAGATGAGCATGTGTCCTGTTAGGCCCCTGGGTGGGCTGGACCCAAATATAAGGATATTTCAGGATCTCCTGAGGTGCACACGAGTGTTTTATAGTGGGTCTCTGTGTCAGCAAGATTGCTTACAACTGTGGCTGGGTGGGTCTGGAAGTGAGCGTTGGGCCCTTTAAAGATCTAAGGGGTTGCAGATAGGACCATTACCCTGGATCTGCAGGACTGTTGGTGGACTGCAGCTGTGAAGGGGCCGGGCCCAAGTAAAGGGCCCTTTTAGGATCTCCAAGAGTGCAGAAGGCGATGTGTCCTGCTGGATCCATATGCCAGCAAGCCATCAGACTTTTTTAATCTTTATGATTTTTTGCGCTCTGTTTCAGCCAACCTGGGCCAATTACTTTTTTCTCTTTCTAGACCATTGCATTTGTCTATCCCCTTTCATTGGAGCCCTAGTTTAAATGAATAAATTCTGGTTCAAATAATACTTACTTATAAATTCTTTCATTTCCCTATTAAAATGCGCCCTTTACATTTTGGATTGAGACATGCTGAAAGATCCTTTAAGGCACTTATCCTGTTAGATTGATTTATCCTATTAGATTAACAGGCTTTCCTTGTCTTCATGTTCTATCCTCCCATATAGAGAGAATATTACTGCACTGTAGGATGCAGTAATAGTTCTCATGGCACAAACAGCCCCAAATTCAGTCTTTTGTCCATAAATTTTACCTTTACCAATTATTGTGCAGCCTGAGTGTCTGGTTGACATTATTACCAGAATAAAGCAATATAGTCCATAGAGCCCTTATATATCTACATATTTGGGTGATCTGCTATGTTAGTGCATTTAACCTACTGAAAAATTAAGTCTTTTGACTATACTTTTCTGTCACAACGTATATATATTTTTTTCTACAAAGCACTTATTGTTATTTAGAACCTTCAGTATTAAAAGTCTTTCTCATATCAAGAGATGCAGATGGGTAAGAGTAATCAATGCATAACGTCTTGAGAACATTAATAAAATAAAGCTTTTTAAGATGAATGAATAACCCTAGTAACTATGGCAGAGGAATTTTGGCTAAATGACTGCAGGAGTCATAATCAAGGCATTGGTAAATGAAGAAAGGCATAAGAAGTAAAGGCAGCAGGTTGAGCTACACATTTTAAAATAATTTTAGTATCAAACCTAACACATTGTAATTGTTTCATCTTTTTAAGGTGGTGAATCCCAAAAAGAAAGTAAAAAAGAAAAAATACATTAATTCGGGAACAGTAAGTCAAGTATTATGTTATTCTTTAAGGATTCAAACAAATGAATAAAAATGTATATGTATAACAGTTTTCATCAGAATCGAAGCAACTCTTCACTTAGAATTTTAATATGACGGTATATAATAGAAAAATAAACTGCCATGGGAATGTTTCTAATGGAGAACACCTTGTAGGAGGTAGTGAGCCAGCTCTCTGCAGGTTGCTCTAGGTCAGTGGTTCTCAAACTGTGGGTCGCGACCCCTTTGGCAGTCGAACGACCCTTTCACAGGGGTCGCCTAAGACCATCCTGCATATCAGATATTTACATGACGATTCATAACAGTAGCAATATTATAGTTATGATGTAGCAAGGAAAATAATTTTAGGGTTGGGTCACAACATGAGGAACTGTATTTAAAGGGCCAGAAGGTTGAGAACCACTGCTCTAGGTCAAGGGGGTCATAATGCCTGTGAGGGAAGCTGAAGTTTTGTTAAGAATAATTCTTCTTTGGAACCACCCTAGAGAGAATCAAGCAGACATGAAAAAATGTAAGTGGTAGTGAAAAATACTATAGTCCTTATAGGCTAACCTTAATTATTATGACTCATTTTACAGCATGAGAAAGTACTTGTTTATAGTTCATTAACATTTACAACTCTGTAGGAATGCTTCACTAAATCAGTGCAGAAGGTGCAAAAATGAAAGTATCCTAAAATTGTGAAAAATCAAAATCATCCTATTTTGATAAAAAAAAAAGTATACTGAAGATTTTACCCTAAAACTAAGTCTCTTTGGAGAAGCAACTTCTGCATTCTCTCCAAGTTTCCTTTTAAACATTTCTATAAAGCAAGACACCTCAAATATTAGATGGCCTCATTACAGAACCATGGCAGAGACACACATTTTCTTTGACACAATGAAGCTTATTCATTTTGATTTTTTAGTTTTAACCATTTTTCAACTCCCTTTCATCTTTTCTTTTATCTAAAATGAGAAGTAACACAGTGTCCTTGAAAATAATTTTTATGCTATTCTTTAAAGGAACTAAACCGGTCATAGAAATTAGTTAGTTAAAAATTTTTGGCCCTTTTCCTTCTGATAATTTTAAATGTAAGAAAAATCAGTCCTGCAGATTTTAATAAAGAATATCTTTGATTTTCAAATGCTAGAAAATATGATTTTCTCCCTAATAGTTGGGGGGCGGGGGGTCCATTTGGGATTGCAGTTAGTACTAGCTGGTGATCCTGCCCTGTTTTTCTCTTTCATTCTTTACTTCTTTCCTTTCTTTCTTTCTTTCTTTCTTTCTTTCTTTCTTTCTTTCTTTCTTTCTTTCTTTCTTCTTCTTTTTTTTTTTTTTCAGGTAACCTTACTCTCTTTCTTGGTAGAAACAGAAGTTTCATTCCTTGACTATATTAAAGGAGGGTAAGTCATTTTCTGAAATTGTTTTATTGTCCAAGCATTCCTTTAAATATGTGTAGCAATTGCTACCACTAGGTAATAGACAACTGAAATAATCACTTTTATTATGTTTTGATGGCAGATGAATTGCACTTTTGTTTCAGACCTATGAGACAAATTTATATGCCAAGAGCTATTACTTTTAGAAAAAATTGTAACTTTTCTTTGACCAAGAGAAAATCTATTGTGTTAGTAATAGCTGTAAAGGTATATGTGCTTTCATAGAATGTTTTCATTTGTCTGACGCCTGGGACTTTTTAACTTCACTTTTTATTATTTTTAAAATTGAAGAAAAATTTTAGCTGAAGGCTTATTGCAAATGTTTATTCTAGCTCCAGATTATTAAAGAATGTATCTTGTCATGAAATCATAATGCAGATATGGATGGTGAATAATCATTTAGTTGCTCCCTAAGCTTCTATAAATATATATTAGAAAAAAAATTGGTGGTTGTAATCATTCTTAAAATTTGCCAGAATCCATACAGACCCTGTCTAGGTAATGTATTATGGATTTTGCTCCTATTTTTTTTTAAATCTAACCAAACATCCCCAGAGATTGCAAACAATCATCTATTACCATATGGTCTAAAATATCCACATTTTCTAATTTGTTTGCTGTCACCTTGTATTTACAACATATAAAAATGGTAAGAAGACAGATTTGAATTTTTCATAATTTCATGGCAAATAAGAGCAGACAGAGACAAAACTCATGTAAATCTCTTCCTAATTACGATTCAGCAAGTGTTTATTTTTATTTTCAATACTCATTCACTGATTAATTGTCATGAGGCAGAAGAAGAAGACAGGATGGAAGACTGAGGGGGCAAGAGGAGCAAGGATAGTTTCCCCCAAAAGAGAGAGCTTTTTCTATTTTGCTCTTATTTAAGGAAACAAAACAAACAAAAACAATGCTTGCCTAAGTGGAGAATCTTGGCTATATATAGACAACTTGCAACCCGCCACCTGGCTACACAGTCGTAGAAGCTATGGTGGTTCTTTCAATGAAGTTAAAGGAAAGCATCCTAAGTGGAAGAAAGGTTTGCCAGCTCTCCTTAGTATTCCCGGGTCTGCACATGTTCTTATCTCTATAAGATGGGATAATAAAACACTGTGTTTATAAAAAATAATAATAATAATCATAGACCCATTGCCAGTGTCCTTAGTGGTTAGAGTGTCGGCCTATACACCTAAGGGTTGCAAGTTCCATTCCAGGTCAAGGGCATGTATCTGGGTTGCAGGTTAATTACCACCTGTGCTCCCTGTCTCTCTTTTTCCCTCCCTCCTTCCCTCCCTTCCACTTTCTCAAAAAATCAATGGAAAAAATATCCTCAGGTGAGGTTTAAAAAAAAATAGATACCTGTATAAATAAACTTCTTAGTAGCTGTAGCAATAAAGAAAGGTGGTAAGACAATGGATATATCAGCATAGTCTTTTTTTTTTTCTTTTTTTTTGGCCATAAGGAGACTTTACTGAAAACAGAAAACCGGGCAAACCAAGTATTACAAACAGGAATGTAGACTCATAGCAAAACAAAACTGGGGGAGGCGAAAAAAAAGAAAAAAGAAAAAAGGGTGGGGAGGAAAGGTGGAAGGGTGTCGGTCGGAAGAACGGAGGGGGCTGGGGCAGAAAGCAAGGAAAGGGAGGAGTAGTTTCCTTCTTCCTATTTCTTTAAAAAAAAAACACACAAAAAAAACACACACGCACACAACTAATGCTTGTTCCTGAGTAGAAACATAAATAGGGCAGAATCGAACACTGTTCTCTCTTCCAAATGCAAAAAAGTAAAAGAAAAGGCAAGAAATGTTTAGAAATGCCAGCATAGTCTTTTTAAACTAAAAATAAAAAGTGTTTGCTCTATCTGGCTATTATTTTCCTGTTGAAATAATAATTTGAAGTTTTAAAATGTTAAAAATGTCTTTTGTTTTACTTTGTGGGCATGTTTTAGGTGTATGTATGTGTGTGTGTGTGTGTGTGTGTGTGTGTGTGTAAGAAATACCCAATATGTTTTGTCAGCAGGGAATATCTAATAACATTAAAGAAATCATTTTTATTGATTTTTCACATTTTCCTACTATACCTAGTGCAATGGCAGTCTTGACTATATCACACTGTCATATTTTTCTGCTGCTTCCAACCTCCAATTTTATTTTATTTTTTTGGCTTACACACACCCTATTTTTAGCCCTGTCTGTGCTAGAAGAAATGCTTGTGACCTTTTCCCGGCAGAAATCAGTATATAAATGGAGCCCCGACCTATGAGGTACACTTTGTTTCAATCCTAACTTCCCTTGAGTTGATAAGATTCCATTTTTGATTTACAAATGGGACCTAGGGAAATAGAGTTTGAATTTCACTACATAATTAATCTAGCTGGACTTATATTAACTTCTATATTATAACCATATTATCTAAAAACTAGAGGCCTGGTGCATGAAATTCGTGTAAGAGTAGGCCTTTGCAGCCGCTGGGGCTGCCTGGATCCCTGCCTCGCAGCCGCAGGGGCTGCCTCAATCCTGCAGCAGCAGCCCCAGCTTCGTCCGAAGGTCGTCCGGTCTAATTAGCATGTTATGCTTTTATTATTATAGATGACATAAAATATTATTTGCATAGAATACATTTTTATGTGAAGATGTACATAATATGTATTTTTTGCCAATCCGACAAAAAAAGATAGGTATAATTTTGATTCATTCACACCAGATGGCTATTGTGTTGACTGTTGTCATTTTTTTATTTGACAATCTAAGGGGAAAGAGGTCTGTGCCCCTGACTAAATAGTCAGCTATTGCATGTTTTAAAAATCCTTGTGGTACACCAGTATGTCTACTGCTGCACACCGGTTGAAAATTGATGATCTAAGTGTACAAATGCACTGCAGTGGTGGAAAATCATATTAAAAGCAAAAACATTATTACACAAAACTTCTGAATAATAGCAAGATAGAATATAATGAGCTATACTTATTTTACATTAAAATTAATTATAATAATTGATCATTAATTATGTATAGTTTCAAAAATGGATACTGAATCTCATCTGAACAACATCAAATCAGAATTACTAGTCTTTTGCAACTAAAATAAATTCTGAAAACTGTTAAACACCTCAGTAATATTTAGTATTCCTCATAGTAATTTTTCCCAAAACCACACAATACTTTCCTTTTATTAGTGTTTTATTTTCAGGTTTTGGGAAAGAAATATTATGTCTCCCAAATTTTAAACAAAAATATCTACATTTGTGTTTCACATTATAACATTAAATATGATATGGTACAAAGAAAAATTAGGTAAAATGAAAATAACTTAATACGAAGCTAGATCCCCTGTAATCATACTCTGTATAAATAATTACTGCTAGAAATTTATTCTCAAACACACATTGTTTTTATATCAGTGTGATCATACTGTGCACAATATTTTAGAATGTATATTTTTTTCATTCAATATATTGTATGTATATACATATTTCCATGTCAGTACCTTATTTTAACAGTTTTTAACTGTATGGATGCACACAATTTAGTTTAAAAATATCTTGTGCTACATATTTTAGTTGCAACTATTTTATTTTTCCATTATAAACAAGGCTTCAATATAAAAACAAACCCTGGTGTATGTTTTGTGCACTTCATTAAGCATGTCTACAAGGTTACTTTCTAGAAATAGTGTTGTTGGATGAAAATGGTATGTGTATTTCATAGTTTGTTAGATATATCTAAATGGTGTTCCTTGAAGGGCAATAATTTACACTTCTAACATTTGCATATGAAAGTACCATATCTTTATCCTTACTGAAGAGTGCCACTCCTTTTTCATTTTTGCTAATTTAATAGCTAAATATTATAAATCGTCAATGTTTGTCTGTGAAACCTCTGCTTATTAATTGTGAGGTCCTTGGTCAAGGCTGATTTTTAACTAGTGGTGTCTCTGGAAACAGATTTCAGAACTCTTTTTAAAAAATTGTTTTGCATTTTTTCTGTTGCTGCTTCTCTCAGTCCCACCAAAAAAAGGTTGAGTGTTTTCAACTGAGAACAGAAGGCAGAAAGCTGACTGGCAGCTATATACCTAGTGTTGTCAACACTTCAGCTAAACTTCCCCAATATTCACATTTTGGTCTTTTGGTCTCTACTCTTCTTCAGCACACATCTAAAAAGACTCTTCTTAATTTAGCCATCTGGCCTTGTTTCTTTTTGCCTTGTGATTGCATTGAAGAAGAACAATAAAATAAGCTAACACATTGGGCTATAATCAAGCAAGCAACCCCAAAATAGTATTTGGAGGTTGTATTAGCATATTTGAAGACTCGTTTTTCAACATTAGCTTTTTTTGAAGAAATGCTCCACCATTATATCAAAATATAATATTGCAGAAGCTATTGGAACTAAGTGTTGAATTCAGTTTTGTTTTTATAATAAATCATAGAAGCTAATCACTTTTAACTTAAATACCCAAATATCAGCATTTGTTACTGGCATTTGTAGATTGTTTTGTTGTTGGGTTAGCGTCATTATTGTTAATTGTCATGGCATCAATTCAGGAACCTACTCACCATAGCCTTTGTAGTCTAGGAGAAACTATTGTTGAGTTATGCTTATTTGTGCTGAATCTTAATTGGCAAGTAAAGCTAGAGGTCTTCAATAAAGGTGAAAAATCATCATATAAAATATGAGTAACAATAATTAAATTGGTAGTCTGGCTAGCTCTGGGTCACTTAAAATAAAGTTAGTTGAGCTTTTTCTGTATTTTTTTTCTCTACATGAATTTTCTAAACTATTTCCCTTACATGGGTTGTGTGGGAGAATGAAAATAAAGGGGGCAAAACCGTTGACTGATGTGGAATATGTAGGACTAGTAGATTGTGATTAAACTCTTTGAAATGCTCAAATTGCATTTTAAAATGTCAACTCTCTTCTTGTTTCATCTCACACAAATATAATATAATAGAAAGTTATAAAAACGTTGTTTCCTCATGAATCCAAGTAGAAATTTTGCAGAGTTAAGAATGGACACATTTAAATACTAAACAAAACTGTTTTCATAGACCTTTAATATCTTCCCTTTCAAATGAAAGTTTTTACAGCCCTAATTTTTAGTGTTGCATATTCCAGGAGTCCATTATTTTCATCATTATCGAAGTAGGCATTTACATGAAAATATAACCTTGATTGTGAAATCATTTGTTAGCTTGTTACTGTTCATTCACTGTCTGAGCTCCTAAAACACTGTGTTTGGCTGCAGTCTGTAGGTTTATGGATTCAGGTACCTGGTGAATAGAGGAGGCATGAGACAGATGCATTCAAAATCAGCCAAGATCCTATTTTTATGTAAATATCTTGTGAAATAAAAATCTGAATTTTGGAACTTTTTTATTTAAGCAGTACCATGATTTTCCTGTAGCGTAAGAAACATTTTATGACTTGAAGTAGTAAAGAGTTTTATTTTCTACATAGAAGAATAATATCCACAGAGGAGGTCTTACTGTAGGATAATAAAACCTGTTTGCCTCTTCTGGGTTGTTGACCTTAAGGTCATTATTTTTAATCACACTCTGTACAATTATTGCAGTGTTTTTTAATTTTTTTCTTATTAAGATATAATTTTATGAACATGGGGTACACATATTCTTTCTTATCGGTGTTTTGGGTTTCTTAGGATATATTCGGAGAAGTGGGATCAGTGGGGGGAGAAAACAAAGGGGACATCTGTAATACTTTTAACAATAAAGATACATTTTTTAAAAGAGAAATAATTTTAAATATTAAAAGTCTGATATAATTCGCAACTAAAGATGTTTATTCAGTAATTAATTTATGGTATTCAATATTCCAGTTACTATTTTGTTGTTGTTGGTAATCCTTACCTGAGGATATTTTTTCCCATTGATTTTTTTAGAGAGAGTGCAAGAGAGGGGGAGAGGCAGGGAGAGAGAAACATCGATGTGAGAGAGACAACATTGATTGGTTGCCTCCTGCAACTGAGGTATGTGCCCTTGTCTGGAATCAAACCTGGGACCCTTGGGTCCGCTCTATCCACTGAACAAACTGGCCAGGGAAATTCCAGTTATTACTGATAAGGGTCATGTCAGATTTATACAAAATTACAGAAATGTTTTGAAATCTGTGACTTCCTTTAGGGTAACACCATTGATTATCATTGGTGAAATGGCTTTATTGATCTCTACAGATTTATAAAATATATTCCCATATTCCCAATAGTCCACACTCTAGGTATCTAAAAGCAGAATAATAAATTTCAGTTTGGTTTTATCTACTCTTCCATCCTCTATGTGTCGTAAGTCTTCATGAAACTACCCCACCACTAACATGACCAAGAACAAATGTTTGTAAAGCTTTCTACATCTACTAGTATTTGACTGACAGATGAGGGGGGAAAACAAATTCTGATGCACACCAGTCCCTCTAAGCTCCCAGGATTTCACATCAACACAAACCCTAGTCTATGCTTTTATCAGACAATTGAGTGTATTAGAAACTTGCAGGTCTACAAATGGTCAATTTTCTTCCTGTGAAGAACACCCAAACTCTCATCCAACTGGTCCTGATATCCTACCACTTACATCCAGTGTTGGTTTCCCTGGGTGTTATTTTAATTGTCTGTTTGTATGATGTGTCTCTCAAGGAGACTGGCAATTTTTAAATATTTTATAGAGCTGAACACACAGTAGCCACTGACAAAACATAATTTAATTAACAAGCCATTTTAAGCTGGACTTTTGACTCTTTTCCCCAAATCTCTTAACATAATGAAACATAAATAAATAGGGCTTTTAAACAAAGAGTGTGACAATTCAATGATCTGGAAAACAAACCCCCATGTGTGTCTCTCTCAGAATTTCTCATCTTGTGACCTTTCTCTTTGCATGCCTCATGCCACAATTACCAAACAAAACAGATGGACCAGGCTTTCTGGGATAAGAAAAAATGCTGTGGTGTTGCCTCTGCCATAAATGTTCTCAACTTAACTCCATATCTGGGTTTGCAGTGACTGGGAGAAGGCAAGTCAAGATGAGAAGCATCAGGTGCTTATTCTCCTCACATGTTAGAAAGGAAACATGAGAGAAGGTAATAGGGAGCTGCTAAGTGGGCAAGTTCTGGGCAAGAATCAAAATAAGAGGTAAATGTTTGACAAGAGGTCAAGTATAGAGGTGGCTGCTGATAATTGAGGTAGTGCATAGCAGGGGCTAAGAAGCTGGGCTCTGGCATTAACTGTGTAGTTCAAATCCTAGATCTGTCTCTTGTTAGCATAGCCTGTTTCCATTTCTATGAACTAGGAATGAAAATAAACATGCCTGTCTCATAGAGAAGCTATGTGGATTAAATGGCATATAGTTAATCTTCAGTAAACGCTACTATCATTTTTCTGAATAATTTGAATTTCTTTGAAATTCCAATATATCTTACCTCATTTGATCATCATAATATCATTGGTGGTAGTTGTCCTATTTATCTGAGACATGGAGAGAAAAAAGATATATTCATATTTACAAAGTCACTAAAAGACATTTTTTGTAGTTCAATTCTCTTTGCAGGAATGCCAGGACATTCTTTTGGTTCTAGTCGATCTCAATGCAAACTGTGACCCTGAATCTAAAATTTGTCTGACATTATTGATAAAAGCTTTATCAATAATTGGGGGGGGGGGAGGGGAGGAAGAGCTACCTACTGTTGTAAACTAATTTTAAAGACTAAAGTGGGCTTCTTGATACTGTGTATTTTAAATGTGAGTTGAATATCAGTAAGTTCTGTTATCAGCAAGCTCCATAAGGATTCTTTTTTCCTTAAAAATACTTGAAGCCAGTACAATGATGCTGTTAAATGTTTGCCTTAGTTTTATAAAATTGGTGGCAGTATATTGGTTATGTTGCCTAAGGGAGAACATCTTGCCAGAACATGAAACACTATAAGGCTTTTGGTTTTTTTCAAATCCAATTTCTTATGGAAAACCGAATATACATGCTCAGGATTTTTTATAGTGCTTCTTGTGGTGGCACCCAAGTGTTTTGCTTTCATCAAGTCAGTGGAGAGCTAAACCCTGCAGCACTAAGTGGGGATAAATCTAATGAAAATAAAGCCATTCTGCCTCCTATAAGTACATTCACATAGAACATTACCCTACATAAACTAAGCTCATCTACCCTAAGATTTAGAAGAGAAACTTTTAAACATATTAAGGCTCATCAACATTGTTTTGGTTAATTTTTGACTCTATTTTTTTAAAATGCAAAATGCATGTTTTAGAAGTCTAGAGATGTCCAGTGATCTCTTTGGGGATTGCCAGTTTGTTCATTTTCAAATGATGTTTTCAGAGCTATCTATTTCAAAGTCAGAGGAAACTTATATAGTGTCATCATCATAACCATGGCTGGTTTAGCCAAAATATCAATAATCTATTTTGTATCAGGCTGCTTCTTAGTTATGTTTCATGACCAGAGTGTGCACTTTTAGACACGCTATCTCTAAAATAGTATCTCTTTGGTGGGCAATTAAAAAGTTGCAGGGGGGAAAAGAAAGATAAACAAGGGTAGCTTACTAAGGGCAGGTTTTGGTAGGATGGGTGAATTTATTACTAACTTTGCTCAGATTGTTGGTATATGGTGATATTGGAATGTGAATTGAACATTAGAAGATTACACTATTGCTTTTAAGTTACCTACAGACACTCCTTACCGCCTGTACTGGTTGGGGGTTCATTCCCCGTCATCGACACACCACTGACCAGCACTGTGAAGTAAAATTTCCCGGGGCCAAAACCAGAGAAAGAGGATGACAGTTCCATCTCTATATCAAGAGTTCATTAAGGGTCCCTACATAGGAGATGCTTCTTGGGTGCTCCTTGACATGAGTATCTTAGTGCCTTCCACCCCTCAGACTGTGTGCTTATGTCTCCTAAGCAGCAAGCCTTCATGCTGGGAAAGGAATGCTTGGGTGAGGAAAGGAACCAGGTGCTGGGAGGCTTGGGAACCAGGGCCTGTTAAGTCATGGATAGCATTGAGGGCATCTTGCTCTGGAGGCATGTGGGAGCCCTGATCAGAGTACACTGGATGTTCAAGACCAAGTTACCATACGCAGTTACAAAACCAAGGACACCACTATTGTACTGTATGCAATGTGCAGGCCTGTATTTCTGTAACCCAAGTATTGATGTCACTATTTGGCAAGAAGCCTCTTTAGTCTAAGTTGCTATAAAAATGTGTTACTGCCCTGACTGGTTTGACTCGGTGGATAGAGTGTCGGCCTGCGAACTGAAGGGTCCCAGGTTCGATTCCGGTCAATGGCATGTACCTCGGTTGTGGGCACATCCCCAGTGGCGGGTGTGCAGGAGGCAGCTGATCAATGTTTCTCTCTCATTGATGTTTCTAGCTCTCTATCCCTCCTCCTTCCTCTCTGTAAAAAATCAATAAAATATATTTTTTAAAAAAGATGTGTTACTGACCAGCCAAGGCGAGGCTGCTTTTTTTTTAAAAAAAAAAAATAAAAATGTATTTTTATTGATTTCAGAGAGGAAGGGAGAGAAGAGGGAGATAGAAACATCAGTTATGAGAGGGAACCATTGACTGGCTGCCTCCTGCACATTGGACGGAGCCTGCAACCCAGTCATGTGTCCCTGACCAGAATTGAACCCGGGACCCTTTGGTCCGCAGGCCAACGCTCTGCTTTTATGTGTACAATGGCCCCTATGTTTGCTGAGGCTGCTTTGCACAGCTACTGCTCTGTAAGGCTACTTTGAAGAACTGTTCTGTCTGATAGCTCCTTGTTGGCAATGAATACTTGGTCTGCAATAAAGACTCTCCTATAAGCCTACAACTACCCATATCTCTCTAATACCTGGCGTCCATGAAGGGCCAGTCCCTGGCAGAGGGGCTCGAACCCAACAAGGCAGAACTAATGGGAATTTGTTATTAGCCCAGAGCTCTCATGTACATTCCACAATCCATCCCACAGTCAAGGCTCAGGGTTCATTCAGGAGTCAAAATGTTGTATTAGTTGTGAGCCACCTTTGTTTCTCACAAACACAATGGGAAGAATTAATGAAACACACACACACACTCACACGCGCGCACACACACACACACGTTAATGTAAAGAAAGAACTGACTCCTCTGACCCTGGAGGAAAGAATTAATATGAACCAGGAGAGAATGGCGTGGATTGCTGAAGGTAGCTTTCCTACAGCCTGTAGAATATTTGTTATGTGCAGGTATTTTGGGTTTTATTTCTAACTAGGGGCCAGGTGCATGAATTTGTGCATGGGCGGGGTTTCTTGGCCTGGCTGGCAATCAGGGCCAATTGGGGCCATCTCGCCCAGTCCAGATCGTGGCCAGGGGGTGGGAACATGGGATGTTGGCCGATCGCAGGAGGTTGGCTGTGGGAGCACACTGACCACCAGGGGGCAGTTCCTGCATTGAGCATCTGCTTCCTGGTGGTCAGCGCGTGGCATAGCAACCGGTCGTTTGGTCATTTGGTTGCTTAGACTTTTATATATATGTATAGATAGATAATTAGAGGACTTCTTCAGAGTAGATATTACCTATTTATCATGAGATTATTGGGGCTCAGACACTTGGCAATTTTGCAAAGGATTCACAACAAGGGGACTAGTTGTGATTCTGGGTTTCAGACTCCTCTGTGATTCAGAAGTTCATAGTCTTTCTACTAGGCATTAGTGCCTCCTCAGTACCTACCTTAGTGAAAAAGGGATTCGGCTGGGTAGTCCTTATATTTTTTGTTTGGGGTTGATATTTTGATTATGCCATTCATGAGATAATCTCTAAACTAGTGATTTGAAAAAAAAGTTGGACATCTTGCATACCTTCCTTGATGAGTTCTTGAACTGTAAGACCTTGAGAAGTTGTACTTTGAAACACTCTTATTGTGTTAAAAACAAAAAACAAAACTGAAATCAGTCTTCAGTCTAGAGAAAGCAAAAAGGTTTGTTAATTTGTGAAAATTAGATTTAGTAAAGACCAAGATTATTAGCGTAAATAGTTGGAGAATCACATCACTTGTCTCCAGTTTTATTCTTCTTTTTGACATTTCACTGATCCCTCAGAAATCCAGAAAGCTTGGAGCGATAGAAAGGAAAATAAGGCAGGGCTCGAAGCTTATGATTACTTAATGCAGAGGGGTTTTGTTTGAGGAAGGACCCAAATAAGTTCTAAAGGTTAGATCACTCATGGTTCATTTTGAGGTGGGCACGTTGGGGACTTAGGGGCTGGTGAGAGGAAAGGAAATCTGGCATGGGAGGGTCAGGCGCTGAGGAATAACCTGCAGCTCTCTGGCAGTTCCAGAAATGTAATAAGCACGAATCCTCCAGTTCTCAAAGAAGTACGCAAAAGTCAAGTCCTGCAAAACTAGCATCAATAATGTGATAATAATCGTAACAACTACTTACTGAGGGTCGGCTAAAGGACAGATGCTTTTCTTGTCCTCAAAACAATCCAAGGAAGGGGTTTTATTTTATTTGTTTTTCTCCAATCAAGACCATATTTTATTTCCCCCTTATTATTATTCCATGTCATGGGAAGGTCCATGTAGATGCCTGTTCTAACATAGTCTGGTCTCTGTAGCTGCCTCTCCTGATAGTTCCTGGCTGGGTAGTTGCCTCTTACAATAGTGCCCGATAGTGTCCGGCCTGTAGCTGCCTGGTAGTGACAGCCTCTCATGGTAGTGTCTTCATCTTAATAATGTCTTCCTTTCACAATAATGCCTGGCTGGGAGGCTGCCTCTGGCAATAGTAGCTGCCTGTCTCGATAGTGTCCCATCGTATTGTTGTCCAGCCCCTTAGCTGCATGTCATGAGATTTAGGGGATTCTGAGAAAATCTGGGCTTTAAAATTTATTTTATTTTATTTTTAATAAAATTTATTGAGGTTACATTGGTTAATAAAATCATATACGTTTGAGGCACACAATTCTATAATACATCATCTGTATTTTGTATTGTGTGTTCACGACCCCAAGTCATATCTCTTTCCATCACCATTTATCCCCCGTTTACCCTCTCCTGCCACCCCACGACCCCCTTTCCCTCTGGTAATGACCATACTATTGTCAGTCTGTGAGGTTTTCTGGTGCTTTTTTTTCCTTTTTGTTGAATCCCTTTACCCTTTTCACCCAGCCCCCTCCTCTTCCCCTCTGACAGCTGTGAGTCTGTTTCTATTTGATAGTTTATTCTGTTCATTAAACTCCACATATAAGCAAAATCACATGGCTCCTATCCCTCTCTCACTGGCCCACTCCCCCCAGCACAATACTCTCCAGGCCTATCCACATCTCTGCAAAAGGCAGGATTTTCTTCCCCTCTGTGGCCAAGCAGCTTTCCATTGTGTAAATGACCATGCTTGTCTTACCCACTCATCTACTGATGGGCACTTGGGTTGCTCCCAAATCTTGGCTATCATAAATAATGCTGCAGTGAACATAGCGGTGCATATATTCTTTTGAGTTATCGTGTTTCAGGTTTCTTCAGATATATTCTCAGAAGTGGGATTGCTGAGTTATCATAAGGCAGTTACATTTTTTATTTTGGGGGGAACCGCTATGCTGTTTTCCACAGTGGCTGCACCAATCTGCATTCCCACCAACAAGCATGAGGGTTCCCTTTTCTCCACATCCTTACCAACACTTGTTTGTTGACTTGTTGATGATACCTATTCTGACAGGTGTGAAGTGACATCTCATTGTGGTTTTAATTAGCATCCCCCTGATGACTAAGTGACTTTGAGCAACTTTTCATATCTATTGGCCATTTGTATGTCCTCTTTGGAGAAGTGTCTGTTCAAGTGCTTTGCCCATTTAGTAATTGGATTGTTTGTGTAAGAGTGTGTGTGTGTGTGTGTGTGTGTGTTTGGTGTTGTGTTTTGAAAGTTCTTTATAAAATTTTAAGTATTAACCCTTTATCAGATGTATTGATTAATATATTCTCCCATTCAGTGGATTGTCTTTTCATTTTGATGGTGGTTTCCTTTGCTGTGCACAAACTTTTTAGTTTGATGTATTCCCATTTGTTTATTTTTTTTCTTCTGTTTCCCTTGCCTGAGGAGATTTATCAGAAAAAAATATGGCTATGAGAAATGTCCAAGATTTTACTGCCTATGTTTTCTTCTAAGATTTTTATGGTTTTGAGTCTAACATTTAAGTCTTTAATCCATTTTGAATTTATTCTTGTGTGCAGTGTAAGAAGGTGGTCTAGTTTCATTTGTTTACGTGTATCTTTCCTAACACCATTTATTGAACAGACTATCTTTATTGCATTTTATGTTATTGCCTTCTTTGTCAAATATTAATTGACCACAAAGGTGTAGTTTTATTTCTGGGCTCTCTGTTCTGTTCCATTGATCTATATGTCTATTTTTATGCCAGTACCAGGCTGTTTTGAGTACAGCGGTTTTGAAGTATAACTTGGTATCAAGTAGTATAATTCCTCCAACTTTGTTATTATTTCTCAAGATTTCTTTGGCTATTTAGGGTCTTTTTTTGGTTCCATATAAATTTTTGTGACACCTGTTATTGTTCTGTGGACTAAGCCATTGGTTTCTTGATAGGAATTGCATTGAATCTATAGATTGCTTTGGGTGGTATGGACATTTTAATGACGTTAATTCTTCCTATCCATGAACATGGTATATGCTTGCACTTATTTGTATCTTATTCAATTCCTTTCCTCAGTGTCTTATAATTTTCCAAGTACAGAACTTTTACATCTTGGTTAAATTTATTACAAGGTATTTTTATGCAATTGTGAATGAATTGTTTTCTTAGTTCACCTTTCTGATAGTTCATTGTTTGTGTATAGACGTGCAACTGATTTCTGGGTATTTTGTATCCTGGTATTTGACTAAATTCATTTATCAGTTCTAGTAGTTCCTTGGTGAAATCTTTAGGGTTCTCTGTATACAGTATCATGTCATCTACAAATAATGACAGTTTTATTTCTTTCTCTTCAATTTGGATGCCTTTTATTTTTTCTTCCTGTCTGATTGCTGTGGGTAGGACTTCCAGTATTATGTTGAATAAGAGTGGTATTAGCAGACATCCCTGTCTTGTTCTTGATCTTAGGAAAATGCTTTTAGTTTTTGCCCATTGAGTATGATGCTGGCTGTGGGTTTGTCATATATGGCCTTTATTACATTGAGGTATGTTCCCTCTCTTCCCACTTTACTATGAGTATTTATGATAAATAATCCAAGGGAGGTTTCATTATTCTTAATTTATTACAAATGAAGTGCAAAGAGATTGAATAGCTTTCCCAAGATCACATTGCAAGTAGGTGAAAGTATTTATATTTGAATTTGCATCTCAAAGCCTGTCCTCATTCTAGCAGATATCAGTTGTCAAGGGTAATGAATCCTCTAAAGTTTATGGGCATGGGAAGCAGGGATTGTGAAGATGCAGCGAAATTTAGAATCTGGCTGCTGTTTGTGTTGCCAATTAGGTAGTTGAACTACTTTTACGAAAGAGGCAAAAGGTAAGACAGAAAAGGATTCAAGTTTTAGCCCACAGTGAGCTGAGGTTATGCAGGATTAGGCTGATGATAATGCCAGAGGCAAGTGAACAGGTGTAGGGCAGGTTCTAGAACTGAAGTAGAAACCCGATTGCATAGCCAGTAAATCAAGGCAGAAGCAAAGTCTTGGTACCAGCATGGCAATAATGAGAGGGATATTAAGAGTGGGAAGACATCTCATCTGCACTTTTTGGTTCTAGAATCCAACAGCTTGTGGATCTGAATCTGCACTTGTCAAGATTCATTTAAAGGAGGAAAGTGGAAAGTTTATCTTTCATGTTAATAATGTTAAGTTTGTGCAACTAAACAGAACTTGAAATTGGGAAGAAGGTAATGCAATCCTTCTGTACACCCCCAGCACGGTGGTTAGTTCTCAAGAACTAATGTATAAAGACAGTTGTAGGAAAGTTATTTTAGATGGTATTATTCTGTGTGTGCATGTGGGTGGGCGTGCATACATATGTGCAGTTTTCTTCAATATGCACACCTGTACTTGTTTTCTATGGATCTTTGCTTTGCTAGTTACATTTCCCATCTTGACATCTGACTTGTCTGTCATTCACAGCTTTTGGAGAGGTGGCAGAGTTAAATAAGGACTTTTTCCAAGTATATATTTTAGCAGTAGTGGGATGTATGAATTGGGAAGTCTCATAAGATGTTACTACTAACTCATGAAATTTGGCAGGCATGCCTCCTTTTATACTCTAGAATATAATGTAACATAAATGTAGACTATAGTAAAACAAAATGACAGCTAAAGTGACACTTCCTGAACAGAATATTTTGAGACTTACATGTGATAGTTTTATGAATATTCTAAATATGAATATTCAATCATTGCCTGTAAATTCAGATTTCTTATTTTGACACATGATTGATTTTTTTTCTCTAACATTAGTCGTTAAGAAATATTGAAGAATGAAAAAGGGTAACAAGATTAATAATGAAGATGTTTTGTCTGGCTTGCTTTTATGACACAAATAATTTATCAGAGTCTTAAAGAAATCTGCCTTATAGTCTAAAGTTATGGTTTTGCTAGCAACTTAAAAAAAACTTTTATTATTTTTTTTCAAAATACACTTGGTATATAGTAAGTATACATTATACTATTAATGTCAAATTCTTAGAAATCATGGGAATGAACAAATTTTAAATGCACAGTTGAGATTTAGGTTATGTTATTAACTATGAATTGTTATAAACTCCTGTGCTGTTTTTTTCATTTTTTTGTTAGTAAGAAGCTGGAATTGTAAACTTTATGAGTTTTCAAGGATAGTGTTTGGTTTGCTACTGCTTTCTCTTTATCACTTAAACACAGGGCTTGACCATCAGAAAATGCTCAATAAATAATTGTTGAATTATAGTTTTTTAAATGAAAAATCCAAATGGTGTAATAACAGGCTAAGGGACTGTCACAACCATGAAGCACTTTGTGAATTGAGCTATCATATTTTTCTTCTGATTTGCATCCTGCTGATTCAAAACAGTAAAACAGTAAGATTCTTTCTGACATGCAGAATGAGGCAAAGAACCAATCAAATCTTGAAATCAATCAACCACCAGGTGGGCATTCAAATATGTGGAAAGCATTGTGCAAACACTGTTATAAAAGAGAATTGAGCCCTGGCCCTTATAGCAAAGTGGTTAGAGTATCGGCCCACACACCAAAAAATCATGCCTTGGATTCCAGTCCAAGGCACTTATCTGGGTTGCAGGTCGTCCCGCCCCCATCTGGGCCCCTGCAGGTGGCAACCAATCAATGTGCCTCTCTCACATTGATGTTTCTCTTTCTGTCTCTCCCTCCCTCTCCCCCTCCTTTTCCCTCCCTTCCTCTCTCTTTAAAATGCTAGCAATGGAAAAAGTATCCTCGGGTGAGGGGTGGGGATTAACAGAGAGAGAGAGAGAGAGAGAGAGAGAGAGAGAGAGAGAGAGAGTGTGTTATTGTGCCAGGCACCTTCCCTCTGAGAATTTTAAAACTTGACTAATCTCAGTAACTAGATTGTTGGAATTCAAACCCAGTTTTTTCAGACTCAAAAGCTGTACCCTTTCTAATACACCATAGTCCCTGTAGTACAGTCAGTTCAATCCCTTTCAGCAGAATGACAAGGTAATTCACCGATGGTGACAGTTCTTTCAAGTTCCTTAAAAAGATTTATTATCTCAAAATGTATCCCAAGTATGTCCCTATATTCTTTTTCTAAAAATTTTAAAACTCATTTTGGTTCATACTAGTTAGTGTATGTTCCAAATTAACCTATATTCTTAGCCTATAAACCTAATTTCTAATCTAAAAAGAAATTACCATGTAGCTATAAAGAGAATCTTTATTAGTTTTTTTTTTTTATTAAATGTAAAGCATAGAAGATACATTCCTTAGGAAATAATGATTGAGTTTGTTTCAATTCCTGAATAGTATTTAGGGCTCTTCAGGCTTAATTTTTAAAGACAGAAGAAAATGTTACTATAGTTAGTCATGTTTTCAAATGATTTGCTTTTTCAATTAAAATTATTTTTTAAATTAAATATGATGCAGATTATACCAGTAATCATATCATTGTCACATATTTGTGTTTTTATGCCTTACTTGGTAAAAAAGAGGCTAAATTACTTATAGAAAGACTCAGAGGTATATATTTCTATCAGAAAAAAAAGGAAGAATATAATCCCCAAAAAATCATTTTGGGTTAATTATCAATTGCTGAAAGTATACACAACCAATTTCATCCAAATAAACATCTATATCTACACACACACACACACACACACACACACACACACACACCAGAAGTCAGTAATCACGGAGAGATGGATCTCTGTCTGAAATACTTCATTTTTTTAGGAAAGCAGGAGAAAATCATGTTTGTTTGTTTTTTAATTTTAGAAAGAATGAGTTCAAGAAATGATATTACTAGAGTCCTAGAGATTATTTTAGCCACATCACACTTTTAAGGGCATAATAATTTAACATGGATTATAGAATAATTTTGAAAGCAAATTAAAAATGAATGTGGACATTGGAGACTGGCAAATAATTATTTGCAATTTGACTTCTTCATTTTTATTGCGGACACCTTATGTTTTATTTTACAGGTGTATAATTGTAAAGGTATTTTGCCAAGTTCTTACCATTGAAAACTGCCTATCTGATACTATCCAGTGTGTATGTACTGTAACATAGTTGCCAGTAATATTTAAGAAAATCAGATATGTTAGGTAATATGGTAACACAAATGGAAATCAAACTTTTTGTGAAATTATTTCATTATTAACGATTTTTATTTACTTATATTCTAGAACACAAATCAATTTCACGGTGGCTATTGATTTTACAGCATCAAATGGTGAGTTTTATGACTACCCCCTAATAAAAATGATCAGCAACTACGTGAAATATAAATATTTATTTTCATGATGTTTTGATATTTTATTTCTATATTTTCATACTTTTGAAGTGTTTCATATGAAATTCAGATATTCAGATAAATTTTCTTCTTTCTTTTTAACATTATGAATTAGTTCAGGTATAGAGAAGGCTACAAGAAATATAACAAAAGTATGTAATAGTCCCATTCAAATTTATTAAATATCAAAATATGGTCATTTTTTTGCATATTTTTAAAAAGATAATTCCAGATTTAGTTAAGCCCATTATGTACCCCACTCCATTTCTTCTATCCTCCCTCCTTCTCCATACTTAATTATAATCCTGATATTTGTTTATAGTCCTCATTTTTATAGTATTTCTATGAGTATTAATTTATATGAATGTAATTCAAGTACTTGTACCTTAGTTGACATGCTTTATTTTTACTTGAATATTTAAAAATTATTCATGTTAACACATTTATGTTTAATTAATTCAGAAGAGGTGTCATCTAATAGTCCATGTGCAGATATTTATAATTTGCATATCAAATATTTTAAAAAAGAAAAGTAGTGGACTTTAATTTTATTTTGAGGTAACTTTATTTCAATTGTCCTCTTATACAATGGGGGAAAATGATCCAGAATATCTTTTTAGTAATAAATACATCTTGGCTTATTAATTCCTGAGTTAGAAATAGAAACTAGGAAACCAAACTATAATTCAGGAACCTTAGACTACATATTAAATTTATTCTCCAGCATTATGACTTCAAGTTAATGATTTTTATTCATGTGTTTTATTCAGTAAAATGTAGAACATAGAAGTAAAACCTAAAGCCCCACTGGTTTAAAATACTAGCTTTTATTCACTGATGAACATTAGCAAGAAGAGCAAGAATCTATTCAATAGAAAGACACAAACTTTTGAAACTCTCTTAAAAAATAGGTAATCTGAACAGACCTTTAATAAAAAATTGAATTTTGTAATAAAATGTTAACACTACCCACAAAGTTTATCTGGACCTAGGTCCAGATAGCTTTACTGGTGAATCCTACCAAATACTTAAAGGAGAATTAATAAAAATTCTTCATACATTCTTCCAAAAAATAGAAGAGAAGGGAACACTTCCCAACTCATTCTATGTGGTCAGTATTAGCTTGATACCCAAACCAGACAAAGATATCACAAGAAAAGAAAAACTAAAGATCAATATATTTTATGGAAAATGGATATAAAAGTTCTCAATAAAATGTTAGCAAATTGAGTTCAGCAATACATAGAGAGAATTATATACTCTGACCAACTAAGATTTTTCACAGGAATGTACTACATTGTCTTAATATTAAAAAATCAAATAAGGTAAGTAGAAAATTATTTAAAAACCACACAGTCATCTCAATTGATGCAGAAAAAGCATTTGACAAAGTCCAACATACTTTCATGATAAAAACACTTAACAAACTAGGAATAGAAGTTGCCTTAATAAAGAAGGGACTAAATGAACAGCTCATAGCTAACATTATACTTAATAGTGAAAAGCTGGATGCTTTCCCCCTAAGATAAGGAAGAGGACAAAATGTCTACTATTACCACTTCTATTCAACATTGTACTGGAAGTTGTATCCAGAGCAACTAGGCAAGAAAAGGATATAAAATATATCCAGATTAGAAATAAAGAAGTTAAACTATTTTTATTTGCAGATGACATAATCTTGTATATAGAAAATCCTAATTAACCTCTTAAAAATCTATTAGAACCTATAAATGAATTCAGTAAGATTGAAGGATAAAATATCAATATATAAAATAATTTTTTTCCTACACATTTCCAATGAACAATCAGAAAATGAAATTATGACAACAATTATATTTACAATAGTATCAAAAGGAATCCAATACTTAGGAGTAAATTTAACAAAGTGAGTATAAAACTTATCTTCTAAAAACTATTCAGAAAAAAATTATTGAAAGATTAAAGGTCTAAATAAGTGTAAAAAACGCCATTTATTGATTAGAAAAGTCGATACTGTTAAGATGGTAATATTTCCCAACTTGATCTCCAGATTCAATTTAATCTCTATCAAAATTTGGGGAAATGGGAAACTGACCCAATTGAAAGCAGACTTGAGGGGGAAAAAAAGATTCACAATTCTCAGTTAGCCATAATCTACAAATCAGTTATCAAGTATTGGTGAGCAAGAAGAGAAATTGGAATCCTTATACTCTGCGGGTGATACTGTAAAATGGTGCAGCCACTTTGGGAAATACTTTCACAGTTTCTCAAGTTATTATAGTTACCATGTGACCCAGCAATTTCACTCCTGGATATAAACACAAGAGAGATGAACCCATGCCTCCATACAAAATCTTGTACATGAATATTTTTAGCAACATAGCCAAAATGTGAAAACAACCCAAATGTCCACAAGCTCATTAATTGGTAGAAAAATGTGGTATGTGGATATGAATACTATTCAGCAATAACAGAATGAAATATGAAGTGAAACATGCTACAACATAGATGAACCTTGAAATGACTGTGGACTGACAGAAGCTAGTCACAGAAGACCATATCATATGTAACTCAACTTATATGAAATGTACAGAATTCCCAAATTAATAGAGACAGAAAGTAGATTAGTTATTGTTTAGGGCTGAGATGGATGGACTGACAAGGAAATGATAGTGAATAGCTACAGAACTTCTTTTTTATTTTTTAAATATAAGCGAAAATTTATTTAGAAAGTACAGAGGTAGAAGAAGTGAGCCTTAGAAGAAGTAAGTCTTCTGGGCTGCGTAGGCTCAAGAAACAAATCCTGAGGTGATGAAAATGTTCTAAAATTGATTGTAGTGATGGTATATATATATATATATATATATATATATATATATATATATATAGTCTGTGAATATACTTAAAATTATTGAATTGTATAGTTTAAAAGGGTGAATTATAAGTTATATGAATTATATCTCGACAAAGCTTTTTTAAAGAGCTTTTTAAAAAATAATCATATCCAAGTAGGATTATATTTTACAAAAGCATGGTGTATCTCTAAAGCAAAATTAGATGTCAATTTGATAATATTCAGGGTTTAAAATATTACAAGAGCCCTAAGTAAGAGTTACAGCTAAGGGTAAGAACTATGAAACTCGATTGCCTAGATTCATATTCTAGTTTTACCAAGTATTGTTTTGTAATTTAGGGCAAGTTATTTAATCTGAAAATTATGTAATCTAAAACATAGGTATAATAAAAATACCCATACAACATTGAAAAGGAATTAGTGAGATATGAAGTAAGGAGTTCAATACATGTTAGAGTCCATGCTATTATAATTACTATTATTATTAATTGGGCTCCAATATTATCAACCTACTATTAATTCATTCTTCATAGACATTGTTGCAGATACAGAGGTGGTATAAACATGGCCTCGGATTCAGGAACTGACACTCAGTTTGGCAAATTGCTGTATTTTGTGGTGCAGAACACAAGAGCCATAAGAGTAAGAGAGGCCAGTAAGTGCCGGTAGAAACAAGGAGGACATAAGCTGGAGGAGAAGAAAGCAAATTTCAGGACAGGGTGGTAACCTGAGAGGTCATGATTGGAAGGAAGACATTTTTAGCGGTCCAGTGAAAAGACTGGTCTGGATGAAGTTGCTGGAAAGAGTTAAGCAACATCTTTGAATGGGTAGGAGCAAGCCCAGTTGTGCATGAGGCTAAGTTGTTTAGACGAGCTGGGTATATTAGTGGTATTTTTATTTTAGGTTGTGGTTTTCTAAGTGAAATTGAATTAGTTGCCATATTGCAACCATTGGGTAACAACTCTTATACTTGAGAATGTGGCTAAATAACCACTTAGTCAAGGAATGGTATTGCTTATCTGTGGCTCCAGTGGGCTTTTGACTAAGTGGCAAAATTCCTACTTTAGAAGAAATTTGTCAAAGAAGGATTGTACCAGACAAATTAAACAGGCTAGGAAGACTCTGTTCAGAACTATTACAATAGGGATCAAAGCTATTACAGTAGAAGGAAGATACTGACTTACCTCCTCCAAAACAAAAGAAGGGAAGGAATTTAAGTGCTGTGGTGAACTAGTAGGCAAGTACTGGGGGACATTATAGAGGAGGTGGTTTGTGTGATTTTGTCATCTCTATTTGCTAATTAATATTTCTTAAATTTAGGCTCCTACTGTCCCACAGAGACTATAGGTGACAGGGATGGTATCTTTCTTTTCTTTTTTCAAATTTAAATTCTTTATTGTTTAAAGTATTAAATATGTCTCCTTTTCTCCCTATTGACCTCTCCCTGGCTGCTTCCACCCCCTCCCCCCCTAGCATTTGCCCTCACCCCCTTACTGTCTGTGTCCATTGGTTATGCTTATATGCATGCATACAAGTCCTTTGGTTGATCTCTTACTGCCCCCCCCCCCCCCACCACTGCCTTCCCTCTGAGGTTTGATGGTCTGTTCGATGCTTCTATGTCTCTGGATCTGTTTTTGTTCATCAGTTTATGTTGTTCATTATATTCCACAAATGAGTGAGATCATATGATATTTCTTTCTTTCTCATGATGACATTTTAAAGGGCTGGCTCCCAGGTCCTTGAGAAAGATATTCCTGGGTTGTAGGAGATTTAGGCCTCAGAAGGTGGAGTTTTACAATTGCAAATTATCTAAAGTAAGTGCTCGGAGTAAAGGGAGCTCGGGCCTATAGTCAGGAGAAACCTGTCTAAAGTTTAGTCAAACTGAGGAGAATATTAAGGCCATCTTGGTCAGGAGACACTTTTTTTTAGAAATTATGTCATGTGGAACTAGCCCTTGAATGCTTGTAACCCTTTGGAAATAGAAACGCATTTACACAGTGAATTATTTTTAGACCAGAAATGCTCTTGATATAATTATATGAATTATAAACCAAGGGAAGATCTCTCCTTGATTTTGTGTCTCACTGGATCTCAAGTGCTTATTATTATTATTTTTCCTTAGCAGAGAAGAACTATGCCTCGAGGCTTTCCTTCCTCAGGCAATGTCTTAAAGTAGAATTGAGTTTTATGTGTTATTAAGAGTTCCATTTAACTTTTCCATTTTCACTTAGGAAACTTAATGGACTTTCAGGCTTCCTGGTGCTGGTAATTAGGGCAATTCAGTGTGAATCTCAATGTGTTTAAGTGGCAGCACATATATTACTTTCTCTCACATTCATCTCTCTTCACAGGCAGCATCCCACATAGTATAAGATATTGAAAATTCAGGACATTGTGGATGACCCAACATTAATAAAAGAAGCATTTAAACCTTACATTCCCAGGGTGCTTTATTGTTTTTAATCACTTCCACACACATAATCTCATCTTGTCCTCCCAGTAAACACTGTGGTAGGATTTATCACAAGCATTTTAAAAATATTGTCCTGCAAATGGCAATACTCAACCCTGGGCCTTCTGCCTCCTATTTTGTCTAGTTAGAAACTCTCAATCATTTTTCAGATATAGATATTGAAATTAGCTTGAATTTAAAAACCACTATGCTCTCCTTTTTTTAAAATGATAAATTGGAATACTTCTGAAATATTCAGTTTATTTTTGTGATACAACTTTGGGAAAAACCTCATAATTATTCAAGCTCATTAATTCAGTTGAGTCTTCTAATTATAGGCATAAGAATTCAAGCTAAAGGCACATATTTTTCTTAAAAAACTAAATATTATGATAAAATAAAATTAACGAAAGTACTTTTATACTACTCTGGAACTGAATTTTAATAATAGCCTTTGATATTGACAATGAAGAATAATTTCTGAAAAAATCTGCATATACTTTGGTAAATTGTCTACATATGTGATTGAATTTAATAAATATTTCTGTTTTAATGTCCATTCTCCCCACCACCACCACCACCACCAAAAAAACAACAACTATATTTGACATACCATGGGTATAGGCAGAAAAAACACAGTTTTTAAATATTTTATTCTGAAATAGATATCAAGAATAATGTTGTCCAAAATATTGTCTCTTTAGCCTGATCACTCATGTTTGAAATATTTTTTTTTGTCATCAGGCAACCCTGCCCAGCCCACTTCTCTCCACTACATGAATCCTTACCAACTGAATGCCTATGGGATGGCACTGAAAGCAGTGGGAGAAATCGTTCAAGATTATGACAGTGATAAAATGTTCCCAGCTCTAGGTTTTGGTGCAAAACTGCCTCCAGATGGAAGGATATCTCATGAGTTTGCTTTGGTAAGGATATGTCACAAGGATTGGATATTTGGAAAAAAAAAAAAATAACATGTTGAATTTTTAAATATCGGTTCACTGTTTCTTCTTTAGTCAGTCATGTAGCAGGCTTTTGTGACAGTAGACTCTGCTTAATTTGCTCAGTGACTGACTTAGGGATGTGGTATTAATGGAAACAAAGACAGTTAAATAGATTAGCAATAAATCTTTACCTAAAATGCATCTGGTTTATAAATAGGGGGTCTCTTATGGTTTTCTATCACTGCATAGCAACCTCCCCCCACCCCCAGACGTTTTAGGTGTAAACCAACACCATTCTGTTTTGTTCATGACTTGTAACGTTTGGGGTCTCCCCCAAGATGGCTTGATTGGCTAGAGACGGCTGGAATTGTTCAGACAGAACCATACTCTTGATTCTGGCTGACAGTTGGATTCCTCTGTTCTTCATGTCCTGTCTCCCGGGGCTAGCATGCTCCCTAAGATGGCTTCTTTGCTCGTGTCTGATGACTGAGCTGGGATAGCTGAGATAGCTGGGTGGCTTGGACATCTTCCCCTCTTTCTACATACAACCTCTGCACGTGGTCATCATGGGATCCTCAGTATGGTGGTCTCCTGGTAGTCGGATTTCTTACATGACAGCCGGTTTCCCCAGAGTGAATATTCTACAAGGCGTGGGTAGAGACTACAGGACTCTTTATACCACAGGATGGAAGTCCTGGAAAGCTCCTTGAGCCACATTCTCTTGCTCAAACAAGTCAATAAGGCCAGCCCAGTTTCAAGGTAGGAGAATTAACTTTTATCCCTCAGCGGAAGGCAGATCAAAGAATGTGTGACTGTATTTAATCTACCTAAAATGCATCTGATTTATAAATCTTCTAAATAGCTTCTTTTAAAATGGCATTTCAAATTTAAAGAACTAGTCATGGCTGGAATTAATTTTTTCCAAATATGAAGCAGCACTTATGGCTATAATTAATTAAGATTTAAGTATACTGGAGTAGATATGAGTGGAATAAAAACATTTCTCTAGTTAATGTTTAATTTACATAGATCTATTTTCATTTGTGTGACTGCAGGTAAGCAATGTGTTGCAGTCTACCTTCAAAATAGACTCCACATAGATAATGCTGATAGGCCCAGACAGCCTTACTCTTACATGCACTTTCTGATAAATAATGGGGAAATCAATATATGATGGTGAGCTATTATTTTGGGAAAAATTTAGATTTTTCCTAATAGAGGTACCTCCCTAGCCTTCACTACATGTTATAACAGGTAGATAATCTCTCCAGTCACTCGTATTTTTGTAGGTCTTTGTTGTTTTTATTCTTATTACAAAAGCAATGTATGCTCCTTATAGGATTTTTTAAGTTCTATAAGCAAAGTAGACAAACATTAACACATATGCTATCTTTACTAAGTAATTACTGAGTATCAATCTAAGTCCTTTATACTTGTTTTCTTATTCAATCTTCATAAAACTTCTGTGTGGTGGAGATATCATACCTCTCACATTATTCCACTGTAGCAAGTGCCATTCATATTGAATATGATACAAAGACTGCATCCAAAAGTTATATCACTCAGCTCAGAGGCTCAGAGGATTAACTAGGGTTTTAACAGACAGGACTTGAACCCAGATCATCCTATTTTAGAATCCATTCTCTTAACCACTATTAAGCCACATTTTATAAAATACCTGTATTACTACTGCTCAGAAATGTGTTTTATTAACACCATTATTGTAACATAAAATACTGTTTTAAGAACAGTATTTTAATATTATTACTGCTGTATTTATTCTTGCTTTCCTATTCTATCCCCCACACAATTTCAGAAAAAAAGGTTGCTATAGGGTTTAATTCTTTCTCCCATGAAATAGGCCACATGCCACACTCCCAATGTCATATAAAAATGAGTATCTGTTGGGATTTTGTTTCTGGAGAATTAACATTTCCCAGAATCTTATAAGACCATGAAAATCACTCATGTGATCCTAAGTCTTAAATGCCTCAGGAAAAAGGTCACGAGCTATTTTAAGCCTAAGAGAAGAAATAATTACGTTAAACTAAATGAGGTTTATTACTTTTCCTTCCGTGAATGTCCTCTCACCCTTGTGTATGCTTTTCTTCCTTACTCTCTCTCTCTCTCTCTCTCTCTCTCTCTCTCTCTCTCTCTAATCCCCTCCTCTTCTTCTTCTTCTTTATTTTTACCTCTACATTTATTCTTTGTATTCAAACCTATGCCAATAACTACTGCTAAGGAAGGCTTTTTTTTCTTATTTGCACCTTGAACTGTTCTTTCAATTCAATTCAAATACTTAAAGGATAGAGTCATACCCCTTTAACTTTATAAAAAATAATCTCCCAAATGACTATGAAAACAATGAGATGCTGCTGCTGATGATAATACTTCAGTTTTAATATTACTTAATTGTTGTATCACTTGAATTTTTTTCAAAGCACTTTTGTTTACTTAGAAAAGCCAGACGAAGGTTAAATAAGTCTTCAATGAGGGAGCATTTGTCTTGATTTGTAGGAAAATATTCGGAATTAAGCTCATCATAAATAACCGCAATATATATTCTATAAGTGCCCAAAATATCAAGTACAAAAACTTCAGTCCCATGTCAGTATGGCACTTCATGCTCATAAACTCTCAGGTTTCCCTGGTAAGAATTGTGATGTGTAGTCACAACCATTAATCTTTTTATCCACACCAAGTTCACGTAATCTTTCAAGTGGCAAGGGAGGCCTTTTAAAAAATTAAATACTCCCTGCTTGGTGAGCTTGGGGTTGTCTCAAAAGCTGAAATTGAGCTTTGCTGAATCAAAAAGGTCCCAGGTAAACCCAGGCTTCCCATGTGAAATATGTGTAAGAATGGATGTAGTCGCATAAGAAAAGGGGTGGGAAAAGAAAGGCAAGAAGTCCTGGCATCACCCGTGAAGCGCTCTGGGTCGTGAAAATGATGAGTCATTGCTCCCATCTCTTCATGATTCTCTGTGACTCCTTCTGGAGTTGTAACTGAACATACAATAGCGTGGGGCTTCAGAGGACGTATTTCTCATAGCCCTGTGGCCAGTGATCCTTACAAGAAGGATCCTTCTGCATCGATCAACAGAGAAATGCTACACCTGTCCGAGCACTTTCTCCTACTAACTATCTAAAAGAACTTGAATGCTTTTCACTTATTTGGGCATTTATAGGTATCTATGCAATTTAATATCTATGTGTATGCCTTTTCTTTAAAGTAGACATAACAATTTAACAGCCAAGGGTCTTTACCACTGTTTGCATTAAATAGCAGCTCCACAGATGTTTGTTTATTGAATAAAAGGGCGAATTCTCTCAGCTTTTCCCCACAGTCAGCAGTCTCTGGACAGCCACAGGTAACATTTCAAAGAATAAAGCCCGGGCTCCTGAGAGCATTTGGTCAGTGTGCTGGCCCTGCTGGAGAATATTATAGGCCGTAGGTAACAATGGACCATAGGCTTTTTGCCCAGAACTGAATCTAACTCCCCAATTACAATCCCTTAGGGAGCCAAATGGAGGGCAAGTGGGTGAGGGCTCGACACCCCTCCCCACTGAAGTCTGCACAGTAGGATTATTGCTCATTTAGAATTCTGTTCTGTATATTTCTATGTGTTCCACCTATTGACATCCATTATTTTATAAATGGAAAAGTTGTTAACCCCTTGAGGGCCGGGGAGCGCGGTCACGCTCCTCCTGTCTTTCACCAAAAGTGCTGGGAGCGCTATCGCACTCCTCCTGCAGTGTCCAGTCTAAGTCTGCTTTTATTAGTGATGATGATATTGCTAAATATGTCAATTCTTGCTGTGAAGATGACGATTTTTTGGAAGATATTGAATATGTAACTTCAATTACTTGCGATCCATAATTTTTTTCCTAAACTGCTGTAAAATCAGCAAAAATGCCTTGGCAGTTTGAGCATAGTTCCTAGATATTGGTTGGCACTCTGAAAAGGGAATATAAAATAGAGCATCCTTTGCCATCTTCATTAATGTAAGATGAAAATGAATCCTCTTATTTTTTAAAATGTCCTGTATTTTTGTGTGCCAGATCCTGATACAAGCTTATTTTAATTTGTTTTAACAAGCAAAAACTAATTTCCAACATAATTATTTTAAGAAATGAGTTTTTAAAAAGACTTAAAAATCATTTTATAACTCATTACAATGTTGTCATTAAGAAGAAAATCTTTCCACTAAGAAAATTAAATGGTGAGAAAAATGGTGACCTTGTAATTTCAATTCCAGAGAAATGGAGGAAATATATAGTTTTATAGAAATATAAACTCTCACTCAAATGTTAAAAAGACAAAAACTCAGAATTACCCTCGTTTGTAAACCTCAGAATTATTCTTCAAGGGAGATATATTATACATTTTAATGCCCAAAATGAATAATGAGCTTTAATTTTAATTGCTTCATACTTTATCAAGGGAAAAGAACACTGTAAAATTTTATCTAAATGAAGGTTAAATAGGTCAGCTCAGATTAACATCAAAACCACCCTTAACTGCTTTGTGCTAAATATTGAACTTTTATATTTTAATTTAATCAACTGCTGTAACCAATTTTATAATATAAAGAGGTCTTTATGAGTTTTATGCTTTTAAAATTTACATGAGGTTTAGTTAATAAAAAGTTTGAAGGAAAAAAAATAAAAGGAAAACGTGTATACATTCTTACCTCACAAAATGGCAACATTGAAGTGGTTGATAATAATCTGGCTTAGTTTCCTAAGATCCCCAGGCTTTTAATATGCTCAGGGTTTCATAACGTGATGGCATAGTGTGGTGAAGAGACTGGACTCTGGGGTTAGACTGCATGGGTTCAAATATTGGCTATTTCATTTGTGTTGTGTGGCTTTTGGGCACAGTATTTAAGTTCTCAGTGTCTTAGTCTATTTGTAAAGCAGAAAAAAATGACACTAGTTTATCTACTTTCTTAGGGTGGTTATAAAAACTAAATAATGTATGTAAACATTTTCATATAAAGCTCAGTATACAGAAGTCAACAAATTTTAGTTACACATTAGCAGTTCCTTGTGATTGTTCAAACACAGACATGCTAAAATTATTGCTGTTTAAACATTGTTACTGTTTAGTGTTTTAAAATATATCCACAACTTTTATTTATATCTCTTACCCCCTTCCAAAGGTGGAGCCTGATTCCCCTTCCTTTGAGTATGAACTATACTTAGTGTTTCATTTCTAGCAGACAAATTAAAGTAGAAGGAATAGTGTGCAGTGTATGAGACCAGCTTATAAAGGCATTGGGACTACCTTCTTGCTCCTTCTCTTGGATTGTTCATTCTGGGGACTTTAGCTGCCATGTTGTGAGAACTCTCAAGTAGCCCTCTGGAGGGCTCTTGTTGGACTCCTGCCAGCAGCTGTGGACGTGAGCCTTCTCAGAAGCACATCCTCCATCTCTGGTCAACCTTTCACAAGCCCAAGTCTGCATCTTGACTGCGAACTCATGAGAGATTTTTAGTGAGAACCTCCTGGCCAACGTGCTACCTGGATTCCTGCCACCCAAAAAGTGTGTGCGATAATAAATGCTTATTGTTTTGAGCCACTAGCTTTTGGGATAATTTGCTGCATAGAAATAGGTAACGAATGCACTGCCTTATGTGTGTTATCTGTGGAATCTGGATGAGAAGAATTAAACCTACTGATTGCAGAGCATGCAAGGTTTGAAAGGCTAGACCAGGTCTCCAGGTTTAAAGCTGCCCTTCTGGGTGCTGTCTTTCAGAATCACTCCTTGGTGGCAGCTCCATCTCCCTTGAACAGCATGGATATATTTCTTGGATTCTTTTTCTTTTACCTTGTTTTGATATTTCTGACACCAAATTACATTCCCTTTGACCCCTTCTCCAGTTGGAGGTGTCAAGTATGGCCTGAAGGTGTGCATGTAGCAGATGATTTACACTTTTCTTTCTATAAGGGAAAACTGCATAGATAGCATTTTTTTCTGATTTTAATACATAACTGCATGAAACTTGAAAATATAGATTTGTTTAAAGGGTGAAATAAAAGCCCCCCAATTATATAACCACTCAGAGTTAACTATCTAATATTTTGTTTACTTTTTTTCCAGGATTTTTACATATTCATCTCCACATGTACACAGGCCTGTGTAAAATTAAGACTGTTAATTATAGAATGTGATACTCAGCTTCTCAAGATTACTTAAAATCTTCTCCTTCCATTGCTTTTAACATGTTAAGCGCCCTATCAGTCACCGGTGACTGACACTCTGCTTTCCGTCCAGAAGACAAAACAGGCTGGGCGCTTAACATGTTAAATGTATCTACTTTTAACTGTTGTGCACATTATGTTATCATATCACAATCTAAAAAAGGCATTGTACTCTATTATTGACCACTTAATTTTTGCAATTATAAATATATAAATTAATATTCTTCCAAAAATTCTTTATGGGTATCAGTGTGTACTATTCTCTTTTTTCAATTGACCTTTATTGACCCTTAATTTTTTACTGTTTTTTTTACTGTGACGTTCTACAGAATGGGAACCCTCAAAACCCCTATTGTGATGGCATTGAGGGCGTCATGGAGGCTTATTATAGGAGTCTGAAGTCTGTGCAGCTGTATGGGCCAACCAACTTTGCTCCTGTCATTAACCACGTAGCAAGGTAAGTTGGAAGTACACAGGTATTTATTCTATTGTACTGAATCACAGTGAAATCATTACATTATTGTTAGAATGCCCTCGCAGATGAAAGGTTTTTTTCCTCCAAGAAATTGAGGTAAATTTTGACATAGAGTGGAAAGTCTCCAATGAGTTATCATGATACTTTCTTTGCTAAAACTTTTACATCAAAATCTCGAGTGAAGAAACATACACTGAGTTATGTTAGGACCTGCATTTGTTCAACCAAAGAAAATTTCTTGTCTTTGAAAAGGCCTTCATGGGAGCAATAACAAGATTAATCATGATCTCATCTGTGTAAATTATTCATATCTACTATCGCACTCTATAGTAGATAGAAGTAATAAGAAACTGAATTCCATGAAGACGACTTCCTTTCAGTGATATATAGGGCACATTATTTTCACTCTTCTGAAATTAATATACTTGTTAATATTCTAAATTCCCAGAGCTCTACCTGTATATAATACATAATATTGAGATCAGGATATAATTGGTATGATTCCAAATACATGTTCTGAAAAAAAAATTTTAATGTAAAAATCTATATACATTTCTTTATCGTTTTTTCATTAGTGCATAAAATAAATTAGATATCACTTTTGAAATACTTACAAGTTTGGCTTGGCCCAGTGCAAATCTTATGAAACCTTGCCAATTTTCAGATTGTCAAACAAGTATGGCTTTTGTATTCTTTCTAATATGTAGTCAACATTTGAATAAATGAATGCTTTCGGATCCGTTTATCAGTGTGCAAGAGCAACGTGAATCTTCAGTTCCTGTTTGAAGGTTCTGCTACTTTACCATGTTCCTTTTGCACATCATGAGCAACTTAAGTGTGTTCTACTTTTCATTATCTGGGACATAGAGAATATGCTAAAATAACCCCGTACCCAGGGCTGACCCCAGGGGCCTCTACTATGGAGCTCCATTTCAGTTTGGCAATGATACATCGATGACGATTCTCTAAGTGTGACCCTTTAACTCAGGTTTTCTGAACATTTTTATCCACCACCTGTACTAAGTTGTAAATTTTACATCACAACATACAACATAAAAAAGATTATGGAATAATACTTACCTTATATTTGCTTTTTATTTCCATGGTGTCTTTTTTGTTCTTAATACTTTTTTATGATGCAGATCTTGACCCACAAAACTGATTTCAAAATCCACTAATGGGTCATTACCTTTAATTTGAAAAACACAGCTTAGCTTATTGTATTAGCTTGTATAAGCAGTGTTATCTGTACACTATTTTCCTACTGTTTTTTTATGCCTGTCAAGTAAAGCAGAATCAAAATAATATTAACGCAAGATCAGTTATAGTTGACTCTCTCTTCCTGTCACAGACGACCATCCAGATCACTGTTTTATATACAAAGATAAGAGAAAAATGATTGGACTTAATTTTGTCTGAGCTCATGCTAGTTATAGATGTCCCCATCGGTGCTTACCAATTAATTTTACTTTTTTTGTTTTTGTCCTGGTATATCTCTACTACAAAAGTTAAGCTTTCAGATGTAAAGTTTCTAGGTGCATTTCGATGTGCCATTTATTTATTTTTTTTTTGCCATGTATTTTATTTTATTTATTTATTTTTTATTTTATTTTTAATCTTTAGTTTCTTTATTGGTTAAGGTATTACAAATGTGTCCTCATACCCCCATTAACACCCCCCCCCCCCCCGTCATGCTCTCATCCCCCTGTTGTCCGTGTCCATTGGTTTGGCTTATATGCATGCATACAAGTCCTTTGGTTGATCTCTTTCCCTTACCCCCACCCTCCCCTACTTTCCCTCCGGAGATTGACAGTCTGATCGCTATTTCTCCGCCTCTGGATCTGTCCCTTTTTATCAGTCTATGTTGTTCTCTATATTCCACAAGTGAGTGAGATCCTGTGGTATTTATCTTTCTCTGACTGGCTTATTTCACTTAGCATAATGCTCTCCAGTTCCATCCATGCTGTTGCAAATGGCAAGAATTCCTTCTTTTTTACCTCAGCGTAGTATTCCATTGTGTAGATGTACCACAGTTTTTTAATCCACCCATCTGATGGGCTTCACCCTGCTCTATTACCATTTTTTATGTTTGGTCCAGCACTTTTAACATTCTCAAACATAGGTGTAATTGCCAGCTAGCGGTTTCAGCCTCTTTAAAAATAATCCGTTATTTCCCTGGCTCATGGAGATCAGTTGGTTGGGCTTCATCCCATGCCCAGAAAGGTTGCTGGTTCAATTCCTGGTCAGGGCAGGTGCCCAGGTGGCAGGTTCTATCCCTGGTTGGGGGCATGCAGGAAGCAGCAGACTGATATTTGTTTGTTGTTCTTTTTCTCTCTCTCTAAAAATCAAAACAAACACTTTTTAAAGAAAGAAAAAAGTCTGTGATCTAATAGTTCAGTATTATTATTTTTTAATGAGAAAAAAAAGAGACACAAAGATAAGGCTTTTGGGGAATGATCTCTTCCAATACAATTAGAAGTCTCATGTATTGCTAGCTTGTTATGACTCTGAGTCAGTTTCTTATGTTTTTTCTTGCTCTCTCTATTCCTGAGAACTAGTTGTGAACTAAAAGAATATTCCACAAATCTGAGCCAACCATTTATGAGTCTACAAAAACAATCCCAGGAACTTACTTGACAAAGACTCCAAAGAAATGTGTTTGAATTCCAAAATCCTGACAAAGTGAACCTCTCCCTCAGATTTGTCATATAATATTAAAATATACATTGAAGATATTCTACACTTGAAAAAAGATAGCAGCTTTTTTCAATAATAAGAGGTTTTTCTAGCCGGTTTGACTCAGTGGATAGAGCGTGGCCCTGTGGACTGACGGGTCCCAGGTTCCATTTTGGTCAAGGGCACATGACGGGGTTGCGGGCTCAATCAGCCTCTGTTTTCTACTTTTCACATTTCTATAGCACTTAAATTATTTTTTCATAAACATAGAATACTTAGAGTACAAAGTATGATTTTGTTTAAAATTAAATTAACTTGTGAAATGCCACAATATGAGAATGTGTAGAACAAACACCATAAAAAACAATGCATACTTTAAAATAACTAACTTATGATGCTTATGGTAATAAATATAAAATTGGATTGAATAGTTCTTATGTTGAATTTAATTTAGCTTTAAAGCAGGATATCTAAGCAGAAGTGAGAACATGGTAATCTCGTATATCTTTCTATAGCATTAATTTTTCTCAAAGTTAAGAAATGTAATACAAGTCATATTTATTATAAAGTAAAATGCAAAATTGCAAAATTTCTATGAATTTTAAAATAAAATAACAAACTTTAGAGTAATTTCTAGTTTACTGTCTGCTTCAGGATCTAACCCTAACTCTCTTGGTAGTATCAAAATATTCTCCTGTTCTTTTTAGTATACTTTCTAATGATTAAAAAAACCCAAAATATAAGTGGATTAAACTCACCAATCTAAAGACAGAGTTAGTGAGTGGTTAAAAAAAAAGCAAGACCCAACTATATCCTCCTATATAATAAAAAGCTAATATGCAAATCAACCGAAAGTTGGAAGAACCGGTTGCTATGATGCGCACTGACCACCAGGGGGCAGGCGTTCAACTCAGGAGCTGCCCCCTGGTGGTCAGTACACTCCCACGAGGGAGTGCCACTCAGCCAGAAGCCGGGCTTATGGCTGGCGAGCCCAGCGGCAGTAGTGGGAGTCTCTCCTGCCTCAGCAGCAGTGCTAAGGATGTCAGACTGATGGCTTAGGCCAATCTCCCTAATCAGTGGTTTGCAAACTGCGGCTTGGGAGCCACATGCAGCTGTTTGGCCCCTTGAGTGTGGCTCTTCCACAAAATACCAACTTCTGCGCATGGGCTACGAAGTTTCAATCGCACTGTACATGCACGCCCACACGTGGTATTTTGTGGAAGAGCCACACTCAAGGGCCGAAGAGCCGCATGTGGCTCGCGAGCCGCAGTTTGCCGACCACTGCCCTAAGTCATCAGTTGGATGTGCCCTGAGGGCTCCTGGACTGCAAGATGGCACAGGCCGGGCTGAGGGACCCTCCCAAGTGCACGAATTTCATGCATCGGGTCTTTAGTTTTGTCTATAATAATCTAAACTTAGATTTAAGGACCTACATAAGCTGAAAATGAAAGGATGAAGAAAGATATCCTTTGCAAATGGTAACTAAAAGAGAGCAGGTAGGAGTGTCTATATTTATATCAGACAAAATAGACTTTAAGTTAATTACTTGCACAGGAGACAAAGAAGGTCATTACAAAATAAAAGCGTCAATTTATGTGGTAATACATATACACCCTTTTGTATATATACAAAATCAGCCTTAAAAAAAGGAGTACCTGCCATTTACAACAATATGGATCAATCTGAAGGACGGAAAGTATAAAGCTAGGTAAAATGAGCCAGATACAACAAGAAAAAAAAATAAACTTGCATGATCTCAATCATATGTGAGATTTTTAAAAGTTGAATACATAGAAACAGAGAGTAGAATGGTGGTTACCAAGAGTAGGGAGGTAGGGAAAATGGGGAGATATTGGTCAAAGGGTACAACTTTGGTTTATGTAGTATAAACATGTCTAGAAATCTAACATATTACATGATTACTATAGTTAATACTATATTGAGTACTAGAAATTTGCTAAGAGAGTAAATTTCAGGTACACTGATCACAAAAATATATGGGAACTATGTGAGGAGATAGCATGTTAATAAGCTTACTGTCATATTCATATCACTATACATATAAAAATGCTGTACACCTTAGATAAGTACAATTTTTATTAAAAAGAATACAAATTTTAAAAGGGTTAATTCACAGAGAGATATAATAATTACTAATATGTATGCCTGGGGTATCACAGCAGTTAAATATATAAGCAGAAATTGACATATCTAAAATGATAAATAGACAGCAATCTACACTAATAAAAGAGAAAAATGGTAATTGGCGTACGACGATACCCTTTTCATTGGCTAATCAGGGCTATATGCAAATTAACTGCCAACTAAGATTGGCAGTTAACTGCCAACAAGATGGCGGTTAATTTGCATATGTAGGCACAATGCAGGGAGGCGAAAGGGAAAGCAGGAAGAAGCCCCCTGCCACTGACAGTGATCGGAAACCCAGGGGGGAGCTAAGAGCTGGGGGGCAGGGCAAAGGCGGCCCCCCAGCCATGATCGGAGAATCAGGCGCCTTTGCCACCCTGGCCAGTGATAGCAGGAAGTAGGGGTGGAGCCAGCGATGGGAGCTGGGCACGGTCGAAGCTGGCAGTCCCAGGAGCTAGGGGTCCCTTGCCTGGGCCTAAAGCGGAGCCCACGATTGCGGGGCCGCTGCAGCTGCGGGTCCCCGCTGCCTGGGCCGGACGCCTAGGCCAGAGGCATTAGGCCTGGGCAGGGGCAGAGCCTGCAAACGCGGGCAGCTGGGGGTCCCCTGCCCAGGCCTGACACCTCTGCCGGAGGCCTCAGGCCTGGGCAAGGGGCCGATCCGGTGATTGGTGATCGGAGGGTGATGAGGGTCAACTCCTCTGGCCGAGGCATCAGGCCTGGGCGGGGGGTGGAGCCGGAGATTGGGGGGATATGATGGTCCCCTTGCTCAGGCCTGAAGCCTGGGTCAGAGGCGTCAGGCTTGGGCGGGGGGTGGAGCAAGTGATCAGAGGGAGATGGGGGTCCCCTGCCCAGGCATGATTCCTGGGCCAGAGGCCTCAGGCCTGGGCGGGGGCCAGAGCCAGTGATCGGGGGGAGATGGGGGTCCCCTGTCCAAGCCTGACACCTCTGGCGGAGGCGTCAGGCCTGGGCAAGGGGCCGATCAGGCGATCGGAGGGTGATGGGGGTCTACGCCTCTGGCCGAGGCATCAGGCCTGGGCTGGGGGCAGAACCAGTGATGGGGGGAAATGAGGGTCCCCTGCCCAGGCCTGACGCCTCTGTCAGAGGCGTCAGGCCTGGGCAAGGGGCCGATCCTGCAATTGGAGGGTGATGGGGGTCAATGCCTGAGGGCTCCCAGTATGTGAGAGGGGGCAGGCTGGGCTGAGGGACACTCCCCCCCCCCCCACATACACACCCAGTGCATGAATTTCGTGCACCGGGCCCTTAGTACAATAATATTAGACTTCACTGCCCCACTTTCAATGATGGATAGATCATCCAGACAGAAAATGATACGGAAACAGCTAACTTGAGCAAACACTCTAGACCAGTGGTTCTCAACCTTCCTAATGCCGCGACCCTTTAATACAGTTCCTCATGTTGTGGTGCCCCCCAATTTCATTGTTACAAATTGAACATAATTAAAGCATAGTGATTAATCACAAAAACAATATGTAATTATATATGTGTTTTCCGATGGTCTTAGGCGATCCCTGTGAAAGGGTCATTCGACCCCCAAAGGGGTCGCGACCCACAGGTTGAGAACCGCTGCTCTAGACCAAAATGGACTTAATAGAGATATCAGAATATTCTACACAACAGAAGCAGGATACACATTCTTTTCAAGCACACGGAATATTTTCTAGGATAGATCATATGCTGTCAAAAAATTTTTTTAACACATTTAAGAAGATTGAAATCATTCTAATCTATTGTTTTTTAGCACAATGGAAAAAAAACTATAAATCAATAACAAAACTACAAATCAATAACAAACCACAAGTCAATCAACCACAAATCAGGAATACTCACAAATAATTGGAATTATCATACCCTTGAATGAGCATTGGGTTAAAGAAGAAGTCAAAAGAAAAAGGAAATTAGAAAATATTTTTTGAAACTAATGAAAATGAAAATACAACTTACCAAAACTAATGGGATTCAGCAAACGCAGTATTAAGAGGGAAGTTTAAAGTGACAAGCACCACATTTTAGAAAAGAAAAAAAATCTTAACCTAAAATTTACCCCAAGGAACTAGAAAAAGAAGAACAAACTAAGCACAAGTTAGCAGAAAAAAAGAAATAATAATCATTAGGATAGAAATAAAAGAAATAGAGGATAGAAAAACAATAGAAAATGACAAAACTAAGCTGTTTTTTTTGTTTTTGTTTTTGGAAAGATAAATAAAATTGACAAACCCTTAGCTAGACTGAGAAAAAAAAAAAAGACTCAGGTAAAATCAGAAATGGAAGAAGAGACATTAAATTGAGGTCATAGAAATAAAAAATACCACAAGGTACTATTATGAACAATTAAATTCCAACAAATTGAACAATGTAAAAGAAATGGATAAATTCCTAGAAACATGCAACCTACCAAGAATAAATCAAGAAATGAAAAGCCTGTATAGACAAATAACAAGGAGATTGAATCAGCAATCAGAAACCTGCTAATAAAGTAAAGCTCAGAACCATATGGCTACATTTTTTAATTTTACTATATAAAGAAGTATTAATACCAATACTGCTTAAACTCTTTCAAAAGAATAGAAAAGGGAACACTTCCCAACTCATTTTATGAGGCCAGCATCACCCTCATACCAAAGACAGACAGAGAAAATATCCCTGATACCACAAATTGGTGGTCACCAGAGGGGAAGGGAAGTGAGGGGGAGAGCAAATTTGTAAAGGGGGTCAAAGATATGGTGATAGAAGGAAACTAATATTTGGGTAGTATACGGATATTGAATTACTGTGTTGTACACCTGAAATTGACATAATGTTGTTGAATAATATTATCTCAATAAATTTAATTTAAAAAGTTATTCCTGCTGAAGTATACTACAGAGCAATATTCCTGATAAACATGGATCGAAAAATCCTCAACATATTATTAGCAAACTAAATACAATAGCACATTAAAAGAATCATACACATAACCAAGGAGGATTCATATCTGGGATGCCATAGTTCTACATATTCAGATCAATAAATATGATACGCCACATTATCAAAATGAAGGACAAAATCCCTTGACCATATTAAGAGACAGAAAAAAGCATTTGACAAAATCCAACAACCTTTCACGGTAAAAAAAACAAATGAGGTACAGAAGGAACTTACCTTAACACAGTAAAGACCATCAATGAAAGTTCCATAATTAACATCATACTCAATGATTAAAAAAATGAAAGCTTTTCCTCTAAAATCTAGCACAAGGCAAGGATGCCCACTCTCTGCACTTTTATTCAGCATAGTATTGGAAGTCCTAGCCAAAGCAATTAGGCAAGAAAAAGAAAAGTCCTCTAGATTAGGGGTCCTCAAACTTTTTAAACAGGGGGCCAGTTCACTGTCCCTTGGACTGTTGGAGGGCCAGACTATAGTTTAAAAAAAAACTATGAACAAATTCCTATGCACATTACACATATCTTATTTTGAAGTAAAAAAACAAAACGGGAACAAATACAATATTTGTATTTGCATGTGGCCCGCGGGCTGTAGTTTGAGGACCCCTGCTCTAGATCATAGAAATAGAAGTAAAATGATCTCTGTTTACAGATAACATAGTCCTATATGTAGAAAGCCCTAAATATCCTTCCCCCAAAGAACAAAAAACCTACCTTGCCCTAACCAGTGTGGCTCAGTGGATAGAGCGCCGGCCTGCGGACTGAAGGGTCCTGGGTTCGATTCCAGTCAAGAGCATGTACCTTGGTTGCGGGCACATCCCCAGTCAGGGGTGTGCAGGAGGCAGCTGATCAATGTCTCTCTCTCATCGATGTTTCTCACTCTCTATCCCTGTCCCTTCCTCTCTGTAAAAAAAAATCAATAAAATATATGTTTTTTAAAAAAACCTACCTAAAGAACTAATAAATGAATTCAGTAAAGTTGCAGGATACATAAGCAATCTACAAGAATAATTTTTGTTTCTTTACACTAACAATAAGCTATAAGAAAAATGAATGCAATCGACATGACACCAAAAAAATAAATAAATAAAGTACTTAGAAATAAACTTAAGCAAGAAGGCAACATACTGTTACACTGAAACCTATAAAACATGGATGAACAGAGACACAAATAAATGGAAAAGCATCCAGTCTTCATGGGTCACGAGAATTAATTTTGTTAAAATATCCATACTACCCAAAGTTTTAATGCAATACCTATCAAAATCCCAATGGCATTTTTTTTTGCAGAAATAGAAGCAAAACAATAATTTATATGGAACCACAAAAGATCCCAAATAGCCAAGGCAATCTTGAGCAAAAACAAAGCTGGAGGTATGACACCACCTGATTTTAAAATAAACTACAAAACTAAAGCAATCAAAATAGCAAGGTACTGGCACAAAAATAGGCATATAGATGAGCAGAACAAAAAGGAACCCAGAAAAAAACCTGCACGTCAATGGCCAATTGGTCTTTGACAAGGGTGCCAAGAACATACAATGGGGAAAGGAAAATTTCTTCAATAAATGGTGTTGGGAAAACTAGATATCCACATAAAAAAGAACGAAATTGGATCCTTATCTTACACAGCTCACAGATATTAGCTTAAAATAGGTTAAAGACTTAAATGTAAGACCTGAAACTGTAAAACTTTCAAGAAAACATAGGGAAAAGCTTCTTGATTGGTCTTGGCAATTGGTCTTTCTTAGGTATGACACCAATATCACAAGCAACAAAAGCAAAAATAAATAGACAAGTGGGACTACATCAAACTAAAAAGCTTCTCAATAGCAAAAGAAAAAAAAAAGATGAAATGGCAGCCTCTGGTGTGTGATAAAATGTTTGTGAACTATATAGCTGATAAGGGGTTAAATTCTAAAACATAAAGAACTCCTACAACTTAATAGCTAAAGAAAAATAACCCAATTTTTAAAAAATGGGCAAAGGACCTGCACAGACATTTCTCCAAGAAGACATAGAAATGGCCAACAGGTATATGCAAAGATACTCAACATTACTTATCATCAGGAAAATGCAAATGAAAAAACACAGTGATCTGCTATCACTTCACACTTGTTAGGTTGGCTGTTATCCAAAGGTCAAAAGATAAGTGTTAGTGAGGATATGGAGGATGTAGGGAATGTAACCTGGTGCAGCTGCTATGAAGAACAATATCAAGATTCCAAAAAAAATAGTGCTATTGGCAACCTGCCTTCTGAGTATATATCCAAAGCAATCGACATCAGGATCTCAAAGAGATACATGCATCATTATTCACAACACCAAGATTTGGAAACACCCCATCAAAAAATAAATGAATAAGTAAAATGTGGTATCCTATATAATAAAAGTCTAATATGCTCAGTATCCAGTCGTCCAGTTGGCTGTTCGACCAACCAAAGCATAATATGCTAATGTTATGCTAAAGCCGCTTAACAGCTTGCTATGATGTGCACTGACCACCAGGGAGCATACCATCAACCAGTAGACCAGTTGCTATGACATGCGTTGACCACCAGGGGGCAGATGCTCTGACAGGTAGGTTGGCCTGCTGTTGTGGTCCGGCCGATTAGGACTGAGAGAGATGGGCTGGAAACAACCTGGAGCCCTCCCGCAGTCCCTCCTTGGCTGGCCAACCTCCTGCGTCCTTCCCCGGCCCCAATCGTGCACTGGTGGGGTCCCTCAGCCTGATCTGCAACTTCTTGTGATCCAGAACCCCTAGGGAGAGCTGGTTTCAGCCCAACAGCAGAACAACCAGTTGCTATGACGCACACTGACCACCAAGGGGCAGACACTCAACGCAGGAGCTGCCCCCGGTGGTCAGTGCACTCCCACAGTGGGGAGCACCACTCAGCCAGAAGCCAGGCTCATGGACATCCCCAGAAGGCTCCTGGACTGTGAGAGGGCACAGGCCAGGTTGAGGGACACCCCCTCCCCCCAGTGCACGAATTTTGTGCACCAGGCCTCTAGTCCTATATAATAAAAGGCTAATATGCAAATTTTCCCTTCGATCCGGAGTTCAGCTGGAGGTTCAACAAGGGACGGGGCTGGCTGGCCAACCGCCTGCAGCCCCTCCTCCCAGCCAGCCCGGCCCGATTGTCCCTGACGATCCCCACCCATGCATAAATTCGTGCACCGGGCCTCCGGTGTACATATAAGATATTCTACCTTTGAAATGAAAGAAATCCTACTGTTTGTGACAACATGGATGGGTCTGGAATGTATGTGAAATAAGATAGTCATAATATAAATACTGCATGATTCCTCTTAGATGAGTCCTCTAAAATAGTCAAATGAATAGAAATAGACATAGAATGGTGGTAACCAGGGGTTGGGAAAAAGGTTATGTGGAATAGATGTTCAATGGGAATAAAGGAGCATATATACAGGATGAGTAAATGCTGGAGCTCTACTGTATAGCACAGTACCTATCTATAATAATAAAAGCATAATATGCTAATTAAACCAGACATCCTTTCGGACGACCTTCTGGACGAAGCCGGGGCTGCGAGGGAAGCCCGGGTCCTGGGTGCCTGCTGGCACCTGGAGGAAGCCGGGGTCCCGGGTGCCAGAGGGAAGCCAGTGCCTGCAGCCGGGGGAAGGAAGCCCTACTCTTGCACAAATTTCATGCATCAGGCTTCTACTAGTTAATAATAAGATACTGTGCACTTAAAATTTTAAGAGGCTAGATTTTATTTTAAATGGTTTTAACACATACACACACAAAGGGACACAAACTTTCAGAGGTGAGGGATATATTTATTTACCTTGATTGTTTTGATGGTCACAAGTGTACATATATGTTCAAATTCATCAAATTATATACAGTACTTATTGCAATTTTCTGCATACCAATTATACCTCAAGCTGGGGGAGCTGTGGGGAGGAGGCATACTAACAACTGAGACTTTCTCCATGGTTAACCAGAAGCATTGAAAGAGAATAAAAAGTAAACACACACACAGAAAACAGACCATTAAACCACTTGAAGTGGTTTTTACAGGATTGCATAATACTCAACTTTTCATATTGTTTTTGAACCTGGTAGAAATTTGTTATTTTAAGAATATCACAGGGAAAGAAAAGTATAATAGCCTTACTGTTGTACTCATAGAAACTTTTCTCACTACTATTTATAGCCTTCCATCAATCACATGAAGTATAAAATCCTATGTTTCTGAAGCATAGTCAGTAAGAAATACTTTTTGAAGAATAATGGGTATGCCCTGGCCGGTTTGGCTCAGTGGATGGAGTGTTGGCCTGCGGATGAAGGGTCCTGGGTTTGATTTCCGGTCGGGGAACATGCCTGAGTTGCGGGCTCCTTCTCCTGTAGGGGGCATGCAGAAGGCAACCAGTCAATGATTCTCTCTCATCATTGATATTTCTATCTCTCTCTCCCTCTCCCTTCCTCTCTGAAATTAATAAAAATGTATTAAAAAATAAACTCCTGAGAGAGATTATCAACTTTTTTTATTAAGGAAAAAATTAAGGTAAAATAGAAGAGGCTCATATCTGCTTTGGAATGTTTTTCATTCATTGTGTTGCCATCAAATTAATACAAATATACAAATTTTTATTGTCCAAGATCAATGTTCAATATCATGGGAGTATTTTTGACCAGTTCAGCACTATCTTTACAGGGGGTGAACAGGCCACTCACTTACTGTCATCTCTTCATTAATCTGTAAAATTGTTTAATCAGTAGCATGAGCAACTATTAGTTTCTCTAGTCTATGGCAAAGTGGTAACTATTTTTTTTGTTTATATGGTAGTTAATTCTGCTCTCCAAGAAAGAAATTTTATCCTGAAATGTTATGCTACTGATCTGTCCCTGACCTGTTCAAACTTGCTTCCTTAGTATCCTTTAGGCTTGAAGGTATTTCATTGGTAATCCATGGAAGTTTTTTTGAACCTAGTCTTTCTATGACTCACTCAATGATTATTCCAGGAATCAACCAAAGTCTTCTTGTTTACTGTCTCCTAAACTTAGGCTTTTATATATGTGGATTGCATTCACTATGCCAAGTCACGTCTCCTTCCATCACCATTTATCCTCCCTTTACCCTCTTCTACTTCCTCCCACCTCACTTTCCCTCTGGTAATCACCATACTGTTGTCTATCCATGAGTTTTTTATTTTTTTGCTTATTCCCTTCACTGACAGCTGTCAATCTGTTCCCTGTAGCTATGAGTCTCTTTCTATTTTGTTAGTTCATTTTGTCCATTAGATTCCACATATGAGTGAAATCATATCGTACTAGTCTTTCTCTGACTGGTTTATATCACTTAGCAAAATATTCTCCAGGTCCATATATGCTGTCCCAAAATGTAAGATTTCCTTCTTTTAATAGCCTTATATGCCTAATTTTTGTCTTTTTGTCCCAGCTTTTATTAATTTAACATGTGTTAAGAACTTGAACTCTAGATGTTTCAAAAGCTTTTCTTCTGTTGCATTTTTTTTTTAATTCAGGTGAATTCACATAGTATAAAAGTAGCCATTTTAAAGTGTACAGTATAATGGCATCGAACACATTCTTGGTGTTGTGCAACCATCAACTCTGTCTACTTCCAAAACAAAAGGCATTTATGATTATTTCTCACTTACAGAACTGTACTATATATTGAGTACCATACATGTGGTTTCAATATCCTATATAATAAAAGGCTAATAGGCAAATTCAACAGGGGAACAACTGGTCGCTATGATGCGCACTGACCAACAGGGGCCAGACACTCAATGCAGGTGCTGCCCGCTGGTGATCAGTGCAGTCCCACAGGGGGAACGCCACTCAGCCAGAAGTCAGGCTCATGGCTGGCGAGCACAGCAGTGGTGGCAGGAGCCTCTCCTGCCTCAGCGGCAGTGCTAAGGATGTTCAACTGATGGCTTAGCCCCGCTCCCCATGGGTGGGCCTAAGCCATCAGTCAGACATCCCCCAAGGGGTCCCGGACTGCGAGAGGGTGTGGGCCAGGCTGAGGGGATCCCCCCTCCCCACGAGTGCACGAATTTCATGCACTGGGCCTCTAGTTAACAATATAAAGGTATATCTTAATTTTAAGACTAGTAAGATAAAGTTTAGATAAAGTAATTTACTGAAGATCATATATGTAATATGTTGCTTACCCACAATGTCTATTTCCAAAAGTTATATCCATTCCACTGTGCTAAACATACCTCATTCATCTTACCATTTGTTAGTGAATAAATTTCTAAGGCAGCCAGGAATTTCCAAGTGCCAGCATCCAGTAATGTTGCTATTATTCTAGTGTACTATTTCAGGGAAATATATATTTAAGAGTTTGCATGTTATAGGCTCCTAACATATATTTAAATACTCTCTTGAGATTAAAAGGTTTGTTGACTATTCCAATATGTATTTAGCAACCATCGCATAGAGAGGAACTGTTTTATTTTCTGTGGTGATTTTTACCTACTTCTTGCCTTTCAGATATGCTTCTTCTGTAAAGGATGGCTCCCAGTATTTTGTGCTCCTGATTGTGACAGATGGTGTTATCTCAGATATGGCTCAAACGAAGGAGTCTATAGTTAACGTAAGTAGGAGTCATTTAGTCTTGGGCTGGCTACCTAACAGCATGGTGCTACTCAGGTTGAGACTAGCGTCTAGTTGGCTTCACAGTGAAACAAAATGCCCGTGCCTTTGGGACCAATTGCATTTTAACTTTACCCAGACAACTCAGACCCATTTGTACCATTACTAGTAATCCATAAAGACTAAGCTACGAGTGTGGATAACATGAGTTGTAACAAAACTATTTCAAAAAAATTTTTTTTTAAATGTAATAGCACTACCTTCATGTGCATGAGGATGTTTATCTATATTAGTTTGATGTACATGTGCACAATTTTACAATTTTGCACAAACTATTTCTTAATATTCACATTTCAGTTATGGGAGAACTTTGCTAATTTCTATTTCTATAGAACTGGATGGGAACTGGACTTGATTCAAAACCATGTTTCTCATTATAATTCCTAATTGTGTTATAGTTAGCTAGAGGCCCGGTGCATGAAAATTCATGCACTGGAGGGGGGCTCTCTCAGCCCGGCCTGCCCCCTCTCACAGACTAGGAGCCTTCAGGAGGCGACCCAGCAATCGGGAAGGCGACTCCCCATCACACCTCTGCTGCTGCCACTGCCGGCAGCACAAGCCTCAGCCAGCCCTGGTTACCTGAGCCTCAGACAGCTTGGCAGCCGCCATCCAAGGCTTGCCTGAACCTTGGGCTGGCCCAGGGCGGCTAGGCAGCCAACATGAGTCTTGCCTGTGCCTTGGGCATCAGCTGGGCAGCCGCCATCAGAGGCTTTCCTGCACTTTGGGCCAGCCCTGGGCAGCTGGGGTGCTGAGGAGACTGGGGGACTCCAGAGGCAGGCATGCGTACCTGCCACCCCGGCAGGCCTGAAGGGACTGGATGCCACCATCTTGTGACTGTGGGCGCTGCCATCTTTGAGGGCAGAGCAGTCTATTAGCATATTCCCTTTTTATTAGATAGGAGGGTTTTTTATTGTCTTCATTATTAGTCTATAATCTATAAAGTTTACATTTACTAGATTATCTATGTATATAAAAGCCTAAGCGACCATTACGACAGGTTGACTGAACGACTGGTCAACTTGTTGCTATAACACACACTGACCACCAAGGGGCAGATGCTCAGCGCAGGAGCTGCCCCCTGGTGGTCAGTGCGCTCCCACAGCCAACCTCCCGCGCTGGCCAACCTCCAGCAGTCCCTCCCCCCGGCCAGTTGGCCTCGATTGGCCCCAATCAGGACTGGGAGAGATGGCCCTGATTGAGCCCAATTGTCAGCCAGGCTGAGTAACCCCACCCATGCACAAATTCATGCACCCCGCCTCTAGTAATTAATAAAATTATTTCTGATTTAATCCCCTTTCATATTCAGGTTTAGCAATGTTTGGCACACAGTAGACACTTAGTAAAAATGGGTTGCATGAATGTTTATCATATCTCATAATTATTAATAGCACGGAAAAAATACAATTAGGTATCTGTTGTGAGAAAATAGGTTCATATAGGGGCAAAAATCAAATACTTTATATACATGTGCTTAGAAAAACTAAATATGAAAAGGAAGAGGAGGAGTAAAAGTTCACATATTTATTTGTTTATTTTTAAATTTTGATTTTCCTAATATTCTGATCAGTGGCATTAGTGTGCACTTTAAAATATGGACTTACTAATTTAAATTTAAATTAACAGTCATGATGCACTGAGGAACAATTATTTTTAATTCAATAGCCTTCATAGATAAAGATGTGATTGCTATAGTATTGCATCTGTCTGTTGCTAGAGCTTACATTTTTACCATTAAAGTATTTAACGTGATGATGTCATTTAAGTGATACATATAATGAGAAAGCCTGCCATAATATATTCAGTATCCCTCACAATCTCATGGATATTTAATACATAATTTAATCATACTAAGAATAACTTTCTGTAAATGAAGTAGAATAGAATACTGCTGTTTCATAAATATGGTAACCCTTTCCCCTTTAGCAACTAAAAGATATTTTAGAAGAGAGAGAACATGAAAAAAGAGAGATCAAGGATACCCAATGTCATCTTATGTAGATTTTGGCTGATAGTAGCAAGTGATAGCTAAAGCTAAAGCTTTTATTTTTTTATATTATCCAAGGCTGGTCATTGCTGAGGACTGTCCCACTGAATCAGCATATGTACAGAGTTGGGAAAGCATAGACATGGAATTAAGTATATTATCTGGTAGTTATTTTAAATATCTTCAAAACTACTTTAATGAACATCTGTGAAAAATATAAACTAAAACAGGATATTAAATTTTTCTTAAATCTTAATTCTTTTCTTAAGAACTCAATTTCTTAATTGTGAACTAATTGTGTATTCTTTTCGAAGGCTTCAAGACTTCCAATGTCAATAATTATAGTTGGTGTTGGACCAGCAGAATTTGATGGTAAGTAATACAATTTCAATAGTATTCCTTGGGAGTTTATTTAATCTGAGTCATCATGCCTTTAAGTTTCTATCATTCTTTTTAAAAATTTTGAATGTGAGTGTGCATGTAGATTTGCATATAATGTCCGTGTACACTAGGCATAAATATAAATATCTCACCATGAAGTTTGTTTAGGTGAGCAAATTAAAATATTGTCTTTTGAGTAGAGCATTATCTTTCTAATATAGATTTGTGCAACATGTATTTTTTCATTTTAGTAGAGATGGTTTGTACCTAAAGATAATATTTTTTAAAGACTTACAGAGTGATAAATTGAGTTTTTGTTCCCAAGGCAAATTACTGTCTGAGTTTCCTAAAAACCTTTAGGAATAAAAACTAAATTAATAAATCATTAGGTTGTGAATAGAAATGTTAACACAGCACAGTATGCTTCGGGAATGGATTTTCAGACCCTGGCTAGTTGATAGACATTAGCTTTAAAAATACATAAGTTCTGTCATATGAAAACAGAATGAAAATGGAACTGACCATACAGTGGTTCTCAACCTGTGGGTCGCAACCCTTTCACAGGGGTCACCTAAGACCATCGGAAAACACATATATAATGACATATTGTTTTTGTGATTAATCACTATGCTTTAATTATGTTCAATTTGTAACAATGAAATTGGGGGTCACCACAGCATGAGGAACTGTATTAAAGGGTCAAGGCATTAGGAAGGTTGAGAATCACTGAAAGGAGACTTTATATAATTATGCTAAATTGATTTACTGGGAGTTTTGTTTGGGCTTAAGCCTTGTTCAGATGCTAATTAAGTGACAGGTGTTTGTGTAACTCGTAATCTGGGCAAACTTCGTTCAGGATAGTCTGTTACTAGTTATCTGGTGAATTTCTTCAAGAGAACTTTATACTGGACAGCACCGGTATGACTTCGTAACATTTACCTGGTTCAGGTGTTTTAGATTAACAATAACACTTTCTTTAGCTTGGCATTTTGGAAATGAAAATAATTTTAGACTATTTGGAAAAACCTCTGGTATGTTACAAGGCAATTTAGGCATACAGGTACTAATGTTAGTATGATTATCACTGGATTGATTCTCTGTTAACCACCAGTGCCTTCTCTGTAAAGGTAGTATGGATCTGTCCATCGCAGGTAAAGAACCACAGGGAACGTTATATTGGTGACTCTGAAAATTCCTTTCTTTCATTCTATGCTTGGCTAGTCATCCTTTTCATCATTATAATCTTCCATTTTCTAAAGCAAAAGTCATTTAGTCTGATGGCTGCTGCTTCTGCTAATATTTTCTTGTCTCTGGGTATTTGCATCTGTTTGCATCATCTTTCAGGCATCAATATGACACATTTCTCTGGAGTCAGGAAACCTAAAACACATCTTTCTTCTTAATGCTTTGTACACTTGATTGCTTGCATTAATTAGTGATAGACCAAGATCCACAAACTTCACCCATTGCTAGGTTATAATAACCCATGCTTTTTTCTTCAGTCACTAATTTGCTTTTGCCTCTCAAGGATACACCTCTGATAGGGCACATCTCAGGTCTCCCAGACTCCCATGGAAGTCCACCACTAGATGTATGACCTCAGGGATGGTGAACACTAGCACCTGTTCATCAACAACCCCCACACATAATGTTTGAATACAAAGCCACTGACCCTGCCTAGTCATATACCGTATTTCTACTTACTACACAAGACAGCTATTTGTTTTCTTCTTTTCTTTAGTTCCCAGTGAATTATTTATTAGGATTTGAGGTGTGATAATTCATCATTTTCCTCTCTGACTTCCTGAAGTAAAAAAAAATAAATAAAAATATGCAGGAAACAGAAACTAGAATATAAGTTTTATTACTAGCGCTGCAGAATTGGAGGATTTAGGTTAACCTGTGTACAGAGGCAGACTTCTCACTACCTTTTCCCCCCAAGATTAAATGACCTCACCCTTATCTCCAGGCCTACTCCATACCTGCCCCAGAGAGGAATTGCCTTCACTCTGAGGATAGGCAGCTCCAAAAAAGAGAGGCTCAAGGTCAGTTTCTTCTAACAGTAATCCTATGAATCCTTCCTCTTTCCATGTGGAAAGTGAGTGAAGATTGTAGCCAAAGAGGGAAGTTGCCTACCCCATAGAATTCTATCCTGGGAATTAGAGTGAAACTTTCCTCTGGGGAACATTTGAACAGGGAATTGGGGTCCTGCTCTCACCATGATGGAAGTTTAAATAGAGTGGAAAGTCTTCCAGGCCCAGTCCTAGAAAAGTAGGCTACTCCACCAGGAGACAGTAGATGCTTCTCTAAAGGATTTTTTTTTCTTTCCTCTCATGGCTATGAAGAAAAGGACAGGATACTCATGTTTAAGATAGAACATCTCCAGCTTGCATTCAAATTGCTGCTGTCTTTTAAATATATATATATATGTTGTATTGAGAGGGGGGAGAGAGAGAGAGGAGAGAGGAGAGAGAGAGAAACATCAATGATGAGAGAGAATCATTGATTGGCTGTCTCCTACATGCTCCCTACAGGGGATTGAGTCCGAAACCCAGGCATATGCCCCAACAGGGAATCAAACCTGGTTCATGGGTCAACGCTCAACCACTGAGCCACATTAACGAGGCAAATTGCAGCGGTCTTATCAGAAGAGCCTTTCTCCGGGCTCTTCCAAGTCTACCATAGAGTAACTTTGTATGCCACACGTATACACTGACATAGGAAAAAAGTGACATAAAACTTGCAGATTTTATCAGGTAACCACCTAAATCCAACATCTACACATTTTTAACCAGAAGGGCATTGTTTGCACGGGCAAGAAAGGTAATATTTTGCCATCCATTCTTTGAAGGTTGAGAAAATAGGAATAAACTATTAGATTAGTGAGTATTCAAATTTCTTATTTTTATATTTTAATTTTTTTATATTTTAATAAGAACAGTATACAACCATCTCTAAATCCCTCCCCCCCCCCCATGACTTTTCATTCCTTTATAAAAAGCACTGTCATTAAGAGAAGGATTTTTCAAGGTGGGATTTCTTTATCCTAAAAAGGCAAAAAGGCAAATTGAAGCAGCATCTGGCTACCTGCTTTGATCGTTAGGAGAAGGGGACACCTAAAAGGGTCTCGGACTTCGCCCCATCTCCCATGGCGAGAAAGTAGTGCTGGTCTGTCTCACATTGTTTTTCCAAGGGCAAGTCCTGGTGGGGACCTGGGGCTTACAACATCAGGCTGCTGAGGACCCGATGGCCTGGAAACCTGAAGGGAGAACGTTACCCTCCCACCACCTGCCCCCTATTTCTTTTCTCCTTGCTAGCAGAAGTGTAGTATTGCGACATACAGACTTTTAACCCAAAACACATACTGGAAAGTAAGAGATCCTTTATAGCAGTGGTTCTCAACCTTGGCTGCACATTAGAATCACCTGGGAATCTTTTCAAAATCCTGATTTCTGGGCCCCATCCTCTGGAAATTCTGTTTCTTTGTTATGGGGTGAGGCCACAACATTAGTAACAAAGAAACAATTTCCGGAGGATGAGGCCCAGAAATCAGGATTTTAAAAAGATTCCCAGGTGATTCTAATGTGCAGCCAAGGTTGAGAACCACTGCTTTCTAGGATCTCATTCTAGTTATTCAGTTATTGCCTGACTGACTGTCATTTTCTTTAATTAGTAAATTAGATAATAAAGGAGACGTTTTGGTGGCATGTCATCATCCATATACATTTATGTCTCAAAGTAATATGAAAATTTTGAAAACAAACCTAAACCAAAAAGAGGAATTAACTCTTAAAAATATTTGAGTATAATGAATTCTCTTATTAACATTCCTAATGAGTAGGAAAGAAACAAATAGGTTTTTTTAAAAAATAAGCTAATTACCTTATACATTTACTAAGTCAAGACATATATTGTATATTGTATATTAACTGAGTATTGGCTCGCTATCAGTTATGTTTGCTAGCAATGCTTTAGCCTAGACACTGATTCATGAACATGTATAGAAAAAGTAAAATGTAAAACAGGGTTTTTAATCCAAATGCATTATCCACGCACTAAAGAAAATAACAAAAGCCTGGCTGGTGTGGCTCAGTGGTTGAGTGTTGACCTCTGAATCAGGAGTCACAGTTTGATTCCTGGTTAGGGCACATGCCCAAGTTGCAGGTTCGATTTCAGGTAGAGGGGCATGCAGGAGGCCGCTGATCAATGATTCTTTGATGTTTCTATCTGTCTATCACCCTTCCTCTCTGAAATACATAAAAAATATTTTTAAAAAATCTTTAAAAAATGGTGAGGATTGTATTCTGATTGAACAATGTTTTTTGGAGGGTTAGGAGGCAAACATTATAATTGCAAGTGGCTCTCTGTAATCTAGTGAATGTCATGTATATACAAAATGAATTATCAGCAATAAAATGATACTTTAAGCACAAATTAGCATTCCTTATGTAATTAATTATTTAGAGAATCCTGGCTGAAAACCTCATAAACTCTGGGAAATGTTCTTAATTGCAGCATAACATTACTGTATCAGCAGATGAACCATTATATCACAGCATTCCCAAATACCCTCTGATCTTTGTGATGTTGAAATTCTCCTTTAACCAACAAAAAATCATGCCTCAGAAAAATCGTACTTTATCCAAGCAGTCCAAGGGCAGAGCAAATGTCTCTTTATTGTTCAATCTATGTTTAAAGTGGGAATTGGGCAATATGGATATATAGCTTTGTTATAGTTTTGATAAGAATGAAGTTCAGCCCAGCCTATGTGGCTTAGTGGTATTGTCCCATGAACCAGGTGGTCACGGGGTTCAATTCCTGGTCAGGGTCAGGGCACATGCCCAGGCTGTGGGTTCAATCCCCAGTAGGGTGCATGCAGGAACCAGCCAGTCAATGATTCTCTCTCATCATTAATGCTTCTATCTCTCTCTCCGTCTCCCTTCGTCTCTGAAATCAATAAAAATATACATTTTGAAAAAGAATAAAGTTCAAATTGTTATTGGGAATTCTATGACGACTAGCACCAAGCTTATTAGTTTAGAAAGAAAAACTAAAATTGAATGTTTTAGTATCAATTGCTCAGTCCTATAAGCACATGCCCCCGGTTTGAGAACCCCTGGGATGGAGAGATGCACCTAATGACTGCTCTCTACTGCACTGGCTCTTCTCATCTGTCAAAGGGTCACCTGAGGTGCTGGCCTGTTTTCTTCATTTGTGAAGTGTACCCTCAATCAAGTTCTGTGGGAGAAATGATTGAGAAGATGCAGGGGATCAACAGCTTTTTGACTTTACATAGGATGTTTTGCTACTTCATACATCTTGATTTCTGTATTGCCTACATTGTTTCAGTTAGTATATGGCTAAAATACACTGGATAAATCATTCTTTTCTATTTTCAAGCAATGATTGAGTTGGATGGAGATGATGTAAGAGTTTCCTCCAGAGGAAAATATGCCGAAAGGGACATTGTGCAGGTAAGAAATTTAATGAAAATTATTTATTTTGTTCATAGTGAACAGCTCTTGTTAAATAAACAAGTTGGAGTTGAAGTGATGAGTGTCAGGTTCTGTTTAATCTATGAGATGCCTATTAAGTATTAGGGCCTAGAAAAAGCACCCATGCTTTCCCCTGGACTTTCGGTTCACAATATGTAAATAAATTGTCAATAATTTATTTTTATTACTATTTTATTATTACCTTCTTTATTATTACCAGAAAATAGTGAGAGTTTTGGTAAAAATAGAATCTAGAAACATAATGAACTTTTTAATAATGCTTATATATTCATTTTTTAGTCTGCAACAAAGACTAAAAGTATTTTTAGACAACTGATATATATTTAGAGTAGATAAATTTAGTATAAATGAACCAAAAATGTAGATATTTTCATACTTTCTTTGTAGATTATGATTAGAAAGTGGAGAAATACATTTAAAATTATGTATAAATATATAAATTATATGTAAATAATATATAACCATAAATAAATCACAATATATAAAATAATAAAATATGATTCACAATTCTCTTAAAATTTTAAAAGAATACTTAACTAAAGCCTACTATTCAAGGAGTGGCTTGAAAGAAAATAATTAGTAACCAATATAATTAAAATTTATAGTTGGAAACAAGGAGTTAATTCAACTAAAGTTCTGCATATATTACAGCCTCCATATTTTTAGGGTGCCAGAAGAGAAAAAAGACTATGAAGTCTACCTTCTTAAATAGAAAAGGGAAGAAGGTGTCAGTACCATTGAAGCACATGACATGGAAGTTTGGGAGGAGCAAACAATGGACTTCAGCATTTTCTCTTAATTAATAAACTATATATTCACCCATAATACAGTCATTAAGAGAATCTAACTTGGAATTCGACAGAAATTGGTTCAAATCCTGGATTGTCCAACTATGAAAACTTGGACAAGCTTTCTAAATTCAGTGTACTGGCATTGTTATAACGATCACATGAGAAAACATATATGAAATGCATTCCTGAAATAGTAAAATACAACAAAAAATGATTAAAATAATTTCAGGGAGAATATAACATAAAGTAATTTGTAAAAATTAATTGGCTAAATTTTAAAAAGCATTGTTCTTAGTCTGTTAGCAAAATTTAATTTTCAATGAGAAACATTTTTTAAGATAATTAAATATGACATATTTTTTAACCTAATGTTCTTGCTAGAGTAAAAAGCACACGTGCCCGCACACACACACATGAATGATGAGGTTAAAAGCAGCTAAGAAAGGGAACATGGTAATGTGGTCATCTATTTAAGAATCCCATGGTGTTTTGTTTTCATAATTAGACACATGATTATTCACCTGAACCTCATTAGCATAATTATAGGTTTAAGTAATTACACCTTATCTGAAAGCTTTCCACAATATCTAGCTCACAGTTTCAAAAAATTAAATTACTAAAGTGAAGTATGAATTTGAAGTCCTTTAGAATGTGTTATGTTGCTGGTGTCATGCATTTTTACAAAGTTAGCAGAGGCAACCCTGTATCTCATACTATTATCTAAATGATGCTTATGAGAAACTTGGTATTTCTTAAGATTGTCCATATTGTTAAGGTTTTCTTTAAAAGGGCTAATATCTTATGTTGGTGACAACCAGCAGTTCTTATTATAAATATAAAAGAAAAATTCCCTTGAAAGTATTTAGTCTCTCAATGGATATCCTATATTGGACAGAATATTGCTATAGGACTCAAACCTATGAAATTATATCGTGGGTACTCTGACCTTGAACAAGTCAATAAATCTCTTTAAGCTTTTGTTTCATTACCTCTAAACTCTAAATTCTTTCATCTTTACCTTTCTTATGATGTTGTGATTCTCAGAGGAAGTAAAAATCATGAAATACTTTGTTACTTATTAGTATAAGCTATATAGTATATATATATGTGTATATATATATATGTATACACACACACACACACACACATACATATATATGCAAATAATTATGTTTCCTCTGTTTGACACTCAGAATCCTTAAGACCAGTCCACTACCATAAAATGATAGTGAGATCCCCAAAGGTTTTGAAGGGACCTGGGGAAATTAGCTAAACACTCAAGAGATTTTACCCCATAAAGTTGAACTGAAAGAACTGTGAGATATTACAGATTCTGAACATGAAATTAGAATGTTCCCAGACAATTAGTAGCCTCGTGAGTGATGGTGAGATCTTGGCTTACATGCCTATAGTTCAGGAGATTTGATGTGTTTTCTCAAATTTCATGCAGAAATTTCTAAATGGTGATTGGTCTTTTAAAAATAGTAAGCAAGGTACAAATTTATATATCTTATTGTATTTAAAAAGAATTAGCATCTTCTCTCTCTCCTTAAATAAGATTTTAAAAACATTCCAACAGTTGTACAGCCTCTACCATCCACTAAAATATTTTTAGATGACTTATATTCAAGACTAGAAATTTCCTTGAGCCTTGTCTGGTTAGATCTCAGTCCTTAGAGAGTCTGGGGTTTGATTCCTAGTCAAGGACACCTTGGTTGCAGGTTTGATCAGGGCGCAAGCAGTAGACAACCAATTTCTCTCTCTCTCTCTCTCTCTCTCTCTCTCTCTCTCTCTCTCTCTCTCTCTCTCCCTCCCTCCCCCCCTTCCCTTCCCTCCCTTCCACTCTCTCTAAGAAACAAATCAATAAAAAACATATCCGTGGGTGAGGATAAATAAGTAAATAAATAAATTTAAAAAAAAAGACATTTCCTTGAATAGTTGGGGATATAGGAGTTACAAGGGCAAACCAAGAATAACAAGAAAAACAATTCCAGTCCTCCCATCATCAGAAAATATCGAAGCCATCAAAATGCTATAAACTCTGCTGGCTAAAATACTATCAGAAAATAGGGTCCATTTAGTCTCTCTTACCTTTTCACTACTTTCAAGTTTTTTACATGTTGAGGCTAATTAAGTTAATGCACAGCAAACAAAAGCCCACATTTCTTAAATGGACAAAACTCTAAGGCTGCAAATAATAGTAGGCAGCTGAATTTCAATAGCTAATTAGGGGTAATAGATAGGGTTTTCATGATATTGTCACATCTTAAGTGGCACCCAACTTCGTTCTAATTAATCATTTATAACGTCCTTCATGTGCTCGGTAAGCTAAGAGCTGTAGCATCGCTTCACTCAGTCCTTCATTGGCTTTGTGAGACAGGTACTTTGATGACCATATTTTTAAAAGAAGAAATGAAGTTTAATTCCTCTTGTTCGTAGTCACAAAGCCAGTAAGAACTGGAGTCACGATTTAATCTTAAGGTGTTTAATTCTAAAATTTTTAACAAATATTCTGTATAACTTTGATTCTAAATCCTAAATCCTAAACAACATTTAAGAGTCTCCATGCCCTGACTCCAATCTTCCTCTTTAGCTAAACACATACACACACACACACACACACACACACACACACTTTGTCTAAACAAATAGGACTATTAACTATCTTTGCATCACACATTTCTATTCTTCTTTCTCTTATTTTTTATTGTCACTTTATTGGAATAATCTTCCTCCTCACTGGGCTGACTAAAATTCTACATTTTGAAATTTCTCAGTATACTGCCTTGTGTAATGTCCTGTCTCCACACACTTGAACTAATTTCCCCACCCTTTTCCCCTACTTTTTTCACCTATCACTTTATATCTTCATAAAAATACTGGACAGTTTTTGCCTTGTAATAATTTATAAATAAGGAAACTGAAGTCCAAGATGGGGTGTTAAACAACTTATACAAAGCTGTTTAGATCATAAATTGGTAGATCCAAATTTTCAACAAAGTTCTGATTCCAAAACCTGTGTTCTTTTTGTAATCAATACACCTACTCTGTAATGAAGATTATTAGGATCTGTTCTCCTTTTCATATTACCATCAGGGTTAATGTAAAAGAGTAAGATTAATTTGGGTTTAAATAATGACATATTTATAGCTTTCTGATGTTGGGTAAATTCATTAAACTGTCTAAGTTTCAGTTACCTCTTCTGTAAGTTCAAAATATGGATAGCATGCTTATAAAAATTAAATAGTGTAAGATCTCTTAGCAGAAGGCCTCCCAATGGCCAGTTGCTCAATAAATGCATTAATATCAGTATCAGTTTTTATTATTAGTTAGTATATTGGCATAATCCAGTCAGAAGCATTTTAGATCACTATTTCATAGTGGCTGGATCTTGACATATGACACTGTGGTCAGCCTATGTGTGATTATATTCATTGTCTTGGTATTCAATCTCATATGATTATGGTATAAATAGTAAGCAGGATAAGACCCTACGGTGTCTATCCTAAAACTTAAATGAGTTATTTTCTTAAATTCTATGTATTCATTTGCTTGTTGGGCTATGGATTGGCCATTGTGTATGAAGCAATGTCATTTCTCTTGGTTGCCTGCAGATGCTCGCCAGCCTATCATTTCCTTAAAAATTATATTTAAATCATATTTTCCATTAAATGGAGAATAATAACCTTGAAGACTTATACTTGAAAATCACTAATGGAGCTCTGCACAGTAGGAACAATCTAGTAAAATTGAGCAGAACAGCAACTAAAAGCCCATTTACCCAAACTAATTTAAACTTGTTTTCATAAATAGTCAAAGCTGGCCATTAGAGCAGCTGTGAAAAACATTTTCCTTAGAGTGGGTGGATGCTAAGAGAAAGATGTAGAGTATCAAGGACATAGTATATTTCTACAGAACAGAACGCATTTATTGGTATTCTTCTTATGAATGTGATAAATTAGTGCAAGTGAAAATTGATTTATTCCTCTAACCCAAGCATTTTAAGGGTCCAAGTTAATTTGTGATAATAGTCAACGATCTCCATTCACAAATGTGTGAGCATTATTCCAAAGAGGAGGTCCCCAAGTATGGTGATCAGAAATGAGTGATTAAAAGAGATTATAAACAGAGTGGTCTGAGATGTTAAGGGGAAAGTTGGGACTGTAGAAGGGTTTGAGCAATAGTTTAAGTAAGAGGGCATATATTTTTCATGAAAACTGTAAGATTGAACATTAGTACCAAGTAGAGGAAATGAAGAGTGACTTGTCATTTTTCATTTCTCAGGAGAGTACTTCCTGACATGACTGAGTTGATGAATGCCTCTTTGGAAAAGGATTAGATAATCTAGGTTATGAGTAGAAAGTTCTCAACATTTTTTTTCTACACCCAACACACATGAGACCCAGCTTGCTATTACAGTGATTTTCAACCCGGGGCAGTCCCTTAATACTCAGGGCATATCTGTGCCTCCACCTAACAAGCATGTGAAATGTGACATATGTGTATATATTATTATCTGTTATTTACAAAAGTATTTTTAGGTAAGTATAACTGTATACATTGTGAGAACAATGATCATGGTTCTTAGTTTTGATATTCCAGAATATTGGTAACATTCTTAAGAATACATTTTAATTTAATAAAAAATTTAACACATCTTATAGCATTTGCTGGAAAGGTGAAACAACAGGTGTTTGGGTGTGTGTGCATTTTTTCAAATTATACGAGAAAGTTTATTTAGAAAGTTACTGAGGTAGTAGAAGTAAGCCAGCTGCGTAGGCCCAGGAAACAAGTTATAAAAGCAAAGGAAGGGCCCCTGGAGCTTAGGAGAGGAAAAGGCAAGGTAATGCAGGGGGTATGGGGGAAGGTGAGGGGGAGAAGAAGGGAAGGGGAAGAGAAAGGCCCAAGTATGTTCCAGAGACAGAGAGTGCAAACTGGGTCCTTCATCTTGAGGGTTTTTTAAGAGGTATTTTAAAATTACAAAAAGACCATGAATTACTATTTTAGATTACAATACTGACATTGTACTTAAATCCGAAAGAGATCAAATTAATAAGAATGTAAATATAAAACTTTTTTACAAAACATATTTCTTTATTGATTTCAGAGAGGAAGGGAGAGAAAGATAGAAACATCAATGATGAGAGAGAATCATTGATCGGCTGCCTCCTGCATGCCCCGCACTGGGGATCAAGCCCCGCAACCCAGGCATGTGCCCTTGGCCAGAATCGAACCTGGGACCCCTCAGTCCGCAGGCCGACGCTCCATCCACTGAGCCAAACCAGCTAGGGCATAAATATAAAACTTTTAAGAAGATAGTTTTATATTTATATTGAACATGTAATTAAATATAAATTGATGAATAATGATAATAATAACTATTATATATAGTACATATTATGAGTTAAATATGGTTTTAAGCACTTTACATGCTAACTTACTTATATAATAACCTAATAAATAGGTATTATTATTATCCTCATTTTATAAAAGAGGAAACCAAGGCAAAGAGTGAAAAATAACTTGTCCAAGTTCATGCAGCTAATAAGTAGAAGAACCAGCCACTGAACCTAGGAAATCTAATTCCAGGGTTTGTGAGAATAGTGGTGAAAAGGTAAGTGAGTTTGATACCCCTGGCGTAGAAGAAAGGTAAAGAACTAAGTAAAAATACAAGGCAAACTCTAGGTAAAGGAAAGACAAGGAAGGCCAGATTTCCTTCTCCCTTAAGGCAGTATCAACTTTTTCCCTAAAATGCAGGTATTAGCTACATATTTTTTTTTGGGGGGGGGGGGGATGAATCCTTTAAGAAACAGCTTAAAAGATAATTAGATGTACACTAAACCTTACTAATATTACTAAATGTTAATTTTTAAAATACTATACCTTTTAAAATAAGGATGAAATAAATTATAGCTACAATTAGACATACTTTTTCATTAACCCTTAATTATGTTGATTCCTATTGCCTCACTTGTTTAATCATAGTTTCAGAGAGAAAATAGACCTTAGCTTTTTTTTTCACCTCTTTGATTTTTTTTTTTTATTAAAAACATCAAGTTTTATCCATATAGTTCGGTAATGCAACTTCACAAAAGTTCACATCCTCCACTTCTCAGCTGAAAATGATATTCTATTAGTTTTTTCTTACCCTTACTTAGCTACTTTCAGGGTAAGAGTAAGATATGTCACCTTTCTAGCACACTTTTCTAAAAAGTTGAGTTTTCTTCCTCAGACAGAGAGGGGGAAATTGTTGTCACATAGGTATGCTTCCGCCTACTTTTGCCCTATCCTGTATTTCAAGTTCCCACTAATGCGAACTGTGAATTTCACATTCATGTCCCTATGATTTGATGCTCTAGTTCTAATGAAAAATACTTTACATGTGTTTAGGAGTCTTTAACGATATACATTTTTTTTTACTCTGCATTGGGTAGTAGTTTTGCTTTGAAATCTGAATTAGACATGGATTAACTCCATTGGACAGAAAGTGAACCCTGAAGAGGATCAGTGCTCCATCCTATTGGGAGTCAGGCTAGGTAGAGAACTCAGAACTGAAAAACACATGTAGGTAGCAACATGATGGGCGTGTCAGGACAAGGAGATGAGTTATTGGGGAGCAGGGGACATAGAACACAAATACACAATTTTGTTGTTGTTGTTAATCTTCACTTGAGGATATTTCTTCCATTGATTTATAGAGAGTGAAAGGGTGGGAGGGAGGGAGGGAGGGAGGGAGGGAAGGAGAGAGAGAGAGAGAGAGAGAGAGAGAGAGAGAGAGAGAAATATTGATGGGAGAAAGAGGCATCAATTGGTTGTCTCCCACACGGCCCCAACCAGGATTGAACCAGAAACCTAGATACATGTCCTTGAGCAGGCATCAAATCCACAACCCTTTGGTAATGCACTGGCACTCTCACCACTGAGCCTAACCAACCAGGGCTACATCCCTTTATCCCTTTTTAGGTAAAGTTTATATTAGAAAGTTATGGTCACTGTTATAGTTGTTGGTAATGAACCAAATGTCTTTACCATGCATAGTAATTATTGTCCACCTCACCAGAACTCTGATCTTCTCTGATACTCCTACAACCAGATATTGACATGTGCTGATTTTTTGTGTCTATTAACTACCATGCTGGAGTCTGTGAACTAACTTTCTTTCACCTCTGCTTTCTAGTTTGTGCCTTTCAGGGATTATATCGACAGAAGCGGAAACCACATCCTGAGCATGGCTAGACTGGCTAAGGATGTCCTAGCTGAGATCCCTGAGCAGTTTCTCTCTTACATGAGGGCCCGAGGAATCAAGCCATCGCCGGCGCCTCCCCCGTACACCCCACCTACACACGTGTTACAGACTCAGATATGACTGTGCTCGAAACGTTCATGTTAACTACATGTCAGTTGGAACTGCTGAGTCAGGCTTGGTCCTGGTGCTCTGTAAGGAACCAGGGAATGGAACCGTTCTCCGCTTGGCTTCAGCAGTCCTGGTTAATAGGCTTTCTGGGATCCAAACTTATTCTCTTCCTAAACCAAAACTGTAAATATGGTTGTTGCATGAGCAACAGAAACATTGTTTGAATGCTTGAAGCAAAATATGGATGTCTTCTCTGAATCTTTACCTTTTTTTTTTTTTTTTTTTTTGGACAGAAACGGCTAATTTCCAATGTGTTGTTGGGAAAAAGCACAAACTCTGTTTTTAACTCAAATATTGTCCTCGACTGCTGTGTGTATTGGGAAGCAGTCTCTCTGTATCAATGTTTACATGTTCCTACTTTTTAAATTTCAATACTTTTATAACTGTTCTTAAGAATAAGAGTTTTGAATATTGAATCCTTTGTCTTCTAAATTGCAATAGCTATAATTACAAGAGCAATATCTCTTTGAATGACTGTCTGGACAAATACAGTCGCAAACAAAGGAAAGGGAAGATACTTTCATATTTCTTCCGTGAGTGAGTTGTTTTATGAAGCTGTATCTGCTCAGTAGTCAGTTCCTCTGCATTGGCCAAGGATGGGAGTTCAGCTTAGCAGGTGTGTATCCTATAAGAACATGCATTTTCCATGGAGTTTGGGTTCTAAATTTAGACTGCAGTCAGTTTATGTTTTGTGCTGCTAAATAGACATTTTTAAAAAGTCAAAACGTTGTGAACTGTAAATGCACAGAAAATACTGTGTGTTTGTGTAAAAAGTAGCATCTTTATATTATAATGCTATCTAGAAAGACTAAAACCCAAAATATTTAACTGTGAACCATGTAGCAGAAGTTTTAAAATTTTTTATTCCACTATATCTTGTCTAGATATTTTAATTCAAAGGGATACTGTCTCTCTTTCTGGTTTCCTATCACCTTTCCACGTTGCCACACAGGGTGCACAAGCTGGAAGTTCTTTTGTGAAATTCCCAGTGAAATATACACAACCATGTGACTTAGTGCACAACACATTTGTGAAATAACCTACTCCTATATACGAATCTGCCTGTCCACAATTAATTGTGAAGAGTTTTTGCACGTACAGTTTTTACAAGAATTACAGTTTTGTGATGTTGTGTCCAAATTAAAGCATTTCTTTAGAACAAATGGCCTTAAATTCTCACAGAATTCCTGGAAATGATTGTGAATTGCCTTCAAATAATAGAAAAGTGTATTTATTTATTTTTTTCTTTTGTGTCAACAATGTAACTGCTTTATAACATTTTTCCTTACTTATATATTTACTACTTGGTTTATTTTTACTGTATGTTGTTCTCTTTGTCCCAAGTTGACTTAGGGTGACTTTTATAAGCATGAAACTATTTTACTGAAAAGAAAAATATATACATCCACATATCTAACAGTATCAATATTATATAATTATGTAATATTAAAGTGTCCATTTTTAAGTATGTATTAAAATCTTTAAAAGGATAACTATTTGCTCTGTAAATTTTATTCATAATGACATGGAGTCTGATGACCTCCTTCACTGAGCTTACATATTTATGCCAGTATAGTTTATTAACCTACATATTTTTTATGTATCTTCATCAGTCCAAAATAACAAAAATAAATGAAATCAATATTATTTTTTTCTTTCTTTCTTGTCAAATATCAGTGATTTTTTCCTTTGAATTGATAAGCGAAAATGAAAGATGTGCCCTTTCTTACCTAAGTAAGTGTGCCCAAGCCTAGCAGGGGTAAATGGCTACGCATGGGGAAATCTCAGTTACAAATCTATCTTTTGTATGGCTGTCAATAATTATCAGAAGCCTAGATGATGTTAGTTCTGTGGGTTAGATTAGTAAATACCTAGTCTTATCTTGCCATTGCCTAGAAGATGAAACCAAGACTGAGGGGCTGAGAGATTTATCCAAGACTGCAGAACGAGAGCAGAGTTTGTTACTATTGTGAAAATACTGGTTATGACTCCCTAAATGTTGTGAAAGTTGCCGTTAGGGGCTGTGCAATGACAAATGCCACAGAAGATTACTTGCCGTTGCTGTGCACCTCACTCCACCTTCCCACCCAGTATTCCTTCATTGCCTGTGCTAATACCTGAAAGTTGTGTAAAAACCAGCAACAATAAAAAATATATTTAAAAATGAAAAAAAAACAGCAAAAACTTTCATTCCACAGAATATAGGGAGGTGCTGAGATGAAAGACTTGTGACTTTTAAAAATTAGACATTTTATAAACATACTCATGTAAGAGTTTGTACCAAGTTGTTGTTGCTGCTGTTTTTCTAAATGGCTTTTCTTCATTAGATCTTTTCTTAAACTCTCCCTTCCCTTTGATAAGGGAAGACTTGAGTACAAAACTGCTAGCAAGGGCTTCTTTGGAAGATGTGAAAGGGAAATTGAGAGAAACAGCAGTCCAAGCCTGGGCTACGCTGTCTACTCTTTTCATAGATGGTCATCCTGACAATGTTCATAACTCAGATTTCAGTCTCACAACCAGAGTAAGGGCCCGCCAAGTAGATGTGTTTTTCCAATGGAGAGTAGGGTAAATACCTATATTAAAATTATTTTTTTACATTGATGTGACTCCCAACAATTCTTTTCATACAGTAAAATGTTTTACTGTCTGAAAATGTTTGTATGTAGTTTAAGAAAAAAAATGCAAACATAAGAAGCAGAAGTCTCCAAACAGTGTTCTAATATATATCACAGAACTCTGAACAGTTTTAAAGGAAACATCTTCAAATCTCATAAGGAAGGATTGTTGCTTATTTCACACTTTATTAAACCACCCCTGATCCCATCACCTGGCATTGCTCTTACTTCCCGTGTCTTGGAGATGCTCCGACTACCAATCTCTGAGAGACATGGCCACTGAGGTCTTATCATGGAAAGAGCAAAAACAAACTGTTCTAAAGATTTGCTCATTTAGTTTCAAGCAAGAGTGGCCATGACCTCATGATTTTCTCATCACAAAGTTATTCACTAATTTAATTTCCATGAAACAGGCTGCTGAGCATTCCTAATGTATTTAGATAAGCTGATTTCATAGAGATAGGATTTGCTATTAGTCAAAGAGGTCGATATCATTGACCTTACAAATTAGGAGGAAGGATGAAGGAAGGAATATGCTCAGGGTTGGCTTAAAAATAGCTCCTCTTTCAGAGATCTTAATCTTACGAAATAAGTTAATGGAAATTATAACACAGGTTCAGTTATTTTGACAGAGAACAAGTTTGGTAACTCAACATTTCTACAAAAATAATTTTGACAAACGCTAAATAAAACACCTTTTATTTAGTTATCAATTTTATTATTAAAACATTAAAAAAAGCCCTACCGGTTTTGCTCAGTGGATAGAGCATCTCCCTGTGGACTGTAGGTTCCCGGGTTCAATTCCTGTCAAGGGCACAAGCCCGGGTTGCGGGCTCGAGCCTCAGTGTAGGGCCTGTAGGAGGCAGCCCATTCTCTCTGTCATCATTGCTGTTTCTATCTCTCTCTCTCTCCCTCTCCCTTCCTCTCTGAAATCAATAAAAATATATATTTTTTAAAAACTTAAAAAATATTAAAATCTGAATGTACTTAAAATTAACAAAATTGACTAGTCCATCATTTCAACAGTAGCAAAAGACGTATTCCATAATTTAGAGATGAGCAGATTTGACATGCACTTTGGAAAATAACTGCACCAGAAGATTTTTTAAAAGTCAGGAGCCCAGCCCTGGTTGGGCGTCGTCCAGTGCACCTAGAGGTTGCTTGCAGGGCACATTCCTGGGTTGTGAGCTCAATCCCCAGTAGGGGCTGTGTAGGAGGCAGTTGATTTATGTTAGGCTCTTACATCAATGTTTCTCTCTTCTTTCTCTTTCTAAAAAATCAATAAACTTATTTTTTTTAAAGTAGGGAGCTCTGATAAAACAGCAACAATTACTAAAAAACCCTTTGAATTCTTTAAGAACAAACTTTCAAATCCCTAAACATTACATGGAGCTACCAAGACTGTGATTGATGGATTAGGTCATCATACGACAGTATAGAGAGATGAAGAATTATAGGTACTTTTAATTTTTTATTTATTTTCTGAGAACATATAGTAGTTTTAAATTAATGATTTGAAATCTAAATCCAAAGGATTATATATGTGCTGGGCATTTTTAAATAGGCTGGTTATAAAACTTCTAGAAGCTTCACCAGTAGGAAGGAGCATAACTCACTTCACATGCCATAAAATGAGTCAAAAGACCTGAGCTTTCATCTTGACTAACTGATTTGGGCAAAATATCGCTTAAATACATAAACCTAATTTTCATCACCCATTTATTGGGGTGATAATTCTAAAACTCCTTACAGCACTATCCTGTGGTTCTCTCAATAAAATTTATTTTAATTAGGGCACACTCTGAAGCTTGATGGGAGGAGATTACTTAATGAACTTAATAGACTGAGCTATTCAAGGGCCTTCTGGGAGATTGGTCAGCAAGTGAAAAATCTTAGCTTCTTATTAAAAAGGCAGGTCATTAGCTCAGTAATAACTCCAAACCAGTCACATACTCTCAGCATTTTCTTGATCTGAGAACCAGGAGGGTAGGGGGAAATGGGAGAACAACCCAGAGTTCCATTGTTCTGTGAATGTCTGAGTTTCTTTGTTATGTGCCCTCATGCCTGTGTGTGTCCCTGCTCTTATCCTCCTGTCATCTATTACTTGTTTGTTGTCTCTATCAGCAGGTCATCAGTTGAGTTATTAAAAGTGAATTGAAGGAAAGATTGATCATTAAGAATGTTACATTAGTAACTTAATATTTCAAGATAAGCCTAAATTTCAGTGTATCTAGACTGAGAGACATCAGTAAAATCTTAAAACAGCAGCATACAATACTTTTCCCATATTTATTCATCCCTCCTGTAAACCAGAACTGTGAAGAGCATGAATAGAGATTAGCAACATCTTTTTCTGCACCTGCTCTCAGGCTAATTAGCAGTGAAATGGTCAAAAGGCAGGCAGGCAGCAGGGGAGAAGAGATTAATGAAGCTTTGAGGCATCTGATAGCTATAGGTCCTGACTCAGGATAGTCTGAGAAAAAGAATCCACAAATGACAGGATCTTACATTTGAAATTGTCTTTGACCAATTATAGTAAATAAAAACAAAACTAAATGAAATAAAACACTTTTGAAACAGGATTTTGCACTACATTCTACCTTAAAAATGAAAGCAATAAGAATTTATATTTTGGGTACTGGAAGAGCGTTCTGTATATTCACCTTTGAATTGTACCTGTGCATTGTGTATTTCGAAGTGGGTTGCGCATGCGTGTGTGTTGGAGGTGATTACATGCCTTCACGCATGCATGTACCTGCATAGATGTGTAGGCAACAGTAAATGTGGGGACAGTAAACAAGGACAGAAGAAATGATGATGCTTACAAGCATTTACTGTCTTTCCTAGTGCTGGTTATCTATCCTGGGGGAAGTACTCAGGCCTGCACAGAGTGTGGACAAGAGCACAGAAGGTTAGACCTTTGCAACTGCATTTGTAATAGGATGGGTTGACTTGCAAATTCTATGCTAATATTTACAGTTTTTAATGTATTCTTGCTTCTGCTTAGGAACAAGGGAAAAGGATTTGATTAATATGAATTTGGCTGTGGAGAAGAAATGTGGAGACATGTAGTTATTATATATTTGTGTTTTAGTTCAGAAATCCACCCACCAGTTGATGACTAAACTCCATTTAACTTTCTAAGAAGGAATACATAAATATTCAAAATTTTGCCTACATCTGATCATCTATTTCCTATAACTATTTTCTAAACCATAGTAATGACTTTGGTTTAGCATTTAATCATGTACAAAGCACTGTCTCTCATGAAACCTCTGTCCACACCTGTCAAAATTCTGCTCATCCACCAAGCCTCAACTCAAATGCTGCTTTCAGCAAAACTTTCCAGCACTCCCTGAATTACTTGGAATCAATGTCTCTTTTTCTCCAGCCTGTAGAAGATCCAAATAGCCATTCTTCCTCCCTACTGGTAGACCATGTTTGCAGTGGGGAGGTCTTACTGCTATAACATTCTATTCCCCTCTATAATGAAAATTCCCTAAAGACAAATAATATATTTTTGTGGGAAGAGGACGTAAGGAGACTGAAGTGTCAAGAAAAGAAATTGACTAACAGGTATCTGATTTGAGGAATAGTAGAGTCAAGGTTCAAAATTCATTTATCCATTCATTTAAATATTTATTGAGTTTCATGCTACTGAAATGGTGAAATATAGCACAGGAAAAACTAAGGCCTTACATAGGTCCACTATCACCTGACATCAAAAAATATGAACGAGAATTCATTTGCATTTTCTTCCTTCTTAGTTTATTAGCAAACATGGAACATTTCAAGATCTGCTCTCTGTTCATCTGTCTAGCCCTTATAATTTTATCTCTCTCAGCTTTGATACAGGCTTCAGCCACACTGAACTACTAGCTGTGTCTCAAGGGGTCATGGTATCTTTTTTTTGTAGGTTCATTCACATCCACCACTCTCCATCATTTCCTTGAGGATGTTTCCCTGAGCCTGTCAGACTGGTACAGATGTCCTTTGTGTATGCTCCTACAGGGCCCAATGCTCACACTCCTACTCACAACCGTGTTTGGACAGAATATTTCTCATTTACAGGCCTGCTTCCCTCTCCATAGTGAGCCTCCTGAGGTCAGAACCTACATCACCTACATCTCTGTGTTGATTTTCCATAGCCAGCACAGGGCCTGATACACATTCAGGACTCAATAAATACACATTAAACCAAATTAAAGTCCAGTGAGTTGACAATACAGAAATAGTCGAGAATCTTGAGCATACACTATAACTTGAAAGAAAATTTTTAATTCCACCCACTCTACTACCTTTTTTAGAAAAAGCATGAAGCTCAACAGAGTTTTCACACTGTTCGGATCCCTTTTTGATGGAATCTGTTTTGTAAATAGCTTCACAGACTGTGTCGTTTTCCTCTCTTAAAATGGAAATCATTCCTTGAATCTCAATGTCAAGCAGCAAGCCAATAGAAAGATACTATTTTCATATAGATTAAAAATAATAGCTCTGAAAGCCTTGGGCTGTTCACAGTGGTTGATGTTTCCTCACCCTTTGGTTCAAATAAACTTCAAAATGAAGCCTTGAGCCTCCCAGCCACCAGTCAAACCCAGTTTCTTAGAATTGCATCTGCTCTGTTCTGTGACTAAGCTCCCCCTCTCCCTCCACCCATTGTTAGGGCAGCAACATCAAAGACCAACCAAACATTTCAGTGTCTTCAGTACATTTTTGTTTGTTCGTCATCTGATAATGTCATTGCTTTGGTTACTGTTTCCTAACTATTTTAATAAACTCTCAAGAAACCACCTTCCCATAATATTACAATATTCTCATGCCCATTTAAGAATTGAATTTGCAATAACCCATATTCCATCGAATACTGGGAAAGACTAACATGTAAATATGGTATGTAGATGTACTTTATGTAATTTCAAAGGGGAAAAAAGCAGGATTAGTTATAAAGTTACAAGGAAACATATTCTGTATCAATATGCAAAATTTTTTAAAAGTTAGAATTCTTCAACTGAAGAATGGCTTGACCTAGAGATACAAATCTTCTCCTACTGGGCCTATTTAGCAATAGAGCTGGATGACCTCTTGGAGAAAGTTTTTAGCAATACATTTTTATAAGATGACCTTAAAGCTTTAAGCCAAGCAATGTTGCTTTGTTAGTATTTCCCTCAAGTCATGCTTCTTCTAAAAATGCTTATATATACACAAAATAGCCATTTTTGCATATATTTTAAATATACACTATGTATAAATTTATATATAAATATATCATATTTATAAGTACAACAGTGAGTCAAAAGTAGGTTTATAGTTGTTCATATGGAAAATAATAATATAATAATTAATAGTAATAATACAATAATAAATTGTACTTCACTTATTCACAACTGTAAACCTCTGTTTACCCCACTCTGTATATATAATATTGTATTCAAAGTACAATGAAGAAAATAAACTCAGTGATATAATTAAAAGTGTTTGGGTGCTTATTTTAGACTGAAATCTAAAAGCAAAGACTCACCTCCAAGATACAGGAGAAAACATTTCACAAAGAGGAAACAGCTAGCCAAAAGGCTCTGAGGAGGAAATTATTTGTCACGGAAGAAAACCAGAAAAAGGAGCCACTCTGGTGACAGCCTAGTGAGCAAGGGCAGGGATGGTCAGAATGAGGTGGGGGGGGAGGGCAGGGTCACTAACTCCCCACGGGTCTCAGATTGATCAAACACACTGAGATGTTCGGGTAATTCGATGACACACTCATCATAACGCCTCTTTGATCCTTCACCAAACCACATCTCTGAAGTTCAAGTTTATTCACAGGTACTGCTATCTCTCTGCAGGTAATGTGGTTTCCTACTGCAGCCAGTTAATGGAACTGTCATATGCCAAAGCTGCTCTGTGTCCTACTGCAGAGTGGATGGAAATGCCCCTTTCCCTTTCTGTGATGTAGTCTATTAAATTGTACTACATTCCCTATTGTCTCAAAACCTGCTCTTTGGTGGGTCCCTCGGTGTAAGTCAAATTATCTTATCGAAAAAATTTCATTCAACAAATACCTATTTAGTGCCTAAAACAGGGTAGGGCAAAAGTAGGTTTCTAGTTGTGGGTATACAAAACACAGTTTATTCTTTTATATTATTATTTATTAATTATTGTATTATTTTCCATAGGAACAACTACAAGCCTACTTTTGCCCTACCCTGTATGTACATGAAGAAAGCCACTGGGCGTGAATCAAATATGGGAGTGGAAGAAGCAGTGAATGCGTAGCAACATTCACCAGGTTGGAGTCAGAAGCATGGGTCCCTCTGCTAACATAGTTACTTGATACATCTGGTTATTTGGGCTCTTTAGTTCTTCAGAATGAATTTCCTCAAGAGGATGCCAGGTTAGTGGTTCAGTCCCTCCATTCGTCGGATAACCTCAGACTTTTTGAGCCCAGTGGTAGACCTTGCTTAGGTTTCATCTGATACTCTTACCTTATTCTATTCATTAAAGGTCTCAAAGGTTGATTTTGCCGGATAATACACAACAAAACATGACAATATTCTAAAACTGATTATAGTGGTACTAGTAGCTGTAAAACTCTAAGTTCACTAATATCAATGAATTTGTAATTATTTGTAAGTGGTGAAGTTTATGGTATGTAAACTATACTTCAACAAAACTTTTTTTTAAGTCTAGAAAAATACTATTGTCTCCTCGGATCTATAGAAGCCAACATTTTTTAACAATTGTATTTATTTATTGTTTTAGAGCAGGGGTCCTCAAACTTTTTAAACAGGGGGCCAGTTCACTGTCCCTCAGACTGTTGGAGGGCCGGACTATAGTTTAAAAAAAAACTATGAACAAATTCCTATGCACACTGGGGCAGCAAAAACACCCGGCGGGCCGGATAAATGTTTTCGGCGGGCCGCATGTGGCCCGTGGGCCGTAGTTTGAGGACCCCTGTTTTAGAGAGAGAAAGGGAGAGGGAGAGAGATGTGAGAGAGAAACATCAGTCCGTTGCCTCTTATACAACCCACAACCTGGGTATGTGCCCTGACCAGGAATCCAGCCGCCACCATTTGGTGTAGGAGACAATGCTCTAGTCTAACCAGTTAAGCCACACTGGCCAGGAGTAATAAATTTCTGAAAGTCATAGCGGCTCACCCAAACTCCCTCTTAAACCCACCACTTTTTTTTTTTAAATATATTTTATTGATTTTTTACAGAGAGGAAGGGAGAGAGATAGAGAGTTAGAAACATCGATGAGAGAGAAACATCGATCAGCTGCCTCCTGCACACCTCCTACTGAGGATGTGCCCGCAACCCAGGTACATGCCCTTGACCGGAATCGAACCTGGGACCTTTCAGTCTGCAGGCCGACGCTCTATCCACTGAGCCAAACCGGTTTCGGCAAACCCACCACTTTTTACCAGAAATGGGACAATTGTGGCATGAGTTTATTAGCCAACTGCAAAACAAAGCATTGGCATGGGTTTTTAGGCAGTTCCCTGGCAAAAGGAGCCACATGCTGACCTACGTTCAGAGGCAGAAGAAATTTGGGGACGAGATGAATTTATAAGGAGATTGGCAAACATTTATTAAACTCAAAAATATAGCAAATAGCAAGTGTATCAAGATAAAAAGTTGGCTGGATTGTTGCGTGGTCCACGGGAACATCTCTGAGGGCTGTTTTTCCTATATTGGAATATTAGCTACTCCATGGAATTTCGCAGTTCTCTGTAATTCTTTATTATCACTGGTTTCATAAACAACTTAGATATATCCCTATATTTTTAAATAAAAAGCAGTGAAATAAATAAAAATAAACTAATAAGAGAAAAAAAATACAGATTTACATTTTTTCATGTATTTCCCTATTTGTTCTAATTCACTTTCAGCCAGTTTTTCCTGCTACACTTGTTTAAAAATGTTTTCAAACATTTAACATGTTATAACTTACTTGAGTAAATGCATCGAATTATTAGAGAACATTGTATGCATATGCACATGGCCCATAAGGAAGGCCATTAGTATGATTTTGATCTATAAGTTCCTCCATGATTATTTAAAAAATTCATTATCTCTCAGCTAAATATTACATGAAACTAAGACCATGCTACTTTAGGTGTTTGTGTTGCAAGATAGTTAAAGCAGAAAAGAATTGTGCCTGGAAGTGTCCCACACGGGCAATTATATTTGAATGGCCCACTAAAACCCCAATACAACTTTAGTTATTTTTTCCTCAATGTCTGAGATTAACATTAAGACCACAGGGCATTTTTCTGGGGATTAAAATCTAAGAGCAGTTTCTTAGATTTGAAACATTTACTTCAGTTGCTTATTACACCCTAGGACAGGGGTGGGCAAACTTTTTGACTCAAGGGCCACAATGGGTTCTTAAACTGGACCAGAGGGCCGGAACAAAAGCATGGATGGAGTGTTTGTGTCAACTAATATAAATTCAAAGTAAAAATCATTACATAAAAGGGTATGGTCTTTTTTTTCAATAGTTTTATTCATTTCAAACGGGCCGGATCCGGACCACGGGCCGTAGTTTGCCCACGGCTGCCCTAGGATGTAGTCCAAACACTGTTTTCCATATATTTATATATATATTTACATTTATTTTTACAGTTTGCCTTTCCATTGCTAAGACTCTTCCTTTTTTAAAAAACAGATCTGCTCCAATGTCAGAATGATTACTACAGATGCTCAGCGTATTCCTCATTGTAGTTACGTGTTGTAATTCATGAAATGTAACCTGCACATCTTGTATTTGGTAGATTTTTGCAAGCACAATTCTCCATCTTCTCAAGACTGGCTATCACTTTGTGTCTGATTGCCAACTTTCCTAATATAATGTCAATTGGATTATGTCACATCTCTGCTTAAAATCCTTCAATAATTTCCCATAGCTTTCAGGATAAAATCAGAACCCTTTGCTTGCAGGCTCAACATGGCTGATTCCTGCCTGCTACTTCAGGCTCATTTCCCACCATTGTCCTCACATAACCTTTGATTTCATTATTTGGAACTTTTTGTAGTGCCCTTGAACATCAGACTTCTGAGTTAGTAGATTTCTCACTTAAAAATTTTTATTCTTCTCACTCGACCTTTCTCCCTTCTTCATCTAATTAAGTTTTATTATTAAAACATAGCCTCCCCCCCCCCCCTGCTATTCTGTACATTCTGGTTCATCCTCACCCAAGGATATTTTTCCATTGATTTTTAGAGAGAGTGGAAGGGAGGGAGAGACACACAGAGAGAAACATCTATGAGAGAGACACATCAATTGGTTGCCTCGTAGATGTGCTCCAACCAGGGCCAGGGATTGAGCGTGCAACCAAGGTACATGCCCTTGATCAAAATTAAACCTGAGACCCTTCAGTCCTTAGGCCGATGCTCTATCCACTGAACCAAACCAGCTAGGGCTATTCTGTACATTCTTGGTCACATTATTTATGACATAATGCTGTTATGGAGTTAATGGCTTCTAAAAACACTTCTGTTTTTTGAGAGAAAAATAACAATTATTTGTCTTTAAACTTGAGTATTCAATGAGTGTTTGTCAAATTAAAGAATGAAAGAATAAAGAATATTTGTGCTTTGCACAATTAATCAAACTAATAAATTTATCAGCTATCTTATGGGATAAATATCTTGATAGCCTTTTTAAAGTGTTAGAAAATAATTCTAATGACATTAATTAAATCTGATTTTTTTCATATGCCTTAAGCTATAGCCATAGTCTCCTTAATAAAAAAAAATATGATGCCAGGTGAGTACTTGAAATATCCGGGGGACCACTTTGTAAAGTATATGATTATCTAACTGTTAACAGGGAGCCACCTGAGTCTGAGGGAGCGCTCCCCTTCTTGGCTCTTGTCACACTCATGAGAAAAAATTCAGATGAGTGTCAGAAAGCAGTCTTGAAGCAAAGCAAGTGAATTTATTAAGGAAGCAAAGCAAATGAAATTATTAAGAATACAGTTGGCAAAAAGCACAAGCAGGCAATTCACTTAGTCTGAGCACACCACCTGGTAGGGGTTCAAGGGTTTTATACTTCCCCCCCCTTATAGGTTTCAAGAATAAATTTATATTAAATTTAAAATACAGAATAGACTTCAAGGTCCCCCTTTTATATTGCTGTGTCTTTTCCCAGAGTTTATGAGAACATCTGGTGATTTTATCTTGACAAGTCCCAAGACTGCTGAATTCTTTGTTCAGTGGGTGAGATAAATTCCCTCCCCTCTTCCTCTCCTCCTGCCCTAGCAGCTATCTTTCTTGCCTAACATTCTCCCTCAAGTGATACCATCTAAATGCTTTTTTGGGGGTTTCTTATTTATCCCCCAGACTTTATCTGTCCTTGGGTTTAGCCGGCACAAATGGCATTAATTGGGACTTTGTCCTGTATTTTTCAAGCCAGGGTGATTTAAGCTATGTGTTCTCTGGTTAGGAAGGAAAACTATAAACCATTTGTTTTCAAGTGTCCTTGGTTGGGGAAGATAAGGTCTTGTGATTCACAAGCTGTCTGCAAGCTTCCCAAACTATTTGGCCTTGTTTAATTTTCTTGCCTCAGTTTCCTCATTATACTTGCCCAGGAATTTTCCCAGCTTCTTATTATCCTGCCACGTAACCACTATACTGTATACACTACTGTGATTGGAAAATAAATTTTAAAAAAACCCTCCTTCCTTTTACCTCTTCCCTTTTCTTATCAGGCTATTGAAAACTTCTGGCTTCATTTTAAACCTAACATTCAAGTTGTAGAATCCTGGAATGAACTAGAAGTGGTTACGTAATCATGTGTTAAACAAATACTTCATTGAACTATGTATTGAAATACTAAGGTAGATGGAGTATTCTGAAATATCAGTAAATACAAAGTCAATTCATTTTTATCTGTGGTCCCATACCTGATTGGTACAAAATTTTAAGGGAATTCCCAAAAGTATCTTTAATGTCATATTTTATGAATAAATGGGAAGCTATTCATAAAAACTCACCAAATTCCTCCTTGTTCTTTTTGGATTTTTAATAGCCTCAGTCACCACCCCTTTTTCATATACCTCATACCTCAGGTTTATTCACTGAAAGTCCAGATTATATATTTGCCATGACCTAGCAATGTTCTGAATTGCTATCGACCCAGGAATCATCAATGACTTAATAAGAGAGGCAAGTGCACGTGCTGAAACTGCTCTGTTGGATAAGGCCCTATTGCGACTTTGGAGTTAGAACAATGTTGGTTCTTGCTTTTGCCAAAACAAGGAAATAAATACTAGCTCTGTCAACAGTAATACACGTGTTCAATCCAGATATCACTTTTAAATCCTTTTTTCATCTTCTCCCATGTCTCGTCACTCAGTCCCTCCTGTCTATCTATTCTACATCTTGAATACCTCTTAAATCCACCAACTCTCTCATTTTCCACTGCCACCACTCTGTATGAATGCACCATTATCTCCCACCTGAAGGACGACAACTGCCATCTAACTCATTTCCCTTTCTTCTCTGTCAATCACTGCCATCCTCTCTGCGTACTACAGCCTGGGAGCTTCATCGGTCTGATGATGTTGTTCTCCTAGTAAGTCCATCATGGTTTCTCCTGCCCTTGGAAAAAAGTGTAATTTGTTATCATGGCCTTTGGATTCCAATTTACATGTCTAGCGACATGTCTTATCCCTTCTCCCCTTTCCTTAATGTCTTTTCAAACACACACATACACACACACTCACACCAGTCAACCTTTCAATTCATTAAATGTGAAATGTTTTTGTCTCCTCTCCCTTTACCTGGCTGCTCTTTTTCAATTATTATTTACTCTTGTACACACTCCCTGGCCCCACATACCCTGATAGGTGCTCCTGAACTACCTTGTTACATTGTATTATAATATATTTTCTTCCCCCTTCCTTCCTTTCTTCCTTTCTTCCTTCCTTCCTTCCTTCCTTCCTTCCTTCCTTCCTTCCTTCCTTCCTTCCCTCCTTCCTTCCTTCCTTCCTTTTGTCCTTCCTTCCTTCCTTCCTTCCTTCCTTCCTTCCTTCCTTCCTTCCTTCCAACTTCCTTCCTGCCTCTCTCTTTCTTTACCACTGAGTTACAGAGCCCAGTCAGGATCTAATACTGGCTAGGTACTCAGTAAATCAATATCTTAACCAGATGATTCAGAATCCATATAGGATGAATGCCTTGTGATAATGAAGCATACTTTATATACTGTCCTGAATTTAATAGAGCAATTACTTTGATCTCCTTAGGAGTCACATGGCACTGATATTTTCATCTGCACACCCAGAGGATTTTATCATAAATTACTATGGAGACAGTGATCCACAAGAGCTTCTATTAACATTTGACATTCATCACCCCAAAAGAAGAATTCTGCTTTAAACCTTTTTAGTTTAAAATTCAATTTGCTATGAGATTTCTCCACATATATTATGCAGGCTATGCTGTAGAAGGGTTTCAAATATGATGATCTACATAAGTAATGTCATGATCACAGAAGTCAACAATGCATGAAATTCTGGAATGACTTCAGGAGGTCCTGCTTCATCTCAGTATGACAAAGTTAAATTTTAAAAAATGACATTTTCAACTTAAAGAAATAAAGATGATCGAACAAAGATGAACAAAAAGCCCCTTTAAAGGGACTGGTAGAGGATAATTTGAATGCTCTCCCCTGCACCACCCAGGACTCTGCCCTATGCATGATTTTACTGAGCAAAGACTTACTGAGTTGAAGGTGCTAGTACATTCAAAAGTGAATACTTTTCCTCAGAAACCATTGTCATAAAATATTCCTTGCTTCTGGTTAAACATGTTTACATATTAAACATATTTTCTCAGACAATTCTACTTAATACTCCTAGAAATATATTAACAAAATTTTACTCCTATAGGCTTGCCTGTTTGGCGCTGTATAGTCTAGCCTAAAATAAAATTACAACAGTGCAGATATTAGTGTGCACAGTTTTATACATGTTCTGTTTGCTCTATTACATGTACCCCCTGTTGGGGGAGTTGAATATGATAATAGGGTATTACCTCTTTAACTTTATTGGATGGGTTGTTTCCTGCCCTCCTAACTTCTATATCTTTTAGTTCAATGGTTACCAGTTATTTACTTAACAAATCCCATATAATAAAAAGGTAATATGCAAATTGACTCTAACAGCAAAACGACTGGGAATGACTGGTCACTATGACCCACACTGACCACCAGAGGGAAGACGCTCAATGCAGGAGCTGCCCCCTGGTGGTCAGTGTGCTCCCACAGGGGGAGCTCTACTCAGCCACAAGTGAGGCTGACTGCTGCCAGTACAGCGGGGGTGGTGGGAGCCTCTCCCGCCTCCTCAGCAGTACTAAGGATGTCCTACTGCAGCTTAGGCCTGCTCCCCGCTGGCAAGTGGACATCCCCAGAGGGCTCCTGGGCTGTCAGAGGGATGTCTGACTGCCAGTTTAGGCCCGACTGCCCGGGGAGCGAGCCTAAGCCAGCAGGTGGTCATCCCCTGAGGGGTCCCAGACTGCGACAGGGCACAAGCTGGGCTGAGGGACACCCCCGAGTGCACAAATTTTTGTGCACTGGGCCTCTAGTATTTAATAAGAACCCACCATTTTCATGAAGTTGCACAATGTAATGGTGATCCAACAGTGAACAGAAAAATAGAAACATGTTTCTGCTCTCATGGAACTTCCTTCTTAGTGAGAATGACAGAGAACCATAATTAGCATCATTACTCTTTGGGTAGACTGTAAAAAATTAAAAAAAAAATAAATAAACTAGATAATCAAGGTGGGAGGAGAGTAAATGTAACTAAATTTAAGTAATTTTAGTAAATTTAACCAAATATGCCTTACCATCTTTTATTTTGGAGCTATAGATTTTTTAAAAATATGTTTTTATTGATTTCAGAGAGGAAGGGAGAGGGAACGAGAGATAGAAACAATGATGAGAGAGAATCATTAATCAGCTGCCTCCTGGGCAGCTGCCTACCAAGGACTGAACCTGCAACCCAGCATTTGCTCCAACCCTAATCAAACCATAACCTCCTGATTCATAAATTAACATGCAACCACTGAGCAACACTGGCCAGGCTCAGAGCTACAGATTTTTAACATCGAAGGGCCTTATCTTTATCAGTGTTAAAGAGAACATTTATCTGCATTAGCATTTTAACAAGATTTCTACACAGATTCTTTTTCTTTTAAGTGATTAAAATCCATTAAAATGTTTATAAGTCATCCATTTCCCTGAGTATGAGAAGATTTATGTACATAAAGAGAAACAGTCCTTTTCAAACCGTCCTGATATCTCATAAAATCTTTGATGGGCTATTCGGTTGTGAGACATTTTTCTCCTTCACATAGGCCACTATCTGTGGCAAAGCAAGCCTCGGGTAATTGCTATAAAAGCACTCTTATCTTACTAAGCCTCTTCGGTGAATAAAAATAGGGCACATTTAACTAGGTGAATAAGAGAAAATTTAAACTTCTAGGTTTTGATATTTTTACATGTGGGAGGGGGTAGGTATTGACAGGGAACAAAATGACTCTCCAAGAACCAGTATTTTGTGGCTAAACAAATGCTATTTTCTTTCACTGTTGCAAAAGGAGATAGAGTCTGTCTTTAACTCGCAACTGCCTATGGGAATTATTGAAAATGCAGCAGCCCCCTGGGATACCCATGTAGCTATTTAGAATCCTCTGATTCCACGTGCTGTGAATAGTCTATATTATAACAGATTTAGAATTGCACCCTTCCTCTGAGATGTCCTTCTTGTTGAATCTGAAAATATGCTGCCAGGGAAGGGGCAGGGATATGGGAAAAGGTATGAAGCTTCCCCAGTAGAACTCCGTTCTTGTCATTCATTCATTCATGCATACATTCATTCAACATGTATTTCATGAGTGTCCATGTAAGTAAATAGGTGTCAGTATAAGGAAACTTCCTGGCTTCCTTAAAGTAACAGAGCCCAGGCTAAGTTCACAATGGAGGGGTGCCCGGGCTTCTCTTTCCTTGCAGAATTTGCTCCCTCACTCTTGCTGCCCTTGGGATTTCCCTACGCCAGGCACTGTGAAAGCATTAGAGCACAAAGATAAGTAATATGTGGTCTCTACTCTCAAGGAGCCACACGATAATTTTAGGAAAGTGTGGTATGTGTTATAAATGGGTATTCACAGGAGAATTAATGAAGCACAGACTATGTTTTAATTCAGGTGGGTCAATTAAGCTTCTTAGAAATGGAGGGACAATGACACTACTTTTTAAGATGTGTAGAAAGGAGTTAAGCAAATGAGGAAGGTAGCAGGAGGAAAAGGACACAGATATTCCAGATAAAATGATTAAGGATACAGAGGCATAAAGCATGAAGCAGCACAGCATTCAGAGAAATACAGTTGCTTAGGTATAGATGGAGTAAAGAATATATTTTGGATATAGAAGTAAGTTGAGTGAGGTAGATCAGAGAAAATTTATGAAAGATCTTACATCTTTGATTGAGGAGTTTTGATTTTGTCATAAAGCTTTATAAGGAGACTATCAGGATTTTGAGCCAGGGAGTAAACGGTTCAGATTTATATTTTAGATATTTGTATTTGGTAACTGTGGAGATGGTGGACTCAAGTGGGATAGAGGCAGGGAGATTTCTGAGGTCATTGCAATCATCCAGACAAGAAATGATGAGCACCTGAGGCATGATAAGGGTAATGATTGTTAGAAGGGAGAGAAGAGAACCGTTTTGAAAGCAATCAGGAAGGAATTTGTAAATGATTGACTTTTGAGGTGAGTGAGGAAGAACAAGTCCATCCCAGGTTTTGATGGGGGAACTGGATATAAGCTGATGCTTGGTATAGGGGCAGAGAATAAAAGAGGTGGAGCAAAATTTCACTGTCAAGTTTAAAATACCCGTGGTATCTCCTTGGGGAGATGTCCAGTGGCCATTCATATCCAACATCTGAGAAGACAGCTCTGGACTAGTTCTGGACCAATATTTAAGGATTTTCAGTGCTACCATTAGCCTCCTACTCTGTTGAAAAAGGTTATAAAATGCACAATATAACCAAACAAATGTAGTATCATCTTAGCATTATTGTGCAGTATCTTTAGACCTACTTAATCTAAATACAATGAATTAAGTTAAATTAAAAAGACAATATATATATATATATATATATATATATATATATATATATATTTTAACATATTTTATTGAGTTTTTACAGAGAGGAAGGGAGAGAGATAGAGAGAGTTAGAAACATCGATGAGAGAGAAACATCCATCAGCTGCCTCCTGCACATCTCCTATTGGGGATGTGCCCACAACCCAGGTACATGCCCTTGACCGGAATCGAACCTGGGACCTTTCAGTCCGGAGGCCGACGCTCTATCCACTGAGCCAAACCGGTTTTGGCAAAAAAAAAAAAAAGACAATATATTGCCCTAAGCAGTTGGCTCAGTGGATAGAGCGTTGGCCTGCAGACTGAAGGGTCCCAGGTTTGATTCTTGTCAAGGGCACATGCAGAAGGCAGCCAATCAATGATTCTCTCTCATCATTGATGTTTCTACCTCTCTCACCCACTCCCTTCCTCTCTGAAATCAATAAAAATATTTTTAAAAGATAACATATTAATAACTTATGAACCTAAATGTGAATATCTTTAATACTTTTACACAGGACCACACTTTAATGCCATTAGATAACATTATAAAAAAGGCTGTGCTATAAAATAAGAGATCAAGTGCAACAAGTTACCATTCTTCCTTCCTTATAATTTTATCATGCATGAGGTGGGGAGGGACCACTGTTTTACAATGCCTATTCTCTCTCTCAAAACACAAATGACCTTGGTTTTGCCAAGGAGTTTAGATTTTAACCAGGTGATAGAACACCATTGAATGGTTTTACAAGGACAATTACATTATCATACTTAACATTACATAAAGTTCATACCAATAACACTGGGAATAATGAGAAAGAATAAGAAAGATTGTGGTCAGGAGAGAAAGCTGGGAAATCATTCCAATAATCCAGATTAAAATTTGGATCATATACTCACAATAGGAGAATACGTAAAAATTCTAGGAATAGTATTAATAATAGTATTAGTGGTAGAAATAGCTAGTAGCTATTGAATTCTCTTCATATGCCAGGTATTTTTCTAATCCATACATGTGCTATTTTACTTAATTCTTATAACCACCCTATGATATTATCATTTTTCCCATTTTATATATGAGAAAACTGAGGTACGAAGAGATTTGGTACACCCAAAATTACACAGCCACAGAGTTATGGTGCAAGGATTCAAAATTAGACCCTGTGATTCTACAGTCCTTGCCTTTGACTATTGTGCCTCAAAGGAATCCTTGACAAAAAATGGAGATCTGTGGACATTTCTGATGGCATGGGGCTTGTGCAGTTATTATGAGCCATCATGTGAAAATTAAAATTTCATCAAAACCATTCAATTAGACTGTCAATAATGGCCAAGAGAAGGAAGAGGTAAAATGGTTAGCTGTCTACATTTTTGAAAATTACTGGATTTCTATCCACCATGTATCAAGTGTCAATGGCACTTGACTAAGAGTGAGGAAACATTAATTTAATGTCTGTCCTCATCACCTAGCTGAGTGACCAGAAAGACTATCACCGAGTCTTGGACTCCCAATATACAAGGTGAAAAAATAATAGACTGAATTATTTTCAAGGTCTTTTTCAGCTCTAAAATTTTGTAGTTCTCAATGTCAGCCAAGAGGGTGCTACAAAGCAGCTACTGGTTTGGCTCAAGGGCAGAAATTTTGAATAAGGCTATTATTGCATGCAAAGCCTTGGCAGTAGCAATATGCTTGGCAAATGTAGCTTGTACTGAACACTCGGGGTGAATGCCTATGTCCTTGCCAAAAACTAATTACCTTACTCTGTGGTTACCTTCATATCAGCTTGTTGGATTAGTTTGCCTGGGCAGCAGTTGTTAATGAAAAAATAAAATTTTAAAATTAGGGTCCATCTCTACAAAAACATGCTCCATTGATGTAACTTGTGAGCAGTCCTAAGGCCAAAGAGACCTGTCAGCCAGGAGTAAGGATGGAAGTAAAATATCTGGACATTAAGCATTGGGCCACAGTAGAAGAACCCAATGTGTTTGTCTGCTCCCCTTTGGAGTGTTTTCATTCCCTTTTTAAATTTGAGTGCAATAAAATAGTCCAGATAGATTTATAGTGAACCGCACATTGCTGCCTCCTATCACCAGTTCCTCAAGTGCCACTCCTTGGGGTAATCACTATTTGCAGTTTATTTCATATCGTTTCACAAAACCTATTCAAATACCTATGCTATTCTTTTCCCATACATACTCACATTTGATGATATTATACTTTTTTTTTCTGAAGCTTGTCTTTACTATTGAATATATTGGACATCTTATCTATACACAAAGATAAACACTATTTATTTATGACTGCTACTAAGCCATAATTTATTTTTCTGTTTCATATTTTTTTTTTAGCTGTTTGGCTATACCATAATGTAATAAATTGTCTCCTATTAATTGGTATTTAGATTTATCACAGATTTTTATTATTACAAATAATGTTTCAGTAAACTTAATTCACACATTTATGTTTGCATATCTAGGATAAATCCCTAGATGTGAAATTGTGGAGCTATTGTTAATTTGAAGAGTTCTTTATATATGAAGAGAAGTTGTGCTTTATCTATATATGTGCAGTTAATTTTTCTAGATTAAAAAAGTTTTTTATGGTATTTTGCTCTACATAACGTTAAAACTGTGCAGTAAAAAATTTTATTCCTTTATAGCTTCCATTTCTTTCTTTCTTGTAGAAGGGACTTTTTTACCTAAAGATTATTTTCTTTGCTCTCTCTAGTACTTATTTTTTAATATTTAAACATTTGAGCCATGGAAAAATTATTTTGATATAATAGATGACAAGGGGAACCAGATTTATTTACTATCTAGCTATTTGTCCCAATAATATTTATTGAATAGTTCATCATTCCCACTGACACTTATATGCTAAAGTCCACATACAGCATATTTAGTTCCATTTTTTAATTTAATCTCTCTGTGTTTCCCTACATCAGTGCAATCTTCTTTAATTCAAATGACATTTTAATATGCTCAGTGTCTTATATGGTTATACTCTCCCCTTATTCCATTTTCTATTTCCCTTTTTTAAATTAAAAAAAAAATCAGGTTAAAGATAGTACAGTTTGACACTGGGCCATTAGAAGAAGGACAAACTAGTTTTTGTTTTTTTTTTAAGTTTCAGACTCCTGAATGTCAAGTTGGATCTACAAGCAAATCCAAAAGTTTTATGAAACATATTTGCCAATTTTGTGGTACTTATAATTTGTGGTCCTAGGGCTTATTGTCAAAAAATTCTAGTTCATACACTTTTGGATGATTTCTGCAATAAAATACAGGATAAACTATATGTTGATATGAACTCAGATCATCCAGTGTGAACACCTATCTATACAGGATATGCTTCCATGGGCACAGCACATGCATGTGAAAGTTCAAATAGTTCATAGCTTTGTTTTTAAAATAATTTTTGGTATTCATCCCTTATAACTATGATTAATTTGCAAATGCTTGTTGTTTAAATTCTATGTCATAGTTTCTATACCTAATAGACTCTAGAATATTTTGCATTTGAAATGTGATTTTCCTTGTGTTTGGTAGTCCTATAAAATGTTCTATTTTCTAATTAAGTTTGCTTTAGTGACTATGTGTCTGGTGGCAAGTGAAAGGGAAGCAGCAAATCTGAGCATCTTAATCTTTAAAAAAATGTCATTGATAATTCTGTTTTGAATATTAATTTAGCGCTCAGTGCTGAGTTTTTTTTATTCTACAAAATTTAGGCATATCTGCAGAGAGAGAGTTACTTAGCTGCCAATACCAAAGGGTTAAACCTTTTATTAGCACAGTAAATGAACTTGAACCTAGCATAGACTAGCTGCACCTCTACAATTACCTGCTGCACTTTGGAAATAAAGAAGTGCGAATGCAATCAACATAATTATATGGCCAAGCTCTGGAGGAGAGATTTCAGAGTTAATGTACAGCACATTTGGAAAAGAGTCAGTATAAAATCACCTGAATCTACAAGAAAGGCAATTTTGAGAGAAAAAAAAAAAAACTACTTGAAATAAGCAGTTAACTAAATTCTAAGTACTTTTGGAAAATAGTAGATATTGTCATAGGGTCATTTTGAGCTTAAATCAGAGACTATCTAATAAAGAAAGGCTTCAAAGTGCCAACCAGAGACTAGAGGTTGTATCTATAGTGCTTCTCTACCAACTTTGGCATTTTCCCAATCAGCTCTAGCTGCACTGAACAACTTAACCGAGAATTTGGAGCTAATCTTTGGACAGTGTGGAGATAGGTAATCCAGATAAAAGTGAAATAATGTCTAAAGAAAATGGGTACCACAAGCTGGAAATAATAAATAATTTTTAAAAATATGTACATGAAATAAATTAGGCTAAAGGAGTTGGAGACCTATTAAGCTTTGCAGTGGTCGGCAAACTCATTAGTCAACAGAGCCAAATATCAACAGTACAATGATTGAAATTTCTTTTGAGAGCCAAATTTTTTAAACTTAAATTATATAGGTAGGTACATTGTTATTAACTTAATTAGGGTACTCCTAAGGCTTAGGAAGAGCCACACTCAAGGGGCCAAAGAGCCGCATGTGGCTCACGAGCCGCAGTTTGCCGACCACGGGCTAGGGCATTCCATTTCCCTGGATGCAGGGGGATGGTGGGTGGTGGTCGTAGTAGCATAGGAACTTAAGTTGGGTACAGAATTAAATAACATTTGGCTGGGATTGACTGTATACACATAATTGAAGTATGAGGAGGTGAGACAGATGCAGAGAGAAATCAAATAGAGGCCCTGATAACTGCTCCATGAAAGACCCTAAAAAAACAAGAATATGAATATAAATAATCAGAGGAAAGCAAGAAATCTAAACAAGATCAAAGATGGAAGTGGAATTGGTGATGGGATATGTATGCATAATTTTCCTAAATTTCTAAGTGACTGGCATGGCTTTTTATAAGGAAACTAGAGGCCCGGTGCGCAAAATTGGTGTACAGGGGTGTGAGGGTGGTGGGGTGGTGGTGGTGATGGTAGTGTCCCTCAGCCCGGCCTGCACCCTCTCCAATCTGGAACCCCTCTCATGATCCAGGACCGCTGGCTCCTAACTGCTCACCTGCCTGCCTGCCTGATCACCCCATAACCGCTCCCCCGTGGCCTGATCGCCCCAACTGCCCTACCCTGCAGGTCTGATCACCCACAACTGCTCTCTCCTGCCACGATCTACCTCCTCCAACAGGACCCGCCTCCTCCACGCGAGGGGCAGAGATGCCGGGACTGGCCTCCTCCGCAGGCCCCACAGCACAGAGCGGCCACTGGGCCCCGCCTCCACTGTGCATGCAGCCATCTTGTGGTGGCCATCTTGTGGTGACCATCTTGTGGCGACGTCACATGCAAGGGCCACCTAGGCTTTTATTAGTATCGATATTAAAAACATTGACACTTTCCTCATGCTGGCCTGAAATGTGTAATTTCTGCTCTGCTATTCTATCCACCAACCCAAACTCTATCCATCATTTCCGGGTGGATTTAGTTATGCCTCCCCAACAGTCTTCTGCTATGACAGAGTCAATGATTCTCCATGATGGCTGTGCAGTAGAATCAATGACAAGTTTTTTATTTTGATTTTGTATTCCAGTATCCATACCTGATCCCAGACAAATAATATCAGGCTCTTAGGAAATGTGTTCTGGATAACTCTATAGTAGATGCACTTTTAGAATTTCCCCAAGTGCAGTCAGGAGTAAAATTAGACCTCTCTGATCTCACACTTCTTCAAATCTTATGACTTAAGATATACTGATCTAGTAGAATCTGATCTTAAAGTTCATTTTCTTAAAGTTTCCTTTGATAATTATAATAATAAAAATATAAAATTTTATTTCTTCCTTTTAGAGTAGTCTGCTTTTCCTCTTTTTTTCACTTTTTTTTTTATTGCCTAAAGTTTTATATATGTCTCATTTTTCCCCAATTCCCCCCCTCCCCAAGCCATTCCCACCTGGGCAAGCTCCCACCGCCCCAGTGTCTGTGTCCATTGGTTATTATGATATGCTTTTCCTTTTAAAGTGCATGTTTCTAGTATATCAAAATTGGTCAAGATTTATCTCCCATATGAGGGCGGCTTTCCTGAATAACTGGGAGGACAGTGTGACAGTCTGGCAAGTCACTTAACCCATCTGAACTCTATTGACCAGATAAAAATTATAAGACTCAGTCCTGCTTGGTTCAATTATATGTGTACCATGGTTTAAGGAGTGCTCTATTTCACATAACACTATTTGGGACCTAATTAAACTTGAAAGTAAGCACGAATATTTTGTGGGACTAAAAGACAATCAAATCAGTTAACCAACTGATAGCTGAAGGCAGTTTAGCTTTCCATTATCTGTGGGAATAAAACTAGGACCTTCAAATAGAAAAAAGGTACATTACCTTCAGCTTAAAGTATCTTAGATCTGCTCTTCATAAACACCACAGTGAGCAGGAAAAAAAATGCTATTAAGTACTTGGATTTACTATTGGTTTATAAAGAAACCTTAATTGTAAAGAGGATGGAGTTGGTTTCCAATGAATATCATTAATTTTTCCTCCCAGGAAAATTAGCATTAGAAAACTAATTGTTCCTCTCATTTATTTTAGCAATTTTGTCTTGAATATTGTATATTATTCTTGGTTTATGTGTTGTTTTTCCTTGCAGTTAGTCTGTTGCTTGTTTTATTTTTTAGAAAATATTTTATTTTGCTTCTTCTGGAAGTTTTTAGCTATAGTTCTATGTCTACTCAGTTTAATGGGAATAGATTGCTTCTGAGATGAAAGAGAGTTCTGGAAGATGTACAGAGTGCTAGACTGCCCCAGCTTTAATAAGCAACTCTAGTTTTTATGGTGTGATGAACAGTTGGGGGAACTAGTTCCAAGTTTACCATAATTTCAGCCAAGGTGCCCTAATCATTACTGCTACATGTTTCCAAGACTGAGAAAGTGATGTTTCTCAGGATGCAGTAAGTTTCCATCCACTGGGCATCTCAAAGCAGAAAGAAGGCAGCAAGAAATAGAGAAAGTGATGTATGGTTCAATCACATTAATGTTTTTCTGAGAGCATAGCAGTCACATTTCAAGATACAGTGCCAGCAAAAAAATTTGGTCCTGGTTTATTACAAGATTCTTTCATTTTTCTGGGCCATTCATAGCTGTCACAAACAAACCAACAAACCTTTCTAAAAAAGCAAAGAAACCCTTTCGATGTAGCTAAAACATTGTCACCGAGAAAAGAACACTTTGGTACCCCCTCACATTTATTAACCCTTTCCTTACTGCTGTTATTTATTTTCTAGAAATTTCTTTTTTTACTTTGTTATTATTTTATGTATATTCTTTGTTTTTCTTCTTATAGAATGTATGAAAAATCATATAATGCAATTTTTATGAGAAAAAAAAAATCATGGGAGAGAAACACTGAAAACAACCAAAACAAGAATTTAGCTGGATAAGTTAGGACACATAAGTATAATAAATAGTTTTAAGCCAGTGAAAATGATACAATAGAATTTCAATGACTTGCAAATATACCTATATGTATTACTAGTTGGGTAAAGGAGGTTATATCTAGCAAATTTCCATTGACACTATTCTCCTGCTCTGTACTGCCAGAAAACTCCTACAAATGACACACTTCTACAGGAAAAATAATAAATTCCAAGAGAAAAATACATTAGGAAAACACACAGCCAAACTCACCATGAAGAGACAAATGGGATTTTCTCAAGGAGAAACATTACCACAGAACTTTAGGCCATTATTAAAGAAGCTCAGAGGTATGGGACCTGGGGTAAAGCTGACAGACTGGAGTATTGTTGCTTATGTTAGAACGGAGCTGTGGTTTTGGCTTTGCATAAGGTGTTGAGCTGGAATGGAACCCTCTGCAAAGAAAAAAGGAATTGGATGGCTGTGGAAACTGGCTTAGAGAAACCACAGATCGAGGGAAGCATCAGGAAACATGCCAATTACCAGATCTGTAATGAAAAAAAAAATGTAACCCGGGTAAAAGAAAAATCCCAATTACAAATCAGATGCTCTTAGTTCTGAATGTTTACTACTCAAGAGGTAATTTGCTTGAAATTCATAAATTACCATTGGTCCCAACAGAATTTACAGCCCACAGTACATGAGACTCCCACAAAGAAAATCCATCCTTTAATTAAAAATATTTCATGCTTAAATGCTAAACAGCAATAAGTTATTCTGGGCACCTACTGATCAGGGAAAGGAAGAGAAGGCAAGGCTGCTTTAAGAAGAGCTCAGTCTCCAGCTGCTGTCAGAGAAGGCAGTGGAGGTCACTGAGACCCACATTCTTTCTTGCTTTTTGCATTAGTGCTCTCAGACTGAAAACATGCTTTAAGAAGACATCCAGGTCTATTACTCTCTGCCTCAAGACTCCTCCCAGGTAAAAGGGAGAGTCTTCAATAGCATTTTCCTCTATGTACAGATTTAGGATCTGCTTATATAGTGGAGCTGTGGGAATGATAACTTCATCAATATCGTTGTTTTCAGACTGATTGTCCGTTTTCTCCAGGGCAGAGCTGAGTTCATCCTTCTTTCTCAAAAGTTCTATGTTTTTATCATCCTCAGCTGCTTCTTGATCTAAACAGATAACCATCTCTTCGAGTTTCTGATGACGCTGTTTCAGGTCCTCCTCTGTCCGTTTCAAGGCATTGAGCTCTGCCTGGGCGCTGTCCATTTCCTCCTTCTGCCATCTCAGCTTTCACTGACCACTGAGATGAGAAACGCCTGGAAGGTGTTCTCGCTGATTAGCCATCCCCACTGGGACCAGCAGTGCTCACAGGAGGCTGGGAAAGGTACTGGGAACTTTTTGTGCCAGATACGGACCACCAGGTGGGTAAGAACAGCCGAGGTAATCATTAGTATCAGCGAGGTCTCAGGATGGGTATGGAAAGATTCCACTGGGCATGCCTGGCATGTAGGAAGTATTTGGCGGCCCTGTTCTGTTTCCTCTTGATAAAGACTGGCTTTTATTAATGTACTTTCTATCCTCTGTAAACTTTTTGTGCTGGATGTCGGGGCTGACTATGCTAAATAAATCTGTTGTATGTTAAAAAAAAAAGAAAAGAAAAATACACCCTTCCTGGAGATGACATTACAATTTTTAAGAAGGTCGAACTATACATAAAATGTAATTACAGTGCAAAACGAGTCAACAAATGAAGCAAATGTGAAAATTAACATTTAAAAAACTAGGGATAAAAATGGTCTAAATATGACTAATTGGTATTAGTATTTAAAATTATTTTTAAAAATAGAAGAAGTACAAAACCCACAATGGAAGCAGTATGACAATAAACAAAAAAACACAACTAAATGCGGAACAGAGCCAAATGAAATATTTCAGAATGACAAACATAATTATCAAAATTAAGAACACAAGAACATATTATATGGAACATTAAACTCAACTGAATAGGGATAATAAATTAGAAAATAGATTTAATTGTTTATACAGAATAAAGTAGGATGAGATAAAGAGATGAAAATGCCTATAGATATGAAAGATAGTGAGTGGAAATCTAACAGATAGTAATTGAAATTCCAGAGAAGGTTAGAAAGATAATAGTCCAAAAGAAGTTAATGGCTAATAATTTTCTAATATTAAATGACATTATTAGTTTTTAGATTGAAGAAGTTCAAAAATAGGTAAGTGAACTTAGATGCATTCTATGTATCTCCTAGTGAAGGCTAAAAATCACATGATCATCTCAATTGATACAGAAGTGCATTTGATAAAATTCAATGCCCTTTAATAATAAAAAACTTAACAAATTAGGGATAGATAGAATTAACCTTAAAATAATAAAATCTACTTATGAAAAACCCATGGAGAGCACCAGACTCAATGGTAAAATACTTTTTCTCTAAGTCAGAAGCAAGGCAATAATCCCTGCTTTCACCACTTAATCTCCTTATTAGTTATAGTTCTAATCAGAGTTTCTGTTTCTTCATGATTCAGTCTTGATATGTATTGTGTTTCTAGGAATTTGTCCTTTTCATCTAGGTTACCCAAGGTGTTGATGTACTCTTTTGTAACCCTTTTTATTTCTGTAGAATTAGTAACAATGTCCCACATTCATTTCTGACTTTTGTAATTGGGGTTTTTATCTTTTTCTTAGTCTATCTAGCTAAAGGTTTGTCAATGTTGTCAATCTTTATACAGAGCTAATTATTGGTTTTGTTGATTTTCACAATTTTTAAAAATTTTCTATATGATTTATCTCTTCTCAAATCTTTATTATTTCCTTTATTTTGCTATCTTTAGGTGTAGTTTGTTCTTCTCTTTTTAGATTCCTGAGTTATAAATTTAGGTTGTTGATTAATATCTTTTTAATGTAAATACTTATAGCTATAAAATTTTTTAGCATTACTTTTATTGTGTTCCCTAAGTCTTGGTAGTTGTATTTTTATTTTCATTCATCTCTAAGTATTTTTAAATTTCCTTTGTAATTTCTTCTTTATCCATTAGTTGTCAATTTTCCTGTTTTCCTTTTGTTATTGATTTCTAATTTCATTCTTTTGTGTTTTGAGAACTCATTTTGTATGATCTATCTTTTTAAATCTATTGAGACTTAATTTATGTCTTAACATAAAGTCTATACTGGAAACTATCCCATGGGCACTTGAGAAGATGATGTCTTCTGTTGTTTTAGGGTAGAACGATTTGTATATATCTGTTAAGTCTACTTGTTTTATTGTGTTAGGTCTTTTTATTTCCTTTTAGTCTTCTATCTATTTGTCTACCCGATATTGACAGTAATGGATTGAAGCCTCCAACTATCATTATAGAGCTTTCTCCCTTCAATTCTGTCCATTTTTGCTTCTTATATTTTGATGGTCTGTTATTAGGTGTGCAAATATTTATAATTGCTATATCTTCTTAATGTATTGAATAGTATATAATGTGGGTCTTGTTCTCTTGTAAACTTTTTTGATTTTTTTTTTATTGATTAAGATATTACATATGTGTACCCTCTACCCCCCCCCCCCCGCTCATCCCCTCACCCCCCCGTTGTCCGTGTCCATTGGTTAGTCCTATATGCTTGCATATAAGTCCTTTGGTTGATCCTTCCCCCTTGCCCCCACCCTCCCCTACCTTCCCTCCAAGGCCTGACAGTCCAATCAAAGCCTCTCCGTCTCTGGATCAGTCCTTGTTCATCAGTTTATGTTGTTCATTATATTCCACAAATAAGTGAGATCTTGTGGTATTTATCCGCTCTCCAGTTCCATCGATGCTGTGGCAAATGGTAAGAGTTCCTTTTTCTTCTTCCTCTTCTTAAAGAATACCTTTCAGCATTTCATATAATGCTGGTTTGGTGGTGATGAACTCCTTTAGCTTTTCCTTATCTGTGAAGCTCTTTATCTGACCTTCAATTCTGAATGATAACTTTGCTGGATAAAGTAATCTTGGTTGTAGGTTCTTGGTATTCATCACTTTGAATATTTCTTGCCACTCTCTTCTGGCCTGCATGGTTTCTGTTGAGAAATCAGCTGACAGTCGGATGGGTACTCCCTTGTAGGTAACTGACTGTCTTTCTCTTGCTGCTTTTAAGATTCTCTCCTTATCTTTTGCTCTTGGCATTTTAATTATGATGTGTCTTGGTGTGGTCCTCTTTGGATTCCTTTTGTTTGGGGTTCTCTGCGCTTCTTGGACTTGTAGGTCCATTTCTTTCACCAGGTGGGGGAAGTTTTCTGTCATTATTTCTTCAAATAGGTTTTCAATATCTTGCCCTCTCTCTCCTTCTGGTACCCCTATAATTCTGATGTTGGTACGCTTGAAGTTGCCCCAGAGGTTCCTTACACTATCTTCATACTTTTTGAATCTCTTTTCTTTTTTCTTTTTCGGTTGGGTATTTTTTGTTTCTTTGTGTTTCAAATCTTTGACTTGATTCTTGGGATCCTCTTGTCTGCTGTTGGATCTCTGTAAAATATTCTTTATTTCAGTCAGTGTATGCTTAATTTCTAGTTGGTCCTTTTTCATGTCCTCCATGGTCTCACTATACTCCTTGAGGGATTCATTAAATTTATCGGCGGTTTCCATAAAATTCTTGAAAACCTTATAAACGTGGCCTTGAACTCTATATCCAGTCGTCTGTCCTCCTCCGTTTCTGACAATTGTGACCTGTTTCTCTGTCTCCGCATTTTGGCTGCTTCCCTGTGTTGATAGAGTGTCCCTGCATGCCAGGTGTCCTGTAGGGCCCAGTAGCTCAACCTCCCCAGTTACCTGGGGTGGACACTCTTGGTGCACTCTTAGTGCCTTGGTTGATGTAGGATCACTGGGAGGAATTGACCTCCAGGCCAATTGGCTGTGGGAAGCAGCTGTGTCTGAAGTGGGAGAATGGTCCCCCTCTGACCGCTGGGTACAGTGGCTCCTGGATCTAAGGAGAGGTGCTAATTCAGCCCCTGCCTGAGGCCTCACAGCCGGGCCACGAAGAGGCTCAGCTGTGAAGCAATGCAAGCCGCTGCGGGGCCTTGGGCCTTCTCTTGGAAGTTCCGGGTCTGGCTGGCCCGCTGCAGTTAGGTAATTATCAGGTTGCAAAAGGCCGGGGCATTCACATGCAAAAGCCTCTGCCGCAGCCTGGGTGGGGCGGGGTCTCAGGGAGTCAAAAGGGCGGAGAAAGAAGCTATGGCTGATTCTCCGCACCCGGAGTCACGCGTCTCAGTGTCCCGGTAATGGCTGCAAGCACCTCTGAGGGAAATCCGCCCTCAAGTTCGCCCGCTGCCGCCTGACAGAGCAGCCTCTCTCCGTATGAGTCTTGTGTCCCCAGAGACTTCCCGGAACGGGAGTTCAGAGCAGTCGGGAGCTTGTGATTCAAAAAGACAGCCGTGTCCTCTTGTGCCACCCCCTTTCCGCGTGCGCGAGCCGCCGCCGTACCTCTGCACTCAGCCTCCGCAGGTCCTCTGGCTCTCAGCGTGCTTTTCTTTTCTTCTAGTTGTAGAAATTACACTCAGCCAGCCTTCCTGTTTTTCTGGATGATGTTTGCTCTGTCCTTTGGGATAATTTTCAATTGCTGTGGGAGGCGACTATTTCCCGGTGTTTATCTATGCCGCCATCTTAGTTTCTCCAACTTTTTTGATTTAATGTCTAGTTTGTTAGTATATTCTTCCCTGATCTCTTTTGACTACTATTTGCATGAAATATCTATTTCTATCCTTTCACTTTCAACATATTTTTTTCTTTGGTTGAAAGTGAGTCTCATGTGGACAGCACATAGTTGGATCATGCTTTATTAATTTATTCTGCCAATCTCTATCTTTTGATTAATAGTTTAATTCATTTAAATTTAAAGTAATTATTGATGAGAAGGGACTTACCTTTGTCATTTTGCTATTTATTTTCTCAATGTCTTGTACTATTTTAGTTTCTCAATCCCTGCATTTCTCTCTTCTATTGTGTTTATTTCATTTTTTATACTGAAATGTTTTAATTCCCTTCTTATTTCCTTTTGTGTATATTTTATAACAATTTTATTTGTGGTTATCATGGGGCTTACATTTAACATGCTAAACTAGAATACTCTAATTTGAATTTAAACCAGCTTAACCTCTATAGCATGCAAAACTTTGTACCTATACCTCTCTAGCCTCAACCACATCCAGTTATTGATGTCACAAATTTACAATGTTATACATTTGTGTCCAAAATATAGACTATAAAAAAATTTAATAGTTTGGTTTCAAAAGGAAAATTTTTGGTAAAAGACAAAAAGTGAAGTTACAAAGCAAATTTATAGTATTACTAGCTTTTAAACTAATGATTTAAAAATGTATTTGTCTCTTAGATACTGAAGAAAATCAAAAGTAGAATTACAAGCTAAAGTTACAATAATGCTAGTAGTTATAATCCCCTATGTATTTACCTTTATTGAGACCATGGTTTCTTTTTTAAAATATATTTTATTGATTTCAGAGAGGAAGGGAGAGGGAGAGAGAGAGAGAAACGTCAATGATGAGAGAGAATCATTGATCAGCTGCCTCTTGCAACCCGAGCATGTGCCCCTGACTGGAATTGAACCCGGGACCCTTCAGTCTACAGGCCAACCCTGTATCCACTGAGCCAAACTAGCCAGGGTGAGACCATACTTTCTTCATACAGCTTTGAGTTTCTGCTCAATGTTCTTTCTTGGCAACCTGCAGGACTCCTTTCGACATTTTTTGCAGGACAGGTAACAAACTCCCTTATCTTTTGTTTATCTAACAATGTCTTAATTTTTCTCTGACTTTTAAAGTAAAATTTTGGTGCATATAAAATTCTGTTTACTATTGACTCTCTGGCAGGTTCTGTAAATTGCTGGGGTGTGTAAAGTCATAGCTACATCTGCAGATCGTGACTTCTGGACCCTGCTAGGCCTCATCAGTAATGTGTTCCAACCAAAGAGCTGAGCCCCAGATTCTTACTGATCCTCAAATAAGTCAGAATTGTCAGTTGGACCGGATGATTGCAGAAGTTCAAGAATCCATAGTTTTCAGAGAGAATAAGAGCAGAGAAAGAAAACCCCCTGAAATGAGGACTTTCAACATATTTACAAGTAAATTTGTGAAACCCCTCATGGTTTGTTTATAAAGGTGGCATCCTTTTGTAAACCAAGGGAGACCTGGAATTAGTCACAGTTCCTCCCATCCCAAACATTCCTCTACCCTTTTACCCTGGCTTGGTGGGATACCCAACAAATCAACCGCTCAGAGCCAGAGTAGGCACAATAAAAAGGCAAACACTGGTTTTAAAACCCGAGGTGTTTATGTTGGTGATTATTTCCACCTGGCAGCACACAAACCTCTGAACAATACGTCCTGCTGATGCCCAGGCCATTCTGCTGTGATACCTGTCAAAGGTCACCAGGAGCCAGTGGAGACTTTTCTTTTTTTCTTACTTTAGGGCAGAGGAATGCAGACCTCACTCCCTCAGAAATCTTATTTTAAAGATTAAGAAGCTGCACTTTTCAATTTCAGATTTTACCATATTGCAGGAGAATATATTTAGGAAATCTCTTTGTTTATGGAATCCAACCCACACATATACACACATGTACAATCAAAGCATAAATTCAATGACATTTGCCTCTAATGTGACAAATCTATGTTGCATAAATCACCAGAGGGAAAATTCCAAATCTATAAATAGCATAAAAGGCTTTCATCTCCTTTTTCACTCAGTCAGAATCTTCTTATGAACAAAGAAGTGCTGAATGGTCATCCCTATAAAAATCAGAAATCTTATCATCTCTCCAATCTGATTTATAATTGAAAAGATTACACGCTAGGTAGAGGGACAGGAAATTATCACACAAACTTCAAAGAGAATATCTTAATATACTCCAGGGAACCATAGCTTTGTTTAATTATAATGTGTGGAAATGACCATAATACAAAAATGATAATCATCTGTAGCATTCTTCTTGATCTAGCAATATAGCAGCATTTATGAAGTGGTCATGTACTTTATACTCAAAGAAAAATGTATTACTAATGAGGGTTGGTGAAAACAGCAATTCTTTATTGAGAATTTATTGGAGCTCAGCACTTTGCATACTTTCTCTCTAATTCTGAAAGGACCTCATAATATATCATAATCAGCACTTCACAGTGAGGAGACTGGGGTTTCCTCAGGGTCCTATAGCTAGTGTTATACTATATCAAGAAATGTTACAGGCAGGAAATAGAAAGCATGTTAGATATCTCTAGCAGAGATTCAATAGAGAGAATAAAAGTCTTTACAAAGTTGCTGGAAAGGTAGAAGAGATGCGAGCCTGGGGCTTTCAAGGACAATTTGTTTCCAGGTCACAATACTAGTTGTGATCTGAGGTGAGAACTAGGATTGGAGCTTCTGCCATGACTGCCAACATCATAACGACCTTATATCCCATCACACACTGTCATTGTCAGACCATTGTTAGCTGCCACAGCCATGTAAGATGGTCCCCATCTCATTTCCACTTTCCAAACCTTCTCTGAGTAAATCTCGTGGGGAAAACCAAAGCACATCCAGAATTCTAGCTGTCAAGGAAAAGTGCTTTCTCCTACCATCCCTTGTTACACCAGGGGAACATTGGAGACAATGAAATGGGTGTGCTCCTACCTTAGAATACAGTCAACCCCTTTGTTTGCTCAGCATTTATGCACATGCTTCTATCAATAAAGTTCCCAATGCCAACAATGAGAAAAATAAATAAAACTTTTTAACTCTCCCACATAGCTTATACTACCTCCAATCAGAAGGAATAAATATTCCATCTGTCACTGGGCTTATCTTACAAGTATGTTCATTCTTATTCTATCTCTATTACCATTAGATCTTGAGATTCTATCACTTTGGGATTAAATTAAAATTTGACCGTTACTGACTTGCTCTGTATAAATTGGTAAGAAAAATGGGGAGTGTTTGTGATTGTGTACATGAAACAAGAAATAAATTATGAGTAGCTCCTAATAGCCTTGATTCTGCAGCTGAGCACTAAAGATCAAACTACTGAAAATAAGAGTACCTAGTGGGATTTAGTTATGGAGTCCCATGAGGCTTCTTTGCAACAGCAATTCTATGTCTTGGGGGCACCAAGGGTAGCTGTCTTTTAACCATATAGACCAGATAGTAGAGATAGAGAGGAAGATAGACTTCCTCAGACCTATTTTCTAGAAGACATTCCTGGATCCTGATCTCAGTATACTCAACACATAGCAGCAGGACTTGAGCCAAATGTATCCTCTGTGCATGCTGGCAGGCCCAAAAGAAAAGAAAAATGATGGGCAGAATTCTATGTGCTCAGTTCTCCAACTCCAAAGGATTTTTCTTTAGGGAGGAATGAATTGGAAAGGATAATGGCAAGTTTCTTTCTATTTAGTTCAAAGAAATTGAGGTTCCTACTTTGGAATACAAAATTAGGAATAAGTGCAGATGAGGAGAGGATGATTTTTGTACATCCACTGTAAAAGCCAAATGTCACATGAACATCTTTAAGACAAATTATTTGTTAATATCAGTAGTGCCTTTAGTAATCAGCTAAGGGAGAACGTGGAGACTATGAATTGGTAACTCTCCTGTATAATAAAGAACATCCAAATAGTCAGGCGGTTTAAGACCACAGAATGAAATGGCATGAACTAATTAGCAAGGAAGATTGATAATTGTAATCCATATGAAATAACAGGAAACTTTTAAGAATCTACATCACCATAAGATTTGTTTTACAAATAAGTTTGGAATAGGTCTCTTTTTCTTAACATTTCTGTGGGGCTTAGATTCTTTATGTATCTGATGCAGTGTTTTAAAATCAGTATCAGTCCAGTTTATCTAAACATGTCTTTTTAAAATATATTTTTATTGATTTCAGAGAGGAAGGGAAATAGAGAGAGAGATAGAAACATCAATGATGAGAGAAAATCATTGATTGGCTGCCTCCTGCATACCCCACACTGGGGATAAAGCCCACAACCAGGGCATGTGCCCTGACTAGGAATCAAACTGGTTCATAGGTAGAAGCTCAACCACTGAGCCACGCCAGCCAGGCTATCTAAACATTTCTAAACTAGTACATGAGTTGAAATTCTGCCTTTCGCCATATGTGGGTAAATAAACTCTGATCTTGAAAAAGGTTTCTTCCTACTTTCTTCCCCAGAGTGTAGGCTGACAGACTCTTGGATACTCTACTTTTTCACTTACTACTTGAGACATCCTTCCCATCAGCTTCAATACCTTTAACACCGACATTGATAATATCTATAACACCCTGGCTGCAGACAAGAATTAGGCATTTCCATTCTCTGTCACTCAGATAGATGTGTTGTGGTCTGGGATTATGACATCTGGGTGTAACAGTGTACTTAGTTTTCTTTTAAATGAATGATATATGAGCAGAGGAATGATGGGGAAAGAGGCTTTCAGCTCTTGCTTGCTAATTAAAATAAATAAATAAATAAATAAATAAATAAATAAATAAATAAATAGAGTCACACTCTGAAGCCATGATCTCTACCTCCAATTACCTACATTTGCTTGCAAATAAAAAGAGATATGAAATTTATGGATTATAATGGAGATCAATCAATTTCTTCACACAGCTCAAAATAGGAAATATTGTAAATTTATGCCTCTCATCACAGAACTGTTCTGGTACTGATGAGATATTCTTGTATGTCCTCATCAGAATCACATGCACTGCTTTAGCTTCATCAAAAGTATTTATATGACTAGTTCCAAACACATTATACAGCAGCAGAGAGGCTATGGCTGTCACCACATGATTTCAAAACTTCGATGATTAATCCCATGTGCTAGTAATGACAATACCCCTCATCTAATTCCAATGTTTCTATAGCCCCTATCTTCATTCTAAGCAACCTTCTTAGCTGTTGATAACAACAACAGAACATCTTAGAATTGGACTGCCAAGAGAAAGTTGGAAACAGTGATGTAGTTTTTAAAAATTGATAGTTATGTCTGACCAGTGTGGCTCAGTGGCTGAGTGTCAACCTATGACCCAGGAGGTCACAATTAGATTCCTGGTTAGGGCACATGCCCTGGTTGTGGGCTCAATTCCCAGTGTGGGGTGTGCAGGAGGCAGCCTATCAATGACTCTCCCTCATCATTGATGTTTCTCTCTCTCTCCCTCTCCCTTCCTCTCTGAAATAAAAATATGTTTAAAACTTTTAAAAAAAATTGATAGTTGGTTAATTTTATAATTAGATGGATGTATAGGTAAATAGATAAATTAATTTGATACATAAATAGATTATAGATAAATTGATAGGTAGATAGAAACTAAATAAATACAGACATACATATAGATATGCCTATATATATACTTACATACACATATATCCATAAGTTAGATATACCAGAGAAAATACACTCACCAAAATTTAATGGAGGATGTTATTATTTTTTCAGAGAAAAAGATTAATAAACTACTTTGGGTGGATAGTGACATGACCAGAGTGAGTTAATTTCCCCCAAATATCCATTTCCTCTTCTTTCTTGATAAATAGAACTTTTAGGTTTTAACTGGGCTCATTGTTGCCCAGAATAATTTTCCAGGTTTGCTTAAAGTTATTGTGTGACCATATGACAAATACTGGCAAATGGAACTAAGCAGAAGTGTTATGTGCAATTTTGGGGGGAAAGTTTCTTAAAGATAGGTGGAAAAGGTCATTCCTTTCTTTTGTTGACTCACCCATTGTGCTGATTGGAATACAGATGTCTGGAGTTGGGGAGCCACCTTGAAAGAGATTGGGAGACACACACTGAGGATGGCAGAGAAATCAGGATTGGGAATTTCAGTTCCTGTTACCTTGGCACATCATACCAGCCTGGGACTGAGATAAGACTGCTCTTATGAGTGAGGGAAATAAACTTATATCTTATTTAATATCCAGCTATTGTGGATTCTCTGTTATAGGCAGCATAATAAAAGCCTAATAAGTATTGTGGGTTACTAAAAACATTAAAATAACAAAATATGATCAATAAACTGTCTACTATAGGTATGGGTTTCTGATGGAATATCATTTTCTAAAAGTGCATAGTGATGAGTATGGGTATGTAAGTTTCGAGGAGAAGATGAAAAGGCTTAGATTATTTGCATAATAGAAAAAGACCTAAAAGACATTTGTGTGCCAGAACAAAGTGAAGCAAATGTTTTAGAGGAAAAGTGGTCAATGAGAGGAAATGTTGCTGATTAGGCAAATGAGATGAAAACTGGACTTGACCCCATGATTTGACAAGTCAGAGGTCATTGGAGACTTTCACAAGCTTAGTTTCAGCGAACTGGTAAATAGCTGAACTGGACAGCAAGAAAGAATGAGAAAAGAGGAATGAGAGGAAATAAACATGGACCATCTTTTGGAGAAATTTTACTATAATTGGTCTGTATCTGGAAGGGTGTGGGATCAAGAGAACATTTGTTTTTTAAAATGTGAAAAACAATAGCATCTTTTAATGCTAATGTGAATATCAAATGGAGAGGAAGAAAGTGATGAATTGGAAGAGAAAAGGTCTTGAAGGCTTAGTACTAGAAGGAGCATGGGTCATTGATACACAGAAACAGGAGAGAAGGCAGGGTATGAAGATACAGAAATAGACAGTTTGGACAAGTTTGATAATGGCAGCATGTGAAAATAGCACTTATTATATTTGAAATAATTATTTTTATTTCATGGTAAAGGGGTGTCTCTTCCATTAGATTTCAAGCTATCTTTGAGCTTGGAAAATCCCAAATCAGTGTGTCTAATGCATCACTGTGTCCTCATCATAAAGAATAGTTGCCACCATTCAATAAATGCCCAATAATGGATGAGTGAATGAATAATGCCTACACACACACACACACACACACACACACACACACCAGCAGCAGCAGCAGCAGCACCACCACCACCATCACCACCGCCACCGTCACCACCACCTCAATTGTATCATGCTTCTACCTGGTTAGTATGTGAATATTAAGTTTTAGAGGTTATCATTCTAGAAATTCTAAATTTCTAGGCTATTACAATTCCCAAATATTCCATAGAATATTTCTTACATATGAACAAGATAAATATTTCTAATTTCCTGCTATATCTACAACCTTCCGTAAGGAAAAAAAGAAAGCTGCAGGTGCTTTCTTCTACATTTGTGCCACACAAATCCACTCCCTAGTCACAGTGAATTGGACCTAAAGACAAACAGCAGAGGCTCTTGAAATGAGCCACGATGAGAAAGGACTCTGCAAAAGTGTTCATCTATATTGATGAGGAAAGGGTATTTATATTGGATGTAACTACCAAGTATTGAGATTCTCTTCTTCTTGGGGTGCATGAATGAAAGGTACAGAAAGAGTAAGGCAAAAGCAGACAGAAGGCACTGAGAAGACTGATGTAGATAGTAGATAAAGAGTACTTGAGGCACTATAAGGGTTGTGGCACTGGAATAGGGAGCAGGGTCTTCTGGGCAGCTTCCTGGGTTTGGAGGGTTGCTACAGTCACCACAGTAATCTGAATGATGTTTCAGTGTTTTATGACACCTGGTTATGCAGCTCGAAAGGCTGTTTCTTGTTCTACCTTCCTGCAATAGCACCCTTTAAATTAAGTTAGTAAAAGCAAGACTCTCTGCAATCTCAAATGTACTGGTACATATTATTTATACTGAATTGTGTTCTTCATAGTACATTATCTCTGGTACTCTAAGCTTTATTTTTTTTTATTAATATCCACATGGGGGGGGGAACATATATAAAGCTTTAAACAATAAAGAATTTTTAAAAATATCCATATGAATGTTTAATCAACTATAAAGTTTGTGAAGATAGAGCCAATATCTGGTTAATTTGAAACATGGGGTATAATGGCATAGCTATAAAGTTATATATTTACTAAATACTCTGGGTATTTTTATTCTTTAAAATAATTGTTTTTCTTCTGGATAGCTATTATTAAATGGACAGATTAGTATGAATAATACATTTCAACTCAAAATAACTATTCTTTTAGTTAAATAGAAAATAACTTTTAATAAAACTTATTTACCTATAAATTAATATTTCTAACTTCTGACTGCTTATCAGAGCACAGAAATTAATTGCTATAATATCTTTCCTTTTTCTTTGGAACATTCTGCTTTGGTATGTCTATCTAGTTTAACTTCATCCAAACAAGATCAAATATACCTGCTGTTTGGAGCTTTTAGTCCTTGTCCATGAACTATATCATGACTTTTACAAAGTACTCCTTTTATGTTGGCATTGTGACTTGCTTTTAATATTCTTTCTCAAATACGGGATTTTATTTTAATTTAATTAGGAAGGCCTCATTAATCTTCTGTGGTTTCTTTCTACACACAAGGACTCTCTTTTTTCTCCTTTGAGTTTTTCAAACACAATTGAATATAACAGAGTAAATTTTTTAATGAAAATCTGTAATAGTTAAACATAATTTTTGATTTGATAATGATCTTAGTTTCACTCCTCTGTCAAGAGGATGGCAAATAGAATCGTGATTGCTTGTGCCCTACTTAGCACTAGAAGCATCTTGCAGGTCTATTTCTAGATCAGTTAAGTCAACAGTGAAAATCTTCCTACAATATTTTGTAGAGTTTATTTAAAAGCATACCATGAAAATTCTGAAGAGTATTATTTGGGAGTATATATTTTAAAAGGATGTGGCCAAGGTAAGGGTTTCATAGGGACTTTTGCAGCAAATAGAAATAAAGGAATATGACAACTTTTAACTTATACTTAAGTCTGCAGATCCTGGCTATAAATACACTTTTTTAACATCATTGGCTACCTCAACTCCTAACCTCTTTTAAGCCATATGTTGTTTATGAGGGGGGCTAAACATGCTTCCATGTACAGGTATGTGAGGCAGAATAAAGGCCTTCCAAAGAAGTCCACATCCTAAACCCTGAGACCTATGAATAGGTTCCATTATGTGTCAAAAGGGAATCAAAATTGCAGAGGAATAAAGGTTTCTAATATGAAACCTTAAAACAGGGAGCTATCCTGGGTTTTTCAGAGTGGACCCAATATAACACAAGAGTCCTTGAAAGTGGAGGAAGGAGGCTGAAGAGACAGAGAGAGATGTGACAATGGAAGTGGTGTCAGAGTTGCTGTGTTGTTGGCCTTGAACATGGAGGAAAGGGAGTAGGAACCAAGGAATGGGGGTGGCCTCTAGAAGATAGAGTGAAGCAGGGAAATGGATTTTCCCTTAGAGCTTCCAGAAGGAACGCAACTCTATTAAACTTTTACTTTAACCAGTGAGGCCTGTGTTGGCCTTCTAACCTACAGTACCGTAAGATACTAAATTGGTGTTGTTTTAAGCCATTGAGTTCACGGTAATTTGCAATGGCAAGAAATAGGAAACTAATACACCGGATATAGCAGTAAAAGTAATTCTTTGTTTTTAGAGTATTTCTGCAGTGTGTTGATTGGCTATAGTCCTCTTAATGGCAGAAAAATGTGTGTACTGGGTCACAAACATCAAAGTTTAAAAAATTCAAGATTAGCACCAACAAAGGAAGGTTTTCGCTGCAAATGCAAAAGCACAAGAAATAACACTGAAGTTTGGGAAGCACATACTCCCATGAGCAGTTACCCTGTGAATTTCCAACTTTCCAATTGCACCAGCTTATCTGATTGATGCCAGCTTCAGCTTCCTTTTGAATGCACAGATGTTTTCTATTTTTTTTCCCCACATTGTTTTGAGATTTGAAGATTTGCAACAGCTACAAAGCTATCTTCTCTTTGAATCTCAGGGTCTTGAACTGACCTCAAGTTGATCCTAATTTGGCTGTAGCTCTGCCTCCCCAAACTAGTCAAAGTCTCTCCTCTCAGTGCTTTCGTCAATACAAGGCCCCCTTTGTTCATTAGCTCCTGGGTTTTGTGTCATAGTGATCCTAGTTAAAATGGAAAATAAAGCTATTTTAAACTGTTAAATATCAAACATTTGTTGACTACCAACTGCGAAGCATAGCGCTAAGTCATGAAAACAAAACAAATAAATATGGCATAATAGATTATGCCAGAAAGCTCAAAATTGAATGATAGGGTATGCAACATATTTTAAAAATTGTAGAAGTTGATTAATTGGGGCTTGCATAAAGTGTGCAAGAAGAGAAAATGAAATAGGAAGATTGAGTGAGGGTTCATCAATTGTACCAAGGGAAAGGGCATTCAAGTCTGAGGAAAGCACACATACAATGGTACAGAGGCTTGTGAGAGCATGGAAGATTTGAGGAATTGTACATGGTAGAAAGTATACAATGGAGGTGGGAAGAGAAAACACCAAAAAGAACTCTGAGTATCTTCATCTCTTTGTTAGCTGTGAGGTAAATCTCCCTATGAAATTATCTTGACCACAAATGTTCCAAACCTATGTTCCAAACCTGGGCTGAATGGAGAGGTCTAAATGGCTCATGCAAATTTCCAAAAGGAACAAAGTGTGTCAGCATGCTGAGACCATTTTATTTGTGATTCTGACTTAGCAATTGACAACTTTTCCAAAGAAATCACCCTGCAAACTAATCTAGATTATTTAAAATGCAGATACTCATTGAATTCCTGGCTTTTAAAATCCTGCATAATCTACCCTCAGTCTCTTCAGCCTCATGTGTCTTTATTTTCAGCATCTTCACTTTATCATACTCCAAAATCAAGTCCTCATCATTTTTACTCTATTCACTATGGAATATGCGTTTTTTAATTAGAATATTGACTACACAAGGCAAACAGTGCTGAACATATATTAGGATCTTCATAAATGATTGCTTAGTCTAATAGCATCTACCTTCTCAGAATCATTCATATCACCTCCTAAAGAATGTATCAGTTTTTAAATTCATATATATGTATATTCATATATACTAAATATGGCTAGATTTCAAATTTAGAGAAAGTTTTGTAGAATTAATGTTCTAAAATAATGGAATGTATTTTGGCCTAAACTCATATTTTATGCAAGGACTGGGTCATCATTGCAACCATAGCGTTACTTTTGACCCATTTATCTTCCTGTTGGAGGAGGTCATTGAAGAGATGTGACCAGTTGGCTCATGAGCTGGACCCGGGCAATTGGAGGCTCCACCCCTTCCTCTTCCTTAGACTGTGTCTTTCACTTTCCTTGTCTGTATCTCTCTTTATAACATAAGTCATTGGTCAAGGCAATAACAGGATGATTCTACTAGAAGCATTTCGGATAAACAAGAGCAGAGAAAGACTTGAATCAGAAACTACAGCTAGGAGACTTATAATCTCTAGGTCCTGGTCCTCTGTGCTCTGGACAGCCTCCTTACAAATAAAGTTCTAAACCTTTGGTCTTAGAAATCCATATTACTTATTTATTTTCTTGTTTTTAAAATATGGCTAAAATATCCAATTTAATCCTTTAATTTGACTTTGTATTTTAACAACATTTGGGGAAATTATAAAAGTCACATATATGTATATATTTAAATAGCAATCAAATTGAGCAGTTTACAGTGTATTTCACATTTATTTTCTAACTTGAGGTAGACAGAGAAGGTATCCTCATGCCCATTTTAAACCTAAGGTAAATGAGACACTAAGATGTTAAAGGGTCATTCAAGATAAGGAGCCAGTCTTCTGCCTTTTCATCTATTAGCTGACCATATTTTCATGATAACAATCACTTTGGGTTGAAAATAAATCAGCCACACCTCTTCTTGGCTGGAATGTGAGCTCCCTGCTTTCGGTAAACTATCTGGCTGTAGTACTTAAAATCTCAGATGCATTTTTATCAAGTGTAACAATAAATTTTGTTTGGTATTGAAAAGTCTACTTGCCCTTCTATTACTTGCATTCTGATAGTGGTGGGATTTCTAATTTTTTTAAATTAGAGTTTAACTGTTGTCCATGAGGCATCCTTAGGAAATCTGAGTTCCTTCTATTTTCCTCATATGAACTGAAGACACAAAACAAAAGCCAGCCTGACTGTGAGCTAGTACGTAGATGGTTTCCTTGGCAACAACGTATGTGAAAGACTGCAAAATTTCCCCAATTTCCATTCCTGCTTTCACAGGGGCTGTTCAGACTGCTAATATGGGTGTGCCTGAGTGGCAGCAAGCCATTTTATGTGAGAGTGATCTCTTATAAAATAAGGGTGAAGGTGAGGGCAAATAATGGTTAGCCAAAAGCACGTATACAAGAGAAATCAACTTTCAACACTGAGTATGAAAGGAGGAAGAACATGAGGCCAAGAGATCACATTTTGAGTTCTTGTAAATGTAATGAAAGGTACATTTAAATGACTGTAACAATACATTTTAAAAATATTATGTTCTTTCTAAAATGAAGGTCACAACTTAAATTCATTTATTTGTGTTCTATTACTTGTCATATAAGAGTGGCTATGTTCTGGGATTTACCCAGCAGTGAAACTGCACTTCAGAAGATCATGAACATCCCCTGCACCAACTATGCATTCAAGTTCATACAACACTAATAACAGCCAATGTTTCTTCACCCTCACTATGTATCAGGTATGTGCCCAGGGTTTTATGTGCATTATTTCAATGAATATCACAGTAGATGTCACAATAATCTTAAGGGGAAGATGAATCTTTTTTTTTTTTTTTAAAAAAAGACAGAATAATTGAGGATTAGAGAGAGTAAGGAATTAGGTTAAGATCACCCAGCCAGGATATTCTGAGGTCAGGATTTGAATCCAGATGTCTGACTCCACACCAGACTCTTTTTTAAAAAATATTTTTATTGATTTCTGAGGGGAAGGGAGAAGGAGAGAGAGATAGAAACATCAGTGAGGAGAGAGAATCATCGATCAGCTGCCTCCTGCACTCCATACACTGGGGATTGAGCCTGCAACCAGGGCATGTGCCCTGACCAAGAATCAAACTGTGACCTCCTGGTTCACAGGTCAATGCTCAACCACTGAGCCACACCAGCTAGGCTTCACATCACACTATTAACTGGGAAGTAACATTATTGACCCAAAGGTGTGACTACGGTGATGCCAACCACAGAGGTAAACAGTGTGTCCCTGAAATCTGCCCGTGAGACCTTTATGTGGCTCATTTTTTCCTGGGTATTCTCTATGATCTTATTAAATATTTGTATAAAACCAAACCTGATTTGTTATGATTGTGGAGTTAGAACATCATAATTAAGCATGCTCTTGGTAAGGTAAAGAAGATAGCAGACAAATGCAGGAAGAGTGTGAAATAAATCATTGAGGTATTTGAAAAGACAGAAGGATAAGACAGAGTTCATTATTTTGAACAAGAAAAAGATTCAGAGAGTTAGGTGTATTGCAAGCTGGAGTGACTCTAGATATTAACAAGAAAGATGTTATTTTGTTCTGATTTTTGGGAGCAAAAAGTAGAGCTAGACACCAATCTTATTAGTTTTCCTTTCTAATTGTGTATATAGGCATTTCTCAAATATCCTAATGTGAGTGTTTCTGGAAAAACATACAAATGCATTCTATAAAAATCACATGTTAAAAATAATAAAACTTTGGAAAAATAGAGTTTATTAGACCACTCAAAACTTATAAAATTATAACCACTGAGCTAGCCAAAACAATAACTCCCAATGAAAATATTAGAAGTTAAGAGGACATTAATCAATAAGGACTCTTTCAAATTATGAATAAATACAAAAACACTATAGTAAATATAGCAGTTTATTTGAAAAATTAGATAAATAAGAAAATAGGTGAAGGAAGCTTGGTGGCATATGAGATAGGATTATTGAGTTATAGAAATAAATGCAAAAAGCACAATGATTTTTTTGTTTCACTTTTCTGTGTTTGGAATATTTTGTAAATCTTTAAAAGCAAATATAAAGTAAAAAAGTAAATATAAGTGTCCCTGTCCTGGTGGCTTGGTTGGTTGGAGTGTTGCCCAATACACCAAAAGTTTGCAGGTTTAATTTCTGGTCAGGGCACATACCTAGGTCGTGGGTTTAATATCCTGTCAGGTGCTTATGGGAGGCAACTGATTGATGTTTCTCACATCAATGTTTCTCTCTCTCTCTCACTCTCTCTCTCTAAAATAAATAAAAACATATTCTCAGTGAGGATTTTAAAAAAAGAAGTAAATATAAATAGAAACAGTTTTATTGAAAAAATATAGGAAAATAAATATATACTCCTTACCACAGATTTAATCAGAACAACTCTGTTATCATCTTTTTAGCAATGTTGCAAATTTATTCAAACCATACTCCATATTACATTTTTTAAAAGCATCTCCTTTGTTTCTCTAGAACTTCTCTGATGTTTCTCAAGAGACACTTCCACCTATTGGGTAGAAGTAAAGGCACACACACACACACACACACACACACAAACTGAGTCAAATCAGGTTCAGAATTCAGTCGAATCTAATAGTTTAAATAGACTCTCTGGTTTAACACTGCTGCTCTAGAATAATTGTTCAATCTGACAGAGAAATCCCTCGTTCCCCCACTCCTCTTATACATGGCATTGGGCTGTGGAGCGGAGAGAAATATATGATATCAAGGTATTCAGAGGAGCTTTGGTCCTTTGCTAATACTTAATTGAACTCTTGCTAGCATCTTCTGTGCTACACTTGGCTTAATTAAATACATGGGTATTCTCTTTGCATGGCGACTTTAGTTCATGGTTGAGAAAATTGTGGGGCTACTTTTTGGTTCAGCCAGGGCTCAGGAGCCTCACCCTCCCGACTCTCCCGACTCTCCCTTCCTGTTGTCTTGGAGATGCCTCTGGGTGTCTGCCATATACTTTCCCCCGTCCAGAAAGACTCTTAAGGCCTTATGTCCAGGATCTTGGTGTGTTAGAGATCGGATGACAGTGAGAGGTGTAGTAAAGAGAATAAATGACAAAGACTGTGTAATTAAAGGTCTATGGTAAGAATGTTGTGAAATAAATTTCCTCATCTGTATACTTTGAAATTTTATGTTAATTCTATCATTCATTAATAATGAACACTTAGGTAGGGTAGCCAAAATGTATATTTCATTTCCTTTTGTGAGTGCTTAGAGAACAATACAAGAATGTTAAAAAAAAAATAGAAGAAGACAGATTTTTCTTTTATAATCAGGTTTCTTTGCCTCTTCACAGACGGGGATAGTATGCTGCATAAGGAAGATAACACTGTTAATAGATGACAGTGAGAAAGCAGGGCCTTTCTTTTCTTGTTTTGCTTCTGCTTTTCTTTCCTCACAAAGAAATTAAAGTAAAAAATAGAATTTTTAAAAGAGAGCCAATACAATAAAACAGAAATTGAAATAAAAGTTAGCCAAGAAATTGAAAGGAAACCTACTTGCAAAGAATTCAAATATCTGGTTCCAACATGTAACAAGCTAATTTGCTGAATGAATTTGCAAAAATGATTGTTCAGAGTCACAGCAGCAAATTAGGAAATGACAACGAATGAAAAGGGCACCAGAAAACTGTAAACAAAGAGGCAAACTCATTGCTAAAGCAAGAAAAAGCTTGATATCATTGTAACAAACCATTACAGGATGGATTATTAAAGCAACAGTTTAGACCTCAGTTACAATATGGTGACAGAATGTCAGCATTTTAGTCTTCTCTTCTGGGAAATTATTCCTACACAACAAAGAGATCTGAAACAAAAAAAAAATCTATTTTTTTTGCAAAACTAGGAGTCAACTAAAACTCCAGATTGACAAATAGCTGGAATGATGCACAGCAGAATAGCAATGGAGCAGGTGAGCACATAAAGCAAGTGGAGGAAAACAGAGACCACATTGGGAAGGTTGGCAGTGACTACAGATTTCAGGAAAAACCAATGAGACTGAGGAGCATTCACTGAGAGTAAAACCAAAACCCATAGTTTACAGCATCAAGACAAGGGTGAGAGAGAGGAGTCTCTATACTGGGGGGGGGGGGTGGGGTGGAGTTCATGGTTACACTTCTCCTCGTTGGCTGTGAGTATAGCCAAACAATTCTTACGAAAAACATGGTCAGAGTATGGGGTCCATTCCCCACATGAAACTTCTGAAAACAGCTACCAAGAGAGAGAGAGAAAAACCTCCTTAAATAAAGAATAATAAGTGAATTTGGGGTGGTGAAGGGGGTGGGGACAAAACAGTAAAAGAAGCTGGCAGATAAAGGATATTGTGGCAGCAGGTAGAGGTACTCCCAAATTTTGCTAGTAGAAGAACTTAAAAAATCAAGTGCACTAAGAATTATAGAATTAAAACATCCCTTGATTATGTGAACAGGTCACAGACATATGCTACTGGTGAAATATTAGTTGTCTTTGTGTTTAAAAGCATTTTTTTCTGGAAGATATTTTTTGAATTTTATTTTTCCATTACAGTTTGCATTCAATATTATTTTGTATTAGTTTCAACTGTGCAGCATAGTGGTTAGACAATTGTATATTTTACAAAGTGTTCCCCCGATATTTTAGGTACCCATCGGGCACCATAGATAGTAATTACAATACTATTGACTATTATTTTGTCACTACCAATCTGTACTTCTCAATCACTTCACCTTCTTCACGCAGTGCCCCAATCCCCCTCTCCTCTAGCAACTATCAGTCTGTTCTCTGTACCTATGAGTCTGTTTCATTTGTTTGTTTATATTGTTGTTTAGATTCCACATATAAGTGAAATCATATAATATTTGTCTTTCTCTCACTTAAATATTTCACTTCACATAATACCCTCCAGGTTCATCTATGCCAGTGATGGTGAACCTATGACACGCGTGTCAGAGATGACACACGAACTCATTTTTTGGTTGATTTTTCTTTGTTAAATGGCATTTAAATATATAAAATAAATATCAAAAATATAAATCTTTGTTTTACTATGGTTGTAAATATCAAAAAATTTCTATATGTGACACGGCACCAGAGTTAAGTTAGGGTTTTTCAAAATGCTGACACACTGAGCTCAAAAGGTTCGCCATCACTGATCTATGCTGTCACAAATGGTAAGAGTTCATTCTTTTTATGACCAAATTATATATATATATATATCTCCATGTTTTTATCCACTTGTCTACTGATGGGCACTTGGGTGGCTTCCATAGCTTGGCTATTGTAAATAATGCTGCAATGAACATAGCAGTGTATCTTCTATTCTTTCAAGTTAGTGTTTTGGGTCCCTTTGGATATATACCCAGAAGTGAAATCTCGGGGTGATGAGGCAGATCCATTTTTAATTTTTTGAAGTTTTCCATAGTGGCTGCACCAACCTGCGTTCCCAGCAACAGTGCATTAGGGTTCCTTTCTCTCCATACCCTTGCCACCCTGTTTTCCACAATGTGGAAAGTGTAGGGGAGAGAACTGTGCAGCACCATGTATTTAAAATGAGGAAGAAGTGCAGAGAGAAGTCAAGACCACATATGAAGAAAAGTCCTCAGCACTCAGGGCCCCGGTTCCCATTGCTCCAGAGAATGCGTTACAACAGGTCTCCGCTCCTCCCTCAGTTTGCTTCTTCACTTATTCCTTGGCTCCTGTGAAATACTCTCACCTCCCTGTTCTTCCAATAAAGTGTCCTCTCTTCTAAAACTACCTCTGGTGGGGTTTCTAAAATTCACAAGAGGCAGAGTCCTAACTAACATGAAATATATATGGAAAAAGCAAAGCTGGCCCTATACATGTCACATACACAAGTGAAGACAGTGTACGGTAGTGGAAAGATTGCTGATGGGAAGTGAAAAGGTCGACATACCTCGTGGTCTTAGCTCTGCACTGACAAGGCGAACTTTGACCCCTCAATCACCTTCCCAGTTGCCTCATCCATAAAGTTAGAGGGTTGGATGAAGCTTTTAAATTCTTCTTATTGGAAAACTCTCTTCACATGAAATCATAAGAATAAACCAATATATTACACCGATGGGGGCGAGGGGAAGCCGGCAGGGATGCAGGTCCTGTAGTTGCCTCAAAGGGTCCCATGGAGCAATGAGAACAAAGCACTAGACAATGTCAGTCCTACGTCGTCTCTAATATTCTGTGATGTACAGGACAAAACACATCAAAGAGGTTTTCGTTAAAGAAGTTAAAACGACTGGTTATATTCAAAGAACAAAAAGCAGAAGAAAAATTAGCAGGGGGGGGTGGGGGGGAGCGGGAGGCGTGGGGAGTCGGGGACCAGTAGCTAATTATACTTAAAAGCGCTCTGAGAGGTGAGCGTTCCTAGGCAGATCCTCACGCAGCCTTCACTGGGGAGTCAGCAGCTTTCCTCTGATGGCCTGTGAGTCTGCCCTTTATAGCTCAGCTGCAGGTTTTCCCCATCCACTTCCGGCGAATAAAAACTTGCTGACAGAGTGGAAATGGGATCGACTCTATGAAAATCAAGTGATAATTATAAAGCCAATTCCCAGATCAAAACTGGGAAGGCTTTCTGAGGATGAACACGGTTAAAGGGATACAGAGTATAATCCATAGTGAAATGAAACCCTTGGATCGTGGAAGAAAAACCAATTGGTATTTTCCTGCTGATATCCACTAATTGAATTTTCCTGACCATAAGTGCACATTGATTTTCTCCTGCTGGCATGAAGAGCACCACGTATGTTATTTGGGAAATGATATGCTGAAAAGTAGTTTTAGTTGTCAATTTGTAAAAGCAAACATCCTTTAGAGTAAATAGGTCTGCAAGGCTCTCGTCCGGACAGATTAATTGTTCCACATGAGAGATGTCATATCTAATTTTATTCTGTGCGAAAGTAATCTGATTCCTTCTTTTCAGTCAGTTCTACGAGTGCCTGAGCATATTTGGTTCTATTCAGGTAGCCTGAAAACCTCCATAGAATAGTCTCTTTCGTGAGCTTTTAAGCCATCTGTATCTCCTTGTTGAACTGGACTAGTAATACCTTGAGTTTTCAATTTGTCCAACATGTTTTCTAACCACTGTTGCCAGTGTGTAGGTTTCTTGTCAGGTATCCTGGAGGTAGGGGAAAGTTTTCATGTGCTTTTCTAAAGCAATGCCTAAGGCAGCCTGTCCTTCCATAACAGATGGTAAAAACTGCAGCAACAGGAAATTGAGGACAATGCCTAAGGTTGAGCAGCAAAATCTGAGCAGGGTTTGGGCCTTTAATTTATGCTTTTGAATTCCCATTTGATCATATATTTGAAGTTTCAGTTAATTTTCAGAAAAGTAATAATACCTAGTCCTCAAACCTCATGGAAAATAGCGTGCATCTCACAAAGCAGAGAGGTGGGGAAAGGCATGACTCATAGAGCCTTGGTAGACCACAGTGGAGAGTCTTTCCTAAATGATAATTAAACCTATTATGAGCACTCCTCCAAACAGTGCCCAAACAAATCTTATAACAAGCCCCCAAAGATAAAAATTTTCCAGGTAGCTTATCTTCATCCCAGAACAAAGCAAATGCATATTTATATTAAAAAATATTCAGCAAGGTTAAATGAAATGTATGCCATAAATATTTACCAGGCATAATGGTTAATTTTATGTGTTAACTTGACTGGGTCACAGGGTGCCTAGATATTTGGTCAAATTTTATTCTGGGTGTGTCTTTGAGGGTTGTGTTTTGTTGTTGTTGTTGTTGGGGGGGGGGGAGGTGAGTATAACATTTAAATTGATGGATTGAATGCTAGTAAAGCAGGTTGCCCTTCTTAATGTGGGTGGGCCTTATCGAATCAGTTGAAGGCCTGAGGGGAATAAAAAGGTTGGTCCTTCCTCTGAATAAGAGGGGATTAATTCTGTTGGACTGTCTTCAAAGGGGGTTATTGGTTGGGTGTTTTTTTCTGCCTTCAGATTTGTACTAAAACATTGGCTTTTCCTGGGTCTTGAGCTGCCAGCTGTTGTAATATATAGATAGATAGATAGATAGATAGATAGATAGATAGATAGATAGATAGATAATAGATAGATAGATAGATATAGATATAGATATAGATATAGATATAGATATAGATATATATTCTGTTTCCTTGGAGAACCCAAACTAATATATATTTTGGTACCAGAGTAGCTCTAGAGAACAGAATTTTAAGGATAAATTTTCTGAATTAGCCCTGAGTTTCTGGAGTTGCCTTTCTAATCTGAGTAAAGATGCAAATGCCTACCTTTCCAGTCATAAAGAGAGCACTGATCCATGGCCTTATTTGGCAATAGAGGTACACAAGATATCATGATTGGATACTCCTTCTCAACCCGTTATAAAGCAAGGATCTGGGTGATTGTGTATATGATACTTCCAAATATTTTTGGCAACCTAATGAATAAAATGAGATTGGCTGATTGCTCCTAATGTTGCTGAACAAAGTGGGTAAAGAAAAGAATGAGCTCAGTGGTTTCAATTCCAGCTGAATGCTCTGAAAAGGTCTGTGAGCTCGGTCTGGTCCCCAAAGGATTGCTGGAAACACACACAATCTTATCCTGCTGACGAGCTGAATAACGAAGTCGAACTCCCAACCTTACAGGGTGTCCACTGCTGAAGAGAGGCCACTGATGGGGAACAAATGAAATCCTGAAAGTTGGAATGGGGAGGTGTGGAAAGACCATGATGAAGCTGGAGATACTGAATCCCTGAATTCTGACCAGTCCTTTTATCCAGTGGCCGAGGCCTCACCATGTCCTCATCTGGGATGCCCCCCAAATGGAACAGATAAGATTACCTCATGTCTTCTATTTTATTGAGTCATGAATGGACAGCTAAGGATTACTAGACATGTGAGAGAAGTCCAGAAATACAGACACTAAAAGGAAAAATTGGGAAAAACAAATCCCAGAAAAAGAATGCATCCATGAAACCAGACAATTTTATTTCTTTAAGAAAATAGCAAAAAGAAGGGCAAAGGTTAAGACAAGGTTCTTAAAAAATAAAAAGAGGAGAACTAAAATGTTTTAAAAGTCAAAAGAAGGATTTGGTGAAACTGCTAAAGAATTTTCACAGACAGTAGACAAAAAAGACTAAGGTATCCTATATAATAAAAGCCTAATATGCAAATTGACTGAATGGCAGAATGACCAGTAGAATGACCAGTCACTATGATGTGCACTGACCACCAGGGGGCAGATGCTCAACACAAGAGCTTCCCCCAGCCCGCAGGCCCCAGGCCAGCCAAGGCGGGTGCTAGCAGGAGCCCCCGATCGCCCTGCCGGTCGCCCCACAGATTGGCCCTGATTGCCGGCCAGGCCTAGGGACCCTACCCGTGCATGAATTTCATGCACCGGGCTTCTAGTTTACTATAAAAAAAATAACTAGGAGATAATTCCAAAAAATCCCAAATCAGAATAATAAAGGTAAGAAAAATCATCAAACAATAACATTAGAAAAATTTCTATAACCAACACAATGAATAAAACATACACATAATAGTTCTCAGAACTCTGGAGGAAAGAGAGAAGCTCCTTAAAAAGATTCCAGAGAGAATAACAAAACAAAATTTAAAAACAACAACAACAAAAATACAGGCTACCCTGGCCATGTGACTCAGTTGGTTGAGCATTGTCCCATGAACTGAAAGGGTACCGGTTACATGCCCGGTCAGGGCATGTGTCTAGGGTGGCGGGGTCAGTGCCTGTGGTTCATGAGGGAGGCAACCGATCAATGTTTCTCTCTCACATCAATGTTTCTCCCCCTCCCTTCCTCTGTCTCTCTAAAATGTCAAGAAAAATATATTTTAATAAAAGAGGCCAAAAAAATTAAAACCAACAAAGCAGGAATTAGAATGAGCTCAGACTTTTCAATAGACTATTGCAAACCCACTGGGTTAGCTGTGAATAATACACACACACACACACACATTCATATACATTCAGTGATAAGAGTTATCTATGTTAGAGATAAGTATTATATGATTATAAATACTGTGCCTACACAATTGGGTCATCTGTGGAAAATATTTACATTATAATGATTTGTACACTGGATATTAAAATAATAAAATACTTGGGTAATAACAGTTTGGAAGATGAAGATGGGGAAAAGTATGGATAGGAGAGAACAATGCTGAATTTTTCTCTTCTCTAGTAAACTACCAAGAGATTGTGTCTAAAATTTTTAAAAAGCCAAAGAACAAATATGCATAACCCATAGACACAGACAACACTATGGTGATGGCCAGAGGAAGGGGGTGGGGGCTGAGTAGAGGAAGACAAAAGAAGGAAAATGGGTACATCTGCAATACTATCACAATAAAAATAAAGAAAAAAAATTAAAAATTAAATTATAGGTTATTTTGGAAAGTGAATGTAAATATCAGAAGAAAAAGCTAAAAGTTAAAAATAGTTTCCTCTGGAAAGGGGTTCAAGTATAAAGGTGTTTATTAGCAGCTTTGTAGTAATATTAATAAAGAAAATTAAATTTATTTGAAAATAAGTATAATATGCATTATTTAATTACTTATTTTCTATTTTTATTGATTTCAGAGAGGAAGGGAGAGGGAGAGAGAGAGAGAAACACCAATGATGAGAAAGAATCATTGATTGGCTGCCTTCTGCACACCCCACACTGAGGATTGAGCCCACATCCCAGGCATGTGCCCTTGACTGGAATCAAACCCAGGACCTTTCAGTCCGCAGGCCAATGCTCTATCCACTAAGCCAAACTGGCTATGGCTGCATCATTTATAATAACACCCAAATCAGAATAACCCACATATTCATTTACTAATGAATAAACAAAATGTAGCTTATTCATACAGTGGATATTGTTCAGCTACAAAAGGAATGAAATACTGACACATACTACAACATGGGTGAAAACATTAGACTAAGGGAAAGAAGCTAGACACAAAGGATGACATATTGTATAATTCCATTTATATAAAATGTTGAGAACAGGCAAATCCTTGGAGATAGAAATAGATTAGTAGTTGCCAGTGATTGAGTATAGGGGAAAATGGAGAATGACTACTAATGGGTATGAGGTTCTCTGGGGAGACGGGAGAAATGATAAAAGTGTTCTGGAATGAGGTAGTGGTGATGGCTACACAAGCTTTATGAATATACTAAAAGCCACTGAAGTATACACATTAAAATTGTGAATTTTAAAGTAAGTTAGTTGTATCTCGAGAAATAATGAGTGCAATGCAAAAAGATAAAGAGTAATGATAGCCCAAGTTAAAAAATAAATAATGGATCATGAAAGTAAAGAAAACTACTAGAACGTTGGCAGGAAGAGAGCACTGCATATAGAAGTAACATGTACAAAGGCAAGGAGTCATGAAAACAACATACCATTCAGGAATAATGAGAACTGTGGCCAGGTGTGGATGATGGAAAAGAAAAGTGAGCAGATGAAGTTTTCAGACTCAAAGTCTGAAAAATGTTTAGGGTCTGATTAGCGAAGGTCTTAGATCATGAGAAAAGGTTAGGATTTTCATTTGGTAGGCAAAGAGCACAATGGGAAGTTCACCGTGATGGGTATGGCTGTGGGTAAGACAACCAGTTGGGCTTGGCCGGTGTTGGTTAAGTGGTTGAGCATCGACCTATGAGCCAGATCATGGGTTGATTTCTGGTCAGGGCTTATGTCCAGGTTTCAGGCTCGATCTCCAGTAGGGGGCATTCAGGAGGTAGTTGATAAATGATTCTCTCTCATCATTTATATTTTTCTCTCTCTCTTTCTCTCCTTGAAATTAATAAAAAAAAATATCCTTTTTTTAAAAGGAAGACTAGTTGGAACCCCTTAAAGGCTCATTGATGAAATAAATAAATCTTGGACAGCTGCGGAGGTAAAGGCATGACAGAGGACGTGAATAAAGAGAAAAATGCACTTATGAGAAAGAGTAGTTACAGCTGAATTCATGCAATAAAAGTAGTACAGTTTGACTTGGGAAGTAGAGAGAGGAGAAATAAAAGATGATGATGTTTCTTACTTAGAATCTTAGAAAAACATTTTTAAAGAAATTATAGTTGGGAGAGAAGGCTTAAACAAACATCAAGATAAAGTTATTTTGGAGGATGTTAAGTTTGAGATTCTGTGAATTTTCCAGTGATTTCTCTCTCACATCTTCAGTATATTTTGATTAACAAATTTCTACTAAAATGAGAGATGCTTTTGTTCAGAATAAGAGTGAATGGGTGTAAATGAAGAAGAAACAAGTGATCTTTCATTCCTGTGGAGTCTCATGTACTTTCTCACGCAGAGTAGAACTCTCTATATCTGTGTTATAGTGATGCATTGAGGATAACAGGAAATTACATTGCAGTTTTGAACATTTAAAGTTCTTTTTGCACCAAATCACCACTTTAAAATGATCAGATCTCATGTAGTACTTTGTCACAATAGGAATTCTACTAACGCAAGGAAGCTGAAGTCCTGAAAATTCGAAAGACTTTCTCAAGGTTATCCATTTAGTCAGGTAGAGAACCTAGCCTCAGTACAAGGTGTTTTTTGGTGGTTTTTTTTTTTTTTTTTTTTTTTTTTAGTCTCCTAAACTAGTAATTTCCAACTATGCTATTCTGGCTCTTTCAAAGGCAAAATAATTGAGTAAAGACCCATGACTGAGGTGGTACAAAATATGCACTTAATTCTCCGTTCTCATAATGTCTGACTCTTGGAAGCTGCCTCAAACACTCTGAACATCAGTTTTATTCCAATAAAATGAAAACATTTACTCAATCAATATTGACAAGAAACTTTGAGATTCTTCTTCAAAGAGCCTTTTCATTAGATATCCCTCTTTTTTCCTAGTGGGTCTCTAGCAAAACAGCAAGAACAAACAACATGAAACAAAATAAAAATTGTTAATTCATTTCAGCATTTGCCAGGTGTTGTTCTTCCCCCCCCAGAAAAATGACCATTATTATTTGAAAGCACATAGGTATGTGTATGAATATGTTGGGCACAGTCAAATCTCATCTCTCCCCCTCATTTTTCACCATCTTTATTATTTAAATCTCCTTTTTCTATTTATCTTAAAGGTGTTCATCATGTTGTCCTCTTTTATTTTAAGACAAATTTTCTGAATTGTAAGCAAGAATTGGAGTATGTGGGCAATTTTTCACTTTTACAGGTCCATACAATGAACACTTCTCAATATTAAACCACTTTTGTTTTTAAAGAAGATTTCTGTATTTCTTTGACACAGTCAATAAGATATTCTGAAACCATATCATAGATCTGTTCGCCAGCTGTGGAATGATACATAAACATTTTGGTGCCTTCTTTAATAGCAATATTAGCATCAATACCTAGAGAATGATTTTTAGCCAGATCCTCTTCTTTGATATTTAGAGCACTATGACAGCACATGAAGCAGAACTATCATTATGGCATCTCATTTCTCAGTTCTAAGATTTAGCATTTTCTTAGGACACAAGGCAATTGGAACATGAAATGGAAGTAGAACCCATATGCAGATTGAAATGCAGAAATTGCCTCAAACCAAAGCAGAAGCATATGGGAAGGACCCAGAGGAGCTTTATCCTAAGCAAAAGGAGCAACCTACCATTCCCACTCACTGTTACAAAATTGAACGCTAATTGGGCTAGACTATATTTTTTTTGCAAAAGTTTTGAAACAAAAATACCTATTTAAAAAAATTATTTTTTTCTTTTAAAGATATTTTATTTCTAAAATATTACTAAATTTATTTGTGACCAAGTGAAAAGTATTCAGTGCCTCCAGACATGTTAATAGTTATTGTTCTGATTCTTACACATTTTTATTGTATGCCTTGCTCCCAATTAAGCAGATAGAGAATAAAAATATTGCTTCAACTTCTTTTGACACTTTTGGGGGGTCAAGACTTCATCATTTATCCTCTATCACATCTGATCCGGTCTTTCCATTATATTTACACCTATGTTTTCCCAAATAGTTTTCCCTTTTGCCAGACTGATCTTTTACAAACAAAAAGGTTGTTGTGGACTTTTTCATGTCTTACTATGACAAATCATCATAAACTAATCCAATCAACTAGTATTCATCAAATGTTTTCAACGATTAAGATCCAGCTTGGTAATATAGAAGACAAATACAATGACTAGAATACAGTATTTTATTTCAAAAGATGCAATCTAGTAATAAAACAAAGTAGCTATCTTTATAGTATTATTAAACAGATCTCCTTTATATTATGCAATCTGATTGTTGCAGTCTCTGTGATAGGCAGAACAACAACTGCATTCACTCATTTGTTCTCTCCATACATACTTATCCAGCACTCACAGTGTGCCAGGAACTGAAGTAGGTTCTTAGGATAACAAGACAGCATCTGCATTCTTGAGTAGTTCAGAGGTCAGCTAAGAGAAAGCAAAGGAAGGAGCTAACAATGGTGCTCTGTGACAAGGGCTCCATGGGGTGTGCAGCAACTTATATGAACTTGGAGGACTGGCAACTATTCCAGGCTCATTTCGTCTTGAATCCAGACTCAACTCCTCAAGAATCGCGTGACTTTGATCAGGATATTTAACTGCCTTGAGCATCAATTCCTCATCTGTAAAATACATTTATTTTGTACAGCTATTGTGAGGACTAAATAAGATAATGTAGGTACAGTGACTGAAACTTGAGTCAGTAACTAGCTCATATCTTCAGGAACGTGTCAATCTACTCGAAGTATTTCTCTCTTCCCAGCTCTGTCACTCTTTAAGTGTTTTGTCTCAGCTCTCAAAATGTCAGACGTTTTGCAAGGTGAACAGCAGCATGCAATGAGCTAGAGAAAGAGAAAGCAGGAAGCAGAGTAGAAAGAGCCCAGGGAACCATCCATCACAAAGCCATCCTGCCTTAAAGTGAAAAGTGCAATTCCCCAAGATTCTGCAACACCCATGACTGAACATACTGCTAATCTGAGCAAAATAATAAATAGGAAGAAGCTTTGTTTATTCAGATGACGAAGGCCAACTGAGAACAGGAAACCCCAAATTGAGAAGGAACAAAAACCAAGAGTTCTTCCTGTTCAATTGACATCATTGCTAACAAACATTTGTGAAGACCCAGTCCCTTTCTAAAGATTAGAACCTTTATGAATTAGTGTTGGCAGCTTGCTCAAAAGATTGTTCTTTAAGTTTGCAAAACCAGCAACCAATGAAGGCAAGAGAGTTGAAGGAGGCAGAGGTGATGAGGGCAAGAGTCAATTTTTTCTAGTTGGTAGGGGATAAAATCTGACACTGATAAGATTCCCAATGAAATAAACATTACCACCAAAAAAGAACAAAAGAATATTAAAACAGTTTTTTTTCAATGTTACTGCCTGCTCAGTTTCTTAGAGAGAGAAAAAGAAAAGAGTTTTAGATTAGATTTGCAGAAATGACTAACAAAAAAGGGGTAAAGACCCCCCCAAGCTTTTTTTTTTTTAACAGTTTTTCCTGTTTCTTCAGCAGTGTTCTAAGTTCCTGGCGGACAGCAATCACAAATTTCCTTGTCTATTCTAGCATGTCTGAAATAAACCTGGCAGAGTAGGGGTTCAACAATAAGTCCTGCTTGGCTGGTATCTATGAATAGAACATAAGTAAAGCACAGGACCCCATTTATTATCCTAATATGAATTTACATTGACATTACTTTTCCATACAAAAGGAATAAGACAAAAAACTGAAAAGAAGCCATATCTTGTTACTTCACTTCACTTAGCAGAGACAGGCCCCAGCGGATGTTTGTTAAAGAGTTAGCCAGAAAAACAACAACAGAGGTAAGTGGACAAATGATACTGCACTTCTGTTGTCTTGATAAAAAGAACCATTCTCTCCCTTCTTGCTCAGGCAGGCATCCTGGCTGCAGCAGCACCTGCAGAGAGGCAGGCAGCTGCATTTTCTTAAAATAGAAGCATGGATCTACAGGTTATAAACTGTGGCCTCCTGAAGGGTGTGAGTCACCTGCTCTACCTCAGTGACCAGCACCCAGCTAGGCCCTTGAAAACACCTGTGGAGTCGAATGAGTCATTTATTGTGGTTTTGCTGTTCTCATCTCTTTCTTATTTGCTCAGCTTCTATAATTTTACCTGAAATGTCTCCATTTATTGCAATGAAATCAAACAAAAATTCAAACTTTATTGAGATGATGTCTTTGTCGGTTTGTTGCCTACCCTTCTTGGTTATAACATGATCTTTTGGAAATGGAGTCTCCTATGAGCTAGGAAACATGGATCCACGATCTACTTAGAAAACCTCACATAGCAAAGGTCTTGCGTTTATGATGTGTTCACCCTAGATTCAGACAGGGCTGGGGGTGTCAGGAAGACTGTTGGAGAGAGATATTACAAGCAAGGACCTAGTTACATGAGGCATTAAGTCTTCCTGATTATATAGTTCATTCACTCAACTAATATTATTGAGTTCCAACTATGTGGCAATATGCCAGGCTCAAAGAGCCATGATCTTTCTAACATCAGAGATGATAGACAATGAGCAACTGAAGTAAGCATTTCAAAGAATTATAGAGCACTGTGGAAGCATATTATAGGGGGACCTAACCTAGTTTAGGGAAGGAGGTCAGCAAATACTACCCTAGGGAAATCATATTTATGTTGAAACCTTAAGAGTGACTTGAGTTGCGTCAGTGTGGGTCAACCAAAGGAAAATGGACTATAGTGAGGAGTGGAGGGGTAGTTCGGCAGCAATGTCTTATGGTTCATCTCCTGGATTAGCTTATGTAGATTGATATTTGCGACTTAAAGTGCAACATTAAAAGCAAAACAAAATGGGATCATGGGGCCAATAGAGGCTGGGACTGAAAAGCTGGAGCCTCTACTACAGAAGAGCCTATGTCATGGTTTCCATGTTGCAGAGAATCATTACCTATGGCTTTGTAGTTAAGGGACACAGCATCCATGTAGGCTGGGTAGATATTAGTGGACAGAAGGGTTCGCCTTTGGTAAACAGGCACAGACACACAGTTCTCAGCAGCAAGTCAAACAAGTACAGGCAAATAGTCAGGAAGGTAGTGTAATGAGCACAAGTAGAATGTCCAAGGTAACTCCCAGAAAAGGTGGGGAGAAATTTGAGACCAGAACTTCTCAGTAAGAGTGAATAGTATAAGTGAGATCTTGCATTATGATTGCTACTAGAGGCCCGGTGCAGAAAAATTTGTGCACTCGGGCGGGGGGGGGCGGGGGGATCCCTCAGCCTGGCCTATGCCCTCTTGTAGTCTGGGACCGCTCGGAGGATGTCCACCTGCTGGCTTAGGTCCACTCCCTGGGGGATCGGGCCCAAGATGGCAGTCAGACATCCCTCTGGCAGCCCGGCAGCCCTCGGGGTATGTCCACTTGCCAGCAGGGAACAGACCTAAGCTGCAGCCGGATATCCTTAGTGCTGCTGAGGAGGCAGGAGAGGCTCCCGCCACCACCACTGTGCTGGCAGCCATCATCCTGGCTTGTGGCTGAGCAGAGCTCCCCCTGTGGGAGCTCACTGACCACCAGGGAGCAGCTCCTGCATTGAGCATCTGCCCCCTGGTGGTCAGTGTGTGTCATAGTGACCAGTCATTCCCTGTCGTTCTGCTGTTAGGGTCAATTTGGATATTACCTTTTTATTATATAGAATAGAGGCCTGGTGCATGGGTGGGGGCCGGCTGGTTTGCCCTGAAGGGTGTCCTGCATCAGGGTGGGGGTCCTGCTGGGGTGCCTGGTCAGCCTGGGTGAGGGGCTGATGGCTGTTTGCAGGTTGGTCAAGCCCCCCAGTGGGGACCCTCAACCCATGGGGGTTTGGCCAGCCTGGGTGAGGAGCTGAGGGCCGTTTTCAGGTGCCCAAACCCCCTTCAGGGTGGGGATCCCCACTGGGGTGCCTGGCCAGCCTGGGTTAGGGGCTGATGGCTGTTTTCAGACTGACCAAGCCCCCCGGTGACCGAAACTCCCAGCCTTTCCTTTTTTTGTTTTTTGTTTTTTATTTGCTCCAGCTTCATGGCCATGGCAACTGGAAGCAGGTACCTGGGGTTTATTTACCTTCTATAATTGAAACTTTGTTGCCTTGAGAGGAGGCAGCAGCCAGCCAGGAAGCTTGGCTTCTTCCATCATTGGGGAAACCAAGCCTCCTGCTTGCTCCAGCTACATGGCTGCCAACTGCCATCTTGGTTGGGTTAATTTGCTTTTGGTCCCTCTGATTGGCTGGTGGCCGTGGCTAAAGGCATAGCAAAGGTATGGTCAATTTGCATATTTGTCTAGTATTAGGTAAGATAGTAACTTTGTTGACATAATATAGGGATATAGGTTTCCCTTATTACCTGTAGACTTTGGAATTCAGCTTGTCTTCACATTCTCTTACCTAAAAAGCTCCACTAGAACTTGTATATGTATTTTTATTTTAGATATTAAGAATATAGAAAGACGGGCTAAGTAAACTAAGAGAATTCTCCTCTAAATAATAGTTATGGTTCTATCTGAAGGAGAATTTAGTCTCTAATCATTGTGGTGTAACATTTACTGACTTTTCTACTACTCTCCTTACCACATCCCAGTATATGTAGGTTTTGTGCCCTCGTTAATGTGGCCCTGCAATTATAAGCAAACACATTCAACAAGATGCTTTGTCTAATTGGTTGAGATATTTTAGTAAGCAGGGAGTGCCCAAAAAGCAATGCATTAAATCCGTTTTACTCTCATTAGGCTTTTATTGTTTCAGTCATTATCATAAATATTATACTGATGAATATTTTAGACTTGGAAAGCCCTAGAGTCAAGGAGGTTTATGAGAAAAATAACAAAGTCATTGGCACGAACAGATACTAGTAGAATGCTGGCCAAGTGTTCTGGGCTTTGTCTGAAATTTTTATTAGCCTTGCTACATAAAATAAGATGTACCTCTGTTAATATAATTTACAGAAAGCTGAAATTACAGATAAAACTCCCATTTTAATGAAAGTCATCATAATGTCCACTTCTATATGTTTACCTAATTTTTACATTTTGCTGGCAGCCAGTAATAAATACATGTAATTGATATGGGCTCAATGGCCACTTTCAAAGTAAAAAATGTATTTAATATATACATATTAAAGAAATTTAATATTAAATTTAACATATTAAATATATATTAGAAATTTAATATATATTAAAATACATTTTTGCATGATTCTGAATATTTTAAAACCATCTTTTATAATATAATACTTGTACTCTACAGCTGTATCAGAATATATATGCTATGTTAAATGTTCCTCTAAACATAGATATCTTTAATGTTATTTTTTTTCAGGCATGGTAATGAGAAAGGGGAAGGCTTTTATTTTATTCATTTATTTTTTTAAATATGGAATGCTTCATGAATTTATATGTCATCCTTGTGCAGGGGCCACACTAATCTTCTCTGTATCATTCCAATTTTAATATATGTGCTGCTGAAGCAAGCACAAGTTTATATAAAATTTTTATTTTCTTACTCCTGGTGGAGTTTACAAAATAGCTCCACATTTGAAACCAAACCATTCAGTGTTTGATATCTAAGTGCTTCCATTTGATGGTGATCCCATCATTCAGAAATTGCATCCTCTTCATTGTTGAATTTCCTGTACCTAGCCCAAGCAATTGTTAATGTTAGTTGAATGATTTAAACAAAATGTGTAAATTCACATCTTTCTGTGAACAGTAAAGTTATTTTATGGCAGGAACATGAAAAGAATCATTGCTTTCTGAAGTACCATGTTGCAAAATAAACTTGGCTTAGTTTAGACATGGCATTAATAAAACAAATGTGTTTTGTCTTCACACAAAAATGACAGTAGCTTGTGATGTTATTTGTTTCATGAATCAAGAGCAGGTATACTTTGCCAGTATTAACCAAGTGGAGTATAAATTCTTGGAGTGCCATCAACACAACCATTTGGAGGTACACATTATTAACACCAGAGCTACATAACCCCTTCCACTTTCCCAAGAAACAACTCTGACTAGTTGAAAATAAACTGCACATCCAATCATTGCAGTCACCTTCTATACATTATAGCTATAGACTTATTTTTATAAATGGGTATACCGTTACAGTCTTCCTATTTCTTTCCAACAATCTCCAATCTTGCTTGAATTTACTTCTAAATAATTATTTTGTGCAATCATCATTTCCCACCTGGATTACCAGAGCTCTTGACTTCAAAGACGATCCTTCTCTTATAGATGCTCCATGTTGTAGCCACTGACACTTTAAAAGCACATGTGTGATGATGTTGTCATCTACCTGCTTAACATATTTTATTACCCCCTTTCCCTTTCCTCTAAGAATTATTTTCATACATAGCTTATAATAATCTTCATGACTTGGCCCCTGCTTGTATATATTTTATTTATTAAAAATTTTATTTATATCTAATAAAATATATACACACACATACAGTGGTGAGCAAAGTTGGTCTACAGTTGTAAGTTCATGAAACAGTTTATTCAGCAAGTAGATGACAAGAACGTGTAAATAATGAAGGCCAGTAATTTGAGCACTTATGAGCTTGGACCTAAGTGCACTGTGCCATTGTGATATTCTTTTCAGTTACTAAAGCTATTGTAATAACCATAACCTGCATGTCTGTTTCCATATGAACTGAAAACCTACTTTTTCCCACCCCTGTGAATATATATATCTATATATATAAAATAGAGAAATATGCTAAATTAACCAGGATGCCGTAATGGGTCGACTGGACAGGAGGTTGAGCATGCAGCGTCAAGGGTGGGTCAGCAGGGTCCTCCACATGCCTGCGCTGGGGGAGGGGCTGATCAGCAGTGGCCACATCTGCTTCAAGGGCTGGAGAGGGAGGCAGGGCCAGACTGGCAGTGGCCGCGGCTGCTGCAGGGCCTGGGGAGGGGGGCAGGGCGGTACCGAAGGGTGGGCGTCACAGTGAGATTTCAAATAGCGTGCTGGGCTCCTAGTATATATATATATATATATATATATATATATATATATATATATATATATACATATTAGAGGCCCAATGCATGAAATTCATGCAAGAGTAGGCCTTCCTTCCCCCAACTACTGGCACCGGCTTCCCTCTGGCACCCAGGACCAGGGCTTCCCTTGAGGTCCTGGCTTCGTCTGGAGGGATGTCAGGTCTAATTAGCATATTATGCTTTTATTATTATAGACTAGAGGACCAGTGCACAAAATTCATGCACAGGTAGACTCCCTAGCAGGGAGCATCCCTTCCCCAGCCGCATACTGCCACTGCAGGCAGCCCTACCCCTGGTCAAACTCCCAGTCGAACTCCTAGTCAAAGGGACAACTTGCATATTAGGCTTTTATTATATAGGATAGGCACACACTTACATATAACCCATATTCCAATCACCCCAGACCTTGAGGAGTGGCATGAGTAAAGGCACAAAAAGTAGCAAAATACTCCACAAGAGGCAATCTTCAGAAGAGGGGGAGGAGCTTTCTCCCCTAAAAGATTTATTCTGTGGCTGTTTTAAAAGAAGGAATTTCTATTATCTTCACTCAAAAAAAAAAATAAAAAGACAGCTAGTATATTTGACAGCAGACTATCAATGTTCAATGGTGAGGTCATATTTCTGATAAAGAAAAGTTCTCTGAAACACTGACAAGAGTTTTAGGATAACTCACAAGGACTAGATGCCACTTCCAGAAAAAAACAACTAAAACTACATCCATCTTCATGCCAGGAAAGCAAAGCTCTGGACTTCCTCTCACCCCCACATCCAAGCAGGCAGCTAGCAAGGAGATAAATGAGACCAACTTGGATGTGGGACATAGCAGTAAACTGGCCCAAAAGTAGTTGAAGTCAGATGTTTATTCAACAAATATATATAATGAGTATTTATCATGTGCCAGAAACTGTGCTGTGATAAATAAGACACTATATTTGTCATCTGGAAGCTGACAGTCTTATGAGAGACATGGACAAGTAACTGGGCAATTACCATGAAGTAGGATAAGTATTATGAGAAAGGTTAAGTGCAGGTAAGTGTAGGGTGCTGTGAAAGCAGGAAGAGGTGCTGTGATAAAAGGATTTCTGGAGGATATTTTTAAAAAACAAGTATTTGTTGGTTAAGCTCCTGGGAAGAGGGACAAAGAATTACCAAGCAGAGGAGGCAACAACTATAAACGCTGTGGTCTAGAGAGCCCAGAGAATGAGCGGCATGCTTGGTTTAGCCTTAGCTCTTTTCCTTTCGGGAGCAGCATGCAGGGATCAGGAGCTCTACCTTTTACGGGGCCAGGCTCTGCTTTTGAGATGAAAGTCAGGGAGTTGGCCTGGATGCGGAAGTCTGTTCAATTCTGAGATTTGATATTGGAAAGCCCATTTCCATGTTAGCTGTGTCCTCCAACTTGGTCGTTATCAAGGTTATGCTTGAATTTTCCGTTGGGCATTGGCCTTATTCTTCAATATGCTCAAAGTCTCTGTAAAAAAAAAAAAAAGAGGCTATCTCAAAGACCCCCAGTAAAGTGCAATTTTCAAAAAACTCTTGGGGACTCTGCCCATTCTGTGTCTAAGCTGTACTCCAGCAAAATCAGAAGCTCTTCATCAAGTTACACATGAACGGACCCTGGACTCTACAACCTGGGACTGATTCCAGCTCCAGCAGAAGGCAGACATTTGGCTTGTGATGAAGACAGAAAAGGGGTTTAATTTTATCTACTACAGCTTCTGCTGGTTTGCTTGGAAGCAGACTCTGCCTTAACTTGAACTTCAGTGTTTGTGTGTACCTGATACATGAACACTTACTGAGTTCTTACTGCCTTCCATGTATTGTCAATCCCCTGGTATTTTTTGAGGGTTGGACCACTTCCATGTTTGCTCCAAACATTTGTTTCGAGTTTTTTCCTGGTCCTCTTGAGAGTGACTTTTCATATATCTGCATTCCATCACTCCAAAACACCTGGCGTAGTAAAATTAGAGACAGCTGTTATGTTGCTTTTTATAAAAGACAGTATGGCAGAGAGGGTAGTACCAGAGACTTTACCGCCAGAAAAGTCTAGTTTGAATTATATCCCAATGCTTACTAGTTCCATGACCTTAAACGATAGTAATGGCTGCAACAAATTACTGAGTATTTGCTATGTGCCGGACATTTGCTGAGATCTATTACTTCTGATATCTGTGAACCAGATATGCCAGCCTTGCAAAGTAGATATATCATCGCCATTCAAAAGGGAGGGAGCCAAAGAGGAAAAGTGCTTTAGCATAATGCCTGGCACATAATAAATATTTTTACAAAAAATGTTGCTGGCCTTCCCATCTCATCTTCTCATTTTACTTTTATTTTTATAATAATTTTACATTTAAAACATTCAAAGATTATAATGATAAAAAATAAATACTCTAAGATATTTTGGTCTCTTTCCTGTAGCCATGTACCCATTCGCCTTCATCCCCTTTACAAGGTCATTTTTATATTTCTTGCTTATCCTTACGCTATATATCTATATGAATGTAAACACATAGACATGCATTCACACACATAATTATTCTACCTTTTTTCATAAAATGTGGTATAATGTTCTCTGTAAAATATCACTATGTCTTTCAGTCACAGAAGCCTAAAATCCTGTATTAATCTTGACTCCTCTCTAACTCCCAACATTTAATATTTTCAGTATCTAATCTTTTAATAATCTTGTTTACCTTCAAAATGTGAATATTATGACCATGTGTCACCTCTTCTACCCTGGTCCAGGCCACCAGCATCTCTATCCTAGTTTAACTTTAATAAGAGCCTCACTGGTTTCCATGCTTTTGTACCTGACCCTCCACCATTTATTCTCACATGTTAAACTGTTAGAGCATGTCATTCTTCCCCTAAACCAAACAAAAATGTGTCTCTATGTAACTCTGAGTAAAATAAAAAATTATTACACTGGTGTGTCTGTTACCTATTGCTGTGTAACAAGCTGCCCCCCAAATTTAGTGGCTAAAAACATTATCTATATTCATGGTTCTCTAATTTGCGTTGTGTTCAGTTAGGAGGTTCTTCTGCTGGTCTTGTCTGGTGTCACCCATCTGGCAGTTTTTCGGGGATTGTTGTTGGCTGGGATAGCTGGTTCGTTTTCACATAAGTTTTCCAGTAGAATAATCTGGACATCTTCACATGGCCTAGTCATCTTAAGGGTTTTGGGAGAGCAAGTGTGAAAGTACCAAAGCATCCTGAGACAAAGATTTAGAACTCAGACAACATCACTTGCCATATTCTAATGCTAAAAGCAAGTCCAAAACTCCAACTTAGCTTCAACATTTATAGAATATGCTTCATTTATTTTATTTTTTATTTTTTGTTAATCCTCACCCAAGTATACTTTTTTTTCCATTTAGAGAGAGTGGAAGGAGGGAGGGAAGGGGAGAAAGAGAGAGAAAAAAGAAAAAGGGTGAGAGAGAGAAATAACGGTCTGAGAGACTGGCCAGGGATGGAACCTGCAACCCAGGTACATGCCCTTGACCAGGACTCAAACTTGAGACCCTTCAGTGCGTGGGCAGATGCTCTAACCACTTAGCAACACTGACCATGGCAGAATATGCTTCATTTGTTTTTATTTTTGTTTTGTTTTGTTTTTGTTTTGTAGGTATTTTATTTTATTTTTATTTTTTTTACATTTTTAAATATATTTTTTATTGATTAAGATATTACATATGTGTCCTTATCCCCACGTTACCCCTTACCCCACCCCCCCTCTCATGCCCTCACCCCACTCCCCCACCCCCTGGCCATTGGTTAGGCCTATATGCTTGCATATAAGTCCTTTGGTTGATCTTTCCCCCTTACGCCCACCCTCCCCTACCTTCCCTCCAAGGCCTGACAGTCCAATCAATGCCTCTCTGTCTCTGGATCAGTCCTTGTTCATCAGTTTATGTTGTTCATTATATTCCACAAATGAGTGAGATCATGTAGTATTTATCCTTCTCTGACTGGTTTATTTCACTTAGCATAACGCTCTCCAGTTCCATCCATGCTGTGGCAAATGGTAAGAGTTCCTTTTTCTTCTTCCTCTTCTTAAAGAATACCTTTCAGCATTTCATATAATGCTGGTTTGGTGGTGATGAACTCCTTTAGCTTTTTCTTATCTGTGAAGCTCTTTATCTGACCTTCAATTCTGAATGATAGCTTTGCTGGATAAAGTAATCTTGGTTGTAGGTTCTTGCTATTCATCACTTTGAATATTTCTTGCCACTCTCTTCTGGCCTGCATGGTTTCTGTTGAGAAATCAGCTGACAGTCGTATGGGTACTCCCTTGTAGGTAACTGACTGTCTTTCTCTTGCTGCTTTTAAGATTCTCTCTTTGTCTTTTGCTCTTGGCATTTTAATGATGATGTGTCTTGGTGTGGTCCTCTTTGGATTCCTTTTGTTTGGGGTTCTCTGCACTTCTTGGACTTGTAAGTCTATTTCTTTCACCAGGTAGGGGAAGTTTTCTGTCATTATTTCTTCAAATAGGTTTTCAATATCTTGCCCTCTCTCTTCTTCTGGCACCCCTATAATTCTGATGTTGGTACGCTTGAAGTTGTCCCAGAGGCTCCTTACACTATCTTCATATTTTTGGATTCTTTTTTCTTTTTGCTTTTTCAGTTGGGTATTTTTTGTTTCTTCATATTTCAAATCTTTGACTTGATTCTTGGGATCCTCTTGTCTGCTGTTGGATCTCTGTATATTATTCTTTATTTCAGTCAGTGTATGCTTAATTTCTAGTTGGTCTTTTTTTCATATCCTCCAGGGTCTCACTAAATTTATCGGCGGTTTCCAGAAAATTCTTGAAAAACCTTATAAACGTGGTTTTGAACTCTATATCCAATCGTTTGCTTTCCTCCATTTCTGTCATTTGTGACCTGTTTCTTTGTCTTCGCATTTTTTATGTTTCCCTGTGTTGGTAGAGTGGTTTTGTGCCGGGGTCTAACCCCAGCGGGTCCAGGGGTCCCCAAAGGTGTGGACGGAGTCGGCGAAGAAGGAAGGACACGGAGACAGCGTTCAGTTGATCAGCAGCCTAGCCAGGATCTCCAGCCAAGTTCTGGTCTGGATCTCCAGCAAAGTTCTGTTTAGGATCTCCAGCCAGGTTCTGTCCAGGTTCTCCAGCCAGGTTCAGTCACCAGGTTCTAGTCAGGTTCTCTTGCCAATTTCTGTAGTCAGGTTCAGTCCAGGATCTTTTGCCATGTTCTCTCGCTAGGTTCTGTCTCTAGGTTCTGAGGCCAGTTTCTGTCCAGGATCTTTTGCCATGTTCTCTCCAGCGAAGTTCTTCTGTCTCTAGAGAACGTTCTGTGTAGGTTCTGTGCCAATTTCTGTCTCTCTCTCTCTGTCCTGTCTTCTTAGTTCTGTGTCTTGCTGTCTTGTTACAACTGTATTTATACCAGTTGATTCAATCCTATCAATCTCTATTACAAAGGTTAGGGCGTTTCTTATCTCCATTCCAGGGAGTAAAGATTATGTAGCTTAAGCATGATTGTTCGTAGTTAAAGTGGTTAATTACCCACCTGGCACTTAGTTAAGAGGTTTTATTCCCTCCCTAACTTCAGGGGAAAATCCCTACCTGGGGAAACAACCTTTCTCAGAGACCTTGGTTAAAACACATAGTGCCTAGAAGGTGAGCAAACATATTAAGAACAGTATGCCATATATGCCAGGTCCCTTGAAACAGCAAGCATGGACCAGCTCCCGGCAGTTTTGTGTGCTAGGTGTACTATAGGGCCCAGTGGCTCAGCCTCCCCAGTTACCTGAGGTGGACACTCTTGGTGCACCCCCTTGTGGGCTTTGTGCACAGTCTTGTTGTAGTTATGCCTTGATTGTTGTAGGTATCACTGGGAGGAATTGACCTCCAGGCCAATTGGCAGTGAGAATCAGCTGTGTCTATGGTGGGAGAACTTCTTTGCTGAAGACACCCTTCTGGGGCAAGACTTATTTCAGTGGGGCTTTGGTGCTCACTGAGTCTGCCCCCTGAGTGTGTCCCTTATGGATCTGAGGAGTTGTAATCTGGATGGTCCCACTCTGACCACTAGGTACACTGGCTCTTGGATCTAAGGAGGTGCTAATTTAGCCTCTGCCTGAGGTTACCCAGCAGGAGCTACAAAGAGATCTGCAGATTCCCCTTCCTTTTTTTGGAGTTTGGAGGTGCCCAGATGGGGCCCAGCTGTGAAGCAATGCAAGCTGCTGTGGGGCCTTGGGCCTTCTCTTGGAAGTTCTGGGTCTGTCTGGCCCAGCTGCAATTTGTTAGGTAATTTTCAGGTTGCAAAGGGCCATGGCATTCATATGCAAAAGCCTGTGCAGCCTGGGTGGGGTGCGGTCTAGGAATCAACAGGGCGGAGCAAGCAGCTATGACAGATCCTCAGCCCTGCCCTAAGGGGCCCAGCGTCTCAGTGTCCCAATAATTGCTGCAAGCACCTCTGAGGGAAAGCCGCTCTCAAATTCTGAGTTCTGCCTGCTGCCAGACAGTCCAGTTTCTTCCCGTATGAGTCCTGGGTCCCCAGAGACTTTCCCGAACTGGCTTTCAGAGCAATCAGCAGCTTGTGACTCCCTCCCAATTCAAAAGGACAGCTGCGTCCTCAGGTGCCTGCCCCTTTCCACGTGTGAGCACTCGAGCCTCCGTACCTCTGCATTTTACTTCTGCAGCTCCTCTGAGTCTCAGTATGCTTTTCTTTTTCCTTCTAGTTGTAGAATTTCCACTCAGCCACCCTTCCTGTAGTTCTGGATGATGTCTGTTTTGTCTTTTCGTTGTATTTTTGAAGTTGTTGTGGGAGGCAGCAATTTCCAGTGTTTACCTATGCCGCCATCTTGGTTTCTCCATGCTTCATTTGTTGATGGGAGGTTTCAATCAACCACAATTGGCCTGTAAAACCTTCATGGTCTTCCCTCTTATCTCATCATTTATTCTCCTCCATACCCATTCACCTGCAGCCACTCTGCCAGTTCAGTGATTGATCCTCATACAGATCAATGTAGATGAAGGAAGGCTTCCTCTGCAGGGATCATGGTCTGCACATGGCTAACTCCCTCACTGCCATTCAATCTTTGCGAATATTTCCCCTACTTAGTGAGGGATACCCTATAAATTATCATTTAAATTTGCAAGCTAATTCTAGGACGCTTATGGAAGTGAAAAACAATGTGGAAGAACAAAGGTGGAGGCATCAATCTTATTATAAAGCTAGAGTAATTAAGGCACTATTGGGATGTTCAGGGATGCAGAACTTAGAAACAGACCTACACATATGTGATGACCTAAATTATGACAAACTTGCTATTTCAATTCAGTGAAGAAAGAGGGGTCTCATTTAAAAATGGTGACACTGAATATTTATTTGAGAAAAAATAAACATTGACCTTGTCCTCCAACTATAACAAAAATTAATTTGAGGTAGATCATAGTGATAAGTATGAATGTAATCATAAGACTTCCAGAAGGGCATAAAAATGAGAATATCTTCATGGCTTTAATGCATACAATTATTTTTTAAGCCTTAGGCTGGGGGATATATTTATAATACATGTATCCAACAACAATACTTTTATCAAGAATATGTAAAGAATTCCAAATCAATTAGAAAAGACAACAAAATGCAGATTTAAACTACATTGATATGCCACTACACCCCCAACAGAATGGGTACAATTTAAAGAATTGACAATAGCATTTTAAAGAATGTGAAATTTGGAGACCTCACATATAATATGTGGGTGAGCATGTAGCTAACAAACAAATTCATATATTCACCAAAAGCATACATAGAATATTTATAGCAGCATTACTTATAATATACCAATAATTGAGAAATAGATAAATTGTGGTTGTGGTATCAGTGGAATGTTGATAAAAAATAGAAAAATAATATTGTTTCACACAATATGGATAAAAGAATCCAGACACAAGAATAAATACTGAATGATTCCTATTAAATGAAGTTCAAAACAGGTAAAATAAATCTACGGCATTAGAGGTCAGAACGGTGATTTTAGTGGGAATATTTAGTGCTGGGGGCACAGGGATCAGTCTGGGTTTCTGCAGCCTCCCACTGCTGAGTCATTGTGCTGCACCATTTCTCATTGGTTTCCCTTACTCCACTCACACTTTTTGAACCAGTCCATTCACCCTGACCGGTTTGCTCAGTGGATAGAGCATCAGCCTGCGGACTCAAGGGTCCCAGGTCTGATTCCTGTCAAGGACATGTACCTTGGTTGCAGGCACATCCCCAGTAGGGAGGGTGCAGGAGGCAGCTGATTGATGTTTCTCTCTCATCGATGTTTCTAACTCTCTATCCCTCTCCCTTCTTCTCTGTAAAAAAAAATCAATAAAATATATTAAAATAAAATAAAATAAACTAGTCCATTCATTCATCTTTCAGCAATCTTTTTCAGGAGCCAATTATTTCTGTAAGAGATCTCACTGCCCTTCCCCACCCTAACCTGCCACTAAGATTCTCCCAGCTGCCACTAACATCTTCCCCCTCCCCAAGGTCCTACTTTGCCTGGTCCTTTGCTCTATATGTGAGCTCTGAGGTAGCTTAGAATGGGGTTTTCCCATTTCCACACTCAATCAGTGAGAAACAAGAGGGATTCTCTTCCCTCTGTAGGCATCTCAAGGTTAGAGAGGTTTTGCTTAGTTGTAGCCTGGAACATAGTCTTTTCCCATAGACCCTTATTCCAAAAGCGGGTATTAAAAACCTCAGATTTCTATTTGCAATAGCATGGATGGAACTGGAGAGCATTATGCTAAGTGAAATAAGCCAGTCAGAGAAAGATAAATATCATATGATCTCACTCATTTGTGGAATATAATGAACAACATAAACTGATGAATAAAAACATATCCAGAAACAGAGAAGCATCATTAGACCCTCAAATCTCAGAGGGAAGGTGGGGGGGGGGGCTGGGGGTAAAGGGGAGAGATCAACCAAAGGACTTGTATGCATGCATATAAGCCTAATCAATGGACATAGACACCAGGGGGGTGAGGGCATGAGAGGGGAGGGCCATGGGGGAATAAGGACACATATGTAATACCTTAATCAATAAAGAAAAATAAATAAAAAATTCTTTTTTTAAAAGAATAAAAAAACCCTCAGATTTGATATTTTTCATTTTCATGGTAATTTGCTTTTCTTATTTCTCTTTGAAGTTTTAGAAAAATGCCATATGAATTATAACCAAATATTGCAATGGGGATTTTTGTTTTAGTGTTGTAAGTACATTCTCTTTTCTTCTTTACATTAAGCATTCCTTTGTGTAATATTAATATAGACTTAATCGTTTCCAATTTGTTATACTTTAGATGTTTTCATAAACTACTTTACATAGTTTTGCAATGAGGTTGGGAGTAAATAAGCAATATATTAAATATCTTAACTATATATATTGAACACAATACATTATATAGTTAAACTATATATGTATTAGGTCATTGATATAATTCCTGACCTATTTTTCTTCTTGATTATTAGGGAGATTTTATAATCATTAACCACCATTCACTAAATAATTCAGAGATTTTTAAATGAGAAGCAACTTAGCCATAAGCCAATGTTGTTTGTTTTATCTGTCCTTGTGCCTTGTGATTTGGTAGCCGTATTTGAAATTAGCATTTGTTTGTTTTTGTTTGTTGTTTGCTTTTTTTTCCTGCTTTTAGAAACTCATGGGCCTCACATACCTTAGTTCTGCTACTCTAGAACATGCGTGATCATCTTCTCTTTTTGACATACCACCCAAGGTTCCCCAAAGCGATTTTCTTGTACACCATGTAATCTACATTTTAAGATAGACTGTACCAACCATCCTGTCTCAATATATTGAAAATCCATCTAGCTAATGTCACATAAATCTGAAACAGAAAAATGGCAGAAACTCTTTTCTTTATATAGATCTATGAATCTCAGTTATAGTTTTTCTATTTTACTTAATCTCCACCTACTATTTTTTCCAATTTCTTCTTTTTCCTCTTCCTCTTCCCCCCTTCACCTCCTCTTCTTCCTTTTTCTTTTTCTATTTTGTTTATGGTTTTTCTCTTGCATGTTTATGTTCTGTGTTTCTATAAGCAAAATAGTTCTTTTAATTTCTTTTATTGGAATAATCTAGAAACTTCTAACTAAGAAAGATTTCTCATAGTCCAATCACTAACTCTTTCCCCAACTAATTTACCTATTTTATTTCTCACTCTTGCTGGAGTTGGATGGGTGCCAGCCAGCTCTCTCTAATGAAAAATTAATTTGCCTTACTATGTTTCCTCTCAAAGTGATATTTGCATTTTAATGAAAAAACTGGCATAGGTGGTATACCAATGTAAAGCAATTAATCCTGTAAATGGAGGTCTCCAATTCAATGGCAGGTCTGCTGTAATATTATTCTTCACAAGACATCCTTTCCTTAGCACTTAAATCTAACAGGTCGCTTGTGTTCAGTCTACAAGGATATTAGGTTTTTCTTAGAAAAACACAGCTATCGATGTCATACGTATTTTGATTGCAATACAATCTAAGTCATATTAGCATGATTAATTACTTGCTATACATAAGGCATACGCTAAATGTAATTAACTCACAACTAGTAGATGGCAGATATAAGATTTGGACTAAAAAACCTGATTCTGAACTTTCTGACTGTACTATAGCTGTTTTCTCTCAATTTATATTTTTTATACTTCGCAGGGATGTATTGATATCAAAAACTTTCTAATTAACTGTCAGGAAGTTAACAATTCAAATTGACAACTTACAAAATTAGGGGTAAATAAGATTTTGGAAAATACATGCGTGTGCTACCTGAAATTATTTCATTTACTACAACATTTTTTTGCCATATAACTTTTAGAACATTTTATTTTAATTTGTGGTATTCTTCTTATAGATTTAGGAAACTGAAGCCAAATAGTCATTCTTGGGAGGTAGGATAGGGGGGAGGGGTCCTTTCTATTTATGTTATAGAGAGGTTGTATTTTCTATACTGATTATTTTCAAAGGAAGTAATACACCATTTTCTGTGCCATTGAGGGGGTCATAAATGTTTATAATTCCGAATAAGCCAAGGAATAAATTTGCACTCTGTAAATGATATAGTTGAAGCCCCTGTGCCCTGTAACCTGAACCTCATGGAAAAAGGAAAACAATTCAGGCCAGAGGTGATTCTGAAGGACACCAGCCCCAGAGCATTTCACCAGAATTTCTACCTGCAGACTGAGTGCCCTGTTGCAGGAAGCACAAGGGAAAACGCTAATTAATTCGTTCCAGGATTAAAAAGAGTACTGATGATTCGTTTGTTCAAACTGATTGAACTTAAATGTAACTGACATTTTAGAGCCTTAGAAATCTAGCTTCGTTTTTAAAAATGATTGTTCATGATTTTTTTCTCCGCTTCCTTCATGACTAAAGCAAGGGAGATTAGACTAGAGGGGTTTAGAAAAACAAGCTGATATGAAATTAAGAGGCACCACTTTTTTTCCTGCACTTTTTCTACAGGTTCCTGGGAAATGAACTATAGCAATTTACTGAGGCCGTAAGCACAAGAATTTTTAACAAGAGCAACCATAGAGATGCATCTTAAAGAAGAATGGAAATAATATGGCAGACTACTGAACACCTCATTGTATGCCAAAGATTTTCCTTTGTGAATAAAAATGTGTTGATTAACTAACTGGCTGTTTTGGCAAAGAAGGTAATAGAAGTGAGTGAGAGAATTGGGTGTGGATATAACAGCCCAGAATGATTCATCAAAAAATCACACAAGCATATAACCTGATGGTCATACCATGTAAGTTTAAATAGATATTATTTTTATATTTATTAACATTACTGGAAGTCAACATTTATTGTCAACATTTTGTTATATTGTCCACAAATATAACATTTATTGTCAACATTTTAAAGCACATTTTTAAAGCAATTGCTACTAATAGCTGCAATTTTAAGTTGAAAAGAAATGTTCAATATAAAAATATAAAATAAACTAAAATGACAGCTCACTGTTTAGTAAATAACATAGAAATACATTGTAACATTTGAAATTGTTACCACTATTATGATCCAAGATGCTTGCTTGCTTGTTAAAATAGCTATACAAAATATTCTAAAGAAATAAAGATGTAGGAGTAAAACAAAGAGTAGAAAATGGACTTTTGAATTGAGCATTTGTAGATTGTTAAGGACTTAAATTTATTCTAGCTGCTTAATCAAACATGTCAATTACCTAAATATTTTGTTGCAAAGGGTGAAAGGCTTTTTACACTCTGTTGACTACTGCTTATAGAAATAACAAAACAAAGCAGGTAATCAAATAGAAACCTTAATATATCCCACGGATTGAAAAACACAGATATAGATTTTGGTTCTTTGTATTTTCAGATTTTGTAGTTGCAAATTTCATCACGGTCAATATTTTGGATGAGCAAATTTCTTTCTGAAAAGATAATAACTTTTTCTGTTAGCATGAAGGGGCCCAAACAAGTTAAATGGTCTTTCTTATTTAACATTAATAGCCATTGTTAATCCAGTGATAAATTCTCTCAGCTCCCCACAACTGAGCTAAAAGTGTAGGTGTTTGCAAAGGTCATCATATTTTAAAACTTTTAGCCGTTTGTTCTTGAGTTTGATCAGCCATCCCACTCCTATATTATTTTGGTCTCCTTTTTCCTAATGCCTCCTGACTTCATAAGGCAAATGAAGAAAGTACTTTTATTCTATTTTATTTTTCTTTATTTTATTTTATTTTTCCCTATCACCATTTACCCCCCTATATCCTCCACCACTTCCATCCCCACCCCCTGAATCACCACACTTTAAAAAAATATACATATATATCCTATATAATAAAAGGCTAAAATCCAAATTTTCCCCTCTGGAGTTCCACCGGGAGACCAGGAGTTCGCTATGATGTGTGCTGGCCACCAGGGGGTGGCATGGAACAAATGCGGGCAACCGACCAACGGTGGTGGCAGTGTATGGGTGGTAAGGGAAGGAAGAGGCGGGGAGGCAGGGAACCTGATTCTCCCGGATCGCTGGCCAGGCCTAGGGACCTTACCCATGTACGAATTTCGTGCACCAGGCCTCTAGTATATATATATATATATATATTTGTTGATTTCAGAGAGGAAGAAAGTTGGAGAGATAGAAACATCAGTGAGGAGAGAGAATGATTGATCAGCTGCCTCCTGTAAGCCCACAATGGGGATGGAGCCACAGCAGGGGCATATGCCTTAACTGGGAATCAAACGGTGACCTCCTGGTTCGCAGGTGGACATTCAACCACTGAGCCACTCCGGCTGGGACAATCATCACACTTATAGACTGGAACAAAAGAGACTGTTTTACCAGCTCTGCTATGCATAAAAGATTTGGATTACAGAATAAGAATATAGAGTAAAAAAAGTTCATACTAGTGAAATTTTAAGTATGCTTCCTGAGGGACATTACTACCATGTAGGCAGGGTTTCCAAGCCAAGGTGTGTGTTTTCAAGTTTTTATGTATGTTTATGCACCATTAACTCTTAAACTCTGCCTCTCCCTTTTTTAGACAATTTTTATAATTCAAAAGAAATTCAAGCTGATCTTCAATTTATATATACAGAATGTGTCTTGATTTTGAATCTGTCCTTTAACTGTCCAACTCATAAAAAGTAATTATGCTAACTCTTTCATTATTTTGGAACTTTCATACAGTTGATCTCCAAGATGTATGAGGATATACAAAGGATTCTCAGTTCTGTTATCTGGGCCTGGATTTGTCAACCCGCCCACACAATCAGACAAACAACTGCATAAACAGATGGGTGCTGGTTTTTGTCAAAATAAAGTGGGAGGCTGGTTCCAGAGATAGAAATCCTCCTTAGGGAAACACTACTCCCCTGGCGATACTGTGGAATCCAAATCTGGGTGTGATAGCAGTGTTTGCCTGGCTTCAACTCGGTGGGTGCTACTCAAGCATCAATGTGATTTGACCAGTTTACCATCCCGGATCACAAACACATGGAGAATTTCATGATGAAAATGTGTATCTTATATTATATTGAAATTAAGAAGTCAGTTGACAAATGAAAAAAAAACAATAATGGTACAATCAACTTTGATTTAAATGTCCTACCAACTAGATAAGAAAATGAGATGCAATCCTGCTTTTCTATAGTTTGAAAACATGTAAGTTCAAGTAGATATGCTTAGTTCAGGGTACAGAATGTGCTCAGATCAGATAGTCCTACTTACCCTAACCCACTCAAATCCCTAGAAACACGAGCTCTTGGTTTTTCTAGCCTGAAATCTCTATCCCATTCCTCTTCTTGTTCAAATGTCTCCAAGCTTCTGATTCTCAATTAAAAATCCCAGCCACTCCTAAAGCCCCCAAGGATCTCTCTCTGTAGAAACCCTTAACATAGTACTAAAAAGGGACTTGGAACTTAAATGGCACTCAATAAATAATTTCTGGGTAGAAGAATAAACATGCATGCACTTTACCAAGTGGTATTGTTGGTACAGAGAGCGATCCCCCGTGCTGGGGCTAGGGCAGCTCCTCTTCTTTCCTTTTAGCACTGGCTACCTGAGGCTCAGATAGCTTATGCCTTATCCAGGTCATACCAGAAAAAGCAAAGCCTCGTGTAGTTTTCCCTTCTCTCCTACTTGTCCTTCAAGCTAGATTATTCATATCCTAAGGCTGGGTACAATGATGTATTCTTTCAAGAAGGTGGGTATTCTGAGAGTGTTAATTTTACTGTAGGATTTTTAGGGAGGAATTAAATAATTGAAAACATTGCTTTATATGAAAGAAAAAAAAATTGTGTTAAGGAGAAGACCTCAAAACTTTCATGGTTTCAAAAAAGGATACATGAAAGGTTGACTCTGGATGCACACATCTTTTAAAGAGCTCTTCTCGTCGTTTCTTTTCATCACTCGTCCCCAACACAACACGCACTCACACGCGCGCACACACACCACACACACACACACACAGAGACACACACACACACACACACACACACGTAAAAGATATAATTTGGACCAGAAGAGAGAATCCTGGAATTGCATTCAAAAATATAAATACAAAAATAAGAACTGAAAAAGAAAATTAAAAGTAATGAACCCTAACTGCCTGACAGGGAACAATTTCTGTTTGAGTGTAGGATATCCTGAGAAAGACACAGACCATAGCAGAGGGAAGCCCGAGGTAATTCCAATGGCCACAAAACACAATAGAGATCAATAGAAAACAAAATAATAATAATAATAATAATAATAATAATAATAATAGAAACATAGTTTTATTGCAAATGAAATGAGCATAATAAAGGTTTTCTTACATTAGCAATGAGGTAGAGGAAGGGATGTCCATCTTGCTTGTTTCACTCTCATGTTTACAAGAGGGGAGCTTGCCTTTTCACATAATCCACCTTTTGTATGGAATTCCAGTCACTTTCCATGTAAAAGAAAAGGCTACTGGGGAAATAGACCTACAGAAATATTGTAAGAGCCTTTCCTAACTATGTAGAATCATCCACCTGGCGTTTTGTTAACATAAACATAACCAAGCAAAGCTGATGTAAGAAAAAACAAATGGACTACATGAAAAGCAGATGACTGACAAGATTTATCAAAAATATACTTCTCTGCCTGGCCTGGAATGGCGCAGTGGTTGAGCTCCGACCTATGAACCAGGGGGGCATGGTTCAATTCCTGATCAGGGTACATGCTGGTTTGCAGGTTCAATCCCCAGTGGAGGGCCATGCAGGAGTCAGCTGATCAATGATTCTCTCATCATTGATGTTTCTATCTCTCTCCCTCTCCCTTTCTCTATGAAATCAATAAAAAGATATTTAAAAAAATATTGTTCTCTAAATTAAAAATAAGTCTAACAGAATCATCACTTTACAGATTTAGAGTGTGAAAGATAAAGATAAAAAGGTCTCTCAAAATACAGAAAAATAAGAAAAAAATATAAGAAAATGTTAGTAGCATAAAGAACTGTTCTGGAGATTCGGCAGCCATCTAATAATAGTTATAAAAGAAAGAACACAATAAAAATGTAAGAAAATATACTAGAATAAGTTGAATATTGGGAAATTTCCAAAGGGTAAAGAAAATAATAAATCTTCAGAATGAAAGTTCCCCATTAAATATGAAGCAGGATAAGTGTTGAAATCTCAAAACTTGAAAGATACAAGGAAAATCTTAAAGCTTTCGGCAGTCAGCTTACCTACAAAGAAGCCAAAATAAAATTGTTATCAAGAAGGTGACTTCTAGTATCAGACTGCACTGGTTTCAATTCCAATTGAATTGACTTTCTTATCATAAAATAATTAAAAATCACAATCTTTGTCAGACCCCATTTTTCTTACTTGAAAAGTAGATAATACCGGCATGTGTTATTGGTTACTTTTAAGTATTAAATGATATCAATTAGAGGACAATGCATAGTAACCTGGTACTTTGTAAACTTGAAGTATATATTATCATCATTAAAGGTTAGTTTATAGGTCAATGGGGTAGTATTCTTTAAAAACTGAAAGAAACTGATTTTTTAAGTTAAAATTCAATAAACAACCATATTATTATTCAGACATGAAGGATAATAATAAATTTAGCTATAGAAAGCTTTAGATAGTTTAGCACTCACACACTGTATCTGAAACAATTACATACAGATTTATGTTATCAAAATGAAAAAATAATCCAAGAGTGAGAAAAATGTGGGCTATTTTAGGATACAATAAAGTAGCAAACTCAGAGTTGTCACTTCCAAAGACAGAAGACAGAAAATAAAACCTTGGAAGAGAGGAACAAAATGTTTATTGAAGAAAGGAAGATACATGCAGAAATATAGGACTAATTGCAAAGAACAATAACCAAGGACTTAATGGAATAAAACTGTTCTTAAGTGAAGGAAGATACAATCTGCAGATTGAAAGAACCCATATAACCACAGGAAAAAATATTTTAAAATCATGAATATTTTAAGATATATCTTAGAGATATTGTTGAATTACAAATTCAAGAAAAACTGCAAAAGAAGAAGGTATGTGTTGGGGTTTGGGTGAGATGGGGGCAGTATAAGTGGGTTAGAGAGTTATCGTCTAAAATTTTGGAAGCGAGAAAACAATAGAACACTTCATCTAAATTATAGATTCATTTAATTCATTACATTGTTCAAGATATGGCTCAAATGTCATATTTCTGATTAGATCTATTCTGAACACCCTATTTAAAATTATAGTCCTTCCACACCCCACAATTTCTCATTCTACTTTATTCCCACATAGTACTTATCTTTTAATATACAATACTAGAAGCCTGGTGCACTCAGGGTAAGGGGGGTGGGGTCCCTCAGCCCGGGTTGCAAAGGGTGCAGGCCAGGCCAAGGCACTCCACTGGTGCACCATTGGGGTTGGGGAGGGACACAGGAGGTTGGCCAGCTGGGGAGGAACTGCAGGAGGGCTCCAGGGCATGTCCAGCCCATCTCGTTCAGTCCTGATCAGCTGGACCCCAGCAGCAAGCTAACCTACTGGTCAGAGTGTTTGCCCCCTGGTGGTCAGTGCATGTCATAGCAACTGGTCGACCAGTCGACTGTCTGCCTGCTGGTGGTCAGTGCATGTTATAGTGAGCGGTTGAGTGGCCTTAGCATATTATTAGCATATTACGCTTTGATTGGTTAAATGGCCAACCAGATGACTGGACACTTAGCATATTAGGATTTTATTATATAGTATTATTTACTCATTTCCATGTGTATTTCTCATTGTCTGTTACATTCTACTGGAATGTAAGCTTTTGTAGAAAGACGCAATATGCCGAAACCCAGCACTAGTAGTTGTACAGCAGTTCTTCATTAAAAGAATGAATAAATAAACATACAGTGTTGGAAAGTGTATGAGGAATAGGTACCCCTCATGCTTGGCTGGTAGGTGTGTAAATTATACATTGTTATAGACTTCCCAAGGGTAATTTGATAATACCAATTAAATTTTTAAAATTCTTATAATCTCCTATTAAGCTTTTCTATTCCTAGGTATCCATTTTAGAAGAGATGCCATATCCACAGTAAGACTTCTACAATGGTTTTCACTGCAGCCTTCATTAAATTGTTAAAAATGCAAAATAATCCAAATGCACAGAAAAGGGAAATAGCTAACTATGCTGTATATAATTTATGTAACACTCTAGGATTTTAAAATGAAACATTTACATAAAAACAAAATAAAACAAAGCCATAACTAGGATATGCACATGTAAACAAGCATACATGGATGAAGAAAAGCAGGACAGACCCAGATCAAATTAAATGATGCCTTGAAAAGATAGTGGAAGGGTGGAGAAATATGAAGCGATAAGAAGTGTAGGAGGACTTCAACAATCTATATATATAAAAGCCTAAACAACCATTATGCCTGGACAACCAGAACTAGATGACTGGTCGCTAACTATGATGTGCACTGACCACCAGGGGGCAGATGCTCAATGCAGGAGCTGCCCCCTGGAGATCAGTGTGCTCCCACAGCCAACCTCCCCTCAGTTGGCCCTGGTCCAGGACTGGGAGAGATGCCCCAATCAGCCCCGATCGCCAGCCAGGCAGAGGGACCCCACTGGTGCACAAATTTGTGCACCAGGCCTCTAGTTTATTATAGGTGCATATATTGCTGCATTGTCTGAATGTTTTACAATGAGGATTTTTCAGATTTCATTGAGTAGTAATTTTATGGTTAAAATTAAAATAAGGCAGCCCTGGCTGGTGTTTGTTTCTAAATGGTTAGTGCATCAACCCACTAACAGATGGGTCACGGGTTGGATTCCTGGTCAAGGGCACACAACTGGGTTGCAGGTTTGATCCCTGGCCCTGGTCTCAGCATCTGTGGGAGGCAACCAATCAATGTGTCTCTCTTACATTAATGTTTCTCTCTCTCTCCCTTTCCTTCCCTCCTTCCCTTCCACTCTCTTGAAAAAGCAGTGGAAAAAAGTAATAATAATTAATTAATTAATTAATTAATTAAATTAGAACAAGGCAAATTGTCTACCATGAGAATTTTTAGAAAATGTTTAAGATGATATTGATGATAATGATAAAATGCTTAAGATGATATAAATAAGTTATTAATAAGATAATGTTGTCCTAGCTGGTTTGGCTCAGTGGACAGAGCATTGGCTTGTGGACTGGAGGGTCCTGGGTTCAATTCCAGTCAAGGGCACATGCCCGGGTTGTGGGCTCGATATCCAGTAGGAGGCAGACAGGAGACAGCTAATCAATGATTCTCTCTCATCATTGATGTTTCTATCTCTCTCCCTCTCCCTTCCTCTCTGAAATCAATAAAAATATATTTAAAAAATAAGATAATGTTTAAGACTATTAATAATGATAAAATGTTTAAAATTATATTAATAATAATTGCATTGTTTGGATTAGTAATTTGATTATCATACTTGATTATTATATGTTATTAATACTAGCATCTGTTAACTTTTTGGTTAATGAATGTACACATATTATTTCATTTAATCTTCAAAACCAATCAGGTAGTATTGTCATCTTTTTTTTCATCTATGAGGATAATATGATTTAGAGAGGTTAAACAGGTAGCCCAAAGTTCCACAGCAAGTATGTGGCAGAATAGGGCATGAGTCACATGCCAAAATTCCTTTATTTTTCAAAATACTGCTTCCTGGGCTGTTCTAGCTTTTTAAGTTGATTGGGACTAGACCCATATCTTATACAAAATTGTGTCCTTACATACATAAGAGAACTAAATAAATGTCTGTCGTTTATGACTTAAAAAGGGCACAAACATTATTTTGCCGGACATACCCTGCACAATATAATTAAATGCAGATCTTTTAGAGTGGCACAATTTTTCTTTATTTTAATGATGCCATAACAAAGATCAGCTAATAGTTATATCTACACAAGACTAAACTACAGTTGGCTTTCCCCATGAAACTTCATATGTTCAACTTGTGGTTTCTGCAGTGAATTAAATGTGCAGGCGTTAGACTTACACTGATTTTTTTCTGATTTTTCTAGATAAATAATGAGACGCAGAATTAATGCTTTAATTTTACTAAACTATTTAGTTTGTCTGTTCTTTCTCATAATAATGCTTTGGTAATATATTAGATTCCAAACTGTTTCTCTTACCCATACTTAGTTGCAATGTGTGGTATTTGTTTTTCCTAATCTAAACATGAGCATTGCTTTAGAAAAGCAATAAAGAAATATTAAAAACATAAATTAAGGTGAACACAAGGCACTGAGGGATTTCCCAATATTAGATTTAAAAACATTTTAAATGAAGAACATGTTTCAGACTCCGAATAGAACCAAACGATGGAAAAGAAACAGCCAATTTGTATTCACCCAGAGGCCCCAAGTTTGGGTTTAAATATTTGTGAAGACAATGAATATTGAGCCATCAATGAGATTTCTGATTACTGGATGCCTTTCCCCCATGAATTTGCACAATGGAGCCAGTGATTATTTCACAAACGTTACTTGAATATATTTTCCCTTCAATACAATGCGATTACAGAGCTACAGTGAGTGCATATGTGCGCACTCTTTTCTTGGTGTTGCTTGGTTTCCACTGAATGATGGGTTTCTCATTGGGCGGCATGATACATCTGCTGGCTGGCTGGGACTGGGGTTTGCATCTCTAGTGCTAGAACAGCAGAGTAAATCCATTCCCAGAGATTTTCATAGATGACCGTGAACTCATTAGCTGGAAACTAAAAAGTAATCTAACTACTTCCCATTAGCATGAGTATCTTCATTAGAATCATTTCCAACTTGGAAGGAGGGTTTCTTTTTTTGTTTTTGTTTTGTTTTCCCTTGCATTTTTAAAAACTTATCTACGTGTATGAAAAAATATTTAATATAGTTTTCTTTACATAAACACTCCCTTTAGTCTTTTCTGACAAGATAGAGTATTATTTTCTCAATATTTTCTGTATTTATAAGATCCATAAAAGAATATTGTATCAACTTTGAGTTTGATGAATGAACTACATGTATTGAGTCTTCTTTAAAAAAATGAAATAAAACTTATCTCTCTGGTTATTAGACTGTGAATATATTGGGAGATTGGGAGAGGGGAGTTAATGAATTTTGATGGTAATTTATACCAGAGTGATAACTGGTGGAGTTAATGGAAATTGGTTAGATTCTGGATATATTTTAAAGGGATAATCAATAGGATGTCGTGATGTGGGTGTGAGAGAAAGAGTAGCCAAGACTTTGGGGTCTAGAAGTGGCAAAAGATAGCTGGCATTTACTGAACTGGGAAAAGCACAGGAGGAAAAATCTTCAGATGTGAGAAGATGTAGAGTGAAGCCTTGACATAGTGAGTGTGAGGTGGCTATTGGACCTCAGGTAGGGAGTTGGCCATATGAGACAGTAACCTCATGGCAATTAAAGGCTATACTGTCATTCAGACTGGCATTAAAAACAAGTTCAGAGGCTGAATCTATTTGTTATATGATCCAAATCTTTATTTAGATGGCCATTCCTGGTAAGAGCAAGATCTAGGAAATAATCAATGCTATGGTTCACATATCTTTTTTTATGCAGTCCTTGAGGAAATCCATGAACACTTGGTAGTTTGGAAATATTTGTTTCAATGTATTTTGACTACAATATAGGTTTTTTAACAGATAAAATCATCAGAGAATTGCAGATCATTGAATCAGTCAGGAAATTCTCATTTATCTCAACATGCCCAAACTTGCAATTCTCTCTTTTCCTTATCTGGACAGGCTCAAGTTTCTTAAAACTGATTTTGCAAGTGCTGCATTAAAACATTTAAAATAGAATTTAAAAGCACTTTTAAATTATATATTTATTGATTGGAATTGTGCCTCACTTTGAGAACATTTAATCAGAAATCAAAATTTAGTGAATATTTTAATTATAAAGTGTTTACCTACTTTAAAAGTTTATTATTTTTGTAGTTGTACAAATTAAAAATAATATTAATATAACAGTATCAATTAAGAATCTTTGAAAAATACATTTTCCTGGTGAAATAGCTTCATCTGGGGAGTTTATTTATCTTTGCCTAATTATAGATATATTGCCCAATCATAGCATGATATGATTTTGTAATCCACCTGTTCCTCTAATAATATAAGATAATCATACCTCTAAGGCATAATCTTCTAAATCATCATTTTTAATACAACAGAACCTTGAATCAAGTAGATATTGTATGAACTAAAAATATCCCTGTTAGATATTTCTGTTGCCTATCATTTTTTAATAATAAACAGTGTTATATACATCTCTCTCTCTCTCTCTCTCTCTCTCTCTCACACACACACACACACACACACACACACACACGCACATTCATGCAGGTATCTAAAAAAATTCTTTTGGATAATGCAATTATCAGTTATAAAAGTGTTGATGAAATTATCAAATTATTTTCTAAAATGTCATGATAATTTATATGCTTTGCAGCAATGCATGTGTACCAATTTGTACCTTGCCAACCTTGTTTGTATCATTAAAATATGTTTTAGTAATTTTAGATGTTAGCCTAGTTTTAGTTTCATCTATAGGCTTAATTGTGAGATATAGATTTTTATTATTATATTTTCTCTTGATTTATCTATTGGAAATTTAGTATCATTTCCTAATAACTTGTATACCTCTTTATTTAATATTTGTCTGTTTACTGAGATATTTTTCCAATTTATATTTTTAATTTTAGCAAGGATTCATTTTAATAAAGTAGTCATAGTTAGCTTTTTAAATCATGGTTTTACTTTAATAATAGCCATATCTAATCTAATAAAAGACAAATAGGGTAATTAACCGTACCTCCGACACGCTTCCCATGAGCTAATCAGGGCGATATGCAAATTAACTGCCAACCAAGATGGTGGCCGGCAGCCAGGCAGCTGAAGCGAATAGGAGGCTTGGTTGCCCCGGCGATGGAGGAAGCCAAGGTTCCCCGCCTGCCGCAGCTCGTCTCTGAGCTGCACTCTAAGAAACAATGTTGCAATTATAGAAGCTAAACAAACCCCAGATACCTGCTTTCAACCAGCAAGGCCTCAGAGCTGGAGCTGCAACAGTGTTTCAATTATAGAAGCCAAAAAACCCCAGATACCTGCTTTCAGCAGCCAAGGACTCAAGCTGGAGCTGGGACTCAGAGCTAAAGCCAGCTATCAGCTCCAGTGACAGCCATAGAAGGTAAATAAACACCAAAATAATAATAATTAAAAAAAGGAGAGGTTGGGAGCTTCAGTCGCCCACCAGCATGAAAACAGCCCTCAACCCCCCACCCAGACTGGCCAGGCACCCCAGTGGGGACCCCCACCTTGAAGGGGGTGTGACCAGCTTCAAACAGCCCTCAGCCCCTCACCCAGGCTGGCCAGGCACCCAAGCGGGACCCCCACCCTGATTAGGGACACCCTTCAGGGAAAACCAGCTGGCCCCCACCCATTCACCAGGCCTCTGTCCTATATAGTAAAAGGGTAATATGCAAACTGACCATAATAGCAGAAGGACTGGGAATGACTGGTCACTATGACACACACTGACCACTAGGGGGCAGATGCTCAATGCAGGAGCTGCCCTTTGGTGGTCAGGGCGCTCTCACATGGGGCAGCTCTGCTCAGCCACAAGCAAGGCTGATGGCTGCCAGTACAGCGGTGGTGGTGGGAGCCTCTCCTGCTTCCTCAACAGCGCTAAGGATGTCCAACTGCAGCTTAGGCCTGCTCCCCGCTGGCAAGTGGACATCCCCTGAGGGCTGCCGGGCTGCCAGAGGGATGTCTGATTGCCATCTTAGGCCCAATTCCCCGGGGAGCAGGCCTAAGCCAGCAGGTGGTCATCCCCTGAGGGGTCCCAGACTGTGAGCGGGTACAGGCCGAGCTGAGGGACACCCCTCCTCCCAGAGTGCACAAATTTTTGTGCACCGGGCCTCTAGTATATATATCTAAAACTTTCCATGTACCCCATAATTGTGAAGTGTGAAAAATACAATCTACTATATCATCTATTAAGTGACTGTAGCTCAATAATCATAATTATTATGATGATGGCTAAAATTGATGAAACACTTTTAAGGAGTAACAATTTTTCATGTGAGAAAACTCATTTAATTCTTACAACAACAGTCTGAGTTGGGTGTTATTATGACCAAAAAAGTCAATGTCCCCAGTTAGTTCCTGAAAATAGGTCATTAGACTCTGCGGGTACGTAAGCACTTAAAGAATAATTAGACAGACAGTACAAAGTCATTTTCTTGGGAGGAAAACGTTAGGAGGATTTTTACGACAGCTAGTCCATCTTTTGTACCTGAAGAAAGGAAGCAGAACTTGAACTGCAGGAACCCTGTCCTTGTTAGAAGTGCTGGCCTGTGAGCAGGCACCACCCCTCGCCCCCATTCCAGGGTTTCACAGGGTGAGGGCTGTCTCTCCAGCGTCTTCCTTACTGATGCTTCACACTGTGCTGCTGGTGTTAGGTAGCCTCTAAGTCAGACTCTTGGAAAGACTTTGAGGTCAGCCATTTGCCATTTAAAATATTCTCTTTGGGGCTCCTCATTTTCTGTTTATAAACAAAGCTCCATTGCAGGGAGGGTGCTCTTACTTAACAATTCTCTTTCTATGGCTTATCTGGGATGGAAAGTACTGACCTCGAAAATGACTGCCACTGATCCCTGAAAGGAAAAGAATGAGAAAACAAGATTTGGATCTCTTGATGACACTGGGAGTGAATGTGAAATGCACATTTTTAACTAGGACTCTGGCAAACTTGTCAGATAAGCAAACTCCTTTAAAAAAAAAAAAAAGCCCCATAAAGCACAAACTACTGTAGATAGATAAAATTGCTTAAGATCTAATTTTGGGGGGCAGCGTTTGTCAAATGCTGTTTTCCAAAGTCAGATATTTATAAACTATATTCTTTGAGATGGGAGTCTATGCTATTCGGTTTCTTTCCTTTGGTTGGGAATATGCTGGATACTTTCACAGTGAATGGAATTAATTATTATTGATCAAGTACTGTTGGTATATTTTGTGCTGTACACAACTTAATTGAGAATATAGAGATCTTGCCCTGCATACCTTTTATTTTGTTCGACAAAATCACCTTTCACTTTGTACTGGGTCCTGCTGGCATTTTCATTCCACAGTGTGGTAGAAGATCGTCTCTTGATGTGTAGTTCATGCCCACCGTTTGCTTTGCTGGGCAATTGCTAGGTGGTGTTCTGGGGACATACACTGTGTGGAGAGTTTTGAAGGCTAAAAAGACAGTGTCTGGGTTCATAAAGGAAGATGCGGGGTCACACGTGATATAACTGAGAGTGGGTGAGAAAAACAATGCACCAGAGTGGAGAGGAAGCATCCAAGAGGATTTGGAGCAAAGAGAAGGGTAGTTTTTTTTTTTTTTTTTACAGGAGGATGAGATGAGAAAAGTCAGCTCAGGGGTTATTATTTAGTTTTGGGCAGACTAAATGGCAAAATATTTGAGAATTTTTGTAAGCTTTGACTTTGGCAGAATTTTAGATTGGTTGAGCACTGTGTCCTGAAGTGTGTGCTTTTCCTAAGAAGCACTGAGTGTCCTGATGTTTCTGATTTTCTTAAGTTCATTCTCCTGCCTTATTCTCTACTTAATTGCTTCTTCCCATTATACATAAAAAATTATCTCCATTCAAAAGTACTAAGCATTTTACATAATTCTCATCATTTTTAAATATTTCAATTTCTGTGATGGATATTGAAAGTTTATTTAAGAACTTAATTGTTATTTTTACCAAAAAGATGTATACTTAGTTAGAAAGTCAAACAGGAGCAAAAGGCCTGCAAAGAAAACCAGAAGTGTTCCTCACTTCCTCCAATTTCTAATGGCCACTCCCAGAGATGTTTGCATTACTGTAAGTTTTCTACATGCGACTTCTGTCTCTGGGGAAGGGGGAAAGTATAATAGCTGAAAGTCAATAAAGGGTAGAACATCATCTTATGGAATCCTACAGAATCTTATAAACTGAAAGGATATGCTCGAAGCCAAGGATGGGAACGTCTGGCCCACAGGCCATATAAGGCTCACGAAATCATTTGGTCTGGCCCTGCCAAGGCATTAGGGGTGAGTTAATTAAATATTTGATCAACTATAGCAGGCTAATTTTGTATGGCCTGAGAATGATGTTATAAATATCCAAATGGCCCCTGGCAGAATAAAGTTTCCCCACCCCTGCCTAAGCAATGCAGAATTCACCACTGAAGTCACCTGGTGGTTTTTGGTCCATTTCAGTCTTTTACATTGCCTTACAGGGACTACCGCCTCCAAAGTGTAGCTGTTCTAGTGTTTCCCGCCACAGTTTAAAATAGCAGATGTAAACTGCCCATTTACAATGCTCACGTGCAGAGACTAGTTATCGACTTCCCTCTAGGGTAAATGAGGATTTAATGCTTGTGTACCACTCTTCACACCTAGTTTTATTCGCCTGTCCCAGTCATTGCATTAAAGATGTAACTCACTTTATTAAATGTATTTTCATTGGGACTGTGCAAGTACTGTTTTGTCTTATTATATATTTCTTCTCCTCCACTTCCTCCTCCTTTTGGCATTTTACCTTTTCTTTCCTTATTCTCTTTATGCTGAGCCCATTCCTCTTGGAGGCCTGTTTGCCTGACAAATCTGGGCCCGTGGCTTTTTAGGCTGCTGTACCTCTGTCGTTTCAGCTCTCTTCACAGAATACCTAGGAATTCTCTTTATCCGGTTTCTTCCCTTTGGCCCTCCATATCTTGGGTCCCAGGACTTCCTCTATAATGATTTATACCTTTAATTTGATAAAGCCCATCCTCTATTAACTTCCCAACAAAGAATGAAGGGGAGGTAAAATTCTGAGACCTCGTACCTCTGAAGACTAGAACTAGTCTATCCATATATTTGATTGATAATATAGCTGAATGTAGATGTGTAGGTTTTGAAGTAATTTCCTTTAATAATTTTAAGGCATTGCTCTAATATCTTCTACATTACCATGTAATTGTCAACACAACTGAATTTATTCTTTTCTTTTTAAAGCCTCGTCCGAAGATATGTTTTATTTCCATTGATTTTTTACAGAGAGAAGAAGAAGAAGAAGAAGAAGAAGAAGAAGAGAGAGAGAGAGAGAGAGAGAGATTGGTTGCCTCCCATATGCACCCTGATCAGAATTGAACCCACAACCTGAACATGTACCCTGATCTGGAATCAAACTGGTGACCTCTTGGTGCATGGGTCAGTGCTAAACAACCAAACCACACCGTGCATGTGAGATGGTGTATTTTTTTCTAGAAACTCTACCACCTTTAATAGTGCTTGGTAAATGTTTATCTCCGACATAAAGAAAATAGTTCTCTTTGGATGAAAGAATGAATAATAAAAGCGGGGGGGGGGGGGGAAGCCAAGGAGACATGAGCTCAGGTAGCCACCATGATTTTTTTTTAGTTGAAAAGAAAACAAATGGAAAACCTACTAAAATAAAATCTTTAATATATCCTGCAATGAATCCTAAAAATCACACATACCAAAAAAATACTATAAGGTGAACAATTTTTTCTAGCATTTCTAGACACCCTTTGTGTCATTTCTCATGTTTGAAAGTCCTGCCATTGAGGCCATTGCAACTGTGCAATACCCCTGACTTCTCTCTCTTCCTCAAACATTTCCTGTAAAAAAAGAAATTAATCCTTTGTATCTTTTCATTTTAGCTAGTCCACTTTTCTTATCAGGTTAGTTAAAATTTAAACATAACTGTTTCTTTTGAAACTAAAGGCATAGCTTTTAGCAGAGGAATTTAACCCTTAGGGAACTGGTGAGACAAACATTTGGAAGGATATGGGACGCTTTCAGGTCCCTGAAGGTGTTCCATGACATGTTGTACTTTGCAGATGTGTGACACTGATGATGATACATGAAGACATACATTTTCCAGGGAGATGTCTGAGGCAGGAAGGAGGCATTCCTGCCAGTGTTGATAATGTATGTCAGAAGAAATGGTCATTAAAAGAAATGTTTTTCAAAATGTACTTTTAATTTTTTGTCTCTCTCAATATTGGATATCCACAGACTTATTTTTTTTGCCCCAGAATTATTTCAGAAGTGAATTTAACAAAATTGATACATCCCATAAAATACTGAAATGAGCCATCCTTCAACCCAAGTATTATAGAAGTACAAATACTGAGCAGAATGGGTTCTTGGGAAAGGAAGATAGCAAGGTGCTTTACCTATTAATAACAGGGCCAGGGAGAATAAAAATACTTAGATAATAATAAATACTTAATAACCTTACAGGAGAACAATGAGGAAAGTCAAAAGAAAAGTGGACAGAACATATTCTGAAGATAACAAGCAACATTTCTCAGGGTAACAGTGAAACTTCATGTGTTGAAAAAAATGTAAAATTATTCCAATGAATGCATTAGAAATTGTAGAATAAGAAGTAATATTGTCTCTAAGATAAAATGAAACAATATATAGTCACTCATTTTCCTCTTATATTTGTGACTTGATATCACAACTTGCAAATAGATAAAAACTTAAGTGCTTTTTTCTGAAATAACCACTTCATCACTGTGCTTCCAGACCTTTCCCTTGACACTATGTGATGAATGAGAAGGAAAGCAGAGAATGGAGGAAGGTAAGTGAAACAGGAAAACCTAACTTGTTTGGAAGTTATCTCCCAATGCAGTAATCCAAAATGGGATTCTCCTGTATATAGAATCCCATCTGGCTTGCCCTGCATTTTATTATGATACAAAGCTGGGATCATTAACGTGCAATTCCAAGCAAATACTTAGAAATGGTTGCAATTGTAGAACTATTGAAAGCATCAATTTTGTCATTTGGTAGAAAGAAGTCCTGGGGGAGAAGTTTTGCAAAGTTATTATGGGGTAATCTTGGTGGTATCATTATCAATTTATTATCAGAGCAATTAACATCATTTCCCAGATCGCCTAGCCTTGCCTTCTCATCTCCATTTGCCCTTTCTTTAAAAGTCTTTATTCTGGCTTCATAGGTGCTTGAATGTTTTTCAGAAAATAAGTCCTATTTTGACAGAGATTTCTTTTGCTTTTTACAGGAAAGAGGAAGCTCGTTGGGTTGCTGAAAATGGTTGTACCCTTCCATTGTTTTACATGCTCTTTTGCATATATCCTTCAGTTATTCTGTTCATTCATCCTTTTAGCTTTGGGAAGGCGAGCAGCAGAGATGGTAGAGGGAGGGATGTTTTAGTGGCTGCACATTGGCTTAGCAACTGCTGGATATATACTCAGAAGTGGAATCGCTGGGTCATAAGGCTGGATAGTAGAGATCAGTACAGGTCCCTGTCCAAATAGTTTAGGGAGAATCTATAATAATAACAACATAATATGCTAATTAGACCAGACAAAGAAGCCAGGACTGAGGGAAGCCCGGGTCCCAGGTGCCAGAGGGAAGCCGGTGCTGGCACCTGGGGAAAGGAAGGTTTACTCTTGCATGAATTTCATGCATCCGGCCTCTAGTCTATTTTTTTAAAAATATACTTTATTGATTTTTACAGAGAGGAAGGGAGAGGAATATCAATGAAAGAGAAACATCAATCAGCTGCCTCTAGCACACCCCCTACTGGGTATGTGCCCGCAACCAAGGTACATGCCCTTGTCTGGAATGGAACCTGGGACCCTTCAGTCTGCAGGCTGACGCTCCATCCACTGAGCCAAACCGGTTAGGGCATGGCCTCTAGACTATTAACATTCAAATGATATCAGGAGCAAGTGATTCCTCTACATTTGACATGACCACCATGACATAGTACAAACTGGAAGACTCTTAAGCACACGGAAGATGTCCAGCTGCTGGAACAAATGGGTCCCAGCCTTATGAATACCATTGTAGGAGTTCTGTGATGTCTTATATCACAAACTCTCTTATTAATGGGAAAGAGATCAGAATGAACCAGGACCCAAAAGCCTGGGTCCAGGAAAGTATCTATTGAGAAAATGGCATGTGATAGCCTTTGAAAGAAGATGAGACATTTGCCAAGCAGAGTCTACCCCAGGCAAAGGAAGTGGTGTTGGAAAAGCAGGGAGATGTGAAAGAGCGTGGCAACCTTGAGGGGCATGAAAGCAGCTTGCTGAGGCCACAAAGAAGAGTAGAGGAAGCAGTTAGCAATAAAAGAGGCTGAGTAACTAAATGAGGGCCGGATTATGCAGTCCTTCATAGGCTGGGCTGCTAGTAGGTTAAAACACTGAAACTTCCAATGGACAAGCATATATATATATATATATATATATATATATATATATATATATATTCATGTGTTTTATATCTCTGTACATATACACATATATGTGTTGTTATATGGAGTTTATAATAAAGGATTTAGAAAATAAATTTTAAAATTTTATTTTATATTGATTTATATATAATATTAACTAGTAGCAGTGCCATGGGATTTTTAAAATATTTTTAATGTCTTTTGTGCTTAGCCATATCAGGAATAGGATGGCTGAGCCTCTACCATGTCATCTTTTTTCTTTTCAACACAGAAATATATGTATACTGCTAACCCCTCAAATCTTTTTTTAGAAGAGCTTGAAAAGAAAAGCAATAATCTCTCAGGGAACTTTTCCAAACCCTCAGTCTCCCATTTCACCTCTGTCCTGCTTTCTTAAGATAAGCATCTCTCGTCTCTTTCTGTTTTTAAGGGAGAGAATAGCTACATGGCTAGAATGAAGGATTTTTGTGCAGTTGTTAAAATACATAAAATTATTTCATGCCTGTATCTCAATGAGCTCAAATCTCTCACTATAGTTTCATGAGTAAATACAACATGAAGAAATGGACACAGAAAAACATCATTTAGATGAATGTGTGCATGTTGATAAAAATGTAGGGCTAATGGAAATTGATATGTACCCTTCTTTCAGGGTGAACTAACATTTATGGAAGGTCTTTTGTGGACCAGGAACTACATAAGGCATTTTACATTTGATATCTTATTTAATACTTGCAATTATCCCTCAATCTGGGCCTTATCAGCACATGTAAAAACCATGAAACCTGCATGATGCAGTGAGTCATTACTGGATTGTTAGTCTATCACCTAATAACTTTCTTAGAATTGTTCCATCTTCCGCCTCTATCCACATGGTCAAAGGATGCATCCACAAGTGGTTTCTGTAACTCCTCCCTCCAGGACCCTAATCCCTCCAGAGGACTGGACCTCTGCTCTTCTTCCTGCCAACCTTGCTTCCCCAGAACTGGGCACCGCCCCACAGCTGCTGCACAAACGGCAGGGGCATGCTACATATGGGGGCTTCCTCACAACATGTCCTCTTTTCTTGAATTATGAAGAGAATTTGCACCTAGGATTTCTCTTTTGACAGTCTCTGTTCCCCAGATTAGACATTCTTATTTGGTGATTGCAAAACACCCCAGCTGAGAATCTTTGTATCACCCTGGAAGTTTTCTGAATCTAACCTCTATAGCTGGGCTCCTTTTATTCATTCATTCGTTCATTCATTCATTCATTTTTTAAAATTGATTTGGAGAGGGAGGAAGAGAGAGAGAGTGAGAGAGACATCGATTGGTTGCCTACCACAGACTACCAAAGTATGTGCTGCCCTGACCAAGAATCAAACCCATGACCTTCCCATGCATGGGATGACGCTCCAACCAACTGAGCCATACCAGCCATACCAGATTCCTTTTTATTATTTATTTATTTGTTTGCAATTCCCTTTAATTTAGGCACATTGATTATTTATTGTATATATTCAACATTATTTTGTATTAGTTTCAGGTGTATAGCATAACGATTAGACAGCCATGTACTTTACAAAATGTTCCCTCCAATATTCCCAGTACCTACCTGGCATCATACATAGTTATTACAATATTAATGACTATATTCCCTATGCTGTATTTTACATCCATATAACTATTTGGTAACTACCAATTTGTGCTTTTTAATTTCTTCACCTTTTTCACGCACTTCTCCCCGGCAGCCAAAAAAAAAAAAAAAAACCCACAAAAAAACCCAAACAAACAAATGCTCTTCTCTCTGGCAAGCTGTTCTCTGAATCTATGAGTCTGTTTCTGTTTTGTTTATTTTGCTCTTTATATTCAACATATAAATTAAATCATATGGTATTTGTCTTTTTCGACTGACTTATTTCACTTAGCATAATACCCTCTAGGTCCATCACGCTATCACAAATGGTAGGACTTCATCATTTTCTATGGCCAAGTAATATTCTAATATAAATTTGTACCACCACTTTTTTATCCATTTGCCTATTTATGGGTATTTAGGTTGCTTCTATATCTTGGCAATTATAATGCTGCAGTAAAATTAGAGTGCATATATTTTTTCAAATCAGTGCTTTGGGTTTCCTCGAGTATATACCTAGAAGTGGGATTACTGGGTCATAAGGCAGTTCCATTTTTAATTTTTTGTGGTACAGCCATACTGCTTTTCATAGTGGCTGCCCCAATCTGCATTCCCACCAGCAGTGCAATCGAGTACCATTTTCCCCACATCCTCTCCAACATTTGTTGTTTGCTGACTTATTGACTATAGCGCTCTGACAGATGTAAGGTGAGGTTTCATTGTGGTTTTAATTTGAATTTCTCTGATGATTAGTGACTTGAGCATCTTTTTATATGTCTATTTGTCATCTCCTGGGAGAAGTGTCTATTACAGCCTCTGTAGCTGGGTTCCTTTCTTTTGATCTTCCCATATCCTCCACTTAATTCTGGCTCCTCCTAGGACCTTCTCAGCCACAGAAACTGACCTCTAAGAATACTTCACATTCAAACTCACCAGTCTCATCAAGTAGAAACTGCCACTACTCAAATGCTAAATCTAATGTTTTGCTTCTCTTTTCTCATGACTAATGATCATTTTTATTTCTAAGATACTTCTTTCAAAGTTAACTTTGCACTTACTTTTCAATGGCTTTGCTTATTTTCCTGTGAGTGGTTCTGATGGACACATTGGAATTTGTTGGTAAACACATTCTCACCAGGGCTTGTTAATCTGGAAGAGGGTGTTTGTTTCAGCGCGCGCACGTGTGTGTGTGTGTGTGTGTGTGTGTGTGTGTGTGTGTGTACACAGTAAATGTCTGATAGTCCTTTCTTGATTTAAGGCTCTTAGAAGACAGGAGTTTTACACTTTAAATGATGCATCATTTATATGATGACCCAAATGCACAGGATTAGAATTCTTACCTTGGCCCTCCCATTAGCCTCTGTGTGTCTGTTAGCATGTCCCTTAACTTCCTTTGGCATATGTTCCCTTATGTGTAAAATAAGTTGTTTTTCCTCCTTAATTTTATTTCAGCATCAAAGTCCAGTCCTTCACCATAATATTGTTTCCCCACTATATCTTTATGAGCCATCAGCAAACTGGAAGATATAAATCTAACTCAGAACTCTGAAGCTTAAATAACAGGCCTTTCTATTGTTTACGTGTTTCTTTTAAAAGCATCTCATTTTATGGAGTTCAGGATTAGTCCCCTCCTTGCACCCTATGATTCAGGAACCATAGTTTTAGTTTTGCTGAGCTATGAAGCAGATAACTCACAGGGTTTGTGTTAACTGCTAAACACTAAGTGAAATTGCTGGTGTGAAAAACAAATGCTTCTCCCTGATTTCCTCTCATAATCCTCCTAAGAAAAACTTCAATCTCCAGACAGGCTGGTATAAAGAAGGAACTTTTGTCAAGACAAAAACACCTGCCTGGAACCAGCTGAACAGATTGTGCAGTTCTTCTCTGTGACAGCTGTGAGAAAGAGGCTTGGAAACTGCTAATTCAATCAAGAACTGTTTAATGCAATTTGACAGATTTCCAATATAAATCGGGCTATGTTACTATTTTGGAAAAAAAACATCCCTAGCATAGAAGCTCATAGCTCAAGGAGAAGCAGTAGCAGACTGAAACAGTTGCTGGTGCTCCTGATGAAATGGAGAGTTAATAGATCTGATCTCCATCCAAAACAAATCTATAATGAAATGAAGGAGAGTAATTAGAAGAGTATCTGAATAGGTGAGCCAGGAACTTTCACAACAGAGGGAGGCAATGCATTTGATAAGCTGAAGGTTCCACTAAACAGTGAAGCCTATACAGGCCTTCTCTTCAGAATTCCAGGCCCCAAAACAGAAAGTAAATCCATTTGGGTTAGGCAATATAAGATCATATCTACACTAATAAAAGAGAAAAATGGTAATTGGCGTACGACGCTACCCTTTTCATTGGCTAATCAGGGCTATATGCAAATTAACTGCCAACTAAGATTGGCAGTTAACTGCCAACAAGATGGCCGTTAATGTTAATTTGCATATGTAGGCACAATGCAGGGAGGCGAAAGGGAAAGCAGGAAGAAGCCCCCTGCCACTGACAGTGATCAGAAACCCAGGGGGGAGCTAAGAGCTGGGGGGCAGGGCAAAGGCGGCCCTGGGGCCGCCTTTGCCCTGCCCCCCAGCCATGATCAGAGAATCAGGTGCCTTTTCCGCCCTGGCCAGTGATAGCAGGAAGTAGGGGTGGAGCCAGCGATGGGAGCTGGGCACGGTCGAAGCTGGCAGTCCCAGGAGCTAGGGGTCCCTTGCTTGGGCCTAAAGTGAAGCCCATGATAGCAGGGCCGCTGCAGCTGCGTGTCCCCGCTGCCCGGGCCGGACGCCTAGGCCAGAGGCGTTAGGCCTGGGCAGGGGCGGAGCCTGCAACCGCGGGGAGCTGGGGGTCCCCTGCCCAGGCCTGACACCTCTGCCAGAGGCCTCAGGCCTGGTCAAGGGGCCGATCCGGTGATTGGTGATTGGAGGTTGATGAGGGTCAACTCCTCTGGCCGAGGCATCAGGCCTGGGCAGGGGGCTGGGGGTCCCCTGCCCAGGCCTGATGCCTGGGCCAGAGGCATCAGGCCTGGGTGGAAGGCAGACCTGGGGATTGGGGGGATATGATGGTCCTCTTGCCCAGGCCTAAAGCCTGGGTCAGAGGCATCAGGCTTGGGCGGGGGGTGGAGCAAGTGATCAGAGGGAGATGGGGGTCCCCTGCACAGGCATGATTCCTGGGCCAGAGGCCTCAGGCCTGGGCGGGGGCCAGAGCAAGTGATCGGGGGGAGATGGGGGTCCCCTGTCCAAGCCTGACACCTCTGGCGGAGGCGTCAGGCCTGGGCAAGGGGCCCATCAGGCGATCGGAGGGTGATGGGGGTCTAGGCCTCTGGCCGAGGCATCAGGCCTGGGCAAGGGGCAGAGCCAGCAATCGGAGGGGTCTGGGGGTCCCCTGCCCAGTCCTGATGCCTGGGCCAGAGGCATCAGGCCTGGGCTGGGGGCAGAACCAGTGATGGGGGTAAATGAGGGTCCCCTGCCCAGGGTCCCCCCCTGGGCAAGGGGCCAATCCTGCGATTGGAGGGTGATGGGGGTCAATGCCTGAGGGCTCCCAGTATGTGAGAGGGGGCAGGCTGGGCTGAGGGACACTCTCCCCCCCACACACACCCAGGGCACGAATTTCGTACACCAGGCCCCTAGTCCTATATAATAAAAGGCTAATATGCAGATTGACCAAACAGCTGAACAACTGGTCACTATAATGTGCACTGACCACCAGGGGGCAGACGCTCAATACAGGAGCTGCCCTCTGGTGGTCAGTGCGCTCACACAGGCGGAACACTGCTCAGCCAGAAGCCATCAGACATCCCCTGAGGGCTCCCAGACTGCAAGAGGGCATAGACTGGGCTGAGGAACCACCCCACCCCACCCCACCCCCAGTGCACAAATTTCGTGCACTGGGCCTCTAGTAAGATCATAAAACCACTGGAGAAGTCAGTGACCTGGGACCTGGGACCAATGAAGAATCATAAAGGTAAAAATAGAATCCTTTTGTGCAAATCTACACTGTATCGCAGATTTGCTGGTAAATGAGCTGAGATTTAATTATCTTTCTTTGGTTGATTGGCAAATACCTTAACTTGGAAACTGCAAATCCAAAAGCCAAGTGGGGTAAATAAATGCAATGACAAAGCATAGAAGTAGTAGGGGTTGGGGGTGAAGCTGCTAGCATAAACTCTGTCTCAAAGCGGCAGCCACTACTTAGTTCCAACTGCCCATGGTCAAGGGCATGTCTGGCCCCACTATGCCAAATCTTCTGAATTTTCGGGAAAATCAGGAGCCCATAATTTCTATGTGAATCATTCAAAATTTAAATGTTGGCTTACATTTAAAATAAAATAAACACACTTTTTGAGTCATCCGTGGCCCTCTGGTTTGTGACTGCTCCAACCTCTATGTTGTTCAGAGACCCTCTTCGTGATATAGACATCACCAGTTCTTATGTCTATTTGCAAAAGAATTTATTAGATTTGGAAATGTTGAGTCAAAAATTTGCATGTTTTAAGACTTTTGATGTATATTGTCGTATTACCTTGGAAATTGTAAAAGCAGTTAATGCTCCCACAAGCAGTGTATAAAGTAATCACTCTCCATACTTTGAACAATACTGAACATAATTGAGCATATATTTCTAAAGTGTATTAATTAATTTTAAAAGTAAAAGCATCATTTTGTATTATGAATAAATTTTAAAGAATTTATCAAAATACAAGGTAACTAGATGAGGAAATGTTAAAATCTCTCATTTTTCAAAATGGCTCTCTTCAGACATATCTACACACACACACAAAAAAAACTTTATAAAAATGAGATCATTTTGTAAATACTATTTTGTTCCTGCTTTTTTTCCCATTGAACAATATGTCGAAGAGTTATATACATGTTACTACCAATATAGATATACCTACTCATTTTTAATGTGCTTCATAGAATTTCAGGAGGAATATCTTTATTCAAATTAAAATACATAATATCAAATATTGCAGCTGTTTATTAAATAAGTCATTTTTATGGACAATAAGCTTGTTTGCAACATCTCACTGTTAAAAACTTCATAACAATGAATATCATATACTATACATATTTAATCACTTGGCAATTATCTCTTTGGAATTATTTCCAGAATCATGGTGTATACATATTTAAATCTTCATGAATATTGCCAAGTCATTTTTTAAAGGTTTGTATTAACACACTTAACAACAGGGTAGGATATAGTTCCCATTTTGTAGTTTTTTATATCATTTTGCTTTTTTGTTGTTGTTGCTGTTTATTTCATTATTATCGGTCAATCAGGTAGATGGAAAGTGAATAATCAATTTTGTATTCATTTTCTTTTCTCTGTTAATGGGGTTGATTTTTAAAATATAATATTAAGATTACATTTCCCATGAATTGGCTGTCTTCTGGGTTCTTTTTTCTGTTGATTTGTAAGAGCCCTTTGCCTATTAGGGTTATCAATTCTCTGTCAGATGTGCTGCAAACATTATTTTCTCTTAGTTTAGAAATTCTCTTACAATTTTGTTAAAGATATATATTTTTTTGCCATAGAGAAGTTAATTGCTACTTATTTGTTTTGTGAAAGAGTTAAAGAGAATAAAACAGGGCAGAGAAAAACTTATTGTGCTTAGCAGATATCTTGCAGAAAGCTTGCAGCCTTGAGCACAGCATAGCCCAGATTACCAGAAGACACCTGGCATGGGAGGAACCAAGGATGGACCAGACCTTTACGTCAGCAGAGTGGCTTGCAGCCAGCAAAAATTAATAAAAACCTATCTCTCCATGCTCTCTTTGCTGATGCCTTTCTCAGTCTCAGCCCACCTGCACCCAGGTGTCAGGAATAAAATCTTTTTTGATACATTATAGCCTCATGTCTTGGTGTGCAACCCTGGCCCACTCCAAACCTTTCATTTTGTAATTAAATCTATTAAAGTTCCTGTGCTTTCTGGGTTTAGCGATATATTAGAAAGATACTCCCAATCTGATTTCTATCTTAAAAACTCCAAATAGTTTTTTCCTACAATTTTGGTTTTAATTTTTATATTTAAATCCATTGTTTTTTATATTTAAAGTCTGTTCCATTATCTCATCTATAGCTCTTGCATTACCATACTCTTTTAATTCCTAAGGCTTTACAGTGTGCCTTATTGGAAAAAAAAAAAAAAGAGAGAGAGAGAGAGAAAGAATGACTTCTCCCAAATGAACACTTCTGGATGAACTGTAGAAACACTGTCCAGTCAGGAAAAAGTCCCCTTGGTATTCTCACTGGAATTGTAGCGCACTTACAGATAAATGAACAAAGTTCTGTATTTACAGTGTTGATTTCCTTGCCAAGAATATGTTATATTTCTCCATTGTAGAAACACTTATGCCCCTTACTATATTTTAATCATTTTCTTTGTAAGGCTTCCAAATATTTTTGTAGGAATTTGCTGAGTGAGTTGCTTTGCTGTTTTAAATGGCAGTCTTTTACAATTTTCATATAAATTTCTAATGTTGTTTTTAATTAAGAAAAAATTCATCCACCTTTTAATATTGTGTTATTACCTTATTAAACTATCCTAGATTTTTTTCAAGTAATACCATACCATAGACATATAATAAGAATTATGCCCTTTAGTTCTAATATTTAAAAACTTGTATTTTTTTAGGAGAGAACTGTGAAGCACCTTGTTTGGAATCTTCATTTAAATCATTCTTGCACATATTAAGTCAGTTTCAAAAACATATTCTTATTTGAGCCTAATTTAACCAACAGATGGCATAGTTGATGTAACCATACAAATAACTTCCAAATATATGGAAAGGGATTTTAATCATATGTTGACTGCTCATAATAAAATTTTGTAGAGTTAATTATATTTATAATTCATGATCCAGTAATTAAAATCATCCAGAAAAAAAGAAAGAGATGGAAACACACACACACATACCTGTCTACATACAACCATACGCAGAGAGTGCCTGCAGATACTCTGTTTCTTAATAAATATTATTCAAATTGTTCTTCTTTGTCATATAAGGGTGAAATGATGACATTATTTTTCTTTAATAAAAAGGAAGGAGGCAGCTGCCTCCCTATCCACTCCTCCTTAGGCTGTCTCCTCATGTACATGAAGGCCCAGTAAGTAGCCTAAAACTGGGTTTTACAACGCAAGGCCATGGCCTTTCTGATGTTTGAAACTGTCAACACATACTTCCAAATTTAATTTATGAGCTTTATAGGAAACAATTACAAGATGCATCTGTTTATCTCTCAAGGAGTAGAGAGGTCTTTATTGTTTTCCTACTTTGCTCTGTAAGTTTGTGTGCAATTCTCTCCCGGGTTTGGAGTCACTTTCATGCTAATTTTCACGCAAGTAAATCTGATAATGCTGCCCCCATGATAAACTCTTCTTTATTCTGTACTTATAGGAAGAATCTTGTTAGCAATATTGTTTTATATTCCCAACAATTGACAAGATAGGATGTTTGCCCTTAAAGCAAACATCACATGTCTGAGTAACTTATTAAATCAGAGCATCTTATCAATGAACATTATTTCAAATTGTTCTAATAGCATAATTGAATAAATATAATCAATTTTACATTTGAGTGCTTATTTTTCTTTTATAATAGTAACTAGAGGCCTGGTGCACAAAAATTTGTGCACTCGGTGGGGGGGGGGGCGTCCCTCAGCCCGGCCTGTGCCCTCTCGCAGTCTGGGACCCCTCGGGAGATAACGACCTGCTGGCTTAGGCCTGCTCCCGGGTGGCAGAGGGCAGGCACAATCCCTAGGTGCAGCCCCTGGTTGGGCTCAGAGCAGGGCCGATTGGGGAGTTGGGGCACCTTCCCCTGTCATGCACAGAGCAGGGCAGATTGGGAGGTTTCGATGCCACCCTTAGTCACGCTTAGGGTAGGGCCGATTGGGGGGTTGGGACACCGCCCCCTGTCACACTCAAGGCAGGGTCGATGGGGAGGTTGCAGCGCCACCCCTGTCACCCACAGAGCAGGGCCCATCAGGGGGGTTGGGGCTTTTTACCCTGTCATGCACAGAGCAGGGCCGATCAGGGGGTTGAGGAGCTCCCCCCTGTCACTCACAGAGTAGGGCTGATAGGGGAGTTGGGGCACCGCCCCCTGTCACACTCAGGGCAGGGCCAATGGGGAGGTTATGGCTCTACCCCGGCACACACAGAGCAGGGCCTGTGGGGTGGGGGGGTTGGGGCGCCGCACCCTGTCACACACAGAGCAGGGCCGATCAGGGGGTTGAGGTGACGCAACCTGTCACACACAGAGCTGCAGGGTGATTAGGGGGTTGGGGCACCTTCCCCTGTCACAAACAGAGCAGGGCAGATAGGGAGGTTGTGGCCCCGCCCCCTGTCACACACAGAGCCGCAGGGCAATCAGGGGGTTTGGGCTCTGCCCCCGTCATGCTGATCCTGGTGCTGGGAGGCCTCACGGCTCCGCTGATCCCAGTGCTGGGAGGCATATTACCCTTTTACTATATAGGATAGAGGCCTGGTGAATGGGTGGGGCTGGGTGGTTTGCCCTGAAGGGTGTCCTGGATCAGGGTGGGGGTCCCCACTGGGGTGCCTGGCCAGGCTGGGTGAGGGGATGATGGCTGTTTGCAGCTGGTCACACACCCTTCAGGGTGGGGGTCCCCACTGGGGTGCCTGGCCAGTCTGGGTGATGGGCTCAGGGCTGTTTTCAGGCTGGCGGGTGACTAAGGCTCCCAACTGCTCCTTTCTTTCTTTTTTTTTTTTTTATTCTGGGCCAGCTTTAGCTCTGGCTCCAGCTCTGAGGCCTCTGCTGCTGAAAGCAGGTATCTGGTTTGTTTGTGTTCTATAATCGAAACAATGTATAACTCCAGCTCTGAGATCCCGGGCTCGCTGAAAGCTGGTTTCTGGGGTTTTGTTTAGCTTCTATATTTGTTACAATGTTTCTTAAACTGCAAGCTCAGAAGCTGGCAAGGCAGGCGGGGAACGTTGGAGTCCTCCGTCACTGAAGCAAGCAAGCCTCATGTTAGTTTCAAGCTTCCTGGCTGCCTGCCGCCATCTTGGCTGGCAGTTAATTTGCATATCACCCTGATTAACCAATGGGAGGGGTAGCGGTCTTACGTTAATTACCATGTTTCTCTTTTATTAGATTAGATGTCTCCTTATGATTTTATTAGTGTGTATTGCATATATCTTTGTTTTAAATTTTGCCTAAAAATCATAAACTAAGTCTGTCAGATTTTTTGTTCCAGAAAATATTATTATGTTATTGATGTTTTTTTCTGAAACACTAATTCAGTACTTACACAAGGCAATGCAACATCATTATTGCTAAAATGCCATATTTTATCTTCTCAACAGAGTTCCTCTCGGTCCAGGAAAATGATGGAAACTTCCAAAGCAGTGCCAAATTCTGGTGAGCCCTGTGGGTCACATAGGAAAATGTAATTGTATTGAGTAAAAGAAATGCTTGGGAGCACTCCAAAGGAAAGCAAAAATATCTGGGTGGGTTTAAAAAAATAAGGAGAAAAAGTAGAATTTACAGAAAGAATGATTAATGACTAAAAGAAGCTAACTCTGTTTTGTTTTTGTTTTTTTATCACTTTGGGCTCTGAGCTATCATCTTGAGACCATGGCCCATTGGAATGTCTCCTGTGGTGAATCTGATGGATTTAAGTGACAGCTCCAAACTTGGTCCAAGTTCCAGTGGTTTCTGAATCCCATCTTACTAAGTCATATTGAGCAGAAACATGTTCCTTCTCTGGGAATCCATCCCCCGCCCCATTTTGTTTTCTCTCCTTTCTTTCCTAATTACTGAAAGTAAAGAATGAGTGTCAGAATGGAGCCCTCTTAAGAGACCAGAATTAGATACAATTGGGGAAAATAGTTTCTTAAAATGGGCCTTACTAAAATTCATTCATGCATGAAATTAATTAGTTGATCACATATTCCTCTCAAAGAAATACTGAACTTTAAAATATGACATGCGTATATGAATAATGAGGTGAATGCGTAGCCCTCAATATTAGTAGGTAACCAGAAAACTGTCAACTCAAATATAATGAGTAAAATTAGTGTAAGATAAATTGAAATCCTGGAAATGACAACATGTACTAGAGGCAGAGTGATGGAGAGGGCTTTGTAATTGGAGAAGAGATGTGACTATCATGTGCTAAAGATCTTGGGGGGGGGGATAATTTTTATGTACTCCCCATCACTACCTAGAAATTACCTTTGCTGACTGATTGAGAGACTAGGATCCTTGCTTCCTTTTTAAGCAGCCCTACAGGAGGAGATGGCGACTTCTCAGGTTACCGCAACTCTGGGGAAACAGTTTTTAAAGTCATCCAGCTGCCTTTTGCTTTCTGGTACTTTTTCTCTGTCGTTCACATGTTCTGGAAGAAAATTTTATACTTGCTGCCATGTATACAGTATACGGTCCTTTTGCTGTATCTATTTCAGAGAAAATAAGTTATTTTTGGATTAGAAATAAAATTCATTTGGGTTTGTTGACCATGACTCAGTCCTTCAGAGGCTGACCGCATACAGCGTAATAACCTAGTGCTTTTGCAAACTTGCTGAGAAATGGTGGTGTAAAAGGGCAATAAAAGGTCAACATGAAACACAGAAACCCTCCCTCCAAACACCCACCATTAGGCACTACTCTAATCCCTTTTCTTACAATAACTTATCTAATCCTTAACTTTCAGGTTTTTACTATTCTCATCATCATCCCCATTCTTCACATAAAGAAACTGAGGCTGGTAAGAAGCAAAACAAGAGTTCACACTTAAGTAACCTGCTTGCACACTCTGCACTAAAACAACAATCTTACTGCCTCAGCTCTATAGAACTTGCCTTTTTTCCCTAGGTTTGCATCTATATTTTGCTTTGTCTCCCTGGGAGTAACAGAAGTAGTAGGCCACCAAATCAATATTTGATATCAGCCCCCTCTATCCTTCACAAAATAATCAAACCTTCTTTTTAAATAATCTTTTTCTATATAGAAGCTGTTTGTACAGAGATTGTATTAATCTTTATATTTAATTCCCACCTTTCTTTTGAAAGCTTCAGGATTTTTATAGATCAATCAAATGTTTCTGTGATGATTTCTGGGAGCTTTCTGTGGCATAGCAATTGAAGCAAGGCATTGTAGAATTTTCTATAAGGTGATTCTGTTAGTTTTACCTTCAAAATATTGTCATCATGCCATTGCTGTGCCCTGGTCCAAGCCTCCACCATCATCTTTCAGCTCAGACATTCTAATTGCTTTCTAACTGGTTTCCCTGTGTCTGCCCTCACCTGCCTAGAACATATCCTGAACACAACTGGCAGTTTGATCTTATTAAAACATCAGTCAGATGGCTTTATTCCTTCTCTAGAAACCTCCAGTTGCTCCCAAGTGTAGGTCTTTCCAGGATTTACATGGTCTTACATAGTCTGTCTTTCATTCTCTCCCTGATTTCATCTCCTATCACTGTTCTCTCTATCTAGTCACATTGACCTCCATAATATTCTTACACTAGAGGCCCGGTGCACAAAATTATTACTGGGAGGGGGTGTCCCTCAGCCCGGCCTGAACCCTCTCACAATCAGGGGGACCCCTCGGGGGATGTCTGACTGCCAGTTTAGGCCTGATCCCTCAGGGATCCCTACACTAGCAGTCGGACATCCGTCTCACAATCCAGGACCGCTGGCTCTTAACTGCTCACCTGCCTACCTGCCTGATGGCCCCTAACCACTCACCTGCCTGCCTGATTGACGCTAACCACTCTGCCTGCCTACCTGATCCCCCCTAGCCACCTTTGCCTGGGCCACGGCTTCATCCAGAAGGACAGCTGGAATGTCATCCAGAAGGTCATTTGACTGTCTTGTCTAATTAGCACAGTGATGGCGAACCTATGACACGTGTGTCAGAGGTGACACGCGAACTCATTTTTTTGGTTGATTTTTCTTTGTTAAATGGCATTTAAATATATAAAATAAATAAAAATATAAGTCTTTGTTTTACTATGGTTGCAAATATCAAAAAGATTCTATATGTGACACGGCACCAGAGTTAAGTTAGGGTTTTTCAAAATGCTGACACGCTGAGCTCAAAAGGTTCACCATCACTGAATTAGCATATTATGCTTTTATTATTATAGATGTGATGGGCCTATTCCTACTTTAGGATTTTTGCACTCATGGTTTGCTATATTTGGAACTTTTTCTGCCCTATATGTACTTATCTAACACATTTCTTCAAATTGTTCCTTATGTGTATCTTTTTTATTAGGCTCACTATGGTTACTCTGTTTAAATTTAATTCCCCCCATTCCTGATCCTCAATATACCTGATTGCCCCTACTTTCCCCTACACTTTTCCCATAGCAATTATCAAACTCTTTTCTTTTTTAAAAAATATATTTTACTGATTTTTTACAGAGTGGAAGGGAGAGGGATAGAGAGTTAGAAACATCGATGAGAGAGAAACATCGATCAGCTGCCTCCTGCACACCCCCTACTGGGGATGTGCCCCCAACCAAGGTACATGCCCTTGACCAGAATCGAACCTGGGACCCTTCAGTCCACAGGCCGATGCTCTATCCACTGAGCCAAACCAGTTAGGGCAACTCTTTTCTTTTTTTAAAATTTTCTCTCTTGATTAAGATATTACTATCTTACATATGTATCCTTATCCTCCCATTGTCCCTCCTCCCCCCACTCATGCCCTCAACCCACTGGTGTCTGTGTCCATTGAAACTCTTTTCTTATTATGCTAATTGATTGTTGTCTGTCTCTCCCCTCCTCAAACTAGAATACAAATTCCATGAGAGCTGGACTCTTTGTTCATTGTATTAACTTTTATATCTCAAACCCTCAGAATAGCACCTTGAACATATATCACGTGATAATTCAATGAGCTGAGTGAATGAAGGATAATAATACAAAGTAGTAATATTTTTAGGAGTGCTACTTGTTTCTGGAAGAGTTCTGAGCATCTTAATTTTATTACATCATTTAGTCTTCACAGCACACCTATCAAGGAAGCTTTAATATTATTCTCAGTTTATAGATATCAAAACAGAGGAACAGATAGGCAAAAATCGCTACCAATTAATAATTAAAATAAACCAACTTTCTGCCTAGAATGTTGACCACAACAACAAAGAAAGAAAAAGGAGAGATAATTACCATCTAAGATTTTAAAGTTTCTGGGTCCTGTGTAAGAAAAATTTTTATTTAACTATTCTACTTTTTAATCCTCACCCAAGGATATGTTTTCATCGATTTTTTAGAGAGTAAGGAAGGGAGAGCAAAGAAGAGAGAGAGAGAGAGAGAGAGAGAGAGAGAGAGAGAGAGAGAGAGAGAGAGAGAAGAGAGAGAGAGAGAGAGAGAGAGAGAGAGAGAGAGAGAGAGAGAGAGACATCAATGTGAGAAACCAATCAATTTCCCCACAACTTAGGTATGTACTTATTGAGAATTGCACCTTTTGGGGTATGTACACTGTGATGCTCCAATCAATTGAGCCTCCTGGCCAGGGCAATTTAACTAATCTATTTTGATTTATGAAATATGATAACAATTTTTAAATAATGAAAGTAAATAAGTAATATATATATTCTAAAGAACAGCATTATTCTAAATCTAGATCTTCCACTGATTTTGTTCACAGACTTGACCAAGCACTGCTTTAGCTAGCTGCTTTCTGTTAATTGGCATGAAGATAAAGACACACATTATTTTTTTTTAAAAAAAGAAGGAATTTTGTGCTATTTTACAAATATAAAATGCTTCAAGTGGCAGATGTAAATTTGATCCTTAATCTATTTTGTCAGTAGAAGTAAGGAGTTATGAACTGTAGAAATAATGTTATTTTTAAAAAAGCATATTTTAGTTTACCAAGTACTTTAATATCTGTAATCTAATTTTTGTCATTACAGTAACTCTGAGAATGGTATTATAAACTTTATCAGCCCCATTTTACAGATAAGAAAACATGAGTTCAACAGCTTAAGTTGTTTTTCTAAGGTCACACAATTGGCAGAACCAGGAATCAAAATCAGCATTCTTTTCATCAAACCAATCTCACAGTGACTATGAGAAAATATTCTGAAACATATAATTGTATCTCCTGCCCAAAGTGATAGGTGAAATATCTTAAACTGGTCTGACTTTAAAGTCCCAGAGTGTATCTACCAACAAATATTTATTTAAAAAATGAAGCTAGGAAGTAAAGATGTAGGCATGTAGAGACAACTTGGGCAGCTTAGGTATGTCCTCCGGCTGCAGGGAATGACAGTGATGGTGATGGTGTTTGTGGAGGTAAAAGTGAAGTTTTAATTGTTGTGAGTCGGGTGTTTGGCTCTATCTAAGGAATTCACTGACTAAGAATATTCCCAATCTGCCATTCTGACTATCTGCCAGGTGCAATTAGGGAGGGGAAGTTCTGTTCCTTATTTGCATTCATAAATAGCACAGGACTCAGGAGAAATGGAGAAACTTAGATTTCTGCTGCAGTCAAGTAAGAAAATACTGCTTGTACAGCATCAGAATTGTTACTTCTGAGGACCTGGGAGAGGATTCTTGTTCTCTGTGGGCGGGGGGGGGGGGGGGGGTCCATTTTTTTAGACTACTAAACGCATTTAAAATTTTTGTTAGCACTAGCCAGTTTTTCTCAGCGATTAGAGTGTTGGCCTGGGGACTGAAGGGTCCCAAGTTTGATTCCAGGTGAAGGGCACGTACCTAGGTTGCAAGTTCCCCAGCCCCCAAGGGGCACATGTGGGAGGCAACCAATCAATATTTCTCTCTCTAACCCCCCTCTCCCTCCCTTCCACTCTCTCTAAAAAGCAATGGAAAAAATATCCTTGGGTGAGGATTTAAAAAATGCATTTTGTCCTCTAAGTCTATGTCTTCAGCACAATGTCATCCATAGAGCTTCCAGCATCAGCGTATTGTACCTCTGAACCCTCAGTTGTGAAGCAGTGGTATGAAATGAACTTCTGAAGGAAGGAATAGAGAATCAAGAGACATGCAGCGTCATTATCCATATTGTGCAGGATGCATTTTTTTGTCCATCAGAACATCCCCTTGGTAACAAAAGAACCATTTCACTTTGTATATGTGTGCTTTATTCACATCTAACATAACAAAAAGGGTTACTGAGGGACTTTTCTAGGCCCGTGCATCATAATTAAAGTACCATGGACTCTTCCATTTTTATGCTGTATCATATAGATTGGCTTGTTACATTCCAACTAAGGCCATTACGAGTTAGAATTTATAAGGTTAGTTAGGAAAAATAAAGGGTAAGATGAAATGTCATAAGCTTCTACTTTTCTCCCTTTATGGAGTTAGTGAAAAAGCATAGAATAGCAGGGGTGCCCGCTTTCACGGCAGCTCGGTGGGGCCCGTGGAGATAAGAAAGAGTGAGGCCCCTTCCCAGCAGAAGTGAAGGTAGTCCTTCCCCAGACAGAGATCTGGAAGCAGTTTGGAAGTGCAGCAGCTCAAGGAGCCGCCCTCACGGCGCCTCACCCCTCACGTCTATTCGGAGAGCATGACATATCGGAAGGTACAAACTGCTCTGCAGAAGCTCTGATTTCCCTCACGGCTGTGTCTCTATGGCTCCAAGTGCAGGTCACCATCATGACTCATTTTAATGTGTAGTCTGTGATCAGGCCTCCAAATATTCCCTACATGATTTCAAAAATATCGCAGGCAACCTACTTTGTGGATTCCACCAGGAAAGCAGGGAGCTGTTTTAGGCAGCTTACAGAGTTCTTGGTTGACTCAGTTTGTGAATTTTCCAATATCAGAAGCTCATGCTTTCCTAATCCGGGGCTTCTCACAGGAAGTACTAGTGTGGGAAATTTGAAGTGTTATTTCAAATTACGGGGCCCTCAACATCTCTCTTTTCCAAATCTTTAGAGAAAACTCATGGAAATTCCCCGAGCTGTAATGAACAGAGATTCTTAACCTGGTGAAATACGAAAACTGAACTGGAAGGCCCTGAATTCCCGGGTTCTTGTCCTGATGGATTCTGAGAATGAAGCCAAGGACAAAGGGTGTTAGGCAAAAAGTACAGAAACTTTATTGCAAGAAGACACGACCTCCAAAGCCTAATTCTAAATTCTAAGTCCAAGACTCTGTCCCTCCTGGACAGGCAGAGAGGCCCTGAGATAGGGTGGCCACTGCTTTCTTTGTTTTGAGGCATTAAATAGGCTGCAGTTCTTTGTCTGAACCTGGTCCCTTCTTATTGGTCATTCTGCTACATAGCATTAGCTTTCAAAGCTCAAAGCCCACATGGTGTCCCCCATATTCTCTCCCCCTTATCTTGTTGGCTGGAGTCATTTTTGATTTATCTTTCTCTGCCAAGCTGTATTGGCAGAGAAGGCCTTATCTTATGGCCTTCCTAGTTATTCAGGTCAGGGCTACTTTTGGCCTAACTTATGGTCACTTTAATTGCTCAGGCCAGAGATACCTTTTGGTTTATGGCTGTCTTAATTGCACAGGCCAGATATATATTTCTATTGCCTGTGGCATTTCTTTATTCTTTGTACAAGTAAGATAAACACCCTGGCCTCCTGCACACTCCCCACTGGGTATGTGCCGCAACCAAGGTACATGCCCTTGACCAGAATCGAACCTGGGACACTTGAGTCCGCAGGCCGATGGTCTATCCTCAGAGCCAAACCGGTTAAGGCCCTAGGAGAGTTCTTGAATGGGCTTCAAGAGGTGCATGAGTACCTGAAATTGTGTGGAAGGGATGGTATCAATTTGAGCTACTGGTTCTAGAAATGATATCTCTCTCTGTATATACCCCTCAGAGACCTAGCCTTTCTCCCAGATCATGAATAACCTTCAAGGCAGCAGAAGACAATAGTCCTGACCTGACTAATGTCCACAGAGTCTGGACCTCTGACAGGTGAAAGTTAAAATCTTGACCTAAGTTGTGTTTCAGTTCCTGAGCTCTAAGGTGGAAGGATCCCTGATTATTTTCTCATGAAACCAGACAGTCAGAGGGACACCAGAGCAGCCCTTAGGACTGTCCTGAAGACCTGTCTGGATAGCTGAGTTGTTTTTTTCTTCATCCCAATATCCCAAGGTTGTAGGTTTGATCCCCAGTCAGGATGCATATATGACTCAACCAATGAATGCGTAAATAAGTGGAACAATTAATTAATCTCTCTTTCTCTCTCTCCCTTCCTCCCTCCCCCTCTTCCTTTCTCTCTGTAATTAATTTTTTAAAAAGACCTGAAGAAATGATTTATCACCCTTACCTCACCTCTGACCAACCAGCTCTCAGTATAACCCTGAACTCCTACCCCAAGGAGTCTTATGATTTTGCCCTACATAATCTGTGACCTACACACCATTGGGAAGTTTGGGGTTTTCAGCATTAGCTTTCCATTTTCCTGGGTGGAGCCATTTATAATAAAATATCCAATATTTGTCCACTGCAGTTCTCAGTGTTTAGTGTCCTTTGTTATGTTAATGAAGTGCCTTTTGGAAACCGCCTACCGGTGGGAACTGGCTCTTTTAGTCCCACCCTGGACCTGACCTCTAGGGGGAGGGAAGTGGGGAGAGGAATTGAGGGGTTGAATCAATTGCCAGCAGCCAATAATTTGACCGATCAGGACAGTGTAATGAAGAACTCAAAAATCAAAAAGAGTTCAGAGAGCTCCGAGTTATTGAACATGTGGAGATGCATGGAGAGAGTGCTGAAGTTCCGGCCCCTTCAGGTACCTTTCCCTATGTATGTATCTCTTTATCTGGCTGTTGTCCAGGAAAGAACTTCCAAACCTGTAGAAAGCTTCATAAGAATTTATTTGAGGCAAGTTTTGAGGACATGCCTGGAGGCAAAAATCTCAGCTGATTGAGAAATGCTCTGGAGAATGGCAGTTTTGCAGCTCACGCTTATATATTTAGAATCAAAGGAGAAAACGTAAGGAAGGTTACATGAAATCTATTGGTGGTAAAATATGGAAGAGCAGAAAACAAAGGAGGGAAATCTCTAGGAGTTAAAAAAGAAAATGGAGAGACACTTCCTTCTCTGACAGTGGTGGGTACAGAATAATTGACATTTCCAGCACATAGAGAAGGTACGTGGGGAACAAGATAACTATGAGGGTTTCTGTGGTCTCTGTGCATGGTGCCTATAGTTTCGCCCTAGGGCTCTGGAAAAAAAAATTACTCTGACATTTCAAAGGTATGTTATACTAGATTCATAAGAACAATGGACAGTGCTTACTTGAGCTAAAGATTGACCTTTTCTAAGGGAGTTATGGGCCTGGGATGTGACTTTGCCATAACCTGCCCGGTTAGGAATTTATAATGAGACCATCCTGAGTGGTCACGCTCTGTCACTGAGCTTGCCAGGCCTGCCATGCCGCAGCCTGAGCTTGTCAGATCTACTATGTCACTCTTTTTCAACCACACTGCTGATTGGTATTGTTCAATATCCTGGTAACAAATCAGAAATCTAGTGAGTAAATGGATTTTCGAGTTCTGTAAGGCATTCTAGCAAATGAGTCAAACTCAAGGTAGAGGTCAGAAGAACCTCTGATTTATAACCAGTCATTCAGAAGCACAGGAAACAACCTGGGCTTGAAACTGGTGTCTGAAGTGGAGGAAGTCCTATGAGACTGAGCTGAAACTTGTGGGATCTGATCTATCTCTGTGAAGATAGCATCAGAATTGAGTTAATTCTCGAACACACTTGCTGGTGTCAGAGAACTGCCTCTACACACACACACACACACACACACACACACACACACACATACACACACACACACTGGAATTGGGTCTAGGAAGCCTTTCACACTGTCATTCTCATGAAGGATTAGGAGAAAATACGGGGTTAGACAGTTCATATTGAGAGCCTTGACATGAGTCACAAGATTAAATTGGTACTGGAGAAAGTCTTGAAGTTTTTTACTTGAACAGGATATTGAAAAAGTGGCATGACATTAAGTTAAAAAAAAAAAATCCAAGTTTGAGAACCCAAATGTTACCGGAGAGTCAAACTTCCCTTTTGCTCATGGGAGGGATGTTCTTGGAGTCCACTGGAATAAGAATTTTCAGAAGCCCCCATGGGAGAATGAGAAGTAGTAAAAGGCTTTATTTGTGTGGAGTTACATTTATCCAGTTTCAAAGTCCCACCCACTTAAGCCAGTCTTGTAGGAGGGCTAGCTGTGGGGTCAGCAAAGCCAAAAGCAAGGCCATTGTCCAGAGTTTGTGTTCCATGTTGCAGCCAGGTGTAATGCAGCATCCAGGCTAATTAAAGTCATTAGTCCATTGTACGAAGTGCCGCATGACCATGAGTCCTGTGAACACAGGTGAGTGTACCCCCTGCCGCAGGACAGCCAGGAACCCGGTGTGCCAGAGAGAGAAGAGAGCGTGCTTTTTTGTCTAGAAGTTTAAAAATTCAGGTTTCTTGTACTTGCAGTGCTTGCACATCCTGGCCACTAATTTGTTCCTAGGTGTGACTGACGGGTAAGCACCTTCCCACATCACTCAGACCTTACTGGGCATGCATCTAAACTGCCTTTGTCCAGTCCCTTCCCCCATCCATCATTGGGGAACAGACTTGGGGAGTGTTAAATGCAGCTTTTTGGCAAAGCTGTATAAATGGCATGCCTATATTATCCAGCCCCCACCTTTTACTCCTTTCCTGTTCAATAATAACCAGGTTATTACATGTTATCACAAATAAACTGATAAAAATGTCAACTCACAGTCACAGACCACTAGCATGGCTACTTGGGATCTCACCAGTATCTTTGAAATACCCATATTTCTTTTTAACACATAATTGTATTATTCATGTCAAATGAAGCCATATTTTTCTCCCCGGCATCTAGATAGAGACAGCTATTTTAAAATCATACATGGGAATTCGGTAAATAACTTGACAAAATGACATAATTCTTGGAATTCCACAATAGTATCGAGTAGAGAAACACTACATTGCAACAAACAGGAAAAATGAGGGCAGACTAGAATGCTTTCCTAAGGAATAGCCCAGTCAATGCTAGGGAGTGCTTTCTTCACATTATTATTATTATTATTATTATTATTATTAAAGTAAGAAATTGACTCCAATGTGAGCAATATGAAAAGGGAGTTGCAAATCAATAACTGATTAAGAAATGAAATTGATGAAGTCACAGAAGACGCTCCGAATGCTCTCTAGTGTTCAAATGATCTGGTTTTCAAAATCTATTAGCAGTCCTACCTCCTGAGTAGCTTCTCCAGACTGTATATTATACTCTGAATCTCATGTTTTTCTCTTGACACTTTAGTATCATAACAGGGGATAAATTAAAACTTGAACTACTCACATAATAGATTTTTGTTCAGGTAATTAAAGATAGCAGCTGGAGTTTTGACTTCTATTGACATGTTTGAGGAAGAGAAAGAAACATGATCCTTGACCAACATGTTGGAATCTCAGTGGAGATAAGTGGTTTTCCACATGAGTAATGATTAATCTGAACTCAGAAGAGCTCTTAATACTCTTACTCTGTGGATTTGATAATTTTGTGCTTCAAAGCATTCAACCATGATGAAGTGTACAAATAACATCATCTCGCAATAAGTATGATAATCAGAATTTATGTTTAAAAAATATCTGTGTCCAACGGATCCAGAATACTTGCTTAAATAAGAAAAAAACCTGGATGATCTTAAGCACAAATAAATTCTACCCATAGATTTCTTAAATAGAACTTTGAATGTGTCTTTTTCTGCAGCTAAAGGAGGAAAAAAGAAACACAATGTTAACACTGAAATTTACCTTTCTCTTTCCTTCTTCTTCCATCCACTCCTTTTGGCATCTTGATTTCAGTTTTATATACATACTAACATAACTGACCAGATGGTAAAGAAAGTCAGAATATCAGTTTAATTAATTCAAACATATGGTTGGAATATATTTAAATATCACACTGGTCCTCCTTTAAACTCTGCCTTTGTGTCATCACATTGCAAAGGTTACCAAGCTGTAATCAAAAGCAGCCATTTGACCACTTCATTCTCATTACAGTTCTTTGGACTGTTTTGGTGCAAAGAAGATTCTGCACTTGCTTTATGAGGACCATGATTAGAGTTGTCAGTCCTCAAAAGTCAACATGCGGGAGTGTGGGGAAGCACTGGACTTGGTTGGAAAGTCTGTAAGGAGGATTCTGCGAAAGGTCAGAGGCCTCTTGAGGGACCTTGCCGAAGGCAGTAGACCCTGCCTTGACTTTTCCAAACAAGTCTAAGCCCCGGGGTGTTTTACTGGAATTTGTATATTTAGACTTAAAAAGTCCTTGTTTAAAAGACACTACAGATACATGTGTTTTCTCAAGGATACTTACCCTGTTGATAATATCTAATAGTTAATTTTAGTTCAATCTATTGTTACAATAAAAGCCTAAGGAGGCAGGTGAGTGAGGCTATCTGGTTCCTTTAGCCAGGCAGTCCCTTAGCCCTCTCTTCCATAAAAACATGCGTCAGAATAATTACTCATCCCTTGCTCAGAGTCTGCTGGTCAGCCCCTGGCATGTGAGCAGAAAGGAGTTGGTTGCTTTAGGTTTCTATTTAACTGAAGCATAAAAGTGCTTATATGTAGATGAGGGATATATAAGTGTTTGATTTGCAAAATGCTAGGGATTCCTTGACATGAAAAGGGTTGTATACATGAAAGTTATTATCACTGATTTTCTGAACAAAGAGAGAAAAAACGGGGGAGGGGATATAAAGGCAATGAAAAGGAGTGCATTCTAATGTGCTCATGGGAAAATGCTCTGTTGACTTCTGATGCTTCCTCAAAATTCAGCATTCCTACACAAAGCCAACATCATTGTCAGACTAACATGCCATACTTGATGAACAGAATTTATATTACTTTCTGCTGCACTGCAATTCCTCATCTCTAAGGTCAGCCATAATGCTTGGAGTTTTGTAAGCCTTTGAGGAGAATTGTGAAAGTGAAAGCTTCTGGGTTCTACAATAGAGAGATATTTTTAAATTTTTGTTTTTCCATGCTTATTTCAAAGAACACAAAGAAACCCCGTATGTGACCTCAGAAGCTGCCTGCCTGTCCCACAAGCCCCAGGAGCCGCCTGCCTGCCGCCCGGACTGGATCGGTCCCGGGCTGCTGGTGGGCCCCGGAAGCCCCAGAAGCCTCCAGATATGGCAGTGACTCTATCAGTAAGCACTCTGAAAGTCAGTGGCATAAATGCACCAATTAAAAGACAGATTATGAGGGTGAATCAAAAACAAAACCCACTTTAAATATAAAGACACATATAGATTAAAAGTAAATGAATTAAGCTGCAGCCTGTTTTGCTCAGTGGATAGAGCATTAGCCTGTGGACTGAAGGGTCCCAGGTTAGATTCCAGTCAAGGACATGTACCTCAGTTGCTGACTTGATCCCCAGTCCCTATCAGAGCATGTGCAGGAGGCAACCAATCAATGTGTCTCTCCCTTTCCCTTCACTCTCTCTAAAATTCAATGGAAAAATATCCTTGGGTGAAGATTAACAAAAAGAAAGTAAATGGATTAAGTAACATTAAAGAGATCATAAGAAAAATATATTCCAAATTTTGTTAGTTGTAAATGGTTATGTTTAAACTATTAACACCTAAGAAATTGGGTGAAGGGTACATATAATATGCTGTAGTACTTTATAGTTTTTTTACATGTATGAGATTATTTCAAATTAAAATATTAAAAAATTAAAAATTAATAAAATATTAATTGAAATGTATCTGCATTACATGAAAAGTCTCCTAATTGCTTCTAGCATAATTTATTAAATTGTGCTAAAATTTACAAGGGTTCAATTAAAAAATATCTTAATTCTAAACGATATAATAGAAAATATATAATAGTGCAGTTATAAGCACTTATCTGAAAATAAAAATTTAAAGAAGTGAATTTAAAGAAGGGATTAGCCAAAGAAAATATATGCACAACCCATGGACACAGACAACAGTATGGTGATGGCCAGAGAGAAGTGGGGGGCAAGAGCTGGGTAGAGGGGGCAAAAGGGGGGGAAATAAGGACATCCTATATAATAATAATAAAAGGCTAATATGCAAATTGACTGAACGACAGAATGGCCAGTTGCTATGATGTGCAGTGGCCACCAGGGGACAGACGCTCAATGCAGGAGCTTCCCCCTGGTGGTCAGTGCACTTTCAAATGGGGAGTGCCACTCAGCCAGAAGCTGGTTCATGGCTGGCCAGTGCAGAGGTGGTGGCAGGAGCCTCTTCCACCTCCGTGGCAGCACTAAGAATGTCCAACCAATGGTTTAGACCTGATCCCTTGGTGGCCTAAGCCTTTAGTCAGACATCCCCCGAGGGCTCCCTGGCTGCCAGAAGGATGTCTGACTGCAAGCTTAGGCCTGATCCCCTGGAGAGTGAGCCTAAGTCAAAAGGTGGATATCCCCCAAGGGGTCCTGGACTGCAAATGGGCGCAGGCCAGGCTGAAGGACCCCCCCCCTTCCCCCCCGCCAAGTGCACAAATTTTTGTGCACCGGGCCTCTAGTATTAAATAAAATGAATGGCATGCAGAAGGAAATTATAAAATGTCATCATTCATTACATTTAAATTAAGCACTGATTAAATGTTATTTAGTTTATAAATACAGCAAACAAAAGGTCCTGACCCTTCAGAATTTCATTCTTTTGAAGGGAATACATTTAGATTTTTAAAAAGGAAGAAGAATTAAAAATCTAAGAGTGGCTTGCCTTTAAGCTTGTTGTTTTGACTATGGCAGAGCCTATGAGTCTGTTTCTCATTACTGCTTTGCCTCCAGAAGAGAAAATGGCCTGCAGAAAACATTAGGAGAAATGACGTGGAATCTGGAAGAGCCAGGATAAGAAAACCTAGAGTAAAGATCTCCTTTAAACATGGAATTTAATATCTGTATGTTAAATAAGTCAAGGACTCTCAATAAACAAGTTCTGAGTCTTAATAAAACACTTCCCCTTTACCACAGATTTCAAGTATATTGACTTCTTTTCATCTCTTTGTCAGAAAACAAAACAAAACATGGCGCTAGTTTCTGATTGCATAAAGATATGTGGTAAAGGTTTAAACTTATACATAAGTGACTGGTTTGCTTGGTACTAGAAGAAACTACACTGGTAAGTAAGGTAGGGACAACTAAAGCATTGCAGGTCAGAAAATATTTTGGAGATGGTATAGTTTAAGAAAAGCAATCTTAACAAGGTCAAGGTTATTAGTCTTCCCTGGAACATTGTGCAAAGGATAACCTACATGTATCGCACTCCTCATCTTTATAAGTTCTCCATTGATGCCAAGAGAAAGTCATATTTGAACTTATAATGTCTATATTCAGTACTACTACATCTGCTGAGGAATCCAGCTGTGGATTCATCCCTCCACATACGTTCATCCAAGCCAAGATTTTAACACCTCATGCATTTACCTGCTTAGTGAATTTGGGGAACCCAGACCAAACAGATTGCCAAGCTCAGTTTCATTCTCACTTCCAGCTAGCAATAAAACATGAGTCACTGCATCTTACACCATCCATGTGAACCATGTTTACTGACTACATCATTGGTTGACTCAAACAAATAAATAAATCTTTACATGTATGTATTATACTTTGGGTGACCTCATAGACTCAGGTACCTGAAAAGGTTAGGTCCATTGGCCAGTTTGACGGATCTAATCATTAGATATGAATCAAGTGCCTTCACTGTCTGAGATGTTTAAAAAAATACTCTAGTGACACAAGAAGTGCTTTTTTATTGGTTATGATAAAATAAAAATCAATGATGCAGATTTCTTCATAGAGGTAAGTAGCTTGGAAACAGATCAGGATTTCTGGCAAGGTATTGCTGAGGAGGACTGCAGCTGGAAAGAAGGGTGTGAAGGAAAACTACTGCTCTTATTCTTACTACTAATTAACAATAATTGAATGCTTCCTATCTCCTAAGTGTTATGCATATCTTATCCTCTTATTCTTACAATAGCCTTACATCACTTCAGAGATGTGGCAACTGAGGCACAGAGATCATTAACTTGCCCTAGATTAACAGAGCTACTAAACCATGGAGCATATCTGGCTCCATTCTTATCCTTATTTTGCTTAAATCTCTTATAATCCACTTTAGTTTGGAGCCAAATATTAACAAGCACCCACAAACAATGGATTCATGAAGAGCAGAAAAAGAGGAAACCAATTTTTTCTCAGTTTTTCCCTAGGACTAACCTGCATCCCACCTATGTTGGGGAAGCAGTGCAGATTGCTCATCTCTAGGTCTCTAGGATATTGCCCAGAGCAAAGGCAACTCAGTGTGTGGGCTTCTTTTCTGGTGCCAGAATCAAGGCAGGGAAGCTACACTCTTTCATCATTTCCCTTAAATGCTATAGGCAGTTCTCTCCAAAGTACATGAAATGGGCTAACTGATCATTAATAGTAATTGTTGGGACTTCCTTTGATACTGACGTAGAGGTGAGACTCCCTCTGGTGAATCTGTGAGAGTAAGATATTTTAAGAGAAGGAATTGCTACATCCTACATTTTGTACTCCAATTTTCAAAGTCAGTGAAACCAATGTAGTGGCTTCTACATTCTTCAGATTCTGGAAATGAGGTCTCAATTGACTGACTTCCCCAAACTCACCCAGTTCCTTGGTGTCAAAACGGTGATTAGATCCAGATTGGAAGGATCCCAAGTTAGTGCTCCTTCATAAGACAATTTAAAAGTTATATCTGTTTATATTCTACTGGGCACTTGGGATTAAATATTAAGCACACATAAGATAAGGATATACTCAGAGGAAACAAAAACCTTAATGGCTTTTGAAGTGAGCATTGAAATAATAATGATGAGTTAGTAAAAGGAACGGGAAGAACAGTATAGGTGGCAAGGATGTATCTATACTTAAGAAAATAATGGGGGGGGATGGGTGGACATGGAAGAGGGCATAGGGGGATAAATGGTGATGAAAAAATAAAATAAAATAAAAATAGGTAGGACTGACAATATAGCTGTAAGCCAAACGGAAGCCACAGTTGGCTAGAGTGGAAGTACCATGCTGGGGAAAATGAGGGGGAAGATGAAACAAATATGCCAGGGGTTGGTGGGAAGTTTGTGGAACACGGACTCTGTGTCAGGCTCCGCTGAGTTGTTTTGTTTTTGTTTTTTTAAGATAAGCACTATCCTATGTAATAATACGCTAAGTGTCTGACTGTTTGACCGTTCGATCAGCTGCTATGATGCACACTGACCACCAGGGGAGGACACTCTGACCGGTAGGTTAGCTTGCTGCTGGGGTCCGGCTGATTGGGACTGGGCGAGATGGCCGGACATGCCCTGGAGCCCTCCTGTGATCCCTCCCCACACCCGTGGGGTCCCTCTGCCTGGCCTGCATCCTCGAAATCCAGGACCCCTTAGGGGATGTCAGAGAGCCGGTTTTGGCTTGATCCCCACAGGCCAGTCGGTGGGACCCCATCAGTGCATGAATCCGTGCACCATGCCTCTAGTTACCTAATATCCCAACCCCCCAGTGAAGTGGTTATGATCATTATATCCATTTTATTTAAAAAAAAAAAAAAAAGACTAAGATAAGTAGATCCTGGATCTGAAGTTCAAACCAAGACTAAGTTCCCTTAATGATTATAGTATGAGGATTGTCATACCAAAGAGTCTTGCTAAGAAAAAGACCACTGCGTGTCTCAAAGAATATTTGAAGTTTTCCTATAAACATGCAGACTACTTAAAACTGCTTTGCTCCTAACTAATGCATTTAATTGTCACCGAAGTAGCTATATATAGCAAATCTCTGAACTTTGCCTTTTCAGGTCACTTTAAGACTTTGCTTACTTAGCTACATGGAAATCACATTATAAATTGATGAGAACTAGCTTCAAGGAAACAAGACCATAAATGTTTAAACAACAGTAAATCACACACTAATAGTTGCGCTTTCCACATTTCTCTGAGCAGCATCAATTAAATCGCACCTCAGAACTTGAGTGCTGGAATTGGTCACAAGATTTCAGTCCCAAATGCATATTTTTCTTTCAACACAAGTTTATGGAAAAATTGTAATGCTTTAATGAAAGGAATATAGCAAAATAAATAAGATAAAAAATGAATGCATGCTTCAGAATCTGTGAAACTGAGTTTGAATTTTGACTTTGACACTAGTAACTGTACAATGTTAGGCAGTTTTATTCTCTTAGTTATCAGTATCTACTTCATTGCTGTAGGTAGAGATCAAATGAAATAATATACAAGATTAGGTAGCACTTGGCAAATGCTAAGCCATGGATTAATTGTAGCTGTTATTAGTGGACACTTTGAAATAAGGCATAAAATAAGTTAGCACAGGGAACTCTGCTTTAGCACATGGCAGTCTGGGTGTGTCTGCTACAGAAGCACTCTAAAAAGGTCAATCTCATTGGCCTTGTATGCAAAAGTCTGCATAAATTTATCAGTATAGCCAGGGATCAATAGCAGGAATCCCAGACTCCTACTTGGCTCAGATCCTGCCTATATGATTTTGGCTAATCAGTTTACCATCTTTGGGGCTCAGTTTTCTCATCTGTAAAATCATATAGCAACAGTCTCTATACTTCGCATTGTAAGGATTAAATGCAGGAATCAATGCTGAGCCCTGCCCCGCTGCCTCACATACAGCAAGCACTGAAGACATGTCATCTGAACGGTAAGATGGCTGCTCCCGGTCTCACCTCCTACCACACTGATGTGGACACGGTTGGCCTGTTCAAACCTTCCTGTGATTTTGTGCTTCCTTTCCTCTACAAGTATTGTTATGACTACCTCGGATTCCCTCTGTACTCCCTCCACCTCCCTCACTCTTTTTTGTTGTTGTTTTGTTTTGTTTTGTTAATCTTCCCCAGAGGATAATTTTTCCCATTGCTTTTCAGAGAGAGCAGAAGGGAGGGAGAGAGAGAGAAAGAGAAACATGGTTGTGAGAGCAACACATCAACTGGCTGCCTCCCACACACGCCCAACCAGGCCTGGGATTGAGCCTGCAACCTAGGTACATGCCCTTGTCCGGAATCGAACCCACAACCCTTCAGTACGCAGGCCGGCACTCTAACCACTGAGCAAAATTGGCTAGCAAGTTTCCCTAACTCTTACTGTTTTTCAAATCTGCTGCTCAGATGTCCTTCCACTAGGACGTTCCCGGACTCACTGAGATCTCGGTCTTCCTCTATTTGCCTCAGGTTTGCTGTGCTGCCTGCTACCCAGCACTGTCCCCGTGGCCTTCCTTTTCAGCCTTTCTCACTGGAACCTGCACTCCTGGAGAGAAAGATCTAGTATGGGTCTAGCGTGGTCCTGGCTCTTCATAAACTACTAATAAATGTGAGCTAAATGAATGAATAAATACAACTAACTTGCTCAAAAGTTAGAGCAGTTAAAGCTTGCTTCTAAAATCAGCCTCCAGCATTTAGGGACAAAACAGCAAAGAAGCTGAGGGTAGCCCTAGGAGCTTCGTATCTGAATTCAAAGCCCTCACTTGCGTTCCCAGCTGTGTGGCTCTGGGGAGTTAGTTAAAGTCTCTGTACCTCAGTTTCCTCATCTATAGAATGAAGGTGTTCATAGTACAGATCACATAAGGTGGTTAGTAAGTAGAAGTCAGGGAAATAACTCCTGTAGAGTAGTTGGAATAGTGCCTGGTACATTACAACTGTTCTATAAATGTTAGCTATTCAACAGGGACTGCAAACCCTAGCATATGAAGCAGAAAGCTGACACCGCTGTCTCGGAGGGCTTGAGGACAGTTTGGTGTTCGGTGTGAAAGGAGTGGCATCTGCTGCGTGGGAGTTAAATAAAGCTCTTGGTTTACTGGCCAAGGGAACAAAAGGTGGTCTGGAGACACCTCTAATCTCACACTCATAAATGATGGCAGGAGTACTTTGTACGTGATGTGAAACCCGTCTAAGAGGTTTTCATTTAAACGCATTCCTTCTTGCTAAACATTTAGTATTTGTTATCTCCTACTTTTTGCTCCCCTAGGTAACATTCTGATTAGTTTTCCCTTGCTGCAGAATCCGTCAAAATAGCTTGTTTATCCCTCTTGTCAGATTGGAAATAAGAAGACTTCTCAGTACAGTGCTGATTTTTAGCAAGTCCCTTGAAATGGGTAAAATGGTTAGTCTGTAGACTAGGTAGAGCAGCTGTTAGAAACTGAGTGAAAAAATGCTAGATTCTTGCTTTATATTCACCAGAAAGATTCCTCCCTGGCTGAGAGGTTAGGGAAATGACTTCTACTATTTATTTTTTTAAAAAGAAGGCAACTGGATATAATCCTATGGGTCTGAACATGTCTTCTCGAAAAAAGTAAGTAAAATCAATAAAAAGATAACGAACAAATGAAAATTTAATCCCTGATCATTTCTATAAAGAGGATAAGTTTTATTACTATTATCTATTATTTTAAATTAAAGTAGTTTGTATTAATAAGACAGACAATATAAATTCATATGAATACCAGAAATTTAGACAAATGCATAAACATACAAAATACCTAAATTAAATAGAAAATTCACAATAAATGCAATTAAAGCAATAAGTTCCTGGGGTATTATCACAGAGACTGAATCTCATAAATCTTTCTGAACAGTGATTCCCCCACTATTAAAAAAAAAAGGATTAAAATATTAGCCCTACTTAGTTTATAGCATTATCAGAGAAGAAAATAATAGATTCAAAAGTAATTGTAATGTTACCCGTGTGCACTCTGGGTTTAATATGCCCAGCCTTGCAAATCAATGAATAAAAATTATGTCATATTTTATAGAACACAGCGCATCTTGACTCAAAATCACCCTGCTCTGTGCACTTACTCACGTTGACAAGCAGGAATGTCAATATTTTCCTGTAATTATTTTCCTCCAATATTTCTGAGAATTTCTAGGTGTGTTTCTAGTATATGCAATAGAATGTTCTCTATTCTCCTCAGTCTAACAGCCTCAGATAAGGGCACTGACCCAGGAGAAATGGCTGGGGGTGGGGTGGAAGGAGGTGCAGGGGGCGTGGGAGTGGTGCCTCAGAGAAGCTCAGAGCTGCAGCCCTCTGCCCGGCTGCCCTTCTCCTTGCTATTCTCCGTGCTCTGCTGCGCACCCAGGGCCCCTTTCCTCTAACTAACCCAGTGGCATGCTCTTTATGATTCTCACTCTGCTTATTTTTTTCAGGATCTCTGGGCTCTTATACACCCTAGTATTTTTCTTTGGATGAGTTAGTGTTGATGGAGTTTTCCCAACAGAGTGCTGAAGCTTCAGCCCAGCTGTGACCCCTGCCATTCTTCAATGTCAGGGCCACGCCCCTTCCTGAGTCACTGAGACCTCCACCACAGGTTGGCTGAGGAAGGGTAGGGAGCAGAGCTGCCCTATCGGATCAAGAACAACCTGGTGGGAGAAACCAAGATGGCGGCATAGGTTAATGCCAGAGATTGCTGCCTCGAACAACCAATTCAAATTACACCTAAAAGATGGAACGGACATCATCCAGAACCACAGGAAGGCTGGCTGAGTGGAAATTCTACAACTAGGAGGAAAGAGAATATCATACCCAGACTCAGAGGAGGCACAGTGCTGAAGTGAAATACTCAGGTGCGGAGTGCACGCGGAGCGGGCTGGCAGCGCAGGGCGCGGTTGTTGTTTTCAATCAGGAGGGAGTCTCAGACTCTGAGCTCCAGATCCGGGCGAGTCTCTAGGGACCCAGACTCAAACGGGAGAAGCGGGACTGTCTGGCTTTGGTCAGAACTCGAAGGCAGCTTTCTCTCTGAGGTTTGCAGCAGTTGCTGGGACTCGGTGAGGCAGAGCACCTAGGGACGGAACTGAGAGCAGCCATAACTGCTCCCTCAGCCCGCCCTGTAGATCCCCTGGGACCCGCCCCGCCCAAGCCCTGCACAGAGGAATTTGCCGGATAGCCTCAGGCAAAGTCTAGATTAGCACCGCCCTAGAGATCCAGCACAGAAGTTCTCCCACTGCAGACCCAGCTGATTCTCATAGCCAGTTGGCCTGGAGGTCAAATTCCCCGCCAGTATTACCTACAACAACCAAGGCTTAACTACAACAAGGCTGTGCACAAAGACCACAAGGGGGTGCACCAAGAAAGCATAAAAAATGCGGAGACAAAGAAACATGACAGAAATGGAGGATACAGAGCTCAAAACCACACTTTTAAGGTCTTTCAATAAGTTTCTAGAAACTGCTGATAAACTTAATGAGATCTACAAGAAATCTAATGAGACCCTCGATGTTGTGATAAACCAACTAGAAATTAAGCATAAACTGACTGAAATAAAGAATATTATACAGACACCCAACAGCAGACCAGAGGAGCGCAAGAATCAAGTCAAAGATTCGAAATGCAAAGAAGCAAAAAACACCCACCTGGAAAAGCAAAATGAAAAAAGAATCCGAAAATACGAAGATAGTGTAAGGAGCCTCTGGGACAGCTTCAAGCGTACCAACATCAGAATTATAGGGGTACCAGAAGGAGAGAGAGGGCAAGATATTGAAAACCTATTTGAAGAAATAATGACAGAAAACTTCCCCCACCTGGTGAAAGAAATAGTCTTACAGGTCCAGGAAGTGCAGAGAACACCAAAGAAAAGGAATCCTAAGAGGACCACACCAAGACACATCATAATTAAAATGCCAAGAGCAAAAGACAAAGAGAGAATCTTAAGAGCAGCAAGAAAAAAGAAACTCAGTTACCTACAAGGGAATACCCATACGACTGTCAGCTGATTTCTCAACAGAAACTTTGCAGGCCAGAAGGGAATGGCAAGAAATATTCAAAGTGATGAATACCAAGAACCTACAACCAAGATTACTTTATCCAGCAAAGCTATCATTCAGAACTGAAGGTCAGATAAAGAGCTTCACAGATAAAGAAAAGCTAAAGGAGTTCATCACCACCAAACCAGTATTATATGAAGTGCTGAAAGGTATCCTTTAAGAAGAGGAAGAAGAAGAAAAAGGTAAAGATACAAATTATGAACAACAAACATGCATCTATCAACAAGTCAATCTAAGAATCAAGTGAATAAATAATCTGGTGATCATAATAGAATCAGGGACATAGAAAGGGAATGGACTGACTATTCTTGGGGGGGAAAGGGGTGTGGGAGATGCGGGAAGAGACTGGACAAAAATCGTGCACCTATGGATGAGGACAGTGGGTGGGGAGTGAGGGTGGAGGGTGGGTCGGGAACTGGGAGGAGGGGAGTTATGAGGGGAAAAAAGAGGAACAAATGTAATATTCTGAACAATAAAGATTTAATTAAAAAAATAAAAATAAATAAAAAATAAAAATAAAATAAAATAAAATAAAATAAAATAAAATAAAAAAAAGAACAACCTGGGGACGTACTTCAGGGTTACTCCACATCCAGTCCTGCTGCCCACTCCATCCAGCCCACTCCTTCACTCCTGCTCATTCAGAGCGATTGTTTTTCTGCTCCTGGGTCCAAATGCCCAGCTTCTTTTGGAGACTCACATTCTGTATAATCCTGAGTCCCATCAGTATGAATGAGATCCTTGGGCCCATCAAATCATAGGAGCTGTTCTATGAACCAAGTGCATATTGTGACATTGAAGACAAATGTGTGCTACATTCTTTTTTAAATAAATAAATATATGTGTGTATATATATATATATATATATGTGTGTGTATATATATATATATATATATATATATATATATATATATATATTTCAGAAAGGAAGGGAGAGGGAGAGAGATAGAAACATCAATAAGAGAGAATCATTGATCAGTTGCCTCCTGCACATTCTCTACTGGGGATCGAGCCTGCAACCTGAGCGTGTGCCCTGACCAGGAATTGAACCATGACCTCCTGACTCATAGGTAAATGCTCAACCACTGAGTTATGCAGGCATGTGTGCTACATTCTTAGAAAGGAGGCTGCCCTGCCAGGGCATAGAAAGGGCATCAAGGGGATGGCAGAGCCTTATTCAGCCCAAATATTTTGTTGTGTATGTCAATGATTATTTTATATTAAGCGGTTATGAGTGACTCTAAGGTCCTTAGTGGACCTATGACACTTATCCGTACACCACAAGCTCTCCCTTCTTTTTTTCAAGTTGTGAAGTTATTTTCTTTTCTTACAGTTTCTACTCATTGTCAAATACCACAGTAACACACTGTCACTCTCCTTCAGCCAGAAAACTGAAGCTGAAGTAACCAAATAGAGGTTAGATTGTTGACTTAAATTTTTCAAAAAATACACGTATCATAGCAACCTAAACTCCACAATGGCAAAAACAGTAAAGATTAATGTTAGGTTGTAGGATGCAAACTGAAAGTTGGACTCAGCGAGTTAAAAATCTAATGCAATTTAATTTTACAGTAATGGTTCTATCAAGATAGGAAATGAAATTACTTTGATTTGAAACCCATGATGGGAATAGGCACTTATTATAAGTCACCAAAGACTGGAATATCTAATTCCAATTTTGGCACTACGATCCATTTAGATATGGCACTTCTTAATAATCTCATCACTTAACATGTGCAGAAGAGTTACTGCTTACTCTGTAGCTCAAGCAGTTTTAGATTCAGACAGGCATAGTGTTTTATAGTGGCAAGATATGTTCAAAGAATAAGTCATCCCCCACTCATATCATCTGTAGCTGGTGGCTCTGAAGAAACAGCTTCTGATAAAATATAACAAAAGAGAAAAACTTTTCTCTTAGTCTTCATTGGTGCTTTGGGATTACTCATTTCTTTTCCTAAAATATTTTCTTACAGATCTATAATCATCAACATTGATTCACTTTGGAATTCTGCATAATAGTCCTGGTTGGGCTATTGACTACTTTCCCTTCTTTCACACAGCAAAAAGGAACAAAAAACAGATGATGTATATAATTTTTAAATGAAAAAGGTAGATGTAAGAGGTAGGAGAGTGCTCTTAGAAAAAAGGAAAAACTTAAATGTCTCCTTATCAATACTTCATCTAAAGTTCATTCTCATCATTCTAGCATACTTAATCATAAAATATATTTTATTGCAGCTCTATCCCAAATTATAATGACATCTGTTTAGTTGTTATTTTTTCTCTCTGCTCAACTGAAAATTTGATCCTTGCTCAGCATAAATGTTTAATTTTTTTCATCAGTATTTCTCCACTTAATAATACCAGACTAGAATCTAAAAGATGTACTGAATGAATGAACAAATAACAAATGTATATTTAATACATTCAAGAGAAAAATTATGCCATAAATGAGGCTGGTATTTGCTAATAACTTTAGTCCTGAGTTTTTTTAAAAAAAAAAATTAATGTTTTTGGATCCTGGACTCTAAAGATTTCTTTCAACCAAATATGTTGGTTTATGACTCATTGATCAACTAGAAACTACTTATATTTCTATTAAATTTTACAGTATATAATTATAGTTAAGTAAATTTTATCGTGTCAACTTGATTAAATGTTATAATGCTTTTAAAGTGTTAAGATAAAGCCTTATGCAGCTGAATGGAAACATATGCATATATTGTTAAATGAAATAATTATAGTGAAAATGCTTGCTCATGGTATAAAATTATAGGAATGGAAAGAGAGAAAATAAATGAAAAGGTTCTTTTTTTAAGATGTTGGTGCTCAGGATGACTTTCTGTTTTTATTTTTTAACTTGTTGTTTTTGTGACAATGTTTATTTCTGTTTTTAAAATATGAGCATTAGAAAATTCTTTGGATCTGTCCCAGCCTAACTCAGCATTTGAATTGTCCATATATCTAATATTTTCTAAAAAACCTCTAAAAATTGACTTCTTTCTTATATGTTTCTCTAAGCAAGATATTGTTACCTCCCATTTTGGTTGACTATAAACTGACATTTACTTCCCACTTTCAGGGTATTTATCACACTGTGATTAACTAGCTTCCTGCCTTCTTCCACCGATGACTCCATCCCCATTCTTTCTTGTTTTTATTCTAAGAATAGCTATCACAAACATCTCCTTAAATTCAGCATGGAAAATGTATGTGTGTGGGTTTAAGTGTGTGAAAGTTGGATAACAAAGAAGAGATGTGAAGAAACACCGCCGCACAGAAATAGAGCGCCCCGTGTAATGCTCCAGGAACTGTTGTCAAATCCCCCCAAAAATCCCTTTAAAAGTCAAAGATTCACAAAACAAAGATATAAGATATTTTTTTTCTAGTAATATAAAAATTCTATGAATACTTCACATATGGAATCTTATCGAAAACAAACCTGTTTTCATTTATTGTCTCTTTTTACACAGTAGCCCCAAGAGAGAAGTAAAGCAAGCATTAATTAGTTTTAAAAATGATTTTACTAAATATATCCACAGGTTCTGTAATTTTTCTGTTCTCTTTCTCATTTGTCTCTACATTTATTTTTTATTTTTTTTATTTTTTAAAATATATTTTATTGATTTTTTTACAGAGAGGAAGGGAGAGGGATAGAGAGTTAGAAACATCGAAGATAGAGAAACATCGATCAGCTGCCTCCTACACACCCCCCACTGAGGATGTGCCCACAGCCAAGGTACATGCCCTTGACCGGAATCAAACCTGGGACCCTTCAGTCCGCAGGCTGATGCTCTATCCACTGAGCCAAACCGGTTAGGGCTACATTTATTTTTTTAGTAGATATTGTATACGTGCATTCCTCTAGTACTAATACTTTGTTGGTGTTGTTGTTTAAAAAAAACAACAACAAGGTTAGCACATGCTTCATGTCCATGAAATTTTGCAGAGTAGATTTTGAAATAAGTGAACCTGAATGAATTTGTATACTGCTTGTTTTGTACTCAAGAAATCTTGTTATATGTTTCTAAGCAAGATATCTGTTACCTCCAATCTTGTTATGATTAATTTCATTATAGATTATTTACCTTTAAGGTGGTTTAGGTTGAAATATTAATGCTGTTGTCTTAAAAAATCAAAGACCAAATTATTTCGCCTGCAGTGATTTATGTCAGGCGACTGAAAGGACTCTCAGAGCTTTGGTGTGCTCTCTAAAGGAAAACTTCAAGAAGCATGGGTTGGATTTGAGTTCACAAGATTGCCACTACTTTAATTATTATAGTTTCAGGGAGGGGAATAGTTGACATTCACAATTTTCAAAAGGAAAACTGAAATACAAAAGAATAAACTTTGGAGAAGGGCATGCTTTGAATAAACTGTGGCATTCTGAGATTGTTTTCTGCAGGCTGTCAGCTTCCTGATGGTAAAAACTATGTTGACCTACTACACTTAGAGCAGCTAATAGACGGCCATGCATATCCCGGATTCCCAGTGACTGCCACATATGATCAGGACGATGCTTCCTTCCTGGGATTACACTGCTGAGTCAGTTTTGTCATTCTCTCGTTATGTTTCCTCAGCCTCTTGCTTTTCCTCTACAATTCTGATGGGTGACATTAAATACTAGTATCCCCAGTTGTACCAGGGAGTGGGTTAAATGATAGCCCCCGCCCCCCCCCGAAACATGCCCATGTCCTAATACCCAAACTTGTGAATGTTGCCTTATTTCAGAAAAGAGTCATTGCAGATGTAAATAAATTAAGGATCTTCAGGATAGATCAGATGGGCCCCAATCCTACCATGAATGCTGAGATAGAACAGGAGAGGACACAGATACAGTGGCAGGGACTGGAGTTGTGTAGTCAAAAGAAATGAAGGCAGAGAAGAAGGAGGGATACTTCTCTAGGGTCTTCTATGGTGCTTGTCTCTACCAAGACCTTGCTTCCAGACTTCTGACCTCCAAAACTGTGAGAGAGTGAATTTCTGATGTAAATTTTTGTGGTGAATTGTTGCATCAGCCATTGAAAACTAGTACAAGCCACAGTGAAAAAGTGGTGGAGAAAAGACTTTGAATAGTTAAAATCAGGACTATTCTAAGCCATATCAATTTAATTTAGGCACCACTCCAAGAAAGAACAAACAAAATTTGTAACAATGTAAAAAGAACTACATGTTAATAAATTGACCTGAGAACAGATGTAGATGTTCGGACAACTTTAGTTGGTTAGTTTATCTCTTCAACAGCTACTAAAATACTATAAGGATACTGAGTGTATTCACATAATATTTTCTCCTGCCTCAAGCTTCCCTGACTCTGTGTGCAGGGTTAGGTGTAACTATGGTGGCCAGAAGTTCTCTTTTTTGAACAATGGGGAAGGAAAATTTTTCCCTTCTACCATCTTAGGTTCTGTGGTTGTTCTAAAAATTAAATTGACATAGGACAGATTAACAGGAGGGGGAAAAAAAACAACAACAGCTGGACAATTGATATATTATCTTGAGCTAAGAAAAGGAAAATGATAAGGAGAAGGTAGCTTTTCCTGGAAAGGTACAAGGAGGAAATGTTTATTAAACAAAGGTTGCCCTGCCATGCAGATTAAATCTCTCAGGTGAAAAAGTTATCTCTAGACCCCTCTCTAATAAAATTTCCTTTGTAAATGTAGATATCCCCCACAAATGGGGAAATGTATAATTTCTTTTAGGCAGTTAAGAGGTAAATAAATTTTTCCTTAGTCTGTTGGGTCTTGTTAGCCTTCTGCTCAAAATAATCTTCATGCCTAAGTGGCATATTTGGGTATAACATGTTATGAACCCCATTACTACTGAAAAATAAACACACTCAAATTCGCTCTGCAGTGGGAAACTTCAGGGTTAGTCTTGAGTAGAAAAGCTGGAGGATGAAAGTAGATCCTTTACCATGTAAAAATGTGTATGATTTATGTTGATGGTCATATGTGGGTTAAATGGGAGTGCCTAAAAGAAAGGTATAAAGATAGGTATCTATATATTTTAGAATATAAAACCAAAAATAATAGTTCTAAAAATAGTGATTTCTTATTTGTAGGAAGTTTTCAGTTCTATAGGAAGCATTTTATTACTGTAAGCATGACCTTTATTTCTGAAATAATAAACCCTAGACTAGCCACTCTAGTAGAGAGAGTTAGTATACGAATACCCTGAGCCAATGGCTAATCAAAGAAGCCATTGACAATTTTTTTTTGCAAGAATAATGAGCATAATGGCTATATCTCTGAGACACAAGTGAGCCCAGCTGTATCTGTTTAAGCTTGATTAAAATCTCTCCATCAAACATTAAGTGTTCAAGTGGAGTCCAGAGACATTTCCCCAAAGAGTTCTTTGGCTTATATCATTGCTGTGGTCATTGAAGAGGAAACTCAATTTCCAGCATTTTGGGTCCCCCCCTGCTGTGAACTACAATGCCAAGACTACAGCTAGCTGCACAGGACACCTGCTAATCATTTGCTGTTACATCAGCTGTTCATAAGTTACCCCCATATCATAGTCTTTGCCACGGGAGTTTGAACTCATTTTTTTTTATTTCTTACTAGAGGCCCAGTGCACGAAATTCAGCCTGCACCCTCAGCCCAGCCAGTACCCTCTCCAATCCGGATCCCCTTGGGGGATGTCAGACTGCCTGGGGATCAGGCCTAAACTGGCAGTCGGACATCCCTCTTGCAATCCCGGACCACTGGCTTCTAACCACTTGCCTGCCTGCTGCCTGATTGCCCCTAACCACTTTGCATGCCTGCCTGATCACCCCTAACCACCTCTGCCTACTTGCCTCATCACCCCTAACTGCCTCTGTCTGCCAGTCTAATGCCCTTAACTGCCTCTGCCTACCTGCCTTATCACCACTAATCCCTCTGCTGCCTGCCTGATTATCCCTAACTGCTCCCCTGCTGGCCTGATAGCCCCTAACCACCTTTGCCTGCTGACCTGATTGCACCTAACAGCCTCTGCCTGACTGCCTGATCACCCCTAACCCCAAATAATATTTTCCACTGGAGAGGGTATCCCCTTTTTTTGTTTTGGTTAGGCAGATAAAGTGGCTGATCCCATTAATCCAGTCAAGAACTGAAGTCATTTTGAATTTCATTAAGATGGACAAAATTTCCTCAGGATCATCCCTGTGCATAGGCCATGGTACTTCAGAATTTTATTTGGGAGCCTAGCAGTGATGCAGCTCTATGTTTCCGATGTTTTCAGCTTAGCCTTGTAGCTTCATTCCCCAAGCAGCTTCAATATTTGGCAAGTGTACTGGGAGAAAGATCAGTCATATTTCTGAGATCCCATGAGTTTCCAATATTATCACTCCGGCCCTGCACAAATAACAAAAACTCTTCTGGTTTTTATGTCCCAGTGCAAATGCCTTCCACTCTGTTCTAGGCTCAGGTTTGTTAGCTCCCAGCCCTGCTCATCATCGATAAGTGCCCCTCGGTGAATAATGATCGTTTATCCTAGCTTCAGTTCCCCATCCCCTTTCCGTCAACGGTTCTCAAGGTGTGATCGTGGACTCACAGCCGCAACATCACCTGAAACTTGCCAGAAATGCAAATTCTCAGGCCACATCTCAGCATTAATGAGTCAGAAACTCTGGGTTTGAGGTACAGCCATCTGTGTTTTAATAAGCACTCATGTTGCCCTGGCAATTGTGGCTTAGTTGGCTGGGCAGTGTCCCAGGCATCATGCCGGGATCGCAGCCTTGAACCCCATAGTGGGCATGCAGGACGCAGCGATGAATGTTTTGCTCTCACATTGATGTTTCTCTCTCTCTTTCTCCTTTCCTCGCCTTCTAAAAATCAATAAAATCTTAAAAAATAATAAGTCCTAACATGACTCTAATATACTCCAGAGTTTCTGATTCATAAGCCTAAAGTGGGGCCTCAAGTTCAAGTGTGTAGCAAGTTAGATGGTGCTGATACTGCTGGAGTGTAGCCACACGTTGAGAACCATGGCAATAGGCTTTTATGGCTTGTCAGGCCTCTATTCAAGGACTTAGTGTTTTCAGACTCCTTCCCTGAAGCTTTTGTTAGTTAGAAGATGTGGCATTTTATGCTGCCTCTGAAGTTTGGCCTAGTTCTTCATCCTTTTGAGCAGTCTCAGAATTCAGCAATATTATTAAGGAGAAATCAGCCTGTGCTTGAAATGATTCAACTCTCTTCTCTGCTCATTCTCGTCATATCCAATTGCTTAAAGGATTGTTCATTTCTTGTTTTCTCAAAATCGTCCTCGGTCAGGGTCACATGGAAGCACACTCCATAACTGGCAAGGGTCCTCAGGGAATAAGGGCTGCCCCAAGTCTACTACAGCTCACCCTGCATAACTGCCCCTCTGGGGTTTTAGTCCATCAATCTCTGAAGTTGCCACAGCTCTGTGGTGCTTTAAAAACAGATGATCTTGCCCTAATCGGTTTGGCTCAGTGGATAGAGCGTCGGCCTACGGACTGAAGGGCCCCAGGTTCGATTCCGGTCAAGGTCATGTACCGTGGTTGCGGGCACATCCCCAGTAGGATCAGTGCAGGAGTCAGCTGATCAATGATGTTTCTAAATCTCTATCCTTCTCCCTTCCTCTCTGTGAAAAATCAATGAACTATATTAACCTTACCGGACCGCTGTACCGATTTTTCGGTAATTTCCACACAAAGGTGAAATATTGGCGCTAGATGAAAGGTAGATGAAAGGTAGACCTATTTTCTACAATGTCTCCAAGTTCCATCTTATTCTAACCACTTGTTTGCATGTAACTAACATTTTTCTATATCATGTTGTTTTTTTCTCTTTAATGCTCAGGAGCCCAGGTATAGGGGACAGTTAGGTTCAGGACCTCAGGTCTGGTAGGATTAAAATATATATATATATATATATGATCTCTATAACAATTCTATTTTTTAGCTGTTTTCAGCAGGAGTATTTACCTGCCATGACCTACTATATGCTATCCAGAAGAGGAAGTCAATGTTGTTGACTTAATTTCAAATTTATTATTGTGTAGAATAATGTGTTAAGTGCTTGTGACATAAAATTTTAAAAATACAGAAAGATATATATTGAAATAAAATCTTTAGAACTCCACAAGTTACTATTTGAACTTCACAATACTATATTGGTTTCTAATGCATTCTCTTAGAGATACCTTAATGATACATATAGTATGCACATATTCACACACATAGATATGCATATGTGTGTACACTTTTTCCCCCTACATCTGTTCAGCATTTTGCATTTTCTGAATTTTGCTTTCTTTACTGAACAATATATCTTGCAGAACTTGCTATTCTAATGCCTTATTCTTTTTAATAGCTACATAGCCTTTTATTAGCAGTTCATTAAGCAGATATAATTGATGAATATTTAAGTGGTTTCACATATTTTTCTATCACAAACAATGGATAGATAAATATCTCTCTAAACTGTGTAAATAAGGACCTGGCATATGTAATTTTTAACAGTTTTATTTACATATAATGTAGGTACCATAAAAATCACCAACTAAAACTGTAAGTGGTTTTAGTCATTTGTAGAACAGTGCAACCATCATCTCAATCCAGTCAAAGTTTAACACCCCAAACAGTTCCTTTGAGTCCATTTGTTGTCAATCTTCACTCCTATTCCTATAGCCCTAGGCAACTTCTCATCTGCTTTAGGCCTCTATAAATTTGCCTTTTCTGGCAAATCCTATCTAATAATAGACAAACATGGTAATTAACCGTACCTCTGACATGCTTCCCATGGGCTAATCAGGGCGATATGCAAATTAACTGCCAACCAAGATGACGGCTGGCAGCCAAGCAGCTGAAACGAACAGGAGGCTTGCTTGCTCCAGTGATGGAGAAAGCCAAGGTTCCCTGCCTGCCGCTGCTGAGCTCTGAGCTTGCACTTGAAGAAACAATGTTGCAATTATAGAAGCTAAACAAACCCCAGAAACCTGCTTTCAGCCAGCTGGGCCTCAGAGCTAGAGTTGCAACATTGTTTCAATTATAGAGGCCAAACAAACCCAGATCCCTGCTCTCAGCAGCCGAGGTCTCAGAGCTGGAGCTGAGCCTCAGAGCTAAAGCCGGTTCTCAGCTCCAATGAAGCCATAGAAGGTAAATAAATCCCAGAATAAAAAAAAAGAAAAGAAAAAAAGGAGAGGTTGGGAGCTTCAGTCACGCGCCAGCCTGAAAACAGCCCTCAGCCCCTCACCCAGACTGGCCAGGCACCCCAGTGGGGACCCCCAACATGAAGGTGGTGTGACCAGCTTCAAACAGCCATCATTCCCTCATCCAGGCTGGCCAGGCACCCAAGCGGGACCCCCACCCTGATCCGGGACACCCTTCAGGGAAAACCAGCTGGCCCCCACCCGTGCACCAGGCCTCTGTCCTATATAGTAAAAGGGTAATATGCAAACTGACCCTAACAGCAGAAAGGCTGGGAATGACTGGTCACTATGACACACACTGACCACCGGGGGTAGACGCTCAATGCAGGAGCTGCCCTCTGGTGGTCAGGGCACTCTCACATGGGGGAGCTCTGCTCAGCCACAAGCCAGGCTGATGGCTGCCAGTACAGCGGTGATGACAGGAGCCTCTCCTGCCTCCTCAGCAGCGCTAAGGATGTTCGACTGCAGCTTAGGCCTGCTCTCCGCTGGCAAGTGGACATCCCCTGAGGGCTGCCGGGCTGCCAGAGGGATGTCTGATTGCCAGGTTAGGCCCAATCCCCTGGGGAGCAGGCCTCAGCCAGCAGATGGTCATCCCCTGAGGGGTCCCAGACTGCGAGAGGGCACAGGCCCGGCTGAGGGACCCCTCCCCCCGGAGTGCACAAATTTTTGTGCACCAGGCCTCTAGTCTACACTAATAAAGAGAAAAATGGTAATTGGCGTACGGCGATACCTTTTTCATTGGCTAATCAGGGCTATATGCAAATTAACTGCCAACTAAGATTGGCAGTTAACTGCCAACTAAGATTGGCAGTTAACTGCCAACTAAGATTGGCAGTTAACTGCCAACTAAGATTGGCAGTTAACTGCCAACAAGATGGCGGCTAATTTGCATATATAGGCACAATGCAGGGAGGCGAAAGGGAAAGCAGGAAGAAGCCCCCTGCCACTGACAGTGATCGGAAACCCAGGGGGGAGCTAAGAGCTGGGGGGCAGGGCAAAGGCGGCCCTGGGACTGCCTTTGCCCTGCCACCCAGCCATGATCGGAGAATCAGGCGCCTTTGCCGCCCTGGCCAGTGATAGCAGGAAGTAGGGGTGGAGCCAGCGATGGGAGCTGGGCATGGTCGAAGCTGGCAGTCCCAGGAGTAGGGGTCCCTTGCCTGGGCCTAAAGCGAAGCCCACGATCGCGGCGCCCCCCGCTGCCACTGCAGGTCCCCGCTGCTCAGGCCAGACGCCTAGGCCAGAGGCGTTAGGCCTGGGCAGGGGCGGAGCCTGCAACCGCGGGGAGCTGGGGGTCCCCTGCCCAGGCCTGACACCTCTGCCGGAGGCCTCAGGCCTGGTCAAGGGGCTGATCCGGTGATTGGTGATCGGAGGGTGATGAGGGTCAACTCCTCTGGCCGAGGCATCAGGCCTGGGTGGGGGGCGGAGCCGGGGATTGGGGGGATATGATGGTCCCCTTGCCCAGGCCTGAAGCCTGGGTCAGAGGCGTCAGGCTTGGGCGGGGGGTGGAGCAAGCGATCAGAGGGAGATGGGGGTCCCCTGCCCAGGCATGATTCCTGGGCCAGAGGCCTCAGGCCTGGGCGGGGGCCAGAGCCAGTGATTGGGGGTAGATGGGGGTCCCCTGTCCAAGCCTGACACCTCTGGCAGAGGCGTCAGGCCTGGGCAAGGGGCCGATCAGGCGATCGGAGGGTGATGGGGGTCAACGCCTGAGGGCTCCCAGTATGTGAGAGGGGGCAGGCTGGGCTGAGGGACACACTCTCCCCCCCCGCCACACACACCCAGTGCACGAATTTCGTGCACCGGGCCCCTAGTTTAATATAAGTGAAATTGTGTACTATGATGTCCTTTTTGTCTGGCTTGTCTCACTCAGCAAAATGGCTTTGCGGTTTATCCATGTTGCAGCTTGTACCCGTTGTTTGTTGCTTTTTCTTTCTAAATAAGGTCCCATTTTATGGGTATTCTGCATTTTGCTTTTCCACTCACCAGTTTATAGGCATTTGGATTGTTATAATGGATGTTGTCATGTAAGTCTGTGCAGGCATGGGTTTTCCTTTCTCTGGTCAACTCCCATTTGGTTTTGTTGTTGCTTTCATCCAGGTCTCCAGGTCTCTATTCAAGGACTCAGTGTTATAATTTTAATTCATAATTACTGCCCATAAGGACTTGGGGAAATGACAGATCCATGACAGTGCAGTGGGTGGTTGGTGTGCACAGACTCAGCATCGCTTTGAAGGTTAAATTGCACATCGATAAATAAGGTATATCTCAGCTTTTACAGATGTATTCAGTGAATGATGTGTCGAGGTGAGGGACAAAGGAAAGATATGATTGATGGTAACAATTATTATTGCTGTTCATGCTTTAGATTCAAGATTTTACAATGTCACAGTCATCTCATGATACTGATTAATTACCACTATTAAAAAGGATAATAGCTACTACTAATTTGCTAAAGATCCCATAGTTAAGATTTCAGAAAGTCAGGCTCTGTACATTGCCGAAGTTTTCAAAGTATTCTCAAGACTTTAATTCATTTCTGAAAAAAAAAAGAAGATTAATAAATTACAGTATCTCTTTAGTTGTAATATCTCTGCTGTTCAAACAATATTGTTAAATTGATGAATGCCCAATTTCCTAAACAACAGCAAAAAACTTTAGGTAGGACCCCGAGTCAAAATTATGACACAGAATTTGTTATATAGTGTACCCACATCAATATTAAGCCTTAACAATTACAGAATTCTAGAAGGATGTGGAATATTCTCACTTACAAATGAGAAAATCAGCATCCTTGAATAATAAGATGGGGATGGGACTGCACAGCATGGCTGAAACAGTATTAGAACCTAAAGTTCCAGAAACACAGTTAAGCATAGTCACAATGTCCTGTCTCCAGTAGCAAATTCTTTTTATGAGGATCTCCATGAGCTCCAACAATATTTGAAAGATATTTTGACATAAGAAAATTCTAGTTTAACGAAGAACTTGAGAAATGTTTTAGCATTTAAGATACTTGGCCAGAAATCCTAGACATCCAAAGTATTTTGTTTCTCTAACAGGGTTTTTTTATATTTTTTTAAATATAAATCAATGAAACATCTTTTCCTGTAAATTAAAGTGAAAAAGTTCTGATTTTTGTGCGTGTGCACAAAATCACCTGGGCTCTTGTTAAGAAAGTCCTTGGGAGAGTTGAGACGGGACTCAGACTGTATCCTCAGGACTTAATAAAGTGTCAAGTTATCTCATTACAGTGTTTGAACCACTGAGAAATGTTAGTTCTTACTGGTCTGTAAGCATCGATCATGTTTTGCTTCTTTCTTTTTCTTTCTTATATTTTTAACCAGGAATGTCAAGAGAGTCATTTGTGGTGGCATCAAAACAATCATTTGAAACTGAAAAACACTGGTGTTTTTCTTTTACAAATGAGCAGCCACGGACATTTTCTTTGCTCTCTTTTTGAAAGAAGCTGTGATTCAGGGACAGCAGAGGAGGCCAGAATCCAGAAGTCTGCCTCGCGGGGCATTTGTTTCCACTTTCTGGAGCACTGAGACCATCACTGCAATTGCACTCTCACCATACAGACGTTTTTGTTCTTGTGCCATAACAATGTGGGCACGCATTAGTCATCTTCTCCAGCTGATGTCTTAATTGGCACTCCTGCCTTGCTACCATTTTAATTAACAGAAAAGCCATTAGCAACTCCTCTTCCTCCTGACAAGTCCAGAGAAGGGAGATTGCCACACACTAAAACTTTAACAGATACCACCACAGACAACAAAAATGAATGAAGTAATGCTGGGAGCAAGTGTCAATATGAAGTAAAGAAAAAGGTCAAAAACATTTTCATATTTGACATCTTTAATGACAATTTTAGGAGGAGAAGGGGACAAAGTTAATTTCAGTAAGATTCCCCCACCACCCCGCAGGGAAAACAAACACAGTTTTTTTTAAGTTTCCATTTCCTATATATTGGAAAATGGATATTTTAACAACTTCAACTAAATTGATCCAGGAGAAACCCCCTTGGGGAAAGCATTTGCTCTTTTATCAATAAATACTCCCTAAATTTAGAGGCCAAATGTGGGGGATGTGCACCAAGTTTAAAATAATTAAGAAATCTGAGCACAATTGGAGAAAATACTTCCATTTTCAGAATTTTAGTTAAGAAGATTATGTTAGACTTCCTCTAATTTTATTTTCAGGATTTTAAGCTAAAGCCAAGTACTCCCTTAGCCAATGAAATTTCTCTCTTTTTTTCCTTTCCCCCCCAGCAGTGTTGATAGGTTTTCTATCAATTTATCTACTTTCTTTCCTTTTTCAAAATATTTTATATTGTGCTTAGTGGCATAAATTGGCAATCGATAAATGAATCAATTGTCATTAAATATTTATTGACAGATACTGATGATAAGGAAAAATATGGACTTTTGATTCAAAATCCTGGGTTGAAGTCCCACCTTGCTGTTATCTGCTTGTATGATTTCAGGCACTTAATCTCTTATTAACTTCCTCATCTATACAATGGTGAAGATGAAGAAAAAGTCCTGCTTATTATGATTATTGTAAAAAATTTGTTTTAAATACAAAATTAATTAAGACCCCTGATACATATTACACATTATAAGGTACTTGTAATAGTTAATTTTACATCTCAACTTAGCTATGGTGCCAGTTGTTTGGTCAGACATTAGCCTAGCTCAGTGGTTCTCAACCTTGGCTGCACATTAGAATCACCTGGGATCTTTTTAAAATCCTGATTTCTGGGCCTCATCCTCCGGAAATTGTTTCTTTGTTACTAATGTTGTGGCCCCACCCCATAACAAAGAAACAGAATTTCTGGAGGATGAGGCCCAGAAATCAGGATTTTAAAAAGATTCCCAGGTGATTCTAATGTGCAGCCAAGGTAGAGAACCACTGGCCCAGCTCTTGCTGTGTAGGTATATTGCACATGTGACTAATGTTTACAACCAGTAGACTTTAAGTAATTCAGATCACCATGTATAATATCAGTGGGCCTTATCAATCAGTTGAAGGCCTTAAGAACTAAAACTGAGGTTTTCAGACTAGAAGGAATTCTGCCTCAAGATGGCAATATAAAAATCCTGCCTGAATCCCCAGCTTGCCTGTAATCCTGCCCTACACCTTTAAACCTACCAGACTCCATAATCATGTCAGTGACTTACCTATCTATCTATCTATCTATCTATCTATCTATCTATCTATCTATATCTATCTATCTATATCTATCATCTGTCATCTATTTTCTGCTCAAGAAGCTCCAGACATCTTCCCTTAGGGTACATTGAAAAATAACAGAACCAACATGTGGTCATTAGCACTGTTTACCTCACGCCACGCAAAGAGAGAGGGAGGCTGCACAAGAATTAATTGAATGCAAGAAGGAGAGAATGGATTCTTTTGAGTTTCAGCTCCCTTAGCACTTAATGCCTTCTACATGAGGGGTGTGTGGGAGAGCTTAACAAGTGTTTGTGGAAACCAGGGGGCTTTACCCAGACCTAGAAACAAATGCTTGATTCTCATCTGCATATTTCTGAGGTAAGCTGCTCTTTAGAATAGCCCACACAAGCAGGATGATAAAGGACGGCAGCACAGAATAACTAGGTACCATGGATAGCTGGCCCTAGGAGAGGGTGCAAAAACAATTTCTATGGTTTTGCATGAAGGAGAAAGGGGATTAGAAGAAGGAATGAATCTAAGATGAACAATCCTATATAATAAAGAGCTAATATGCAAGTGGTCGTCATGCCCTTGTGCCCTCATGCCCTCGTGCCCTCGCGCAGGGGCCAAGGGACCTGAAACCGCACCCCCCACCTGGCAGGGTTTGACAGGGCACCTGAGACTGCACCTTTTGCCCTGCAGGGCTTGATGGGGGTGGGGCCGGCCGGGTCTGGGTCTCATGAGATTTCGAGGTGAGTGCAAGGGTGGGTGGGGACTTGACTCTGGGTCCCATGGCATGCCTTAGACTCTGACAGGAGGGACATTTTCATATACATTTTACTAAGTTTCTTTCATCTCTGACACTGATATTATAAAGGGCAAATAGCAATATTAAAATATTTCCTCTAATGAATTCCCTTTTAATGTGCATGAAATTCATGCACTGGTCCACTAGTAGATTATATTAGTCAAAGTTTCCCAGAGAACAGAATTAGTGGGAAACAGTATATATATGTGTGTGTGTGTATGTATATATATATGTATATATATATATATATGTATATATATAGTCCCCCAAAAGTGTATACACACACTTTGAATAATTATAAAGGCAGCATTTATTAAAACACATTTCCTTTTCAAAATTGAGCTATCAGCTGTTAAGTGTATATTTATTTTTTTTGGGGGGGGCGGTGATACCCTGTATATCATATCATATCATATCATATCATATCATATCATATCATATCATATATATTTGAGAGAGAGAGAGAGAGAGAGAGAGAGAGAGAGAGAGAGTGTTTTGTAGGAATTGGCTCACAAAGGTTGGAGAAGATGGGATGATATTTCCAGCTCAATAGTAAGGCAGGAAAAAAATGGACAACTTTCTCCTTTATCCATTTTTTGTTCTACTCAGGCCATGAACAGATTGGATGATGCCTACCCAATTAGGGAGAGAAATCTACTTTACTGAGTCTACTACTTCAAAGTCTAATCTCATCTAAAAACAGCCTCACAACCACATGCAGAAAGTTGACACATAACATCACACAGATCACGTGAAAAGACACCTTATTGAGGAGAGGATTTGGTGCTGCTGTTAAGACTAAAGGCTAGTGTACTTCTCTGAAAGCTTCTTCATACATCAAGAGTCCCAGGTTGGCCCTGGCTGGTTTGGCTCAGTGGACGGAGTGTTGGCCCATAGACTGAAGGGTCCCGGATTTTAATCCAGTCAAGGACATGTACCTTGGTTGCAGGCTTGATCCCTGACCCTGGTCGGGGCATGTGCGGGAGGCGTCCAATAGATGTGTCTCTCTCACATCGATGTTTCCGTCTCTCTCCTTCCCTTCCACTCTTTCTGAAAATCAGTGGAAAAATGTCATCAGGTGCGGATTAACAGCAACAACAAAAAAGAGTCCCAGGTTGTGTTGAGAACTGTCCTAAACAGTCAACGCAAAAACACAAAATACATGAGACCACACCAAGACAATGAACTAGGGAAGACGATAGCCATGTTCTGGCAGCGCTATATGACTCTCACATCAGAAGATACCTCTCACTCCGGTCTCCTCCTGGTTCCATCCACTACAGTAGCTAAGCCTTGAAAATGGAGTAGGGAAGCAATATCTCCTTTTACCTCACCTCTTCCATGCAAGCAGCCAGCATCATAGCTTTAACCAGGGATGAGGGAAGAATTATGAATAGATTTAAAGAGGACTGGTCCATTTTAATAATGTAAAGTGACTGGAAATTTTGGACTCTATTCATTGTGTTTATTCTTTCAACAAAGCAGGGTTGGAATCAAGTTTTGAAGAAAACTAAAACAATTTATGTTTATATCCTGAGTTGAGAAATTATTAATAAGCTACAAAAGGTAAAAGATCCTCATCCATTTATGCTCCTTTCCAGTTTACATAGTTTAATATCATCTCTTTATAAGAATACCATGAAATGTGATTTATGTCTCTATTTTTTAAGATGGGGAAGTTCAGTCTCAGAATAATTAAGTGATTTGCCTAAAGTCCAGAGCTAGAACTATATCCAGTCTGATGGCTGATATGGTCTAAGCACAAACATTTTTCTGCTGCACTAGGTTTTATGAGTTAATCATCTCATAGCAATACTCTGAAATAATGGGAGTCTATTGTTAAAAAGGACCATTCTTATCTACATTCTTCAGTACATTTGCCAGGAGCTCAGAAGGACTGTAAATTAAGAATGATCAGCATCTTTAATAACAATAACTTTTCATTAATTAATTCCTTATGTTGAATGCTTCATATGCATTACCTCATTGAACTACATTAACATACTATTGCCAGGGCTCTTGTTCTGGCATTAAGAAGGGTTCAGCAAGTCTGGAGAAGGGCTGTGTGTAACTCAATAAAGAGTCCAGAGATGAAGCATAATTTTGAAAGGCATTTGGGGCTCAGAGGAACCTAGCTAAAGGAACTAAGTTATCCTCGTCTCAGGACCCCTTGCTTTTTATTAACACAATTTGTCCTAAGGCAAGGTGGAGATATACACTTCAAAGGGTAGGGTTTCTTATACACAGTCCATTGTCAGAATGGAAGAATTTGCCTATGGCTGTTCAGGTGTTTGGCCAGTAGGAGGCAATAACATGTAAATTAAGATGCCCTGAGCTGTCTGGCAGCAAGCAATCATCCTTTTCAGGTTTGGGGAAATGCCTTTACCATTCCAGATGATTCAGCCCTTGCTGACATGCTGGAATTGGCTTCCAGCATACTATTACCAAATTGCTTGACTTAACCTTCCTACTTCTTCCCTGTGATCCACAATCAAACACCTCAGCTACATAACAGGAGAGGAATTATATGTGTTCTGAATATAGTGATGAAGGATAAATGAAATAATAGCTACAAAGTTGACAAGTAACATATATTGACTTTCACCCTACCACTTAATCCATCAGGTGAGCCTCTACTTTTAAGTACTCAGCAAATACTTGTTGAAAGAATTATAAATGAGATATTAATTACAAGGAGAAATCTATTCTATTTTAAAGGTTGCCCAGAAGAAATCTATTACCATTTTCATTTTCAATATCAGAAGATCATATATTTTTAAGTTGTATTTATTTAATTAATTTGATTTTGTTTTAGTATAAGTGACACATTTTTAGTGCATTAGTATAAAACTGAACTTACAATTAATTTCCACCGATTTACTTATTTTGTAAATAATAAGAGATGTTCTTATAAACTAGTTTTTATCTCTTCTATTTAGGATTGAAAATAAAAGAAAGCAGCCAATTATGGTATGGTTCTGACTATCTTTGTTTGGTGAAAAGAGTGTTTGCACTCTTAAGGTATTTTCAGGGCAGCCTACTTACCAAGTGTCTGACTCCAATGCTTTATTCCCAGCTAATGGACTCACAACTAAAAATGGTTCGCTGGGGGAAAGCAGTTTTGTATATGTGAGCATTTTAAAATTATGTCCAAAAGTTTACACTTTTACTCTTGGATTGGCATTGAACATGAAAGTTTGCCTTCTCCAAACTCAACAAAGAGCTGACCTGAGTTAGAAAGGTAATTGCCATTGGATGTGCTAGAAGAGAAGAGCCTCTTTTATCTCTGAGTTCACTGGTGCTGACGAATTCTACTCTGCTAATTGCTGTCAAAAAGAAATGCCCATGTTCTTCATCAACCTGGGGCAAGACTGACATATTTCCTGGCTTGTGTCACAATAGACTTTGTAACAAAACCTATTAATCTCTCTTGAAATGAATCTGGCGTAGAAATAAATATATGTCTTGTAATTCATTATTTATACCCTGGCTCCTTGAATTCACCACTCTCATGGCAATATGTTTTTCCTTGCATATTTTTGCATTTTTCCTCAATCTAATAATGTCTGCTTTCAGCATTTCAGGAACTCTGCAGGTTCAAATTCCATCAAATCCTCCTTCCTTTTGTTTTAGAGCTGCTCTGACCTCTGTACAGGAAGGAAATTACATTATACGCTCATTTTACCATATTACTTATTTTTTATTCAAAAACTAAAAGAAATAAAAAGCTTGTGTACAACTTTTAGAGCCCTGAAGTCATGTCCTCAGAACAAAATGTTTTTGAAGTACTGAGCTTCACCATGTTGAAATAGCACATTACTGCTCTCCTGCCATTGAATTCATTTTGGTATTGTTTTGACAAACATCTCAAAGCAACCTGGAAAACATTCTTCTTGCTCTTGAGAAATCCGCCTTGCCTGCACGTCAACTCCTGAATCAGGGCAGGTGTGAGAGCACAAAGCTGGCCAATTTGCACAGATGGTGTGGAGGTCAAATGAAAACATGTTACATTTCCCTGAGTTGACAGTTGTGAGTAGGGTGGAAACACCAGTTATAATGCCTTGCTAATAGTCAGCCTGTATCAATGATGTGTTCTCAGTAGCTCTCCAGTAACACTGTCCTTTAGAAAGCTACTAATGGGAAATAATGCATGACACAATATTGGAATGTCTTATAATGACACAGGGACTACTAGCTAGGGATGGTTGGCTAAAGAGACTATTTAAAAGGGTAAAAATAGTACACCTAATTCACTGAGTTCTGTAAAAGCATATTGTACATGCTTTCATTATCAAACAGTATTGCATTCATTATTAAGCCAGGATTCTTAAGGCAGCTGCCAAATTGATGTATTGAGTTGCTGATACAAAAATGAGCCATTTATAATTAATTGTCCCTAAAGCAATCTTTTTAAAAAATCAACACACTTCCTTGGATTTATTAACTGAGTTTTATAAAGCTTATAAATATTTTTATTTGATAAGTATCTATAAGAACTGAATACAAAACACATTTCTAGCAAAATGTGACTCAAAAATTAATATCAAATTACTGAAATTTTAAAAAATTTAATTCTCATTCAAGAAATCCATCAGAGTTTGCAGAATCATCTAAAATTTACATACTCGCATCAGCATCTTCCTATTTGCTTTCTGCACTTTCAGGTCACATGCTCTGAGCAGCCCTGCCTTGTTGGCTCAACATCTCATGGGTGCAGTGAAGCATCACAAAATTTCTTCAGGTTCAGGGCTATATTAAGCTCTACAACCTACTTTTGGAAGCCATCTATATATATTCTTATTAAAATAGGCCCTTGTCCTTTCCCATGAATTATTCACTATGGGGGATAGAGGAAAATATATCTCATCCAGTATAAGTTGAAACATAAATTAGTACAAAATCATTTGGGGCATGAAAGTAATCTTGAATTTCCATATGGTATGATAAGGGACAATCACATCACACAGTCCAGAAACTAGAATTCTCAGAGGAAAGCTGAAGTACAAGATATTTTTACCAAAAAGTATGGCTGTGAAAATGCATACTTTTACTAGCTAATTCATTCATCAACCCAAGCCTTAAAGAAAACATCATAATCACTTCTCATCTAATTGCATTTAGTCCTAGATATATTGTAGTATGTTCACAAATCCTGATTAAAAAAATAAAATACAATAGGCACTAAAATCTTGCATAGTGGCATTCCTGGTGTGTTACTTTTTTAAAAATATATATTTTTATTGATTTTAGAGAGGAAGGGAGAGGGATAGAGAGATAGAAACATCAATGATGAGAGAGAATCATTGATCAGCTGCCTCCTGCATGCCCCCTACAGGGAACCAAGCCCATAACCCAAGCATGTGCCCTTGGCCGGAATAGAACCTGGGACCCTTCAGTCCGCAGGCGGAGGCTCTTATCCACTGAGCCAAACCGGCTAGGGCTGTGTGTTACTTTTTATTTAGCCTTTCCCATGGAGGTGTGTTAAGGGTTCAAGACTATTTATCTAAAAGTGTTTTAATATCAGTTTATTGGGAAAGAGGAGAGAGAGAGAGAGAGAGAGAGAGAGAGAGAGAGAGAGAGAGAGAAATATTGCTGGTGCCTCCGGGCATTTTGTCTTCTTAGAAAACTTGAGAATAGTTGATAAGCTGACATAATATCAGATCCAATATAATATTCTTAAAGTGAGGATAAACTTCTCAAATGGTTCCAATCACCTGTCGTTTTTCTACTTTTGGACAGTCTCTGAGAGTACAATAGAATGGAATAAAAATGGATATTGTGTCTGGACAGATATACATTTCCATTTTAATACCACATTTTACTAATAGTGTGATTTTTTTAAATAAACATTTTGGTCTCTTTGGGTCACTATCTTATTGTAAAGAAATTAAATCAAATCCCAAGAGTGACCAAAAAATGCCTGTCCCTTCCCTTATGGAATTTTTCTGTCTGGCTTTGCAAACAAATAAAAAATCAAATATATACAATTGACCCTTGAACAAAACCGGTTTTAACTGTGCAGGTCCACTTATATATGAATTTTTTTAATGCAAACGATGCAATAAATGCATTTCCTCTTATGATTTCTCTAAATAACATTTTCTTTTTTCTGGCTTACTTTATTGTAAGAATATAATATATAATAGAAAAATACATGTCAATTGGCTTTTATATTATTGGTAGGGCTTCTAGTCAACAGTAGGTTATTAGTAGTTAGGTCTTTGGGGAATCAAAAGTTAGACATGGATTTTTCAGCTGTGCAGGGTTCGTAACGGTCACCTTGTTCCAGGGCCAACTGTAATTATAAATCGTGTTAAAAGTTAAGAAAGAAAATAACATGTGTTATTAGAAACAGAAGCTTATGAGTTAGATAGAGTGGGCTCAGAAAAGCCTATCTGATAGGGGCTTTTCACCAGAGATATGAAACAGAAGTTAGGCATGTTGAGTGGAGGAGAGAACACTTTAAACAGCATGATTGAAGGTTAAGTCCAATTTGTATAGATTTTGGCTTCCTGGTGGCCAAAACTCAGTATTTTATATCTTTAAATCTTAGTAAGTGAATTAATATGTGAATGAATGTATGTATGAAGGCATAAAAGATTTATGACCAGCAGGTTTTATTGCTGTTGTGAAAACTCCAAAGAAACAGACTGAATTCTCAACCCTAAATATGGTTCAGATATCAAGACTGATGACACCATACTCAACATCATGAGTGTTTGAAAAGATTTATTATTCACATAATGACATTTTCTGGGCAGAGCAGGGCAATCCTCTCAAGCTGGTCCAAAAATGTCTTCAGAGAACAGGGGAGAGAGATTGGCTTGGGGTTTTTATGTGGTTAAGGGGTGGTACTGGAGGGAAGGTTCTTGTGAATTTCCTGCTGGCACCAAGGAAGCCATACTGGGCCTTTATCAGTTTGTCAGATGTGGAACAGAAAAGCAAAAGGGCTGGGTGAGACTTAAAAAGCTATCAGCAGTCAAAAATTTTACAAATGGATTTTGGCTCTTCATTACACTTGTTTACTAGAATGAAACTTGAAAGAACGCAGGAAAGTGATATGTGTTTGTTGGGGGAATACGAGTGTTTAAATATAAATATAATGTAGACTTATTTTATATTAAATTTCTGGTTAACAAAGTTTACATTGAGACCAAATATCTCCTAGTGACTCCACACAAAAAATAACCATCTAGCATAACAAAATTCATCTGGCTAGCTAGAAATTAATCTACTACTAATAAAAAAATGATGATCATTTATTCCTACAATAAAATTAAATTTGTATTTAGTTTGAGGCCCTTATTATATGTTTTTATCTTATTTCGGGCAGTAAGAAAGATTGGAAGGACTTTCAACATGAGCACCAGCACATTGTACTCAAGAAATTTGGACAGAGATAAAAAATAAAAAGTAAAAATAAAAAAACCTCTAGTGGCATCTCTGGCCCAAAGCTTAATAATCAGTGTGGCCACATGTAAATAGTTCACCTTTCTCTGGGCAGTAAACAGGTTTGGCAAGTCTGGAACAAATTGGATGTGCCTATCATAATCAATTTAATAACAGGAAAGAAATAGGAAGGATGTTGAGGAAAACAGACAATGTATAAAATCTTGAAGGAAAAATAAAAAATATATATTTTTAGAAATGGAACATATGCTCAATTACAGCCTCCTAACAATAGACACAAAATAATTAGATGGAACATTTCTGTCAGCACATTTACATATTTGAAAAATAAGACCTTTTTTTCTTTCCAATATGAGACTATAATGGGAGTTTATATTCCTACAGCAATGGGACCATCACAAGCTGTGATTATTCAGGAACTGATTTTCTAGGTTGGGGGCTCTCCACTCCCATTGCTTCTCTCTCTCTCTTCCCTTTTGCTTCCTTGCTTATTAGCATTTACTCGGTAGCAAGTGTCTAAAAATAGAATAATAAAGGAAATGAACTTCAAATGAGCCTGGTGGCTGCCTTCTAAGCATATCAGCTAATAGGATTAATTAAGGTAGAGGTGGTCACACCTATCTGCTGAAATGATTCCACTTTTCTATGCCATAGTCCCTCAATCACCATGGAAATCAAGAACTAGCTTCATGTAGCTGTATGGTTGTCTCTGTATAGTTATTGGGCAGTCTCTGAAGTGAGATATACTGGTTTCAGTGACTTTCTAACTTTGGAAGAAACAAACACATAGGTGCAGAATAACATTACCTATCAAATATTAGGTTTAAAAAAAAAACCCAGTCAAATAGCTACAGTAATCATAGCAAATTAATTATTTGATGATTTTTATAATCTTAATTAGCATGAATAGTAAAGAATACTTGTAAATATTGGTGTGGAAAATACTTGTGCAAAGAGAAATAAAATTTTCCTATTTGGCCCAAGCTGTGTAGCTCAGCAGTTGAGAATTAACCCATAACCCAGGAGGTCATAGTTCAATTCTTGGTCAGGGCACATTCCTGGGTTGCAGGCTCCATCCCCAGTAGGGTGTATGCATGCAGCAACAGATCAATGATTCTCTCATTGATGTTTCTTTCTCCCTCTCCATCTCTCTCTCTGAAATCAATGAAACATTTTTTTAAATTCCGTATTTGTACTCTACACAAGACAACCAACACTTTTTTATTATATTTATTGGGGTGACATTGGTTAGTAAGATTATATGGGTTTCAAGTGTAAAATTCTATGATATGTGATCTATATATTGTATTGTATGCCCACTACCCAAGGTTAAATCATTATGTAAGTTACCATATATTGACCCCCTTTACCCTTTATTATTCCCCTATCCCTCTTCCCTCTTCTAACCACAATGCTGTTGTCTGTGTCTCTGAGAGTTTAAGACAACCAACACTTGAAAGGTAATATTAGGTATCTTTCATTTGAATTCTTAAATATTCAACTTAATAGAATGTACCACCATTCAGATATACTGAGAAGCAAAATTTTAATGCAAGAGTAGGAAAATATATCCTAAAAAAAATGGGCTTCATATGATCCAGCAATCACACTCCTTGGTATTTACCCAAAAGAGCTGAAAATTTATGTCCACACAAAACCTGCATACAGACATTTCTAGCAGCTTTATTCATAATTGCCAAAATTTAGAAGCAACCAAGATGTTCCTCAGTAGGTGAATGGATAAATAAAATGTGGTAAGACAATGAAATAATAGTTACCACTAAAAAGAGGTGAGCTATCAAGCCATGAAAAGACATGGAGGAATTTTAAATGCATATTGCTAATGAAAGACATCAATCTGAAAAGGATGAATATCATTATAATTCTAAGTACAGCGACCCTTAAAGAACATGAATTTGAACTGTACAACCCACTTATATATGGATTGGTTCAATAAATACCTATAGTGTTTTTGATCTGTGGTTGGGAGTCTACTGATGCAGAGGGTATGCTTTGATCTATGCCAATTTATAAAGGGGACTTGAGCATCTTCAGAACCAATCCCCCATGGATACTGAGGAACATCTAAGTTCTGGGAGAGTTAAGTTATATGCAGATTGTCAACTGCACAGGGATTGGTGTCCCTAACTCCCACATTGCTCAAGAGTCAACTGTATATGACATTCTGGAATAGTAAAAACTATGGAGACAGTAAAATGACCAGAGGTTGCAAGGGGTAGGGGGAAGGGAGGTAGAGTACAAAGGATTAAAGGGTCAGTGAAACTACTTTGTAAGATATTGTGATGATGGATACATCTCACTATACATTTGTCCAAACCCATAGAATGTACAATACCAAGAGTAAACCCTAAGGTGACTATGGATATTGGGTGATTATGATGTGCTAATGTAGGTTCATAAGCTCTAACAAATGCACCACTTTGGTAGGGGATTTTGATAAAGGAGGCTATGAATGTGTTGGGGCAGGAAATATATGGGAAATCTCTGTAATTTCTCAAATTTGTTGTGACCCTAATACTGCTCTAAAATAATCAAATCTGTTTAAAAGAAAGGAAGGACAGAAGGAAGGAAGGAAGGAAGGAAGAAAGGAAGGAAGGAAGGAAGGAAGGAAGGAAGGAAGGAAGGAAGGAAAAAAATACAAAAATTTAGGTATCGGGCCTAAACCCTCTCACAATCCTGGACCACTAGCTCCTAACCGCTCACCTGCCTGCCTGCCTGGTTACCCCTAACTGCCCCCCCCTGCTGGCCTGGTCACCCTTAACTGCCCCCTCCGCCAGCCTGGTCACCTCTTACTGCCCCCCCCTGCTGGCCTGGTTGCCCCCAACTGCGCCCCCTGCCAGCCTGGTCACCCCAAACTTCCCCCCACTGCTGGCCTGGTCACCCCTCATGGCCACCCCCCACCGGCCTGGTCACCCCGTGCAGCCTGCTATTCAGTCATTTGGTCGACCCTCACTAACCCCTCTGCCAGCCTGGTCACCCCGAACTTCCCCCCACTGCTGGCCTGGTCACCCCTCATGGCCCCCTCACCGGCCTGGTCACCCCATGCAGCCTGCTGTTCAGTCGTTTGGTTGTCCCTCACTAACCCCTCTGCCGGCCTGGTTGTAAGCAGCCATCTTGTGAGGGCATGAGGGTTAATTTGCATATTACCTCTTTATTATATAGGATTTTGACTTAGAAGACAGTGGGGTGCCTGGGAGTTATAAAATCCAAGGAGGTAAAAGAGTAGGTATAGCCAAGTAAAGAAAGGAAAGATCCAGAGAAAGAGAACTTGGTGGCCAGAATCTGAATTATATTTTAATATTTTAAAAGTGGCCCTTATTGGTATGTCCATAAAATTTGGCAGTTGAAATAAAAAAATTACCAGAATCTCAAAGGTCAAAAAGCATAGAAACCAGATTATTTTAAATAAATTGTCCACATGAATATTGTCTCAGGATGACAGAACTTCCTTTGATATTTAATTTTTTTTTACTGTGGGTCCAATTTATTTTAAAACCTAAATAAATGAATAGCCAAATATTAAAAATGTTGACATCTAATTTTCTTGTAGGAACAGAAGGGTAGAAAGTATTATTTTCTAAGTCAAACACAATAATCCCTTATTGTTGGCCCAGAGAAAAAATACAGCACACATCTGGGACTCCTAATCTTTATTCATCCATAAGAAGCTACTTTCTGCTTAGTATATCTTCTCTATATCATCTGATATTCCCTAGATAATACTTTTTATAGAACTCCTAACCATTAATTTAAACCACAGGGGACAATTTCTAGACCACCTTTATGCCTACGCAGCCACTATTCTTATTTAATTAACTTTTTAATTTTACTTAAAATTAGGGAGAATGCCACTTTTTTATGCAAAATATTGTTCATTGATTCACTTTTCATCTAATAATTATATCCAAACTTTTGAAATGTATAACCTCAAATTACTCTCTCATGCCATATATCTATTTAGGTATATTTTTCTCACATTCTCTGTAGAGAGATGAGAGCAGGTTTGCCACTGATATTTTCTGTCCTTTTCATTGTTTGCCATATTCCTCACTGCCATTTCAGCATTATTAATAGTGAACTATTGCGCTTGAAAGGGGTCAGAGTCAGTACTCACAAATGTTTTGATTGCATTTTCATTTTCACCTGAATCCCTGCCTGTCAAAATACCTGTCCTTTTTCCAAGACCTAGATCAAATTCTCCCAACAAATTAAAGTCTTTGCTCTTTTCCACTGTCCTATGTATTCTCCCTTTGCTTTGATCTACTCCTTTTGTTTGGGTCTCTTTTAATTATTGAATAATTCATTTAACAGGCATTGACTACCTCCTACCTGCCAAACACTTGTCAAGCACTAGGGGTATAAAGAGGAAGATAGCACAGACTCTCTCTCAAAGAGGTCTTAGTTTATTAGAGAAGAACAGTATGTAAACAAGTACTCGCAACATATTTTAAATGCAGTTATTAAATTCATCATTGTATTATAAATATTCATATAACTATACTATTTCTACTAAGATATTGTAAGTTCCTGAGGGACAAGGCTCTGTCTATTCATTTGGCATCTGAGAGTTGTTAGTACAGTCTCTGGCCAAAGGTAGATATTTAGTAATTGTTGAAGATCCAATTCTACCCTTATTTAAACTTAATTCACTAATATTTTAAAATACAAAACATCTTTTTAAATATGTTTGAATATCTTGGGAGCTTTCTTTCTATCATGATTCTGTGACTGTGCTCCTCAGATAAATAACTACACAGCCCCTATTTCATCAGCATACCTAGTCTGTATCTCACTACCATCAGTACTCAGACCCAGCTAACATGTTCCATTTACGGGCTTTACTTTCCTTTTCTTTTATATTACATTTATTGGGCTGACACTGGTTAAAAAGATTATGTAGATTTCAAGTATACAATTCTATGATACATTATCTGTATATTACATTGTGTGCCCACCAACCAAAGTCAAATGTCTTTCTGTCATCATATAATGTATGGTGTCATTTGGTGTCCCAAATAAATGTATACACATTCTGAATAATTATATAGGCAGCATTTTTATTTCAAGTGTGTTTTCAAATTTCCAGAAGCATTTTAGGATGAATTTCCTTTGTTCAAAGCTTAGTCTGGTTGAAAAGAAAGAAACATCAATTGAGCTATTGGCTGTTAAAAGTGTGCATACATGTTTTGGGGACACCCTGTATTTGACCCACTTTATGTTAACTACTCCCCACCCACCTTCCCTCTGGTAACAACCATAATGTTGTCTGTGTCTGTAAGTTTTTATTTGTTTGTCTTGTTTGCTCATTTGTTGCTTTCTGATTTATATCCACACATGAGTGAAATGGTTCTTAACTTTTTCTGTCTGACTTATTTTGCTTAACATTATATTCTCAAGATCCATCCCTGTTGTCACAAATGACAGTATTTCATATTTTCTTATGGCTGAGTATTAGTCAGCCATTGTATATGTGCACCACATCTTCTTTATCCAATGATCTATTGAAATACACTGAGTGGCCAGATTATTATGACCACCCCATTAGTACAATGAAGTGAATTAGTTATGCAAATGATAATAATAATAAAACCTTGAGAGTATTTGCTTAGGAAGTTTTCAATATTCAGTATTTTTGGAAGTGTCAATGAAGCACTGATGAGGTGGCCATAATAATCTGGCCACGCAGTGTACACACTTTGGTTGCTTCCATGTCTTAGCCACTGTGAATAATGTTGCAGTGAACATGAGGGTGCATATATCTTTACAAATAAATGTTTTCAAATTTTTCTGGTAGATACCAAAAGAAGGGTTACTGGATCATATCTCGAGTCTATTCTTAATTTTGTGAGGCACTTCCATACTGTTTTCCATAGTGGCTATCCTAGTTTATATTCTCACCAGCAGTGAATGAAGGTTCCCTTTTTCCACTACCTTTCCAACACTTGTTATTGCTTGTCTTATTGATAATAGCCATTCTCACCTGGGTGAGGTGGTATTTCGTTGTAGTTTTGATTTGTATTTCCATAGTAGTAGTGAAGTTGAGCATCTTTTCTTATCTCTGTTGGACATTTGTATGTCTTCTTGGGAGAAGTGTCTGTTCAGATCCTCTGCCCATTTTTTAATTGGGTTGTTTGTTTGGTGTTGAATTGTATGAGTTCCTTATATATTTTGGTACAAAACTCCACAACATTACTATAACTAACAATGAAAAAAAGAAATGGAAAAAAATAATTCTTTTTTGCAATTGCAACAAAAATAATAAAATACTTATAAGTCAACTTAGCAAAGGATGTGAGGGACCTATATATTGGAAACTACAAAGTATTATTAAAGAAGATTGAAAAAGACACAATCAAATGGAAAGATCTACCATGTTCTTGGATTAGAAAAATCAACATAGTTTAAAATGTCCATATTATACAAAGCAATATACAGATTTAATGCAATCCCCATCAAAATCCCAATGAATAGTCATGAATAACAATTTGATCTGTATGGAATCTCAAAAAGACCCCAAATAGCCAAAGCAATCCTGAGAAAAAAGAATGAAGCTAGAAGTATCACACTCCTTGACTTCAAATTACACTACAAAGAGCTTTGCTTTCATCAAGAGGCCTCAAACTGCAAGTAATTTTCAGGTCTGATATCCTAGTCTACCTAAATCTTCTACCAGGGGATCACTAGACCTCTACTTTTATGACAGCTCCAGTGAAGGGAAACACAATTGCTGCCTCTCGGCTTCTATTCTCCCCCTACAACCCAATCTCTTCAGAGCTGCCAAAGAGCCCTGTATCTCCAAGAACTAAATAATTCCTGGCATATAGCAAGTCAATGAAAGAATGAGTTGCATGGCCGTCTTTCCATTTTTTAGACAGTTCTAATTGTTATTCAGGGTTATAAAATGAAAGTGTAAGAATGTACATTAAATAATATTCAATTAGAATTGCTCTAAAGGTAAAATCTGCCATGGTAAAAAGTAAAATGTTATAGGAAGGCATCAAATGACTGCCAAAGGGGACCATTTCTCACTGTTGGCCTCCATGAGGAAAGGTTTCCTTTATGAGAAAATTCTGATTCTGTTTTCTCCTTTACTCACTCTGCTTTTAAACAAATATCATGCTAGTACAGTTGTTAATATCAGTAAATTTGACCAGAATGAATAGGCATGTTTGACTTCCTTCTACCCTCCTTTTCCTGCTTTGGATCTTTCCATCCCCAAGGAACAGCCTGCCCACTGGTTCTCTAGGGCGGCTGCTCCTGCAGGTGGTAAGAAATTGGGACGAGGAAGATATTCATCCACCAGAAAATCAGCCTCTTTCTGAAGTTTACTTAGCAGACCTATTTGAGTCTCACCCTCTGCAACTTACTCCATTCTGACCTAAATCTGTATGAAAGTGAGTTTTTCTCCATTATTATTTCATTTCTCAAACTGCTAATGGCTTTGGTGAAGAAGAGGAAATCTGCTATTTGTTAAAATCACTTTGGAGACTCTCAACAATGACAATAACTCATCCAATACCAAACATTGGTTCTACTTGAGTTAGCACGTATTCGTGTTACTGTCCAGAAAAAAAAACCCATATATAAATGTATATACTACACACATTTATATTTATACCACTTTTATACAAGTAGCATCAGTAGGGTCACATTTCCATTCTGCTCATTATTATGCTTTGACACTGAATATTATATCTTGGAGAACCACATAGTATGCCATTGTTGTACAATGGGCTCCAATCAATTGACACACTGAATAAAATCATCCAATCCATTGTTTTCATAAAACATTTTGAGTGGTCACAATCTAAATCATAATTTGAAATACTTTTCCACAGCAGTGCCTGACCTAGTTTTGTAAATTTATCCATCCCAGAAATTGGGAGCAGGTCATGCTATCAAACCCTTCCCTATACTGCTTCTTTTTCCTTATACCTGTACTATTTCAGGTAGCAATTTATTTCTTCCAATTTTTTCTTCTAAATACCTCCTTTAATCTCTCAAACCTTTTCTGAATCTGTAACAATATTATTACTAGAAAGATCCCGTCACCAAAGTATTTTAATCCCACTCTTCATAGTGTCAGAGTAAAGGAAGTTCTCTTTGAGGGTAACATCTAGCTTTTATGCATCTTTGTATTTCTTAGCACAGAGAGAAGAACATAATAGGTGCTCGTTTTCTTCATTAAGAACATCCAAATTGCTTAACAGAGTTTTTCTCCACCTTTGTGCTTTTCAGACATCTGTTAATATAGACACTATTAAAATTGCTAAAAGCATCGATGAACTTACTATAATTGCCCATGTTAATCACAAGATCTATATGAAATTTAAAATGTGCATTAATCTGGGATACATATACAGCCTACCCATCTCTACCATCCATTGATTTATATCCACTGGGCTAGTTCATACCCATATTATTCCTAAGGGAGTTTTTCATCTAGAATTGGGACTAAGGATTTAATAACTTCATTCTTTAGTCTGTATAACTTTTCAATAAGGAGATTTCAAAACTATAAAAAGGATATGTACAAATAAGCAAAAATAATAACATTTTATAATTTTATTTAATCCTCACTCTCACCCTTACGTGTTTTATATTAATACCTACTCTATGAGATAGGTGTTATTAGTTCTTTTTTACTAAAGGGGAAAATAAATCCTAGAGATGTTATTGATGCCTGAGCAAGTGGCAAAATTAAGATTTTCACCTAGCTCTTAAATTCATGTTAGTTGGGCCCTAACCGGTTTGGCTCAGTGGATAGAGTGTTGGCCTGCGGACTGAAGGGTTCCAGGTCGATTCAGGTCAAGGGCATGTACCTTGGTTGCAGGCACATCCCCAGTAGGGAGTGTGCAGGAGGCAGCTGATCAATGTTTCTCTTTCAACATCGATGTTTCTAACTCTCTATCCCTTTCTCTTCCTCTCTGTAAAAAAATCAACAAAATGTATTTTTTTAAAAAATTCATGTTAGTTGGATTGGAGAAGAGAAAGATAAACTGCATGTTAAAAAATGTTTTGAAGTGTTTCATGACATGTTCCAAGAGCTCTGGATCTTAAAAAGAAACAAACAGAAACACAAAAAAGACAGATAAAGTTCGTTCCTGAAATTTATGTGAAATTCCATTCGTTTGGGACCCAGCAAAGCACTTCATACAACTAAACATTTCATAGAGGTTTGAGGCTTCTTCTATATATACCTATATCTTTGTTATTGGCAAAAAAAAATTAATTTTTATCAGCAGTTTTCCAAGAGGAGATTATCTATCAAATAATTTAAAAACATTTTTGGAATAGAGTAATGGGTAAGGGTCTTTACATTAAATCATGCCTATGGAAACAGCCCCTTAGTCAAAAGAATCTAATACTGATTAGAATTACAAAGCTATATGTTTAGAAAGGTTTCTGTGTTACAACTGAGATGTAACAGAAGCCCAGAAAGGTGGGGGCGGGGGGGGGAGGGTGGCCATAAGAGAATCTTCCACAGAAGAGATGGGCTTTCAATTGAACCAGCAGGAGAAAGAGCATAAGCAAAGGCATGAGGTAAGACTGGGGGAAGTGAGACATGTTTGATGAAGTCTGAATAGAGCAAACATCCTATAGAGAGGAACAGAAGAAAGCTGTGAAGAAGTTGGGGGTACATTTTAGTCCCAATTAGGATGCTCTCTGTTGCCCAGCAGACACCTTCATTTTCTTCTCTCTCAATTGTCCTTGGTCTATGGCCAAAAAGTTTTAAGTGATTTCTGTATTAGGATATACCAAAAACACCATAGTGTTAGCTAAGCTATAAAAAGTCCATAATCCATTCCAAAGCTAACCACAAACAGCTTTCATATTTTATGCTATCCTGCACTATTCACTCACCCTCTCCCCTTCGTTATGTAGATTTTGGAGATCTGCCACCATATTAGAAATGGAAAGGTTTCCAAAAGGGAGAAACAATTAGCTCCTTCCCCACAGCACCACTGTTTTTATCTATTAGTATCAAGCAACTTTTTTAAAGTACATCGCTTTGTGAAACATTTGCATGCACGATACTGTCTTTGTTGTTTCCCATGCTGCCATGATCGGGAACAGTGGTCAGCTTCCGTCCAGAAGAGCCTGAGGTAACCATGGCTTTCTGAAAGCAAACTCAGAAGTATCATTGTGCCCAGCAGATCTCAAAACAGGCAGAACAGAGCGAGAGCTGCAGAGGCACAGCTTCTGCCTTGGTTTTCTCTGTTAATGGGGCTACGTGGGTGCACACTGGGTGGTGTGCAGGGGGGTAGGAGTAGATTTCACTGACAAGAACAAAACAGCTGCAACAAACCAGGCCAGGTTTACCTGGGAACCATTCACGACATTGGCATTATGTACCCACCTGATCTGACAAATTTCAGAAGTTCAGATGGGCACTCTTCATCACCGGTGAGTACAATCAGCAGGATGTTCAGGGGACACATGCCCCATGCCTCCCGTTCCTTTATTCTAGTGACATTTATTGAGTTAGGCATTTGAAATGTCCTTGGTCTTCAGCCCAGAAATCAAAGACTCCTCTTGGTGTCAATGTTCAAGTACATTTTTGAATGGGAGAATCTTGAACTTCTGCCCTTTCTTGCTTCTTTTCCCAGCATACAAAATTCACAAGTGTCACTCTATGAGGCATTCAACATTGTTGCTGTCAAAACAAATGTTATATAATTCCTTTTCAGGATTATTTATTTATATCCTGTTTTTTTCCCTTCCTCTTTCAGAAATGAAAAAAGAGTGTGGCATGGAGACTCAGATAATACACGGTGCACATGGAAATATACATTTATTGATCTGTCCTATGAAATGCTGGGAGACTCAAAACAGAAACAGACAATGGCCCGCTTATATGACAACAGAACTCCCACCCACACGCTCTGCAGCAGTGCATCCAGGAAGCCAAGCACCGTGTCTGCAGCAACTAGTCCAGAACAGCCAGGACTTAGTATCTGCCAGCTTCCCTCACTTTTGCTCCTACTTCCAACTCATAACCAATCAGAAAAAAACCAAATATGCCTCCCTAATTAATAATGTAGGATGTTCCACTTCTAGATAGCCTACAACCAGGTTTTGGATTACAACAACCTCAACGGCATACTTGAAACCTTCCCTTTCTTCACTATAGAGTTTTCTTACTCCATGGTCTGCCTGTGAGTCTACACCAAATTTAAGCGATGGTGGCTGATTCACTCACTATAGCAAACTCTGAGTAAATAGCCTCTGTGTTTTCTCACTTGAATTGTCTTTGTTTATGTCCACAATGCTCCCCTCTCAAGACCCTGATCAGTCCAACATGTGGTCAAACCACCCGGTAGTTACCTTAAAACATATATTGGGTTCTGAAAGTAACTTTCAGGCACCCAAACCTCATTAATCTTGTTCACCCATCTTAAAAATAATCAGACCAAGGGGGGAAATAGTAGCTAAGATATCATCATCACTCTGACTTGTGCAATTTATTGGTTCCTGCTTATGTTTTTAATATTAGGTGTTTATTTTGGACTATACCAAAAGGAGACACCAACAACAACAAGAACAAAACAGAAGTTTTAATTTCACCGTGGAGAAATCAGTGTCAGTATGCGTGTCAGGAGCTGTGGTTCGGTCGGTGACAGTGTACGGCTTCTTCTGCAGTAGGTCCATATTGCCGGGAGTTCAATTAGACTACAACAAAAGTATGTTTCATTAAGGTTTGTCTGTTCTTTGCTTTGCTATTCCCTGATGTGGCATCTTTTGCCACTGGTATTGCCCTACTTATAAAATAACTAGTATCCACCACACAACTCTCAAATTTTATTAACAGAACATGTTTGCTCTCTTCTCAGCAGGAATTGTACTCAGTACAGTTTTGACGTAGGTAGATGTTGTGCTCTGGCACTCATGATCTCCTTTTCTTGTGTCCTTTCACCATGGCCTGTCTTCAACTTCCTCTGCTTCTTATTTTAAAACCTGCTTTATTAGCATAACCAATGGGCACAGACACTGGGGCGGTGGGGGTTTGCCTAGGGTGGGAATGGCTGGGGGGTGGGAGGGGTGTCAATTGGGGAAAAAGAAGACATATGTAAAACTTTAGACAATAACAATTTTTAGAAATATATATTTTTTTAAAAACCTGCTCTTAAATGTTCTGATAACTAAACAACATTGACATATGTAGGGCTGAAAAGACTGATTATAATAGACTTTAATATGCTGTTGTATTTGACAGAAAATAAAATACCTTTAGGGCCTTTGTCTTTGTGTTTAGTAAACACTCAATCAATATATTTCAAGTGTGTGTATGAATGAATATAACAACTTACACAATATCTAATTATTGAAACTTTCAGACTTTCATTGAATGGAAGAAAAAGAGTTTCTAGGGGCCCATAAATAGTGTTAGGTAATCTTCAAATTGTTAAGGAATAAAATCAGATAAATTCTTATTCAAAGACTATTCTGTGACTCAGGGCATTTTATTTACTAATGGGGTTTGTAAATATTAGAAGTAGCCCACATTTTTTAGATGATTCTATCTATGGTGGCTTTTGATTAGTTATGTTAAGGAGAAGAACCAATGGTTAAGAATACATATAATGGTAAATAATTTTTAAATATTTAAATTAGAATTTCAGGTGTTTATTATCTGCTAAGCTTAGAAGTGTCATTATTTGAAAAACTGTAACCATGCTTTTAAGATTTTAGTGTCTAGGTGCATTGCCTGACCCTGTCTTAACTGCATCCATTATCTTCTTCAGAAATGCACTATATCACCTCTCAGAAGATTATAAAGAATTGATGTATACTGGTAAAACAGACTTGAGCTCTTTCTCCTCTTTGCCAATTCAGGAAAGTGATGGTATTACCTTGAGAGCAACTTGTATTTATTCAAGTACTAAATGAAATAGGCTAATTGACTATGAATAAGAAATTTTAAAAAATATTTTTCAACAATAATATACTCAGGAGTCATAAAATTATATAGTTTCAGACTTAGAAGCATTTAGAGATCATCTAATAGAGACCCTTCATTTTAAGATAAAGTAACTAAAGGATAATTCACTGGACATTGAAAGCTATTTTTGAGATAAAACATGGAGAAAGCCATGAATAAATATCTCTGATCAGCACTTGTTGAAAAATTTCCCAATGGCCTGAAAGGTTCAGAAATTTGGGTTCTTTCTTTTGGAGCTAAATGGGTAGATAAAACAATTCTCACATTAAGGTCTTTTAACTGTGATCTTAAAAAAAAATTTTTTTTCAAGATCTATTCTTCTAGCAACTTTCAAATAAGTACTGCAGCATTATTAACTACTAGAGGCCCAGTGCACGTGCAGGGGGCATCCCTCAGCCCGGCCTGTGTTCTCTCACAGTCCCAGACCCCTCACTCCTTACCGCCTGCCTGCTCACTGCTCCTTAGCACTGCCACAGAGGCAGGAGAGGCTCCTGCCACCACGGCTGCACTCCCCAGCCATGAGCCTGGCTTCTGGCTGAGCAGTCCTCCCTCTGTGGGAGCACACTGACCGCCAGGGGCAGCTCCTGCATTGAATGTCTGCCCCCTGGTGGTCAGTGTATATCATAGCGACTAAGTCAATTTGCATATTAGGGTTTTATTATATAGACTAGTAGCCCGGTGCACAAAATTTGTGCACTGTGGTGGGGGGGGGGGAGTGGCCCCTCAGTCTGGCCTGCACCCTCTCCAATCTGAGACCCCTCAGGGAATGTCCAACTGCCTGTTTGTGCCCACACTTTTAACAGATAACGGCTCCATTGTTGTTTCTTTCTTCTCATGCTTAAAACCATTGGAATTAGTAGGTATTCAAAGTGTGTATACATTTTGGGGAGACACCCTGTATATCTCTAGTCAGCGGTGAAAAAAACCAACAGCAGATTTGGAACCCCCAGACAGGGAACCTCGCTCACTCCCCACATGTCTCCCCACTTCACTTTCCACCTTCATGGGCAGTGGGAGAATCAACATTTTCTCTCATTAATTTGGAAAAGCACGTCCTGTCACCCGCTGCCCGGCAGGAGTGTGCTAGGCCCCAAGCAAGCGAGGCTCAGTCAGGGCAGCCTTCGCTCATGGGTGCTGGCACCCAAAGTGCACATTCCTCCTCTACAGTCACCCCGACTATCCCACTGTTTCACTGAGAGGACGGAATTCCTCTCCCCCTCTGGGTTCTTGATCTTGAACGGTGACCGAAGGCACCTCATCGAGGACCGCCTGCGGCCACCAGGTGTGTCTGTCTGCACCTGCTCCTGCCTCAGCACCTGCATTAACCCCCTAGAGGTGATCTCGTAGCTGCACTGGGCTGTAGGAACAGGGTGTCACCACTCCGCCCTCTCACTGTCATCTCACAGGTGCCCACCCTCAGCACCCAGAACACCCAGACACTCTCCAAAGGATGTGAGTGCATCAGAGGGGATGTGTGCACATCCTGTGGGGGTGTTAGGCACACTGGGGTTGATGGAAGTGTGGCGGAGAGGCGGGGGGAACTTGTGCACGCCTTGGTCTGCACGTGAGGGTGACTGTGCTGGGGGATGTTCGCATGCAAGGGCGGGGAGGAGAGGATGTGCACACCTGAGGCCTCTGGCCTTGCAGATCCGCAAACCCCCATGGTACGGCCAGGAGGACATCAGTCTGGCCCACCACGGTGGCTGTCCCTGCGATCCTGCACTTTCTGGGCCAGGAGGCGGGACTTGCACAGCCACTCCTGGGAGCTGATGGCCTGCAGGCGCTACTTCAGCTCAGCCTGCAGGCTCCGCTTGGCACGCTCACAGCTGCCACCATAGCCATGTGGGGAGTACAGGCCGCCCTCCGCTGGCCTGCCTCCCTTGTCCAGAGGCTCTCTGCACTGCTCACCTGCCCAGAGTGACTGGGGCTGGGCAGAAGCCAGGCGTCCTGCCCTGCCCAACCCAGGCTGTTCTGCCCCTGTGTGCACTGCCACCCTGCCTGGCAGGGTCACGGATCCAGGTCCCGGTCCCCGTGGGCGGCCTCGCACGCTGTGCCCCACCTGGCAGGGTCACGGATCTGGGTCTCGGTCCCCGCGGGCGGCCTCGGCGCGCTGCCGCACCGCTTTCAGTATGCAAATTAGTCGCCATCTTGTTGGCGGTTAATTTGCATATAGTACTGATTAGCCTATGGGAAGCATAGCAGAGGTACGGCTAATTACCCTATTTGTCTATTATTAGATAGGATGGTAACCACGCTGTACGTTCCATCCCCATGACTTACTTATAATGAAAGTTTGTACCTTATGACCTCCTTCACCCATTTCATCCTCCTCCACCCACTCCCTACCTCTGACAACCACCAATCTGTTCCCTGCACCTAACTTAGCATAATGCCTTCAAAGTCTACCCATAATGTTTCAAATGGCAAGGTTGATTTTTAAATAGCTGAATAATGTATGTATATGTGTATACATATATCCTCACAACTTCTTTATTCACCCATTGATGTAATTTTAGATTTTTCCCATATCTTGGCTATTATGAATAATGCTTCAATAAATGTGAGAGTGCATATATCTCTTTAATATCCTTTTTTCATTTCCTTTGGGTATATACCCAGAAGTGGAATTGGTGGGCCATATGATAGTTCTATTGTTAATTGGTGAGGATCCTTCATACTGTTTTCCATATGGCTGTACCAGTTTACAATCCTTTCAATAGTGTAAAAAAATTCCATTTTTCCACACATTCCCCTCAGCATTTGTTATCTCTGATATTGTTACATAATAGGCATGTAATTTTGGTTTGTATTTCCCTAATGATTAATGATGTTAAATATCTTTCCATGTATTGGCTGGCCTGGAGCTAAAGATTGAGGTTGTATTGCCCTGGTTTTCAGTTAAACCTTTAGGCGTGCAGGATGACCTGAGTGGATCAAAGGGGTCTATGTGAACCATGGAGATGACACATGCATTATGTGAAACCCACCACTCATAACCTGAGTGTCCACTGTGAACATCGCCTATTTTAGGTGCACTGTCTTTGCCAAATGACCCACCCAGACTTGGGAAGTGCTATCAATTTTGGTGACAGACCAATTAGATAAATTCAGAAAATCCAGGTTAGCACACCAGCTATGCATGTTTTAGACTTTCACAAAGACATTGCCTTCCTAAGAAAGTTTCTACACCCTTCTCTAATAAAAAGAGAATAATACCACAAAGGTATTCTTACCTACTGAACTGTAAAACTATCGAGATCCTTGGGGATCAAAATTTCTCACCATTGTAAAAACAAAACAAAACAGAAAGAGAAATTCACAAGCTCAAAACACTTCAAATGATTTATATCTTCCTGATAAATAATTGTATTCATTCCCACCTCTTTTCTTAAGTAGGGAAAAAAAGATAAGTATGATCTCATTATTATCCATGAAATTTATAAGTTGATATGAGGTTCAAGAAGGGATAATAGATTATAGAAACATTTAATTCAAGCTTTATAATAGAAATATTGACTAAAAGAACATTTAGTTTACTGCTAAATGTTTTAGGCAGAGAGAATAGCATGTAAAAAACGTAATAGAGAACAAGTCCATTGTATGGTTAGAAAGCTGTGAATTATTTGACAAAGAGCATGGGTTGTAAGAAGAGCTTCCAGTAAGAATAAAAACGGTGTTTGACTCCACAGAACCTTAATATGTCATGATAATATGAATGGATTTGGTCCTGGACAGACAAAAAAGAATCTGTGCTGGAGATTTTGAGTTGACAATTGTTACCATATGTGTACTTGGGAAAAGCGCTAGGAATGAATGAAATTATTCAGCCAGAAGATGTCAATGGAAAAGGAGCCATATCCATAGAGGAAGAGGGAGAAGAGGTAATGAAAGAAATGGGACACAACAAAGACTAGGAGAAAGTAATGCGCCAAAGGCTACCCATGGTCAAATAAGATAAAGTTGAAATTTTCCTTTGGTTTCAAGAAGCAGAGGTTGTCAACAGCAGTTAGTTTCACCGGAGTTTGGAGTAGGCTGAAGCGAGGAAGTTGACACAGTGAGTGTCAGCTTCTCTATAAAAGATGAAATAGAGTGTGTATGAAATTGGGGAGCTGAAAGCATGGGCTCTGAAGGCAGCTTATCTATGTGAGAGCTCAGCTCTCCTGCCTATGTTTGCATCTACTTTAAATGGCTCTGTGACTCCAGCAAGTTGTATAACTATACTGTGCCTCGGTTTCCTCATCTGAAAAAAGTAATGGGTACCTAATTAAGATAATTAAGTGGACTAACACATATAAAATATTTACATGCTGATATATATATGAATATGAGTATCAAATTGCCAATTAATTAAAAAAAATCAGATGGGGTTTTTTAAGGGATTGTGTTTAATCAGATGTGCTAAGTGCATACTTCCCAAAGTCTATTTACCCTCAAATCTCTGTTGTTTTATAAGGGTATGTCTCCAGCTATTTGGAAGTAAAAGACTATTTATTATTTTTTTAAATACATTTTAATTGATTTCAGATGGGCAGGGAGAGAGAGAGATAGAAACATCAATGATGAGAGAGAGAGTAATTGATCAGCTGCCTCCTGCACACCCCACACTGGGGATGGAGCCCACAATTTAGGCATGTGCCCTGATCTGGAATCCAACTGGGACCTCCTGGTTCATAGGTCCGCGCTCAACTACTGAGCCACGCTGGTCGGGTGGATGTAAAAGATTGTTTAGAACAGTGGTTCTCGACCTTCCTAATGCCGCGACCCTTTAGTCCAGTTCCTCATGTTGTGGTGACCCCCAACCATAAAATTATTTTCGTTGCTACTTCATAACTGTAATTTTGCTACTGTTATGAATCGTAATGCATATCTGATATGCAGGATGTATTTTCATTGTTACAAATTGAACATAATTAAAGCAGAGTGATTAATCATAAAAACTATGTAATTATATATGTGTTTTCCGATGGTCTTAGGCGACCCCTGTGAAAGGGTCGTTCGACCCCCAAAGGGGTCGCAACCCACAGGTTGAGAACCACTGGTTTAGAAGGAAATAAGCCCACGGGTGTGGCTAAATATACAAACAATCTAATTCAATTTGTAACCAGTATACATTAAATGAATCAGTCATTGCACACTTCCTGACTTCTTGGAGGAGGACCTCTTTTTTATTCACCACATATTGTCATTCATTAGTATAGTCTGAGGTCCTCATTAATTCTATCAATCTCCTCCTCAGCAAGCCCTAGCTTTGTGAATATTCTCTGATTCTCTTTTCTTCCAGGTATTTCCCCATTCTCCAGTCAGTCATATTAGTCAGTTTCATCTAGCTACTCTACTTACATGATGCTGTAGTACATGTGTGCAATTAAAAGCCAGTAATTCTGTGATCTGGTGATGGTTCCTGCCAATTGTGTCCTTGAGCATCCATTCTCTCTTCATCAAATTGTGAATAACAATAACTTACCTCCCAAGGTTTTGAGATTTAAATAAAATTATGTAGCTATAAACATCTTTGTATGTGCAATTAATTTTCTTTCCTTATCAAATGTCTTTATTTCTCAGATTCTACTTGAAAATGGTCTACTAATTATTACCCAGGATCTCACCCTATTTTAAATTTAAGTGTGCAGGCATTTGAGCCATTGAAATGCCAGTTTGGGTCCACTGACTATCCTTAAGAAGCATTACAAAACTGTACTGTGCATTTGCAAATTCATACCCTCTTCATATTTTCTAACTCAAAAACCTGGTTTTGTCTGCCTCTTAGACTAGATCAAACTTGGGGATGTTTATTCACTGTAACAGAGATTACAGTGGACTAACAGATATCAGAGGGCTGATTTAGTTTACAGTGAGAAAAATAATTGGCAAGGGAAACAGATACTCATTTCTCTGACCATCATGTTCTTTCTCCATAGGAAGCTGCATGAGGAGTCAAATTATAATCAGAAGGTTGCTTAGTGCTCCTGGAATCAGAGCAGAGGTTGCTGGTACTTTTGATTGCAGTGCTCCATGGCCTTCAGTTTTGACAGGTGGCTGTGCTCATTTCCGCAAATCCACCTGCCTCCTTAACAGGGTCTGTTCCTGTATCAAGTGTGACAGTGCTGTCATGTAGCACAATTTTAGCAAGTAGTAGTTACAGGCTGTTCTATGTAAATGATGGCCTTGGAATTGTACTACAGCGTCATGATGGAAACCTTTTCCCCTAAATGTATTCTAATGTGCACTGCCAATCTATTTTCCCTGGCACTTTTTTTAAATGCTTCCACTAATGGCCAATTCCCTTTAAGATAGATACTAGTAGGCTCATCATCTTTCAGGTTTTTTGTTGTATTGACTTTGTTTATCTGTTATTGTCATGTTTCTGTCAGAAAAGTGATCTTCTAAAAGTGCTTTCAAGTTATTTTTAAAGCAAAATATTGTATTTAGTATGGCATTTGATTACATTTTGAAATTTTGATAAGATATAAAATGGGGCTCCCAAAAGAAATAGTGCCAAAGCTGTAACGGTCTAAAACATCCTTGCACTCAATAACCTCATTTTCCCTTCTCCAAATACACTTAAACCGATTGCCACGAGGAAGGCAGAAAGTGCTTTTTGTCTTAAGGGGGATGAGGAGTAGTTGCTAGATACTAATCTATATTTTACCTTACTTTGCTACTGATATTTGTAGTCAACTAATGAGAAAGCCTGTATTCCCTTCCCTCCCACCTTAAAGTCTGGTTTTGCATGTTAATAGTTTTGAGAATCCCTGCAGTAAAGTAACCTTGCTTGCCTTTATTTAATATAAGGTCTTTCAAACTTTCATGGTTATGTTTTTGTTTTGTTTTGTTTTTAGTAAGATATGTGAACATCCTTTACCACACACCTGAAAACTGGGACCTATTTTCCACTCATTTCAATTGTGAATATAATTTTCAGTAAAGTAGAGGGAAAAATAGTTTTGAGAGGCAAATCCTATCTGGTGTTACCATGTGTTATAAGTCTTAAATTTAAAGGACAGGAGTGAGACACCCTCCTTTCACACCCCTCACCCCACCCACATGATCTAGCTGGCATTTGGCCCTACAGTTTTATAGGCTCTGCTTAATCTCAGCTAAGAAGGGTATTGTATGATGCTGCTTGCAGAGCTTCAATACTGGATGCTAAAAGCTTAAGGTTTGTATCTCTTATCACTTCACACCAAAAATCAATCCACCCCAGGGAATCCTATTGGTAGGCATCTCCTATTGATCCTCTCTCTGCTGTGGAACTCCTGTGGTTGGCACTAAATAACCAAGAACTCATTAACACTCTCTCTCTCTCTCTCTCTCTCTCTCTCTCTCTCTCTCTCTCTCTCCCTTCCCCCATGTGTGTGTGTGTGTGTGTGTGTGTGTGTGTGTGACACACACACACACACACACACACACTAAAAAAAGATGACAGATTTTTTTTTTTTTACTTAAGTTGAACTGGAAACTATAATGACAAGAAAACTGTAATATATTCCTGTTATACATGTTCACAGATTTTTTTTTTTTTTTTTTTGGTTAGGAGAATCTCATCTCCTTAGGAATTTTCTGTCACTTTAAATAAAAATAGCCCCAGAATATTTTGACAGGTTTTTTCTACATGAATGCATCCTCTCAAATGTTTCATTAATTTGTTTACCATGACACATTCTATAACTTTCAGGTTTCCAGTTGAATAATCCCAAGTATGTCATGCTATTTATTTGCCTAATTAACCAGCACAGATATTTTTTTTCTGAAAATACCATGCAATTCCCATATCTTGTAGTACAAGCTAGGAAAAGATTTTTTTTCTTTTCAGTCCCTCCTCTAGAGAAGGAACCGTGGCTCTCTCCCTGCTAAATGAATACCAATGCTATATCCTGTATAACAGGAGCATTCCTTAATGTCATGTGGAGGTCGTCTTTCCACTTTCTCTTTCTTTCCTTTCGTCAGCACAAGAACCCTGCTATTGTAGGATAATAATAATTGAAGCCATTTTTTTTTAACTGGGTGCAATGGTGCCTTAATAAGGCAATTTGCAAAGTGATGTCATGTGGTCTTTAAGACCTTCTAAAAGATGAAAATAAAAATCTTTGATAATTACAAATAATGAAATTCTCTAAAGAGGAGTCTGAAAAGCAGTGCTAAGCATCAAAGCATCCCAAGAATATCCTTTGCAAATTGAGAGTTGGTCCCCAGATGAGTGGAAGGTAAGAAGAGATTAGAGATGCATGCGCACGCAATCTACCGCAGGTTGGCCTCCATTTCTCCTTGATGTGCCTGTATATTAACTATTGAGCTTTATCACTGACCTTACCATACTGCTTCAGATAAACTGTATAACAGGCATCTTTGTATCCTGTGCCAGGCAAAATGTCCAGCATTCAATAAATGTTTTCTCAATTAACCAACTAGGAAGTTTTACGATCTTGATTATCACACTCTTCACCATCCAATCCACCCCCCGATCTTAACAATTCTATACTCAAAATACATTTTGAATCCATTCTGTAGTCATTCACTAGGGCTGACATAACAAACTAGGTTGACTTAAACAAGAGAACTTTATTTTCTCACAATTCTGGAGGCTAGAAGTCCAGGGTTAAGGTGTCAGCAGGGTTAGATTCATTCTGAGGTTTCTCCCTCTCTCTCCTTGGTTTTCAGATGACTGCCTTCCCTGTTGGTCTTCACCTGGTCTAATTTCCATGCCTTTGAATCTTAATCATTTCTTATGAGGACATAAGTCACACTGAATTAGGGTCCACCCATATTACCTCATTTTAACATAATAAACCCTTTAAAGGCCCTATCTCCAAATATAGTCATATTCTGAGGTAGTGGAGGATTTCAACATACGAATTTTGGTGACATACAATTTTATCTTGTAACATATCCTCTTCCCTTCATCTTCACTGATGCCATTTCAGACTTAAATTGCCATCATCTCTCACATGCATTACTGTGTATATTTCTAGCACATCATCTTATAACAACTCTAATTTATCCCCCACATGGTGTGGTAGCCAGAGGGCTATATTTTTTAAATATATTTTTATTGATTTCAGAGAGGAAGGGAAAGGGGGAGAGAGATAGAAACATCAATGATGAGAGGGAATCATTGATCGGCTGCCTCCTGCACGCCCCCTACTGGGGATTGAGCTCGCAACCTGGGTATGTGCCCTTGGCTGGAATCAAACCCGGAACGCTTCAGTCCACAGACTGATGCTCTATCCACTGAGACAAACCAGCTAGAGTGAGAGGGTTATTTTTAAAAAATATATTTCATTGATTTTTTTTTAGAGAGGGAGGAAGGGAGAGGGATAGAGAGATAGAAACATCAATGAAAGAGAAACATCATCGATAGGCTGCCTCCTGCACGCCCCCCACAGGCGATTGAGCCCACCACCCAGGGAATGTGCCCTGACTAGGAATAGAACAGGTGGCCGCTTGGTTCCTGGCTAGATACTCAACCACTGAGCTACCCCAGCCAAGCAGAGAGATATTTTTAAAAGTCGATATTAGATCATGTCTACAAATGTGGCTAGAGTTCTACCAGCACAGAGGAAGTTAAATTACTTTTTAAAAGATGGAAATTAAATTGCATCCTTTATTTAAAAAAAAAAAAAAACCCTTAAATGCTTATTAACAGTGCTTTGATATTTACTCTAAATACTTCAAGATGCAAAGAGTGTTTGTATGAAGAATTAGGGGTCGAGAGAAATGAAGGCATCCACTGTTAGTGCCAGTGGACATTCATAAAAAGCACTTCATTGTGAAAGTAGTTTATAATCTAATTCCCAAAAAACCTATAGGAAACTGTGTATCATAACTCATTCATCTTCTTTTTTATTTCTGTCTTCCTGCTGTCATTCCTAGAGAGTGGATTCCAAACATCCCTTGCTGGTCTTTCTTTCCAGCGCTCTAAGATGCCACCACAGAGATGGACCTGGTCTAACAACAGGCCTGTCCTCATTTTTGCCTCCAAGATTTGTTCCTCTTACAGCTTTCCCATATCTCAGTTTTTTACTCACTTGTCTCAAGTTGTTCATGACATCTAATTGCCAAGTACTATCTATTGTGCACTTGTATTTACTTATAGCTTCTCTCACATTGCTATTTTTCTTCTCACTCTGACCATCACTTCTGATGTCAGGTAAGTTACAAAAAAATTTAATTAGAAAAAAATATTTCACTGAATGCACATAAAATAGCTGGTGATTGGAGCAATAATTTTCCCCCCATTTAGGAAACAAGAACAACAAAAGTATTGAGGGTAAATTTGTGGGTGAACCAGGAAAAAAAATCAGATTTCTAACTCTACCATAGCATTTTTCAAATAAGAAATCGTGCAAAAAATTGCTATCATTTTGGAAACATGGAGTAGGATATGGACAAAGGAAGAAAACTGTAGGTCTTTGATCAACCAGGAGGATGTCTCTGAAGGTCCCGAAGGAACACTTTTCAGCAATCTTCTCCTAATCACCGAGCTGTGTCTCCGGTGCTGTGGTACCCAAGCAGCCCTGGGTAACCGTGGAGCCTACACAGGTTGAGTGAGGCAAGCACTCAGAATAGAATCATCATCCCTAGGAGAATGCGCACCTTTGCAAAGTGATAGCATCTCAACTCCGTGCGATGCTGTTTTAACTACTGAGCACGTCCCTGAGTGTTCAGCATGCCAAGCACTGAATTTTGAAGATATAATATCTCATTTGATTCAAACCTCACTGAAATGGAACTTGACCTGGATATAAGTCTTTTCCTTTCACTAAAATTGAATTTAGACATAAATGCTTTTTTTTTCTCCACCAGGGAATAGGAAAATCTGTTCTAGGTAGTGCATGGCATCGGCTATGATGTTGAGAAACATTTTCCTGCCAGATTTTTTTCAGACTTCATTAGTGTCTTCCCACTGACAGACAATAAATTAGAAAGGGAGTACTTGCTTAAAATATTCTAGTGGTGGTTAATCTGATAAAACACAAGTCAAGCAAAAATGATAGCACTGATGAGATAAAGAACTCCATTTCTATTTATGCTTAGCTTTTTACTATGGGAGACAGGGAACCTAAAAATGAGAATGTAAGTGATTGACAAAAGAAAAATAATTTTAAGGCAATTTTTTTGAAAGCATCAACAAAAATGAGAAATTATTAGATGTTTTATATAAGTAGGCCACCTTCAATGCATAAACATGTTATGATAGATGGGTCAAGAAGAATAAAATAAGGATAAGAAGATGGAAGAGTCCGAGGGACGCACCTGAGGTTGCCCTGGCAGAGAGACGTCACTGAGTGAGGGGTCAGCCGCTGGGTATTGGTTTCAGCTCTGCTGCTAAATAGCTGTTTGCTTTTCGACAAAGTGGTCGCTTCTCTTGGATTCAGTTTCTTCCTCTGTTATGCAGGAGTCATAGCATCTGAGATCTCTTCCAGTTTTCAGCTTCTATGAATCCATATGGTGAAATAAGTCAGGTGAAAATGTTTTGAAAAACATAAAACTCTCTGTAAGGGACAGGTGTTATTCTGAGTGCTGAAATGCCTTACCTAAGAGGAGAGCAGGGGCAGATTTCACAGCTGTTAGGGACAGGTGCGGAGAGTCTGTGACGTGTGTATATGCTGCTTGGGGCTGAGCCTTGCAGGTGTGTAATGTGCTGGACGCCCATGAGCTTTTTCAGCAGCACAGGGTGAGGACGGGGATGTGGCCAAACCTCAGATTCTTATAACCCCTTTTTGAAAGCATACAATTCCCACAATAGCATTTTACTTCTTTTTTTGTTTTGTTTTTGTTGTTAATCCTTACCCCAGGATATTTTTCCCATTGATTTTTAGAGAGAGTAGAAGGGAGGAAGGGAGAGAGAGAGAGAGAGAGAGAGAGAGAGAGAGAGAGAGAGAGAGAGAGAAACATCAATCAGTTGCCTCTCGCAAACATCCAGACTGGGCCAGGGATCAAACCTACAACCCAGGTATGTGCCCTTGACCAGAATTAAACCCACGACCCTTAGGTATGTTTGTGTGTGTGGGCGGGGGGGGGGGGGGCACGCTAACCACTTAACATAACAGCCAGGGCGTATTTTACTTCTTTTAGCCTCTGAAAGGACCAAAGAACTCCCAGGCGTCCTCACAGATTGACTTTCTTCATCTGGCCTTTCTAGTCCTTTAAGCATCAGCAACCTCAGACCAGAACTTCTTCATTCTTTAAGAAAAATAGAACGTGACATGGTCAGTTATTATTTACCAGCATTTTCACACATACATGTTAGCATTGGAGAAGTTGGGACTCAAATGCAGTTTCTGAAGTCTGGAAAACTGACAAAATGAACACTTTAAACATATATATATAATTTATTTCAGAGAGGGAGGGAGAGGGAGAGAGAGATAGAAACATCAATGATGAGAGAGAATCATTGGTTGGCTTCCTCCTGCACACCCCCTACTGGGGTTCGAGCGAGCAAACCACGCATGTGCCCTGACTGGGAATCGAACTGTGACCCCCTGGTTCACAGGTTGATGGTCAACCACTGAGCCATCCTGGCTGGGCCCAAATGAACACTTTTGAGGCAATTTCCTACTTAATGTTTCCCTACTCTCTTCTTTTCTCCCTGACACTTTTTAAAATGATGTTTTTTATTTATTTATTCATTGATTAGGTAATAATTCACATGATCAGATATCAAAATGATAGAAAAGCCATCTATTAAAAACTTTGCTTCCATTTCTCCAGTTTAGCCTCTGCCCTCTCTAGGCAGCCAGGCAGTGGTTGCTTCTGTATCTAGTCAGTGTTTCTTTGTGTACATCCAAATAGTTTTCTGTGTCTTCTTATTTCTCCACTTCCTTACACAAAAAGTTGCATGCTAAATGCACTCTTGTGCCCCTTGTCCCCAAACTTTTTAATACAGTCTGCCGTTTAGGCATTTTGTAAGGTTATGGCCACATGGTCCCATTTATAGTAAGCAGAATAGCCACGTCTGATTCACTGAAAGGTTATTGCCCTGCTGAGGAGGAAATTAAATCCTATGTCGCAATTTTAATTTTAAAGTAATTCTGGTGCTGCGGCATAGCCCTGACCCTAAGCAATAATCTCATCTCATGTCTTGGAACATTCTGTTGGCATTTGATGTCCTTAATATCCCAAAGAAGTCATTACATAAAAGCACTTGAAAAAAAAAAAGAAAGAAACTTGTTGAATTCAATTAAATTTAAGAAGGAACTTAGCTACTTTGCTTTTGCTTCTCTTTTACTTTCATGTTTTAAATGAGAGGATAAGATAAGTAGCTTAGATCTTAAAACTAAGTAATAAACAGTTGGGGAGAAGATGTAAGCCATAAACGTGAATGTCCATTTTTCCATGTATCCATCCATCCATCCATCCATCCATTCATTCAACAAGAATTACTGAGTTCCTTCTACACTCGAAAAAATGATTCCAGGCCCTGGGGATATGAAAAACCAAGTTCACACCAGATTGATGCCTAGTTTCTTGTCCCTGGCACATTCTATCACCCCCAAACACAGGCACAATTCACTCATCCAGATTATTGCTATGCCTGCTATCTCATCTCCTTGTTTCCAGTCACCCACCCTTTGGCCTGTACTGAAAGAAGCAGCCAGACTGGCTCTGTTAAAAACATAGGTCAGATCAAGGCATTCAGCTCACCACCCTCTAACAGTTTCTCATCCCCTTTGAGTAAAAGCCAAAGTCCTTACGGCAATACCACAAGGCCTACAGGATCTAGCTCCCTTACTCCTTAGTGAAAACACATAGTAATAAACTAAAATATAATGTTCGATATCAAACACTATAAAAATTAGAGTAATAAATGGCAGCATTTATCTTCCCCTGAAAATATTAATATGTACAGACAGATGACCATTGCTATTTCTTTAGACTCCAGGAATGAGAACAATCATGATTAAATGCTAAATACAGGCACTGTCTTAAATAACCATAGTTGTGTGTATTTTTTTCACAAGGGCACTCAAATATTTAAGAGAAATGGGAGGAAGTACACACTTTCATTATCTTTGCTATACTGTTTTCTTATCTAGCCATTTGCTAATTAGAGAATAAGCCAGAAACCACAGACAAAAAAGATAATAATAATTGAAAACATTGTAGATCTAGACAAGGCTGACTTGAAGATATTTGAGTTTTTCCTTTGGAATTTGTCAGAGTTCAGAGACAGTCTCAGTATTAATAGCCTTCTACAAACCCATGAAAAAAAAATCCAACTATATCTTTCTCATCACACCCAAAGAGGGATCAAAAAGGTGCTCAGTTTCATTTGTTTCCAAATACCGAGTCAGATATTAAATGCTGGTGAAAATGTCAATACAACTTATAAGAAGATTTTGAGATTCTAATTATTTACATTTTTGCACGTAACTTTTGGCAGAACAGATCTTACTGCTAGAATTTCCAAACGCTATACTTCCCTGAAGGAAAGTAGTTCATTCATCAAACTGTATTCCAAACTCATAACGCAATTGCTGTGTTGCACTGTAGACACTAATAAGTGAATGAAGTAATAAAATGCACAAATATATGCCTCTGTTGTGTGTTTCTTAGTAGAAAGAAAATGAAGAATTGGGACCATCCAGGATATTTTCCTGTGTTTAGAAGAGGAACACTTCTTTCTTTGGAATTTCTTACTGTTACATGTGTTTGCGCTTCAGATCCAATGAAGTAGCATGGGAAATAGAAAGAGCAAGATAATTCTGAGCTCATGTCATGGCATCCTGCCTAGCAGCTGAATGAACTCACATAGTTTCTGTGCTTCTTTGCCATCAATAAAATTAGACTAATACTACTTGCCTAACAGAAACCTAGAGAGGATTAAAGACTATAGTATGTGTATAGAACTCAGGGCTTTTGCATTTACTGTTCTCTTATTAGAATATTCTTCTTCTAACATTTCCATTAGCTGTTTCCTTCTTAATATTCAGGATTCAACACAAATATTCCCTTCTCAGAAGTGTCCCCTTCCTTAACCTCGTCTATCACATCAGCCTTTAAAATTTTTTCTTCATGGCACTTACTATTATCTGAAATTATCTTATTTCCTTGATTATGATCTGCCTCTTCTATTAGAATGTAACCTTTTGGAAACCAGAGATCTTAACTAACTAGTTCACTGGTCCATCCTCTGCCCTGAAAAGTAAATGCATTGCATGAATTCATGACAATTAATAGTCCATGTAATTCATGAAATCTTAATTTTCTCCTTCTTCCTGGGGGCAGGGCCAATATTGATTATGGTAAGAGCACATAGAGTGTGATCCACAAATAATCTGAGAAAATACAGGAAAAATTTCTGTGCTGTAAGAACCTCTAGACCAGTGATGGCTAACCTATGACACACGTGTCAGAGGTGACACGCGAACTCATTTTTTTGGTTGATTTTTCTTTGGTAAATGGCATTTAAATATCTAAAATAAATATCAAAAATATAAATCTTTGTTTTACTATGGTTGCAAATATAAAAAAATTTCTATATGTGACACGGCACCAGAGTTAGGTTAGGGTTTTTCAAAATGCTGACACGCTGAGCTGAAAAGGTTCGCCATCACTCCTAGAAACATGTCCTTTGGTATCTGGTATTAACTTTGATTTGCACAAACCCATATGTGTGACTATTTTAACTCACACCCACATTTTTTAAAAAACACAATAAAACACACACACACAGAAAAACACATTCTTTCCTGAATGTGAACCCATCTGGCAATCCCAATACCAGCTCTATATAAAGTTGGATAATTATGTCTCTAGAGGTTTCAGACAAGTAAGGTCTTCAGTCAAAAATTCACCTCAGGATGATGAGTTTGCTTCTTTATGTTTGTTTATGGCGTCTTAAGAGCAATGACTAGTTTCTAAACGGCTTTTCTTTTCCCTTCTGCTAAGGGCAGTGGTAAAAGAAGAAAAGGAATTGCTTCTGGATTTGATAAAACAGCCCAAGAGGTGAGCTAGGCAGAGTCGTTAACCTGCACACCCCTTGCCAGCCTCTTCACTGATGACGGGAGTTTTCAGAATGAGGAACTTGGGATGTTCTATTGGGTTCAAATAAAATAAAGAAGCTTTATAACAGTCAACAAAGAATCAAAGGTAAAAATGAGTTGAGAGAAAAACTCCCTCATTTATGGAAATTTAGCTTGCTCCACAACACTACATTTCAAAAGGTATCAATCCCTATTGCTTTATAATTTAAAGACTTTGTCCTACAATATGGAACTTTGATTTATGAATTACTGTAAGTCATTTCACTGCTTATGGATGTTTTATTTATATCCAATAGTACAAAGTACTTGTGCCATTTTTTATAAAATTACAGTTAAATCAATATTCTCTATAAAGTTGATAACTAATGCCCACATAAAGAACAAGAAATAATGCAGAGCTGAGCTCAGGCAGGGGTAAGCACAATAAAAGTAAAATAAATCCAATAAAAGCTTTTGTGACAGGTCTTTGCTTTATGTGGTCATTTACTCTCCAGTCAAAATTATATTTAGGCCTTTTATGCCCCAGCTGTCCAGATAAACATGAGACTATTTTTTTTTCAACTCTTAAGAGTACCGAATGGCATATTGCCAAAAAAATAAAAAATAAAACACACCTACAAATGTATTTCAAATTCAGTCTTTAAAAAGATGAGCCATTGTTAGTTATATAGAGCTTTTTTGAACATACACTGTAATTTTCTAGGAGAGGCCTATGTAGAAATTTGGAAAATATTAAACTACTATTTTCTCAAAACATCCAAACTATGGTGGATTGACTAGGACGTCACCCCCAGAGTTGCCTTCCCTGTACTGAATCATGGCTCTGCCACTTACTCGATGTGCAACTTCGGAAAAGTTACTTAGTCTTTTTGTTCTTCAATTTTGTCATCTGTAAAATGCACATAATATGAAATTATACCTACTTGATATGATTGTCTCCAATAGTTCCTGTGAGGATTAAAATTAGTTAATCATGGATAGCTCACAGAAAAGTACCTGGCAGGCAGTAAAATTCAATAATTTGTATTTAATGATGATAATAAGCTTTCCCAGCTCTGGAGCCAGAGTAATCAAAGGTAATGGATGAAAGAAATCTCAGCCCAAATCCTTCCGCTGTGATTACTGAGCTGATTGCTTCTGCTGGTCATTCCTCCTGACTGAGTAGAGAAATCTGGCTGCAGTAGGAGAAAATAAGTCAACGGCAAACAGAAAGATGGAGCCATACACTATCTCTTTGTTTATCTGGAGAAACAAAGATGGAGGTGTTGGGAATTTTGAGGGCCAGTGGTAAATCTGACATTCTCAGAAGAGTTCAGATTCTTGCAGCTCTTTCTTTAATCTTCCAATAAATTCATTTTTATTTTATTTTGCTTTTGCCTAAGTGTGGGTTGTTTTTCTGCACCTTACAACTAATAGGCTCTTCCTAGATCCTGGGACTAACAGAACGACACCAGATGAAGCGGTCAGAAAGATCACACACTCATTTAAGACTTGCCAGGCTCCCAGGTGTCAGTCTAGCTCCAGAGTCCCTTTCCATAGGCCTTTTGCTGAGGACCCTTTGACCCTGGCTTTAGGGACAGAAGGGCAGTATTGAATGAGCTCAGGAAAGTGAAATAGGAAGAGAAGGAAACACAGAAAAATAAAGAGATAGTGTATGGCTCCATGATAAAGAAAGAACGTGGTTTTTTTAATGTGTGCCTTCAGAATTCAGAAAATAATTCCAAGGAAGGAAATTCCAAAATATTTGGAACAAAATGTAACCATTTCAATGAAGGTAGATTATTTTGACAAAGAATCAAAGGTAAAAAGGAGTTGAGAGAAAAACTCCCTCATTTATGGAAATTTAGCAAAGCTATCATTTAGAATGAAAGGACATATAAAGAGCTTCCCAGATAAGAAAAAGCTAAAGTAGTTCATCACCACCAAAGCAGTATTACAAGAAATGTTAAAGGGTTTTATTTAAGAAGAAGAAAATATATATTAAAATATGAATAAGGAATATAATGAACAACATAAACTGATGAACAAAAACAGATTCAGAGACAGAGGAGCATCGATCAGACTGTCAAACCTCAGAGGGAATATAAGGGAGAGTGGGGGTAAGGGAGAGAGATCAACCAAAGGACTTGTATGCATGCATAAAGCATAACCAATGGACACAGACACCAGGGGGGTTAGGCAAAAGTGGGGAGTTGGGGAGCAATGAAGGGATAAGGACACATATGTAATACCTTAATGAATAAAGAAAAAAATGAATAATAAAATAGCAATAAATACATATCTATCATCCATATATTCATTGCAGCATTATTTACAATAGCCATATGGAGAAACCTAAGTGTCCATCAATAGATGAATGGATAAAGAAGTGGTGTTTATATATAATGAAATATGACTCAGCCATAAAATGAATGAAATTTTGCCATCTCCAACAACATGGATGGACCTAGAGCGTATGGTGCTGAATGAAATGTCAGATAGAGAAAGACAAATGCCATATAATTTCACTTAAATGTGATATCTTAAAAAAAAAAAAAAAGTAAATGAATAAGAAGAATAGAAACAGGCCCAGCCAGCATGGCTCAGTGGTTGCGCATCGACCTATGAACCAGGAGGTCCACAGTTCAATTCCAGGTCAGGGCACATATCTGGGTTGTGGGCTCGATCCCCAGTGTGGGGTATGCAGGAGGCAGCTGATCAATGATTCTCTCTCATCACTAATGTTTCTATCTCTCTCTCCCACTCCCTCTCTGAAATCAATAAAAATATATTTTTTAAAAAGAATAGAAACAGACTCATAGATGCAGAATACATTTTGATAGTTGCCAGAGGGGAGGGGGACTAGGGGACTGGGTGAAAACGGTGAAGGGATTAAGAAGTACAATTAGTAGGTACAGAATACTCATGAGGATGTAAAGTGCAGCACAGAGAACATAGCCAATAATATTGTAATAACTAAGTATGGTGTGCTAGATTTATCAGGATGATCACTTCATAAGTTATATAAATGTCTAATCACTGGGTTGTACACTTAAAACTAATATAATATTGCAAATCAATTCCAATTGAAAAATAAAAATTATTAAAAAGAAGAAAAAATAATAATAAATTTAAAAAAAAAACGAGCAGAGACTTGATAATTGCTTTATGCATTGTGGCTTGCCCGCTCTTGCTGCTCTTGAGAGCCCTGACAACGCCGCCATGTGAGGGAGCCCAGGAAAGGCTGACAGATGGCCCAGTCACCCTGACTACTCCAGGCAAAAGCTAGCCCCCTTCCTGGTCAAAACGGTTTAGCTAAACTTGTCAATCTAGTTGAGACCAGTAGAAAAGCATGCAGTTGAGCCAACCCACATTGTTGAGTCCAACCCACCAGAATAATGGGCTAAATAAATTGTTGCTTAACTATTATGACTTTATTGGTATTTACTTTAAGCTGTGATCTATAAGATCACAGAAAGGTATTGATTGTAAATGTACAATTCCATAGAATTGCTCAGTAAGAATTATAATGTCCTATTTCATCACATCAGGTATGAGTTAAATCACTGCTACTTAAATCACCTTTTATAAAGAGCGCAAGAACTTCATCAAGTATAAGAATGTCTCTTTTAAATGCCAAACCATTAAGAAATATAAAGGCCACATTTTATCAGAATTTTCTTCTTATATGCCTGCCAATTAGTTCTCATAATCAGCTACTTCCATTATTTCAATTCGATAAAAATTTGCTCCTGATAGAGGAAAACTGTATTAGGAAGAAAGTGAAATTATACTAATCCCTTATATTTTAAGGATAAATTTAAACTGAGAATTTATGAAGAAAATAACAGAGTAACTCTAGAGAGTCATAGATTGCATGCTAATACACTTATGGCTTCCCAAACTGAATAATACATACACTAACACAAGGAAAGAGGCACTATAATATCAAACATTATAAAGAACAAAAGAAAGTTTAACAACTTTCTACTTCCTAGCTATACAAAAGTCAAACATAGCAAAGGCTATATAGCAAGTCACATAGTGAAGGGGGGATGGTAAAAGTGGGTTTACAATTGTGAGTTTGCAAGTTGTGAGTATGCGAAGCAGAGTTAAGAAGCTATTATAATGATCATAACCTGCATATCTTTTTCCATTCTACCTACTTTTGCACACTTCTGTATATAACTGAAAACCAGTTGGAGACATGCAGAAACTTCCAAATTACATTTATTTTAGCTAAAATGAATGGCTATTTAAAAAATTTACTTCCTAGATCACTCACATAGAACCACAAATAAAATTACTTTGCTTTCTTTCCTTATCAAGGAAACTGTCTATCACATAAGCTGTTGGAGAATGGCTGACTTCTTGTCTAATGGCCAGGTAGAAGGGAATCAAGAATTTCCCATTAACTGAAGGTTTTCAGAGTCAGTGTGTGTGTGTGTGTGTGTGTGTGTGTGTGTGTGTGTGTGCTGTATTTATTTATTTCCACATGAATTTCAGGTTTGACTGGTATTCCAACTGGGGGAGAAATATAAATGTTTCCATATATTCTTAATATGGGGGATGAGATGCAGTTGCAATTATCTGACTCAAGTTTCCACTGGTCATATGTTTTCAAAATGCTCCGTGACAAAAATAAGCAAATCTATTTGCTCAGAGCTAACACATTCAAAGAATGTCTTTTCAAAAGAAGACAATGAAAAAAAATTAATATTTGTGACATTATGATGTAAATAAAATGGTACAAATTTCCTGTCAGAGTAACAACAAGCAAAGGTGTCTGAGATTGACACCTTGAGTGAAATTTAGGATAATGCATTTTAAAAACAATATTAGCAGAAAAGGTTTAAAATTTGCCCAGCACAGTTATCCTCACTAAAAAAATTCACATCATTCTGAATTTTTATTGTGCAAGCAGAGAGATCAGCATGATTTTCATCCCACATCCTACTGTATACCTCTTTCTTTTCACATCAGTATTCTGTACACATACCATAGGAAATTAGCCTTCTGAATGAAGAGAGAGAGTGTGAGAATGACTAATGCATGAGGAAAGTCTCTCTCCAGGCCACCCTTCTCACAGTCAGGGGAAACTTCGTCTTCAGTCTCACCGCTGCTCTCTTCTCCTTTCCTGAGCAATGTCCCTCCAGTTCTCATCTCCTCATCTCCAGTAGTACTTGCACTATGTCGTAGGCAGCGGTGGGGTTGGTGGAGTGGGCCGGGGGATTGGAGGGTTGCAGGGGACACACAGGTTTTCTCATCTGCTTCTAAAATACGAATGCCTGAGTAGCCTTCATGTGTTAATTTCCCCCTGCATTTCAAAAGGGACAAAATCCTATGACCAAGACATAGATTTCGAGATGGGGTTCATTAAAATTACACTCTTAGATCAGCAAGGTCACCTCCTGGCGGGGGCCTCCTCCCAGCTCTGGAACTTTGCAATATATGTGGTCATCCGGCACAAGACCAAATGCGCACAGAAGCATCCCTTTGAGTTACCGCTCCAAGTTTGTTCTAAATCTAGAGACTGGCAGGTTGTAAAAGAAACTCTATAAAAATGATAGAGAACAACACCTATTGAGAAAGACTGATGAGGCATCTGCCTCCTCTCGTGTATTTCAGTGTCTGCACAGATCCTCTCAAGAAATGCTTCTCCTCAGAAGATGGCATCTCTCCTCCTGGCTTCAACACCTTTCAGGCCAAATGTTGTAGGGAACCCCCCGCCCCAAACCCTTAATGCTTATTAGAACCGCCCTTCTCCCTGGTCCTGGCACCACCAACAGGACTGAAGGTGGGGGTGGGCCCTGAGCAGTTCCGTTCATCTTTGTGCTTTAATGGAAACTTAGCTCTCCTCTCCCAGGTATTAGCTTTTCTCCAACCCCCCTTATCCCAGGGTCTGTGGTGGGGCGTGTGTTCTTGCTCCTCACAGCTCGTAGCAGAACATTGTGGTATTTTTTAACTTTCTACAAAGAAAGAAGCTCAGCTCCTTTGAAGCGTAGGCTGTGAGATTATACAGCTGTAGAGGGCAGGTCCTGGAGCCACTTCCTAAGTCTGCAAATGGTTTCAAAATTCACGTGCCTTATTTCCCTCATCAATAAAATGGGAATCATAGTATTTTCCTTACAGAGATATTGTGGCTTAATTCACTCATGTTTAATATTTAGACTAAGTGCCTACCTAGCCTATGGCAAGCGCTCCATACCGTGGCTGCTGTTATTGCTGCCTACGGGGTAAGTGTGCGTGCAATTCCCGTCCATGCCCCTCGGTTCTGCCTGGGATGTATTTCACAGTGTCTGCACAGATCTCCATCAAGTGTAATCTCAGGCGCCATTCTCCCCACAAAACACTGCTTTGTCCCTTCAGCCAGATATGGTTTCTATTCCCATGTATCCTCCTTAGCTCTTTATGCCCCCTTGCTGGCCACCATTCTATACTTTGCACATTGAGGGCCCCAGTTAGAAGGTGAACTCCTCCTGCCTGGAGGTCACAGTCACTTTTGTTTCTTGTAACATTTTCACATAAGGGACCCTCACAAAATCATTAAATTACAAATATTATGATTTACTATATTGGGGGGCCACATTAGAAGTCAATATTCCAAAAACGGATGGAGCCCGCCTGAACTGTTTTCAGGACTCTCCTACTTAATTCTTTAAAGCAAAAGTGACAACCCCAACTTCCTTGTACATGAGTAGAAAGTGACAACTCTAACCAACACCAGGCTCCCTCCTGGGCAGGTAATGGCAAGGAACTTTAACCACACTAACCCTCCAGCAGATTGACTGAAAAGGAATACGAGGTAAAAATCGACTTGAAGGCATGAAGAGCAAACTAAGGCAGGACCTAGATGGGGTTTGATCACTGAGAGACCTCAGGGGTGACTTTCCCCCGACACACCCTAGTCAGAAAGCTGCAATATTATTGGCTTGAGATGTGAGAGGGTGGAGTTTAGGATGCCAGAGTGGCTACATTAAGAAGGGAAATCCCGGAAGGGAGGGTCGCAGCGGAGCAAGCCCTGAGTCTGTGTGTCAGTCCCGGCTGATCTCTGGGCAGGAGCCCAGTGGAGAGCAAGAGCTAGAAGTCTGAAAACGCCAAGGGCCAGCCTCTGGGCTTGGAGTCCTGCCTAGCCAACGGTGTTTGGAAAGCTCTTTGGACTTTCTATAGACCTTTCTATAAGGAAGGAACCTAAGCTTTCGCAAGTTCCAAGTGATCAGCCAGTAATCTGTCTTCCCCTACTTGAGAATAAAATAGTCATACAGGCTAGTGATGGGTGCTTCAAAAATAGGACTCAGTCTTATTACTTCAAGAAGACTAATCAAGCATAGGATTTGTGGGTGGGAGACACAGACAATGGCTTCTAATCCCAAGTGAAGGGAAGAAAAAGCCACTAGCACCCAGTTCAGCATAAGGGAATGTTAGACATGATACATTATAAAATATTACGAAACACAAAGTTATTTACAAATGAAATGAAATCATGCTATTTGAACAAACTTTTCAATAAGGAAAGTCTTTTATCCTTATAAAGAATAGATTAAGTTAAAAATCAAATTGAAACTCCAGGAACCCACAACATAATTTTAGAAGTCAAATAAGCCTCTCTATTTTCCAGAATAACATCTAACAAAATATACAATGCAAAGATTAAGCTTTTCCAGTTAAAAATTTTTTTTAATTCAAAAATATGTCATATTTAACTGAGAATTCATTTCCAAATAGGAATCTCTGGAAAAGCTGTTTATTTTCAAACAACCATGCTCCTCCATTTGGTAGCTGGACTCATTCTCACTAAAACAAGGTCCTTATTTCAAAGAAAATTAGTATAGCTAAGAGCTCAAATCCTGAGTTTTTAGCTATGTTATTTATTTTAGCTATAATATGTCTCCCTTATTTTCATATGTACGTAACTTCACTTGGAGATGCCATCACAAAGACATAAATGGAAGACACAATGTCAAACGGACGAGTACCTGCCTCTGGAAGAGCCAGAACCTGTGTGGGCCTCACTTCCCGACCCGGGCAAACAGGGAGTGTAACCACATTTTCCAAATCACATTTCTTCCTAAAATGTTGCAAACTCGAAGGTAGACATTGTGCCCACCTCCACCCACCAAACTGACAGAGGTTAACATGGGTTCTGAGTCGGCCTGCCTAGGTTTAAATGCCAGCTCTGGCAAAATACTCAATCGCTCTATACTCAGTATCCTCATGTCTTCACAGAGTGGAAATATTAACAGTGGTACTGATCCCATAGGGTTGTTATGAAGCATAAATAACATAGGTAAAGCAGCCATTTAAAACAGTGGCTGACACAATGCTATATGGGTTTTCAAAATTTGTCATCATCATCAGTGTTTGTGGCAAAAGATCTTGACTATGCCATATGAAGTAAAGAATGTCTACGGGAAGATATATTATGTTAAATTACCCAATATATGATTACAAAACACAGAAATTATTTTTAACATCCACCTTAGCTTCATACAATTCAGAAAACATTTTTGAATGACATTATAATAAAAAAACATGGGTGCTATAAATTACTTTATAGTTCAAAACCTAAAACTATGAAAGTTAATTCAGACTAGTTAGAAAGTTTAGCACAAGAACACTTGGGAAAATAGCACAATATCGCCACCTAGTGGATATTTCATTTTAAACAATTTTGTGGATTGTGCTTATGCTATTTTATAGTTAGGGAAAAAATTCCTTATCAAAAAAGAAGCACATTCTCTTCACTAATGGTAAGAAAATTAAAATAGGAAAAAATTAAATGCTATATTAGCAGTTCTCTTAAACACTGTAGCTAAAAATACCTTCTAAGTTGTGTATCTCAAAATTGTTTCTAAGCCAGGACCAGTTTGGCTCAGTGGATAGAGTGTCGGCCTGCGGACTGAAAGGTCCCAGGTTCGATTCCGGTCAGGGGCATGTACCTGGGTTGGAGGCACATCCCCAGTGGGGGATGTGCGGGAGGCAGCTGATCGATGTTTCTCTCTCATCGATGTTTCTAACTCTCTCTGTCTCTTTCCCTTCCTCTCTGTAAAAAATCAATAAAATATATTTAAAAAAAATTGTTTCTAAAACAAGGTAACAGTTTTGGTTCAGAAATTTCAAGTATGTCGAAAACCACATACAAGTCACCAGCTATTTCATCATGGCCTCCCAATTAATGCAAAAAATATTAGCTATAACATAAATTTAAAATCATAGAATTGTGAAGCATCTAAAAAGCCATTTACTCTACCTACTTGCTGAGTCTCTTCTGAAGCACCCCTGACAAATAGAAATCTTGCCTTCAGCAAGCAACCAAATTTACTCTTCTCTGGGTTCATTGCCCTGTAGAGACTACACAATTAGAAAATGTGTATTTCATGTGTTGAAATCTGCTGATCCTTGATTTATACTTCAGGGAATATAGAATATTCCAATCCTTCTCCCAAATAATTATTCCATTATGAGAGCATATCAAGTTATAGGATCTCTGCTTCTCTGAGTTAAATATCCCATATATTCTTTTAGCCATTTCTCTTGCAACGTAATTATAAACACTTATCTGTTCATACTCCTTTAAACAGTTTCTAGCATTTCTAAATATGACTATAACCAATACAAAGAAAATATGCCATGAATGGCTTGGCTAATGCAAAGATATGTTATCACCTCTCTCCATATTCTACCTCTCTTATACAAATTTCACAGTAGCAGTCAAAAACAGCCTTGGGAATCAGACCAAGCTATGTTCTTCAGGGACAGCGTGGACTTCTAGAGAGCTACCTTTCTGCTTGATCTTCAGTTTCTCCAGCAATCGAACAGAAATCAACATGTGCCTCACAGGAATATGAGTAGGATCAAACGTGACAGTAATTGTAAATCAGCTAGAAGTATTACACCCAGAACATTGTAGGCGCTCAATAAACGATAGCAATTATTTTGGGTGTGCCATACACACACATATATGGTTAACTGAACTGATATTAAGGTTCCTAAACAGTGTGAAAAATCAATACTAGATTTAATATTTTCTCTTGTCAGGAAAATACCATGTATCTTTTGGTCTGATGGTGAAACACTGACTTCAAATGAACACTAATTTATCAAATGCTCATTTTTTATTTTATAAAGCCCAACATAAAGGTATTATTGGATTACTTAATTGCAGCAAAATTTCTTACCCTAGAAATGATTTTCAAACGTTAAAAAATTTAGTGTTGGAGTCGTGGGTAAGTTTTAAAAAATGTAACTTCAATATATCCCTTTTTATTAGAATTTTCTAAGCTATACAAGTTTTAGCATATTAAACATGTTTGTCTTGTCAATACAGAAAACATACCCTAAATAAAAGATAATTAAGTTATCCCTAAAGTAGTAAAATTAAGCCTAACTAAAACACAAAATAGTCCTAATTGATTGAAAATTCTTTTCCCTTAAAGGTCTAATAAAAATCAGTTCTACTATTATAATTTAATGGTTTAAAGTTATTTTTCTTTAAATAGTAATAATTTTGAAATATTTACTTACATATATTTATAAGTAAATATAAGTATTAGGCACCATGGTAAAGAAAAAAATTCAAACTAAGTCAGTAAATTTAGGCAGAAAAAGTTAAGGTTGACTCTCATTGTGAAATATGTGATTTATTTCCTAAAATTAACTAGTCATAATTTTTTCTAGGATATTCACTTCTTTCTATACTAAAAACTTCATTCAGTATTCATTTACTCAATATTTATTAAATAACTTATTTATGAACTTTTTGGATATATGACAGGGGCTGATTCTTTTTGAAATAAGGCTAGACATGGGCCAGGCACTGACCAGTTAGGTAGGACAAATACTCTACTCATTTGAAATGAGGACCAAAGGTTAAACCACTTGCCTATTGATTCTAAAACCACAGTCAAATATAAAAATCTTAACTGCCAAGCTAAATGCTCTTTCTACAAGCCCATAGTCCCTAAATTATGTTTAATTTTCCATTACAAAAAATGTTTCATATTATTTTCATGATACATTTTGTTTCACTTTTTAATAAAATGCTAATTGTTTTAAAGATAATAAATGCTAATTTAATGAACACGAATTTATTTCTTTTTATGAATATTTTATTTTAGGAGTGAGTCTACACAGATACAGAGAACATTTTGATAGTTGCCAGATGGGAAGGGGGGGTTGGAAGCTGGGTGAAATAGGTGAAGGAATTTAAAATGTAAAAATTGTTAGTTACAGAACAGTCACAGGATGTAAATTACAGCATAGGGAATATAGTCAATAACATTGTAACAAGTATATACGTGTTCAGATGGGTACTAGATTTATTAGTGATCACTTCGTAAGTTACATAAATGTCTAATTAGGGGGTTGTACATCTGAAACTAATATAATATTCTAGGTCAACTGTAATTTAAAAATTAAAAAAATAAATAAAAGTACGTCTAATATAATCGTCTATTTGGGGGTATAAATAAAAACTGAGGATCTCTTCTCGTGGCAGTTAAACTCAAACTAGAAATGTACCATAGTAAGCTACTTGTTTATAAAAATAGATTGCATTAAACTCTTTGTATTAAGGTACCTTATAATAGACGAAGCACATTTCAGAAATAACTTTAAGAAGAGGAGGAAGAGGCCAGAGAGCTAACAAAATTTCTCTTGCCAAATGACATGCTATGTTTAACCTCAGGAACTACAGTTCCAAAGCATTTAAATATACAGTCAGATGCAATAGAAAGGATTTCTGGGTATCCCCTAAGAGAAAACGCATGATATGTGAGGAAACAGCATACGGGAACCTTACTATGCTATATGCTATATAAACATAATACTCAGCTATGAAATTTCACAGAAGAAAAAAGTTCAAACATTTAATACTGGGGTTACACGTATTATGTACTAAATCCGTTTGACATTCTTTAACATAATCCTACTTATATACTTTAATACCAATAATTGCAAGTCTCCACAGGCTTCTTTTTTAAAAAATCACCTTTTAATCAAGAAATTAAATTAAGTCTAATTTTTTTAAACTTCATGTCAAAACATCTATTTGTTATCTCTTGAAAAATGTTCAAAACACAAAGATCACTTAGGATATTCCTAAAAGCAATGCTCTATAACACCTTCTAATTCACAGCATTCTTTTCTAAAATGTTAAGTACTATACTTTCTGTACTTTATAGAAAGAAAAAAAAAGAAACTAAGATAACCTGTTTTCTCTGAATGTAGATTTTATCCAAAATATTTTTTAACAGGGTAGGAACTTAAAAATTAACTGGGACAGCGATTCCCCCAATTTATGGGGTGGAATGGTTTCCTCATTTTTGCCAGACTAGATTAGAGAGGAAAAGTTTTTCAGTCTCATAAATATTCCTTAACACATTCATATACAGTATCAGACAAGAAAGCTGTTTTTCCTAAATTACACATTTCTTTTTTAATGTTGACTTCCTGGAATTCAGATTGTCATTATAAATAATAACTTCACTGAGTGTGCTTTCTTGTCTAGTTAAAAAAAAAAAGTTTGAGTAAAAACCTCTGTCCTGCAATCACTGTTACAACTAAAAAGTTGATCTACTTCCTAAGTACTGAGCAGAGTACAAGATTGCTCTTTATTTACTGCTCCACCACACTTGTCATTTTCACCTGTACACAATTTTATATTTGCAAACACAGAATACTTTCCCATCCCACTCATTATTTAAAACCTAGAGAAAGCATTAGTCAACATTTAAGACAAATAGGTTCACAAAGCTACTTAAAAATGTTTACAAACATAAGATGAGTTAAAAGATAAATTCTATTCACAGTTCTAAGTATACATGTGAGTTAACTTGTCCAAACACTTTTCTGTAATGGAATGATAATCAAATGAATGTACCAAAATAGCAGACACAGAATCCAAAATCCAACACACAAGATTACATCAGCTGTTCCCCAATCTACTAAATAAGATTAGGTCAAATGATTTCTAAACTTCTTTCAATTCTAACTTTTCTTGTATAATGGAATCAAATACCAGTTACCTCTAGTTTTATATTTGGCCTTGAAAGTTAGTGTTTTTAACCTCTCAACAACAATTAAAATTTTATTTCAACTATCTCAGCAAAGAAATTATATCCTACACTTTTATGAAATGTATCCTAAAATCTCCTTTGGTAACTTTAGTGGGTTGAAGTGTCCCACAAAAAGACATGTCTGCTTGGAACCTGTAAATGTGATCATATTTGGAAAAAGGGTCTCCAATGGTATCACTGAATTAATACTGTCATCATGAGACCATCGACATTGTCCCTGTAAGATAAAGAAGGGAAGACCATTGTGAAAGCCATGTCAAGACAAGGGCAGAGAGACTGCAGTGATGCATCTATAACCGAGGCAGCAAGGACTGCAGAGAGCCACCGAAAGCCAGGAGAGAGGGACAGGAGTGGTTCTCCCGGAGCCTCCAGATGGAACCAAGAGTGCCGACACCAGAATTTGAGATTTATGGCCCCCAGAACTGTGAGATATATTTTTAAGCCACCGAGTTTGTGGTCATTTATTATGGCAACCACAGAAAACTAGTACAGTAACATATGTCAAAAAGAAAACCCCTTTTTAAAGGTATTATCAACAACACAATTTCTCTGTGGCCATCACATAGCTCACATTAGAAATTAGGGAAAGAGTTCCATCATTCCTAGATTTTTAACCAAAACCAGTAACTTAAATCATAGGTAGACAAAGATGAGCCTGGCATTTCTAACACTTACTATGTAACGATGTGAGTCTATTTTGCCTTATGATTAAAATTATATTTACTGAAATGTTAAGCAACTTTTCAATCAAAAATATGACCTGATCATTTGCAAAGTTTTCAAATATTCTGTCTACTATTGCTTTTTGGGAATTAATACATAAGTTCCAGTATTACAATGCGTGCCCAATTTTCTTAAACTTGTATCTATAAAAAGTTCCCAAGCTTTTTGAGTGGCTAGCAGTACAAAAGTGATATCATGAGATAATTGTAAACAATTTTATTTTCCCAGTATTGCTCAGGCTTATGGAGCAAGTCTTAAATGTTTCTAAGTTTTTTACCACTTAACTCCCTTGGGTTTGTTATATATGTTTAAAACACATATAGCCGATGTTTAAAAATAAAACATCTAAAGTGATCTGAGGATCACCACTGTGCCTAAAAGTTCGTAATTTTCACCTGTTCAGTTGCTTATGTGGAAATGTGGAAATCTATTTTAGAGTTCAAGATATCTGTGATATTACCACATAAACCTCTGAGTGTCCTGACTATTTGGCCACTGAAAAGTCTTGTTCAGAAAGATATAAAAAGTTATGAAATTAACAACTGCATAGCAACCTAGTTCACAAACAAGTCTAGATATTGGGGGCAGAGGTATGTTAAGCCTATAAATAACATAAGGTAAAATAAAGTAACGAAATTCTAGCAGTTTCTGAGGTACTATAACAGCAAATAAGCATACGAAAAACATTAAGTTCCAGAAAACGGACTTTGACTTCAATGAGTCAGTTATACTCCAACCAGCAAATATATAGACAGGAACTAGCAAATATTTCACAATTTCATATCTTTGAATAACTCTTCTCCACACATAGAATGTATAATGCCTGTTATCTGCTAATAAGTATTTGTGAACGTAAGTGAATTTCCAAACTAAAAATACAGAGACTACAGTGAGCACAAAAAACTGAATTCTACGTTTCCAAACTAAGCAAAGAAAAGCTTTCACTTTGCTAGGAGACAGTAGGTGAGGAAAGGAAAAAAAGAGAGTGAAAGAGAAAAAATAGAAGAGCTGGGGGAAGTGCAGACAGACTTCATGACTGCTCCGATCGCCAACAACAATCCCCCCATTCACTACCACGAAAGCACAAAACAGAAACAGGAGAAGGATGTACGGCCAAGTCAAGATGAGAAGCATACTCAAGTTCTTAAAGGACATGGAATAAACCAAAAGAAACTGAAGAATTTTCCTGAATTCTGAAAACGGTCCTTTGATTGGGGGAAGCCTCTCTTCCTTCTTCTTTTGCAGCTCAGTTTTCCAAGCTTCAGTTAACTTTTGTGCGATGACGTTTCCTGCGCAGAAGACAGCCCAGACAATATTTGTCTGACGAAACATGAAGCCACAAAATCCAAGCAACGCTGACGTTTTATGATTCCCATAAAGACACATCAAATAGGCAAAAAGAGTGAAAAACATGGATCCTGCTTCTGTATAGTAGAGGAAGTTAAAGAAATAGAGTGTAGGAAATACTGCTAGGGTTAATGTTGACAAGATTCTCTGGGCACTTGAGCCAACCTAGGAGGAAGAGAAATCACAGTTAAACTTATTTTCATGATAAAACAAATATGCTTTTTCTGTGGAGATAATGAAGAGACTTCTTAAAAAATACAAAACCACATGAGTCATATTTAAATAAAACTATTCAAGATTATTTCTGGCTAGGCAAAGACACAATAAACATTTAAATACGCTTTTACTGATTTTTAGAAAGAGAGGAAGGGAGAAGGGAGAGAGAAATAGAAACACTGATGAGAGAGAAACTTCAGTAGGTTGCTTCTTATATGTGCACTGACTGGGAATCGAACTTGCAGTCTTGCAGTGCAGGGGACAATGCTCCAACCAACTGACCAACTAGGCCACCTGGTCAGGGCCTTCATTTACTCTAAATCACCAAATCAAATCATGCCATTGCCTTGATTAAAATTAAGAGCTGTCCATCACCTATTCAAGTTCAAAATCCTTTCCATGACTTTTAAGGACACTCATGACTTCACCCCACCTACTTCTCCAGCCTCAGAGGTCTATCCTATCTAATAAAAGAGAAACATGCAAATTGACCATAACCTCGACACCCTGCCCATTGGCTAATCAGCAGGATATATGCAAATTAACTGCCAACCAAGATGGCGGCCGGCAGCCAGGCAGCTGAAGCGAATAGGAGGCTTACTTGCTCCAGTGATGGAGGAAGCCAAGGTTCCCCGCCTGCCACTGCTGGCCTCTGAGCTTGCACTCTAAGCAACTATGTTGCAATTATAGAAGCTAAACAAACCCCAGAAACCTGCTTTCAGCTGTCAGAGCTGGAGCGAGCAGGACTGCAACAGTGTTACAATTATAGAACCCAAACAAACCAGATACCTGCTTTCAGCAGCCGAGGTCTCAGAGCTGGAGCCGAGCCTCAGGGCTAAAGCCGGCTCTCAGCTCCAGTGACAGCCATAGAAGGTAAATAAATCCCAGAATAAAAAATAAAAGAAAAAAAGGAGAGGTTGGGAGCTTCAGTCACCCACCAGCCTGAAAACGGCCCTCAGCCCCTCACCCAGACTGGCCAGGCACCCAAGAGGGACCCCCACCCTGAAGGGGGTGTGACCAGCTGCAAACAGCCATCATCCCCTCATCCAGGCTGGCCAGGCACCCAAGCGGGATCCCCACCCTAATCTGGAACACCCTTCAGGGCAAACCAGCCGGCCCCCTCCCGTGCACCAGGCCTCTATCCTATATAGTAAAAGGGTAATATCAAAACTGACCCTAACAGCAGAAGGACCTGGAACGACTGGTCACTATGACACACACTGACCACCAGGGGGCAGACGCTCAATGCAGGAGCTGCCCTCTGGTGGTCAGGGCACTCTCACATTGGAGGAGCTCTGCTCAGCCACAAGCCAGGCTGATGGCTGCCAGTACAGCGGTGGTGGTGGGAGCCTCTCCTGCCTCCTCAGCAGTGCTAAGGATGTCCGATTGCAGTTTAGGTCTGCTCTCCGCTGTCAAGTGGACATCCCCCAAGGGCTGCCGGGCTGCCAGAGGGATGTCTGATTGCCATCTTAGGCCCAATCCCCCGGGGAACGGGTCTAAGCCAGCAGGTGGTCATCCCCTGAGGGGTCCCAGACTGCAAGAGGGCACAGGCCGGGCTGAGGGACACCCCCCCCTGGAGTGCACAAATTTTTGTGCACCGGACCTCTAGTGCACCAATTTTTGTGCACCAACTCCCTGCATCTGTCGCTCATGCTTCCTACTGTGCTCATGCTCCTCCTGCCAGGATTCACTCCCCACCCTAAAGCCCTATCTGTGCATCAAGATTCAGCTTAGGTACCGTCTTCTCTCTGGAGCCCTACCCAGTGCCACCACACCCCTCTCTCCCAGGGCTGCAGTAGGTCTCCGCTCCTTCTCTGTATCTGAAGAGTGTCTTACACCTATCCCCCGCTCATAACTTACACGACTGAAATAATCTCCTTAAGTTAAAATTAACTGTTGTAATTAATATTTATTGAGTCCTTAACATTACATCAGGCACTATTCTAAGCATCTTCCACTATTAATCTCCTTTACTCTTCATAACAGTCATATAAGGTAGATTGTGTATTATTCCCATTTAACAGATTAAGACTTGGAGTCACTGAGGGGTAACCTGCCTCAATTAACATAATTAGTAAGTGGACAGAATTCAAACCCAGGCATTTTACCTCCAGGGCCTACATTAAGTCACATAAAAATTCCTCAGGTAGCCCTGACCGGTTTGGCTCAATGGATAGAGCGTCGGCCTGCGGACTGAAGGGTCCCAGGTTTGATTCCGGTCAAGGGCATGTATCTTGGTTTCAGGCACTTCTCCAGTAGGGGGTGTGCAGGAGGCAGCTGATTGATGTTTCTCTCTCATCGATGTTTCTAACTGTCTATCCCTCTCATTTAATCTCTGTAAAAAATCAATAAAATATATTTTTTCAAAAATTCCTCAGGTAAAGTCTGTTTCTCCTAATGAAAATACAGCTTTCTTAAGAAAATTATCACCTCATTTACCTCCGCAGTTTCAATGTTAAGCACATGGAGTAAGTTCAGTAAATAGTAACTGAAATGGTTTGATTGGTGAAAAAAAATATTTACTTTAGATTTTATAAGTAAACTAGAGGCCCGTTGCATGAAAATTCATGCACTCGGGGTGGGGGCGGGAAGAGACCCTCAGCCCAGCCTGCGCCCTCGCACAGTCTGGGACCCCTCGGGGATACCCACCTGCCAGCTTAGGCCCGCTCCCTAGGGATCAGGCCTAACCTGGCAGTCAGACATCCCTCTGGCAGCCCAGGAGCCCTCAGGGGATGTCCAGCTGACAGCTTAGGCCTAAGCCGTCAGCCGGACATCCTTAGCGCTGCTGCGGAGGCAAGAGAGGCTCCCGCCACCGCCACTACGCTCGCAGTCCCCAGCCCGACTTGTGGCTGAGTGGTGCTCCCCTTGTGGGAGGGCAGGTACCACCAGGGGGCAGCTCCTGCGTTGAGTGCCTGCCCCTGGTAGTCAGTGCACATCATAGCGACTGGTCATTCCCAGTTGTTCCATTAGGGTCAATTTGCATATTACCTTTTTATTATATAGGGTAAGTTATTAAAATATTTAAATATAACCTTATTCTAAAATGGAGGTAGGGGAGGTCTTACTTTATCTTTACAAAATATACACAAATACCAAGTGCTAAAGAAATTTTCCACCAAATCTCATAAAACCAATTCATCATAATGGTGGAGCTGAGGGCATATAAATAGAGTAAAACATTTTGAAAACATACCTTGTTTCTGGGTTGTACCTTGCGGAAAAGCAGATACAGTAAGTAGAAGTTGCCAACGCTGAAGAGCAGATTCACAAATCTGAGCATTCCAATGGAGCAGACGACATGTTCCGACCAGCCGAAGATCCAGCGGGCAGGCTTGACCACCCCGACCGACAGCAGGTAGAGGCCAGGCAACGTGGTAATCATGGGGTCCCACTGCGAAAGGAAAGGCCCCGATGAAGCAGAAGCGAGAGGACGGCCACAAAGACGTCAGGCTCGAAAGCAACTTCACCAACAAGCAGGCACGTTTAGAAGTTACCCCGTGACACAACTACCAAGTCCTCGGCAGAGCAGATGTGCTGCTGGTATTCTGCCCTGCCCCGGCTTTGTGACTGTGAGGCTGTCACCAACCAGTGGACAACAACGGAAAATCAGGGTCTGCTCTTCAGAAAGACCTGCCTACTCTCCCAAAAGCCCGCATGTGGTGATTACATCGCAAATGCTCCAGTGTTTAAAAGTGTGGAAACATCAGCTGGAAATCTGATGAGCTTGGAGGGAAAGAAGTGTGTTGTTTTTTTAAAATATATTTTTATTGATTTCAGAAAGGAAGGGAGGGAGGGAGCGAGGGAGGGAGAGAGAGAGAGAGAGATACAAACATCAATGATGAGAGAGAATCACTGATTGGCTGCCTCCTGCACGCCCCACCTTAGGGACTGAGCCCTGGGCATGTGCCCTTGACCGGAATCGAACTGGGGCCCTTCGGTCGGCAGACCGACGCTCTACCCACTGAGCCACACCAGCCAGGGCCAGAAGTGTCTCAAGAGACTAAACCGCGGGCTCCATAAGGAAAGCTAACGTGCATAGCGCTACACCCTCCGTAGCGGACCCTGCAACTCGCCACAGTCCTGTCGTTGTCAGATAAGTAACCTGACACTCGGACATTCACAAGGCCACACAACTGGTACCTAAACTCCAATTTAAAGCCAGGCCTTTCTCTAACCAGACTTCGTGTTTCTAACCATCGCCCTACACGGTCTCAGCAGCCGCGGGCGAATGACACGCCCACAGCGCGTCCTCCCTGGACAGCTGCCATGGGTTCTGCGCCTGTGAGCCAAACATACAGAAACCCACCTTCGCTGGGCCCATTGCCATCAACAAGAGACAAGTTCCTGCCACATCCGGGAAGGTGCGGGCGCAAGGAAGCGGTTCCCGGGCCTGCAGCGCTGTATTTTTGTATCTCTATTCTGTGTTTACAGTCAATTATGCACTCAAACAGGATGCCACTCCGCCGGCTGCCACGAACTTGACCCAGCTAACAACAGAGCCGCCACCCCGAACGCCCAGGATGGAACTAGGCAACTCGCAGCTGCTCGGCGGCTGGCGATCCCCGCTCCCCACCCGTCCCCGTCCCGCCCCAAACCTCGGCGAGGCGCTGGCCGGCGCGCGAGAAAGTGAAGTGTCCGGCCCTTTCCGGGGATCCGCCCTGGGGCCAGGGGGGAAAGCGGGGATAACGGGGCTCCGCGTCGGCTCCGGTCACGACCCTGCTTCCCAGAAGGCAGATCTGCGGCTCGGGCATCACTTAGCAAACAGGCCACAGCTTTCAGAGGCAGGAACACGGATCACCCAGTTCCCTTCCCGTTTGAGGCTGGGAGGCCGGGGCGGGGGTTCGGATCGGGGTGGGAGAGACGGCGCGGGGGCTGCCCCGGCCGGCAGGGGCGGGTTCGGGCGGGGACCCCACCTGCGAGAGGGAGAAGCGGCCCTCGCAGTAGCGCTGCGCCTGCGGCAGGTGGAAGATCTCGTCCATGTAGGGCTCCCGGAGCGCCCGGCTGAAGGCGGAGAAGAGCAGGCAGGACACTAAGAAGGTGCAGCTCAGGGCCGCCGAGAAGTAGTAGCCCTCCAGCGGCGCTGTCCCCGCCCCCATGGCCGCCGCCCCAGGACGCAGCCCTGCGAAAGCTGGGCCGGCTTCCCGCGCCTGGAGAGTCGGGCTGGAAACTCGGGATCGAAATGGGCGCGCAAGGCGGGACTGGCCGGAGGGGACTGAACTTAGCCGGAAGGCAAAGGATGCTGGGAGGGAGCGGACGCTGAGCTTCCGGAAAACACCCGGTCATTGTTTCCGGAGTGAAGAATTTAAGTAACGGACCCGGGCTGTTCGCCTGTCAATCACGTCGATCGGGGCTCGCTGAGTGGTCAGAGCCGCCTGGAGGGGCGGGTCCTGGGCGTCAGGCTTTGAAAGGCAAGAAGCTGCTTTCCCCACGAGTCAGTCCGGCTTGTTTTTCCTGGTCGTTCCCATTTCTCACCAGGAGGGGGCGTCAATTCCCCACGTTTGCAATCCCAAGCGCTAAAAATTTGCTCATTCCCCTTCACCCCTCTTCCCACTTTTTTCTGTATTCTCTTAAATAATCTGAATGACTAAAACTTGCAATTCCAAGGCACTTTATTTCATCAACTCTGGAGAATGGGAGGGGAACGTAGGTTGTGGAAGCCAATCTGAGGGTCTGGAGTGACCATTCACTGCTGAATGAACTTCACGAATTAGAGGATTGTTTCAGTTAAAAGAGAAATCTTTCAAAAGGTCCATACTTCCAAAGGGGATGAGTTCAATCTGCATTCACAGTACACTCTGGCAGCCAGGTTACAGTACTCTATGGGAGTTGGGAAAAGCAATTATTTTCAAATTTAGGGTGTTTTAGATAAGGAAGGCTTTTGTGTGTGTGTGTGCGAGTGATTGTTCCTGTTAATCTCTATTGAAGCATTCTATTTTCCCTACTATGTAGTAAGTGAGCATCCTCATGGGTAGCACTATGTATGACTTGCACTTGTAGTCCCCACAATGGCGTTCACATACTAGGCACTTTGATTTATAGACCTTTGCCGGCTATGTAGACTTCACATACTTCTTGTATTGGAGCTTGGGAGCAGGAAGTACTTGAAGAATGCTGAAGATAAATTATGTCTTGGAATTTTGCCTTGACCATAGTTAGCAAGGTTTTGTAGAAAAATGATCTCTTGGGTCACCTCAGTCAGATCGTGTTTGTCTAGAATACTTCACAAAGGAGTCGGGATTGTTTAGAGTTGCAAACCTCAGCTCTTTCCCTGGGTCAAAGTTAATTCAGACTCTCCCAATTTAGGCAAGTTTGTGAAGTTAAACTGACTGACCCTCTATTCCGTATCTGCTATTTCCTCGTTAATCAGAGGGGTAAGAGGTGAATTGGGGGTGGGATGGGAATTGACTGAAACCATTGGAATAAAATCATGTCAGGATCCTACTCTGATGTAATGCTTAGCTTTGTTTTTCCTATTAGCTCCCATTTTATTATTGAGTACATGCTGTCCTGATCTGTTTGAGATTATGTCCAGATGGTCCAGTTTTCAAGAGGTTGATACGATCTATGAGTAATTGGCCCCAGATCCCATGACTTGTTCAGTTGTGATACATGTATTGGAGGGGCAGGGGATATCTTTTTCCTCTCCCCATCTAAATTTTCAACTGGGATCTCTAGGACAAAGACAGGTCAACAACAGAAAGGTATACACATTTACTTAACATAAGTTTTATGAGACACAGAAGACTTCGTAGGGAGTAAAGTACCAAAGAAATCGTTAAACCTGAGCATTTCCATGCTAGTTTGATGAACGTTGGAAAGTTGTGGAAGAATATGATAGGACAAAGGGTATGAGGCAAGTGTTGTAAACTGGAGGAAACTTAGCAAGGCCTGTTTATTCATATTCCTCTGTCTCTCCTTGACTTTGGAAATAAGGATGGGCACCTCCTATGTGAGGATTTTGTGGCCTATTTCAGGGGAAGATCAGAAAATCCTTCCTGCACATGCCATTTCCCAAATTCCTGCAGTTTGAAGTATTTGATATGCCAATCAAAGAGCATGTCCTGAACACCCCCCTCCCCCACCCCGTCAGTCAATGCCCTGCAGGTTACTGGCCTTCTCTAGAAACGCTGTGCATTTTCTTAAAGGTAGTAGGGCGAGGCCAGACATTTCTACTACACGTTTCTCTCAGTAATTGCCACCAAGAGGCTACTTTAACATCTGTGCTCTACATATCACACCCATTTAAGGTCATTAGAAAGTTTCGAGGAAATATGATGGGGGTTTAGGACTGTCTGAGCTCTTCATTAATAATCTACTTGATTTCACTTCTCAGAGGAAGCTGAAGTTAAAGTGTTTCACCTGAATCACATAGGAAATTAGTGGCAGTGCTATGGGTAAAAATTAGAATGTGAGACCAAGAGTAATAAAATAAGCCCCCTAGCACTGGCCAGGTGCTCAGTTGGTTGGAGCAATGTCCTGTACACCAAAAGGTTGTGGGTTCAATTTCTGATCAGGGCACATACCTGGGGTATGGGTTCATCCCCCATCAGGGCACATACATTGCCCTTGCTTTTCTGGCCACCCATGCTGCTTTGTCCCCTCTCTACAATCTTTTCTTTGAATTTTTTCATCTTTTTTTCTTCTTCTTCTTTAATTCCAGGCTTTAGACGACTGAAAACACAAAGCTCATCACCAAGCAACATAGAAATTCCTTCCTTCTCAGCAGGTGGAGAGGAGTAATTTAAATATTTACAAGATTAATATTTTTCTGTCATATGTATTCATATTCAGACACACCTAGTTTTTCTTTTAAATAATATCTATGTGAAAGGAACTGTGCTTTTGGGGAAAAAATGAGTAGCTGGAGCAATAGTCCTACAATTATTGCCGACAGTTAAATGAGAACAATTCTGGGGAAAAGAACATTCACTAAGACCTTTGCCCTTACACTATATAAAATTTAAGAGAATCAGAAATTGATTATTAAATGAGTTGGGCTATTATACTGAGAAAATTGCAAGACCCTTAAATCAACCAAAGTAAAAATTTAGAAAGGAAGATAGTGAGAATTTTGTTTTGTTTTTGCTGTTGTTATTTTGCTAATCTTCACCTGAGGATATTTTCTTTTCCATTGATTGTTTTAGAGAAAGTGCAAGGGAGGGAGGGCTGGGGGAGGAAGGGAGAGAGAGAGAGAATCATCAAAGGGAGAGAGACATGTGGATTGGTTGCCTCCCGCACTAGCACTGACAGAGGCCTCAGGCTCCTGCCCTTGACCAGAATCAAACCTGCAACCTTTCAGTGCACGGGCTGAGAACACAGGCCAGAGTTATAATATTAAGTTTTTAATAAGTAGTAATATGATTTTACTAATTTAAAAATTTCAGAGTTTGGACTGAGATTTATGATACAATTGTTATTACTAAAGAGATGCTCATCCAACTTAGTGTGAAATTGAAGAAGATTTCAGTTTGCTCATTTCCCTTTCGGGTTTTTAGGCAGAGCCAGGGAAGACCATGAGGACATCCTTGTGCTAATCCCGTGGTGCTCTGCACCCATTGAAAGTTTGGCATGCATTGAAAATATTATTCTCATTATTTCTATGGTATTAATTTAGTGAGAATAGAGATAGTCTGAATTTTCCTTGTTCTTGTTCTGTTTTGTATTGCTTTTCTAAAAAAAAAAAAAGAGAGACTACAAATATAATATTAAATGACTTGCTATTATTTAATATAATCATATGAAACACTACATTGTTTATTACTGTCTCAAAACTTTATTTCCTGTAATGGCCAAGTTCAAATGACTGATGTTGTATCTTCGCGAAAATATCTGAGATAGGTCTGGGTTAAGGAAGTGTTTTTTCAAAAACCTATTTCCAGAGGGTGCTGACAACTTCAGCAGGGTCAGGACCAATGTGTTCCCTTTCCTAAATCGATTTTAGAAACAGTTTAGCCCCGCTTACTAATCAGCACTCAAATATCTGCTCCACTCAGGATGGCTATGTTTGAGGTTTTAAAAGTTCATTACTTTCAATACTTATAATAATTCATTATTTTTTTTTATATTGAAGATGCCTGCTCATAATCATGTCACCATGCAAGAAGTGTTGGGGCAAGTGGGAGACAGGAGAGAGCCTGACCGAGTCACAGGGTTGCAGAGGGTGACTTGTTGCTACTGGGAGACAAACAAAACACTGCACACTTCCCTGGCCCCTCCAAGCAAGTGATGGGAAAGCCTTAGTCACCTGGGAAAGGTGAGGTGGTCTTACCGCAGGACCCTGAGCAAGGTCCATTGATGCTGGGGGGTGAGGGGGAGATGAAGTCAAATCCTTCTGCCCCTGATGGAGGGACAAGAAAGCTTTTGGGCCCGGTGTCCTGCACCAACTCAAAGTAGAGGCCTGCTGCCACTAAGGGAGATGCAGAAACTCCCCCTCTCGCTAGAGCTGCCGCAAACTGCAAGGCCGAGTGTGACTACCTCACAGGCAGGAACAGGAACAATGTGAAAGCCCACCTCTAAGGACCAGACGTGCAGGGCCTCCGTAACCCAGAAGATGGACCAGGGGCACTGAGCCTCCCGTCTCACCTCTCACCATGAGCCTGGAACTGAACGGCAAGCTGTCTACTGCTGTTGTTATGGGTTGACTCAGCGAGATAGACCACCGACTCAGAATTTAAATTTAAGAGCCTTTATTAAGCTGGCCAGCTGACTACAGTTACAGCACCCTGCCGAAGCAGAGGCTGAACTGCAGCCCTGACTACAGGAGTTACATTTTATTATCAAATTCTGTGGAGGCCCAGAGAAAAATGTGTCTTTCAAATTCTGGGCCCCCCAGTATGGAGGACACTCTCTTTATTTATACTGTATTCAGTCTTTTGTCTCCCAAATTTGGAATGAGACTTCCGGGCCTTCTGAGAAAGAAGGCCTGCGTGCTGGGAAGGGGCCATGAGACATATCTCAAGGCCTGGCCTCATGCCAGTACCTCCCTATCTGTGTGTTTTAGGAACAGACAGCACAGCATGACCCGTCTGGCCAAAGCGCCAGATATGCAGCCCAGTACACTGTGATGTGGCAAAAGCAGAGAGAGGAAGCCGCTGCGGTGCAGGCTTATGAGGGCTGCTGGAGGTGGAACAGGTACACTGAGAGAAAACGTTTGGCATGAAGGCCCATCCTTAAGCCCAAAGTAAAAGCAAACCTCTTCTAGAAATTGAAGTCCATGGTGCACCTGGGTGTACATGCATGTATATATGTGTGTCTGTGTGTATCTTGCTTATATAACGTAAGCACAGATTTCTATATAGTATATATCTAGGGTAGTTATTGCTTTGTCATAAATTTATGCATTTTCTAGTTTAAATTGAAAAGAGGTTTTCTGAAGTGGTTGTACCAATTAACACTTCTTCAAGCAGTGAACAGATATATTACTTATTTTGTATTTTTGTCAACACTTGGTATTGTCAGTTTTTTATTTTACCCATTCTGCTACATATGTAATGGTATCTCATTGTAGCTTTAATTCGCATATCCCTGATGACTAATGGAGGTGAGCATGTTTTCATGGATTTTTTCATAATTTGAATATTCTCATTTCTGAAGCTCTTATTTAAGTCAATTTCCATTTTTCCATAAAGTTGTCTTTTACTTTTTTATTTATAGAAGTTCTTATTATATTCCTGATATGAGCTCTTTGTTGCTTTGAAAATGTCTTTCCCACTCTCTGTGATTTTTAAAAAATATGTGACCACTACTAAATTTATGTATTCTGATTTATCAGTCTTTCTCTTTATAGTAAATGTTGTTTATGAAATCCCTCATACTGAGGCCAGGAAGATACTCTTCTATAGTATTTTACAGAATCTCATTTGTTTCCCTTCAAATTTAGATCTGCAATCCGCCAATAATGGATGGTAGTGCATCATGTGAGATATAGACCTAGTTAATTGTTTTCCACAAATGTAAGCAACATTTGTTGTTGTTAATTCTTACCCAAAGGATATTTTTCCATTGAATTTTAGAGAGAGTGGGAGGGAGGAGAGACAGAGAGAGAGAAACATCTATGTGAGAGAGACACATCAACTGGCTGTCTCCCATATGTGCCCTGACTAAGGCCAGGGATCCAACCTGCAACCGAGGTACATGCCCTTGACCAGAATAGAACCCAGGACCCTTCAGTCCATGGGCCGATGTTCTATCCACTGAGCAAAACAAGCTAGGGCTAAGCAGCATCTTATTGCCACTGCTCTGCAGTGCTACTTATGTCAGACGAAGAAATCTAGGGTCCATATTTGCATGTGTCTATTTCTAAACCTTCTATTCTATTCCATTGCTGTGTTTGTCATTGTTACAATATCACACTGTTTTACTGTAGAGCATGTCTGGTAGAGCATGTCTCTCTATTATGTTCTTCCTCTTGGAGAGTATCTTGGATATTCTTAGATATTGCATATTCATTTATATTTTACTAGAGGCCCCATGCACGAAATCATGCAAGAGTAGGCCTTCCTTCCCTCGGCTGCCTGCACCGGCTTCCCTCTGCCACCCGGGACCCAGGCTTCCTTCACAGGCCCGGCTTTGTCCGGAAGGTCATCCAGAAGAACATCTGATCTAATTAGCATATTATGCTTTTATTATTATAGATTAACTTCCAAACAACAACAAAAAATGCTATTTTAAGTCATATTGAATTGAATATGTGTAATTATTTGGGGAGAGAATTGAAATCTGTACCATAAATATTATTTCAGTTACCCTTTTTGTTTCTGACATTGGTAAATTGTCATTCCTCTTTTCTAGTGCATCAGTCAGGATCTTGTACTTAAGCGATTCCTTAAATTTAAACAAAAAGTTTAAAGACCTCTACTTGGAGGATGTGAGAATAATGTTCTTTACCGTGTGTAATTTGAGAAACTGTATTACCTTGCGATGTAGGCAAATTTAACTCCCAAAACAAGAACAAAACCTTTGTACTATATCCAGAGATGTATAAGGTGACTTTATTTTTAACCTCGTAATTTAAGAAATGTAATATAACAAATATCTAAGCATAGTGCTTCCATCTGGCTAACATCATTTAATATAATATTCAACACTCGATTTCAAATTTGCCCATATTTTTGTCGTTTTTGAGTAAAATTTTGCTCTGTGAGTAAAGATTACCCATCCAGCTAGCCTACACTAATTTGGCTTTTTGGTAAGTGGCAGAATTATCTTCTCTCGTGAACATGAGTGCTCTGAAATTACAGGGACAGGCTGGCAAGACGTCCAGTTCTCCACTTTTGCAGACTCATTATCACATGGTTCTTTGCAGTATAAGTAAAGCCTGAGATAACTCCTCAGAAAATGGACATTTATTAGCTTTAATAAGGCAGAAGCAGCCATAAAATCTGTTTTCAGGTTGGAGGAGTTCCTCTTCTCTGCTGTTTGTTGTGTATCCTGGCCAGGACTTTCATGCATGTCTCCTTTCCAAGCGATGTGGTGACATTCTTATAATATAATTGGCAAACCTTAAAATCAGCTCTTGAGGCTGGTTTCTTTCCCTTTCTTTCTTTCAAGTGGAGAAAAACTATATTATTATTTCTAGACCCCTTCTGTAGTGGATCCGGTTATACTGTTAACTATACACTTAACTTAAAAAGCAATAATATTAGCAATCAAAATAAATGTTTCATAAAACTTAATTAATACAACTTAGAATGTCTATACAGATACAGGACCTTTTAAAAAATTAATTAGTTTGATTGAGATATAATATATGCATAATGAAATTCACTCTTTTTAACAGTACAGTTCTATGCATAATTCTTCATGAGCATAGTACAAGTTCCCCCATATAGTCTTTTCATGTGCTAATTAGCCAAACTCAAATGGTTGAATCAACGAAAATTAATATGCTAAATATTTGATCAAATATTTTGATTTAATTAACCTATTCATAAATATACAGAAATGGGCAAAAGTAGGTAGATAGTTGTGAGTATGCAAAATTATTTATTAATTATTGAATTATTTTCCTTATGAACAACTGTAAACATACTTTTGCCTCACCTTGCATTATTTATCAATCTGATATAAAATATAACAGCCTTACTAAAATATCACATGCTTTCCTTAGTGTAGAATGCTCAGTTTCCACTAATGCGTTAGCACCAATTGCTTGCACAACCTTATTTCTTTTCTCAGCCCATGGTTGCCATGAACTCAAGGCCTAGCAGCTGCCGGGGCTCAAGGCCTGAGCCCATGGCTGCCTGAGCCCCAGACATCACAGCCACTGTGGCTTTGTCTGGATGGACGTCTGCCCTAATTAGCATATTACCCTTTTATTAGTATAGATACTATTCTCTTAATCCCTTCGAATTTTTCACCAAGCCCCCCAACCTTTCCTCCCCTCTAAAAGCTGAACATAAACAAAATAAAAACACAGATACAGACAACAGCTTGCACAGCTTTGTAATTGGCTTACATTTAATTCCACTGACGTAGGCAGGAAGCTCTGGGAATATGAGAACTTCTGAGGAGTGATATTAGTTTTCAAAGTTGTTATTCATAACTAGAGGCCCGATGCACAAAATTTGTGCAAGGGGCTTGGCCCTCGCAGCCCTGGCTGGCCCTCACTGTTCCTCTCAGCCTCAGCTGTCCCTCGCAGCCCTGGCTTTGTACAGAAGGTCGTCTGGAAGGATGTCTGGAAGGTCGTTCAGCTCTTTGGTCTAATCAGCATATCAGCTCTTTATTATATAGGATTTCACTGTTAATTGCCTTTTCTTTTACATGTATTTTACAAGTATAATGCCAAAGTTGACAGACATTTTCTGGAAAGATCCAGAGAGTAAATGTTTTCAGCATTGTGGGCCATATGCTCTTCATTGCAACTACTGAGCTCTGTTGTTGTAGTGTGAAAGCATTTATAGGCAATACATAGAGAAAGAAATATGGCTACATTCCAATTAAAGTTTATTTACACAATGAGTGGCAGACAGGATTTGCTGCACAGATTACAGTTTGCCAATCTCTGGTATTAGCAATCATTAATAAACCTCATAGTTTCCACTTTACTATTGGCTTGTATTTAGATCTCAAAAATATTTATCACAGTTATATTAACAAAAAAGAGATTACCAGGGAAGCATTCAAAAGCCCATGTATCTCGTGATTACCAACAGAATTATTTCCACTAAAATTAGCTACTATTTATAACCTGGAATAACATAAACATGTATATTCCTTCCCCTAGACAGACCCCTATAGCTGTGATACCTTAGGGCAGTGAATCTAGTGGGAGATAATTTAAGGGCACCAGCAATTCATTAATTTTCGAACTACACTTCTGCATTAGAGAGGATGCTTCTCCAGATCACTGAATCTCTGGTTATTTTTACTGAGAGAAAGGCAGAGCTGTTACCTGTAAGAAATAGGGATTTTGGACCACCTTTCCTGGCTCCTTCATCTGTAGGTATACTTTCCCCGACTGGGAACTGCTTGTTAAAAAGCGTGTTAACCAGGGTTGGGGAAATGTTCCAGCATGATGCTACCATAGCAAGTTTAGTGGCACAGTCAAGGTTGAGAACTGGAAGCTCGTCATCAATGGAAAACCCATCTCCACCTTCCAGGAGCAAGATCCCACCATCGTCAAATGGCGTGAAGCTAGTGCTAAATGTGTTGTTAAGCCCACTGGTGTCTTTGCTACCTTGGAGAAGGTTGGGGCTCACTTGAAGGGTGGAGCCAAAACAGTCACCATTTTTGCCCCTTTAGCGGTTGCCCCCATGTTCCTGATGAGTGTGAACCATGCAAAGTATGACAACTCCCTCAAGATTGTAAGCAATGGCCCAGTCAGAGTGTCTCTGTGGTTGAGCATAGACCTATAAACCAGGAGGTCATGGTTCAATTACAGTCAGGGCACATGCCCGGGCTGCAGGCTCGATCCCCACTGTGGGGTGTGCAGGAGGCAACCAATCAATGATTCTCTCTCATTGTTGATGTTTCTATCTCTCTCTCTCCCTCTCCCTTCCTTTCTGAAATCAATAAAAATATATTTTAAAAAGATTGTCATGTCTCCTGGGCCACCAATAACTTGGCCCCTTGGTCAAAGTCATCTGTGATAACTTCAGCATTGTGGATGTGATAACTTCAGCATTGTGGATGTGATAACTTCAGCATTGTGGATGTGATAACTTCAGCATTGTGGGTGTGATAACTTCAGCATTGTGGATGTGATAACTTCAGCATTGTGGGTGTGATAACTTCAGCATTGTGGATGTGATAACTTCAGCATTGTGGATGTGATGGCTTCAGCATTGTGGATGTGATAACTTCAGCATTGTGGATGTGATGGCTTCAGCATTGTGGATGTGATAACTTCAGCATTGTGGATGTGATAACTTCAGCATTGTGGATGTGATAACTTCAGCATTGTGGATGTGATAACTTCAGCATTGTGGGTGTGATAACTTCAGCATTGTGGATGTGATAACTTCAGCATTGTGGGTGTGATAACTTCAGCATTGTGGATGTGATAACTTCAGCATTGTGGATGTGATAACTTCAGCATTGTGGATGTGATAACTTCAGCATTGTGGATGTGATAACTTCAGCATTGTGGAGGAACTCATGACCAAAGTCTCTACCACCCCTACCACCTAGAAGATTGTGGATGGACCCTCTAGGAAGCTGTGGCATGTTAGCCATGGAGCTGCCTAGAACACCATCCATGCTTCTACTGCTGCTGCCAAGGCTGTGGGCAAGGTCATCCCTGAGATGAAAAAGAAACTCACTGATCTGGCCTTTTGAGTCCCCACCACCAGTATGTCAGTCATGGATCTGATCTGCTGTCTGGAGGTGAAGCAGGCATGGAGGGCCACCTAAAGGGCATTCTGAGCTACCTGGAGCACCAGGTTGTCTCCTGTGACTTTAACAGTGACACCCACTCCTCCACCTTCGATGTTGGGTTGGCATTGCCCTCAATGACCACTTTGTCAAACTCATTTTCTGGTATGACAGCAATGAATGTTGCTATGGTAACAGAGTGGTAAACCTTATGGTCCACATAACCTCCAAGGAATAAGAGCCCCCTGGACCACCAGCCTTAGAAAAAAGGAAGGCAGGAAGAGAGAGGCCCTCAGCTGCTGGGGAATCTTTGCAACTCGATCACCTACCACACTAAGAATTTCACATCCTCAACAGTTTCCGTCCAAGGCCCCCAGACAAAGGGGAGGGACTTAGGGAGGCCTACCTTGTCATGTTCCATAATTAAAGTACACGATCCAGACAAAAAATAAATAAAGTCATCCAGGACTATTTGAGTAATTGGAAAAGATTGGGTCCTAGGAAACATCAAGAAGTCATTTGCCTGCATCTGTGCAATGCCATTTGCCTAAGATTCTGTAACTAATTCAGTCTAGGCAACAGTTTGGTGAAGCCTGAGTAATAAATCTTGTGCTTGACATTCTGCCAGTAAATATTTAATAAATATCTGTTTATTGCAATGCTATTTTAAAAAACATTTTGTGAAAAAAATGTATCCTGCCTTATTAAAATAAGGAAATAAACCAGAACCCAGGGATGATCCATCAAAGATTATAACATTTTTTTGATCGAAAATGAGTGATTAAGAAATTCCATGTGGCTAAATCAAGGTCTCAGCAACACAAATTTACTTCATTCATTTGTTTTGAAGAATAAATTTTAGCTTTAAATATTTATGATAGTTTTAAGTATGCTCACAAATTTATTGCCTGGTTTGGAATGTATAATTAAATCTCTGCAGTGGGAGATATTAATATTATTAATGTGTAAAGATAAATCTGAAAGTACACAGTGAAAATGGAAGCACTAATAGCTTAGTTCAAATAACTGCCTTTCTCTCTTAGCAACTTTAAAAATGATGAGTCATTTACATCCAGAAGAGTTAAAGTTGATGTAAAATCAGACTCCTTGAGACTGCTACCATTTTCTCTTTTTCAGTATTGCAGGCAGGTAATATGTCAATTATTTCACACATGAGGTTTTAGAAGAATAATAAAATGTAGCATGACATATTTTATTCATATCTTAGAAGATTGTCTTCGATGCTATAGTTGTCCCAAGCCTAAAATAACTTGTCAGGCTAAACTGGACTATTATTATGAAGAGACCATATAACTGCATTTTGGTCTTCCTAAAAATGTTTTTCTAAGTTTTAGTTTGACCTGCTAATAAACAAAATTTTAAAACATTGCAGTATTTGCTTTCCAAAACAATAAATTAAGGCAAATATAAAACACAGAGTCCAAGCTTTAATTATTCATTTTATTACTATAGAAATCCACTTTCATACTTTTTTAAAAGCTTCATGCGAATTTTGAGTCTTTGATACATAGTCATTCAATAAAAATAGTTGGTTGATGTATTAACTAAAGAAGATAAAATCATTTGTCTGACATATTTTAGAGAAAATGGACACACCTAAAAACACTCAGAAAACAGATTCACTTAGTTCTACTGTTAGAGAAAGCTTCCCAAAGATGTTCAGGAGTACAAGAAAGAATATAATTTAGTTAGATGTCAAGAAGGAAAAAGAATAAAGAAAGAGGGAGAGCATTGTATTTAGAGATAGTGGCATGTGACAAAGTAAGGTTGTATGAAAGGTTTGAAGAAATTTACTCAAATTCTATTTTCAGAAGAAAACTATAGAATAAGTAAAGAAATATATATATAAACATGTATTTTTTTGTTCTCTCTCTCTCTCTCTTCCCATGGCAGTCAGTGCTTTCATATATCATTTTGTGCAAGGACATCAACATTACTTAATATTCCACGATAAGTGAGAGGCATACCAGCTCTTTAAGGGTCATTGGTTCTCAAAAGTACTTATACATTCCATGTTTATTGTCCACAACTATGACCACTCTACTGACCTTTCAAGATAATTCATATCAAGCTGAAAATGATGTGATTAAGAGAAATATAGCGATTTCTTATATACTTTTTTGGAATTAGTTTCATCTAAATAAGCAAAGTTGAATCTTTTAAAAGATGTGGACTGAGATCACCTCCAAGTCAACACTTTATTCTGTTTTTGACAGTAAATCTGTGCTAATGGGATAATTTTCCAGCATGAATTAAATTATTGTGCTCTATATTTCTTGCTGGAGAGAGTAGGTTCCTGGCAGTATGTTACATTTGCATTTTTATAGCACACGATTTTAGACTGTTACCTTCAAATTCAGAGAAATACAAATTTATTATATTAGAGTATTCTCAAGAGAAATATAAGTATTCCATTACATTTCACCAGGCACATTCATGGGACTTCCAATAAAATGTGTAATTTTTATAAGTCAAAGAACCAAGTAACAAAATACCTTATTTCCCATAAAATAGAACGCATGCATATATGTCATCATTGATAAGCTCATTTCATTTTTTCCTACAAGGACATCAATAATCTATCAGAGTTGGATGTGTTACAGGAGGATTTTTTCAATGCTAGCATGTGAAGCTTATGCAATAAGCTAGCAGATGAAATATTTAGAACGTTGTCAATATAGTCTTTCTTTAAATGTTATTCTTTTAAATTGATCTTTATTATTGAGAGTATTACATATGCCCTCCCATCGCCCCCATCTAGCCGTTCCCACCCCACCCCAGGCCTTCACAACACTATTGTCTATGTCCATGGGCTATGCATATATGCATATGTGTTCTTGGGTTAATTTCTCTTCCCTCCGCCCCCCGCCCCGCTACTTCTTCCTTCTGAGATTTGTTAGTCTGTCCCATGCTTGCATGTCTCTCCACCTATTTTGTTCATCAGTTTATTTTGTTCATTAGATTCCACATGAGTGAGATCATAAGATACTTGTCTTTCTCTGAGACTTATTTCACTTAGCATAATACTCTCTAGGTCCCTCCGTGCTGTCGCAAAGGGCAAGGGACCCTTCTTCTTTACAGCTGCATAGTACTCCATTGTGTACTAGTAAATGTACCACAGCTTTTTACAATCCCTTTATCTATGGATAGGCACTATATTTTAGGAATAACAGTCTAGAAAGCATGACTTTACAACACAAACAACATGGGAATATATTTTTAAATTACATAATGATCTCACTGTGTAAAATCAAAACTACAACAGCAAAATAGAGACAGGTTTCCTTTAGATTGCAGATACCCTGGCTTAATTAAAGAAGTAATCAAGTTTTAAAATTTCAATTTGTATATAACTTTGCATAAACACATTGATTCAGTGAGGATAGTAGATGTCTAAAGACATCAGCATTAATAATGTTTGGAACCCTTGATACTGTCCTAAATTCCATGAAGTTTGTTATTGTGAAAAAGACCATTCAATAAGAATAGTAAATCAAAATAAACTTAACCTAATAATTGATGTTCATTATTCATAGCATACCAATAATTAAAATTTGATTTCTTTTATAATTTACGTAGTGATTTCTTGTATGGTCCCTATTATTTTCTTTTGTATTAAAAATTTTAATGTTGACATTATTGCAGGTGTCCCACTCCCCACCCCCTTTCCCACCTCTATCCACCCTATCTCCCACTCCCTTGACCTTCACCAAGCTATTGCCCTTGTCCATGGGTATACATATATGATCTTTAGCTAATGTCTTCACCTTTATGCACAGTCCCTTTTAACAATAATGTGAGTTGCAATGTCACAAATGAGAAGAATGGAGTTTGGAGAAATTGGCTCAGTTACATAGTAGGGAAGGTTTTCTAACCTCAAGTTTAGCATTATTTATAACTAGAGGCCCAGTACATGAATTCATGCACAGGTGGGGTCCCTCAGGGTGGCCTGAGGGGATCAGGTTCCAGCTCATTCCCCCAGGCTCTCATCCCAGCAGCCTCAACTGGAACCCTGCCTTGGCCTGGCACTGCCCCCTCACCTGCTCCACCATCCCACCCTTGGGCCAATCGATCAAGGCTGGGACCCCCTACCTGGCTCTCTCAACATCTGGGAGCTGGGTGGCGGCCCCACACCCTACCGCCACCACGGGTCTATGAGGCGATCAGTGGGGTGATCCTACCCTGCTCACGCCCGTCTTGGCCTGGCCCCGCCCGCTCACCTGCTCCACCATCCCACCACGGGTCAGCTCTCGTTGGGGCCCATTGGGGCCATCAGCACTTCCACTGCCGTCCACTGCCAGTGCTGGGTCACTGACGCCCACCATGTTCCGTGCAGCCCCCTGGTGGTCAGTGCATGTCATAGCGAGTGGTCGAACTCCTGGTCTCCAGGTTGAACTCCTGGTCAAACGACTGCCCAAGGGGACAATTTGCATATTAGGCTTTTATTATGTAGGATAAGCGTAGTGGTAGAATAATGAACTAAGGGAATATATTTATTTTAAATATGTTAATGTAATGTTTGATAAATAAAGGTATGAATCCAATCTCCTACCCCTGGTATGTTGACTCTATCACAAAACTTTTTAGTTTTAAAATGATTTGTATACACACCTTTCTTTTCAAATCAGCAATTTAATTTTTTAACAAGTATTTATTAAGCACTAAGACTTTGGGGGGGAGGGAAGCAGTTAACAAGATAGAAATAATTCTTTTATTCATGGCTTGCCATCTACCATTGTGTCCCTTACCATCTGCCATAGTTGTCTTTCAACTATGTGTCAAAAGAAGGCAGAAGTCCAATCAACCACACGCAGGACACACTTAGAGAATTCCTGATAAATGTATTCTTCTCCTGATCATTACATTTCCAGTAGTGTTTGATGCCTGGTAAATTAATAGACAACTAATTAATATTCAATTAATGGATTGAATGGATTTCAATTAATACTTTGAAAGTATTAGCTTAGCCATCCCATAATAGATACTTTTGATCTAGAAAGAAAAAAACTGCAGAACCTTGAATGTTGTAAAGAGGAGTGCTTCGAGAATTATCCACTGACAATATTAGTATCCTATGCTAACAATGGAAATTGAAATTTTCCACTAGTAAATCAGCTCTATTTTTCAAAACAGAAATTACAAAGTACCAGGGTGAAAAGTGGAAGAAGCTAAAGAGGAGGGGTAGCTTGCTGTGTTTTGAAAATTATGCTCTGTGAAAATGCTAAAAGAAAAAAACTGTCAGTGAAAGATACTATATCCAGCAAAGCTGTGCTTCAGAAGTGAAGACGTGATAAAGACTTTCTTAGATAATCAAAAGGAGAGGGAGTTTATCAACACTAGACCTGCCTTATAAGAACTGTTAAAGGAAGATCTTCTAGTTGAAATAAAAAGACACTAATTAATACTATGTAAACATATGAAAGTATAAATGCACTGGTAAATGTTAGTATACAGTCAAGTTCAGAATACTCCAATACTAAAATGGTGAGGTGTAAATTACTGATAACTAGTATAAAGTTTAAAAGACAAAAGTATTAAAATAATGATAGCTACAATAATTTTTTCATGGATATACAATATAAAAAGATGTAAATTGTGACATCAATAACATTAAATGGTGGGGAGTAAAAGTGTGGAGTTTTTGTATGCTATTGAAGTTATTATCAGCTTAACACAGACTGCTATAGCTACCAGATGTTTTATGGAAGCCACAAGAAAAAACTTCTATTAGTTACAGAAATGATAGAGTAAATAATCGAAGAATACCACTACAAAAAAAATCATCAAATAACAAAGGAAGACAGCATGAGAGAAAGAAAGGAACACAGGAAGTACAAAATAGAGAACAAACAAAAAAAAGAGGGCAACAGTAAGTCCTTACCTTACTTTAACTAAAATGGTTAAATTCTCTAGTCAGAAGACATAGAGTGGCTGAATGGATAAAAAAACAACACTCAGCTGAAACCGGTTTGGCTCAGTGGATAGAGTGTCGGCCTGCGGACTGAGAGGTCCCGGGTTCGATTCCGGTCAGGGGCATGTACCTGGGTTGTGGGCACTTCCCCAGTGGGGGATGTACAGGAGGCAGCTGATCGATGTTTCTCTCTCATCGATGTTTCTAACTCTCTATCTCTCTCCCTTCCTCCCTGTAAAAAATCAATAAAATATATTAAAAAAAAAAAAAAACAACAACACTCAAAAAATAATGCTGGTGGTCTTAATCCAGCAACTAGAAGGGTTCAGGAATCTGGAGAAGCACTGTGTGTAAATTAAATAAGAGTCCAGTGATGAAACATAATTTCAAAAGACATTAGGGGGTGTCAGAGGAGCTTGGCTAAAGAAACCAAGTTCTCCCTTGTCTCAGGACCCCCTGCTATTTATTAACACAAATTGTCCTAAGGCAAGGTAGATATACACATCAAAGTGTAGGGTTAGGTACACAGAATCCATTGTCAGATTGGGGAAAAACTGCCTATGGCTGTTCAGGTGTTTGACCAGTAGGAGGCAATAACATGTAGATTAAGATGCCCTTAGCTGTCTGGCAGCAAGCAATCAATTTATGCATCCTTTTCAGGGTTGGGGAAATGCCCTCAGCCATCTCCAGATGATTCAGCCTCGCTGACATGCTAGAATTGGCTTCTGGCACAAAAAATATTGGCTGCCTACAGTGGCATGTAGTATGATGGGCATAAACACAGATATGTAGACCAATGGAACAGAATTGAGAACCCAGAAATAAAGCCAATTGATTTTGATAAGGCTACCAAGAACACACAATGGAAAAAGGATAGTCACTTTAATAAATGGTGCTAGGAAAACTGGAAATCCACATGTAGAAGAATGAAATTAAACCCTTATCTAACACCAAACATAAAAGTACACTCAAAATGTATTGAAGACTTAAATGTAATACCAAAAACTGCAAAAGTACTAGAAGAAGACATAAGAAAAAGCTTTTTGACATTGGTCTGGTCAGTGATTTTTTGGATATGACCCCAAAAATGCAGGCAACAAAAGCAAAGACAAACAGGTGGGATTGCATCAAACTAAGAAGCTTCTGCAAGGCAGAGGAAATAATCAACAAAATAAAAAGCCAACCTATGGAATAGAAGAAAATGTTTGCAAATTATCCTATATAATAAAAACCTAATATGCTAAGTGTTCAGTTGTCCGGTCATCCATTTAACCAATCAAAGCGTAACATGCTCATGATATGCTAAGGCCGCTCAACCGCTCACTATGACGTGCACTGACCACCAGGGGGCAGATGCTCCAACTGGTAGGTTAGCTTGCTGCTGGGGTCCAGCCGATTGGGACTGAGCAAGATGGGCCGGACATGCCCTGGAACCCTCTCCAGCCGGCCAACCTCCTGTGTCTCTCCCCAGCCCTGATAGTGCACCATTGGGGTCCCTCGGCCTGGCCTGCACCCTCTCACTATCCGGGACCCGAAGGGGGATGTCAGAGAGACGGTTTTGGCCCAATCCGGCTCGATGCAGGAGCTGCCCCTGGTGGTCAGTGTGCTCCCACAGGGGGAGTGCCACTCAGCCAGAAGCCTGGCTCACAGCTAGCGAGTGCAGTGGCGGTGGCAGGAGCCCCTCCCGCCTCCGCAGCAGCGCTAAGGATGTCCAACTGATGGCTTAGGCCCACTCCCCATCAGTCAGACATCCCTCGAGGTCTCCTGGATTGTGAGAGGGTGCAGGCCTGGCTGAGGCATCACCACCCCCAACCAAGTGCACGAATTTTGTGCACCAGGACTCTAGTTTATATAATAATGGGTTAATACCCAAGATATATAAGGAACTCAAATAACTCCATAGCTCCCCCCCCCAAAAAAAAATAACATTATTTTAAAAAATTGGCTAAGGACCTGAATAGATATTTCTCAAGAGAAGATATCCAAATGGCCAACAGGTACATGAAAAGGTGTTAACCTCACTAATCATCAAGGAAAAGCAAATCAAAAACACAGTGGGATACCTACCTCACACCTATTAGAACGGTTATTATAAAAAAGAGAAAAGATAGCAAGTGTTGGTGAGGATGTGAAGAATTGGGAACCCTTATACACTGTTGGTGGGAATGTAAAATTGTGCAGCTACTATGGAAAATAGTATAGAGGTTCCTCCCCCCCCCAAAAAAAAAATTATAACAAAACTATCATATGATTCAGCAATATCACTTCTGGGTATATGTCCAAAGGAAATAAAATCAGATGTCAAGTATATCTGTACCCCTATGTTTATTGCAGCTATTTTTTAACATCAAAATATAGAAAAAAAAACCTAAGTGTCAAGTCAAAGGTGAATAGATAAAGAAAATGTGGTATACATATTCAGTGGAATATTCTGAAGCTTTAAAAAAGAAAGAAATCTTGACATTTGTGAGAACATGTATGAACCTGGAGGACATTATGCTGAGAGAAGTCAAACATAGAAAGACAAATAATGAATGATATCACATATGAGGAGCCTAAAAATGTTGAATTCGTGAAGATAGAGAGTAGAATGTTGGTGCTAGGGGCTGGGAGGGTAGGGGAATGTGAAAACGTTGGTTAAAGGATTCAAAGGTTTAGTCATACAGGATAAATAAGTTCCAGAGCAGCGATTTTAGGCCTTTTTCACCTCATGGCACACATACACTAGTTACCACAATTCTGCAGCACACCAAAAATATGTTACATTTGCTGATCTGACAAAAAAAGCTATAACTTTGATTCATTCACATCAGATGGCTACTGTTGCATTGGCTGTTGTCAGTTTTTTCGTTTGACAATCTAAGGGAAAAGAGGTCAGTGCCCTGACTAAATAGTCAGGTAATGCATGTTTTAAAAATTCTTGTAACACCCCAGTTTAAAATAGCTGTTCTGGAGACCTAATGTATAGAATGAACACTACAGTTAATAATACTGTATTTCATACCTGAAATTTGCTAAGAAAAATTGATCTTAAAAGTTCTCACTTCCCACTATCACAAAAAATTGTAACTGTATGAGGTGATGGTATACTAATTAGCTTGATTATGCTAATCACTTAACAATGTGTGTATATCAAAGCATCATGTTGTGCACTTTAAATATATCCAATAAAAATTATTTGTGCCTCTCATAGCTTGCTGGAGAATTTCAATGTTGCTATAAGTACCAAAGATAATAACTCACATATATATGAAATAGTTGAAAAAATAAAATACCTTTCAATACCAAAAAAATAATGCTCTGTAAATCAAATTCACTATTTCACACTTTATTGTGGGTGGGGAAGTGAAATCGTCACATCGCATACTCTTAGTTCAGCAAATGATGTGATCTCTCCACTTGTCTCATGATGGCGCTGTTTCCTGTTTTTTACAGGACCCTGAGAGAAAAGACTGATGGCTGCTTTTTCACAGGTTACAAGCTTTCATTTCTCTCTAGGTACAGTTTGTAAGGACAGAAAAATAAATCCGGAATACATATACATAAACATATACATATACATATACATATACATATACATATACATATACATATACATATACATTTATTTTACTTGAATGTATTCAAATATACTAGGGAAATAATAATAATATCACTTTTATTTATAAAAGTCCTAGATTTATAAAGTTGAAGAGTATCAATTTTTTATCTTTACATAAAACCTGCAAAGATTGGTCAAGCAGCTATAGACTATCATTTTATAGCTGGAAACATTTGGGCTAGAAAGGTCTACATGCAGACAGAAGTGGTAAATCTACGATTTGAACCCACATTCCTTCACCGAGATTGCTCTTTTGATTTATTGGTGAGCAAGTCAGTAAATGAAATAAGTGATCCTAACACCTAGGAAATGAGAATCATCCATCTGGAGAAACAGCTGATTTCATTATAGAACCTTGGATAGGATATTAAGGAAGGTTAGGGAAGGACATTAGCTTGAGTTTTAAAGGTTTATATGGGAACTAGTTTCTATCTTTTCTAGAAATCTAGAAATCTAGTTTATTGTGCTGGAACTCAGAGGCCATAGATATAAATAGTAAGTTAGTGAATTGATCATTCATTTCTTAGGTTTTTATCTCCATCATTAAAAAATCTCATATTTGAACTTTCTTATATATAAGTTGTAATGGGCTATTTATGTGCATGTTTTGGTGTCCTTCCTGGCTATTGGTGATGGATGTATTGGCAATGCAATGCTTGGTTTTAGCTGTAGGCATTTGCGTATTATCTAATGTAATCTTCACAGCAGCACTAAGTTTGCACAGTATTTTCCTACTAGAATCCAACAGAGATTGAGTGCTCTGCCAAGTTTATTCACTGAGGAAGTGGCCATCTCACAGCCATTCTTTCCAACATCATTCTTTCCAACATCATACAGCCTCGCACTAAATTTGAAGTGAGTTACTGACTCTCCCTTTTAGCCCGGCCGGTATGGCTCAGTGGTTGAGCATCAACCTATGAATCAGGAGGTCATGGTTCGATTCCTGGTCAGGGCACACGCCTGGGTTGCGGGCTCAACCCCTGGTATGATTTTCTCTCATCATTGATGTTTCCTTCCTTCCTTCCTTCCTTCCTTCCTTCCTTGTTCTTTTCTTTTCTTTTTTTTTAACCTATTCTATGTGGGCAACATCTATAAATTAATTAAAGGAGATTTCTAGAAAAGACAGAAACTAGTTCCCGTATAAACATTTACAGCTCAAGCCAATCTCAATTTATACTTTCATTCTTCTAAAGCTTAGGCTCAAGGACGGCTAATTCCCTTCTGTTTGTGTACGTCTTCATTTAGATGTTACATCTTATATATGGGGATGCCCTGAGATTCCCCACAGTGGTGCTGACCCTTTCTTCTGTAATGGAGGGGAACAATGTAGATGGTTGTTGGGGAGCACAGGAGACTCAGTTGGAAAGTTGTAAGGAGGACAGTCTGAGAAAAGGGAAGTGTGTGGGAGGCTGCCCGTCCTGTTAATTGGAAATCTGACCTAGGGGAGACTTAAGGGAGTGTTGAAGGCAGTGCCCCTAATTATCCCTTAACCTTTCCAAACAAGTCTGTGCACGTGCAGACCCCCAGGTGTTTACTGGAATCCTTACGCTTAATCTTTTGGGTGTCCTTGCTTAAAAGAGATTACAAACAAATGTGTCCTCCCAAAATTACTTACCCTGTTGATTGTATCTAAAAGATAAACTTTATCTCAAACTGTTGCGACAATAGAAGCCTAACAAGGCAGGCAATCAAGGCTGCCTGGTCCCTTTGTCCAGGCCGTCCTTTAGCCTCTCTTTCACAGCAAACGTTGTGTCAGAGTAATCCATTCATCCATCGCTCAGGGGCTGCCAGTCAGCCCTAGCAGATGGTCTTGATTTCTGAAATGAAATTGGGATTGACAGGAGGTAAAGTGGACATGCCAAACTGCATTTCCACAGTATGTGACTTTCTGCTGGAGACTGGGAGCTCACTTATGTGTCTCAGTAGTCAGATACTGTTGAATGGAGCTATAGGCTTTGCCTAGTCCTGCACTGTACTTAGCATGTTTGTTTGATGTTATTTGTGCAAGGACAGTGTACTGAGTGGAAGGTGAAAGGGCGAGGGCTGCGCCCTCCATCTTGCCCCGAATCCTCCATGTTGGGGCAGCAGCCACGTGCTCAGCGGGCACCTTCTTCCCGGAAGCCCAAGCCTCTGCTAGCCACGCCCAGGATTTCTTTAAACTAACCAATGACAATCAAGGGACGTGCGCGTCATGGATATGACCACATCCTGTGTAACAAGACCCGACTTGCACCTGGCCAATTGGCAGGGCCCACAGTCATCTCTCCGCTCCCCTCACTCCACCCCCCTATTAAACCCCTTTTTTCTCACGGGGCTGGCACTCTCGTCTCGTTGTTTTGTCGGTGGAGGCTGGGAGCCAGACCCGGGCCTATAATAATAAAGATTATTATTCTGCTTTTGCATCAAATTTGGCTGGCTCCCTGTTGGTCTATCAGGAATCTTGAGATCTGGGCATAACAGAAGGTGGCTACCTCCCCAGAAGAATGCTGGTCTTCGTTAGGTCACTCACAACATTCATTCAGGCTGATCGCAGGGTTCTATTAAAATATACATTTTTGGAGCTAGAAGAGCATGATGGTTAAGACTGCAGGTTTTGGGTGCAACAAATCTGGGCTTGAATCCTATCTCTAGCACTTCTTCAGCATACATGAGTAAAATGGAGACAATAATATGAACTTCTAAAGGTTGTTATACTTTCAAATGAAATAATATGCATAAAGCACCTAGCATAATGCTTCTTATATACGCCACTGCATTTTAGAATTATTATTGTCCAACTTCCCTATTTTACATGTGAAGAAAATCATGGAGCTGCCTTCTGCCCATGACTAGAGATTCCAGCCTAGGCACTGATTTCTGATTTCTATAGATTTTCAGCCTGTTGTAACTAATCATTGTTCCAGGCTCAAGGTGGGTGCACAATAAGTGGAAGTGTGCTGCCAGCTTCTTTTCTTCCCCTTTACTCTCTTCTGTGTGCCTGGTTCTTTAGGGAAAGGGAAAACCTCGCTGACTCTCGCCTGTTAGCATCATCAATCTCTTGATGTTCTGCCTATGCCAAAGTCAGAGACAGTCAGCAGGACATTACTGTAGATCACCACCGTTGGTGAAATAGCATGTGGGCAATTTCTGTTACCTTATGATAAATGAAATTGACAAATCCCATGGCTCTGGAAAAGAGAGGGGAAAATATTGCCTATAATAAACAGATGCATGGCTTTATAAGTTTGCCACTTTGAATAGGGGCAGGGGCATTGTGTACAATAGAATGTCCTTCAGGCAATATGTATTCAAGATAAAGCTGAAATCAATGTTACCACCTTCCTGTTATATGGGGAAAATATTGGATATAAAAAAATACTAATTATAATGCTAAATTCTTGAAAATGTGTGGCACTTCAAAAGCTACATTGTCCTGCATTTGTTTACATGCTCAAAATATTGTGGCAGTGCTGGGAACCCTAGAACTAAACTCTATTTCTGACTATGGCACTAACCAACTAGGAGTTTTAACAAGCCAGCAAACCTCCCAGGCCATGGTGTCCTTCTCTGTGTAATTATACTGCTGCACTACATGATGGCTAAAATTTCTTTCTATTCTACAATGTTTTGTCAACAGTGAACTCAATTCAACTGAAGTTTCTAGTAGGTCCTTCAATTCAATTTAGATTTCCCAAATATTTGAGTACAATATTAGGTACAAAAGTTAAAAAGGTGAAAAGAAATAAGCTATGGTTGCTTACAGACATGTAGACCAACAACTATAATGTAACATAAGAAAAACTCATATGAAGTTACAACATTATGATCCCAACAAAATGATTAATTTTGGGAGAGAAGCAGGTACTAGGAGGAAGTGATATTTAAGATGGATTTTGAGGGATGAATAGGAGTGCCCTTTGAAAAAATTATGGAGAAAGACATTCCAGGCAAAAGGAATCGGTTGCATAAAAAAGACAGGTATAAAATTGCCTGCAGCATTCAAGGAACAAAAGATAGTTCACTACTGCTGGAACATTCTAGGAGGGGTTAATATGCATGTCATAAAATGCGTAAGCCAGAGTCAGATTCAAAGAGCCATGTAACACAGATTAAAAATGCTGGTATTCATCTTGTAGTTTTTGGATAATTCAATTTCAATGGTATTATGTTTTCCAATACAAAGTGTGCCATAAAGAGAGTCATGTACTTTTTAAAAAAAATATATTTTATTGATTTTTTACAGAGAGGAAGGGAGAGGAATAGAGAGTTAGAAACATCGATGAGAGAGAAACACCAATCCGCTGCCTCCTGTACACCCCCTACTGGGGATGTGCCCGCAACCAAGGTATATGCCCTTGACTGGAATCGAACATGGGACCCTTCATTCTGTAGGCTAATGCTCTATCCACTGAGCCAAACCGGTTAGGGCGAGTCATGTACTTTTATAAATGAATATGGAGACAAAGATTCAGCGTCTTTCTCAGCTTCAGACCCTGGCAAACATTCGCTGAGTAGCTTAAAGGGCAGGAAAGGCATCTAGCAGACACTCTGGGTACTCAGTTAGCTTATTGCTTTTCTCTAGGGCTTTGTACCTGCCAGTGGTCTTTGATTTTCCAGGAAGCTCTCTTAACAAAGATATTGGGCATGTCTACATGTGCATTTTAAAAATAGCAAGGCCTGGAATATACTCATCTCTGTAGTGATCTTTGTTTTGGGGCAAACATACTGCAGCTCATCAGTTTTGCTAGAAATGAGTGCAAAGCGCCCTCTGAAGAAGGAACGCAGCCTCAGGCCACTCTGAGCACAAATAAAAGGCCACCCAAGCACAACATGTTTCCTTGGTGTCAGAGCTGAAGAGGAAGTGTATCAGGAGCAAACTCAGGTCAGTGGATGGAGGGCATTCCTGAAGTAAAATGATACCCTATCCCTGTGGCTCAGTCTCAGTAGATGGAACTAGTTATGTTTGTTTTTTACATAAATACCTTATAACATCACAAATGTTTTCCAAGCCGAACAGAAGCAGAAAAGGGAAACAATTCATACTTGTTTTAGTTAAAGACCGTCTTGGGCCCACAGCAAAACAGACAACATAGTTTGTTGTTGTTGTTGTTGCTGTTGTTGTTTTGTTAAACCTCACCTGAGGATATTTTTTCCATTGATTTTTTTTTTTTAGAGTGAGTGGAAGTGAGGGAGGGGGAGAGAGAGAAAGAGAGAGAAACATTAATGTAAGAGATACACATTGATTGGTTGCCTCCTGCACAGGCCGGGGCCGGGGATTGAACCTACAACCCAGGTACATGCTCTTGACCAGGAATCAAACCTTTAACCTTTCAGTGTGCGGGATGGCACTCTAATCACTAAGCAACGTGGTCAGGGCAAGGTAGTTATTTGTTTTAAATATTATTAACTACATGCAAAAGTGCATACATGGACTCATCACAAATGTTCGCAAAGTGAACGCTTGTGATGACCATGAAGATGTTTGTTTTTGGAGCTACTCACCCTTTTTTCCTTGCATTTCTCAGATTCCCACAGTGAGGCATCTGTAGGCTCCTTGCTGTCTCTGTGTGCCAACTTTGCCATCCTATTCCCCAGATCCCTCTGATCAAAGTGTGCACATCCCCTTAGTGGCTGCTTTAGTCTTTACTCAGTGCCTGGATAGGTAAGTGATTCACTTCTAAACATGACGTAATATGCCATCAGCTGAAGACCAGTTCTTGCACAGGGTGTTTGCAAAGGGATAATAATTACGGTATTTTCCAACACAATGTCACACCAGCAGGATATGTGTTGTAATAGACCAGAACCTTGCTACTTGAATTGTGCTCTGTGGGTCAACACCAAAAACATCACCTGGGAATTCATATGAAAGTCAACTCTCAGCCCCACCACAGATTAAACGTGATTCAGATGCATATAACAATTTCCAAATTACTCCTTTAGATTTGATGCATTTAGAGTACCTGGCCCATAGTAGCCTCTTTACATGTGTTTATTTTCTATCCTGACAGGTTTTCAGGACCGTCTCTAAGCCATTGAAATGCTAGTACGAGGTCCAGGGCTGAGGACACAGCTGCTGCTATCTTTCTAATTAGGAAGAAAGAATAATGAAAGAAAGGAGCTAACACTTAGAAAGCCTCTGCTTGGATTCATGACTAGGGTTTATGGCAATCTGGAAATTAAATACTTTCTTAAAATATCTTTCAGGTAATTGTGTTGCATTTGATTGGTGTCTATTTATCCCAGAGGGTAACAGCCATTTACCCAGGACCTGTAAACTACATGCCATGTTCCTTTCAGGCAGCCTGTCAAGGCCCAAGGCATCAAGAAACATGTTGGGGGCAGGACACTAGTATGATTCAATAAGCTGGGTGGAAAGGAGAAAAGTCAAGGCTGGAGGGAGAGAGAGAGAGAGAGAGAGAGAGAGAGAGAGAGAGAGAGAGAGAGAATGAAGAAAGAAAGAAAGAAAGAAAGAAAGAAAGAAAGGAAGGAAGGAAGGAAGGAAGGAAGGAAGGAAGGAAGGAAGGAAGGAAGGAAGGGAGGAAGGAAGGAAGGAAGGAAGGAAGGAAGGAAGGAAGGAAGGAAGGAAGGAAGGAAGGAAGGAAGGAAGAGTGAAAGGATGAATATGCTATTTAGGGTGTTTGAAATTTGTTCCAGGAATCTTGGGGGTGGGGGGAAGGTCCCGGGGTCTGGGGAATATGTGTTACGATTCTGATAGTACAGTGGAGGATTGCAGGAAGGTAAGACTAGAAACCGAATCAGTTAGCAAAATATTCTAACATTCAAGGTAAAATGTAGTCAATCCCTCTGAACTGAGGTAAAGGAAGTAAGATGGAGGGTAACAGATGTTTTAAGACATAGTAAGAAGCGTGAGTTGAAAGGTATCAGGGACCGATGTGGCTGTGGAGTTGGGGGAGAAGGGAGAGTTAAGAGGCTCCCTGGTTTCAGCCTTGCGTAAAAGGATGTTGCCATTTACAAAAATAAGGCCTAAGAGAGAAGGAATAAGTTTTGGAAGAAAGATAGTTTCAGTTTTGTACATTTTGGGTTCAGCTTGTCTATGACACATTCACATAGGACAATCTAGTGGATAATTGTGTACATGATCCCAAGTGCAATATAAAAAACGATTATGTTGTATGTCCTGTAGAATAAGTGCACTAAATTAATCCTTAGTCTTTCCTCTAAATTTTTGGACCACTTCTCTATTCTGGCATCATTTCATTACCTCTTCCAATATTCTGCTTGCCAAGAGCATATCACAGTAGGTAAAGCTTGGCTCTTAGAGATAGAAGCAGTAATAACTACACTGTTTCTTAGATATTTGACATTGGAATAATTACCTTAATTTTGAAGTCCAGAGGTCTTTCATCTTCAAGTGGCATTATGAGTATCAAATATACATATGTGGGAGAGGGAATATTGCACAAGGTCTGAAAATAATCAGTTCTCAATAAAAGCCAGTTTCCTTCACCATCTTTTTGGTTCTTTTGTGTATTTTGTTTTGTTTGTTTTGTTTTGTTGGCTTTCAGTTGAGGTGAGCTAACTATCCTGGCAGAATATTTTAATTAGTTGTTGAGAGTTAAGTGTCAATATTTGTTGAGGAACAGGGCACTGGAACATTTATGTTAACACATTCTACATTATTATTGCAGGAAAGATGAATTTCTCTTTTAGGTTTGTTGGGTTTTTTTTCTTCCTTTTATCCTAAATTTGGTAAACAAAAGCTCTCTTGCCACAGCTATGAATTAATTAGAATTTGGAGACCATCAAACAAATACATTCATTTCTTTATGTGTGATTGTTTTACCATCTGTATTTAATAATTCTGGTATCTGAAGTCTTTTTGATTCTACTTTTCAACTGGTTTTAACTTATAGACTCAAGGTCCCTGTGTTTTCTATTATCTTTTAATATACATTAAATATTGCTTGTGAAACAGTTTGAGGTGTATTATGAAGGTATTTTCTCCACAGAATACTCTTGGCTTCTGTTAGGTACCACAGAGCATTACTAATCTGCAACTTCTGAAACAAAGTTTAAGTTTTGATATCCCTGGATGCCAAAACAGTCAAACCTGGGCCCTCAAACTTGGGTCCAAATTCCATGGAATAGCATTCTCACTTCTGACTTTGCAGCACTTTGGGATAATTACCTTTTGCAGTTATCGTAGAGATGGTTCTCTGTTGAACTGGTTCTGCAGCTAAATTATGCCTCTATCACCTCAGCAAATGGGGAAAATGAAGAACCCAATATTATAGTAACCGCAGTGCTCTCAGGGCAAATTATTTAATCCCTTGTTTTAGGTTTTTTGTTTTGTTTTGTTTTTTTAGCATGAAGCAGCTTGCTGAACTGTTAGTAAACATTCTTTGAGAAAATAACGATACAAAAACTTTGTTGACATAATAATTTATTTAAAAACTCAGCAAAATGCCATACATGAATTATTAGAATTATTCCACTTTACCCTCTTGAGAACTCAGTAGAATAAGTTACTATTATCTGTGTTTTATTACTGAATAAACTAACACTAAGAGATTATGTAATTTTCCACATGTCATATCATCAATATATGTAAGACTGGGTTTCCAATCAAACTGTTTGACTCTAAAAAATCACCTCCTTTTGGCCACTCAACATTGTATAACAGTGCTTAGTCAAATGTCATCTAAATATAAACTAACGTATAAAGTAGAATGCTAATTATATGAGCAATAGGCAGAGATATTCAGGAAATTCATCACTGTTCCTTTTCTTCCTAGTGATATAAGATGCCTTCAGGTGAAAACCTAACTCCGTTAGAAATATACTATCAACCATGAGCAATGGGGACAATGTGGTCTTTCCTGTCAAGTAGGGCTTTTGAATTAGAAGCACAGGGCCTAGTCATTGTTAAATAAGCAGGGACTCCAGCTGCCTCACCTCTTTCCTTAGATGTGTAGCTATGAACATTCACTGTTACTCACTGAAAGCCAATTAATATTGCAGCTTGAAAAAGAGTCCTCTTTGGAGAACAAATTTTTAACTGGATAATTGATCAAAAGAATTCAATGTCATTCCTAAATTTTATGCTTCTTGCTTTGACTAAGAAAGTTAAGTGAATCACTCTTATGAACAACAACTTATCTTTTTCTTACACACATCTTAAGGTTTATAATCCAAAAATCTCCAAATAATTGACACTTTAACACTTCTGTCTTTCCAATAAATATCTGTTCTTGTCTTGGCAGTTGTGTGAAAAAATGCTTAAGTGCATACATTTTTTTTGGTGAAAGACGATCTGCACCCATAGGTAAGGAAAATGGAGAATTAGAAAAAGAAAGAAGCCACTCTTGAAGGGAGAGGCAGAGTGACTAAGAATGGAACAGGAAAGCCCAAAGTGGATCATGATTCATTCCCCAAAAGGTCAGCAGGATAGTGAATAATGACTTCCTGGCTTAGGAAACATAAAGTGTTTAAGATCATAATTTGGGCCTAAAAACATATGAAAAACTTAAGCATTTTTGTTACTTGAGATTGGTGACCCAGTTGTGAGTAACATACACCATGATGCCCTTTGTTAAGGCAAAGCAAATGAAGTGACCAGAGACAGGAAATTATTTATCAATTGGAATAGGACCAGTCAAACTAAGATATATTCAATTCTGTACTTCTAAAATGAGCATGAATTAGAAAACACCAGCTATTCCTCAAAAGACACATCCTGCTAATTTGAATAACCTTAGATATTGTTGCTCAAATACATTGAAGGCTAATTCTTGCCTGGTGTTCAAAGTGCTCCTTATATTCTGAAGAGCTCAGTGATTATGAGAGAGGGTAGTATGACCATTATCTCTTGCCTTGTTGAAGTTAATCATATTCTACCCCTAGGGAAAAAAATTCTGTTGATCTCTCATAGAGTAAATCTAGGCAACTATGCAGAATTCATTGTAACTGGAAGGTTTAGGTTTTATTCTCCCCTTATTCACCTTAAACTTATTAATATAGTAAAAAAAGTTCTAGGAGAGCCCAGCAGGTGTGGCTCAGTGGTTGAGCATCAATCCATGAACCAAGAGGTCACTGTTTTGATTCCCAGTAGGGGCACATGCGCTGATTTTGGGCCTAATCCCCAGTGGGGAGTATATAGGAAGCAGCCAATCGATGTATCTATGTTTCTCTCTCCTCAATGTTTCTATCTCTCTATCCCTCTCCCTTCCTCTCTAAAAAGCAATAAAAACATTTCAATAAAGTTATAGGAGAAATGAATGTAGGAGGTCAGAAGAGTTGAATCTTTTTATTCCATTCTGTAATTGTTATTGTTGTTCTCTGTTTTATATAGAAAGTTCTTTTCATTCTGTTCAGCAGCTAATAGTTACTTGCATGAACAGCTCATAAATATCCAAGGTCAGTGGGGACAACTTCATGACTTTTTAGGACTCTTAACTAATGACTTAGACACTAAAAGTCATAAGTGACTTAGTTAGTGAATCAGATGATAGTGAATTCTAATCAGATGCTCCTGAGGGTGAAATATCCAGCATAGTCTTCTTGCTTGTTACAAAGCATAGACTCGAAGTAAAAAGAAATAAAGATATATACACAATTGGCCTTGTTTATTCAACTTTTAGTGACTTGGGAACCTTCAGGGAAGCTACAGAGACAAACCTGTAGGGTAATTTTGGATGATCATCTTAAAAATTCAAGAATCATACATTCCGAACAGTAGCTGGCCAGTCATTTAATTCAATAAATATTTATTGAGTACTACTCTATGCCATGTACTGTTATATCCTTTGGGGTGGTAACATTAATCAAAACAGGCAAGATCCAAATTCTCATGGAATATACAGTCAAATAGAAGAGACAGGAACTAAAGATAAATGAGCAAGAAAATATTAGATAATTGTAAGTGCTGTATAGGAAATTAAAAGGGTGGCAGCGATCTGGAAACTACTTGAGACTAGAATAGCAAAGGACTCTTGGAGGAGGTAATGTTTAAGCTAAGATCTGGATGCCATGCAGACCCTGATATACAAAGATTAGGCAGCAATAGTTTCTGACCAGAGAACAGCTAGTAGACCGGTTTTCTCTGATTACAAACTAAGACCTAAAAGAGAGAGCAAACCTTATGTAGTAGGTAATAGAACAACATGATTAGGACTTATGATACATAAGGAAGATCAGGTAGACAGATACCTGATCATGGTATTCTTTTAAAGGGAGAATAAAGAATTAATGGACTATCTGGAGTCCAGCACTCACTAAAAGGAAATGTGTGTGTGTGTGTGTGTGTGTGTGTGTGTGTGTGTGTGTGTGTGTAGGAGGGGTATCATATTGAGTGACATTATGGGCTAGAATGGTACCCCCTCAAAATGTATATGTTGAAGTTCTGACCCCAGTATTTCAGAATATGACTGTATTTGGAGATAGGGCCTTTAATGTGGTAATTAAGGGAAAATGAGATCATTAGGGTGGGCCTTAATCTGGTATGACTGGTACACTTATAAGAAGAAAAGATTAGGACACAGACGGGTACAGAACAAATATGCAGAAAGAAGGTAGTCATCTGCACCAGGACTGGGAAGATATCAACCCTTCTGACACTTTGCTCATGGATTTCTAGCCTCCAAAACTGTGAGAATAAATTTCTGTTGTTTAAGCCATTCAGTCTGTGCTACTTTATTATGGCAGCCTTAGAAAACTAATACCAATGGCTACCGAATCTCTTCACACATAGGATAACCAGGAAGGAAAGCTCAGCCAAAGGGTAAATCACAAGTTATGAGCTTAGAATTCCTTCACTCCCCCATTTTTTTCTCTCAGAATGCTCTTCTTTCTAGAATATGCACCTGCAATCCCTAGAGATTTCCTGGGATGTCAAACATATTTATATGGCATTTGATTCTCCTTGTCTACCCATTAGTGTTGCAGGGGAAGTCATACATGAGACCAGTTAGTACACCATTCTTACATTCCTCATATTATTCTAACAACCTAATATGTTCAATAACATAGAGTTTTTTTCTCTTCATATGTTTTGTTCTAAAATGTTTGAAAATATAATTTTTCACCAGACTTAGATAGTATGCTTCAAATGGTCTGATTTAAATTTAGGCTCATGAAGATTCAACCTGCCCTGGTCAATGCGGCTCAGTAGGTTGAGCATGGTCCTGTGCACCGAGAGGTCACTGGTTCAATTCTTGGTCAGTCCACATGCCTGGGTTGTAGGCTCAATTCCCAGTAGGGGGCAGCCAAGTTATGTTTCTCTCTCACATCAATGTTTTTCTCTCTATCTCCCTATCCTTTCCTCCCTCTGTAAAATTATTATTAATAATAATAATAATTATAAAAAGGAATTCCAACTGGGGGATAGGGACCTCAAATAGCTTGACCTCTTTCAGTACAGTGAGAGAAATGTGTGAATGTTGAGAGACACACCACATGTAGTGAGTCCCAATGCACAGAGAAGAAACAAAGTTATTTAAAATATTAGATAAAATATGAGTTAAAAATCCCATGGACAGACATTCTGAATCATATAAGCATTGTTTTTTCTGTCGTTCTACTTTTTGTATAACACAGAACTTTGTTGAAAGTGAGTGATATGCCTGAACAATGTATGAAAAAATTTTTATACTCTATCTTCCATTTGTTTGCAAATATTAGTGCTTTATATAACATCATAAATATTATATTTTATCTAGATCTTTGCAAATCTTACAAAAACCCTGCTTTTCTGTATTCTTTCTTTAACAATTTGTTCTATCTTTACCAAAATTTCATCTTCAGAATGATACCTTAGATGATAGTGGAGTCCACAATGTTTTTTACTTTGATTGTAACCACAGAAAATAATTGTGTAATGGAATAGGGTTGGGCAGGATAAAAAGGACCAAATGGAGGAATAGTGGGAAAAATACAAGAGCAGTGCAGAAATAGCACAGTAAAATTCTCAATGGTTTGTTACCCATCATTTTTTTAGTCTCAAGTTAATACTTTGTTTTGATACTAAATCTATATGAGACTCCAGAGTTAAGTAAAATGACATTTTCCTTAGTTGATGCTGAAATCTGAGAAATTTAAAATCCTTTTGTGATTTATACATTTTTTTCTATTAGATTCTGGGAGTCTCAGAAGGGTCAGCCTAAGAAATTATTAATAAAGCACTTGAAGTTGACAAGCCAGTGTAATCAGCTCTCTTGGAAATAGCTTGTTAATCTACATCTCAGTAGGCTTCAGAGAAAGGTCTAAGTGACTTCCTTGTAATAGAGTAGATGGGATCAATTATAACCTGGTAGATTCTGAGTTTGAAAAGGGACATGGAAACCTTTGGTTTCAGTCCAATTTAACTTGACCTTCCTAGTTATAACATTTTTCCCTCCAGGAAAGTCTTTTACTGAAAGAAAATAGTTGAATGATGGCATTTTCTAAAATTAGGATATATTAAAATCATTGAAGCTACATTGAAATAACAGTTACAAAATACTGAGATTTTTTTGTGCTTCATGATCAAACTTCATTTTCAATCTACTTTCATCATGGCATATGTGAAGCTTGGGTCTTTTTCTTTCTTTAAAAAACAGCTTTATGGAATATAACTGATATAGAGTAAACTGTACTTACATGAGGGGTAATTTGATAAGTTTTGACATGTCATATGACCCATATAACCATCACTACAATCAAGATAATGAACATCACCCTGCAAATGTTCTCTGGTGCCCCTTTAACATCTCTCCTCCCTCCTTTCTTTGCCCTTCCCTCAATTAATCTTCTAACTGTGTTCAGCATCTACACACTAAGCAGCTCAATGGAGTGAAAGTGTGCTGGTAGGGAATAAGGAGACTGTCTTTAGTCCTGTATATGTTATTATTTGTATGACTGGGTGATTTTTTTTAACCAAGTAATTGAATATCTCTGTGATTTAGTTACCCCATCTTTTGAAAAAGGGAATTGAGTTAAAATAATTTAATATTTTCCTTTTGATGAAATGTTTTCTGATTATCTAGTTCTAATACAGCCACAGATGCAGTGCCATATTATCAGAGAAATTATCAGTAGTAAATCTTTTAGGAGGGAAAGATAGTTTTGAAAGGGAATGTCCTGACTCATCACTTCTCCCATTAGCCTATATCAATGTCTTACTATTCTGCCCATCTATATTACTGGAATTGCCTGCCAAAATAAATAAAATCTTTCTTAAAATGAGAGATATAGATTACAGTGGAATAGAGAACAGTTTGTTCAAGGTTTCTATTCAAGGCTTTTCAATATTGCAATGGATAGAATGAACATAGTGCCAAAGGAAAATATTTCAGAAATGTTCTCTATTTCTCTGAAAATGATTTCATTTGAGCAGTAGCAAGTATGTAAAGAAATCCGTACTGTATAATATTTGATATGAATTTAATGAGCCTTTTATAATCCTTATGATTTATTTAAAGGTGAACTCTGGAATTATTATTTCTAATTATCATTATTTTAGATGTTAATGTGAAGATTGAAGTTGTGAAAGTAAATTCTAATTATTGAATGTTCAACTCAAAAAAACCTTTTATTTAGCAACTTTCTGTTCTGATATATTCTCAGTAAATGTCTGTCACATTTACTGAGAATATATCAGAAAGTTGATACATGAAGAGGTGTCATAAAGGTAGATCCATTGAGTCATAGTGAGTTATCTCTGGATAACTGTCTATTTTAACTGTACATTGGAAATGTGATAAACAATACAATCACTGTTCTATTTAAAGAATTTTGTGCTTAAAAATACCAATTTTGATCCAGCATGGACTCATAAGGTTACTGTGACATTGTTTTTAGTGACATTTTGAAAATAAAATTTACATGTTTAGGATTGAACTAATGATTTTACTTTGGACTGAAAGGAAAAAAATGTTATTCATGGCAAGATAGAATTAAGTTATAAACAAGCACTTGCATGACAGGTAATCCATGAAAATTTATTTTATTCAAATACCATCTATATATATACAAAACCCTAAGTGACTGAACGACTGAACGACCAAAAGACCGGTCGACCAGTTGCTATGATGCACACTCACCACCAGGGGGAAGATGCTCAATGCAGGAGCTGCCCCCTGGTGATCAGTGCACTCTTACGGCCAACCTCGATAGGCCCTGATGGGAGGGTGGCCAGCCAACCTCCTGTAGTCCCTCCCTTCCCCCCTCCCGGCCAGGCCGAGGGACCCCACCTGTGCACGAATTCGTGCACCAGGCCTCTAGTTATCTTATATTAAGAATGGATGATTTGCAATAAGAAACAATGTTCTAGACAAGAAGTGGTTTATTCAGTTCCAAGCCCTTGGAACTTCTGTTTATTTTGCATTGCTCTGTGTTCAGTCCCCCAGTGGCACTGGTAATCACTATCCTTAACAAAATGTCTCATTGCAGTAGAGTCTACATTCATTCAGCCATTAAAGAAAGCAAATACATTGTTTAACCAGAGTCTTCAGAATCTTATTTTAAGCTTCTTTTTTTAGGTGATTATGTCTTAAGTGATGCAATCTTAAAGCAAGTTTATTTGGTTTCCCACTTTACTCATTCAGGCTAGTAACTTCCCTGCTTCTAAGTAAAAATGTATGGCTTTATGGATCACAAAACCCCTGTATCAATTGAATAATTAGAATATGCAATCTCATGATGTCTAAACATTGAGGCCTTTTTCTCTTTTCCAGCTCAGTCCTCCTGGAGAGGAGAATTCTAGAAAATGTTAAACCTGAATTGCCACTATTGTATGTGCTATAGAGACTTCCCTTTATCCTTGGGAGTCATTCTTCTGAAGTTTCCTTCCCCTGGGTAAATGTATTTCTTTTCTGGAGTGTGACTTTTTTCTTCCTCATCCTTTAAACAAGTGGAAATACACTTCAGCTTCTCTCTACTGAAGTCTCTGTGCTCTGTTAGCCAAGACCCGAGGCAATCTCACCCTGGCTATGTCTCTTACAGTGGTTCTTATCTCCTTCACAGAAAACTTTCATGTGTTATTGTTGTGACAAGCTCTGGTTGTGCACCTCTCCTTCAGCCATTCTTTTGTCATTTCGATTTTTTAAAAATTTGTCTTTATTGTTGAAAGAATTACAGATGTCTCCTTTGTTTGTTGTGTTGTTGTTTTTCTCCAGTGACACCTTCACCCAGCCCCCGCCCCTCCCATGTCTTCACCACTCTATTGTCTGTGTCCATGGGCTGTGCATATATGCATATAAGTTCCCCTGTTAATCTCTCCTCCCCCACCCTGCCTTTCTATTGAAATTTGTCGGTCTGTTCCATGCTTCTATATCTCTGGATCTATTTTGTTTATCGGTTTATTTTTTTCATTAGATTCCACATATGAGTGAGATAATGTGATACTTACCTTTCTCTGACTGGCTTATTTCACTTAGCATAATACTCTCCAGGTCCATCCAGGCTGTTGCAAATGGTAAGAGTTCCATCTTTTTTACAGCTTTGTAGTATTCCATTGTGTAAATGTATCCCATCTTTTTTATCCACTCATCTGCTGATGGGTACTTGAACTGTTCCCAAATCTTAACTATTGTAAATTGCACTGCTATGAACATAGGGGTGCATATGAGGAGTAAGAAGACATCATTCTACTCAAATGCAGGGGATACATATTAGATTTAGTGGTTATTATGGTAATTGTAGACTCCTGGCCTCTATTATATAGAGACTGTTTATCCCTATGGATGTTAACTTTTTGTTCATGCTTCTAAGACCTACCCCAGCAGTGAGTTTATACCATTTCCTGAGTCCTTGCTAGGATGCCAAGTCCCTTTTCCTAAGAAAGTGCCCCCAAATCAGTGAATTCTTGTGTATTCAGTCTTATATTCTGGTCCCCTTTGATAAAGAACTTTCAAAATCCAAAGCCAGGAGTGTTCTGTGATCACTCCCTTGTCAATGCAAACTGTTTCTTGGAACATTTTAGGTGTATATTCTCTTCCCCCCACATCAGGCTTAACCCACACCTCTAGCCAGGTTATGCTGAGATTTAATGCTAGTTATTAGCCTGGCAGCCAGGAGAGGGTGTGGGAGCAGTTCCTGAATGAGGAGCACCTGTTACCTTGTGGGAAGGAGGTTTCTATGGGAAGATGTTCCAGCACAGTGGAACTGCTAGCTGTTACAGGGGGAAAGTGAGTTACCTCTGCAAGCCCAGAGGGTCCCAAGAAGTTGCTGTGTCAACATCCTTGAGACATCCATTCAGGTATACCTGATTAATGTTCCACTATCCCAGTCTTTCCTGACCAGGCACCTGAACTTTGCATAGCAGACCTGACTTGGTGAGCATTTAAACATCTCAGAAGTTCTAGAACTCAACAGTTAGTCCTTTGGGCAGCTGCCCAAGTGTGCCTTTTCTTCCACTGCAGGAGACACTCTCTGGCTTTTATATTTAGCCACAAAACTGATAAAATCCCTCAGTCATTATCCTTCTGCAGGGAATCAATACAACTTAATAATAACCATCCAGCTCTGCTGTTTTTGTAGGAATTATCCCCTAACATTTTTCAAGTTTTGAGTCACTGCACTTGCCACGGCGTTTTCTTCTACTGTGACATTTTCCCAGGGCATCACTGGTTATTAAAGCTTTAGCAGTTGGACTACCAGCTTGTATCAGGGACTATCCCTGCTCCACAGACCAATCAGAACAGAATCCACTTTACTTGCCAGGCAGTAGGTAAGTCAGTCCCACCATCTGTTACCGCATGATTGCCATTAAGTTAGTTTGGGTCCCCCAAGAAGCAGATGACAAGACAAGCTTAAACATCGGGGGAATTAATTCATTAGGAGAGATGCCTGTAAGATCATGTGGGGAGGGAATCAGAGAAACCTAGGAGAGCTCTGAAATGGCAATGAAAGCCTGACCCCTCCTGAGGGATAGAGGAGGAAAGGCAAGTTGGAAGGGTTATTGACTACAGTGCTGTCTGAGGAGGGTTAGGCAAGGCTGTTGGGTCATTCTCAAGTCTAAGGTAGCAGCAGAGGATGCTCATATCTACCAGCCATGCTCCGCCGTTGCCTGGAGGTAGCATGATAGATTTCAGCATGCAGAAGCTGAGGTCCTTAGTTTTTCTCCCTGACATTAGAGGTTTGCAGTGTTCATCCTTGTGGCTTTCACACTAGGCTGGGATGATGAAATGCAAACCTCATCCTTCTGCTTCACCCTGGCAGTGGGCAGATTAGGACTTACGGACATCAATAGCCATTTCTAAAACTCCTCATCATTAAGTGTCCTCATAAACCCTCACCCCCAAATCATTTATATCCTCAATATAAATTATGGAACTAAGAGTCATTTTACTTTTTCTGATTTAATCAACTTTATGACCTCAATATAATGATATACTTTTGCACATTTATGTATTGTCTTTATGCCTTGGTTGAAATGAAGACAAGAAGAGCATCATTTTACTATCCTGTGAGGTTTGCATGGACTAATCTGTAAGAAGGGTTGTTGATTATTGGGTGAAAGGAATTCATTTTGGTGATAGAAAGGAGATTAATGGAATGGAGGAGGATTATGCAGATGTTATGGAGTCTCCCCAATCCAGTGTTAGAATTGAAATGGAAGGAAATAACTTTTTAAAAAATGAATTAATGAAATTCTTGGAAAGGATTAATATCTAGAGGATGAGTTCATAAGAGTGTCAGAGAGTTTTGTGAAACCCTGGGTACAATATGGACCCAAATGGCAAACTATAGCTCAGACTTAGGGATGAGGCTATGTTACCCCCTCTGGGTGAAAATAACAAATGTGTTGGCAGCATGCATGAAAACTTTCCATAGGCTGGAAAAAACTGGGCAGTGACAGTGAGCAGTGGTCAAGCTTTTCAAGTGACTTTACATAGTGTAGAAATAGAATGATGAGCGATGGATGCATCACAGTGACTATATCCAATAAATGATCTTGAGGTTCAGCTTCCCAGAAATAATGGTGTCAAATTTCTCATGAGACTAATTTCTGATAGAATACTGAGGCTTATCTATGTGTATGAGTCAGGTGTCAGACAAAAACGGGAATTATTCGGTGTATTCTGATTATGAAGAATGTTAATACAGGAAATTAGAGGCTTATGTAACCATTGCTGGCTGTCAAATGAAGGCAGGGCCAGCTTCTAGAGCAGCGGTTCTCAACCTGTGGGTCGCGACCCCTTTGCGGGTCGAATGATCCTTTTACAGGGGTCGCCTAAGACCATCGGAAAACACATATATAATTACATATTGTTTTTGTGATTAATCACTATGCTTTAATTATGTTCACTTTGTAACAATGAAATTGAGGGTCACCACAACATGAGGAACTGTATTTAAAGGGTCGCGGAATTAAGAAGGTTGAGAACCACTGTTCTAGAGGCTACCTCATTCCTTGGCTTGTGGCGCCTTCATCTTCAGAGCCAGTTTCTCAAGTCCAGTGGATCAAGTTTCTTTCACACTTGAATCTCTCCTCTGTCACAACTTTCTGACACAGGCAAGAAAGGCTCTCCACCTTAAAGGACTCATGGGGTTAGATTGAGCCCACCAGGATAATCAAGGCTATGGTCTCAAGGTCCAGTTACTTCAATTACATCTGCAAAGTCCATTTTGCTATGTAGTATAACATATTCTCAGTTCGTGGAGATTAGTGCATGGCCATCTTCGGGAGCAATTATTCTGCTGACCATGCTATAGAAATGGTTTTTGAAAAAGAAAAATGAAGGAAATAATGAAACATTTAAATTTAATTATTAGATCATTAATAGTAATTGTGAATAACTTTTATTAATGTAAAGTTAATAAATTTACTCTTAATGATAAGAAAGTCAACATTCCAAAAAGAATTGTGTCTTGGAGCGCTGTGATTTGTGACAATGTAATGTAAACTAATTGAGTGGTTTTTGGGTTTTTTTCTCCAAAAATGATACTCAGAGGAGAGAGTCTCAGAAACTTTTCTACTCTTTTTATTAGAAAACATGAATTTCAAGTAAAAATTAAAACTACTTACCTGATATACACTGAGTGGCCAGATTATTATGACCACCTGATATTTGTAGGCAAATTAGCCGTACACTGCATAGTATGGGATATGGAAGCCAAAGGCGTGTTTGAGCACCTTTGCTATCTGCAGTTACCAAGATAAAACATCTCCAATTTGCACAGGAACACAAGGATTGGACAGTCGAACATTGGGAAAAAGTCATGTGGTCTGATGAATCATGTTTCCAGTTGCATCATGCAGATGGCAGAGTGAGAATTTGGAGGAAACAGCATGAAAGCATGCACCCCACATGCGTGAGTAAAACCCTTCAAGCTGGTGGGGGCAGTGTTATGGTTTGGGCATGTTTTCCTGGCATGATTTGGGCCCTTTAATTCATGTGGAACAACATCTGAACAGCACAACATACCTAAGTATCATTGCTGATCAGGTTCATCCTATCATGTTGATGGTGTATGACAATGGAGATGGCTTCTTCCAACAAGACAATGTGCCATGCCACGGTGCTCGTATTGTGCAGGAGGGGTTTCAAGAACATGAGGGAGACTTTACCTTGCTTAGGTGGCCCCCACAATCACCAGATCTCAATCCAATTGAGCATTTATGGGACGAAGTTAAAAGAGCCATCAGGCAGCTGGTTCCACAACCATCAAATCTCACAGAACTGGACAGTGCTATTCATCAGGCATGGTGTCAGATTCCTCGCATCACCTTTCAACATCTCATGGAGTCAATGCCAGAAGAATCACCGCAGTATTAAAGGCAAAAGGTGGCCCAACGAAGTACTGATGGGGTGGTCATAATAATCTGGCTACTCAGTGTATAATGCTTACATTAGTATAACATTTTGTGTTTCATAAATCATTTTATATAAAGTAGACCATATTGCTGGTTTGGAACTAATTAAAATAAAATAGGAGAGTGACAATATGCCTAAAACAATAATTATTAAAATGTTCATTCAAAGGCTTCATATCTTGAGAAAGAATTTAAACCTAATTATTTTTAATTTTACTTTAAAATCTTCCCTTGAGATTTTGTGTACTGCTTCTTGATTTGAGTATCTTCCTAGAGAGTCTTCCACTGGCAATCTTTAAGGGTAATATAAAGCTATTCTTTCCAAAGTATGGGCAAGGAGAGGTTCAGTGCAGAGTAGAAGATGTGAACTTAGATGCAAAACTGTCCAGAAATCTGAGAACTTGAAGTAGAAGCCTATTGTTGGAATAAAGTCCACATTCCCTAATAAGATGTTCAGGTTTATTTTTAATGAGACTTCGTCAATCCCCTTCACTCATCAGATGGTTTAACTACCCTGGCCTATTTCTCAAGCATAAACTTCACATTTCTGTATAGTTGGTCATTTTTTCCCTTTATTGGAGTGTTCTGTCCTGTCCTTTTATATATTTGGTAAATTGTTGTTTATTTTTTAAGACATAGCTTTCTTAGTCAAATATTATTAGTGTGCAGTAGTAGAGACTCCCCTAAGCTAGATTTTATGAAATCTGCAAATTTTATAGGAGGACACACTGGTCATCAAACAGAACATAAGGATAAGAGGACAGGCAGGCCCCAGGAGAAGTCAGAAATTGCAAATGGACTGGAATCAAAATTCTCTTTCTCTCTCCCTTTGAAACTACATGTCATTTCCTCTCTTTCCTTCATGTCTGCCTTATACTTGCATGTCTCAGAGATTGGATTTTTTTTTAAAAAAAAATCATTTACCTGGTAGAAAATAGCTAGCACAGACTACATAACCTTTCAGTTTAATTGATAACATAATGGGCTAGAATTTTTATTTCCAAATTACAAATTTCTTGGGAAAGCAGATCAATTACTTTAGCTTGGGCCAGGCTTCTATTCCTATAAGACAACACTGGCTAATGGAGGCAGGGGTCTGTACTCAAACATGTCTTCAGGGTCCCACCCTTTAATGCGAAGGACAGGATGCAGGAATAGAAATGGGTGTATGCAGGACAGGAAGCCTGGATTAATCTCTTAGAGCATATTCAGAATCCTGCCAGGTAGAACTAATGAGTCCCCTTTGTGATCCTGTGGAGTGTGTCAGATGATACTATTGTTAATTATATAGCACATACATAAATATCCCCATTAGAATGTGAGCTCCTCAAAGATTGGTGGGTTGTCTAATTTATCATTATATTTCCAGCACTTGATAGTGGTATAGCCCTCAAAGAGCTCGATCTAGGATGGGAAGACCAAGAACAATACCAATTTCAATACAAGGAAATATTTGATAAGGGAAATCAGCCTTATAGGAGTTCAGTGGAACTAGAGATCCTTTGGGGTATGAATGATTGAGAAGTCTTCATGGAGACAGCATTTAACCTGTAATTTCGAAGATATGTAGATTGCGCCAGGTATAGAATTGAGAGGAAGGCCCTTCTAGCCCTGAGACAAACAAGAGTGAAACTGTGAAAGGAAAATACGAAGATGTATACATGGAAGTGTAAAGGGGGATTCAGTAAAAGTCTGTGGCTATTTAGAATCTGTAGACGGGATGAATGAGAAATGAGGTGAAAAATACAATTAATATAAATTGTTTTCAATTTCTTTTTTATTTTTTCCATCACCATCTATCTCCTCTAGGCCTTCTTCCACCTCCATGGCCCAGCCCCTACAATCACCACAATGTGTCCATGTCCATGAGGTCTCTCTCTCCTTTTTTTCTTTTTTACTCAATCCCTCCACCCCCTAACCGCTTCCCTCACCACCAATCAGAGCTGTCAGTCTGCTCTTTATCTATGAGTCAGTCTATATTTTGCTTGGTAGTTCAGTTTGCTCATTAAATTCCACATATTAGTGAAATCATATGTCTTTCTCTGATAGGCTTATTTCATTTAGCATAATGTCCTCCAGGTCCATCCATGCTGTCATAAGGGGTACATTTTACAAGCTTGCCTTGAAACAACATTTTGTTGTTTTTTGCAACATATTTTACCAGAAGACATTCAAGTAAAAATATATGTTAAAATGGTTGCTTCTGCAATGGGAGATCACAGTGCAATATGAGGATAAAAGGAAATAATAAACATGTAGTTAGGAAGTTAAAAGTCATATTACATTTTCTCCTTTGCCTAGAACACAGTATATTTTATAACAACCTCTTTATAGAGTAAGTTTATTAATAAATAATAGTCAATGAATTGTCAGATCAAAGATATGTATTTTAGTTCCATCTGTGTGGAAACAAATAAGGACTACTCACATGAGAGTAAACAAAGTCTATTTATTCTGAGCTCACTATAGCAAGAGAGTTAGGCACCATTACTTCTGCTTGGCAGAGACTCAAAGGCAGTCAAGGAAAGCTTTATAGTAGAAAAAGGGAAGGTTTCAGGTGTGTCCTGACTAGAGGTGTTGGTTATGAGATGCATTGGTTAACAATATTATATTAACGAAAGGTAGAGAATTCTATGTGATTGGTTTGTGGAACACACTTGACCTTTTCTGGTTGATCCTAAATTGAAAGTGAGGGCAAAAATTGGGGAATCTGCCATTTATTAATCAAGTCCTGGTTCTTTGTACAGCTTGTTACAAGAATTATTGTTTGGTTTCCTGGACTGTTTGCTTGGAGACAGTAATCAGATTTGCCACAGTCTGACTTGTAGATAGTGGGTGAACTTCCTGGGCTACAGATTGTGGGTCAGAGTTCTATTTTTATATGTGGTCTAGCCATTGTGTGTTTGTATGTTCAGTCTCCCATTTGCAAGAATAACATTATATGCTTCTCTCCCCAGTCTCACTTGCAAAGATAATACTAAATGCAAAAGGGATTTTTTTGATCCTCACCCAAGTATTCTTTTTTAAATTGATTTTTAGAGAGAAGAAGGGAGAGAGAGAGAAACATCTATGTGAGAGAGAAGCATCTATCGATTACCTCCTATATGCATCCTGACCTGGGATAGAACCCACAATCTAGGTATGTGCCCTAACTGGGATTCGAACCTACAACCTTTTGATGTATGGACAAGGCTCCAACCAACTGAACCACCAGGGTGGGATCTTTTTGTCTATACAGGTATATTATCAAAGACTACAACAGTTCTTAGTAATTATAAATATGTTGAACAAATTCAATATACATGTAGTTGTAAATGAGAAAAACAAAAATACTTTACTTACTAGCCGTGAATTTTCCTAGACCTAGGAACATATGGGCATAACAGGATCATGCTGGTGATAACAATACTTCTTTAATTGGCTCTTGTAAGGTATTTTTTTATTGTTCTCCTGGTGTTTTAATGTTAGGTCAATTACCTAGAAGCTCCTGCTTGGTGCCATTTTTTGCTACCCCTCCCGCTTCCCTCCCCAAACTCAAGGCCACTTTTTTTTTTTTTTTTTTACTGGGTCAAGTATTCCTTGCCAGGTTCTTTTCTCTGTTATCTAGGAAACTCTTTGTTTCCTATTTTTAAAAGATTTATAGAAAGCCTTTCTCTTTTTTTAGTTGGCCATACCCAGGCAAGTATGTATTCCATTTTGTTCTGAAGCTGGAAACTGTGCTGTATATAAATAAAATACTCACGACCAAGTCAGTGTGAATGAAATGGAATTCCTCAGCTTTTGTCACTGGATAATCACCCAGTAAGTGTGCTCACTGCGCTGTGCAATACTTGATGCTTTTGACAACTCTCCCTTTCTTGAAGCACTTTTGACTTTGATTTTCAGAATAACACATCCTTTTTTTAAAATAATCTCTACTGTTGAAAGTATTACAGATGTCCCCTTTTCTCCCCACACCCCATTGACCTCCTCCTCCCCACTACTCCGCCCTTCCCAGGCCTTCACCACATTATTGTCTGTGTCCATGGGTTATGCATATATGGTCTTTGGTTAACCTCTTCCTATTCACTCACCACTTCCCCTCGGAAATCTGTTCCATGCATCCATGGACCTATTTTTGGTCATCAGTTTATTTTGTTCATTAGATTCCACACATAAGTGAGATCATATATTTGGCTTTCTCTGATTGGCTTATTTCACTTAACATAATAATCTCCAGTTTCATCCATGTTGTTGAAAAGTGTAAGAAATCCTTTTTTATAGCTGCATAGTATTTCATGTATAAATGCACCACAGCTTTTTTTATCCACTCATCTACTGATGGGCACTTGGGCTGTTTCCAGTTCTTATCTATTGTAAATAATGCTGCTATAAACATAGGGGTGCATATATTCTTTCTGATTGGTGTTTCAGGCTTCTTGGGATATATTCCTAAAAGTGGGATCACTAGGTCAAATGGCAGATCCATATTTAATTTTTTGAGGAAACTCCATATTGTTTTCCATAATGGCTGCACCAGTCTGTATTCCTACCAGCAGTATCCTAGGGTTCCCTTTTCTCCACATCCTTACCAGCACTTGTCATTTGTTGATGGTAGCCATTCTGGCAGGTGTAAGGTGGTACTTCATTGTTGTTTTAATTTTCATCTCTTTGATGATTAGTGACATTGAGAATTTTTCATATGTCTCTTGGTCATTTGTATCTCCTCTTTGGAGAAATGTTTATTTAGGTCCTCTGCCCATTTTTTTGATTGGGTTGTTCGTCTTCCTTTTGTTGAGTTGTACGGGTACTTTATATATTTTGGAAATTAACCCCTTATCAGATGTACCATTGATAAATAAGAATAACACTTCCTTTTGGCTTTCCTCTTAGGTAACTGTTTAATTTCATCATCATGAACAGATTGTCCATTCTTTGTTCTTTCCTTTGTCATCTGCGGTTTCCAAGATTCTATCCTCAGAAGTCTTTTTTTTCCTTAATAGACATCCCCTAATTGATCAATTCACTTCTGTGGCTTCAAAGACTATTTATTTACCAACCCTACATATGCTGGTATATCTCTTGTAAGTTATACACCTGCATTTACAGTGCCTTATTGGATATACTTCTTTGAGGTTTGAATAATATAATAATTGCCCTCCTTTTTCCTTTTTTAAAAAATTTGTTTGTTTGTTTTGGTTTTCACTGAGGGAGGGAAAAAGCTTAAGGGTCCATGTGGAGAGGAAAATAAAACACTGACCCTAGATTAGAGAATTCTGATAATTTCTAAACTGGAGAATGTGGCAAAGCTTCCATTCTTTTCTTCACTCTCCTGCCAACCTTACTTCCTACACACACACACACACACACACACACACACACACTCTTTCTGTCTTCAGGCTAGACTGGAAAACCATGACCTAATATTCAATGATGCAGAAAAGCAGATAGAAAACAGATGAATCTTCACTAAATTCTGATATTTTTATACCATTCTGTTAATTTAAACTTGTAGACATCAAACTCTCTCTAACTTGATAAACAGATGACTTGTTTTTTCATACACAAGGAGGGAGGTTTGAGGAAGGTGTAGTAAGTGGGCAGAATAGTATTCCTCTGATACCTACCTATCTCTCAGAACCTAGAAGTCAGATAGAGAAAGTCAAATACCATATGACCTCATTTACACATGGAATCTAAAATACAAAATAAATATACAAACAAAACAGAAATAAATTCGTAGATACAGAGAGCAATCTAATATTTGCCAGATGGGAGCGGGTGTTAAGGGGCCGGGTGAAAAAGGTGAAAGAATTAAAAAGTACAACTGGTAGTTACAAAATAGTCGCTGGGATATGAAGTATGGACTAGGGAATACAGTTAGTAATATTGTAATAACTGTGTATGGTGTCAGGGGGTACTAGACTTACCGGGGGAGTCGCTTAGTAAATTATACAAATGTCTAACTACTATGCCTATGCTGAAACTAATATTAAATGTCAACTGTAATTGAAAAAAAAATTTAAAGTCATAAAAGAAAGCATTAGGTTTCACCAGCAGTCTCCAATTGAATGTTCCAAAGGAACAACAAATTCAACAGAATCACAGTCCCTCATTTACACTCTCACCTCAGCCTGCTTTTCCTCCTGGTCTCACTAACTCAGGGAATACAATCACTTTCCTGTAACTGAGAATAAAGAAAAGACAGAAAAATATGCAACTCCTGTCTTTCCTACATATCTTCCATGAAGCATTAAAGAATTAAAATTAGAAAGGAAAAATGTATATTCTTTTGGCAGCTATATCTCTTTTACAACTAACTGATCCTCTGTATTTCATGATACTAGCTGCACTTTGTGGCTCTTATCAGTTCTTTGATAGACAGTCATGAATTTGCATTGTGATAGCTGATACTTGTGCCTCTAAATCCTACAGTCTTATTCCTGGCTGCCTATTTTTTTAGAATTCCATTTTTCCATCTGACCTATAATGAAGGACCTGTTCATATCAAATAGTTTACAATACACAGGAATGCTCAAAAGTATGTGTGGAAAGCATACATTTCTTTGAACCTTGTGAAATAGATGGATGATATATAGATTATTACAAGAAAAAGACTATTTTAAAACATCAGTCCTACATTAAATGCCAGGTTCTTATTGCAGACTGAACATGAAAATGGTCACTCTAAAAGTTAGTATGACCTCTTTACACATATAAAAAATAATGTTCTCTAGAAATTACAATTCTTAGAATTGCAAAGAACACAGCAATATTCACAGAAATGCACTAGATTTTATCACTTATTTTACTTTTTATCTTGGAATAAAATGTATTTTAAAATTTACCCATTAAGCCTGGCTGTCATAGCTCAGGGGTTGAGTACCGATCTATAAACCAGAAGGTCACTGGATCAATTCCCCATCAAGGCACATGCCTAGATTGAAAGCTCAGTCCCCAGTGGGGGGCATGCAGGAGGCAGTCAATCAATGACTCTCTCTCATTGATGCTTCTATCTCTCTCTCCCTCTGAAATCAATAAAAATGTTTTAAAAAATTACCCTTAAAAGTATATCATCTTAATATTTGATTCTGTTCATAGAAAATGGCTTAGAGTTTTCCATGAAAATAGTTTTCTTAACACTTCTCAAATATTATAAATTAAGAATTATAATATATGTAATACATTGGACCTCTTTATAATAGCACTACTGTAAACTCTTGATTATAAAACAGTTTATTTAAATGTCAATGTGCAAGGTATCAATTTTGTTTGTTAAAGAATAATGGCTTTTTTCACTCCTTTGTTTTGAATGTAAGAATTAAATCTTTGTGGTGGTAGTAGTTAATATACTATATATTTACTATGTGCCAGATATTGCACTATGCATTTTATCTATAAATTCATTTCACCCTGTGGTGAGATCAGTACTACAGGCGTACAGTCCTTATCCTGAAATCCTTGGGGCCAGATGTGTTTTGAAAATGAGAGATTTTCAAGGTTCACAAAGATAATACAGTGCATACACTGTGGATTAGGTAATACCTAGAGAGAGGGCTAGGGCAGCATTCCAAATCAAACACATCAATATTTCACTGGAGAAATTTATAGATGTTCACATTACATTGGAAGATAAGGCTCAGATTTGTTCTTGTTGCCAGGTAAGTTTGTTAAAAAACTTAAAGTTTTCAGTTTTGAAAATTTTGGGGTTTTATAATTGTGCATAGGGAATTGGTGGCCCATGTTTTGTGGCCATTCCTGCATTTCACAGATGAAGAAAGTGAGGTATAGCATTATTAAGTAACTTATCCAAAATCATGTTGAAAGCTAGAGATTAAAGCCAAAATCATGTTGAAAAGCTAGAGATTAAAGTGAGGTATAGCATTATTAAGTAACTTATCCAAAATCATGTTGAAAAGCTAGAGATTAGATCCTGCTCCAGAATCTTTCACCCTCTATGATCTACTATCATCCTTGAGGCTGGGCAATGAAGAGAAGACAAGTTCCCACCCTCACGGTGCAACAAGTTTGTATTGCATCCCTGCAGATGTAATTCACCACCTCACAAGAACCCATTGTTCTTTTGAATGTTGAGAGGAGATTTAACTTCTTCCCAACCTCCGTTCACCATTTGTAATTTTGCCTTTAGGAGCAACAGGTAATAAATCCACTCCTAAGTGACAGTATTTCAAATATCTAAGGATGGTCCTTACCATTTTCCTTTTGTTTATTTAAATACTCCCAATTCTTTCATCTGTTACATTCTTTCCTTTTCCATAGCAAGTCTAAATGTCTTTCTGACAAGTACCATGTTTTTATTAATGTTCTTTTAAAATCTATTCTGACCAGAAGCTGATCTGGCTTTTGGTGTAGAGTACCGTGGGATATAGTTTCTGTGATAAGAACACCATTCTTATATTGGAAATGAACAAATGTTCTGACTTTTTACTATCTGTATTCTGTTATTAACTTGTTATTGCCTCTGTGGTTAACTAATTCCCACATATTTTTATCATATGAGTTACAAGCAATTTTCACCATCAATTACTTAAGAATTTTTACTAAATGAGTTCATTTCACTAAATATATTTAAAAATGCAAAATCTAGTATTACAGATGTATTGCAGTCATATTTTTTAATATATATTTTTATTGATTTTTTTTTTAAAGAGAGGAAGGGAGAGGGATAGAGAGTTAGAAACATCGATGAGAGAGAAACATCCATCAGCTGCCTCCTGCACACTCCCTACTGGGGATGTGTCTGCAACCAAGGTACATGCCCTTGACCAGAATCAAACCTGGGACCCTTCAGTCTGCAAGCTGACATTCTATCCACTGAGCCAAACCTGTTAGGGCTGTAGTTATATTTAACATTTCTTCATTTTGCCAGGATAATTCAGAATTTAGAATCTGTTATCTATTAGGTATCTTTTTGGCTTTATGGAATTTCAGTCTCTGCTTAATGTCTTCTTATCAAAGATTCCATCTTTGGTCACACTTTATAAGATTAACATTGTATTATCTTAAAAATTATCATTCTGTATGTGCATGATAGTCTCTATGCATGATAAATTCCATATGCAATTTGCTTATTAGTTCTTTATCTCTCTCAAACAGAATGTATGCTCCATGAGAACAGTCTTTATTTTGTTCACTCATATGCCTCACAATACTATAACAATGTTTGATACTTGTAGATATTGAATAGATATTTAAATTGATTGAATCTTAGGAAGCATTTAATATCTCCATCAGGGCACTGATAAAACTGTGAAACAGCTAGATGGCCAAAGGTAGAATCTTATAAGCAGGTCACTGAATATCTTGTTAAGATTGTTACATAGTCATTAATAAATAACTTCAGTGTTTGGTATCATTTTAAATCAAAGACAACTCTGACATTTTTAATTACTGTTTTGTTACAGCAATGGTATGCTTTTTTGGGAACTTTCTCTAATCAATGAATAAATGAACACTATCAAAAAATGTATTTTACTGTGATTTACTTTGAATAAGCAATGAAGCCTTTTGAAAGTCATCTTGCTTCTCTCATACTAATAAACAAACCATCTTCTATAATAATAGCAGCGTAAATTAGACCAGACAGCCGAACAACCTTCCAGACATCATTCCAGATGTCCTTCCTGATGGAGCCGTGTAGGCAGGGGCAGAGGCAGAGGCGGTTAGGGGCAATCAGACAGGCAGGCAGAGGTGGTTAGTGGCGATGAGGCAGGAAGGAGAGTGGTTAGGGTTGATGAGGCAGGCAGGCAGAGTGGTTAGGGGAAGTCAAGCAGGTAGGCAGGCAAGTAGTTAGGAGCCAGCAGTCCCAGATTGCGAGAGGGTGCAGGCTGGGTTGAGGGATTTCCACCCCCCTGCCCTGTACACAAATTTTGTGCACCGGCTCTCTAGTTTATTTAATAATTGATTCTATAATTTAACCAAAAATCAAGATCTAGTCTGTAATTTCCAGTAGTTACTTGTTCCTAGCTTTTAGAAATTGGCGCAGTCACCATCCAGTAGTCCTCAGTTCTTCTCCCAACATATGTGATTTCTTTGATTATAAATGTTCTTGTAAGGTATGTAAATGTTCTTTTTCCCGTCTGTTATAAAATTAACCAAGACATGGATACTTGAGCACATTAAAACTTTCTGGTCCTTCTCACTATATTATTACCTGTAATGAACTGATGTTGCTTTTTCCCATTGGTTGTTTTTCTTTTTCTATGCTAAGCCTATTCTAACTGTTAGAGAAGACACATTTGTAAATGTGTCTTTTCCTGTAACCTGTTAATATTATGTCATATTCATCAATCAATAGCGCATCTCTTCTTCTTCCCCATTTGCTTTTCTATAGTGATTATAATAACTAACATTTAAGGAGGTTTTACTCTTGACATTTATTTTTTAGAGTTATTCTTATTTAAACCTCAAAAACGATCCTAGGGGATTGGTATTCCTGCTGTCCTTATCCTTAGAAATAGAGAATGTGTCAACATACTCACTTCACACAGGTCAAAGTGGGCCAGGGCAAAGGCAACCATTAGAAAGTTGTCAGTTAATTGGCTCTTGATCACTGGACTAGTCAAAACATCATCATTTCCCACTCAATTACTTTGATAGTAAACCTAATTTCAGAAGATAAACTGTAATAAGTATAGCAAGACAGTGGAAAGAATTTGCTTTTGTAGAAAGAAGACAGACTTATTTGCTAGTAGCTAGTTTAATATTTCAATCTAACAATTAAACTATAGTGTCCATCTTTAACAGATGCTACTGAAAGACTTTGAAAAGAAGTAAAGCACATCATTCATCACAGATTTCTACTCAGAAAAACCAAAGCCTTAACTCTCAAAAAAATTTGGATTTAAGTTTAAAAGTGTGAGGGTAAAAAGACACTGCTAAATGTCAAGTCACATTTGGTGGCATGGGGAGGAGGACTGATTAAATGCACTTTCTCCCACAAATGTTCTTAGAACTGTTTATAGTGTTTTTATCCTCTGGACTTGAAACTTTCAAGGTCTATGTGCCTTTTTCTTTTCCTAATTTTTCCAAATTATATTGGTAAGATTGAACATTTATTTTAAAAAATCAGTATACTTAGGAATACATGTTTTCATTTATCACAATTTATTTTCAAAGATGATAACAAGGGTTAATAGACTTGCCTATTACAAGAAAGCTTGTTTTCATGTGCATTTTCTCTAAAGCAAAAACCTGAATGATGAAGTCAGAGGATCTTTCATGAGGACAAAGGACTGACCTAATAACACAATCATGGGTTCATGGGTTCATGGGTTCATGAAGTATCTTGAGGTTGAACAAAAGTTTCCTCCCCATAAAAATTGTATTAATTCTGGCCTATCAGTGCCTGAGTCACCTATCAATAATTTAATTTCTTACCATTAAGAATATTTTTTGCCTTAGGAGGCAACACTGTGACCTGAGAGGCAGCCTCTTAGAACTTTTATAACTTGGCAGATAAACTATCTCAATTTATCAAAGAATAGCATCTTAGATGAAAGAAAAGCATCTCACCCAGGATGGGGAGTTTCTTTTAAATCTTTGTTTTTATTGTTGACACTACTACAGATGTCCCCAATTTCCCCCTCTTTGCTCACCTCCACTTAGCTCCCCTCCTTCCCTCTGGTCATTATCACACCGTTGTCTGTGTCTATGTGTTATATATCTGTGCTTTTTGGCTGAATCTTTTCACCTTCTTCCATCTAACCCCACCCCCACCCCACCCCCCACCACCACCACTTCCTTGTGACAGCTGTTAGTCTGTTCTATGTATCCCTGTCTTTGTTTCTGTTTTGTTTGTCAGTTTATTTTGTTCTATACCTTCCACTATAAGTCAGATCCAAGAAGAGTAGTTTTTAATGGGGCTGGAAACATCTTGAACTTGAGCTGTTTCATGGAAAGCACAAGGGGCAAAACATTATGGATATGCAGTCTTTCACAGGACAGAACAAGGTGCTCCTATTTTCATGGGTTATTTTCTTTAGGAGTCAGGAAACTTCCTCATTGAAAAGACTGAATTTTCCCCTGAACACATAATCAATATTTAGTAATCAATATTCCATTTCTTTACAAGTAGGCTTTTCCATCCACCGATTACTATTATCACTTAATAAAGAGAATTGAAAGTAGAGGCTGTTGGATTTGAGCAAAATTTTCCTGAAATTTGAGGGTATTTTTGTTGTTGTTTTTCTGGGTGATAATCCACTTTAAAATGTTCCTGCAGTTCCTGATTTAGTGCTTGTTTTTATATTAGACGTTAAACCCAGCCTGGGTTTAAGACTAACTTAATTTGCTCCTTCTCTGTAAGGAAAACTACTTACCTTGATTTTCCTTCCTAGACAACAGAATCTTGGTTACAGAGTTGGCTAGAGTTTATCTAGGTGGAATTCAACAAGAAAGGGTTTTATTACTGAGGACTTTATTAAGACAGTAAATGACATATTTAATGGTGACTAAAACTACAGGATTGTATAGTTAACTTGACATAATTATTATATGTGTTCGGATATTAATGTCAATTTCTCTTCCTTAGAAATTGTGAAACCTTTTTGCCAAGGACTGACTAAAGTGATGTACTTTCAATTTTCCTTTTGCTTTTTTAAAACATCTAAGTTCTAATTTTTCTTTTATATGTGATTATCATATAAAATCTTGCTAATGATAATAAGGAGGTAAATTTTTTGATATTACAAATTAAAAAGTTATCAGTTTCTTTACCTGAAATAGCTCAAAGGTTTATCCGTAAAATTTTAAACACAGTATTTCATAACCTGTGTTTGTTTTTAAAATAAATGTACTTTTCCTCTTTATTATGAAAGTAGCACATGTTCATAAATTTTTTGATAAACAAAGAGAAGGTAAGAACCATCCATTAGTCTGCTATACTGTATATATAGTTTGCAGATTTTTAATTCATCTCCTTGTACATAAACACTTAAAGCCATTGTATATTGTCTTGTACCCTTTGTTTTTCACTTAATATTCATGAGTCTCTTTTCTTTTCAATAAACAAACTTCTATGATATCTTGAATGGACATTTTGAAACTCATTTAAGTTACCTCGATTTTGAACATTTAATTTACCTCCTTTTTTTCCTATTATAAATAACACTGTGGCAACTATTTTTGCAATTAAATATTTGGACACATGTTTACTGATTTCTGAGAAATGGATTTTCCAGATGAAAAGAAAAACTCATTTGAAGGCTTTTCTATTGTCATTATAGCCATTCTTCTATTGTCAGCTATAGTTTAAAACACCTTCACAACTGCCTATAACTAGTATGTGAATGTTTTTAATCTAAGTATTCTGATCACAGCCATGATAGTCTTCTCTCTTGCACTGCAGTGTGGGGAGTTTTATAAGCTTCTGGAAACTGTGACATTTATTTAAAATAGTGGTCTCTGGGTAGAACAAGGACTCTGATTACATGGGAAGCCACAATCCAGAGAATGTGTTGTTAAACCATGTACAACAATTTGTGCGGGCAAAGTTTGTACAATTCAGAATTCAGGTCATGATCCTCATCCCCCATAACTTATTAGATCCATTATAGGCACTAGAAACACCAGAAAAGGATGAAGGGAGATGGATGTCACCTCCTTGGTTCTTGTAAGGCTTGTGAAAAAGAATTCAAAAGTGACCCTGGATGGTTGCATTATAGTAAAGCATATTTATTAAAGGAATAAAATAAGTAAACTTATCAAAGAAGCAAGGTAAGCAAATCTATCAAACTACATCTGACCTAGAGCACTTCTGAGCTTCTCAGCTAATCTGAGAAGCATTGCCTGGTAGGTTTCAAGGGGTTTTATACCCTTCTCCCTGTAGGTTTCAAGGCTCCTCTGCCAGGTGTATTGAGCATAGACTAAATTTCAAGGTACCCCTTTTACTTTATTGAGCCTTTCCCAGAATTTATGAGAAGCATCTGGCGATTTTAAGTTGACAAGCCCCAAGACTGCTGGCTTCTCTGTTTATGGGGTGAGATAAACGTCCCCCCCCCCACTTCTAATTCCTTTTCCCATAAAGGCTGACTTCTTTGTTTAGTGGGTGAGATAAACTCTCCCTTCTCCCCTTCTCTCTTCCCCACTCCTGCCTTAGCAGTTCCAGAGTGATTTAAGCTATTCATCCTCTGGTTAGGGAGGAGAGACATTAGCCACTAGTTCTCAAGCATCCTTAGTTGGGAAAGATAAGATCTTGCTACAAACTGGCTGCAAGCTGCCCAAACTGTTTGGCCTTGTTTAATTTTCTTGTCTTAATTTCCCTATTTCTCCTTCCCTGGAATTTTCCTATCTTCTTAATGCCCTGTTATAGATCTGAAGGTTCAGGAAGTTAATAAACTCTAAATTGAAGATCCCACTTACCTGAGGCGCTCAGTCTCACTCATGTACTACTTCTAGGGTGCTCTGTTTTATCTCTTCCACAAAGATCCAAATGTAGAACTCACCTCAATTTTCACCTATTTAAATACCCTTTCCCTTACTTTTTCAGCAAATGTTTACTGAGTACCTAACATGTGGCAACACTGGTTCTAGGCGCTAGGGATACCGCTACTAACAAAAATAAAACAAACAGCAGAAGAAACCCTTGCTCACCTGGAGCTTATATTCCAGTGGGAGAATTAAGTTAATAACAATGTACCTACCTACATAGTTTAAGTTTAAAAAATTTGGCTCTCAAAAGAAATTTCAATCATTGTACTGTTGATATTTGGCTCTGTTGACTAATGAGTTTGCCGACCACTATCTTAGGCGACCCCTGTGAAAGGGCCATTCGACCGCCAAAGGGATCGCAATCCACAGGTTGAAAACCGCTGCCCTAGTTACTCTTGATTACAACCTTGACCCACACTTCTTTACCCATATTATAAAGCCATATTACTTTCTGTATGCCATAGGAATTCAGAAGAAAACAATATTATTTTCCCACCTGAAATCTTTTTAGGTTGAACCTACTTTTCTCTGCCTCCAAGGTCAATAGTCCTTAGACTAGGAGATTTTCACAAGAGTAGGTCATGGCTAAATGTGGAGTACTCCACTTGTAATTCACATACCTTTGACTTTGGAATTTAAAGACTGTCTTGGTAAACTTGTTTTTGCTTTTGTTTTTAATGTACCCCAAATTCATAGTGACTGAGATTCTGCCTCATTCCTCATGCTCCCACTAACATGTCCTGCCTGCTAACTCACTTCTGCCTCATGGCCTCTACCTGGAAAAGCTTCCTTCTCCATCACTGACCATCTTACCCTGCTGCTAGAACTCTCTGAGAATGATTAGCCAGCCGCCCAGGGTGACCTATGCTGATTTCCTACCACCTGGACTTGTGATCATTATGTGCCCTATTCTTACTTGAATAGGCAGCTTGATTTTCATCTCAGTCCAGAGCTCTTGTATTATTCCCTGGAGGCCTTTGTTCATGGTTTCTTTAGATTCATCCCTGAGATAACATAACCCTGTCCTTCCTGACATTTAGAATCTCCCTTTCCATTCATTGTCTCTCTGGCATGTCTTATCAGTACTCAGTCCTTGGTGCAGATATCTATTAAATTGCCATATTTCACTTTTAAATATCTTCAGGATTCCTTACTTAAATATCTTGAACACTTCATTCTTCTGGCTCTAAAAAGCCCATTTCTCTGAAGTCATCTTGTTTTTATTTCCTTCTGAGTAGTGAATCATAAGCATTCCTACTCACTGACTAATCTAGCAAGATAATTCACTTTATTATTGTCTACAAATTCAAACGGATTCTCAGAGTAATGGTGTTTTGTGACTTAAATGAATAAAATGTTGTTCACTTCATAAGTTTTTAGAAACATTTGTTTACAGTTACTTAAGACTGTTTATAACCTTGGGCTATAAATATGGTTATTCTTCAGGGATTTTTCTTTAGAGTAGTTTTTCTGTTCTACCTCTGAGTATTCTTGTGATGGCAGTTAAATTGAAGATAGTATTGTGGAGTACACACTTTTTTGTAAGCTGAGATGATAGCTCTCAATTTATCAAATGCAACAAAATTTGAAAGCCACAATATTCTTTAAGTCTGTTGCATGGATAGGAAAATAATTATTATACAAGCAGATATCTAGGTTTTTCACTCAATTGCTAGCTTTCCGAAGCCCATAAGTGAATAAATAGCAAGTAACAGAAACCCAAATGACAGTGGCTCTGACATGATGAAAGTTATCTCTCTCATAATAGTCTGAATTTGCAAAATTCAAGGCTGTTATGATGGTCTAAGAGTAATTGGTTACCCAGACTAATCCTAGATTTCCTTGGTGGTGTGACCTTCATCCTAAAGTTTCAAAGTTGAGAGAGCTCCAGGAATCAATTCCTGTTCTGAGTATCAGGATAAAGAAATGGGTGACCAGGGTCCCTCCCTCCTGTTAGTGGCATGGTCCAGATATTTTATACCCCACTTCCATTTACATTCTCTTAGTGACAACTTACTTAGTCATGTGACCACACCTGGCTAGCCATGTGTCTAAGGACAGACATCAGTCTATAACATAGGTGAAATGTTTTATTAATATGTTCTATATAAATGTAAATTTTACTGGGATAAAGATCACTAAAACAATGATACCCCATTTTTTTTCAAGCAAATGTTAAATCCAACATATGAACTAGAGAAAACGGAACTGTCCTATTAAAATGGTAGGCACAGCAATAGACTTATGAAAAATGCTCAAGGTCACTAATCATCAGAGAGATGCACATTAAAATGACAATGAGGTATCACCTCACACCTTCCAGAATGTCTACCAGCAGTAAATCAATAAACAGGTGCTGGCAAGAATGTGGAGAAAAAGGAACCCTAGTACACTGCCAGTGGAAATGCAGATTGGTACAGCCATTATGGAAAATAGCATGGAGATTCCCCCCAAAATTAAAAATGGAACTGCCATTTGACCAAGCAATCCCACATCTGGGAATATATCCTAAGAATCCTGAAACACCAACCAGAAAGAAAATATGCACCCCTATCTTCATAGCAGCATTATTTACAATAGCTAAGATCTGGAAACAGCCCAAGTGCCCATCAGTAGATGAGTGGATAAAAAAAGCTGTGGTGTATTCACACATGAAATTATGCAGCTGTAAAAAAGAAGGCTCTCTTACCTTTTGAGACAACATGGATGGAACTGGAGATTATTATGCTAAGTGAAATAAGCCAGTCTGAGAAAGACAAGTATCACATGATCTCACTTATATGTGGGAATACAATGAACAAAATAAACTGACGATCAAGTCCAGAGACATGGATACATGGAACATATCTCCAAGAGGAAGAGGTTGGGGGTTGGGAAGAGATTAACCAAAGAACATATATGCATTTATGCATAGCCAATGGACACAGACAATAGTATAATGAAGGCCTGGGGTCGGGCGGGGGTTAGTTGGAGGGGGGAAATCAGGGGTGGGGTGGGGGGACATCTGTAATACTATAAAAAAATGCAACATCTGTGAAATACAACATCTATAAAGTGAAACTCAATAAAATGAGGTATGCCTGTAAAAAAAAAATAAATAAAATGGTAGGCACAGGAATGCCTCCTGTGTCACTCATATGCCCCTGTCCCCATAAACCCACTCTTATAAAAGAGCCTGAGCCTCCTATGGTTTCACAGATCAGCATCCCCGTATTGAAGAGTCAAGCAATAATTTTTCTTTTTAATGAACAAATGGTCACAAATATTATCTCCGAATCATGAAGCAACTATTAATTCATATTCATCAAATTCTTATCCTGAGAAATGTCATTGTAATTTAGGTTTAAAATAAAAAGATTTCTCAACTTTGTGAAGATGAGACAATATTGAAAACAAAATTTAAGTTTGTGGTATAATATGTAAAAACTACTTAATAATTTGAAATTAAGAAAAATGATTTCCCAACTAATGTAATAACCAGTTATCTTAAAATTCTTAAAGGCTTCTGTGTGTCAATTATTGTGCCCAACTTTGGAAAATGTTTTCTCATTTTATCCTTAAAACAAGTTTGCAAGAATACCAGGGAAATGAGGTGGTACTGAGCCCAAATTCAAATCTTCAAATGCAATAAAGAAATTTGCTTTTATGATTTTTTATCAGAAATTGTATTATAAGAAAACAGACTAATTCTGTGCCATTGCTTTGATGTAAATCAACAGAAAATCATAGAGTTTTAGAATCACTTGTTGGGAAGGAACCTTAGGAAGGGTAAATCAAGTCCAATAACTCATTTAAGTATATGCTAATGGGGTAAAAGTCTATAAAAACCTCCTCCAAAAGTAGAACTTTGATTTAAAGAACATATACATTATCACTAATGGTGTTATTTTGTTTTTGTTTTTTTCTCTTCCTTCATTATACTTTGAAAGATCAAAATTATTATTATTACTAGAGGCCCGGTGCATGAAATTCATGCGGGGGGGGGGGGGGGGGGAGTTTCCTCAGCCTGATCTGCACCCTCTCCAATCTGGAAGCCCTCAGGGGATATCCTACTGATGGCTTAGGCCCGCTCCCCGTGGTTCTCTGCTCTCTGTGGACCTGCCTGCTCCACGCCACCACAGGCCCTGGTGTCTGCTCTCTGCAGGGGCCTGCTTACCCTTCGTTGCCATGGCCAGGGGCAAGCAGGGTCCTGCTGTCTACTTGCTGCAGGGGCCCTGCTGTCTGCTCTCTGTGGGAGCCTGCTTGCCCCTTGGTGCCATGGCTAGGGGCAAGCAGCGCCCTGCTGTCTGCTTGCCGCGGGGGACTGGGGCACTGCTTGCCCCTTGTCCCTCGGCGAGGGCTCAAAGGACTGGGGGACTCCGGTGGTGCTGAGAGGACTGGGCACCACCATCTTGTGGCTATGGGTGCCGCCATCTTTGTCGCAAAGTGACAGTCAATTTGCATGTTCTGTCTTTATTAGATAGGATTATCATTATTATTATTGCCCCCTAAAAATAGGTATAGGTAAGACTTGAAGACAAAAAAATGTTAGGTTACTAAACCTGCTTATCTTTGTGAAGAAAAGAGCTAGTGATTGTTTTATGACTTTGATCATGGCCTGGGGAAAATTATGTGGGGATAATTTAACTTGGGGATCTCTAGGTGTGTCTCCAAACAATTTAGGAAAATGCACTGCCAACTCATTACAAACATATTAGTTATGGAGCTTCTTTACAGTCAATCTACTAGAAAATATTCTAGCACATCAATCCTCTAAACAGTGGTGTGAGTAGGAGGGTAGAATATAGAATTGAATTTCTAACACTGGAGCAACCTGGGAAAGACAAAAATACAGTATTAGTTTCCTATTAGTCTACTGCTGTTACAGCAATGTTAGTTTCCTGTTGCTGCTACAACAAATTGCCGACACAAACTTGGTGGCTTAAAATAGTGATGGCGAACCTATGACACGTGTGTCAGAGGTAACATGCGAACTCATCTTTTTGGTTGATTTTTCTTTGTCAAATGGCATTTAAATATATAAATTAAGTATCAAAAATATAATTCTTTGTTTTACTATGGTTGCAAATATCAAAAAATTTCTATATGTGACACGGCACCAGAGTTAAGTTAGGGTTTTTCAAAATGCTGACACGCCGAGCTCAAAAGGTTCGCCATCACTGGCTTAAAACAACACACATTCATTTTCTTAGAGTTCTGAAGTCAGGAATTCCAAATCAGGTTCTCTGGGCCAGTGGTCGGCAAACCGTGGCTTGCGAGCCACATGCGGCTCTTTGGCCCCGTGAGTGTGGCTCTTTCACAAAATACCACGTGCAGGCGCGCTCGTACAGTGCGATTGAAACTTCGTGGCCCATGCGCAGAAGTCAGTTTTCGGCCTGGGTGAGTCTATTTTGAAGAAGTGGAGTTAGAAGAAGTGGGGGGTGTCGTTTGGTCAGGCCGCAGGATACGCAGCACGGGGGAGGCCCGTGTGAGTTGAGGATGGGCGAGTTGGAAGGGGTTGACCTCAGCGAATGTACCTCAGATTGAGGATGTTCTTAGCAAAGGTCAGTTTAGGAGTACCCTAATCAAGTTAATAACAATGTACCTACCTATATAGTTTAAGTTTAAAAAATTTGGCTCTGCAAGAGGCAGCTGATCGATGTTTCTCTCTCATCGATCTTTCTAACTCTCTCTATCTCTCTCCCTTCCTCTCTGTGAAAAATCAATAAAATACATTAAAAAAAAATTTGGCTCTCAAAATAAATTTCAATCGTTGTACTGTTGATATTTGGCTCTGTTGACTAATGAGTTGCAGACCACTGCTCTGGGCTAAAGTTAAGGCATAAGCATGGCTGTGCTCCCCCTGGAGGTTCTAGGGAGAAATCCACTTCTAGAGACCACACATTCCTTGCATCCTGGCCTCCTTCCATCATCCTCAAAGTCAGAAACAGCAGATAGAGAGATAGAGTTTTGATCACATTACATTGCTTTCACCTCCTTCCTCTTGCATGTGTAAAGACCTATGTTTACATTGTGACTATCTGGATAATCCAGGATAACTCCCCTATTGTAAGGTCATCTGATTAGCAAAGTTAATTCCATTTGCAAGTTTAATTCCCTTTGTAATTTTCCAAGTAATCTTACATGTTCCTAGAATTAGGATGGTTTTTTTTTTTTTTTTTTTTTTGGGCGGGGGACGACGACATTATTCTGCTTACCACAAGTTTTTAGGTAATGTATTAGTTTTCCAGGACTGCTATAACAAAGTACCACAAATAGGGTGGCATAAACAATAGGAATTTATTGTCTCATGGTTCAGGAGGCCAAAAGTCCAAAATCAAGGTGTCTGCAGGGTTGGTTCCTTATAAGGACTATGAGGGAAGGCTCGAGGCCAGGCCTCTATCTTTGGCATTTAGATAGCCACCCTTCATTTATCTCTTCACATTGTCTTCCTTCTATAAAGATAGCAGTCATATTGGATTAGGGACCATCTTATTGACCTCATTTTAACTTGGTGCAAAGACCCTATCTGAAAATAAAGTCACATTTCAAGGTACTGGGAGTTAGACTTCAACACATAAATTCTTAGGGTACATAATTCATCTGATAACTGGCAATATTTTTAAAACCTTGCCCAAGAATTTTACAAAGTTCTTAACCATATTATACATAGGAGCTGAAATTTTAAGGAAGGAATATTTTATATTCTAACCAGATTTACTTAAGTAATGAAGGAGAGAAAGTATTCTTATACTCTTAATACTTCTCTTCAGCCAACATAAAACATATTTTCTATTCACCTGTCCCTATAACTTAATTAAAAAAATAAAAATACATGGAGCTATAAAGTCAAATTAAAATATCACTCTTTTAGAGTATTTGCAAAGAATTAGCAATAAAAAATCTAGATGACAAATTTACTTGTTATAATTACTCTAATATATCAATTCTAAAATTTAATAGAAATGCTGTCTACATAGGTAAGAGCCTTATATCAGTTCTGAAATGTTAATTGTTCTCATTAGCAATGTTTCCCTGAAAAAAAAAAAATGGTAGTGTTTATGCCCTTACACAATACATTAGCATCTGCTTTAGTTCTCTTTTCCAGCTCCTAAAAGAAAAAGAAAATTGTATTAAACTCTTTCCCCCTTTCTGAGAATCAATTAGTCTCTGTCAATGGAGGGGCTCTGCTATGCATAGTCAAGTACCATGTTTATGAACTTGAAAACACTGTAAAAGAACAAACAAAGCATGTTTCCTGCCCTGGAAAATCAGTCAAAGTTGTGCCATAATTTGTAGAGACTGAAAAGAATATGTGATTTTTCCCATCATCACAGTACAGTGCCCTAATATCTGTAAAGAAAAAGAGAAAGGGGCCATACAAAATGTGGCAAGCACAACTGAAGTATGATTAAAATAGAAATTAGCTTTTTTGTTTGTAAAAGTGAATATTGTAACATTTTCATTAAAACATAAGTATATGAGTCAAATCTCGTTCATATATCCACTCTTCCCTTATTAAATTATGTCTGTTCCATGATGCCTATGGGAGGAAAAGATACTATGGTAATGCCTGCAATCTTGGTTTTTTCTAATGTGTGAACATCCAACACATAGCCTCTCTGACAATTTTTAGTTTTAACAAAAATATTTTCCTCATTAGCTGGTACAGGTGAATCTTAGTCCGGTAGTGTGAAAGTCAAACCTTCAAGCAGAGATGTGCAACTAACTTCCAAAACCTAGGTTACCTAATCTAGAACAACTCTTAATTGTGAGGAAAGCTGAGAGAAATTATAAATCAGAAGTGTTCAAGTTTAATTTTATTAACATCCTGAAATAGGGCATCATGGGTGAAAAAGAGTATGAATAAAATGCACTTGCCTGGAGTTGGAGTCAAGTCCAACCTCTACATAACAAATGGATTCCAACTTCTCACAATAGGTAATGTAACATCCATGTGCTCTACACACATGTTAACATGCCTCAACATGTAACAAAGTCAGACATAGCTGTTATAAGACAACTAGAGGCCCGATGCACAAAAATTTGTGCACTCAGGGGGAGGGGGTCCCTCAGCCCAGCCTGTGCCCTCTCAGGGTCTGGGACCCCTCGGGGGTGACCACTTGCTGGCTTAGGCCTGCTCCCGGGGGATTGGGCCTAAGATGGCAATCAGACATCCCTCTGACAGCCTGGCAGCCCTCCGGGGATGTCCATTTGCCAGCGGGGAGTAGACCTAAGCTGCAGTCAGACATCCTTAGCGCTGCTGAGGAGGCAGGAGAGGCTCCCACCACCACCGCTGTACTGGCAGCCATCAGCCTGGCTTGTGGCTGAGCAGAGCTCCCCCCTGTGAGAGTGCACTGACCACCAGAGGGAAGCTCCTGCAATGAGCGTCTGCCCCCTGGTGATCAGTGTGTGTCATAGTGATCAGTCATTCCCAGTCTTTCTGCTGTTAGGGTCAGTTTTCATATTACCCTTTTACTATATAGGATAGAGGCCTGCTGCACGGGTGGGGGCCCCGGCTGGTTTGCCCTGAAGGGTGTCCCGGATCAGGGTGGGGGGTCCTGCTGGGGTGCCTGGCCAGCCTGGATGAGGGGCTGAGGGCTGTTTTCAGGCTGGCAGGCGACTGAAGCTCCCAACCTCTCCTTTTTTTCTTTTTTTATTCTGGGATTTATTTACCTTCTATAGCTGTCATTGGAGCTGAGAGCCTGCTCCAGCTCTGATTCCTGGCTCCAGCTCTGAGGTTAGGCTGGCTGAAAGCAGGTATCTTGTGGGGAGCTGATATAGGGTTAAGCCTCGGACTGACCTGTGGGCAAAGTCACAAACAATTCCCAGCTTAGAGGGCACAGTCCTCTTATTTATTTATTTATTTTTTTAAATATATTTTATTGATTTTTTACAGAGAGGAAGGGAGAGAGATAGAGAGTTAGAAACATCGATGAGAGAGGAACATTGATCAGCTGCTTCCTGCACATCTCCTACTGGGGATGTGCCCGCAACCCAGGTACATGCCCTTGACCGGAATCGAACCTGGGACCTTTCAGTCCGCAAGCCGATGCTCTATCCACCGAGCCAAACCGGTTTCGGCAGTCCTCTTATTATAATTAGGCTTGACCTTATAACACTCCCTAGATCTTATCTGGGAAGCTAATGGGCTGAGGAAGTGCAGGAAGTATAACCATGGTGTAAACAAGTGAAACTCACAAGAACAGTGTAACTTTGGTAACCACTACCTCCTTTACCTCTCACTAAGGCTCAGCTTGCCTTGGGATCTTTTTCTGTGGCCTCAGCCAGGCACAGGGAAGATCCACCGAGACTAAAGAGAGCTATGCTGATCATCTGAACACTGTCTCCGTGTAAAACATTCTTCGCCAACTCCGTCCACACCTTTGGGAACCCCTGGACCACTGGGGCTGGCCCCCAGCAGTATCTGTGTTTAGCTTCTATAATTGAAACTCTGTTGCTTTCGGAGCTCTTGCTTTCAGAGCTCAGAGCCGGACTGCGGCAGGCGGGGAACCTTGGCTTCCTCCATTGCCGGGGCAACCAAGCCTCATGTTCGCTTCAGCTGCGTGGCTGCTGGCCACCATCTTGGTTGGCAGTTAATTTGCATATTACCCTGATTAGCCAATGGGAAGTGTATCAGAGTTACGGTTAATTACCCTTTTTGTCTTTATTAGATAGGATACCATTAGCTAATATGGCTGTAAGAAGAAGCCTTGCTAAAATGAACTTGTAGTTTCAAGGGAGAAATAACTTGTTTTCATGCCCTTGACTTGGCAGGATAAAAATGACTTATTTTTTTCAGAAAGGATTCTTTGATTCTGGTCATTGGCATTTCGTTTGCCACTCTTACCAGATGTTTAACAATTACATTTATAAACTTGAAAAGAGGCTTTTAGAAAAGGGCTGAGAGTCTATGATTGAGAAATTTACTTCATTTTTCTTGCCTCTGTTTTCCCTTCATAATAGGATATTTGTCCTTGTGAATAACTTCCTTACCTGTGGTAGAGCCCTAGGGAGTCTGCAGTCACTGTTTCCTAGCTGGCCTTGTTAAGACAGTCGGACCCGAGTGTCAGGCAATGTTCAGACCAGCCAGGGCCTCATTGTCACCTCTTTTCACTGCTGCCTGACTGTGTCTATAAATAAAGGGCAACAGTAATTACTTCTCAAAAGGTAGGTGCTTGGCAGGCATTTTTCAGTGATAGTGAAAGGACATTAAATTAATAAAGATATACCTTGAGAAAAACAGACTCGGATTTGAAAGGGCAAAGGAAAGTGTATTTTAAAGGAAATTTCCTTCTCTTCTCTTCCCTTCTCTTCTCTTCTCTTCTCTTCTTCTCTTCTCTTCTCTTCTCTTCTCTTCTCTTCTCTTCTCTTCTCTTCTCTTCTCTTCTCTTCTCTTCTCTTCTCTTCTCTTCTCTTCTCTCTCTCTCTCTCTCTCTCTCTCTCTCTCTCTCTCTCTCTCTCCTTCCTCTCAGTCAGGATTTAATAGCTCCTTCTCCTGTTTTCTAAAGAGGAAACAAACCCCACATCATTCTTTTTTATAAAACACTTCCCGATCTATAACCACAAATACTCAGTAAGACAAATTATTTTATGTATGCTCCTGTCTACAATGCATAATCTTCTATGTTGATTGAGATAAACAATAAAGAGAAACAGCCTATCACTTGGGGACATAATCATAATCTTGGGGGAATTTAACAAGGAGGGGTCCAAGAGCCTCCCACCCCTCGGCAGGCTCAGCAGTGGGGACTGTGCCGTTCTTGTGAATCCTGTGGAGACCGCAAGGGTCCTTCTTGTGAGGACTCAGAGAGCATGGTTTCCCTTCCTCCTCCACAAACAGTTGAGCTCATGAATGAAACAACATGAGGCTATTTCTCCAAATTGTTTGTGCTTGTAAATATAAACCACCACAAGCTAACTCCAGGAGTCCAAAAGGGCCTGAATGAACATAGCCAGCAAAGTGACAACATCTGATCATCTCATACTTTCTCACTGAATGGGCAGGGGCGCATATTGTTTATCATCTGTAATTATTTTTTTTATGTTGCATTCTCCCCTCAAAGTACTCTGAAAATATTACCTACATACGGGTTGTAGAAAATAGCATTCTCCTGGATACAAAATTTTGACATGCCAGAAAATAAATTTAAAAAATAATATAGAGTTTAGCAAGCTGTGTATTTATATATAATAAACCTTGTGAATAGGCACATTAATTTTTATGGGCTTTTAAGTGTAAATATTATCTAAATTTACATTTGTTTTATATTGGCATCTACAGTGGTTATGAAGTGTCAGATTTATTGACATTTCTGAAGGCTTTAGGCATTAGGTAAACTGAAACTGCCATTGGCCTACTAGATATTCTAATGTTAGTTAGCTTCATTCATTGAAGCAAGAGGATCTAAATTAAATCCCATTGAATTTCATCTTTTCAGCTTAGGATATATCTAATTGCTTGCAGAGAGTTTGCAGCTAACTTGTATTCTCTGTGGCATAGTCTTGTTGTCAAGTTATACCCATCTTTTCTTAGGTCTTGTAGTTGGACTTGTTTTCTTGAGGTGGGTAGTTAGAAATGGATTTTAGAGTAATGCATCTTCTAACTCACACATTTTCCTTAAATGCCAACCTCATACCTCTGTATCTTTGCTGTTCCTAGTTCTAAGCCCTGGTCAGTAAATATTTTGTTGGTGATCCAAGTGATAGAGCTAAAAAAAAAACATGTTGCTCAGGCACTATGTAATTAGTCCCCTTATACTATTCAGATTCCATTAGAAGATTTTGTTTCTGTATTTGTTTATTTTTGACAGTTTATAAAATACTATTTATAATATGGACATATCCCAAGTGTTGGAGAATGTCGAGGCAGTTGGCAAGGAATAAAGATGTGGTTTTGGCCTTAGAGGGAATGCAGGGAAAAGTGGGGGGGTGGGGGTGGGGTAAGAGATCAACCAAAGGACTTGTATGCATGCATATAAGCATAACCAATGGACACAGACATTGGGGGGGGAGGGGAAGTGAGGGCATGTGCGGGGGGATGGGAGTGGCTGGGGAGAGGTCAATGGGGGGGGGGGCACATGTAATACTTTAAACAATAAAGAATGAAAAAAAATGTAGTTTTGGGATTCGTAGCCCACAAAATCCAGAGGTTGTGCAAACCACAGCATCTGAATTGGAAACAAAAGTAGAACACTGTTTGGATCCATTTAGTTATAAGGGTTCAGTAACCATATGATTCAAAATTCATTTATTGCTCACAGCTTGGGACCATGTAAGAGGCAGAAACTAAAAGCTTTTTGCAAATGCTGTCATATAGATGCCATTTTACAGATAAGACATTACATCTCATGACCCATGAACTTTTTAAATCAAAGATTAATTTATTTTGTTTTGTTTCCAGACACTGTCTCAGTATGACTGGTTGTTGGTATAACCCGAAGACACTATTGGTGTCTAGCTTTTCTTGGATTTCACTATGGAGCATCCTCGTTTTTGTCTGGGACTCTACATGCTCTCCCACCTTTCCTCACGTGGCAGGGAAGGGAAGGAGAGTACCCACTACACAAATAAGAGCAATGAGTTGGTGCCCAAAAGAATAGGCACCATTCATTGAACACTTAAACATGGGAATCACATTGCTAAGCACTTTGCATAAATATCTCATTAAAAGGCCCTGTCTTTAGAGGCATTTGTATTTTATCAGAGGGATGACCACTTAGAACAGAATTTATGTGCTCTTGTGGAACTTTAAATATTGGCAAATTATCTAAAGTTCCATTGCTGAATCAAAAGCTGTTCTAAGCTCTTGAAATCCTATGAACTAAATATGACCAGTTTATTTGTAATTCCACCTTTCTTGAAAGGTTCCAATGTTGTTCATTTCATAATTATTTTATCACCTAGAAATTTCTCATATAGAGGAAACTGGGGGACATGTGTAAAAATAACTGTTGATTGTCAATGATACAAACTCCCTTAAGGTAACAATCAGGAATCAGACCTGAAGAGTCTTGGATCTTTTCACCTTTAGCAATGAGTGAGTCTTTTTTCTTTTAATAGTCTCATAAATTTATTTATTATTTTTAAAATCTTTGTTGTTGAAAGTATTACATATGTCCCCTTTTTCTCTCATTAACCCCTTCTAGCCCACCCCCAACCCCTGCCCCTGGCCTTTACCACCTTATTGTCCGTGTCCATGGGTTATGTGTGTGTGTGTGTGTGTGTGTGTGTGTATTGTATAAGTATATTTACATTTATATACAAGAATATATATATATATTCTTTGGTTGATTTCTTCCCACCCACCCACTCCCACCCTCCCTCTAAAACTCATCAGTCTGTTCCATGCTTCTATGTCTCTGGATTGATTTTGTTCATCAGTTTATTTGGTTCATTAGATTCCATATATGAGTAAGATCATGTGATACTTGTCTTTCTCTGGCTTATTTCACTTTATTAACAGATGTCAATATGATCCACTTTTTCTAGAGTTCATTTGCTAGTTTTCTCTTTAGAAAAGTTAACTTGATATTAATGCTACATCCTTCCAGCTGTAGTTTATCGACTTCCTTTGGACTTTGGCCTCAGTAGAGAACAGCTATAGATATATTAAAGTTTCTAAAGGGACAAATAATGAAATAGCTTACAACACTGGCTATTAGTATTATTGTTAATGCATTTATAATTAGTGTGATAAAATCCTTAGAAATGTTTCCCATTAGTAGCTAGAGTATAATTTGTTTTACCTACCATTGATCATTTATGTCAGTTGTATGTATTTTAAACATAATAATTTAGAATGTATGTTTGTGACAAACACTCTCTTGTATCACATTCTATGCTCAGAGGAAAGTGCAGGCTACCCTTTTTCTCAGTCTTCTCTGTGGAGTGCTCTGTGGCCCTGGGAAAGCCTTTGGAGGGTTCTTTTGGTCTGGGAAGGTAACCTGTCTTGTGTAAAGGATGATGTTCAGAAAAGAAAATGTCATCCAGCATCAGCTGTGCAAGGACACATTATGTGTTCTGCACATTTGCAATACAGCCCAAAGAATAGAAAGAGATGCTAAAAGAAATTAAATCTTAATTGTATTATTTTCATCAGTGCTTGAAAGTTTAGAATAGGTCCTCAGTAGCCAGTTTTGGAGGCAATTTTCTTTATTGTGGATGAATTGCCATCTTATTTTTTGTTTTGCTTGAAATTTTAGTAGAATAAGTAGAATAATTTAAGAATGTGCTTTTGAGAATATAAAGCTAAAAATTATACCATGAAAATATTTCTTTTGGTTACATCAAATAATTTACTATTAAATGAAGGAAACTTCTTCCCCCCCCCCAAATATCCACAGCAGTAGCAAAATAATTATTAACCACATCAATAAAAATAAAACAATAGAGAGCAAAGAAAAACATTTAAAATAAACTCTGTATATTCTAATTTTGTAATTCTTTTCTGTGTAATGCATGCATTATTACATTAAGAGGCACTGTATTTTAAGTTACATGGTTTCTCTCATATTAATCATTTCTGCATGATTTTTTCAAACATTTATCCACCTCTTTTTTTTTCCTAAAGAGACTTGAAGAAACACATTGCTTCCAAAAGTATGGTTCCTCTGGTCTTTATAATAGAAGCTTAGCTCCCACACTTAGTCGCCAGGTTTACATAATAAACTTGTTACCTCTTTTTGAAGGTGAATGTCTTCAATTTTTAGAAGCTGTTCTTATTTTCTACAATAAAAATATGTCAGTTTTCTTAATAAACCACACTTACCATTTTCCAATATTGTTAATAGTTCAGATTGTACTTCAATGATAATCAATATTGATATGGAATTTTTGGACTGGAACCCGGATTCTTTGTCTGCAGGAGTCAAAGAATGAATCCACGGACAGAAGGTGGGATAGCAAAGGTGGAAATTTATTGAAGATCAAGTACAGACTCCCATGTGGGGAGGAGGAAAGGGTCCCACTGAGTTGCTTTTCCCTATAAAGCTTATAAAGGCTACAGATCCTTGTGCTTTAATATCCCCTCTAATTGGTCACTATTCCCTTAGACTGGTTACTCTAGTAACTCCTGAGCTCAAAGGTCAAACCTCACATGAGACCTGTGAGGAACCTCCCCCCCCTTCCTTATTGTTTCCCTATTCCCTTTGGGCTTTCTTCTTCTCCTTCTGGATGAAGGGCTTCCTTCCCTTTATTTTGTGAATATAGACCTTTTGCTGTTCCCAGCTCCCTCCTTCTATGGAAATGTACCTGTTGCAGCTTTCAGCTCCTCTATTCTATGGAAATATACCTTCTGCTGCTCTGCAGCCCTGTGCTTCTTCCATGGTCCCCTTGATTTCTAAAGTTTCCTAAAATGAGTCTTTTCCATGCCCAAAAATTCCTGTTTCAATATGACTAATATTTGGCGGACAGGAGTCCTGGTGGTGGTGGTTAGGAACCACGTTTTTAATACTCTGCCTAGACCCTCATCAAATCTCTCTTCTACTCTCTGAGATAACCTCAGTTTGGGGTTTTAACATAATTTAGAGCTTAGTGTGACATTATACATTATACTCAGTATTGAATAAGTCACTATTTTCTCATCAGGAAGGTGTAATGTCTATATTAACCATTCTAATTTGAATTTCCCCTCCTTTTCCCCCATTTTATGTGGTACCCCCATCCCAAGATCATCCCTTTCTGTAAATTAAGATTTTATTACATAAATAAACTTTCTACTAAAGATTTTCTTTTATCCTTTTCTTCTCCTTAGCACTTCCCCTTCTCTGTTCCACAAATTGACCACATGGTTTATGAAGTCTTTTTTTGAGGAATTATTTGCAAATAGAATAGAATGTACATGATCATTGTAAGTTAATGCTGTCTGAAAGAGCAAAACCTCTGGTTAGTTTTCAGAAACTTAGGTCTGTGGAGGGAGGGTTTATTTTTAAGTTTTGTGACTTTAATTATTTTAGGAAGTCAGTTTTGCTTTGTTTTTTTAAATGACTGGATGGAATGGTCCCTAGGGTGGTATTAGGAAACCTATGCTGTGGCTTTAGTCTATTAGTGTATTAATCATTGAATTTTTGTCATTTAGACAACCTATAAAATGGAACAAAAATCTTCCATTTTTGTAAGAAATAAATAAGATGATAGATGTGTGGAGGCTGTAGTTTGCCCTCTGGCCACACATTTCTGACAGAATTAAGAAGAGTTGTAGATTTTTTTCAGTTTATTTTGTTACTTGTTGTTAGAATGGAGTGGGGACTTATGAGTGCTTTATATATCAGACTGGAAACTAAAAGCCCAGCCATTCTCAAACTAAAGGTATTCAAACAACACAACTATTGTTATCCTTTTATAACTACTCTATAATATATATTTCTATAATATGAGTACCTTATGGTAATAATACTAATTCCTCTCTACTGCTCTTGCATCATTACTGTCATTCATTTTACTTGTACATAATCATACATAACCATATATAAGAATACAGTGTTATTGTTATTTTGAATGTACTCATCTGTTAGATCAATTAAGAATAATAAAAAAGTTTTATTCTGTCTTCTTATTTCTTCTACAATACTCTTTGTAATTTAAATAGGTCCAAGTTTCTGAAGTATATAATTTTACTTTTTCTCTAAATAATTTCTTTTAACTTTTTTCTTTTTCTTTTTCTTTTTTTTCTTTCTTTTTTTTTTTTGCAAGGTAGTCTACAGATAACCGATTCTCTCAATTTATTTGTCTGAGAAACATTTTTCCTCTTTCACTTATAAATGATAATCTCACAGATACAGAATTCTAAGTTGGTTGGGTTTTTCTATCAACCCTTTAAATATTTCATCTCATTCCCTTCTTGCTTGCCCCATTTCTGAGGAGAAGTCACATGTACATCTCATCTTTATTCTTCTATAGGTACGGTATGTCCCCCATTCTGGCTCCTTTCAGGGTTGGTTTGTCTCTGCTGACATTGCATCAGGTTAGGTTTTGATAAAATAGTTTCTCCTGAGGAAAGGCTTTTTCAAGTAGAACAGAACTCTCTGTCCTATTTTTAAATAGTTTTTCCCCCTTCCTCCTGCCAGAAGCACAAGAGGATTTTCTGTGATCATCACTTTGAGGACCTGGTAGGGCTCCTGGAGGTAAAACTCACAAAAGTGTGGAGCGCTCCATGACTGGGCTCCCCTAGAGATTCTAATTTTCAAGAGTTCTCTACACTGAGCCCTCAGCAATCTGACAATTACAGTCCAGGGTTTTCAACCCCAGCACTGGTTCCTGCAGACATTTCTGCTCATGGGCTTCTGCCTCAGTAAGTTGTGATTTTCCGTATCCTCCTCTCTTTCTCTCAATTCTGGAGAGAATTGCCTGTGGTCACACTTTTCTGACAGAACTGTAGATATTTTTTCAGTTTGTTTAGTTTGTTACTTGTTGTTAGAATGGGGTGGGAACTTATGAGCTACTTATATAACTTATATATATCAGACTGGAAACTAAAAGCCTATTGAGTTTCAAATTCAACATCTGTTGTAAGGCAGAGTACCAGCATTTTTACTCCCTGCCCTGCCTAACTTGTTTCAATTAAAAAGTTGTGTGTCAATTGAAAATATTTTCTCATCTTATTCTAAACAACTCTGTCCATGGACAGCATCATTATTTGGCAAGTCCAGTGCACCTGGTTCTGACAGGGACTTTGGAGTGAGTACAATCCTATCTAATAATAGACAAAGATTGAAATTGACTGTACCTTCGCTACGCCTCCCATTGGCTAATCAGCGAGATATGCAAATTAACCACCAACAAAGATGGCGGTTAATTTGCATATGTAGGCTTGAAGTGGCAGAGCAAAGACTGAAAGCGGCTCTGGCCGGAACAGCGAGGGCTGTGAAGGCAGCTCCGGCCGGAGTGGCACCGGTTTTCCTCCGTCACCCGGGACCCAGGCCTATTGCACGAATCTTTTCCTGCAACAGGCCTCTAGTATGTTTCATAATAAAGAAGGCCTGAATATCAACTCCCCATTTAAGAACATGGGAAGGCTAACCTAGTCAGCTCAAGTGATTTTATGCCCTTTAACTCTGCCAAGGCAATCTCAGGACTAGCTTAAGAGGGCATTAAATATATCCCCACACATCAAATTCCCTATTTAAAATTCTTAACTAAGTTTCAACCACCATATCATTATTCAGTTACAGTGAGCCCAGTACCATCATTCTGTGAGGGTTGTTTCTAACCTGCTTGAAGTATACTCCTTCCACCTTGATTTTAGAAGTAAGAACAGTGGGGTTAAGGCAACGGAGCCCAATTTCACCAGCAGGAGTCCAGTGTGTAGCATTCTTCTCTTGATATTCTGTTTCTTCACTTCTTCATTTCTGAGACTGTATTGAGAACATCCACATTGCAGTACAAGATTATAACCAGCCTGTCCCCAAATGGTGTCTTTCTCTGTGGCCTTGAAGTCTAAATGTCCCTTAGAAGAATATGAGAATAGGTTTTCTAGCAAACATAAGTAAAATATCCTTTATTGTTGAATTTGCATAACTTTATCTGAGAATTTTCCATACTGGCAGGAAGAATAATGCCTGGAATGGGTTCAGACTCTTTGGATCCTAGTCTTATCCCCAAGGGAGGATTTATTCTAAAGAAGTATGTGTGCTTTGGGGGACCCAAGGAGAGAGACAAATGTAACTGGCACTGAAGAAGGAACCAGAATAAGAAATTAAAGAGCTATTCATCAGTGCCTATATTTTCAAGCCTGCGTCACCTCTCTTCCTGGGGGCTGCTTTTCTCTGCTTTTCCAGCCACCCCGCAGAGAGTGCCTGGCAGTTGTTGCCCTTGGAGGGTGATAATTAATCACACCCCTGTCCCCTATGGGTTCGGAGCCAATTTTAGTGACGGAGGAATCAGACAGATGAAGATAAAAATATCAGCCTTATTCCTAGTAAGACTGGATAAGAGAATGTAAGTTAAAATTAAGGACAAATGGGCTTCCTAATACTTTCTCTCTTGAATTAAATCATCTTAGAGATATGGGTCTCACCCCTGTGCAGGGACAGAGTCTCCCCAGGAAACTTTCACCATGGAGGTACAGACAAGGCAAGAAGCTATTTGTGTGCAAGCTATTAATTCTACTCAAAGAAAACTAATGATGAAGGTCAGAGTGTCACTATCTAACCATTCAGATAAATCAATTATGAGTAAGGTGCAGAGGGAGAGAGACTGAAAGTGTTACTCTGGGAAAAGACAACTGTGAGAACAAAGCATGCATTTTTTTTTCTTAAATTAATCATTTGGTCTTATTATTTAAATAGCTGGTGGGAAAAAAATCATAGCGGCTTAACTTGGGCCAGGTGCCTTCAGTAAGTTTAATCAGTGCAGCCAGGGTAGAGGTCCTGCAGGACAAATTTCGCTGCCAGAAATTCTCCCCATTGGACTCGGGAGCAAGACCCCAAAGAAAACCAAAAGTTAGGAGCTTAGCAGACAACCTTAAAAAACATCTAATCCATGCTTTCACTCGCTACAAATGAGAAAAGTTGTTGTTTTGTTTTTTTTCAGATAATTGCAACTTATGGAGAAGCTACAAGTGCAGTACAAGGAACTCCCAGATTCCTCAAAGGTTTACCTAGTCTCTTAGCTGTTTTGTTATTTTCTCTATAAACATCTGCCTTTCTGCATATTTTTTGAAACTTGAGAGTAATTGGGAGATATCATTCACCTTCATTCATAAATATCTTTAGTGTGTTTTTCCTAAGAAAATGACATTCTCTAACATAACCAGAGTTTAGTTATAGATTTAACAGCAATACCTTACTAGTATCTCATCCAGAGTCCATATTCAGTCGTATTCAATTGCCCCAATAATGCTCTCTCTGGCTTTTTCTTTTTTTCTCCAAAAGAGACTCCCATTCAGGGTCACATATACATGTAGTTATGAAATCTCTTCAGTCTCTTACAATGTGGCATAGTTCCTCAGCTTTCTTTGTCTCTGTGGCCTTGATGTTTTTGAAGTATACAGGACATTGTGGAATGTCCCTGAGTTTGTTTTAGAATCAGGTTATGCTTTTTTGTGTGTGTGAGAGAGATATGACCAAAGTAAGGCTATGTTCTACTCATGTAATGAGGCCTATGTCCCTTTCTCACAATTTTGATAGATTAGCTTTGACTTGGTGAAAATATTTACTGCCAGGCTTCTCTATTGTAAATTTACTTTTTATTATTTTTATTAATGAATGATATGTGTGGGGATATTTTGAGATGATGCACATTTTCTATGGGTAATCAAATTTTCACTCACTACTTTTATCATCCATTAATGATTTTTCAACTGAATGATTCAAAAATAATTTTTCCATTGATGACTTTTTTGGGGTCTTGTCAAAAATCAATTGCTCATATATGTGTGGGTTTATTTTTGGGCTCTTTACATTGTTCCTTCAATCTATTAGCCTATGAAAATAACACCTTTGATTAGTGAAGCTTTATAGTGAATTTTTAAAAATTTATCTTTATTATTGGAAGTATTGCAAATGTCCCCTTTGTTTTTGTTTTTTTTCCCATTGACCCCCCTCCACCCCGAATCTACCCTCCCAGGCCTTCAATAGACTATTGGTCTATGCATATATGCATATAAGTTTCCCAGTTAATCTCTCCCCACCCACCCCATAAACCCTGCCTCCTCTCTGAAATTCATCAGTCTGTTCCATGTTACTATGTCACTGGATCTATTTTGTTTATTAGATTCCACATATGCGTGATATTTATCTTTCTCTGACTGGCTTATTTCACTTAGCATAATGCTCTCCAGGTCTATCCATGCTGTCTCAAATATTAAGAGTTCCTCCTTTGTATAGCTGCATAGTATTCCAATGTGTAAATGCACTACAGCTTTTTTTTATCCACTCATCTGCTGGTGGGCATTTGTGCTGTTTCCAAATCTTAGCTATTGTAAATTGTGCTGCTATGAATATAGGGGTGCATATCTTCTTTATAGTGAATCTTGAAGTCAGGTAGTATAAATTCTCTAATTATATTCTTTTTAAAAACTGTTTTGGCTACTCTAGACCCATTGGGTTTCAATTAAATAATTTAGAAATAGCTTGTCCATTTCTATATTTTAAAATGCCTCTGCATTTATGTTTGGAGTTGTAATTAATTTATAAATCAATTTGGGGAGAACTTATACCTTAAAAATATCTAGTCATCTAACCAATGAAAATGGTATAACTCTTCATTTGTCTTCTAAAAAAAATCTGCAGTGTTTTGTATTTTTCAATGCCAGGGCCTTTTATGTTTTCTTAAATGTATTCCTGTGTATTTTTAGTGCTCATTGATGAGAATTTTTATAATTTAATTTTCAATTGTTTCCTCCTATTATTCTGAAACACAATAAATTTTAATTTAATTCTTGTAATCTGTGACCTTGATAAACTTACTTATTAGATTTAATAGTTGCTTTGTAGATTCCTTAGAGCAGGAGTTAGAAAATTGTGGCATGTAGAACAAATCTGGCCCACTACTTGTTTTTGTAAAAAAAAAAAAAAAAAAGGGGGTTCATTGGAACACAGACATGCTCATTCATTTACCTATTTTCTATGGTTTTCTAAAGAAGAGTTGAGTACATAATAGACCGTAGTTACGGCTTGTGGAGCCCAAAATATTTACTATCTGGCCTTTAAAAAACTCTCTGCCAAACTCTGCCTAATATTTCTCTATATATTTAATCATAGCTTTTGTGGATAGAGAAAATTTTACTCCTTCCTTTCCAATTTTATGCCTTCTATTTTAATGTTTTATTCAATGCTATACCCTCTCCCTCCTGTACAACATTGAATGAGACAGTGAAAAGTAACAATACTGATTTGACCCTAAAAGGAATGAATTAAATACTTAATCATTAAATATGACATTATTTGTAGGTTTGTCATAGACATTTTTTTTATTGAACTGGGAAATTTCTCTTTTATCCCCAATTTTCTGAAATTTTTTTTTGAAAATGACAAACACTGTGGCTATAGCATATAGTTTTGAGAACATTAAGTGAAGTAACTTTACAAATTCTCAACATATAGTTATATGCACTTAGTATGTGGTCAATACATACAGCTATCATATTAGAGATAAATATTAAAAAAATAAAGATTTCATATTAAAAAGTTAGAAAGCAAATTATATTTCCCCAAAAAGATACATTTTGAAATTGAAGATTAGAGGGCTTTTCTTTTCTTTCTGAATTTTGATGTGGATATAATTAGAATGAAATATCAACAGTTCCCCTACCAATGTGTGAAGCAAATCCTCACCTTTATGCTTCGATTTCAGTTCTTTCTCCAGTGATTCTTGGAGAGTCAGGGAAAGGTTGAAAAGGAACCTGAAATGTTATGCATTAAATTTGATTATGAAGTTGAAATGTGTTTATTATATTATTTTTATTAACATTGGTTTCTCCAACACCCATTGGGATCTATGCAAGAATCAGACCAGACTACCTTTATGAATTTTAAAGGCAAAATAGAAGACATTTGATATGATTGGAATTTTTCAGGTAAATCTTTGTTTTTTACAAACATTGAAATGAGAACATAATATGAAAGTGAATATTAAATAAATTTGGAATACTTTCAATAATTATTTATGAGGAAGAAAAAACAAAAGGCACAGCTTCTGAAAATATCTTCTTTGCAACTCTACAGATGCAGCACACTCTTGATTCCAGCTATGAACAATGTTTGTTGTCTACTGAAATAACATTTTATTAAAAATTCCTTTTATTACTCTAGTTAATGGAACCATACAGTGCAATATCATTTCATGATCATTATTATTAACAATTAAAGTCATCCTTGTTCTAATTAAAAATTATACCACTGAGATACTTTTTTCCTTGTCATTTTAAAAAGAACTGATTATTGTTTGTAACATGTACTAAAAAACATGACAAAATATATATTTTGTTCAATATAAAATATACTAGAGGCCCGGTGCACAAAAATTTGTGCACTCAGCGGGGAGGGGGAGGGTCCCTCAGCCCAGCCTGTGCCCTCTCGCAGTCTGGGACCCCTCGGGAGTTAACAACCTGCTGGCTTAGGCCTGCTCCTGGGTGGCAGAGGGCAGGCCCAATCCCTAGGTGCAGCCCCTGGTCGGGCTCAGAGCAGGGCCCATTGTGGAGTTGAGGCACCGGCCCCTGTCACACTCAAGGCAGGGTCGATGGGGAGGTTGCGGCGCCACCCCCTGTCACACACAGAGCAGGGTTGATCAGGGGATTGGGGAGCTCTCCCCTGTCAAGCACAGAGCAGGGTCAATCAGGAGGTTGGGGCACCGCCCTCTATCACCCACAGAGCAGGGCCGATTAGGGGGTTGGGGGGCCGATCAGGGGGTTGGGGCACCGCCCTCTATCACCCACAGAGCAGGGCCGATCACGGGGTTGGGACGCCACCACTCTCACACTCAGGGCAGGGCCGATGGGGAGGTTATGGCTCTACCCCATCACACACAGAGCAGGGCTCGTGGGGGGGGGGGGCGCAGGGTTGGGGCACTGCACCCTGTCACACACAGAGCAGGGCCGATCAGGGGGTTGGGGTGCCACACCCTGTCACATACAGAGCCGCAGGGCGATCAGGGAGTTGGGGAGCTCCCCCCATCAGGCACAGAGCAGGGCTGGTCAGGGGGTTGGGGTGCCTTCCCCTGTCACGAACAGAGCAGGGCGGATAGGGAGGTTGTGGCCCCGCCCCCTGTCACACACAGAGCCGCAGGGCGATCAGGGGTTTGAGCGCTGCCCCCTGTCACGCTGATCCCGGTGCCGGGAGCCCTCTCAGCTCCGCTGATTCCAGTGCTGGGAGGCCTCGCGGCTCCGCTGATCCTGGTGCTGGGAGGCATATTACCCTTTTACTATATAGGATAGAGGCCTGGTGCACGGGTGGGGGCCAGCTGGTTTGCCCTGAAGGGTGTCCTGGATCAGGGTGGGGGTCCCCCCTTGGTTGCCTGGCCAGCCTGGGTGAGGGGATGATGGCTGTTTGCAGCTGGTCACACACCCTTCAGGGTGGGGGTCCCCACTGGGGTGCCTGGCCAGTCTGGGTGAGGGGATGAGGGCTGTTTTCAGGCTGGCGGGTGATTGAAGCTCCCAACTGCTCCTTTTTTTCTTTTTTTTTTTGTATTCTGGGCCAGCTTTAGCTCTGGCTCCAGCTCTGAGGCCTCTGCTGCTGAAAGCAGGTATCTGGTTTGTTTGGCTTCTATAATCGAAACACTGTATCAACTCCAGGTCTGAGATCCCAGCTGGCTAAAAGCAGGTTTCTGGGGTTTTGTTTAGCTTCTATATTTGTAACAATGTTTCAAACTGCAAGCTCAGAGGCCGGCAAGGCAGGCAGGAAATGTTGTAGTCCTCCGTCACTGAAGCAAGCAAGCCTCATGTTAGCTTCAAGCTGCCTGGCTGCTGGCCGCCATCTTGGCTGGCAGTTAATTTTCATATTGCCCTGATTAGCCAATGGGAAGGGTAGTGGATGTACTGCTAATTACCATGTTTCTCTTTTATTAGATAGGATTCTGGGAAACAATGATGCCTCCTGAAGTTGTGCAATGAAGTGTTTCTGCTACTTTCTGGGAGACAGTGTAAAGGGGTTAAATGCACAGAGAGGTAGCTAAACTGCCTCAGTTCAAACTTGAATTGTCCTCGCTAGCTGTGCATTTCACTTTCCACCCCTGTGAAATGCCCTGTGCCTATCATCGTATTACTAATAATATGGTAGCCCGTTCATTGTTCTCTGCAATGCTTAACATATGCAGATGTTCAGTTATTTTGTAAGTTCATTAAAAACAAGATAAGTTTGTGTCTATTTCATGAAATAACTGACAAAAAAAGCTTATATCAAGTATTTCGAAGAGTAAACTTGAAATCTGGCGTGCCCTTTTGCTTTCTAGACCATTATCTGCTGTGAGACTAGTAAGATAGTAAATGTTGAAGAATGTCAACAGTTAAAGTGCTCTGGAAAATGAAACAAAATATTGTTTTTCTCTGCTATATGATTGTTTAGACTATGTATTTTCTTTGCTTCAATTTCTCGATTTTGTCATTTACCTTCAGGCACTTTTTTTGACAGATAAAATCAAGAGGAAGAGGTAAAAAGTAAAATCTAAGAACTTCACAGGAAAAATTCCAATACATTTAAACTTTTCAATTTATAGTTAAAAAAAGGAGTAAAGGGTTTTTCACAAAGTGGGGCTGCCTCCGTTATTTTGAGCCTCCATTATTTTAAAACAAATCAAATCACAAATACATTAACTAGAAATATAGAGTTTACTTAAATATTTAAGGAAACAGAATAGAGGGCTACACTAGTGGTTTCTTAAAAAACACTTATTCCTTTTAACAAAGTTCAAGCATGCTGAATGGAGCTTCATTTATCCTCAATTACATTAATAGCATCTAACACTTACATTGTATCTACTCTTTGCTAAGTAATATTCCATGCTTTTTCACATATCTGACTCATTTATTCACAACAGCTCTATGTCTTACTACATACACCATTATTATCTTTACAAATGAGGAAGCAGAGACACTAAGATGAGAGACTTGACCAGGGTAAAATGACTCCTCCTCCTTATTATTATTATTACTTTACAAATATGTTTTGAGTCTCCTTTTGAGGAAAAAGAAAATGCTCTCTCATAACATATCTCTCTTCTGTTTCATTTTTCCATTCCACATTCATAGGGCTGTGTCTGCTAATTATACAAGTAATTTCAGTTTCAAGCAAACTAATTTCTATTCTTGTGGATTTCCAATGCAGGTATTCTGTAGGCATTTGGACAAACACAAGCCAAGGGAAAGATAGATATACAGAGCAAGTTTAGGCTGATCTCTCCTCTCTCTCTCTCTCTCTCTCTCTCTCTCTCTCTCTCTCTCCCCTCCCTACGCCCCCATTCTCCCTCCGTCCGCTCCCCCATTCTCCCTCCCTTTGTGCACACTAGCACAGAGAGCAGAGACTCAAGGATCCAAACTTGGTAACACAGTGAGTCAAATACATATTGAGCCATTCAAGGGTCCATTGGACCAGCCACCCATTCGGTTTCCTGTCAGGCCAGAGCCTATTGACTCCCATACCTCCCTCCACACTCAACAGACATGTTCACATACATCTGACTCAAGGCAGCTTTAAGAATGAATGTGAAATGTGGAATACACTTCTTCACACTTGTGGTCATGAATTCATATGGGATATAAAAAACTTCTTAATGAAGTAGAAATTATACCTTGATCCAATACTTCAGCTTAGAATACATTTTAAAATTTCACCTTAGTGCTCTATTTTCTACACATTCAGGTCCATGTAAATCAAGTTGAAAACAACTTGATTTTTAAGCAGTTTTCTAATCTAAATGCAGGAAGAGGAATAATTTATTCCTCCTTAGCCATAAATAGAGGCCCATCACATCAGAATGTTCCTTTCCCCACACCTCCACTTAACAAAGACTCATACTTTCTAAGGATAGGTTCTCAGGGTGGCAGAATCTACTTGTTCTAGAATTCTGATTTAGTTGCTTGAAGGCCAAACCTGGGACTATATACCTTTCAAAAAGTCACCCAGAGAGATCTAAAAATTAAAATAATCTCACCTGATCAAATATTAGGTTAAAACATATAAAACTGTCATTTGTAGGTAAATAATGATCAAATGTTAACAATTTCATATATTTCAATGATGATGAGCACAAGAAAATGCCAGCTTTTGGCTCTCAAACTAGAGTCCAGTGCTCACAAATTCTAGCTATTTGTCAAATGGCTAGAAGTTTCCTAGCTATTTGACAAACTTTTCAGTGTTTGGGGACCATGGATTCATGCCACTGTGTTGGCACCAGGTTCACTTCCCATTGGTTATGTAAAATTATTCTTTATTTTATATGCCCAACAAGAAATTTGGGGAAACAAAATTAAAACAAATAAAACTTTTCCAGGGATACCTATTATCCCCTCCCCTGTTGTGTCTAACAAGAAGCTGTCCTCACGCTGCTCCTGTCAGCTTATGCAGTGGAAAGCCAAAGCTTTTTTTCTGACACTTTTTCCTGGGAGAAGAGGTGAATGAAGCTGGTGGAAACTGTAGCACAGAAATCTAATATGCTCTTCTCTTGCATCAATGAAATGAAGTTAAAAACCTGTCTGTGGACAATGAGAAACTCAAAATGTGTACCCACACATCTACCAGCCAGAGACCTATCCTAAGAGTAGAAGAGTTGTGTTCACATGACCATGTACCAGATTTTTCAGCAACATCTACATGAGACATGCTATGATTGAAATTGTCATTTTGGAGTGTGCAGGAAGAAACATATATTGAGTTAATTACAGAGAGAGAGAGAGAGAGAGAGAGAGAGAGAGAGAGAGAGAGAGAAAGAAAGAAAATGTATATATTATTGGCATGCATATTCATAAAATAGGATGTATATGATTATGTTTAATCTGTAGACCAATTTGGGGAGTCATGCTACCTTAAAAATATTAAATGTTCCAATCCAGGGACATAGGCTATAGTTCCATTTATTTAGATCTTCTTTATTTTTTTTTTTTGATGTTTTGTAGTTTTCAATAACCATGCCTGTACTTCTTTCATTAAGTTCATTTCCAAGTATTTCATTCTTCTTGATGCTATTGTGAATGGAATTTTCATCCTAATTTCTTATTGGATTTTCATTGCTAGTGAACGTCCTTTTTTTTGATCTACATTGTCACGTTGGTTTTATTATTTCTCTCTCTTTCAAGACAAGTGAACTCTATCCATGACATTTGTTAACATGTTATGAAAGCCACATCCATGTTTCCCAACAGTCTGAACTCATAATTATAGTCAGTTTTCCCCATTTCAGCATAGCAGAAGGCAAATTGTTTTACCTAGCATAAGAATAACTATATATTAAATCATTATTTTTGAATGATGCTAGAAACTCTTAATCCAATTTATATTGGCATGCACACAGGCTAAAAGGGGGCTTGTCATATGGCTAAGGAACCAAAGACATTTGAATTCCCTTGCTTTTAGTTAATACCATGAGTATAAAATATAAAAAGTAACTTTTAAACAGTTATTGAGGAAGGAGGAAGTGCCCTGTTCTGGATGCTTCTAATAAGAGCACATCCTTGGTGGTGGGGAGTATGATGATAATAGTGATGCTATTTGGTAAAATTGCCTTTTCCTGTTTTTCCTTTCTGTGAATGGAGCTCAATTATAAATTGGGATTTCCCTTCTTTCTGCCTCTTGGGAGGTCAAAAGACTTGTCCTAGAAGTAAATTCAGGAAGAGTAACTGGACATTTTTGCCTCTGTTGCACTCTCTTCTTTCTCTTGAGAGTGTCCCTGGCTACAGAGAGCAAACATTCTCCAAGTCACAAGTTCGTGCAGGGGCTGTCTGATGTGCTATTGTGGTTTGGGAGTGGGGAAATGTAAATAAGCTTAATTTTAGGGTTCTGGGTGGGTTAGTAAACCCTCAGGCAAAAAGTAAACCCTCAGTAATAAAAAATATTTTCCCCTCCATATTCACTCTTTGTTTCATTTCTCATCATTTGATGATCTGTGGATAAGAAATTCTACTTATTGGAGGTTCCCTCAGAAATTCCAACAATAAAATTATAATAATACCAATAATAATAATAGATAATATTTATCAAATACTTCTCACATGTAAAAAATCCCTTTAAATGTTACAGATTTAATAAAATATTGATGACAGTGCTAATTCATGAGGATTGTTATCCACTTTACAAGTACAAAAAACAAACAAATAAACAAACAAACTCAAAGCACAGAAATGTCATGTAACCTGTTCGAGGTAACAGAGTTAATAAGGACCAGGGCCAGGATATAAGCCCAGGCAGTTTAGCTCCAGAACCTGTGTGCCCTTCACCACAGCATGATACTCCTGAAAGTGCAGTTTTTTTCTTCTCATTTTGCTAAAAAAGGAAACTAAGGCGCAGAGAAATGAAATCATTTGCCCACGTTAGCACAGGGAAGCAGTGGTGGAGTTAATAATGAAACAAATAGCTCCCAGGGGACCTCCCCGAGTTCTGAGTCCCAGAACAGATAGTGGGGAGGTCCCTCTCTGAGGCTATTACTAACAGGGATACAGAGAAGGAAACCACGGCTCAGAAGGATTGTGTTCACCCCGCTGGGACATCACTGAGCGAGGATTCTCACCCAAGGCAGTGAGGCACTGGTCCTACCTCTGTAGCCTCCACACTCTGTACTTCCACGTTCCTGAAGAGTATTCCTTGGGACAAAAGACCACTTTAAATGATGTTTTTGTTTTTGTATTTGTGGGTGACAAGAATGAGAAAATTTTCAGAAATGATTCCTTCTTAACTTTATACTTGGAGTTTATGTTTCTGATTTTGAGGATGATGAGACAACTGCTTCTTTCGTTACACCAGAGTATATAAAGATGCTCAAATAACGGGTGTGTTGAATTTGTTTACAGACCTGTGCCTCCAGCCCAGGAAAACTAAGAAAGAGGATGCTTGCTAACAGACATTGTTTATTACCAGTTATTGAAAAGTAGTCAGCTGCTCTTCCGCTTAAACTGTTTGTGTCTCTTGGCAAAGCCAAATAAACATTTTCTGCTTTGGAAATCATCAAGGAATTGAAATGTCAAAGAACAAAGATGAAATGTCAAAGAAGGAAGGCATTATTTAAGTGAATGTTTCTCTTTTGAAAGTGTCTATGTGTTTGGGTATGTGAAAGTAAAAATATGTGACAGCAATGTGCAATTTAAACAAAATTCTATGGAATGATTGCTGTAGAGTTTGATAAAAGATTTATAGCTGTTTTGTGTTTTCTAACTTTAATTTGTTGTTTGGCGGACACTGAAATGATTCTTTTATAGTAGAAAATGTTTAAGAAGATTATCATCCATTTCTTTCAGACTCACAATATTCTGTGGCTTCTCCTTTTTCTTCGTAAGCTTCTAACTAGCATGGCTTCTCCCAAGCCATTATTTTGAAGAATACAGCTAAACCAAAGAAATATTTCGTTGTTGGAAAAGCGTGGCTTGTTGCTCAGATCAGCAGGGGCTACTCATGTTTCGTTAAGATAATGAAAGGACAGTATTTTTCCTGGAATTAAATTTTAGGACACCTTTTCGGATGTTGCCGTGTTTTCATTATCCTGATGGTTACACAATCCTTATTTTCAAGGAGCGCAAGGTACTTTATAAACATTTTATTATTCCTCCCAGGGTTTTGGTATTCAATTATAAATGGTGTGGCATGAAAACATTTTAAGTTATAAGGACAGCTGTTATCTTCCATGAATTAACTATTCATATTCTATTTTCATTTTCTTGATTAAAAAGTGAGTCATTCACACTCTCAACATAGTTTCAACCTCTGTACTCAATCAACCACTAATCCACTTGTATGTAACTGAAAACATATTTAGATGCACACTCATCCACATCAAGTCACTTTGTGTGGCTAGTTGTTTTCTTCCTTAAATTATGAGAGGCTTATAGGTATTGACGACATTTTGGGTGTCATATTTTTGTGTGTGGGGGGAGATCTCTTGGTAGATTAAAAGGAGCTGCATCCAATAGGTATAAACTTCTGCTGTTTTGTGGCATTTTAAATTTAACTTTGTAAAACAAACTCTATTTAAATAGCAATTCACCAAATTTAAAACAAAGGTAAGCCTTTGTTAGTTACAGTAATCATTGCATAATATGCGATTACTGCATCTGGTATTTTATTGATTATGATATAAATGTAAGAGTTTGTAAATGGCACAACAGACAAATTGATCACCAAAAAAAGCCTTTAATACAATTGGAAGAACAAACTTTAAAAGCAAAGTGACATCGGAATAATTGATGAAATTGTATACAGCAAACGAGAAGTTAAAATAAAATTGTACATTTTGACACATGGAAAGTATGTCTATAAACTAAAGAGTCTGAAGGTGTAGAAATGTAGAAGTTATTCAGAAAGACTTCTCTATAAAGGACTAGATGACAAAATCACAGGTGGGACTGATTGCACGTGGAAATATAAAGCATTTTTATCTACTCATTGATTTAACTCATGAGCATCTACTCTGTCAGCTTATGCTAGAGGCTCGGTATAGAATATTAAACCATACAAAGTCCCTCCCCTGAATTATGCTGAATACAGACATGCAAACAAGAAATTATGGTATAACTGCTGCTATGAGAATAAGAAGGAAGGTCACCTAGTCCAGCACACTCAGAGAGTCATGTAGAAAGATCCTTTAGTCTGTCATGCTAAAACTGGTTTGTAGAGCTCATGAGGAGTCGGGGAGTTGGGGTAAATTAAATAAACAACAACCAGCTAGGCATCCATGGCTACTCTTCGGGCAATTGATGATGATTGATGTACAACAAAAACAGTAAAATTAAGAACTGCAAAGAATTCAGTAAAGACAAAGGAATAGTCTATTAAGTGACTCCTACAACAAAAATATTGATAACTAAAGTAAAAGTAAATATTGAAAAAGCAAAGCTCAGTTTTCTCTCACTATAAAATGCAGAGGGCAGAGTCTTACAAATGCAAAGAGAGACTCTGTGAACTTCTGAAGGGTGTGAGGAGAAATAATCTGTTCTGTAAATGCAAACAAATAGGCTCTATTATGTGTAGGCACTGTCTCTGTTACTGAGAATTAAAATGTCACATCAGACACAATTTCAGACCTTCACAATCTTTTGATGGAGGAAGCCCATATGCAAGGATGTATCTGTCATAGTTAGCCTGATTAAATTATGTTTGGAAAATCACTGTAAAAACACCGAGTTTGAGGGATGATCAGATATAGCTACCAAGGGGCCTACATTTGTATTGGCACTTACACAATGAACAGTCCATCAGCCATAATGCACTCAAACCTGAGGCAGAGGCAGGGAGGAGTGTTGGTGTGTGGGTGATGAGAATAGCTTTCCAGCATTTCTGGGAATTCTAGAAGGTAGTTCTGAAGTGTTAGAAAATTGTCTATCCATTTTACCATTCATATTTTATAATTTAATGTTCACATTTAGGGCCACTGAAACCAGAATTAGGCTTGATAATATCAATAAACATTTTCATACCAATATTCTGGTGGAATTCATTTAAATTTTTTTTTGGTCACTCATTTTTTAAGTTGAGGTTTAAATATATACAATGAGTTGCATATAGTGCACAGATTATAGTGCTTGATGCTGTTTTACATTGTATACATCTTTGAAATAGTCACCCACGTTCAGATAGGAACAATTCCCATCATTTAGGTTTCCTCTTCCAGCTTTGCAGTGAATACCACTCCGGTCATATCACACAGGCAGTCTATCTCGACAAGTTAGCTTTGCCAATTTTTGAACGTCATAGAAATGGAATCAGACAGTATTAGTGTCTGGCTTGTTTCACTAAACATAACATTTGCAAGATTTAGCCATGACTTTATGTGTATTTCTTGTTGTGTAGCATTCCGTTATGCTTTTATGATCTATTCTCCTATTGAAAAATTAAGCTATATTTGAATAAAGCTGCTATAAACACTTATACATGTCTCCCATGCCATTTGCTTTTAAATACTGCAGCATAGACATTTGGCATTTTATGTGTATTAATTAGAATCAGGCTATCTGCAAGTTAGGTATTGTCAATGACTGTAATCAGGGATCCACATCTCAGCACTTGTCCCTTGTCCTTTAATTGGAACAGCTCCATTTTAGAAGCAGCTACTTCTGAAGTACATGTATTTCATTATTTCATTTGTCATTATTTCTGGTCACACATTGCACAATTCAATTTCTGATATAGGGATTCACTGCTGAAATTAGTGATTTTTCAATTAGCATAGTGAATGTTGGAAATGAGATATCATTGGTGAAAAGAGTGATAATAAAGATAATAAGATTAGCTAAAACATTTTGGACACACTGTCCACATTAATTGAATAGGCTATATGCCAACCTCCAAGTCCTGTAGCTTGTGCCCTTGAGAGGAGTGCTTGAGACTTGATTATAAAGAACTCTTGATCCATCTATTGTCATGGTGGTGAGGCAGGGGGTCCCGCGGGGGTGAGGCCGACGGAGTTCTAACGAAGCATGCCCGACTCCGGAGACTGGTTCAAGACGCAGTCTGAGTTTATTGTTTAAGTGCAGCAACATATATAACTTTTTGGACCAATCAGAAGTTTACACCATCCTTAGGGCAACCAATGGTAGGAAAAATAGGGTACTGTGTAGGGGCTCTAGGGGGCTTACTCAGGCGGGCGCTGCCACTTCCCGGTGTGCCGAGGAAGCTTGTATAGGCGGAGTTCGCTCACGCCATTGCATCTGCCACTGCACTGAGATAAATCTCCTGAGCTCTTCCCACATGGTGGGTTTTGTTTGGATGATAATAATTATAAGTCATCTCTAAAGGTACAGAATTTTGCATCTGGAATATTATTGTACCTACTTCAAGTAAACTATTCATGCAAGTTCAGATCAGGTCCTTAAAAAGAGAGAGAGAGAGAGATGTGAATTTATCAAAATGGCAGGACAATTTCCTTCCTTCTTCCATCTTTATATATAAACTATTTTATTCCTTCTTATAAAGAATATTTATTCAATAAATGCTGGCATGTTTTAAAGTTTGGCCTCTGATTTGCTCTCATTACAATCTGCTAATGTAGTTGTGAGTAAACAACTTTAATTATGGATCATACCCTTACTCACCAAAACCTCCTCAGAATTGTTCATGACCAATTGGTTTAGGCAGGATAATGGATTGGATTATTGGTTCCAATTATTCACTCTTCCCTGTATGGGCTTTATATTGACCCTTTGCTATATAGTTTTTCAGTTTCAGCAGTTTGATCCCCTATACTTGACATTGGACTCACCAAGTGTTTGATCTAGCCACTAAGATATTGGAAGACCTTAAGAAAGCAAGGGTTTTACAATGCCAGTCCCATGAGAAGCAACATGGCCCAGCTAGCCCACTGGTCCCCAAAAATGAGCAGAAAGAAGCAGACTCCTCTTAGTAATATCGACCGAAAGCAAAACATTCACATGTGACCCATAAATCTATGAGAGTAAGTTATTGTAACTGAGGGGTTTTTTTTATGTCACTTTATTGGGTTAGGATCATTGAGGTATAAAGTTTCAGTGAGTAAAATTCACCCTTTTGAGAGGTACAGTTTTATGCATATTGAAACACATACACAGTCACGTAATCACCATCAAAATCAAGATCTAGAACATTTCTATCATCATAAAAAGTTTCCTCATGTCCCCTTTTATGCAAGCACCTCACTCCATCCTTAGTCCCTGGCAACCACTGATTTGTTATTTGGCCCTTATAGTTTTGACTTTTCCAAACTGCCATATAAATGGAACTATATGGTATGAAGCTTTTCTATAGTTCAGCTTCTTTCACTTAGCATGATGCATGTGAGATTCATTCTTGTCATTTGCATTTATCAGTACTTTGTTCTTTTGTATTTCGAGTTGTAATCCACTGTATCTATTTAACACAGCTTATCTTTCCATCCACTAGTTGACAGACATTTGGATTCTTTTCATTTTTGGAAAGTTAAGGATAAAACTACTCATAAACATTTACAGGCATGCTCTTGTGTGGACACACTATTTAATTTCTTTAGAAGCAGAATTGCTGAGTTGTTTGTTAAATGTATGTTTAACTTTGTAAGAAACTCTCAAAACTGTCTTCCAAAGTGACTGTACCATCTCACACTCTACAATCAGTGTATGAGAGTTCCAGTTGCCTCACAGGTACATTCCCATTTGTTTTTGTTGTTGCTGTTCTTGTTTTGATTTATTTAATCATTGCAATAGGTGTGAAGAGGTGTGTCACTGTGGTTTTAATTTGCATTTCCCTAATGACTAATTGATGTTGAGCTTATTTTCATGTATTTATTTGCCATCTGTATTTAAAGTTTTTAATACCCTTTGGTGAAGTATTTGTTAAAATAGTTTGCCTATTTTTTCTATTGGGGTTTTAAAATATTATTCAGTGTGAGTTTTTATGGATTCTGATACAGGTCCTTTGTAAGATAAATGTTTTTGCAAATATAGGCCAAAACAATAGGCTCGAAAAGTCCACCTTGACAGAAACTAACCCAATAATAATAACTGGTTGGTAATTTATGCCGCAGAATACACAAACATGTAAGGACCATCAACTGGCTATCCTCTTTGAGTCACGGAGGGAAAAGGGGTCTATAGTGTGAAGAAAGGGTCCAATTTCAACCCCTTCCTTACCTGTTATTCAACTTTAAAACCTTATCAATGCAGAGCAGCTTGACACACTTAACTGCAGATGATCATAAGGTTGCATTTTATGTGCATGTTAAATGACACTTAGCAACAGCTCTCTTGTCAGCTCTTGCTTCAAAGAGATGGCTTTCTCAAACATTATTTTTTTCCTGTCGCTTAGCAACACTGCTTATTTTGCTAGTATAGCAAGGTACCTGTGATGGATATTGACCTGAAGAGAAACACCTCCTTGAAGAACAGAGGACATAAAAGAGGAGACTTTTGTTTGCCTAGTTTGGCTCCAAGCTGGCACATGGTCCTTACTATTAATGACATTAAGATACGAATTAAACATCTTGCCTCACTTTTCGTAACGTGTTTTGTATGTATTAATGCTGGTTATTTTGCTACAGCAGCTGCATGACGGCATTTCAGTTTCAAACAGGGAAATGTTCTATTATTTAAAGTATGTTGATACAGTTTGGTTTTACTGAAGAACTCCTCTTATAACAATCAAAATGTTGGTAAAGAGTGTCATAAAATTGTGAGTGTGTATACACTTGCACAGTAACTACTTGAAATGATATAACACATTCAATGTTTTGGAAAAATGCAATGCTATACACTGCTGGCTGTAACTCAGTAGTCATTCTTTCTATCCCTAGGATTTCTTTCTGGCTGACACATCTCCCATTAGAGCAGCTAAAAACATTGGATAATCACCTTTCTAGTTTCCATTGAGGAGAATGTGACTCAGTCCTGGCCACTGAGATCTGAGAGAGAAGTCTGAATCGGCCTCTGAGAAAGAATGTATCCCCTCATAGAACAAGCACGGGAGGAAATCTTACTCTGCCATCGAACATCATCAATCCATGCCCTTCCAGAGAACGTGGCAACCATCTCGTAACTGTAAAGTAATAAGCCAAAGAAACCAATGAAAAGACATAGCTTAAGAGATTTTATTCATCCGATAAGCCTCAAGGGAGCATCAGAAGAATGAGTGACTCCCCAAGTCAAAGTGGGATTGTAATTTTATAGGCTGAGAAAAAAATAAGGGGTATACTAGTAAATCCTGGTGGTAGCCGTTTTCATTGGATCAGTTAGGTTATTCTGCTTATTTTTTTTCATGTCTTTCGCTTGCTATCATTGGTGAAATCCATGAAGTGTGCTTTTGAGAGCTGTTTTTATATGCCTCGAGGTTCGTCTATTAATTAGCTTCAGGGGAGAGAAGGGAGACAAAAGTAATGAGCAAGGGAGAGGTAAGGAGAGGAGAACAGTGGAGGAAAAGAGAAGAAAAACTTGGCTTGCTCTATTATGTCTGTTTTAATCCTTTTATAAGATCAAAGCAATATACCAAAGAGAGAGAAGCAGAAAAATGGGTCTTGATGGCATTGCTAAACAACTGAACCAACACAGGGACCAGTAAGAGCCTTAAAAGGATGCATGTGATTACATCCACTGCCAATAGTCTCCCTATCTGAAAATTATATGATTGGGACATTAATTACATCTGCAAAACCCTTCACACCAGCAACTAGATTCCTGTATGACTGAAGAATTGGGAGAAGGTGAGTGTATACAAGGGGGCAGGAATCTCGGGGATTATCTTATAATTCTGCCCACCATTTAAAGCAGTAAAATTTTAGAAGAAATTTCCGTATACTATATAGCAACTGACCTCCTCCAGTTTGGGGCTTTACAAGTTCTTATTAAATAAAGGCTATATAACTTGGTTTTGCTACCTCATCATTCAATATGGAGATTTGAGCTTCTTTTAGCTATGTACCCAGGCTGCCGACCAGAAAGTTAATAGGAGCTGTCTGCCAGTTCCACACTGGGGGCATTTGAAGAAGCAAGCTAATTTTAACTTTGCTTTTTATATTTTCCTGGAAACGGGAGGAAAATCTCAGAGTCTAGCATTCAAAAGAAGGAAAATGCTCTCACTGAAAATCTGGAGCCCCATTATGCCAGGGAAAGTCAATCACAAATACGTCCTCATCCACATCCCTACTCTTAAGAGGTCTCTTGAACCCTCTTGAACCTTATGCTTACAGTGAGCAGAGGAGAAACAAAAACTGCTGAAAATATAAAACATAAGTCAATCCTCCTGTGAATTTGCAGCATGGATTCTCATACTGATGTGATCCAAAACTCAAAGTTGAAAATTTAGAGTAAGCTGGAAGTTACTTTGAATATGGTTGTGCTACAAGAAAAACCAACTGTTCCCTAAAGGAAGTCACCTTCATTTCAGGACCTAAAAAATGTCTCATGGACCAATGTTAATTGGCATATTGAGTCATCTTTGCTTTGGGTAAATCAAGTGTGGAATAGCATTAGAATTCAACTTCATGTAGCAAATTCTTCTACTTGATAAATAATCGTGGTTAGGTGTGATTTCTATTAACTTTACATCATGATTCATGAAATAACCATTAACAAAATGGAAAAAAAAAGCTGTTCTACTAAAAAATATTAGTAATAAACAGGAAAAAATATCACGGACTTAACTCTCACATATGCACTACACATATGCTATGCAAACTTTACATATTACGGATTTGCCATCTAAAAATTGAAGTGTCTATTGGCAAACATTCATGAAATAATTTACTCATCCACGTTGAATGACTTTGATAATGCTGTGAATGCTGTTTTATTATTTGATAAAGGTATTTTGTCTGTGGTTTATTTTGCTTTGCCTCTGGTTGTTATTTACTACTTACTTTTTAGACAAGTTTTCAGGCTTTCCCAATAGTGTAATTGGCTCATGGTGATCAGAAACTAGAAATAATTTGAAGATCACACTTTGAGAAACAGTGGTCTAGGGTTTTTAAGTTAGGTTTATGCTTATACATTCCATTGCATAAACAATTTACTTTACTCAGACTTGCATAATGATGATCAGCAAATGTTGGAGGTAATTATGACAATTAAAAGCACCGAGCGAACATGAATCTGATAAAGTAAAGAACATACTGAATAATTTCTTTAGAATTTTCCATATTTACTGATGCAGCAAACTGCCATCTGATAGCCATCTGACAACCAAATGTATGGTGCAGACACTGATCTTCAGACAACATTTAAAAATGTAGAATGTGAATGTCTTTAGATAGGATCAGATTCCCTCCTTCTGCTATGTGCTTATTTACGTTCTATATCCAGCTTGGATCTCCACAACGTATGTTACCACTCTGGCCCTTAAAATCAGAATTTGGATCTTTGGTTTCTACTACGTGCATATGTTATGTGTGAGTGGCAAAGTCTGGGAACTATTGAGAGAAGAGAAGAGAAAAGGAGAGAGAGAGGGAGAAGGAGGGAGAGGGGGAAGGGAAGAGGGAGAGAGAGAATATAAATCACTTAAGCACCCACATATGCAGCCACCACACCCTGGAGGAAAATGTTTACTTTTCCAGTCATTTTCATGTTTAACACAGAGCTGCAAAATTTCCAATCTGCCTCAAAACAATGTTTTTGTTTCTTCTTATTTCTATTCAGTCATAGAGAAAGCAAGTTGGTACAATATGAATATAAGCCAGGCTCTGGGAGGGTGAACGCTAATAATCTTCTTTAGTTCTTCATCTTGATGTCCAGTGAGGCTAGGGAGAACCTGATATTTTGGGGTAGCCTATTAAGGAAGAGAGAACAGTTGACGTTTCAGTAAAACATAACAATACTCTTTGGTTTGGAAGCCTGGTGATGGACAAAGCTGGTGTGTGTTTTCAGGAGTTGCAAAATTAGTTAGATTGCCAGTGGTATAACCTAAAATGCATGTGACATTCAAGGGATCATTAACAGGATCCATTACCAAGATTATGAAGAGAGAAACTGGCCTCATCAGAGCACTTAGGAAACTAATCTTCTATTTAGTTTTTTGCATAAGATGGTGGCATGGCCAAAGGATTGGCCCAAAGGTACGTATAGGTGGATGGACTCTATTCTCAATTCCTAATACTGGCAAGAAGCCATTACTTTTCCACACTTGTATAAATATTCTTTCTCATTTTTAATTGAGGTCATTTCATCATACTTGCATCCTTCAACATTGCTATCATTTAGGAATCCACTACCCAAGCCATATGCATGTATTCATCCATGACATTGGCACTTTGGTTCACATTGTATATTTCTGTCCTCAAATTCCATCAGTAATTCAGCAGCTAATTTTCCTTCCACACTCTAGGTTCATAGTTCTGTGACTCCAAAAGCATTCAGCTTCACTCTACTATAGTGATTTATACTCCTGGTCACACTCTGGGCCTTGTTATCAATAGCAAGTATTTTATTTTTGAAAAGTGAAAAACTAACCTTCTATGTATAGTCATATCATTACTTTAAGCCAATTTTAACCCCAACAAGCCTGTGATCTGAACTCCTCTATTGCCTCTCAACACTGTAGATTCCTTCCCTTTATTTTATCTAACCACACAGTGCATGACTACCAACTGGTCTAGTGCCAATACCCTGAGGGACCCTGACCCCTTGCTCAATCCCAACCAATGAGTCTGCCTCTGTCCTCCTATTGTTTGTAGCCAGGCTTTCAAACAATACTAGAGAGAGACCCCATATCCATCAAGACTAGAAACACTGCAAATGAACTGCTTCCATTTAAGCTCAGCTTTGTCCCTGAGAATTTGCTTCTGCTGTTGCTTAGAACAAATGTTTCAAGTACTCTTATTCTCTGCAATTCCCTAATTCCAACATATTGCCTCTCCAAAGTTTCCAAAATGAGTAGATATTTATTATTCTACATTCACAAGACTATTCTACAAAAGGGATATTTGGGCATCTGGAATTTTCTCAGAGGTCTTTCATACCAGCAAATAGGCAGTTCCCACAAAGAAATATTTTTTGAATGTAGATGGGGAATTGGCTATTATATCTCTTTTCTGAAATTTCCCCAGAGAAGACTAACCTGTTTGGTCAATTGGCATGCTAAAAATGTAGTTACATCTCTACTTCAGAGAACCATCTTATCTAATCTAATAAACCATCTTTATCTAATAAAAGAGAAACATGCAAATTGACTATACCTCTGCTACGCCCACCAGCCACGCCCACAAGCCAATCAGGAGTGAGTATGCAAATACACCCAACCAAGATGGCGGTGGCCACGGAGCTGGAGTGAACAGGAGGCTTGGGTTGGCTCTGGTGATGGAGGAAGCCAAGCTTCCCACCTGCCCTGGCCAGCTGTGGGCTCCGCTCAAGGCTACAAAGTTTCAATTATAGAAGATAAATAAATCCCAGATACCTGCTTCCAGCCGCTGTGGCCTCCACTCAAGGAAGGTCTGGGAGACTGGGTTGCCTGGGGCCATGGCCAGCTGGCAAACAGCCATCAGCCCTTACCCAGGCTGCCCAGGCACCCCAGTGGGGAACCCCACCCTAAAAAGTGTGTGGCCAGTGTGCAAACAGCCCTCAGCCCCTCACCCGGCTGGCCAGGCACCCTAGTAAGGACCCCCACCTGAAGGGGGTGTGGCCAGCCTGCAAACAGCCCTGAGCCCCTCACCCAGGCTGGCCAAGCCCCCAGCGGGGACTCCCACCCTAAAGGGGTAGTGACCAGCTTGAAAACAGCCCTCAACCCCTCACCCAGGCTGGCCACGCCCCTGCAGCAGGAACCCTCACCCCATGGGGGTGTGGCCAGCCTGAAAACCACCACAGGGCCCTAGCTCAGGCCACCCTATGCCCCAATGGAACCCCCACCCTGATCCAGGACACCCTTCAGGGCAAACCAGCCAACCCCCACCAGCGTACCAGGCCTCTATCTATACCAGTGGTTCTTAACCTTCCTAATGCCGCAACCCTTTAATACAGTTCCTCATGTTGTGGTGACCCCCAACCATAAAATTATTTTCGTTGCTACTTCATAACTGTAATTTTGCTAGTGTTATGAATTGTAATGTAAATATCTGATATGCAGGATGTATTTAGGGAACTCCTGTGAAAGGGTCGTTCGACCCCCAAAGGGGTCACGACCCGCAGGTTGAGAACCGCTGATCTATACTAATAAAAGGGTAATATGCTAATTAGACTGGGAGACCTTCCAGGAGACCTTCCAGATGTTCTTCTGGACAAAGCCATGGTGGTGGGGCCGAGGTAGAGGTGGTTAGAGGCCAAGAGGGGAGGGCAGTTGTGGGTGATCAGGCTGGTGGTGGGCAGGGCCGTTGGGGGTAAGCATACCAGCAGGGGGGCCAGTTGGGGGCAAGCAGACCATCAGGGGGGGTCAGTTGGAGGTGATCAGGACAGCGGGGGGGGGGCAGTTTGGAGTGAGCAGGCCAGCAGGGGGGCAGTTGGGGGTGATCAGGCTGGTGGCGGGGGGCATTTGGGGGCAAGCAGGCTGGCAGGCAGAGTGGTTAGGGGCAATCAGGCAGGCAGGCAGGCAGGTGAGCGGTTAGGAGCCAGCAGTCCCGGATTGGGAGAGGGATGTCTGACTGCTGGTTTAGGCCCAATCCCTGTAAACTGGCAGTAGGACATCCTTTGAGGGGTCCCAGATTGGAGAGGGTGCAGGCCGAGCTGAGGAACACACCCTCCCCCGTGCATGAATTTCGTGCACCGGGCCACTAGTTTGTTTATAAGAGCAGCCCAGTGACCTACCATACCAAGTAGCTTGTCATTAGTGATGCTGTATTAGTTTGCCTTCTATTAGTTATTTCTATATATTCACTATGCAAAAAGGGAGCCAATTTTCATCTATCACTTTAATAGCCACAGTACATCTGTACTCAGAGTAAAGGATAACAAAATTAATCATACTCCCTTTCCTTGTTTGGGATCTAGTTTTGTAGCAAGACAGAGAAACTTATTAAGCAATCTTAAATAAAAGTGAATTTTCCTTCTTATTGGACACAGGGATATCTCAAAGGACTAAATTGTAAAAAGCTTAGTCATACATCAGGGGAAGTAAATTCATCAAACAACAATTCCTTCCAATGCTTTTTTCTTCTTTGGGGGGCTACATATGTTCTCATCTTTGCCTAAAATCTGTTTTTATTTCCAAGAAACAAAATGAGAAGTATAAGAGTATCATTTAAATAAATTAAAAATAAATGCACCTGACGTAGCAAAAGTCCTTTTTCAAGAACATAAACAAATAAAAAGGTGAATATTTTAAAGATTAGAATGGTTGTATGTAGTGGCAGGAAGAGTAAGTAAGAAGACGGGAGATGGAAGTAAATCAATCAATCAGGCAAGTGAGGGTACTTTCCCCATCAACTGAAGAGTGTAATTAGTTCAATTCTATGTACCTGATGTCCAAACAAGCAAATGAACATCAATAGGAAAACAAAGAAGTGGAGGTACAGCTTACATTCTTTGCTAAACTGTTCTCAGGGCATTTATAGAACATTACATGTTTAGACCTTGGTTTGAAGTTCCGTAGGGTGCATTTACGAGGTCAGTTTTCTCCATTCTTTTTCGTTCTCAGATGGAGAGATCTCTTCTAAGCCGTCTAGCTAACCCAGGTTATCCTTTGCCTTTATCCTTTCTTTCTCTCAGTTAAAACACTCTGGTAATTAGAGAAAAGGTAAGGCCTTAGGATTCACAGAAATCTCATTGAGGAAATGGGGTTTTCCCAAGGATGTAAGATGGGGATTGTAAATTTTATTTATGATATCAAAGAACAGTGTGACTTCAGTTGACATTTAGGTAATACTTGTAGCAGATATGGAGAGTACTTTCTAGTCACAGCCGAGGAACTATGTGGCTAACCTCTATCTGAATGATTTTTGCCACAGTATGGGTAAATATTTGTATGCATATTTTTAGAAAGAAAACATAAGTTACAAATACTGTAAATGAGTCATTCATTACTGAATCCAGAAAACATACTCCATTGTTCTGCTCAGATCTTTATCATTAATGCTCTGTATCCTCTTAATGCAAGACCTATGTATTTTACAACATGATTATGCTACATCCCCAGGTTTATTAAACAAAATGCAAACATAACAAAAGCAGTAATAATTTGAAGCCCAAATATATTTCTATCTATCAAAAATGCTTACTGAAATTCTACTGTTTTCTTTCACTGAACAGAAAACAGTACAATAAAAATTAGTCTGAGGATGTTTAAAGGAATACAAATACATAAAATTTTAATAAGCTTTTCAACTAGTTAATTTTAAATGAAGGTATAATTTAAGAGTGAGAACAATTGAGTCCATCTTCTCCTCCTCAGCAACGCCCCCCCCTCCCCCCATGGCTTGTTTTTATTAAACTGTTGGCACAACTTTATCCTAAGGCTCCTCTTGATGAAATTCTCCTCGCCCAGAGTTTCTTTTCTAAGTAGACAATCTGTTCTCTCTGTGAGGATCACTTGAGGCCCCTTTGTTGGAGGTTGGCTAGAAGAGGCATTCATTCTCACACAAAGAGCTGAATTGCCTCCTTTGGAAACACAGCAGTGTTTCAGATCACAAAGTGCTAGACCTGGCTCCCAAAATTCATTTACCATTTCTTCGTTCTTTAAACCTCAACATTCCACTGTCTTAAACTTGTTGGATAGATTCACTTGACAATGCTATAACTTGCCAAATTGACTTTTTAAAATCTTAGTCTCACTAGCCTATAGATTGAAAATACAAATTTCTTCCAATTTTTAATAAGCCACCTGACTCTCTATATCAAAGATGTATTTTTTTATTATCTTCTGTTTCCTCTTCCCTTGCTTCCTCTGCTCCCCACACATATCTTCATGTATTCACTGAGTCCCCAACTCTAAATTGTCTATTATTTTTAATAAAGTCTTAACTTCAGAAGAGGTACAGGATTTGTGCTAAGGAGTAAATGAAGCATGGAGAGCTCTTCCCAGCACTCTCACAAATGTGATTTTTATATATTTGTATTATTTGACTATGACTTTCTTTTTCTCTTGTCTCTATGCAAAGGACAGAGACAATGTTTTGATCACTGAATCTCTAGTTTGTAATACCAATGCCTGGCTCATGGTAGGCATGTCATAAATATATTGATCAAATAAATTTATGAATAATAAAATAAACACAAGGTACCCATCGCATTGTGGAAACTTTTTGAGAGGTGGAAGAGAAGGAAAACCACCAAACTAATCATTCCACGCTGTACTGACTTCCTCTCTTCCTACTGAAGTGGCGAGATGAGCAAGGGTTTGCCTTCATCTTGGGACGTGGTAAACTGCTCTGTGAGCTGAGGCAAAGCCCAAGAAAGTGTAAAATTAGGCCCTACGTACATAGGTTTAGCTCTGTGTCTGGCCTCAACAAAAACTGTAAAAGGGGGTTTAAAGGGTCCTCCATTTCCAGGCCTTTATCTTCTAAGAAGAGCTAAGAGATCTCCAGACAGGTTCCTTTTCATCCAGTCCAGCACACTAGTATATGAAGGTTTCCTCAACCCTGTGATGCCATTTCTGAAAACGTGACTTCCCAGGTAGCTGCAGCAGGGGAGAGGGGCTGGAGGGGGCACACTGGCTCAAGCTTTGATGATAGAGCTAGTCACTTGGTCCCAGCCCACCTGGAAGAAAGGCTGAGTAATGGAGGCTATTCCAACAATTTAATTTCAGCCAAAAGAGAATTACAGACCTTTGTTAGAATGAAGAAGGTCAAAATGCAGGGGTTAGCAAAAGTAGATTTACAATTTATTCTTGTGTCTTAATTTATTTATTAAATTATTATACTATTTATTTGTATTATTTGGCTTTTTTCATAATACCAACTATAAACCTATTTTTGCCCATCAATGTATATAGTGTACTCCAGCAACCTCTGTTAACCAGCTTCTCCTCTCTAATAATGACACTAATTAGCTCTGGTTTCTGAAAAAAGTTAACCAAGCTTGCAAATCGCAGATAAAGTTTTTAAAAGTTCTGACAAGTGGACCGTGCTTAAAGTAAAGGTAAAACACAGACACCACATGTTTAAAACATTGTCTTTCAATAAGAATTTCTTGCCTCATTTGCTACAAATTTTATTTTATATTTCCCATGAGTCCTATATAAAACATCTTGTAGTAATAACATCTATTTTAAGCTAATACCTGAACTTTGATCCTATTAAAAAATTATACTTGTATTTCCCTTCTCTTATATGATTTATGCTATTGAAGTAGCAATTTACATATTTTGTTGTTTATTCATTAAAAATTATTATATTCATGATTATTTTAATACTAGAGGCCCAGTGTATGGATTCGTGCACTGGTGGGGGGTGTGGCCTGTGGGGATCTGCCCATTGCTGGAGCAGCTGCTCATCCTAGTCAGCCAAGCAGTGCTCTCCCCCTGTGGGAGCACACTGACCATCAGGAGGCAGCTCCTGCATTAAGCATCTGCCTCTTGGTGGTCAGTGTGCATCATAGCAGCTGGTCAACCAATTGTTCTGGTCATTCCGCCATTTGGTTGTTGGGCTTTTATATATATAGATAACTTACTTTTTTAAATTTTTACAATATAATTTCAAATTGATTTATGCTCCACATTACAATATTAGAGTATTCTGATATACTATTGCTGTTTCTCTGGAGAGCCCTGAATAATGCAAGTTGAAATCCTCAGAATAAAAGTGGTTACTTATTAGAGACAGCATGGTAACTTTTCAGCAAGAGGCTATAATACACACAAAGTTTCCCAAGTAAAAGGAAAAACGTTTCCAAGAGTGATGATCTGAAAGGAAGCCAGTGGGACTGAAGTTTTGTGAGTGAAGGAGAAAGTGAACCAAGGTTAGATATAGCCATGCAGATGATAAGGCGTGATAGACATTGTAATAGCTGTGATTCGACAGTATTTTAGCTGGTAAATAACTTATAGAGTGTGTTAAAAGTAAGTGAAGGTAAGTCAGTTATAGAGATACCAAAGTACAATAATAGGTAAGATTAGTGGTAAAGAGAAGGAAGGAAAAGAGGTAGTAAAAGACCTGATATTTCATCTTTTTCTAGCATTTTATGCAGGTACCCACTTTTTGTACTCTCATCTTGTGGGGAAGCTGTTCACTTTTACAGTTATCAGTTCTTACAAATTCCTAAAAATTTTCAGTTTGAGGTCTCTCAATGAAATAAAAATCCATTGCTTAGGAAAAAGCGATGTATTTCTCTTATCTGAGAAAAATGAATCCAAGGTTCAAATCTTTAGCAGTTTATTGCTATTTGTTGTTAATTGTTTCTCAAAGGTAATATTTATACACTGTCTTTTCCAGAACATCAAAACTAGAGGCGTCTGACCATGCAAAGGCTGTTTCGGTGAGTGGTTTTGGAAAATCAGCCTGTACCTGTTGGTATTATATAAATACTCCATAGTAATTGGTCTTAGCCACTTGTAATAGAGAAGAATCTAAGAATAGCAGAAATATTTCCAAACAGAAGACAGTCTATCATTAACTCATAGGGAAATAATTTGTTGGTCTCAGGGGCTAGATGGCTATTTTTTAATTTTATTAACTTACTAGGGGCCCAGTGCATGAAATTTATGCACTGGGGGAGGGGGGTCCTTCAGCCCAGCCTGCCCCCTCTCACATACTGGGAGCCCTCAGGGAATGTCCTACTGACGGCTTAGGCCTGCTCCCTGCTCCCCTTGGGGATAGGGCCTAAACCGCAGTCTGGCCTCCCTTTGTGGGAGGTGACTGGGCTGATCAGGGGAAGGCACCAGCCCCATCACCCCGCTGCTGCAGCCACTGCCAGTCACTGCAGCCACCAAGGTTTTTTTTTTTTTTTTATCAACAAGGACTCCAGTCCCTTCACCCTGAAAAAATGACAACTTTCTTTAGGCATTTTCAAGATATGTCTTTTATAGGATATGACATTTCTTTATTATTTTTTTTATCCTCACCTGAGGATATGTTTCCATTGATTTTTAGAGAATGTGGAAGAGAAAGGGAAAGACAGAGAGAAACATCAAAGTGAGAGGAACACTTTGATTGGTTGCCTGCATGAGCCCTGACCTGGGCCCCGGCCAAGGAGAAGCCTGCAACCTAGCTACATGCCCTTGGTCAGAATTGAACCCAGACCCTGCGGTTGGCAGGCCAAGGCATTATCCACTGAGCCAAACTGGCTAGGGCAGGATATGACATTTCTTAGCCCTCCAGCAGCGGACCTTTGCTTTTTTCGCCAGGAGTGTGGTGAAAAACCCTAGATCACCTTTTTGGATTCTTATTACCCAAGTTACTAAGAATATTACCAGTGGCATGCAGGGAGCTTAACCAATGAGCGGTCAGAAAAGGTGTTTCCTCTGTAGTTCACACCGATCACTGGGTCGGCCCTCTGCCCAGGCCTGACGCCTCGGCCAGAGGCGTTGACACCCATCACCCTCCGATCGCCAGATCAGCCCCTCACCCAGGCCTGACACCTCTGGCCAAGGCTTTAGGCTTGGGCAGGGGCTCTCCCTCAGCTCTGATGGCCGGCTCTGCCCCTGCCAAGGAGCCCCCTGGCTCAGGCCCTTCCTATGCTGCTCAGGGCCCACACGGGGCCTACCTCAGAGTGACCTGGGTGCCAATGATGTTCCCGGGACCCAGGCCGCTGGGCGCCAATGTATGCAAATTAACCACCATCATTTTTGGGTTAATTTGCATACTCATCCGATTAGCTGGTGAATGTAGTAAAGTTACACCAATTTGCATTTTTCTCTTTTTATTAGTGTAGATTGGGGTACCATCCTATCTAATAATAGACAAACATGGTAATTAACCATACCTCCGCTATGCTTCCCATTGGCTAATCAGGGCAATATGCAAATTAACTGCCAACCAAGATGGCGGCCGGCAGCCAGGCAGCTGAAGCGAACAGAAAGCTTGCTTGCTCCAATTATGGAGGAAGCCAACGTTCCCCACCTGCTGCTGCCCAGCTCTGAGCTCCAGATGCAACAATGTTGCAATTATAGAAGCTAAACAAACCCCAGATACCTGCTTTCAGCCAGCCGGCCTCGGAGCTGGAGCTTCAACAAAGTTTCAATTACAGAAGGTAAATAAATCCCAGAATAGAAAAAAAAAAAGAAAAAAAGGAGAGACTGGGAGCTTCAGTTGCAGGCTTGGCCAGCCTGAAAACAGCCCTCAGCCCCTCATCCAGGCTGACCAGGCACCCCAGTGGGGACCCCCACCCTGAAGGGGGTGCAGGCAGCCTGAAAACGGCCATCAGCCCCTCACCCAGACTGGCCAGGCACCCAAGCGGGACCCCCCACCCTGATCCGGGACACCATTCAGGGCAAACCAGCCGGCCCCCACCCGTGCAGCAGGCCTCTATCCTATATAGTAAAAGAGTAATATGCAAACTGACCCTAACAGCAGAAAGACTGGGAATGACTGGTCACTATGACACACACTGACCACCAGGGGACAGATGCTCAATGAAGGAGCTTCCCCCTGGTGGTCAGTGCACTCCCACATGGAGGAGCTCTGCTCAGCCACAAGCCAGGCTGATGGCTGCCAGTACAGTGGTGGTGGTGGGAGCCTCTCCTGCCCCCTCAGCAGCGCTAAGGATGTCTGACTGCAGCTTAGGTCTGCTCCCCGCTGGCAAGTGGACATCCCCCAAGGGCTGCCGGGCTGCCAGAGGGATGTCTGATTGCCAGCTTGGGCCCAATCCCCTGGGGAGCAGGCCTCAGCCAGCAGATGGTCATCCCCCAAGGGGTCCCAGACTGTGAGAGGGCAGAGGCCGGGCTGAGGGCCCTTCCCCCCCCCCCCCCCACCGAGTGCACAAATTTTTGTGCACTGGGCCTCTAGTTGTTAATAAAATTATATAGGTTTCAAGTGTACAACTCTATGACACGTGATCTGTCTATTGCCTGTGTGCCCACCACCCAAAGTCAAATAGTCTTCCATCACCATTTATTTGCCTCCCTTTAGCCTTTCCTGCCAGGGGCTAGATCAGGGGTGGGCAAACTTTTTGACTCGAGGGCCACAATGGGTTCTTAAATTGGACCGGAGGGCCAGAACAAAAGCATGCATGGAGTGTTTGTGTGAACTAATATAAATTCAAAGTAAACATCATTACATAAAAGGGTAAGGTCTTTTTTTTTTTTTTTTTTTTTTTTTTTTAGTTTTATTCATTTCAATGGGCCGGATCCGGCCTGCAAGCCATAGTTTGTCCACGGCTGGACTAGATGTTACTCTGATCAGGGATAAAGGCAATAATTTAGGCCATGGAAGTTGAAGGGTTTTTGAGAGCTTTGCTCATTCTGAATTTTATCATTTCTGTTCACTTTTTTGCCCTTGAGGTTTATGCATGACAAGGACAATGTCATTCCTGAGTGAAAGATAAAGATTTTGAGACTTCTTTTAATACCAGTATCTTTGAACTGTAGACCCTGTTACTGGACATCGCAGCATGGTGACATATCCTCTGCCACACAAGGGCACGCACAAGTAATTTGGAGGATTTGGGAACTGTGGTCAGAAAGTGAGGTTATTTTCATTCAGGATTTTAATTGTAGCAGTTTCTCCTGTTGAGAAGCTAGGGCATGGTGCTATGCAGAGCAGAGGCTAGGGGAGACTAAACACAAAGCCTTTAATGATGGAAAGGAACTGAAAGGTCCAAGTCCAAGGATCCAATAGCTAAGCTAGAGGATCTGTTTGGTCTTTTGGATCTTTTTATTTTTTTTATTTTTTCACGATTTATTTCATATTTGAAAGGGAAGTGTTGAATATTTGAAACTGCTGTTTTTCAGATTGTCTTTTGTGTTATATTATCAGATATCTTTTTTTTCCAGTGGAGAACTTTGAAATGGAAGTTTAAGGTGATGTTTACAATGGGTGTGTGGTATTCACATTCTAAACCTAACCATAAGAATTAAAAATAATGGTGAACACGGTCAATTGCCTAAGGAGGATAACTACAATAGATGTTGGCCACCTTTTCCTTAAGCCGACTCACACAAATGTTTAAAGAACTACAATTTCTTGTAGAATAACAGCCAAAGTAGGCCCCCTTTTGGGCACCCTTTAGTATGTTTTACATGTTGTTGTATGGAAAAGCACCTGTATTCTGAAGACATTCTGGTTTGAATTTGGAGGAGCTGGGCAATATTCAGGGAGTCAGTAAAGCTATAGGGAAGTTTTGCTCCTTTTATACTTAAAGGTCCCTGCTGCCACGTGTGCTTGAAAAGGTTTCTGAGAGGCTTCTATTTGGAAATAAACATGTTTGCAAGCAAAGCCTACGCTCCTGTGAATACCTTCTACCTATTAGTCCAATTAACACCTCAATCAGTACTGTGGTTGCCTAGCCTTGTACTGACTAATCAGGGTCGCGGTCATCTCTTTAGTTTGAAGCAAACCAAGAATAGCTCTTTGGCATGTGCCCCATGCTCTTCCCCTGCCTCCTTCGCTTCTTACACTCTTTTCCAACTTTGGAGCCTGAGAGGTTAGGACAAATCTCTAATGATCCCTCAGGGCAGATGCTTTTCAAGGCAAAGACCAGAAACTTTTATTTCAGGTCAATCCCCATGCGGCTGCCTTTAAAGTTCATGTGAATTAACATTCAGTGATATTTTTGTCAGCTGTGACTGCAAGCAACATCATTACAGCAGAATGGTAATGCAAATAACTCTGCATAGCTCCATTAAATGCCACATTGTTCTATAATGGAAGTGACATTTCATTATTTCTCCAACATCAAATGCATCCTGGCCCTCATGGCCAGTGATACTCTGGGCACATTAGTAGCTGTGGCAGATGTGATAACTCCAGGAAGAGTAAAGAGGATAAGGATGACTGATAGGGGCATAACAGTTACCAGATATGCTTATGAGGCCCTATAAAAATGAAGCATGAATAGAGTGTATAATTATCAGTGACCTTATCCACCCATAGAGCCCGTGAACCTATCATACTAGCATCCAGAAACACATATATCCTGTTTCCCTTAATTGCGTAAGAGACACTGCAAGTGAGTTATTTTTTGTGGTATACTTTGAGGTCCCTGGGGGTACTTAAAATATATTTTGCCTAGCACAATACAAGTGTTCCCACTGACAAAAGCTCTTGGATTTTTAAAAAGAACCATTGAAATAGAATATTTGAAACAAAATGAAAAATTTAAGCGACACGCTAAGCTCCTAGAAATGAGGTGCAAAAACAAGATTGTAAGTAATAGAAAGCTTTAGGAATGCTGACACCCAGCAGGGTGGGAAAAGAGAAGATAGTTTTGATATTGCATTCAGTAAGGGAAGTTGGACTTAATCATTCCTAATTGTAATAATCAGTAAAATACCTACCATATAAATACAAGAAAAGTATAAGAAGGAACTTTTCCAATGACCCACAGTAAGCCTAGTAAATAGACAGCAAACATGTATATTTGTTGAGGGAAGAAATAGGGATCATAAATTGATTTTGGACCCAGAATTTATATGCATCAATGAAAAATGATTCTGTGATTAAGTCCAATTAGAATGGAGACTAGGATTCTGCCCCCTGCCCCTATTGGGTAGATGCAAATCTATAGTCTAATTTCAGGAGAAGGTGAAGGGGGGTTTTAGATATGGTTTTCTATTTCACTGTATGAGAGGATTATTTAGCAGGGAAGAAATAGTTCAGGTAAAGGCTGGGTGAAAAAGCCTCAGGAGGTAGAGAGAGCTCAAACTAGCTGGTTACTTTGCAAAAGGAAGAATGTGATGCAAGGAGACAGCATAAAAAATGCCTCTCTGGTTAGGCAATGCAGTTTGGTCTGCCAGGATGAAATAGCTCTCTCAGAAACAGAAGACTTAGCCATGCTTCCCTGAATTACAGCATGAATTCATGAGCATTCACAGGTTCAAGAACATTTAATAAGAAATCGAGAAATGAAACAATTAACTTTATAATTAAATTAAAAACATATTTATTGTTTAATTAAAATTCAGTGTTAGTATTATCACATGATCCAACAATCCCACTTCTGGGTATTTATCCTAAAGAAGAGAAAACAGGATCTTGAAGAGATATGTGCACTTCCATTTTATTGCAGCACTAGAGGCCCAGTGCATGAAATTTGTGCACTCCGGGTAGGGGGTGTCCCTCAGCCTGGCCTGCGCCCTCTCGCAGTCTGGGAGCCCTTGGGGGATGTCTGACTGATGGCTTAGGCCCTATCCCCAAGGGGAGTGGGCCTAAACCGGCAGGCAGTCGGATATCCTTAGCACTGCTGCCGAGGCGATAGAGCAAGGGTCCTCAAACTATGGCCCGAAGGCCACATGCAAATACAAATATTGTATTTGTTCCCGTTTTATTTTTTTACTTCAAAATAAGATATGTGCAGTGTGCATAGGAATTTGTTCAGTTTTTTTTTTAAACTATAGTCTGGCCCTCCAACAGTCTGAGGGACAGTGAACTGGCCCCCTGTTTAAAAAGTTTGAGGACCCCTGCGATAGAGGCTCCAGCCACTGCTGCTGCCTGCGTTGAGCGTCTGCCCCCTGGTGGTCAGGGCACTTCATAGCAACCAGTTGTTTTACTGTACGGTCGATTTGCTTATTAGCCTTTTATTACATAGGATTATTCAAAATAGCCAAGAGAAAGAAGCAACATAAATGTCAATTGACAGATAAATGGATAAAATCAATGTGGTACACATACAATGACATATTATTCAGCCTTCAAAAAGAAGGTAATTCTTCAGTATGCTATAACACTGATGAACCTTGAGGATATTATGATAAGTGAAATAAACCAGGTACAAAAGGAAAAATACTATTTCCACCTACATGAAGTATGTGGAATAGTCAAATTCATAAACACTGAGAGAATGATGGCGATTCCCAGGTAACACAGGCAAGTGCAAATGGGGAGTTGCTATTCAATGGGCATAGAGTTTCAGTCATGCAAGATGGAAAAGTTCAGGAGAGCTGCTGTACAACAAAATGCATATAGTTAACAATAATTCTGTACTGCAAACTTGAAAATGTTTAATAGGGTTCATTTCATTTATGTCTTTCAACACAATAAAACATTAGTCATTAATGATCAAAACTTTAAATATGTACTCATTCATTCTTTCACTCATTCATTAAATATCTAATTTTAGCAGTTATTGTGCCAATTCTAATAGATAACACAGCCAAGTAGAAGTAAGGCTATTCTCTTTTAGTGTAGAAGAGAGCTCACATTTCACATCTTCACTGCTTTAGCCATTTTGTAAGCCACTTAGGGATATGCATAATGTAACATCATTTTAATTTAGACTGCCAACCAATAGAAAGTGATCGATGTGATTGTAGCTGAAAATGGAAAGGTGAAAGCTAAGTAACTAAATGGACCAGCAGGGAGTGACTGCCTCTGGGATGAATCTTGCCCAAATCACAAATTCCTTCAAGGGATGGTGGTTCTTTTTCTAAGACAGCTTGACTCCAATACTTTAAATTGTAAGATGTAGGCAAGGAGTGGAAGAAAGTGCCTCTAGCAAGCAGAGATTGTTACTACCAGGAGGATAGCAGAGTAGCATAATGTCAAATACTGTAACAGAGCTATGATTTTATCCTATTTGCAAGCTAACATGTTGACCAGTGATAGATGCTGACCAAAAATACAAGATTTTTAAGTCAGAGACAAAGGACTTTACTACTTACAGCACTGTGGGCCCCTTGAGCTTTATGTTTTTATCTGTTCCACAGGGGCAATGCAGAGCGGCCCAGGTAGACGTTATACACACAGTGCGTTTAAGTATATCACAACCTGGGAATCCCAGGATTGGGAATCTAAATCTTTTATAATGGCTGCGATGAAACCTGTCCTGCCTTTACTTCAGAGGAACATAGTTCCTTTTCATACTGGTCAATAAACAGGCCTGCTCCTGCTCCTCAGGGAGATACCCTCTCTGCCTTCCAAGTCTGTTATACAAATACTAATGGCCTAGTGCATGGATTCATGCACATTGAAAGAAAATTAATTAGAATTCCTGGGGCAGAGCCGCAGCTTGAAGGGCATCTATGGAGTGAGGAAGGAGTTGAGGGGGGAGAAAGAAAACTCATGCTCAGGTCTTCTTGCTCTTGGCGCTGGCTCCAGTGCAGGGACTAATGCAAGCTATCCTGGGTGGTGGCCTACAGGGCAGGACTGGGCGAGATGGGCCAGACATGACCTGGAGCCAACCTCCTGTGGTCCCTCCCCAGCTGGCTGCACCTGGGGCAGCACTACAGCTCAAAGGGTGTCTGTGGAGTGAGAGGGGTCCCTCTGGCAGGTGGGGTCCCTAGGCCTGGCCTGTGGGGATCAGGCCGAAACTGGCTCTCTGACATCCCCTGAGGGGTCCCGGAATGCTAGAGGGCACTCTGCAAAGTTGCTGTCATACAGGGTGTGGAACGCAACCACAAGTGTGCAGTAAACCAGATTCAGCCGACAGTGCCCCAGCAACAACATAACCCATGGCTGAAGATGGAATCACGCAGCCCCGCGAGGAATTGGGCTCCCTCCTCTCTGGTGTCACAGGAGAACCACTGCTGCTGCCAAGTCACTGCACCTTGGCACCTCCTACGTTGAGCGTCTGCCCCCTGGTGGTCAGTGCACGTCATAGGCACTGGCTGGTCAGTTGGTCGGATGGTCAGACAGTCACTTAGCCATATATATCTTAGAAATGATAGTCCAGCAGAAAGGCTAGCATGGCCCCTGGTATCAAACCCCGGCCCCTCTGGAAATGTAAGGGACCAGTAGAGAATTGCCTTCTAACAAGTAGGAGCCCATTTAATTTAGGATAAACCATTCCAAGGAAGATTCCAGACCATGAGAGAGTGGAACAGGTTTGGCAGAAATAATTAGTCTGGAACTCAAGACTCTCATTAGAGCAGTTACACAAAAGTTCAAAACAAGGAAAAAGTCTTGTCTAGTAAACCGCTCCCATAAGATTAGGCTAGACGTATATAGCAAAGTATTTACAGAGAGAGTCGGGCCCAGGTGTCCCACTTGTGAGAGGGCAAAGTGTTTCTAAACACTTGCAGGCCTTGCCCTCAGAGCTCAGGGCTGAAGCTCCAGGTATCAGGTCTTCACCATTGACAGTGTACTGTGGTCTGGCAGGCCCGTACGATCCTCGGGCACAGGATGTATACATTGAAGAGCCAACAAGGACGTGTTTGTGTTTCTGCCATTATATCAAACTAATTTGATGTTCGTAGCTTGCACTTAGAGCTATGAAACACTTAAAATCACTTCCTCTATATTCACTCACATATTCTTCACTAAATTGAATGTTTTACATAACCATGAATAAAGATGTCTCATCCTTTTATATGATCTCTTCAACTGGGTTGTAAGAAATTGGTGGGCATAAATTCCATTAATTTTTCTACTTGTAAATTTCCTCGGCCTTCTAAGCATAGGGCTGAGTACAGCGCGCTCCCAAGCAATGCTTATTGACTCGCTTTTTCGTATGGGCTCTGAGAATGGACAAGTCCCTCTTTGCTGAGCCACTCTAAGACAACCTAAGGGAGTTGTGGGGTTATGTAAACAATTGTTTCTTTGGCCTGAACCTTGTTAGAGAGTATTACCTTTATGATCCTGAAATTAAACATATGGACAAATCAAAGTCAAATTTTCCTACAAAGAGTGTCTAAATTATCCTCATATGCTATGAACTGCATTGTACATTTCTCAAAAATGGTTACAAAAATTCTTGAGAAATCCAACCAAGCAAATAATACCGCTGTTTGGTTTGGGCCTCGGAGGTAAACTGTACCAGCTATGCAACAGAGTGTTTCCTCTCCTCTGGCTCTGTGGTAGGAGAGCAGTTAATTGCCTCACAGCCTCAAGTTAACACAGACACTGCCTCCAGTGCTAGCTGTGAAGGATAGAAAAACTTACTCTTCTCCCAGAGAGGAGGGAAATATCAACAAAACGCAAGGTGATAAGTAGTATTAAAACAAAGGGCTAAGGAGGACAGAGGGGTAGTACAGGGGAGGGGGCAAATATATGGTGACGGAAGATGATTTGACTTTGGGTGGTGGGCACACAATGCAATATACAGATCATGTATCATAAAAATGTACACTTGAAACCTATATAGTCTTGTTAACCAATCAATGTTACCACAATAAATTTAATAAAAGAAAAAATAAAACTAATAGTTAAATATATTTTTGTAACAAAAATAATCTTGTATATTCAAAGAGCACATTTAAAAAAAGGCACAATGTTGAAAAAAATAACTAAATGAACAACTTTGTACTTAATCTTAAGGGTCTCACAACCTATTATGGGGAAACAAATTATTCACCCATTCACATGAAAGTAAAATTACAACTGTGGGAATTGCTGTAAAGGATAGAGCTATGCTGGATTTGACTGAATTAAAAGGTAGAAGTTCCATCTATGTTGGCACCCCAACACATTTAATCAAAATTAATTAATTAACTTTCAGATTTGGGGGGGAAAGGAGAAGAATCCTGAAGTGACACTTGAGCTAACATTGGAAGAATGAGTAGATATTAACTCAGTAGAAGAAAGTGGTAACAGCCTTACAAATCCTAGGGAACGCCCCTGTGATGGGTGTAAACCAGCTAATTATGGAGGACTAAAGTGCATGAAGAGGGAGGGTGAGGGTTGCACCACAGCCCTGGAGAGGAAGGCCTTGCAAGGTCATTGTAACCAGGAATAAGGGCTTTGGGGAAACCTTTTAAGGACTGCAAATAGGTAGGTGAATATCAAATATGTCTTGCAAAATGGCAATTTTAGCTGCAGTGTGGAAAATTTATTAGAAGCTCGAAAGGAAACACAAAGATTCATAAGATGGGCTTTACATTTTATTTTTAAAGTCCTCACAAGTTTAGCAGCCAAGATCTGATGTTCTTTACCAGCAACAAGGAAACTGAAGTTCTAAACTCCCTAGGGTCTCAATTTTACCCTCTCTCACTGTAGCCTGAGAGCTTGCCAGGCACTTAACCCTGGTAACGTGCAATTCTCATAAGAACCCTGACAAGAAAAGCATTAGAGGTCCGTAGTATCTAAAAATCAGGACTAGATATGTCTTGGGAATGAGTTTTGGAGATTTTAGAAAAGTAATATAAGAAGCTATAACATTGCCAGTGGGGTTTGGAACATAACCACTTAATAAAACACATTATGATTGCTACAAATAAATGTCTGTACATTAGCACTTTATGACACAGGTAAATGTTATGAATACTCTCCCATGGGTTCAAGTCAGAATTTTGTTGATGAATGAGTTCATGTAAATTTATTTTCCAATAACTAAGTTACAAAAGACTGGATATTCTGTTCTTCCGAATATTTAACATTAGGATTTCAGAGAAAGGACTGTGGTGGTGGTAGGAGATTCTTCTTTTTATAGATGGGAAATTGAGACTAAAGATGTTACAGTAAGTAACCTACCCAGATATAGATGGCAGACAGAATTTAAACTTCTATTTGACTTTAAAACCTTACCATATAGATCTTCAATACAATAAAATGGGCATCTTCACTTCTTCAGGAAAGAAGAATATGAGAGGGTGACTAAAATTAGGCACTAGAGTTAAGACCAGATGCACAGTATTACAGCAATGGCACATTAGCATGACGACTCTCAATTGGTGAGGCTCATCAATTTTCTTTTTTTTAAAATATATTTTATTGACTTTAGAGAGAAAAGGAGAGGGAGAAAGAGATAGAAACATCAATGGTGAGAATCATTGATTGGCTGCCTCCTGCACACCCCCTACCAGGGATCAAGCCTACAACCTAGGCATGTGCCCTTGGCCAGAATCGAACCTGGGACCTTTCAGTCTGCAGGCCGACGCTCTATCCATTGAGCCAAACCAGCTAGGGCATTCAATTTTCAATATATAAAATAGTTAAAACTCAGCCCTTGAATATAAAACTTGGCTTTTAAGAAACAAATCTAATTTGGTCTTTTAAGCTAAACAAGATATTAAGTCAAAACCTATAATGTGGAAACACTGCAATTTGGTATTTTAAAAGAGACATTGGATAATTGACAGTTGATTCAATAATAGCTAATCAGGAATTTTGATGAACAATTTTCTTAATATGTCACATATGGTCTTTTCACGTGGTTCTATACTCAGATATATATGTATATTCATATATGTATGTATAAAATATGTATATTTAATTTCATACATACTTATGTGAATAATATATATGAAAATGTTTGCCATTTGTCTCAACTTTGTGAGTGAAGAAATGATTTTTCAATGCTTATTTTAATGCTCTTCCATCTGTATTCTTATTTTTATGGAGCTATCAATTGGTAACGATTTTAGGAAGCTGGGCCAAGTTCCATTTAGACACTTTAGCATTTGGCTGATCTTTTAAATCAAGAGGAAAATGCTTAATAAGTCACTAGGCAACATTCTATGCCTAGAATTATTCTAATTTTCTCACTGTCAAATGAGTTCATCTCCCTAGATATTTCAGAGACCTTACTTTGCTCATTGCAAGGACACTTCAAAGTTTCACACACTTATATAAGATTAATTTTTGTCCCTCTGGCTAAAGTTTTCACCTTTCTCCTTTGTTAATTAAAATCCTGTAGTTCAGGGATTATTTAATCATTATTTAAGTCCATGCCTTCACTAATGTGCAAGCATGTCATGACTTAATCAACTGCTTTATTCATTAAACCAATGGCTATTAAATAACTTTTAAGCAATTATGGCAAATATGAAAATTCCAGACAAAAAAATTCAAGGGTATAAAAATGCAACATGTGTTATTTTCCTACTAGAGGGCCAGTGCACAAATTCATGCACAGGTGGGGTCCCTTGGCCTGGCCAGTGATTGGGGCTGATAAGGGCCACAGGAGATTGGTGGGGGGTGGGGGGGGGTGAAGAGGGGGCAGGGAGGGGAAGGAGCCAGGGGAGGTTGGCCGTGGGGGCGCACTGACACTCCTGCATTAAGTGTCTGTCCCCTGGTGGTCAGTGCACGTCATAGCAACTGGCCATTTGGCCGTTCAGTCACTTAGGATTTTATATATATAGATTGAACAGAATGTCTGCCTCAAGGTTTGATTCCCTTAGTGGCTGAATCCTTAACCTAATAAATTATTGAAAAATCTATATTCAGTAATTTAGGTTTTTAAAAAATTTTTGGTCATTCAAGATGAGGCTAATATTTGCTATTCATATTTACTTATTCTTAATATTTAGAATGCACTATTTGATACATATCAAAGAATATGTATAACATATATGTAATTAAAAATAACAATTTTTTAAAAACCTTAAATAATTTAACATCTAGAGTTAAATTATTGCATTTTTCTAGGTATTCCTTCCCCCATCCCTTGGCATCACCACCACAATCATAATATTTTTTCACATATTCACCTTTTAAGATATAGCTATGATTTTATAACATATTTTGTATACCTAAACTACATATTGTGCTTGCTATTAAGCTTTACACAAATGACAACATATTTTCTGCACTTTTCTATAACTCACTACTTTTTAGTCAGTTTCCTGTTTCTAAGTCATCCAATCTTCAGAAAGAAAACCTCCAGTCAAAATAACTTCACCAGCAAATTATCCCAGATCAACATTTTTCAGTTATCTAATGAGGTCAACTTAACTGTGCCAATAAAATCAGACATTAGAAAAAAAACAATTACAGGCAAATTTTACCAAAAAGTATGAATTTTAAAAATTCCTAAACAAAATATGACCAATTATAGATAACATAGATACCAAAGACAGTACCTCTTAACCAAATTGAGTTTGTCCCAGGTTTTGCTTAAATAATATTTTTTGAATGAATGAGCATGCCAGAGTTTCATTGTGGGAAATTACTTAGGACTTCATTCATTTTTATGCATGCATTAAATAAGAAGGTGGTATATGTTTCAATAAATACATCTAGAAGTTTGTTTATGTACTACTGATCACCTTGCATTTTGTAGATAATAATTTTTTCTCTCTGCTCTGGTATGATAATGGTGCAAGAATTTTTTTAAAAAAAGAAAAATAGAAATTACACAAAGAGAATTTGAATTATGTCAACAGTGGCAGACAGAGCATTGAGGAATGGGCAGCTTTTCAACAAATCATTCTGGAGTATTTAAATATTCATGAAAGGGAAAGAACTGTTAACCCCTCAATGATAATAAAAAATCAGTTCTAAGAATATTAAATATTAAAGAAAAACAATAAAGCTTCTGTAGGAGAACAACATTATTATTTTAGTAGAAAAAGGTAGTCTTCAAAGAAGCCCTAATGTAAGGAAATGATAAAGTGACTACATTGAAATTATTAGTTGCTCTTTATCATACTCACCAAAGAATGTGAAGAGGCTGGCCACACAATGAAAGGAGTTATTTAGAATTTATATTACTCACAAAAAGCTTGTTTCTAGAACATATAAAAACTTATTTACAAGTCAATTTAAAAAAATTAGAAAGACAACCGAATAGAAAAATGGTCAAGAGATTTTAACAGACCCTTCACAAAAGAGACATCAGAATGACCAATAAACATGTGAGAAGTGTTTGTTCTCATGAGTAATCAGAAAATTGTGTATTAAAACATGAGACACCACAGGCTACCCACAAGAAAGCTGAAAGTTAAAAACAAGTGTTGGCGAGGATGTGAGCAAAGGAAATTCTTATGCACTACTACTGTCCACTGTAAGTGGGTCCAAACACTTTGGAAAATCATTTTTCAGTATTTCTTAAAATTGAATATATACATCCTATATAATAAAGAGCTAATATGCAAATGATTGTTCACGCTGTCATGCCCTCATGGCTCAGACAACACCGGGGAGAGAGGAATGGGGACCAGCCAGGCACAAATGAGCTTGCAAGAGAGGAATGGGGACCAGCCAGGCTGTGGCCTGGGAGAGGGTCAAGCCACCTGCCCTATCGTCCCGGGCACCTGCAGCGGCAGCCTGGGAGAAGATGCCCGCCCACAGTCCCCTGTGGCTGTGGCCGGCCTGGGTAAATCCAGCCCGGGTCCTGGGTGCCTGCAGCTGGCCAGAGGGAGGGAAGCCGGGGTCCCAGATGCCTGCAACAGGCTGGAGGAGGGAATCCTGGGTCCTGGGTGCAGGGAAAGGCAGAGGCAGTTAGGGGCGATCAGGCCAGCAGGGGAGCAGTTAGGGGCAATCAGGCAGGAAGGCTGGTAGAGGTGGTTAGAGGCGATCAGGCAGGCAGGCACAGGGGTTAGGGACGATCAGGCAGGCAGGCAGGTGAGTGGTTAGGAGCCAGCGGTCCTGGGTTGTGAGAGACAGTCGGACATCCACTGAGGGGCCCCAGATTGGAGAGGGTGCAGGCTGGGCTGAGGGACTCTTACCCCCCCCCCCCGACCCATGCACGAATTTCGTGTACTGGGCCTCAACTACTTTATAACAAAGCTGTTGCACTTTTATGTATACCAAAAAATACATAAACACTGGCAAGAGACATGTATAAAGTCGTATAAGGCAGCATCATTCATAATAGCTCAAAACTGGAAACAACTCAACTGTCCATCAATAAAATAACACATTAGCCTGGCCGGCATTGATCAGTGGTTGACATCGACCTATGAACAAGGAGGTCACAGGTTCAATTCTCGGTCAAGGCACATGCCCAGGTTGTGGGCTCAATCCTCAGTGTTGGGGGTGCAGGAGGCAGCCGATCGATGATTCTCTCTCATCATTGATGTTTCTATCTCTCTCTCCCTTTCCCTTCTTCTCTGAAATCAATAAAAACATTTTTGTAAGAATAACACCTGATACATTCACAAAAGCTAATGTCTTTCAATGAAGTGAATTACTACCTGTGCCAATATAGCTGAAACTCAAAACTATAAGGTTGAATGAAAGAAGCAGACATAAAATGAGGTGATTTCCAGAAATTAAATAAATCAGAGACTTTATATCCAACCAAGATGCGTTTCAAATGTCAAGATTATAGAAAAACAATCTTAAACATACATAAACCGAGGGGATATTTTACCTATGAGCTCTTATTGAGATACTTACAAAAGAATGAGCTTCACCCAACAGACTGCTAGGAAACCTTCAGCAAAAGAATTGATGCACTTAATATACTTAATTGTGAGAGCTAAAACAAAACTTATGGTAAGATTGAAAGAATAATATATAAATGTTACAAGTTCTGAAAAATATAAAGTAATAAAACAAATAATTTTGTTACATCTATGGGTTGTTTAGATTCAGAACAGTTCTATCGCAAGGGTTGTCTGTGCTGCTCTTTTATAGCCACAAGGAATTTCCTCCTTCCCTCCACCTGGCAACCACTAGCTGAATATTTTTAAAGGAATAATTAGAAAAAAGCATGTAACTCGGTGCTTTTAAATACAGTTATATAAGTTGATACTAACAAAAACCCAGAGGGAAAAAATAAGCATTCAGGAATAAGCTAAAAATCTCGAAAATGAAAGAGAGAGTGAGCAGTTTTGCAAGTTATTGAAATAGACTATAAAGTTTCTGCAATTAAAAATATTTGTTGTCAGTACAATAATAGACAGACAGTCAAATAAAATAAGATAGTCCAGAATATGGAAATTGAGTGTACAGGGTGTCCCAAAAATGTATATATACTTTTGGGACACCCTGAAATGTATTTTAATAAATACTGCCTCTATAATTATTCAAAGGGTGTATACATTTTTGGAATACCCTTTATATTAAAACTAGTGGCCCGGTGCATGAAAGTCATGCATGGGGAAGGGGGGAAGGGGGGGTGTCCCTCATCCCGGCCTGAACCCTCTCCTATCTGGGACCCCTCAGGGGATTTCTGACTGCTGGTTTAGGCCCTATCCCACAGGGGCAACTGGACATCCCTCTCGCAATCCAGGACCACTGGCTCCTAACCACTCACCTGTCTGCTTGCCAGATCTGCCCTAACCACTCTGCCTGCCAGCCTGATCGCCCCCAACTGCCCTCCCCTCCTAGCCTGATCACCCCTAACCACCTCTGCCATGGCCCCGCCACCATGGCTTTGTCTGGAAGGATGTCCGGAAGGTCTCCCGGAAGGTATCTCAGTCTAATTAGCATATTACCCTTTTATTAGTATAGACTAGCATTTCAAATCACTAGAGTAAAAATGAACCTTTAAATAATTCTTAGATATCTGGATTGTCATTCATAAAGTGAAAAATTAGAACTATACCTCACACCATATAAACTCCAAGAATATATAAACTCCACAAAAATAAACTCCAGATTAAGCAGTGATATACATGTGGAAAAATGAGACCTTTTAAGAAAAGTTTGGGAAGGGGTAAATGAGTGTAAAAGAGCATAACTAGGGTTCAAAATCTATATTAATAAAATACTGTGAAATTTAACCACATTTTTAAAAATAAGACTTTTGCATGGCAAAAACACTATCTCAAGCAAAGTAAAAACCTAATGACACTCTGGGAGTAAATAAGTGCAACATATAAAATAGATTAAGAAGTATTAGAACTAATATTAAAGAGCTCTTTAAAATTAAGGGAAGCCCTAACCGGTTTGGCTCAGTGGATAGAGCATTGGCCTGTGGACTGGAGGGTCCCAGGTTCAATTCCAGGCAAGGGCATGTACCTTGGCTGCGGACATATCTCCAGTAGGGGCTGTGCACGAGGCAGCTGATCGATGATTCTCTCTCATCATTGATGTTTCTAACTCTCTATCCCTCTCCCTTCCTCTCTGTAAAAAAACAATAAAATATATTTAACAAAATAAATAAATAAATAAAAATAAAATTAAAGGGAAAAAGACCAGAAACCTGATGGAGAAAAAAATAATGGAAAAAATATAAAATGATATAAAAAGGCCTTAAGACATATGAGATAATGTTCAAGGTATCCACCTGAAAAATTTGAAGACATTTATTCTGAAATATATATGCAGCGCAATGCTCATTGCAGCATTATTCATGGTGGCGAAGACAGGGAAACAAATAAACATACATTTGATAGATGATTGGATAAAAATATGTTATATATATACAATGGAATACTACTCAACCATAAGAAAAGATGAAATACTGCCATTTGTGCCAAAATGGATGGATCTTGACAATATCATGCTAACCCAAATAAGGTAGACAGAAAAATTTAAGAACCATATGATTTCACTCATATGTGGGATATAAAACAGAAAGCAACAAATGAAAAAATAAAAAAAAAAAACAAATAAACAAAAACTCAGACACATACAACAGTATGGTGGTTACCAGAGAGAAGGTGGTGGAGGTGGGGGTTAGTGAAAGATAGAGTCAAATATATGGTGAGAGGAAAAGATTTGAGTTTGGGTGGTATAAACACAATGCAATACACAGATGATTTATCGTGGAACTGTACACTTGAAACCTATGCAATTTTATTAACCAATGTCACCCTAATACATTTAATTTAAAAAACTAAAAAAATGTTAAAAAAGAAGTTCAATGCCACTTAAACTACACTTGAGATCCATTTCTCAACTATCAGAGTGTCAAAAAGTCAAGACCAACAGGCAGTACACTATGTCCCACAGGCTTGGGATCACAGGTTCTCTCATGCATTGTTGGTGGAAGTGTAATTTGGCGCAACCCCTTAGGACTGTAATTTAGCATTATGTGGCAAACCTATATACAGATTTACCTCTGAGCCAGCGATTGCACGTTTAGAAATTTAAACTTATTGAATACAGGTTAACGGTGTATGAGAGTTCTTTGTATTATCTATACTAATAATAGGGTAATATGCAAATTGGTTGGGACGCAGTCACAGTAACAACCCATCAGCACACTGTGTGCACAGCAGGCGCGGGTGGGCGGGGACCTGCAGCGTTGGGGACAGGGGCAGGGCCACGGCAGAGAGGCCTTTCTGTGCACCTGCGCCGGGGGTCCTCAGGCCTCCCCGGCTTCAGCTTACCTCTTTGGGGCAATCCATCGAGGAGCTCCAGATGGGTGGGCAGGGCCTACCTCTCTGGGGCGATGGATTGCGGGGCTTCTGCACATGCCAGGCTGGGGGACCCCCCTTCCCATCCTGAGTGCATGAATTTTGTGCACCAGGCAACTAGTTTTTCTATATCAAAATAAAACTTAACAAAGTATTATATGGTGCTAATAATCAGAATAGTATGTTTGGGGAGGAGTTTTGAGAAGGTAGATAGGGGGGTCTGTGATGCGGACAGTATTCTATTTCTTAATCTGAGTCTATATAGTTCATTCTGCTATAAATCATTGGAGTCAATATTTATTTTGTGCAGTTTTTCTTAAATTTAATATTTGAATTAATACATTAACAGATTACATTCTAGTTGTAAGCCCTTTGTTTTTACTGAACAGGCTAAACTATAATAATGTTCTATTATGTAAAAAATAATAAATTATGTATACTTAATGATCAACATTTAGGCTTTTACCAGTTTGGAGTTATTAAGAACAATGTTTACATGAATTTCCAGTTAAATGTCTCTCCAGGGATGTATACTTGTGATAGGATTAAGTCATAGGATGTGCACATGCACAATTTTACAGATAATGCCAATTATTCTCCAAAGTGCTTCTAACAATTTTATTCTCCTGGCAATGTTTTATAGCAATTTCTCTTGACTCACAATCTCTTCACCAAAAAGTACTAAAAAACTTCTTAATTTGTACCAGTGGGTACAAAAAGGTTACTTAGAAATTCCCTTAGTTTTTATGTGTTCTCTCTCTCTCTCTCTCTCTCTCTCTCTCTCTCTCTCTCTCTCACACACATATATGCCATATATATAAAATGTTTATCACATATGTATGCCACACACACACATGCCATATATATATAAAATGTTTATTACATACACACACACACACACACACGAGGGCCAATCAGAGAATATGGTTTATTTTATTTTTAGAAAGTAGAGACTAGTAATTTTTAGATTTTAAAATCTACCAGGTCAGGTTTTGCCCTCCTTTTCTCCGCACCTCCAAAGTGCCATGTAAGTTCTAAGAGACTCTTGTGGCAGCATCAGCTGTGGGTGGGGTATCTGTTTTATGGCAGTCCTTCCTTTTTATGTCGGTATCTATTGATGCTGACAGTCCCATCTGGTCCTGCCTGCTTGACAGTCCCAAGGTGTCTCTGCGTTCCCACCTGGTCTCCGGCTGCTTGAGCTATATTGCAGCGGCTTTCTCCTGTTATCTCAAAACCTTTTCAGAGTCCACAAATTTCTTCAACAGTCATACCATTTTGAAGGGCACAGAAAAATTGTGTTGCTCTCCCAAATCACTTCTAGGTGCCAGAGACTTGATCAGTCTGCCCTTGCTCCCTATCCAGCCATTCCTATTGAGATGGGAACTTCTGCAAGGCTCCTGCTCCCAGGGTCTCAGACAAAAAGCTGAGCAAAAGTACTTTGTATTCTCAGATGCACACACATTTCTGGAGATGTTCCAATGATCTGTCAAGACTGGGGCACAGATATCCTTAGATCCTACCGACATTTCACTCTCTTGCCATATCTCCAACTCTTGCCTTCACACCTCAGAGAACATCATCTAGTTATGAATGGGATGGTGTATGTTCTTCCATTTTTTCCCTGACTTTTCCTTAGGCTTAAAAATCGAGAAAAGCTCGCTGTCTTGATTTTTCTGGCACTGCTGTGAAAAAATTCTCTAAAGCTATGAATACTTCTGGTCTAGTAATTCAAATGGAGTTGTAGCTTTGGGATGAACAAAATGGGTGGCAGTTTATGGAAGTAAATTGGAATCTGTACTAATAAAAGGGTAATATGCTAATTAGACCGGACATCTTCTAGACGTCCTTCTGGACAAAGCCATGGTGGCGGGGTCTGAGGCAGAGGTGGTTAGGGCCAATAGGCTGACAGGGGAGGGCAGTTAGAGGTGATCAGGCCAGGAGTGGAGGGGAGGGAAGTTAGGGGAGATCCAGCTGGGAGGTGAGGGGAAGGCAGTTAGGGGACATCTGGCCAGGAGGGGAGGGCAGTTAGGGGCATCAAGCCAGCAGGCAGAGGCGGTTAGGGGTGATCAGGCAAGCAGGCAGGTGAGCAGTTAGGAGCTAGTGGTCCCAGATTGCAAGAGGGATATCTGACTGCCAGTTTAGGCTCAATCCCGCAGGACCATCTCCCAAGGGGTCCCAGATTGGAGAGGGTGTAGGCTGGGCTGAGGGAACCACCCCTATGCATGAATTTCATGCACCAGGCCTCTAGTAAATAAATAAAAGACATTGATTATTGATTTGTGCAAGCTCCTCCCATTTACAGAAAAGTCCTGATGTATGTGGAGTGTGTAGCCTTGTAAGAGGGCCTGTTAATCTCAATATCTGGTCTACTTGTCTTTAAAGCTTATGATAAAAAAAAAAAAAAATGCTGGTCCTATTCATAAGGAAGTTGCTCTCTGCTACACTATCATTCCATGAGGCATAGATTCGGAGAGCAACCAATGGCAATAGCACACATAGGACTGACTGCTCTTTCAATAACACTCATAAAGAAAGAATCAATTCTGCAAAAATAAGAGTGGAGCAGAGCCATGCTAAGAAGTGAGCCAAAGCATGAATTTCTTTTCCCTTTGATATTCTGCAGTATTTACTTAACATATTCCCCAGCTTTTAAGCAATGATCATCTCCCTTTGGACACTTGAGTGCCTTGAAACTAGTTCTGAGACTTCTGTTCTTTGGCTTCTTCCCAGAAGGAAATTCCTGGCACTCCATTCAAATTCCTTTTGTGAAGACATTAGGCACTTCTGCAGAGAAAGTTTATAGGTTCTTAACAGATTCTTTAAATGTGCTGGGAAATTCAGTTGCCAAGTGAGAGTTTCAATATGATTAGAATAAACTGGATTATGCTATAACTAGGAAGTTTTTCCTTTTAGGTAAACAAATTCAATAAGTTTAAAGATTATTTGCAGCTTAATTGGGTTAGTGTTTTTACATATCTGTATAAATGAAACACTTCCTTGTTAACCATTAAAATTTCATTCAGTTAAGACTTATTTTGATGAGATTCCTATTCAAATAAAAATGCAAATACGTTGCCCAAATTTTAATTAATACATGGGTATGTTTTTCAGCACCAAACAAAACCCTGAGCAAATACAGACAATCAACTCTGTGTGGTTTCATTGAGTATTATTTGGCTCTTAGTATTTGCGGGGGTCCAACCCCAGCAGGGCCAGGGGTCCCCAAAGGTGTGGACGGAGTCGGCGAAGAAGGAATGACACGGAGACAGCGTTCAGTTGATCAGCAGCCTAGCCAGGATCTCCAGCCAAGTTCTGGTCAGGATCTCCACCCAGGTTCTGTGTCCATGTTCTCTTGCTAGGTTCTCCAGCCAGGTTCTCCAGGTTCTCTACCCAGGTTCAGTCACCAGGTTCTAGTCAGGTTCTCTTGCCATGTTCTATCCAGGTTCTGTAGCTAGGTTCTGTCTCTAGGTTCTTCAGTCAGCTTCTCTCACTAGGTTCTGTCTCTAGGTTCTGTGGCCAGTTTCTGTCCAGGATCATTTGCCATGTTCTCTCCAGTGAAGTTCTTCTGTCTCTAGGTTCTGTGTAGGTTCTGTGTAGGTTCTGTGTCTAGGTTCTGAGTCTAGGTTCTGAGTCCTGTTGTCTTGTTACATCTGTATTTATACCAGTTGATTCCAATCCTATCAATCTCTATTCCAAAGGTTAGGGCGTTTCTTATCTTCATTCCAGGGAGGAAAGATTATGTAGCTTAAGCATGATTGTTTGTAGTTAAAGTGATTAATTACCCGCCTGGCACTTAGTTAAGGGGTTTTATTCCCTCCCTAACTTCAGGGAAAAATCCCTACCTGGGGAAACAACCTTTCTCAGAGAGGTGACCTTGGTTAAAACACATAGTGCCAAGAAGGTGAGCAAACATATTAAGAACAGTATGCCATATATGCCTGGTCCCTTGAAACAGCAAGGATGGACCGGCTCCCGGCAAGTGTTCTCAACCAAAAGATGGTACCTAATAAGAGTAAGGGAGAAGCAGCAGCAGTAGGTATAAACAATAAATTTTGATGATAAATGGTTAAAAGTTTTGGAGCATTGAATTTTTCCAAATTATGTCAGGTCTATATGCAACATTAAATAAACAGTCTAAAGAGAATTGGCTTAAGTTATTTATTTTAGAAAATATAAGGAAGAGAATTCATCTATAAATATTTGCCTACTTTTGATTTTGCTATGTATAAGGCAGCCGTGGGCAAACTACGGCCCACGGGCCGGATCTGGCCCGTTTGAAATGAATAAAACTAAAAAAAAAAAAAAAAAAAAAAAAAGACCGTACCCTTTTATGTAATGATGTTTACTTTGAATTTATATTAGTTCACACAAACACTCCATCCATGCTTTTGTTCCGGCCCTCCGGTCCAGTTTAAGAACCCATTGTGGCCCTCGAGTCAAAAAGTTTGCCCACCCCTGGTCTAAGGTCTCCTTTGTAGTATTCTTTATCTTTGGAGGCAAAAAGAGCTAACTTTGTACATTCCAAATTTTTCAGAAATAAGGAAATTTCCTGTGTTGTTTTTATAGAGCCCTAGCTAGATAAAACATTACTGGGATTAGAAACTGCATTGAACAATAAAGACACATAAACAGCCTGGCTATTTTGGTTTGGCTTGTTTTTTTGTGCTGATATAAAGATCACATGATTCTAAAAGCACTCTCCTAGGAAAATGAATGTACACTATAATACCATAGAGTTAGAATAATAATGAAAGCAAGTTTTTCATCCTCTCGTACTCCCTTTTAAAAGTAATTTGTAAAGAGAATACTTTCCCAATTGGCCATGATCTGTGCTTTTGAAAATACATTAAGGCAAACCTCTGCCACTGACCTTTAAGAGTTCAAGAGAGACTCAATTAGGTTCTGAACTGAAACCACTATAGAGTCCAGAGCAGTCAGGAAATAGTTTCATAATTACACACAATGGAAGAGAGTGTAGAGGATTAATTAGGGTTAAAGTCCAAGAAAAGATGTCTTCTTACAGCATCTTTCCAATTGCCTCACTGTGAATTTTTTATTTCCTTCATTGGCTCTGAAATGATCATTTTAAGAATTCTGGTAAAAATGTAATTCAGAATTACTGAGTCAGCCTCTGATCACTGAAATACGCTTTACAAAACAGTGAGACTTAACTTCCACATGCAAAAATATACATAATGTATTTTATAATTTGTGTAATAAAAACTCTATTATAAATAATGAAACTAATAATGTACCCACACCAGTTTAAAAATTATAATGTATACTAGAGGCCCGGTGCATGAAATTAGTGCACGGGTTGGGTCCCTGGGCCTGGCCGGCAATCAGGGCCAATCTGTGGGTCAACCAGCAGGGGGATCAGGGAGCCCCAGCTGGCACCCACCTTGGCTGGCCTGGTGCTGCCTGCTCGCTAGCCCCTCCCCCCGCCACTGCGGGTCAGGGCCTGCGGGCTGGGGGCAGCTCCTGCTTTGAGCCTCTGCCCCCTGGTGGTCAGTGTGCATCACAGTGACTGGTTGTTCTGCTGGTCGTTCCACAGTTTGGTCAATTTGCATATTAGGTTTTATTAAATAGGATATTTTCTTTGGGAATAAAAGATTATTCTCAAAATCTTTTCATCAACCCTGGATAAAGGGATATTTTATTGGCTTACCTAACCTCCCTCCTTCCTGTAATCATGCCTCAGCTGCTTTCCTTCTGTAACTGTGCAGAAACTATTTCTTTAACATGACACTTTGTCCTTTTTATCTGTCCAGTCCCTTCCTTAATCATTAAGCCCTTATGATATCAGATTATTGTCAATATCAAAATGTCTTAAGAACAAATCCTCAGGTATGTTGACCACAGAAACAGTTTCTGTCAAACTAAAGATAATATCTTGACTTCAGGTGTATTCAGCCCCAGGCCTGTGAAATCAGAAGGAGCCTCTGGACCACACCCTCAGGAAACCAGACAGAACAATGCCATGGCTGACATCAGGACCTGATACAATGATCAACTACTTCCTACTCCCACCCCAACAAATCAGTAGAGTCCACCATCCCAAATCTTTTATCTACCTTGGTTAAGGATTTTTCCTCTATATAACCCATCCCCTGGAAGCCATTGTGGAACCTCATGTGACTCTGGGGTATGGAACCATCTGCTCAAATAAAAACTTTACTTTCTTGTCTGGAAACTTCTGTTCATTGGGCTTTGATGGGGCAGTCAAATAGACCCCTTTAGTCCCGTAACACTTCCATACAATCTATTGTTAACAGGGTAAGTAATCTCATTCTCTTTCCCATGTTGCAACAGCCTCATATAGAAGCCTGATGAAAGCTAATTATTATTTTCAATTAATAATAATGCATTTTATTTGTGGTAAGAAAATAAATCCATAACAACTTTTTGAGCTTATGACTAATTCAAATTAGAGTCAGTTCAAACTACGTAATTCCCCTAACAGGGAGACACCTGGAAATAAAAATTAGGTTCCTGGAATTGGTCTAATTCATATTTCTATAGCAATCAAGGAAACTTGATTGCAGAGCTATGACTTGTACTTTGACCTGAAAAACAAAGTTGTGATGAATTCCAAAACATCTGATAATATCCATGCTTCTTCATCCAATTTTTCTTCTTTTAGGTAGAAAGCCCCCTCTTTTAATATTCTAAAACTTAATTTCCAAGGTGGTAGTGGAGGATTCACCCCATATCAACAAACAATCCTCAGACACCAGCAGGGTGTTCAGGAATTCAACAATCCTCAGACACCAGCAGGGTGTTTAGGAATTCAACTCAACTCTGATACTCTCTACCCAGAAATAGCCTCAGATTCCACAAAGTAAGGGTTCAGTCCTACAAAACTGACCTTCCCCCACCCCCTTCAGATGTCAGTTGCAAACCCAGGCTATGCTTCTGACTGATCAACTATAGATTCAAGGCTCCAACAACTCCTCACTGGCTATTTGATTGAGAATCCAGTCACAAGCCCAGATTATTACCTGTACTTCTGACCAACTGGGTATAAATCAGAGGTTCCCAAGATTGTCTCCTTGGGTTCAATTAATCTGCTAAAGCAGCTCACAGAACTCAGAGAAAAATGTTATTTACTGGTTCATTGTAAAAGGAGATAGATATCAGGAACAACTTGAAGGAATTGATGAGTAGGGCAAGGTATGTGGGAAGGGGTGTGGAGCTTCCATGCCCTCTCTAGGCACTCTACCCTCTCCAAAGCTCCTGTGTTCATCAACCCAAAGCTCCTACACCCTTGTCTTTTTGGAGTTTTATGGAGGCTTATTTACATAAATATGATTGATAAAATAATTGTTACCTATTTGTGATTGAATTCCATTACTAGACCCTCTCCTGCTACTCCCAGGTGTGTGTGAGTGTGTGTGTGTGTGGGGTTGGGGGGGGGGGGGCGTTGGGACTGAATGTTCCAACCCTCTGATCAAATAGTTGGCTCTACTGGCAACTTCGTGCTTTCCCAAAGTCACCTCATTAACATAACAAAAGTAACCTTTATCACTCTCAACTTTTAGGACATTTCAAGCGTTTTGTGAGCCAAGAAATGTGGATGAAGGCCAAATATATAGGAGAAATATAAATTACAATATCAAATATCCAAAGCTAGTTTCCATGGACTTGCCCAAAAATGCCTGAATGTTTAGCCACTAATCAGCTACAGTTCTTGGCAGGTAGAAAACTCATCAGAATAGTGACAAAACATAAACTCAACTTTGAAATAAAACCATATGGTTGCAAATGGAAGGAAAAACAAATTTCCTGGTTTTCTCTGCCATGAATTATGCAAATGCAAGCAAATACAAAATTGATGCAAAGGAATAGCCTGTTAAAGTCTGTGTGGGTGCATAGGGCATTTCCTCAAGGAAGCAGCTTTCATGGGGTATCAGATGATCTAAACACAGGGAGTCAGATATCTATACAGCCTGGAAATGGGTGGTGGAGCCTCAGCAGGGTGGAGAGCATTCATGCATGGGAGTACAGGCTCCGAATATGGTGTGAAAGGTCTGTGCACTAGCGTTCAGGCACAGGTATTGAAGCTTCAGTGGGATGAGGAGGGCATCTGCATGGAATAAAGGCTGATAATGAAGATGGGAGATTGATCACCTACAATGGAACTGATACAATAAGTGTAATAAAGATCATATGAGCCAGGCTTCTCACTATCAGAAAAGAGATTTCAAATAGGAATAGCAACCAGATCTTGGTTACTGGTAGCATTCTCCACTCAAAGAAAGCAAGACTTCTTAAGTGGCAAATTCCAGGACTGAAGCAGAGAAAATTCAAGACAAACCAGAAATATGTGGGTCACACAGCAAAGAAGTGCTAAAAGAATTATAGGGCTCTATCAGAAAGAAAGCTTGCTTGAATAGACTCTCTCTACCCAAAGCAAGGGTAATGTTAGCATCAAAATATAGTATATATAAATTATTGATATTAACTTTGATCACTTGGTTGAGGTAGTGTACACTAGGTTTCTTTACACTAATGTAACTCATTTTCTGTTTTTATTAATGAATAGTTAATGGGGAAATATTTTGAGACTATATGCATATTATATATAGTCATAAAACTTTAATCTATAGTTTTAATATCCACTGATGATTTTCTAACTTCATCACTTCTGTATATATAAATTGTCATTCCATTTTAATAGATTTCCTTCTTCTACATTTATCTGTATAAGGTCCACATGACCCACATAATCTTATTTCATTCAATATATAACAATCAATAACTATTATTACATATTTTGATGTTCTTGTCGGAACTCCTTCAAACTGACTTCTCTGTTCTTTTTCTAATGACCCCATTTTCATCTAAGCATATCCTTACTTTTTGCTACAAGATGTTCCAAGCTCATCTAATACTTTCCCTCCCACAACCTTCAAGCCAACTATTTCTCTGCAACAGTGCCAGTCAACAGAGAGAGGACTCCTAGAGCAACTATTGACTGTCAAAATTATCTCACATGAGGCCAAGATGACCAGGCCTCCATCAGTCACTTCCATCAGTCACTGAATATGGTCTACCTGGAAAGGTCACAGTCATGATTTCCAGGCGGCAAGTTTTTCCTGAAGAGCAATCTAAACGGTATATCTGTGGTGTATCAGGCCTCTTTCCATATCCCTGACTGCCTCCTCTGAGAGTGAGAAACTGGCTTTTCATTAACCTCAACATATTTTTGCATTTGTTCAAACCTAGACAACACAGAAAATAGTTTCCGAATTGTTAATTCCACATTGTTGATTATTAATCACTGCAAAATGGAAAGCTACAAACTAAAATTCAGTATTGTTTATACTTTTTGAGGTATCAAATTTTTATTCAGTGAAATGCACTCATGTGAAGTGTATATTTGGAGGAGTTTCACAAATTAATACACCCATGTAAGCTATACTCATTTGAACATTTTCATTATCCCCTGGAAATGTTCCTCTTGCTTTCTTACTCTTACAAGGAACAACACAATTAATTATCTTTTTTTCACCATGGATTTATATTTATTTTTTAGTACTTCATCTAAATGCAGTCACCCAGTAAGAATTTTTGTGTCTGGCTTCTTCTCAGCATTCTCCTTTCCTCTTTTCTTTCAGATTAATCAAATCTTAATATTTTATTTTAATTCCTCTCTTGGTTATTTAGCCATACTTTTCTGAATTACTTTTGAATGGTTTCTGTATGGATTGGAATATATATATTTAACTTACCAGAGTCTACCTAGATTTGCTATTGTATTATTTTAAATGTTGTGGCTATATAGCTCCATTTACCTCCATCCTTTAGTTGTGCTATTATTTTCATATATATTACATCTCTACATATATAACTTCCAGGATACAGTGTTATAATATTTTATTTAGACAATAAAAAGATCTTTGAAGTAAACCAACAGGAGAAAACCAGTGTCTTCTTCGCTTTGGCATCCAGAAGGCTGGAACTGCCATAATCTGCCATAGTTCATGACTTTTTTGTGACAGAGGAAAAAGAAAGAGAAGACTGGTTCCTTCTTGGAGCTGGCATATGTCAATTTTATGCTTTCATTTTATTGGTCAAAGCAAGTGACCTGGCCAAGCCATGTGGTGTGGAAAAGTATAATTTTGCCACAGGAAGACACTGCAAATATCACAGTAATGAGTGAAAATACATAATCATTCACAAGAAAAGGTTATACAAAATCAACAAATCTAAGATGGGAAGGCATCAGGTGAATCAGTATTTTTGACCATGTCAGTTTGAGGAGCCTATTCAATATCCAAATGCATATTAAATAGATTATTGCTTTTTTGTATTATGTAATCTGACAAAGCTCCTTACAGTGTTGATGTAGTGGTTGGCTTTATAACTTAGGGACAAGACTGGCATTTTGTACACTAAATAGACTTCTATGACAAGTCCAAATTCAGATGCTTGGACTTTCTCTAAAAGACACTATTTTATTTCCAGATTCTGAATAACAAGTGTTGCAAATAATAAATATCAAATAAGTTGTTAAATTAACATGATATTGGCATCTTTCAGCCATGCTACAAAGCATCTTTGTGGGTGCACCAAAAGAAATTCACATCATAGTTTGTACTTGAACACTTAGGCTGGTTCCTTCCATTAATGTGCCACTAGGGAACCTATCAATTCCCTGTTCCTCTTCAGAGGTTCTCATTCTCTTCTAATTGCCCACCCAATACCATCTAAGGTGGTGCAAACAGTTAATCATTTCATCTGTACTCATTGCCAACCACTCTAGTTCTTTTATTCCCATAACTCTACTTATTCAACTTTCTAAACACCAAATCATGCTTCTTTTCACCTAACCCTTCTAGATGGAGAGTTCTTTTGAGAAAATAAGGCATAACATTTCCAACTAGTTCTGTTATAAATCTGTGTTCTTCAAACTCAGGTGGGACTGAAGAAGATCCAGATTTTTAAAATTTTTTGGTTTCCTTATAAATATTCTGAGCTTCTCATTCAAGGTGAGAATAAGCAGTGATTACTTAGGTAGAGAATTGTCTAGATTATTCAACTTTCGCCAAAATATTTGAGAATACTATAATCTGTTTGTTTGGTCTTCAAACATAAGAATAGATTGTAAGTTAACAATAAAGGGTGCCTATACTTCAAATCACAAATACATTGTTTCCTGACTTTTATTAAAAGCCTGGAGGTCTGCTTGTAAGACATGAGTTCATATATCATTCTAGATATTCAAATTTTTACCCCTAAATAAAGCTCACCTATTAGAAACCTAAATATTTACAAATAGATTCTCCTTCATAGAAGTTATTCACTATTTTTATTGGGCTTTGACATAATGTCTCACCTCTCATGATTAAATACAATTTAAAATAACTTTAAGAAACCCATAATTGTATATGTTTTAAAAATCATTGAGGTTATGTCCATCATTTCACATTTGGAGATATATATTATTTTGTTATTTTTCTTAAATGAGAAATATCTGTCAGAACAAAATGCCAGGAATTGCTTCACATGAGAATTTTATGTTTTCTTCTCATGAACAATGCAGTCATGAAAATGAACATTTCTTAATTTTCCTTTTAGGTCATCAGGAGTGCATAGTCAAATTTTCAAGTAAAATTTAGCAGTTATATAAGTTGTTTCATGATACAATTTTTCTAATTTCTATAGGCAAGGTTAATTTTGTATACAAACCTTATGTGCAGAGAGATAAGGTATGGATTTACTAGTTCGTTAAATTTTGTTAAGATCTCATTGCTGCCAGAGAAGCCATTTGTTTAAATTATCCATTCTGCTCCTTTCCTCTTTTCCACTCTGGCATTCTAGAATGTCTCTAACACCATCTTCCCTCTAAGTCTTAGCAGATGGCTTACTTCCTTTCTACAAATAAAAGCTATAAACGAAGTTTCCCTCAAGGTGACATCAAATTTACCTCTGACTTTCTCTAAATTTTGCCCAATCTTTTTAATTACAATACTCATTCCTAATATCCATATATCTTTTTTCAACTGAAGTGTGACATACATACAAAAAAGAAAAGAAGTCACACCTGTACAGCTCAATAACATTTCACAAGAGGAACACCCTTCTATAACCAGCACAAAGGGTAAGAAGCAGTACATGGACCAGCATTTCAACGCCCCCGCCCACCATGTTGCATTCCAGTTACAGTCCCTCTGTCAAGGGTAATCACTATCCTGACTTCTAAAAGCATTGATTTTTGCCTTTGCTTGCTTTTTAACTTCGTACACATGGACTCACACAGCACATACCTTGCGTTCGTCTTCTTTTACTCTACATGCCCAGAGTTCTTTAGATCCCAGATCTTTCTTGTTACACTGGAGCCTTGATGAGTCAATATTCCTTTTTCTTTCTATTACATATTCTCACTCTCTGCTGACTCTCTTTCCCTCAAAGCTATAGCTTTTTCTCATTTTCCACATTGTCACATTTCTTGAACAGAGTGTTTCTCATTGCCTATTTGATCATCAGCATTCTACCTTTTATTGCCTGTCTCCAATTCTTCTGAAAATCTTCTTGCTAAGTTCACTTGTGACTTTCCATTTCTTAAATTGTTAAAAGACCAGATTATTTTTATTTCTCTATGGCATTTTTCACTATAGGACAGTTGATTCTTTCTGAGGGGTTCAACACATTCCATATTATCTCACCATTTTGAATCCCTTGATTGACTGGTAATTTTAATCTTAGTTTTTCTTTTAGGAGGAAGATTCGGGAGTGTTCACTTTCACCTTCTGACCATACTTCTTTGCCCAATGGAAGGCAGCTATGCTCACCACTATACCACCAACGCTACCCAATGAATTAGGCTGAACTCCCTTATATTGATGTGATGTCTCCTACCCAGTGGGCTTCTCCTCTTCTAGGGCTTGAATAGGAAATGGGAAAAGGCTCTCCCTGTAACCACAATTTTCTCTATAATTTACCTAACTGTTGGGGTCCAGCCCCAGCAGGTCCAGGGATTCCCAAAGGTGTGGATGGAGTCGGCAAAGAAGGAATGACACGGGTCAGCGTTCAGTTGATCAGCAGCCTAGCCAGGTTCTCTAGCCAGGTTCTAGCCAGGATCTATCCAGGATCTCCAGCCAGGTTCTGTGTTTTATTGTCTTGTTACATCTGTATTTATACCAGTTGATTCCAATCCTATCAATCTCTATTCCAAAGGTTAGGGCGTTTCTTATCTCCATTCCAGGGAGGAAAGATTATGTAGCTTAAGCATGATTGTTCATAGTTAAAGTGATTACCCACCTGGCACTTAGTTAAGGGGTTTTATTCCCTCCCTAACTTCAGGGAAAAATCCCTACCTGGGGAAACAACCTTTCTCGGAGAGGTGACCTTGGTTAAAACACACAGCGCCAAGAAGGGGAGCAAACATATTAAGAACAGTATGCCATATATGCCAGGTACCTTGAAACATATGCTGTGCATATGTTTCTTCTCTGCAGCGACTGTGTCGAGCAGCAAGGATGGACCAGCTTCTGGCACCTAACACTCCTCTGACCCTGAATATAGAATTATAGGTTGATAGATTTAGTTCTTTCTGTATTTTTAAATTTTTATTTTCACTTATTTTGTTTTCAATAAGAAATCTGTGGCCATCTTTATACTTGCTTTTGTATATGTGTCTTTTTTAAGTGGCAGCTATATGATTTTCTTTCTATCACTGATTTTAAACAATTTGACTATTAAGTGACTAGTGCAGCCGTGGGCAAACAACGGCCCGCCGGCCGGATCCGGCCCGTTTGAAATGAATAAAACTAAAAAAAAAAAAGACCGTACCCTTTTATGTAATGATGTTTACTTTGAATTTATATTAGTTCACACAAACACTCCATCCATGCTTTTGTTCCGGCCCTCCGGTCCAGTTTAAGAACCCATTGTGGCCCTTGAGTCAAAAAGTTTGCCCACCCCTGGACTAGTGGGTTTGTTGTGTGTGTTTTGTTTTGTTTTTTTCCTGTTTCTTTTGCTTAGGGCTCATTGAGGTCATCCTTGGATTTGTGGGTTTATATTTTTCAGATTTTTTTCTGTGGCCCTCCTCCTACTGGGACTTGATTTACATGCACATTATATATTGTTGTGTTAGAGTATATGTGTAAGTAAATGCATATATATTAATTGATTCAGCTCTCAAACACTGTTTATAAGATAGATAGCATTAGTGTTCTCATTTTAAGACAGGAAAGGTGCAGAGAAGGTTAATAATTTGTTCACACCTAGCAAGCTGCAGAGCTAGGATTTAGACCAGCCAGTCTGGCTGCAGGGCCTTTGCTCTTAAGCACAGTGCCTAAACCATCATGAAGCAAGTTCATATGATCTTAATTTCAACAACTGTACACAACTCATGTAAAATTCTGGCTTTAAACTAACCATTAAGTAGCATCATATCACTGTTACTGCTCATTTTGTAGATATAAAAAGTATTCGTTAACAGAACAACATAATTGAGGGCCTAGAAAAATCACTTATATTAGGTATTTTTTGGCTTATTACTATATTGTCTCCCATTGAAAACTTTTATTACCATCCCCTTTCACAAAAGTTGGCAGGCTATATACACAGGGTGGAACCTTGTTTTCTTAAATAAAGTCTATATGGAGTACTTTTATCAATTCATAGATACATCTTTGATTCACTTTTCCAGCTGTATGGCACTCCAATGTTGAGATGGTATACAGCTCATTCAGCCTTCTATTGGTGGATATGTGGGTTGTTTCAATCCAGTTAAAAATTTCTTTTTCTTCTTCTTCCCTTTCCCTTTCTCCTCCTCCCTCTTCTCTCTCTCTCTCTCTCTCTCTCTCTCTCTCTCTCTCTCTCTCTCTCTCTCTTCTCTCTCTCTCTCTCTCTCTCTCTCTCTCTCTCTCTCTCTCTCTCTCCTCTTCTTTCTCCTACAAGTAAAATTAAATGTAGTTCAAGAGTAAATGCATGTGTAGATTTCCTATCTATCTCAAAATTCCATTTCCTAGGAATTGTGCCATCTTGCATTCCCACAAGCATTGCATTAGAGTGCTTGTTTCACCAACAGGGTTAAGTGTCAACCATTTAGATTCTTGAGAATATGCTATGTTGAGAAATGGTATCTCAATGTAGTTTTTCTTTCTTTCTTTTTTTAATGATACAGATGTTTATTTCTTCTGTTTCTGTCGTGCTTAAATACAGCTTATTTTTCTTTTTAAATCAAAAGTGAGATTTCTAGATATTCTTTTGTATTACAGACATCAACCATTTCTCATATAATTTGCAGATGTATTTTCTGTTACACTTTCTTAAGGACTTCTGTGCCGTAAACCTTTTCAAAATGTTTTTCATGTTTAGTGTAACAAAGTAGGAAGTAGGTTATTAACCTACATACTTAATAATACATACTCCATAGAATGATAATGAGGATTAAGTGAGTTAATGAGGAAATTACTCAGAACACTCTGGAATACAGTAAGTGATTAAAAAATGATAATTATTATGTTATTAAATGAAATATAAATTTTCCTTAAAATAAGTAAAAATTTTTCTTCTTATAAAATTAAAAAGGAATATAGTACATGGCATTTGCAATAGGCATATAGAATGAAATACATTTTTATTTCTTTGAGAAGCAATAGGGTACAGTGGTTAAAGAATGGGCTTGAAGTCAGAAAAAGATAAATACCACATGATCTCACTCATTTATGGAATATAATGAACAACATAAACTGATGAACAAAAATAGATCCAGAGACATAGAAGCATTGAACAGACCATCAAACCTCAGAGGGAAGACAGGGTGGGAGGGGGTGGGGTTGAGAGATCAACCAAAGGACTTGTATGCATGCATATAAGCATAACCAGTATTCGCAGACAGTGGGGGGATGAGGGCTTGGCCTGGGGGGTGGGAGTGGGCGGGAGAGGTTAACGGGGGGGGGGGGGGGAAATATATGTAATACTTTCAACAATGAAGAATTAAAATTAAAAAAAAAAGAGTGGGCTTGAAAGTACACAGTGCTAGGTTTGTATTCCAATGGCAAGTCTCTGTGACCTTGGGCAAATGAATAGTAGCCTCAGTTTTTCACCTGCAAAATATAGACCTACTTTAAGAAAATGAGGAAGTACCTATCATAGTTTTTAGCATATTGTAGGCACTTGATAAATAGTAACTATTATTGATTTTAATTTATTAAGGGTGATTCTCTGGATGGGAGGATAAGAAATATTACTCTCATACCTAACTTTACATCAAAATAGAATTTAAAGTATCTCAAATGTAAACAACATGATTGGAAATCATACTAAAACATGACTCTTATCAATGTCTTAAAAAAGATCTTATGTAACTAATGAATATTGATCTATATAGTTTGAATTTTTTCCTTTACTGACAGAAATAAAAATATTTCAGCTACCAAAAACCAAATTACCTTTTCCAAGTCCACCAACTCAGAAAAATGTTCCACAATTAAAATGTACAGACCTATGAGCAAAATTGCTATGGAAATCAGAGAAGATGAAACACAACCTAATAGGCAAAGCCATATTTTTATGTTTGAAATAGATAGGAAGACTGAGTCCAAGTCCCCCTGGAGGTAAACTGACTTGTGTAAAGTAACACACAACAACTTGAGTTTGGGATAGAACTGAGAGTACCAGCCTGCGCTGTTGATTGCAAGAAAGAATGCTTTCTATTAACACATACTAGGAAGTCAAGGAAATTAAGAATTTCTAAGAAAAGGAGTGCCACAAAACTACATAGTCTGGTTTGCCCTGGCACTGATCTTTTTTGTCTATATCTACATATTTAAAACTATCCAGATACATTTTACAAGGGGTACTTCACAAGCTTGTATTCACCATTTAACAGTGGCTTTGAGGAGACTTTTATGTTTTTCTTGACATACTAAAAACAATTACTTTTCCTGCTCCTTACTTGTTATATAGTTTTGGTTGTTTAATAATAGTTTTCTTGGTAAGTTGTATGTAACGAAAGGTATGCAGATATTAAAATTTTTAGACAATTATTTTGTTAATTTCTTAAAGTGCAAACTATTGCCTAAATTTCACGTTTTATTTTATATCTAGTTGATGACACTGTGTCAATCTCTGTACCATAGATATCAAAATAAAATAGATAAATAAAATATAAAAATATTTTTGGGACAATTATTTTCCCTCTTTCTTGATATTTCTGGATGTACTCCACTACTCTCTTGAAAGATACAGAGGGAGGCAATTAAACCTTTGCTTCCTGAAGCTATCAAAAGTGAAAGACAGTTTTAAGGTATTGCTTGTGGGCTTATTTATTTTTGGAAATAATACTGACAGGAATGCAGGTTCTTAAGAAGATAGGGAAAAGTGAAACTTGCGGGACATTTTTCTGGGTGCTTTGAACCTAGTCAAATCACTGACAGAGTCATGATTTGACAGAAGTCAAAAATACACCTTTAGTTTTGGAAATAGTGTAATACACAATATAGGTTCTAAACATTGCTCTTAAATCATCAACTATTACTTAGAACATAGAATAGATCTTGATTTAATGGCATGTTAGGATGTGGAATTAAAGCATTCTCTGAGTTTTCCAATTGGAGGAAGGGTCAGTCATAGTGACTGAACTTTGTGTGTGATTTCCTTGGCCTCAAAGATTGGCTAGTTTGTCCACATTTTGTTATTATCCTGCTAATTTACTTTTTAAAAGTCTCCACTATAAGCAGAATGATTTATGCTGTGTCAAAGTTACTTTTCATTTCAACCCGAAGAAATACTAGTTATTTGGATATGCAGTATATTCCAGAGGTAGTAATTTATCCTTTTCAAATGTAGTCATCTAGATCTGTAGTGAAGTAATCATTATCACAAGGCACATTAGAAATGAATTTCTATTAGTTGAATTAGGAGTGAGTGAGACAGATAGTTGGGAAGAAATATGAACAGACTCCACTTTCCTCTTATGAACAAGGTACACACATAAGTATGGAGTAAACCTTGCTGTCTAATCCTGAGGGACGAGCATGCAAGGTGTAGAGCCCGCTGATCCTGTGTCCCTCCCATTCATGAAAGGCTCTTTCCCCTGTACCCAGTACAGGAATGACTCTTTTTGCTGTTAAAATATATTGTTAAGGTAGCTCAAGGTATCCTTTTCTTTGAAATTTCTGGGTGGAGTGCCCAAGGAGAGAATGGGACATCCCTTAAGTTACAGAGCAGCGTGTATGACCATTTTGTGCCTCTCTGCTGATAAATATCTACATGGTTGACAGAATTTGTTATAAGCAAGATTGCATAGCTACATGTAGTAGGAAAGTATTGAGGAAGAGAAGCATGGACCTTACATACCATATGATTGAGGCTATCTATATTTTCTTTTTTTTAAAGATTTTTTTATTGATTTCAGAGAGGAAGGGAGAGGGAGAGATAGAAACATCAATGATGACAGAGAATCATAGATTGGTTGCCTTCTGCATGCCCCCTACTGGGGATCAAACCCACAACCCAGGCATGTGACCTCTTGGTTCATAGGTCAGTGCTCAATCACTGAGCCACACTGGCCGGGTGAGGCTATCTATATTTTCAAATACTAGTCACTTGCTGCACACCAGGGTGGTTTAGTTATGTTCACATCAATCCAAATGACCAAAGTATTTGGGTTTTATTCCAGAATTGAGACCTTTGCAACATATGAACTGGATGAGTGACCATCTTGAAAAGTGTTAGCCTCCCTTTGTCTAAATTCATCCATTTATAAAAAGGGACTAAAATCTGTAAATTTTCATTTTAAAATTATGAAAACAGCTAATGAGTGGTCATAAGGTAATCTCAGGCACTTATAAATAAGATATTCTTTCAATTTTAGTTTAATTATCAATCAGTACTCAATCACTCAAATTCCACACTTTCTCAAGTCACTCCAACATGACAAAGTATCTGGCTGATAAGTACTTGGAAAGTATTTATCTTTCCTAATATCCTACTCAAAAAGCATGTATTAAAGATCTGCTGGACCTTGGTCTGCATCTGAACAATTAAGAAATGATAAGTGTGGGTGCATCCATAAATATTGTGGAGATGTATGAATGAGGAAAATTCAAATAGCAAGATTATAGCATAAGTTACTCATGTAGTAATCAATTATGAAGAGTTCAAAAACTATGGTAATATGGGGAATTTGTTAAAGAAAAATGATAGCTTTGGAGTATAAGCAATAATTTGTTAATAGTAAGAATTGGTTGCTTAGCAAGAGGCTTCCCTGTGATACACAGACTATCCTGTTTTCTGGTTTACATTAGGAAGAGTTTCCTGTCAAAGTGTCTTGGGTATATGCTAGAGACAGCAAAAATGAAACCATGTTCCTTAGCTTTTAATGAAACATATCCTGGAGTTGTTAGAAGTCTAATTAAATAATTTCACACTAATGAAATGATTCATGAAAAAACATTTTCAATAATTACATAAGCTCCAAGGAACACCTAACCAATTGACACCTATTATGTGTATGCTTTGGGTCTAGTGCTAATAAGTAGCCTTGCCTCAAAAGTAGCCTAAGACAATACCTGCTCTTGCAAATCTTATATCCAACTGGAGACAGAAGCCTGGTTAACTGACTCAATAATTAAGAATATAATAGTAACAAACCATCAGCTCCATAACATTGGCAAGCAAAGGTATTTATTAGAGCCCTGTGTATTATAGTCCATAGCATAAAAGGAGATAAATAACCAAGACAACACAAGAACCTTGTTATTCACAAGGGACTGTTCTGAGCACAAGAGACACAGTAGTAAATAAGGCCAACATGATACTTGCCCAGGAGAAAGATATAAAACAATTATTTACATACTTATGTGTTTATTTATTATTGGGATAAGTTCTATGAAGAAGTAATCCACTATCACCAAGAGAACATCTGTACTTAAACAAACTGGATTTACTAATATTACTTACTAGAGACCTGGTGCATGAATTTGTGCATGGGTATGGTCCCTAGGCCTGGCCTGTGATCAGGGCCATCTTCCCTGGCTGCCTGCAGCTGGCTCCACCCCCTGCTGCCACCCACCCCTGATTCCCCATTTGCCATTAGGCGATCGGAGCCTGCCAGCTGGGGGGAGGGACCAAGAGGTTGGACATTTTGCCCGCTCCCTGGCCCTGTCCCCCACCCCAGTTCCCCATTTGCCATTGGGTGATCGGAGCCTGCTGGTCAGGAAAAGGGACCAAGAGGTGGTCAGTGAACCTCATAGTGACTGGCCATCTGAGGCTTGCCTGTGCCTTGGGCTGGCCCTGGGCGGCTGGGGGGCTGAGGGGACTGGGGGACTCTGGAGGCACCTGCTGCCCCAGCAGGGCTGAGGAGACTGTGCACCACCATCTTGTGGCTGTGGGCACCGCCATCTTTGAGGATGTGGCAGTCAATTAGCATATTCCCTCCTTATTGGCTGTGGGTGCTGCCATCTTTGAGGGTGGGACAGTCAATTAGCATATTCCCTCCTTATTGGCTATGGGTGCCGCCATCTTTGCGATGGCATGAGGGTCAATTAGCATATTACCCTTTTATTATATAGGATTGCAGCAAAGGAGAATGCACACCATGGGGAACCTTGGGCATCTCAGTAAGAGGGTGTTAAAAAGGACCTATTAAAGGAATTAGCTTAGGTTGAGTCATTTTGGGGTTGGCCCAAGAAATCAGTTTCACTCCAGATTGAGTACTATCAGAAAATGGGGCCAAATCTATAACAATGTACCTCAATAAACTTTATGTATCAGGAGAGCAGATGAGAACAAGGCGAATGTTGTAATTGGTAAAAATGCAATGCCCAGTTATATTAGCTGGGAGAGGGGAATGCTTGGTATTTTGTGAATTACATAGCGACTTTGTTTTTGTCAGTGCTTAGAAATAAGATATGAAGTGGTGTCTTTCTCTCTCACTTTATCATGGCCTCAGAGTGACTGTCTGATGCTCATGATCCATGAGATTGTTTATGTCCAATAGGAGAATGACTTGCCTAGCTGTGAGTGACAGGCCAGTTTCTAACAACACTTCAGTCACATGGTAATTGTCAGAACAGTTCCCAGGTAGGAGGGCTTTATTTCCCTTTCTCAAGTAGGAAACCAGATTTCCATTAGAAGTTGGTGATTTCACTTAGTAATACTTCAGAAGTACTTATCCAGGCAGTTAAACATGCAAGTTTGAGGTTTCGATGAAGAAGGGTCTGAACTGCAGGTATAAATTTAGGAATTATTATATGTAGATAGTAGTTAAAGCTAGAAGATCCTTAGGGAGACAGTTTAGAATGTGGTTAATCTAAGATTTCAAGACTTCAACATTTAAAGACTGGGCACAGGAAAGAAAGTCAGCAAAGCAACAGAAAAACTACAGCATGAGAAACTGGAGAAAATGAAGAGTATCGTTATGGTAGTCTAGTGAAAATAGTTACTCTAGAAGAATGGCCAACACTGCTAAATGCTTCTGAAAGGTCAGCTAAGAAAATGACCAACATATTATTTATTTAGAGACATTGATGCCCTAGCTAACCTTAGCAAGGAATGTGATAGTTAAACAATGGCACCGATAAGAAGATTGGAGTGGACTGAACAAGGAGTTAGGGGAGAAGTGTAGTGATTAGAGAGAGAGGAATGTAGAAGGGTGAAAGTGTCAGTCTTAGAGAAAAGAGAGATTTGGGAATTTTAAAATGCTAATTGGAAATATTCAGATATAAGAGAACTAAAGCATAACAGCTTCTGTAAAATTATTGAGAAAATGGAAAGGAAGCGTGGGGAAACTGTAAGGATTAAGGGAGGAGAAGATAGGTATGGATGCTGGTGGTGCTGGTTGGCCTGGATATTGAAGGAGTTCTATTCTGAAACCCCCATCTTCTCAGTGAAATAGGGAGAGAAGAAAAGGATGGAGAGGTTTTTGGATTTTAGGGAGAATAAAAAAAAAATAGATGATTTTACTTGTTTCATGTTGTAATTTCAAACAGAAGGGAGAAAATTCGATCCTGAGGATTATTTTCCACTTTCGTTACACTATTTTAATCTGAAAATTATTATAATTTAGGCTCAGAAGAGTTCCTTGCCTTTGGCAAATGTAACAAAAAGTCATGCATTTAAGCTATTAGCCTCAAGTCCACACAATGGTTTACAGACTGCTCTTAATGCATCCAACAGAAATCCTAAATCAAAGATAGTTTTGCTCTTTCCTGGTACAACTGCTTTTCCAAACCAGGAAATTGAAGATGAAATATTAGGAAAGGTTATTAGGACCAGAATTTCCTTCTCTCTTCATCTAAATATAATTTCATATTTTTCTATCCTTAGGGGAAATACTTCAAGTTTAGAGAGAACTGAATGAAAGCATGGTATGGCTGTCCTCTGCTTCTTTTCACAGTGTCAGTGAGGCTAGAGAATATGTTCATTTCAGAAGAAATCGATATTCAACTGTTCAGGTGACTTTAGAAATCCAGCAACTGTGTGTGTGTGTGTGTGTGTGTGTGTGTGTGTGTGTAACTTCAATAAACTATTCTGTGTCGTCTCTAGGTAGAAATGGCATTACAAAATCATGGCTCAAAGTAGGGCCTTTGTGGTTTTCATGATCATGCCTTGTTCTGCAGGCATATGTTTGCTACTATCTATACCATCAATTGTGAAGATTAACTTGCAGTGAGTAACTTAATAAAAAAAAGACTTAATTTCCCCCTCTGCCATACATTCTTAAATATAGTTTCAAATAGTCCCATGTACTACTGGTTTGAGGCAGCTCATAGCATTGTTTTCCTCTAGGCAGCTTTGTTTACCTTCTGGATCCAACCATCCAGACAGTAAACAGAGAGCTCCCAGCTGTCCCTTCTTCGTACTCTCAACTTTCTCAATCCCCATCCACCTCCCTGCTTTACCTTTGCTGCCTACCAGCTCCTGTCTACAAGCTCTTATGTTAATATTAATAGAGAGCTAGCCTTGAAGTTCCTCTTTGATTTCTTCAAAGTAAATGTTTACTGGAATACTCCAGTAATATCCCCTATGTTTTTGTTTGGTTGGTTAATTTTGTTTTTGCTTAAGTTAGTCAAAGACAATTGATGTTACTTATAACAAAAGAACCTTAAATATTATTGAAATCAATTTGTAACACTTTTCACATTTACAATTTGGGAAAAACAAGGCTTCATTAGTTGCTCAGCCAATAAAAAAAAGAAATTATTTGGCTGAAAATGATGACATTCTCAGAATAATTAGATTCAAGCCAGATATACTGCTGGGACACTTGCTAATTAACTAAACAAATCAGAGGGTAAACAAAACAGCTAGGGCCACTTCCTGTTAAATGTTTGCCTTTTGAGATTGATTTTCTTATTCTATTTGCTAGAAATTCCAGCTTGATTTCATTATAATACACTCTCAGAGTCTTCTCTGCTGTTTTCTTCTTCTTTCTCTCCTACTCCTCTTCCTCTCTGCTTCCCCTCCTCTTCCTCCTCCTCCTTCACTTTTGTGGCACTTATCATTACAACCTATTTTTCAATATCAGTATTTTCTGTTGGAAACTCTCAACTCCTCAAGGACGAAGCTCTTCTTACTCACCTAGTATGTCCAGTACTTAACAGAGTGCCTGAGAACACAGTAGACACTTAAGATAAGTTTAAAAAGTGAATAAGTGAACAAATAAATTGGTTATTTAAAGGAAACATTTTCTCCTCATAGAGAATATTGGTCTCTTTGCATTTACCCTCCACTTAACAAACATTCCCTCCAGTTCAGAGAGAATCCATTTAATTATTTCCACAGGTTATCCATCAAGTGCCTGTGTAACGCTTTGGACTTGGGTGGTAATAAATTCTACATTCCTCAAGAACCTTTTATTCTAGTTCTGGCCTTTCAGCCTGGACCCCTATAGTGCACATGGAGAGACTTTAGGGATTCATAAATCTTGTATAGTATCTGCCTAAGTGCATTATTTTTCATGGGAGGCAAATTCAGAGCTTTCATCAGATTCTCACTAGGAAATATCTAGGAATATCAGACACGCTCCTCTGCCTACCAGCTCCCATCTGAATCTTATGTATGCAAACTCCTGTGCTAACATTAGAAGACAACATGACACTCATCAAATAGTTAAATGGTAAAAGAAGCATCATGTGATGTGTTACTTAACCAATGGATCAGGAGACCTCAGTGTTTCTGGAGTGGAGAGGAAGGATGGATGAACAAGGATAAAGTATTCTAGATATAATTAAACAGAGGAAGTAGAATTTGATACATGGGTTGGATTTAGATAGTTGGATTGGAGGGAAGAAGATGTGATTGGAGAGAAAAAAATCACAAGATGGAGAGAATATGGGAGATTGGAAAGTTCCATTTCTATACATAGTCAAATTCAAGTTAGGAAGAGCCCTGTATTGCTCTCAGTTGATAAAGGATCACTTGCTGGATGGAAAATATGAGAAAATATAGCAATGCACTGGCTAGGTACTTTGGACATAATGCTGACCTCAAAATGTTTTAAATGTATTAAAGATTAGGATAGAAATTTCGATGGAAGCATACAGGAAGGGCACTTTACACAGGCTAGTCAAAAAATACTTCCTGTCAGAGGATTAATCCAAAATAAATCTCTGATAAATACAATTTACACAAAAGGTGAGAGGTAAGGAGTATAAAGGAAATGAAGGTATTTTAGATAGAAAAACAAAAACCAAAACAAAAAACACCAACAAAGGTGTGAAAGCAGCTTATTGAGAATATGGAGCTACCAGTAATGGAGTTGCTTGGAGTGAAGAGGTGTAGAAGCAAGAGCTGAAGAAATTGAGGAAGACCTGGAGTACAGTTTTTATCTGGAAAGAAGCCCCAATTTTATCTGGAAAATCCAGGTTACTGCAAGATGTCCGTTGTCTCATCAGTGGACTTTTGATTGTTCTTTCCTTATGATCTTAATTGATTTGTTGTTCCTTTTTAAAAATAAAAACCAGACAAACCTCACCCAGCTAGCATGGCTCAGGGGTCAAGTGTCAACCTATGAACCAGAAGGTCACAGTTCGATTCCCAGTCAGGGCACATGGAGGGTTGCAGGCTCTATCCCCAGTGGGGGGAGTGCAGGAGGCAACCAAACAATGATTCTCTCTCATCATTGATGTTTCTATCTCTCTCTCCCTCTGCCTTCCTCTCTGAAATCAATATATATATATTTTTTAAATATATTTTATTGATTTTTTACAGAGAGGAAGGGAGAGAGATAGTTAGAAACATGGATGAGAGAGAAACATCGATCAGCTGCCTCCTGCACATCTCCTACTGGGGATATGCCCGCAACCCAAGTACATGCCCTTGACCGGAATCGAACCTGGGACCTTTCAGTCCGCAGGCCGACGCTCTATCCACTGAGCCAAACCGGTTTCAGCGAAATCAATATATTTTTAAAAATCAGACAAACATGCTTTTGTGTAAAAATTGGGCAGATATTTTACTAAAATAACTTAATAAGGTCTTTGTTAAAAGCTTACCTATTGTCTGGGCTGAACTCAATAATGAGAAAAGCTGAGTGAAACATGTTGTTGGCCTTAAGCTTTAGAAAGAATGCACTCATCCTTACGAAATGTGACCCTGAAAGGCTGCTGGAAGAGTCAGGGGAACTAGGTTCTGGGTTCAACTGTAGGCCAAACTGGACACATTTCTATATCTGGGTTCCAGTCTGGATATTAATAAAACTAAGGATTTCAGTAAGAGTGGTAATCCCTCGTATTCTGGTTTTCATAGACTTGTCCTTCCAAAAGAGAGGAAAATCAATTGGAAATATTCATACAGTGTTAACGACTATTTTTTTTTGCATAAATGAAAAATTAAGCAAACAAATCAAACAGCAACAAATAAGTGTTATCACCATCTTCCAAAAGAAAGAATAACATAATAGCTGAATTATGAATAGAATTAGCTTTATTGATGAAGTCACTCCACCACCCCACTCTCCTTATTTTTCTTATTTTGTCTTGCATAGTTGAAACTTGGTCTTGCACAGGCACCCATTGGCTGACTCAGGTTTTGGAATTTCCATCTTAGTCCATCCAGGTTGCTCCTTAGCTTTACCTGGAAAGATTTATAAACCAAAATTTCCATGCCCAGCCCTACTCCAGACCAATAAAATTACATTTCTGAAGGTGAGGACCAGGTATCTGCATTTTTCCCTTCCTCCCCATGTGATTCCAATGTGTAGCCAGAATTGAGAAAACACTGTCAACACCTCTAACGTCCTTCAAGCTATAAAATTCTCTAACATTTAACTTTTTTGAATTTCAGAAAGTCACACATCAGGATGTTTCTCTCCTTCATGTGCTACCTTAGCAGAACTACTTTCATTGATTTACTTAATCTCCGTTTAAGGATTGAGAAAGTAAAACTTTGTGTTTCTAAATAATTTTATATAAGTATTTTTGATATCTTAAGATTTATATATTAAATCACAGTTCTTAAATTTTCATCATGTTTTGAATTCTTTGTTTCTGCTTGATTAATATCCTTGCCAAGAGCTCTCTTTGAAAAGTTGTAATTTATTTCACTTAAATAATTTTGGCTGTAAACACTTCATCCCAACATTCAAAGTTAATTACTATCATAAAGTATCTGAAGTTGGAGGAACAAGTTCAAGTTAAAATTTAAATATTGGCTTTCTTTTTCTAATTTATATTGCTTGAAGTAAGGTCAGAGGTAAGATAAAAATCATTTTTCCCTATTGAATAAGGTATATATTTCAGAGTCAGGTTGCTTGTTTTTGAGTAAGATAGATGCTTTGTTTTCTACATGCAGAAGGTTTGGGAGTTTATAAGACAATTTTAATTCATGGGCTCACTCAACCATAAAATAAGTGTATTTGTCTTGTATCGTAGTAAAACGTATCACAAGTATAAGGACTATAATATGGCTAATCCTAGTTCTCTTTAAAGAAAATACTGTTCTAATGGGGAAAATGTACCCTTTTCTAATGTGTATAGTTAATAGAAAAAATGTTGGCAAAGTTACTTGATTGCTTTGAAATGACCACAATTTTCAGGAAGAAAATAGGGGAAAGTTATGTTTATAATTGAAATTAAATCTAAATCTATGCCTCTAATTTTATTGTGATTGCAATTTTCTATTGTTCCATTTTCAAAGTTTTAAAAATGTGGTTTATAAATTTCATCAGTGTTTATGCTTAATCTTATTTACATAGTATATGTAAAAATCAACATTAAATTAGTATTTTTTTCCTCAAAAAGTTTATGCCTCCTCTCTAAGGCACCCATAATTTAGAGAGATAAAAAGATAAAAAAAATTTACTTTGCCTTAACTTATGAGCTCCAACAAGGGGCAATATCCTAGAAGTATTGGTCCACTTGTTACAAACAAGTAAGCAAATATTTCTTGGTTATTGTACAGATCATGACTAATGAGCCTAATTAAATCTTTTGGTTTGGTGGAGAAGAAAATTCAAGAAAAATTAACTAGTTCATGTTTTCTGTTTGATGATATTCGAACTTCTATGGCTATGACTCACAGACATATTTTACTCCATGACTCAATACACAGATATGCATGTACTAAATATGTACATAAAACTATTTAAAGCTATGATATTTTCTATTCTAATCTAATTGTTAAATATTTAATTCCCTAAATTAATTCCATTACCTACTGGCAACTTGTCACCTCAGTTTGTAGAGTGCTGCTTTAATCTATAAGTTAAACACTCCTTGAAAAATGACCTAGACTATATTAGTTTAGCTTTTCAGAGAAAAGCCTTCACAGTATTTTGATGTTTAGGCATATTTTCTGCATAATTTGTTTACATGTCATAAATAGATTTTAATGTCTCCCTCTCATAAGATATTACTGCTTAAACTTGAACTGGGACACAGCTCCCAAGACTGGGTTCCCACGAGGAATGACATTGACATGGCCCTGGGCTATAGAACAGCTATAATAGCTCCAGGGTCCCAATACCTGCACCTACTACATTTCCAGAACTTGCAAGTTTTATAACTAGCAGTAATTGAGACTGTGTGTATGCCAAGTACACCAGACACTGCTCTGTCTCTACATGCTGACTATCCCTTCAATTCACAATAATGATGTTCTCAGCTCTGTGAGGTCCCATGGAATGCCTTGGCTTTACAGGGCCTAAGTCTCCCACCATCACAGTCTCAATTCCTCTGTTCTGTTTTGTACTTGCTTCCTATATCTTGGAAGTGTGACTCATGCTATCATGACTTCCCCTGACCAGGGGACCCTTGGAAGTCACATCTTCCACCCGTCTTCCTAGTGGACAGGTCCCTCCTACGCCCACCACAGTTGGGTGATTGGAAGGGATTGCTTACAGAAATGTAGACAAAAAGAAGTGTATCATCTTTCCATACCTGGTCAGTCTTTGTCTTGATTGCTTTATCTTCTTTCATTCCCCCCCCCACACACACACACACCTGCAGGTATACAGAGATCTAGAAGGATTCTCTTATCTGATGACTGTGGAAACATTTTCTGATTGTGTGTAACTTATATCTTTCATTGAGTGATGTTTGAACAGCAGATTGGTCTCTGCCTTCACAAGATGTCTTCCTATGAGTTGGCTTTGAACCATTTGCTCTCTCAGAATTCTTGCAGCTTCTTGGGCCTTTCTCCCAGTTCTGTTTTTGTTCTGCTTACTTTGAAACCTAAGGGCACTGATGACTAACCTCAGGAAGCTCTTTTTCTGACTGAGGGAACTCGGCATTATCTCTGGCTTTGACCTTGGCTACTCCTATGGGCTATGACCAGGATCAGATTGTTAGTGTTGACCACACAGAACATCAGGAGACCTAATTATACTGGAGAGCACTCCTGAGGCTTGTATACCATCCACTCATTTACTACTGTATCCTTTCTATTTAGGCTTTCAGTAGGCTGGAGAAACAAAGTACACTGGCCACCTATTTCAAACATTTATTTCTCAAGAAATAAATTTAAAATATTTATTTATATTTATTTAGAGACACTTAATTCTGATTAAGATGAGGCAAGATGACACCAAAATAGTTAGTTGAGCCGCATAATGTCAAATACAAAAAAATGACGGATCATTTTCCCTTTTTCTTCACTTATGTCTCTAAATTCTTGTCATTCATTTTTCTTCCTACTCATGCCCATTTATACCTCCACAGACCTACCATCACAGCCTTAATTCATTCCCCCATTCCATCATCTGATACCTTGACCCTTGCATTTACTTTTAAACCAACCCTTCCATTTTGTTTTACCCACTGTTCTAATTCACAAATCACACTGATTCTAAATTGATATTTCTACAATTTATTCTATGGATGAAGTATCCAAAAGGGAATGTAGAAAGGAGATTCATATAATCAATGACTATGGTGACTATATCTATTTCCCTTTTTGGCCCCTGAGAATGGGCAGGCACTGAGTATCACGGCCCATCTCTTCATAAGGAGGAGCTAGTCATAAACGACAACTCAGATTTGGAGTAGTGACAATGGGAAAAAGACATATCTAAGAAAATGGATTTCTTCCTGTGATTATGAATGATTTTTTCCCCCTAACATTGTGGGTTAAACTTTGGACTGAGATACCACTGAAACAAAATCTTAAGGACACATCTAAGAAGATTAGATGGACCATTTTCTCTCCAATTTTGAATTTTTAAATGGCTCAGAACCTTCAATAAAGAGAATTAATATACGTTTGCACGGTCTGACTGGTCACTCAAAGGAAGAAAACATGACGGGATCAACATGGGAAAGGAGATTTCTCTCACCTCATAATTTCACTGCTCTAGTGGTATGTAGTATCAGTCTATTTTAGATGGAACTAGAGTTGGAGTAGGGAACAATAACTGCAGATGTAAGATGGTGACACCAAAGAGCTGAGATAACGCTTAAGGAGGGTAAAAGAAGCCAAACACATAGGGAGAATTCTGTGGAAAGAAAAGTTCAGAGAGGAAAAACATTGCTCAGCTCTGGAGGCTCCTTCTCCTCTTGCAAAACAGAAGAGAGGGGACTATGGCACTATCAAAATAAAAAGAACACATAATTTTTGTCCTAGCTATTTCATATCTAAGAATTAATTTTATTTATATACTTGTGCAATGAAACAATTAGATATGAATATGAATATTTATTGTAGTATTTCTTGATATGAGGAACTCTGAATATTGGAACATTGGGTAGGTAAAAATAGCCTAATAAATACACCTGCACAGGAAAGGATAAAATTATGCAGAACAAACTTGTTTTGCAGAAGAAAAACAAAAGGCTATGAATGGTTCAATCATTCTGTGAAACTACTATAAAAATTAAATTTTGATTTTATTTCTTTTATAGTCTCAAATATTAGAAACTTCCTATGAACAATCATTGGACCTACACTACATTCCCTAGAAAGTTAACAACTTTTTACAAAAGAGTAACAAAAATTTCTTTATTAAGGTGGTAGATGTATTTAAATTCCAGTTTCTTCTGTGGGATTGTGAGACCTGGATGACCTCGGTAGATCCACAAGACAAAGCCCTGTATCTGTCACATAATGACTAAAAATAATTATGTTATTATTTACTCAGAGACTCCAGTTTGTCAAAATATATACACAGACCAAATTCTTTCTTGATTCCATTTTAAAGATTGAAAAACTTTCAAGTCTTCTTGTACTTATCCATTGACAGTTAAACATATTGAAAAAAAAAGCAGTGTCATTTTGTCCCTGCCAATTTTATAGAGAATAACAAAACAATACAACAGCTGTCAACCCAGTGCCTTACACTTTCAATCTCTTTTCAAATAACAAGGGAATAAAATAATGCAACAACCACAGAGGAGACATAATGAATTTTGAATTTGTGGTTACATATTCATAATTGAGGTAAACATACACACACAAAAATTACTGAAACTATTTTAACATATTGAAGTTCTAGGCCCATTCACACCCACTGTTTAAGTTACTGAACCTGTGACAGTTTCTCTTTCTATAATACGTCTCTTCTCAAATGCTGGCGAAAATCAATAAAGAAATAATTCAGGTTTTTTTCCAGAGATTAAGAAGACAATCGTTCAACTCTCTTTCTTAAAAGTGTTTCAGGAAACAAGAAAATTAAATAGTAAGGTCTAATATTTTCAAAATTTTATAACTTTTGTTATTTTTCTTTCCTTGCTCTACCAGCTAAGATTCCAGGATAATGTTGAATCTTTGTAATCAAGTGGAGGATATCCTTGTGTTTTCCTACAGTCCAAGGATAATTTATAAAATTTATGCCTTTAAGCATAAACATTGCTATAGATTTTCAGTGGATGTGCATTCATGTATAGAAAATTATGTGGGTAATGTAGGAAGAATTTCTAAAATAATATACATACAAAGACTTAGAATTATTTAGAGAATATGGAAAGGTGTCTAAGATCAATATATAGAACCAATTATTTTCCTATACATATATAGCAAGTAGAAAGTGAATGCATTCTCAGACTAAAAATTCACCCAATACCTAATAAACATATCACACTTTAACATATTGTACTATAATTGCAGAACAGCAAAACTGGTATCAAAAATACCTTCAAAGCTATCCAACAATAAAAAATAACAAGACTGCCTATGAAAGAATACATGTTTTTATTTGAGGACATTAAAGAATTGTACTTGCTCAATAAACACTCCAAAGCCATAAGACAAGACCTACTAGAAAAAAAAGGAATAATAATATTTAAGCAAGTTGTAAATATCTTTCTAAATCTAAAATATCAAACTAATTTAAAAAACAAGAGTTATGCAAGGGCTAGACATGAAAAATAGGAAAATCTAAGTGTAAGTCCATATAGTTGCAAACTAAATTAAAGTAATAAGAAGCCTGGATAGGGTGGAAATAGGAATTGATTATAAAAGAAGCACAAGGAAATTTTTGAGGCTGATTAAATATTTGCTATCATGATTATGGTGATGGTCTCACAGGAATATACATATGTGCCAACTCACCAAATTGTACGCTTAAGATATATGCAGTTTATTGTATGCCACTTATAACTCATTCAAGTTGTAACAATTTTTTGTAAATCCATAAAACTGTTACAGAAATGCCTCCTATTGTAAAATTAAGGTGAACCTATTTTGTGTGGCTGGAGTTGAAGCCTTCTATCCTATAAGAATACCTAGAGGCTTGAGCCCATAACTTCAGGCACTTCTATCATTCTTTCTATTTGATTTCTTTCTTGATAGCATAGATTCATAGAAATAGTGCTAATATATACAGTTCCTATGCCCCTAGACTTTGAATGTCTGTTTTTTATTTAGACTTTGGGGAACCAGAGAGAGAGTGTATATGTCTGTGAGTCTGTAGGCAGAGGAGAGAAATATGGAAATTCTTTGTCTGATCCAAATCTCTTGGATGGTTTTTTTTCCCTTTAACATACTTTGTGTATTCTCTTCTCAACCTAAACAAGTGCTCTTAGATTCTTGATATGAAGCACTGAAATACAACTATTTTTCAACCACAAAATTATAGATCAGCATATTGTATGTGGCTCATGGAAAGATGATGTTATTATCAGTGATTATGTAGAGAAAGACAAGCAGAAGAAATGCAAATGAAATAAATTACAGTACTTTGGTCTGCTGGACTGAGTTCTGCTTTGTGCTTTTTTTAAATAGCTGAAGACACATCAGAACAGGTGGCACTGAATGACGGGTTTGCAGGCTGCACATTTTGGAAATGTACAAATCTTCAGAGTATATGTGAGTTTGTGAAAGGAGTGTGTGTGTGTGTGTGTGTGTGTGTGTGTGTGTGTGTGTGTATGCTTCTGGGAATGCTGAACTACCAGATAAGATGAGGAGTTTATCTAGTTGGAAGCCCTAGAAGTAAGTACATGGTATTTAATTTCAACCCTTTTGAAAACACCAGAAGATATTCTAAAACCTTTGGAACATGAGCCATTATTTATGTGAGCAGAATCTACATTTTCTAAACAAGCATAACACTTTCTATCAGATTTATTATATTTATTTTGGTTTTGCTTTTATTATCATTTGTATTCATCTCTCAGAAATGCTACTCAAATAATTAAATTAAAACTAGAGGTAGAAAAGAACAAAGGTCCATTACGTTAGAATGTATATGTTTATATACATGCTTAACTGTGATGAACACCACAACGGGGAAAGGGACATGTGGAGAGGTGCTCCAGACACTCCCATCAACAATGCTTCTTATTTGTTCTACATAATATTCCAGTTTCAGTGCTGGCATACATTTGTAGACCTACAAACGTTTATTGAACACCTTTAATACCTGAAGTAAAGTATATATGTTGTCAAACCTCAGTGACAATTCCACAGGTTCGATAATTATTTAAAATAATTACTTTTGCCCTAGCTGATTTGGCTCAGTATATAGAGTGTCAGCCTGTGGACTGAAAGGTCCTGGGTTCAATTCCGGTCAAGAACACATGCCCAGGTTGTGGGCTCGATCCCCAATGGGGGCATGCAGGAGGCAGCCAATCAATGATTCTCTCTCATCATTGATGTTTCTATCTCTCTCTCCCTCTCCCTTTTTCTCTGAAATCAATAAAAATACATTTTTTAAAGAAATTACTTTTTCTCAAAATAGAAAATTAAGAAATACAGAGTATCTTCTCAAGGAAAGATCAACTACCATTATACCCAAGTGCACTCCAAAGCTTTTCGTAAGACACACATAATGTTTGCCTAAATAAGTCCTAATCAGAACTCTCCTTTCTGCAATGAAAGTATACCTCGTCCTACCTATTTCTTAAGGTTCTTATAAGGCTCAGATAAACTGATATATTTAAAAGTGTTTAGCAGAAAGCTTATTTAAGCTGTCAATTTGCATTCCATGATTTAGATAAGGATTAATTCAGCCATTAAACTATACCTCCCAACTACTATCTGCTAAATATAACAAGCCAGAACATGTCAGAAATGGTTGTTTAGCGTTTGTTGGTATACTCCAGTGCTTCGGTGGAGGTCATATCCTGCACATAAACTCTAAAAAGTTCCGCAGCATAAATGTATCAAGATTTTGGGAAAGATTGAAAACAGTCCTACCTTCTAAGCTTGTATAGGAAGGCTTAGCAGGAAAGCTTTGTTCTTTAATTGCTTCCATAAACTTCCATAATTAAGGAAAATATTGTTTCTCTTTTAATACAATATTGTGTGAGTGGCTCCTGTATATACTCTGCATGTGTTTGATTAATCTCTTTTTACTTTTGAGTCCATAATAGTAATGATGTACTAATTCCTTCTGGATATTTGATGAGAAGCCTTTAGAGATTCAAAGGTTGCTATGGAGCAGGTGAGGTGTAAAATAACTTTGGATAAACCTATTGCATGCATCAAAATTGATGTACTCATTGATATGGCAATCATAATATCTCAATTAATCCCTCTTTCTTTTCCTTTTATTCTTCTTCATTTATGCGTTGGGTTATATTGATTAAGCCAGTTTAGTTAATTATCAGGAAATGTCTAAGGGGATTGAGGCAACCAATATGACTGTATTTTTAGGTGAATTGACAAGATATTTTGGCAGACTTCAGTATGCCACGATTCATACTGATAGTCCTCTTTATTTTAAAGAGAGGTAGTCAAGAAAGTGCCACTGGCAGACTCAAAGATAACACTCTAAATGCAATATTTCTTGAATTCCCCAAGGAGCACATGTCTTGAGAATTATATAAATCGGTGACATTTCCCCCTCAGAATTGTTCAGATGAACGCCAGAGCTCAACCTGTTTGCTTCTTCATTTTCTGTGGCATGCTGCCAAGGTCCAGTAGGTAATAAGACTCATTTAAAAGAGAATATTAAGGTGACCCAACTTCTATTTAGAACTGCCACTGTTACTGGGTACTAGTGACTATCACTGATTCAGAGGTGAGCTGGGGTTTCAGACCGTCCTAATAATCCACATCTAGGAAGAAGGTAGAAACATCTTTATGTTCAATGACCCAGATTACTCCTCAAAGGATATTAAAATGATGTGGTTTTATTCATTATTTACAAATAGTTTAAACCATATAAGTACCCCACATAAATTCAATATTTAGATATATGCTATGATATAACTTGTTGCTTACTTCTTGCTATACTTTATAGTTCATACATCCATGCGTTATGAATATCAATAGAAACACATGCATAATATATTTAAGTACTGCCTCCAATGATCTTCTTAACCCTTCCTCATCTTTTTATTAAATATATTTTTATTAATTTTAGAGAGGAAGGTAGAAGGAGAGTTAGAAACATTAATGATGAGAGAGAATCATTGATCGGCTGTTTCCTGCAGGCCCCATACTGAGGACTGATTCTGCAACTCAGGCATGTGCCCTTGATGGGAGTGGAACCCAGAACCCTTCAAGTCCACAGGCCAATGTTCTATCCACTGAGCCAAACCAGCTAGAGCAACCCTTCCCTACCTGCATTCTATTTTCTAGCTCCTAATCAACAGTGCTCATTTCTATCCTAGTTCTGCCCAGATGCCGGTGTTTACTTTCGGATAGCCTCTGTCCTAAAACCAATGGAAAGCAGAGGATTGGAATACTAACAATCTTAATGCTGCAGAGTAAAAGATGCTCTTAATTAGTCATGACTGCTCTCATAATGGGACTGTCCCCTCTCTCACCTAGAAAAAGTCCAAATATTGACCTGGTTCTTGTCACATGCTTAAATACTATCCCATCTCTTACCTCTAAAACTCATCCAACTGATTCTGATTAGTATTCTGATGTACACTAGATCGAACCAGAGCAAGCCTTGTAGGGACAGGGAAACCTGAGAACATTCTGGCCATGTTTCTGTCCCCCTTCTCATTGTCTATCATGATCTTGGGAACCCTAACTTTGAGCTTTGTTTACTTCATCACTGGTTACTCGTTCTCTATCATGTTCTTTTTCTTTTCTTGCATTGAAACCCTATCTTTTAGGAAAGTGATTTGATGATTTATTGTGCTTAATTGTCCTACCATATATCGTTGTTAGGTCGAGGTCATGTTGTACTGCACCATTTTTTAAAAGTTATGCTGTAAAAAAAGTTAGGCTAAGAGGTATTGGGTTAAAATTAACTGGTATATGCAAAATACTACCTATTTTTTAAATCTAATTTCTATGAAATGCCCATAAAAGCAAATCTATAGAGACAGAATGCAGATCAGTCTTTTTCTAGGTCTGGAGATTGACTATACAAACAGGTACAAAGAAATATTTGGAGGTAATGGAAATATTATAAAACTATTTTATAATGGTTGCACAATTCCATAAATTCATGAAAAGTAATAACTTAAAATAGGTTTTAATAAGTTGTGTTTTTTTATTTCAAAAGGATGAACTGCTAATGGTGGAATTTCAGGAACAAAAAGTGGACACACTTTATGGCATGAAAATGATACCTCAATAAAGCTATAAAATAAATAAATATCCAGCAACAAATAGGTTATTGGGAGGCAGAAATAGAACAAGATTGCCAGTTATTGAATTTGGTTGATGCATAATGGGGATTGACCTTAGTATTTAGTATTTATGTGCTTTTTACACTTAAATGTGAGGCAAAGAAAGGTAAAATTAGGAGACTGTAATCACAGCAAAGACATTGAATATAAATCTGGATATTTTTAACACTTGCTTTCTTTCTAATGTGCTTTATATAGATTTAATATTAAGGGTAATTTTCAAGTAATCTCCTATTTCCCCCTCATTATTCAAGGTAGGTCATTAGTGTCTGCTTCTAATCAAATTTTAGGACTTTTCTATTCTGAGTCTCACCAGTTCACCCCTCCTCCCTCCATGTTTCTTTTGTATGCATTTCTTTGGTCTGATGAATAGCACTCTTTTGAATTTATGTTGGTGGCACAAGAGCAAGGAAACTTTCAATAAATGTGTCATTCAGCTTTTAATGTTGTTATTATGCTTATGCTGCTCAAAGAACCCAGGAAAGGATCTAGGATTTGTAGAGTAGAAATCAGAGCTATGAGCAAAGAAAAAACAACAACAATACTAACACAATTTTTGTTTCAAAATACTGTATATACAATTGACATTTTGAAATATTGACAAGATAAGCCTTAGTCAACATAATTTTAGAACTATAGCAACATTTCTAGACTTATTTGCATATATATTTTTTAAATGTATTTTTTATTGATTAAGATATTACATATGTGTCCTTGTCCCCACGTTACCCCCTAACCCCCCCCCCCCACTCATGCCCTCACCCCCCCCGTTGTCCGTGTCCATTGGTTAGGCCTATATGCTTGCATATAAGTCCTTTGGTTGATCTTACCCCCTTCCCCCACCCTCCCCTACCTTCCCTCCAAGGCCCAACAGTCCAATCAATGCCTCCCCGTCTCTGGAACAGTCCTTGCTCATCAGTTTATGTTGTTCATTATATTCCACAAATGAGTGAGATCCTGTGGTATTTATCCGCTCTCCAGTTCCATCCATGCTGTGGCAAATGGTAAGAGTTCCTTTTTCTTCTTCCTCTTCTTAAAGAATACCTTTCAGCATTTCATATAATGCTGGTTTGGTGGTAATGAACTCCTTTAGCTTTTTCTTATCTGTGAAGCTCTTTATCTGACCTTCTATTCTGAATGATAGCTTTGCTGGATAAAGTAATCTTGGTTGTAGGTTCTTGGTATTCATCACTTTGAATATTTCTTGCCACTCTCTTCTGGCCTGCATGGTTTCTGTTGAGACATCAGCTGATAGTCGTATGGGTACTCCCTTGTAGGTAACTGACTTTCTTTCTCTTGCTGCTTTTAAGATTCTCTCTTTGTCTTTTGCTCTTGGCATTTTAATTATGATGTGTCTTGGTGTGGCCCTCTTTGGGTTCCTTTTGTTTGGGGTTCTCTGCTCTTCCTGGACTTGTAAGTCTATTTCTTTCACCAGGTAGGGGAAGTTTTCTGTCATTATTTCTTCAAATAGGTTTTCAATATCTTGCCTTCTCTCTTCTTCTGGTATCCCTATAATTCTGATGTTGGTACGCTTGAAGCTGTCCCAGAGGCTCCTTACACTATCTTCATATTTTTGGAATCTTTTTTCTTTTTTTCTTTTTCAGTTGGGTATTTTTTGTTTCTTTGTATTTCAAATCTTTGACTTGATTCTTGGGATCCTCTTGTCTGCTGTTGGAACTCTGTATATTATTCTTTATTTCAGTCAGTGTATGCTTAATTTCTAGTTGGTCCTTTTTCATATCCTCGAGGGTCTCACTAGATTTCTTGAGGGTCTCACTAAATTTATCGGCGGTTTCCATAAAATTCTTGAAAAACCTTATAAACATGGTTTTGAACTCTATATCCAGTCGTTTGCTTTCCTCCATTTCTGTCATTTGTGACCTGTTTCTTTGTCTCCACATTTTTTATGCTTCCCTGTATTGATAGAGTGGTTTTGTGTGCTAGGTGTCCTGTAGGGCCCAGTGGCTCAGCCTCCCCCGTAACCTGAGGTGGACACTCTTGGTGCACCCCCTTGTGGGCTTTGTGCACAGTCTTGTTGTAGTTAAGCTTTGATTGTTGTAGGATCACTGGGAGGAATTGACCTCCAGGCCAATTGACAGTGAGAATCGGCTGTGTCTGCAGTGGGAGAACTTCTGTGCTGAAGACACCCTTCTGGGGCAAGACTTGCTTCAGTGGGGCTTTGGTGCTCACTGAGTCTGCCTCCTGGGTGTGTCCCTTATGGATCTGAGGAGTTGTAACCAGATGGTCCCCCTCTGACCACTGGGCACACTGGCTCTTGGAGGTTACCCAGCAGGAGCTATGAAGAGAACTGCAGATTCCCCTTCTTTTTTGGAGTTTGGAGGTGCCCTGATGAGGCCCAGCTGTGAAGCAATGCAAGCTGCTGTGGGGCCTTGGGCCTTCTCTTGGAAGTTCTGGGTCTGTGGCCCAGCTGCAATTTGTTAGGTAATTTTCAGGTTGCAAAGGGCCAGGGTATTCATATGCAAAAGCCTCTGCCACGGCCTGGGTGGGGCGGGGTCTCAGGGAATCAAAGGGCAGAGCAAGGAACTATGGCAGATTCTCAGCCCTGCCCTAAGGGGCCGCGCGCGTCTCAGTGTCCCGACAATCCAATTGCTGCAAGGGCCTCTGAGGGAAAGCCGCCCTCGAGTTCCGAGTTCTTCCCGCTGCCAGACAGTCCAGTTTCTCCCCGTATGAGTCCTGGGTCCCCAGAGACTTCCCGGAACCTGAGTTCAGAGCAGTCGGGAGCTTGTGTCTCCCTCCCGATTCAAAAAGACAGCTGCGTCCTCAGGTACCAGCCCCTTTCCGCGCGCACGAGCCTCCGTACCTTTGCACTTTACTTCCACAGCTCCTGAACCTCAATGTGCTTTTCTCCTTCCTTCTAGTTGTAGAATGTCCACTCCGCCAGCCTTCCTGCAAGTTCTGGATGATGTCCGTTTTGTCTGTTTATTGTGTTTTGAAGTTGTTGTAGGAGGCAGCAATTTCGGTGGTTCCCTATGCCGCCCTCTTAGTTTCTCCTTTGCATATATTTTACTAGAGGCCTGGTGCACGAAATTCTTGTAGGGGGTATAGGGGGACAGTCCCTCAGCCCGGCCTGCACCATCTGGCAATCTGGGACCCCTTGGGAGATGTCCCTGGGTGATCAGGCCTAAACCAACAGTCAGACATCCCTCTTGCAACCGGGACTGCTGGCTTCTAACTACTCGCCTGCCTGCCTACCTGATTGCCCCAACCACTCTGCCTGCCTACCTCATCGCCCTTAACTGCCTCTCTGCCTACCTGCCTCATTGCCCCTAATCACTCTGATCGCCTGTCTAATCGCTCCTAACTACATGCCTACCTATCTGATCAGCCCTAACTGCTCGCCTGCTTGCCTGGTTGCCCCTAACCACTTACCCGCTTGCCTGATTGCCCCTAACTGTTTGCCTGCCTGCCTGATTGCCCCTAACCACCTCTGCCTTGGCCCCTGCTGCAGCGGCTTCATCCGGAGGGACATCCCGAATGATGTTCAGAAGGTCGTTTGGCTGTCTGGTCTAATTAGCATATTACACTTTTATTATTATAGATGTGTGAAAAATCATTTAAAGTTTGTATGAGCGTGACATCGCAACCTCCCTATCGACCCTGCCTTGAGTGTGACGGGGCGGTGCCCCAATCCCCCAATTGGCCCTACTCTGAGCGTGACTAGGGGTGGCATCGCAACCTCCCGATCCGCCCTGCTCTGTGCATTACAGGGGGTGGTGCCCCAACTCCCCAATCGGCCCTGCTCTGAGCCCGACCAGGGGCTGCACCTAGGGATTGGGCCTGCCCTCTGCCACCCGGGAGCAGGCCTAAGCCAGCAGGTCGTTATCTCCTGATGGGTCCCAGACTGCGAGAAGACACAGGCCAGGCTGAGGGACCCCCCTCCGCCCCCCGAGTGCACAAATTTTTGCGCACCGGGCCTCTAGTCTACACTAATAAAAGAGAAAAATGGTAATTGGCATATGACGCTACCCTTTTCATTGGCTAATCAGGGCTATATGCAAATTAACTGCCAACTAAGATTGTCAGTTAACTGCCAACAAGATGGCGGTTAATTTGCATATGTAGGCACAATACAGGGAGGCGAAAGGGAAAGCAGGAAGAAGCCCCCTGCCACTGACAGTGATCAGAAACCCAGGGGGGAGCTAACAGCTGGGAGGCAGGGCAAAGGCGGCCCTGGGGCCGCCTTTGCCCTGCCCCCCAGCCATGATCGGAGAATCAGGCACCTTTGCCGCCCTGGCCAGTGATAGCAGGAAGTAGGGGTGGAGCCAGCGATGGTGCTGGGCACGGTCGAAGCTGGCAGTCCCAGGAGCTAGGGGTCCCTTGCCTGGGCCTAAAGCGAAGCCCACGATCACGGGGCCGCTGCCACTGCGGGTCCCCGCTGCCCGGGCCAGATGCCTAGGCCAGAGGCGTTAGGCCTGGGCAAGGGCGGAGCCTGCAACCGCGGGGAGCTGGGTGTCCCCTGCACAGGCCTGACACCTCTGGCGGAGGCCTCAGGCCTGGTCAAGGGGCCAATCCGGTGATTGGAGATCGGAGGGTGATGAGGGTCAACTCCTCTGGCCGAGGCATCAGGCCTGGGTGGGGGGCAGAGCTGGGGATTGGGGGGATATGATAGTCCCCTTGCCCAGGCCTGAAGCCTGGGTCAGAGGCGTCAGGCTTGGGTGGGGGGTGGAGCAAGCAATCAGAGGGAGATGGGGGTCCCCTGCCCAGGCATGATTCCTGGGCCAGAGGCGTCAGGCCTGGGCAAGGGGCCGATCCTGCAATTGGAGGGTGATGGGGGGTCAACGCCTGAGGGCTCCCAGTATGTGAGAGGGGGCAGGCTGGGCTGAGGGACACTCCCCCCACACACACACACACCCAGTGCACGAATTTCGTGCACCGGGCCCCTAGTGTATATATATAATAGAGAAATATGCTAATTAACCAGGACACTGTAACGGGTCAACTAGACAGGAGGTTGCGCATGCAGCGTCGGGGCGGGGTGGCAGGGGCCTCCGGGCGCCTGCACTGGGGAAGGGTCTGATCAGCAGAGGGGCAGCTGCTTCAAGGCCCAGAGAGGGAGGCAGGGCCAGACTGGAGGGTGGGTGACACCACGTGATTTTGAATTGGCGCTGGGCTCCTAGTATATTATACTTTCTTGATCTTCATTTAGCCAAACTGACTTTCTTATAATCTTGTACTCTTTATGTACAGAAACATTGCACATGCTGTGGACTCCATAATGACTTACTTTTTCTCTGCCATTTCCTTTGTTAAATTTTATGCAACAGTGTTATTTATTGATGCACCAGTGCTATTTTGTGACAACATGGATGGACCTGGAGAGTATTATGCTAAATGAGATAAGCCAGCAAGACAAATACCATATGGTTTCACCTATATATGGACTCTAACAAAATAAACTAACAAACAATATAGAAACCGACTCATAGCTGTCAGAGGGGCAAGGGGAGGAGAGGAGGAAGATAAGAGTGAAGGGATTAAGCTGGGGGGCGGGGGGTAGGGAGAGCGCAGCAGCCAGGGAAGATGTTTTGTTCCATACAAATGAAAACCACTATTTTCTAAGTTAATTTCACTCATTTTCTATTCTAAGTTTTTGTGTGCATTATGAGAAATGAAGTGATAGTTGTATTTGTGTTGGCTCCATTTGCAGAAAAATTTCTCTAATTGTTAAATGATATTAGTTGTTGACAATCAAGAAATGTTTCAAACAATAAATTCATCAAGTTAAGGCTACCAATAGTTGGATTTATTTGGAAGCTCATTTTGTTAAAGGTAAAATGTGTAACATTAACATTATTATAAATGTATACCCCCAGTTAAGTAAAGTCCTCCTTGAAAATATTTTACTGTTTGAAGGAACTAAATAAGGTAGAGTTACAAGACTGTCAGAAATTCATGCACATGCATACACACAGGATAAAGCTGTATAAACATAAACTAAGAGTAAGGAGTTTTCAAGTAAGTATTGATTGTTGAGCTCCTTTCACAAATAACTTAAAAACTAACCTTGTAGTTATATAGCAAGTAATTAAGGAGCAATGTACAGATTCCACGACATCTGATAGAAATCCTATTAAAATGAATAAACCAGGAAATTGAACCAAGTGAGAAGAATGGGATTTATAGGTATTGAAAAGACCTATTAATCTATTTTTTACTTTTCCTAAATAATTATTGACAAGCCATGGCTATATAACCAAAGGGAAAAAAAGATACTATCCATTTAGTTGAACATATAACATATATAACAATTTATCTTTTCCCTGTATCTATTTAAGAAATTGGCAAGACTTTGTCAGTGCTCAAAAGAGCCCATAGCTTTAAGCATCTTTTTTTGTTTACATAACTCTTAATTCTTGGAATGACTTGTCTATAATAAATGAAAAAATATTTGTTTTAAAATGCAGCTTTAATACTCATGGGTCTTTCCTAAATTACTACTAAATTAGTACTGAGAAACAATGTTATGTGATGTTATGAGATTATACTGTAACCATAATTAAATTTGGAGATAATTAAAATACAGTAAAGAATTTTTAATAAGTTTCTTTGAATAAAATAGCTTTAAAATTATTCAACATTATATATGTGTGTATATAGAAATGAAGTGTGGTTTAACGTTAAAACCTGACTAGGTCATTCTGTATTAACACAAATCCCCAAATCTTAGAGGCATAAATAACACAGCAGAATTCCTTCTGGACAAATGAAAATGAATTTTCTGAAACATAGAATTCTTAAATACTGACAATCTTTTTCTATAAAAAATTATGTTTTTTCTCTGAATTATCTGCTGTGAGAGAAATGGATGATTATACACAGTTTGCATGTAGCATTGAGAGTAGAATAGTATAGCTGACTGTTTAACTCTACAGATACTGTTGGTTAGAATAGATAGTAAATTGTTACAATATTTCCTGAAAGTTTAAAATTTAGCAATATGTATCAATAAGCTTAAAACTACTTATCTTATTTGAGCTAGTTTTTTTCACTTGAAGAATCTATATGAAAGAAATAATCAGAGGTAAAATCATGGTTTTGAAGATTGCTTAAGAACTTGAGAAAATCATCAGTATGTACTAATATGATAAGAAAAAGAAATAAAAAATGTTCTATAACAAACAAGTAAATATAGATATATGTTTGTGTATATATATATCTCATACATGTGTATGTGATATGAATTGGTATATATACACATAATCTACAGAGTCACACTCATATACTGAGAAAATAGCTTGAAGAAAATACATCAAAATATCATTAGTATCACTTATTATCTGTGTTTTAGATCCATGATAATTTTTTGTATCTTTATTATACTTTTGATACTGTAAATTTTTTATAAAGTACAGTTATTTCTTTTATAATTAAAAAAGTGATGCCTAGTTAAATTAGTATAATATTGTAAAACAATCTATCCCTTTGATTATCTATGGACACAGACAATAGGGGGGTGAAGGCCTGTGGCAGGGTGGGAATCTGGTGGAGGGAGGCAATGGGGGGTGGGTAGAAGGGAGACATCTGTAATACTCTCAACAATTAAGATTTATAAAACAAACAAAAAAATAAAAGTACCTACCCATTTGAATCCATTATTTTTAATGTTTTTTTCCATGTTATTTTAACACTAATTATGCAAACCAAATATTTGCCTTTGTATTATCTGCCCAGGATCCAGTATGAAATAAATACATTTTAATTAAACAATATTTTCTAACAGGAATATGTGTCATAACATCTATTAGAACCAAAAGAAAGAAAAATTCACCAACTTATATTTGTTTCTTGTTTAGAGAAGGGACCATAGATAAGAGCAATTGAGTCTTGGGCAACTTAATTTAAGAAGTTTTTCCTCATTAGTGGATATTCCAAGTTTTTGGCTTTAGTTTAGTCTATAGAAAGTACTATCCCATGACTTTTTTATACTTCCCATGACTTTTTATTTTCCAACAAAAGCTATTCCCTAGTAGAATTGGTTATGAAATACTGCTTTTCTTTTGTCATATTTTAATCACCTAGTATTAAATGTTGCTGTTATATAATTAGAGAATAAATCAGTTGTTCTATTTTTATTGGTGAAAAACAAAAGGGAAAAGGCAGCATTCAGTCCTCTCTTAATTTTATTGAAGTACCACAAGGATGTTATTTTCTAATTAATAATCATATTCATTTAGGTCTGTAAAAGCTGAGATAAGCCATATATATTTTCAATAAGGATGCTGTTATGTAATATAATTTAGTAAAAATTACTGTACATTAATCTCAATTAGAATTGCTCTTTATGTAATGTGCTATCTTTTATTCAAAGAACCTTTAAATCAGTTCCAGCTATTCATAGGAAGTAAACAAAGGATAGCCCTTTTGCTATTTTGGCTTCTTTACAAAATATGTTATAGCCATTAATACTTCTTAGTGTGCACACAATAAAGAGAAGTAGGAAAAATTTAGAGTGCCTATCCCTGTGTATTGAAGAGGGCCATAATCCCACAAAATAATTCTATTTTGTCCAAAATCAAATACAATTTAAGAATAACATATTGCATAATCAAGATATAAAATGACTAGTATGCTACTTCTCTGAAAACATCATTGCTTATGTAATTTTCCCCTCCTTTTACTTTTTAAAAATTATGTACCTAGGGGTAGTCATCAGCAATTTATTTAATACCCTCAAAATTTTTGGCATCAGCCACCTGAACTGGTGAGATCTCCTGTCTATCTTCACCTTCATTTCTGATTCCCTTTCCCTTTACACTGAATTGTCCAGTAATCTCATTATTTTCTTTCATTCCTTTACAAAACCTGTTTTTTGAACATGAGAGTAAAAATCTCTGCAATACAGAGCTATAATTGTAGCCAGTGATAGGCATTACTAAAGTAACAAAATCAAATGCTTATTGAGGTCAAAGCAGATGTGTTTTAAAGGAGTGAGGTGAGTTCTGGAAATACGATGGGGAACACTTTGTAAAGTGTATGAGTGTCTATCCATTATGCTGTACACCTGAAAACAATACAACAGAGTATTGAATATAAACTGTAATTGAAAAAAAACATACTCATTTAACAAAAAAACAAAACAAAACAAAAAAAAAGGATGAAGTGGCCAAATCAGATGAATATGACAATGGAGTGAAGGCCAAAGAAGTAAATAAATGGGGGAGGGGTGGCAGAGGAGGTGCAGAATCTGATAAATTGGTAGAGTTTAGTAAAAAATTAGCTACTTTACAACTAAGGAATGTCTAATACTACCTATTCAAAATCAGAAAATAAAAGGTTGGAAAAGGATACAGAGTAACGATGACACTCTTACAAAGGCCCAGGGGAAGCACCAGGCACCAGGGTTATGGTGTAAGAAATCAACTTTAAAATACTTCAGTGTGGAGACTGTGATTAAAATGTGAGTTCGTTTTAATTTCCACCTTAGGGACAGCAGTTGCCCTAATCAAGAATTCACACTCTGAGGGTGGTCTGCTCTCTTTTAATCTAAAAGGCCAGCACCAAAGGCAGCTCCTATAGGTGTTTCAGCCATCTTTACCTTCCATCAACACCTGAGGCTACACTAATTAACATACTAAAGTTAGAGGCTGACCCACTGGTAAAATATGTGGTTTAGACTTTTAGAAAGGAGTTTTCCCTGACAAAATTAGTGCAGTTTTATTTAAATAAATTTGTGTACTCACTGCTAATTGAAAGGATCTGACTCCATTAACGAATTAGCAGAATTTTATTACCAGACTATTGTCATATTTGCCTCAGTTGCACTTGAGAAAAATTATAAAAATGGAGCAACTTCAAAATGGACTAGGAGCTGCCATCGCAGAGGAACTGCCGTGCATGTCGTCTTCCTCCTCAAACCTATTTGAACTGGGCAAATCCTTTGGACTGGGCCAAAGCAACATTGTATTCCAAACAACTGTTTGCAAAGCTAACAGAAAAACAGACATTCTGACTTCCAGACTGAAAATTAAGGAGATTCTTTTTAAAATATATACATTTTTATTGATTTCAGAGAGGAAGGGAGAGAAGAAAGATAGAAACATCAATGATGAGAGAGAATCATTGATCAGTTGCTTTCTGCACGCCCCCTACTGGGGATCGAGCCGGCAACCCTGGCATGTGCCCTTGATCGGAATTGAACCCAGGACCCTTTAGTCCGAAGGCTGATTGATGCTTTATCCACTGAGCCATACCGGCTAGGGCAAGGAGATTCTTTAGAATTAGTATCCCCATATATAGCTAAAGAATAATGTAGCTTACTCACACCTATAAAAAATATTTTCTTCTATTTGTGTAATTATTTTCCATCATTAAAAAAAATGTTTTCTTGATTTTTAGAGAGAGAGGAAGGGAGAGGGATAGAAAGAGAAACATCAGTGTGAGAGTGAAACATCCATTGGTGCCTCCTGCATGCCCCCTGTGTGAATCGCATTGAAACCGTGGCATGTGCCCTGACTGGGAAGAGGACCAGCAACCTTTTGGTGCACTGGGGGATCCCCAACCAGCTCAGCCACATCAGCCAGGGCTCCCTTTCCTTTCCTATAAAATCCCCTTGCCTTCACCCTCTAATCAAAACACTATTTTGGTTTCTGCCTGAGTGAGTGCTTTCTGTATAGCTATTCTTTGAATCTCAAATAAATGCTTTTTGCCTCTCACTTTGGCCTTTTATTTTTAGGTTAACACCTCTTAACCACAAGGATTTCCAAGAATCCAAAAATGATGGAGAACTTGGCCCTCATTCTGCTAACTGCAGGACACTGTATAATTATTTTTTGCTGGCGTGCTAACAAATGTGTACGGAGTTTATTCTGAGGCTTGCTTACATTAGAAGCTGGCAGTGAGAATATCAGAGAGAAGGAGAAAAAGAAGGAAGAGAAGAGAGAAAGGGGCAAGGAGGTGAGGTCTTAATAGTTATATATTTCCTAACTGAATTGTGCTGGTTGACAAAACACTGGTTTGCAAAATTAAGAGCACAACAGACAGGAACATACGATCTCCTGTAGAATGTTCAACGCTGACAAATGACTCAGTATTCTTCTCACACGCATCATGACAGGTGATGAGGCCCCTGTGGAGGTTAAGAACTGGGAGGCAGAAACTGGGAGGTAGGGGTGCTATCCTACTGGATGATGCCATTTCAAAGGATGGCTCCCAGGTGTTTGGAAAGGCATTCCTGGATCTTAAAGTTATCAAGAGGCTTATTAATCTTTTACATTTAAAAGACTTGCGTACATTTAAAAGAGACAGAGAAAGAACTTCATACTGACAAGTTTTCTAAAGTATATACTCTCAGAAAAGAGAGGGGCAAGAAGTCTCTTCCTTATTTTTTTCAGGGGGGGATTAAACCCCTGATTTTTATTTGCCCTTACACATCTCAATAATTCCCAAGCACACTAAAATTTGAGAACTACTCATCTAAGCCTTTGATTAAATACTTTGCTTTGTATCTAGGAATACATTTTGTATTTATGGGAATAGTCTCTGTGATTTTGTGATTGTTTGCAACAATCAGACAATAGCTTCTTAGAAGATAGTTTTCAAAAACCAGGTAAAGCCAGTACTCTCATACAGATACAAAAATTCACACATTTTAAAGAATTTATTCCAACCCTATATCATGAAGGAATCAGATGTTACAATTAGTTCAAAAGATAATCCAAAAACAAACATGCTTATAGACCAGGAATATATAAAAATCACTTTTTCCAGGGAGGGAAGGTAATTAAACCTCATTGGGTAGGACAGAATTTGCATGTCTATACATAAGAATTAGCTGCCATTCTTATGAGTTACTGTCATGGTTCATTCCCACCTCTATAACAAAAATAGTATAAACTGGTTAGTTTATAAACAATAGAAATTTATTTTTCACAGTTCCAGAGTCTAGGACAGTGATGGCAAACCTTTTGAGCTCGGCGTGTCAGCATTTTGAAAAACCCTAACTTAACTCTGGTGCCGTGCCACATATAGAAATTTTTTGATATTTGCAACCATAGTAAAACAAAGACTTATATTTTTGATATTTATTTTATATATTTAAATGCCATTTGACAAAGAAAAATCAACCAAAAAAATGAGTGTGCGTGTCACCTCTGACACGTGTGTCATAGGTTCACCATCACTGGTCTAGGAAGTCCATATCAAGGAACCAGCTACCAAACTACCATTTTTCTTTGTGACTTCACATGGTGGAAGGGGTATGGACATTTTCTTAGGCTGTTTTATAAGGGCAATAACCCTATTTCTCAGGGCTCTGCCCTCATTACCTAATCGCCCCTTAACGGCACACCTCCTAATACTTTGGGAGTTAAGTTTCAACATATGAATTCGGGTGGCGGAGTGGGGGATGGAATGGAGAGACACAAACATCCAATGCGTAGCAGTTACCTGCAATGTACAGATTTGCAAAATAGCTCAAAGACATTGAAAGCCTAGATTCAGGTAATCTGGAGGGGTAACCTCCAGTGGTATATAATTGAAGTATAAATTTTTTCTACGAGATTAATGATTTAATTTGCAATTGATTCCAAGCATGGTATTTTAATTTGTAGGGCATTAGATAATTTGATTATTAGTATGCAATAATTGAGAGTACTTCCAGCAAGCTAATTTATTTCATTTATATATTTGATTTATTAAGTTTGCAAGAATTGCTCTGGGAGCTTTAATGATCCTTCAATTCTACACACATCTTACAGTGCTCAGAGCTGGAATTATAATTGAATCCTTTTTTATACATTACTATTCTGGCCCATCAGATTGCATAAAAATAGAATGGTACTCTTTTCTCTCTCATCTTCTAAAGAGGTAACCTAGGGGATGAACATAAATTAGATACAGAGTTCTCAATAGCTCAGACATGTAGAAGAGTGTTTCTCAGTCTTTTCTCCTATAATTTATATAATTTTTCTGCCAAAAAATGAATACCACTTCTATCATCATGTACATAAAATTATGTCATATTTATGTAGGTAATATGAAAACATACTCATTTGTACTAGCCGGTTTGGTTCAGTGGATAGAGCGTTGGCCCATGGTTTCGATTCCAGTCAAGAGCACATACCTCTGTTGCAGGCTCGATCCCAGGCCCTGGTCAGGACTTGTACAGAAGGCAACCAATTGATGTGTCCCTCTCACATTGATGTTTCTTTCTCTCTGTCTCTTTCCCTCCCTTCCATTTGCTCTAAAAATCAATGGAAAAATATCCTCGGGTGAGGATTAACAAAAAATTTTAAAAAAGGTAACGCATTTAGAATTTTATCTTTACCCTAAGCAGTGATGTCTTTGAAATCATGGATTCAATCTATATGTATTTTAGGTTATTTTATTTTATTATTATTTTAATATTTTATTGATTTCAGAGAGGAAGAGAGAGATGGATACATCAATGATGAGAGAGAATCGTTGATCAGCGGCCTCCTGCAAGCTCCCCACTGGAGATTGAGCCTGAAACCCCAGCAAGTGCCCTGACCGGGAATTGAACCATGACCTCCTGGTTCATAGGTTGACGCTCAAGCACTGAGCCACACCGGCTTGGCTATATATACATAAGTATTGTAGTATAAATGATTGTCAATGGACTACCTACAATTATCTTAAATAGTACTCCATGTGTTCATCACAGAGTCTGACAAACATGGAGTTTGAGGAAGAGGGGAGCTCCCGTCTTTCCTTGTGGGTTCAAACACATTCAAAAGAGCCGAGATATTTCATGGAGGTGTCAGGTTCAGGAGCATTACTTTTTAGTTCCATTTTCAAATGAGTACAGGACTTTAAAAGGTTATAGCTCGAATGATCCCTGAAACTGAACAACCAAAATGTTAAACTATTATCCAAATGAACTAACGTATTTGAATGCACTTCACAAATTGTAAAATATAAACAAAAAATTAGAACAACGAGAAGCTTCAGAACTTCACAGCAAGTCCTGACATGGCTATAGGTAAAGACTTTTACAAATTATAAATTATGAAGGGAGAATATAAATTTTTTTAAAGTTTAGGTAAGGGGGAGGAAGATAAGTCTTAAAATGGTTTTTATTTAATTAACTAGAGGCCTGGTGCATGAATTTGTGCACAGTTTGGGTCCCTCAGCCTGGCCTGTAATCAGGGCCAATCAGGGCCATCTTGCCCAGTCCTGATCAGGGCCAGCCGGCCACGGGGAGGGACCGCAGGAGGCTGGCCAGCCGCTGGAGGTTGGCTGTGGGAACACACTGTGTCTGTGTCAATTGGTTAGGCTTATATGCCTGCATACAAGTCCTTTGGTTGATCTCTTACCTCCTCCTCCCTTCCTGCCTTCACTCTGTTCGATGCTTCTCTGTCTCTGGATCTATTTTTGTTCATCAGTTTATGTTGTTCATTATATTCCACAAATGAGTGAGATCATGTGATATTTATCTTTCTCCGACTGGCTTATTTCGCTTAGCATAATGCTCTCCATGTCCATCCATGCTGTCGCAAATGGTAAGAGTTCTTTCTTTATTACAACAGTGTAGTATTCCATCGTGTAGATGTGCCACAGTTTTTCAATCCACTCATCTGCTTAGGCTGTTTCCAAATCTTAGCTATTGTAAATTGTACTGCTATGACCATAGGGGTGCATATGCCCTTTCTGGTTGGTGTTTCTGATTTCTTGGGATATATTCCAAAGCCACTGTTCTCAAAACTGCCTGATACTGGCACAAGAGCAGACATATAGACCAATGGAACAGAACAGAGAACCCAGAAATCTACCCAAGCCATTATGCTCAATTAATATGTGACAAAGGAGGCAAGAACATACTATGGGGTCAAGACAGTCTCTTCAATAAATGGTGTTGAGGAAATTGGATAGACACATGCAAAAAAAATGAAACTAGATCACCAACTTACATCATACAAAAAAATAAACTCAAAATGGATAAAGGACTTAAACGTAAGAAGGGAAACCATAAAAGGCAGCAAAATCTCAGACATATGTCATAGCAATATCTTTACCGATACAGCTCCTAAGATAACGGAAACTAAGGAGAAAATAAACAAATGGGACTACATGAAAATAAAAAGCTTCTGCACAGCAAAAGAAACCAGCAACAAGAAAGCCCACTGCATGGGAGAACGTATTTGCCAATGTTATATCCGATAAGAACCTAATCTCCAAAATTCATAGGGAACTCATACAACTTAACAAAAGGAAGATAAACAATCCAATCAAAAAATGGGCAAAGGACCTAAATAGACACTTTTCTAAATTGGACATACAGAAAGCCCAAGAGACATATGAAAACATGCTCAAAGTCACTAATCATCTGAGAGATACAAATCAAAATTACAATGCAGTACCATCTCACACCTGTCAGAATGGCTATCATCAATAAATCAAACAAGGACAGTGCTGGCGAGGATGTGGAGAAAAAGGAACCCTCATGCACTGCTGGTGGGAATGCAGACTGGTGCAGCCACTGTGGAAGACAGTATGGCGTTTCCTCAAAAAACTAAAAATGGAACTCCCATTTGACCCAGTGATCCCACTTCTGGAAATATATCCGAAGAAATCAGAAACACCAATCAGTAAGATTTTTATGTGTACAAGATGCTATGTTACATCTTGAGTTACAGAGATAAATAATATAAGGTCCTTGACACAGAAGAACACTTGGATGGACACTGGAGTATTACAGGTTGATCAAAGGGATTTTAGGAAACGGGAAAAATACTATAAAAACATTGTGAGAAAATATTAAACTTGTCGGCTTTGCTTAAATTACATATGCTCTTTTGCTCTTTTTGTCTGACTTTTCTTGTTTAATGTACTGTTTTTGAGACTTATTAAGCTTTGTATGCATTAGCAGTTGGTTCCTCTATATTGCTAGGTAGTTGCTGTTGTATGATCATAGCACCTATTGATAAACAATGAATTATTTCCAGCAATTGGCTATTATAAATGAAGTTACTATAAACATCTGTGTATATATTTTTTTTGTTTTCACATGCATTTTCATTTCTCTTGAGTAAATATCTCAAAGTGAAATTGCTTAATCATAGTTTGATAAACTAGATATGGATAAAGCAGGTTATAATTTCACTTATGATGAAGATTTTAAGGAACATTATCATTCCTAAGGAGTGAAGATGCACTGGCTTTCCACCGTTCTACCTCTTTCTACCTCTATGATCTTGTTATCTTTTTTGTTTTGTTTTGTTTGGCATCTGTTTCCTGATTTTTGTTATACTGTATTGATACTTTTAAAAAATATCTTTATTATTATTGGAAGTATTACATATGCCCCCCTTTTACCCATTGACCCCCTCAACCCTGCGCCCCCAGGCCTTCACCACCCTATTGTCTGAGTCCATGGGTTATGTATATATGTATATAGGTTCTTTTTTTCCCCCTCTTCTTTCCTGTCCATTTTTCCTTTATTTTTTGCTTTCAATTTTAAATAAACTGCACCAGTATTTTTTGTTTATAAGATCTTCCTTTAATCTTTCCCCACCCACCCTACCCATCTTCACCTTCCCTCTGAGATTTGTCAGTCTGTGCCATGCTTCTATGCCTATGGATCTATGCTTATGGATCTATGCCTATGGATCTATTTTGTTAGTCAGTTTATTTTGTTCATTAGATTCCACAGATGAGTGAGATCATGTGATACTTGTCTTTTTCTGACTGGCTTATTTCACTGCACATTGATACCCTCCAGGATCCTCCATGCTGTCTCAAAGGATAAGAATCATTTTTTACTGCTGCATAGTATTCCATGGTGTAAATGTACCACAGCTTTTTTTTATCCACTTTTCTACTGATGAGGTCTTGGGCTGTTTCTAGATCTTAGCCATTGTCAGTTGTGTTGCTATGAACATAGGGGTGCAAATATTCTTTCTGATTGGTGTTTCAGGTTTCTTAGGATATATTCCTAGAAGTGGGATCACTGGTTCAGATGGCAGTTCCATTTTTAATTTTTTTTAGGAAATGCCACACAGTTTTTCATAGTGGCTGTATCATTTTACTTTTCCAATTATCATTGGGATAAAACTATAAATCCCCCAACTAATATGCAGACACTGCAGTATTTCTGTATTAGTTAATTGAAAGTCAAAATATCAAAAGAACCAATAAATAAATAGCCTAAGTGTGCAAATGAGGTTAATTACTGTGCCTAACTAAGGAGAATATTTATTAATCTTTTCACCAATTTATACCAGTGGCCTTTGTCAATGTTTAAAGAATATTTCATGGTGAATAGGCTGAAACTTAAAGCATTCATAATTATTTAAAGAAAGTGATGATAATTTATTTCTGGCATGAATTGATACTATATACTGGCTACAATATCTCACATAATCAGAATAAAAATTCTGCATCTTCTCTAGGGAATAGACATTACTGACCAATTAAAACACTAAATAAGTAAAAAACATGCTACTCCACTACTGAAAAATTTGAGAAATAAGGATTATATAGAAAAGTACTGTCAGTTAGAATATTTTAAAATTTAAAAAATTTACTCAGACTATCTTAAATTCTTTCCCTACACTGAAAAATAAGTTATTTTTTAAAACCATATGATTTACCATTACAAAGAAGATTTCTAAAGTATCGTTCTTTTTATTCACCACGGAAGCTGAATTCACAAGAACATCTGAATTGGGATGTACAGAACACTGGCTATGAATATTTTTGGCCCATGAGTCACATTGCAGGGGCAGAAAATTGTCCCATTTATATTTTTCCACTGCTTGTTGTTGTAGAGGAAGAACCATCTTCCCAGATTCATTTATTTTGAATGAATCTTAACTTTCAGACCTAGGAAAGTATAAGTTTTATTCTTTAATCATAAATAAAAAATAGCACTGATGAAAATATGAGTAGAAAATATAGTTAAATGAAGAGAGCTAGTATAATGAAATCATAGAAAAACTATGAAATATCATTGGCCCTTCCAAAAGAAATGAGAACAAAGGGGAAGCAAAAATAATATAGAAGACGAGTATAAATAATACTTAATTCATATACTTAAAATTCAAGAGGATGTTGCATTAATAAACCAAGGAGAGGTAATAATGAGGAGAAGAGGGAAAACGCAAAATTCAAAAGAAAACTAAGTAGAGGAATATCTTGATTTTAGTAATAAATATCACAATGGAGTATGTAAAAAACAGACCTAGATAGCAAAAAACCTGATTTAGTAAAGGAGGTCACAGCTTGTGTAATTTTTACAGAACTCAGAGAATAGAGGAAAAGTAAATGAACCATAAAACATAGTCTTAAGAGAATCTAACTGCAGTAGAAGTTGTAGAAGGAGAGAGAGAGAAAGAGAAAATAAAGGATAAATAATAAATTCACTGAGATAGTTATTCAAGAAATACATATATTCTACTCGAATACATTAGACACTGGAAACAAAATAGTGATAAAAAATCCACAGCCACTGCCTTTATTACACTTAATGATATTGAGGGAAAAGACACTGACTTAATAATCATGCAAAAGAAGGTACAAGCTCATCTGTAGTCAGTGCTATGGAAGATTCATACATCGTTTAGTGCTCGCATACCATGGGGGGAGGTGGTAAGAATTTCTCCTGCTATTTGAATGGTCTTCATCAGTAGGATTTTTCAGGTGAGGAGTAGTGGAGGGTAGAGTGGGCAGAGAGTAAGTGTCACAGGCCAAAGAGAGGGCAGAAGCAATACCTGGACTAAACAAAGGAAATGAGGTGCAAATAAGAAAGATTCAGCGAGAACCAGAGAATATTCATGAAAGCAAACTAATGCCTAGAGATATGTTTGACTATTATAGAAAATAAAGAAGGGCTACCGACATCCAGGCTTCAAAAGCAGTTTATATATATACTAGAGGCCCAGTGCACGAGATTCTTGCACTGGGTGGGGGTCCTTCAGCCCGGTCTGCACCCTCTCACAGTCCAGGACCCCTCGGGGGATGTCCGCCTGCCAGCTCAGGGATTGGGCCTGAGCCGGCAGGCGAACATCCCTCATGCAGTCTGGGGCTTCCACAGACCAGGACATCTTGCTCAGATTGTTTGTAATTTATTCTGTCCTATATAGATTGCAGAGAAAGTTAATCACTATATCGAGCTTTTCACAGATTTGTAGATTGGTACTGTCAGTTATAAGCATCAAAAATATGAATAAAAGATACGAGTTTCAGAATGGCATTGCATTTTGTTTTCTCTATGTTAAGCATATTTAAAAATGCTCTTTTCTTATCCAAATGCCTAGAGTTATTTTGGGTGCCTATATCTGCACATCCCAACAGCTCCCTTAATGTAGCACAGCAGTTTTTAGTGATGTGATGATTTTCTCTTATAGTCAGTAGTAATAGACAATATCAATCTATTACACCATTGGGTGATCCTGCTATTAAAAAATCAGATTGCCTGGTTAGATTGCAGCTCACTGATGTAGCTAAGTGTTTGCAATTTTGCTCTAATATGTGAGCACTTTACCTTGACATTTCCAAAGGGAGGTTGTGAAGTAGTGATTATCATTAAACATAGAGCTCACGACTAAAAGTCATTGTGGATTTCAAAGGAGTCAGCTTTTGTGACAACATCGATAACATGACTTCAATTCTTAATCTCTTATGGCACTTTTTGAAAAAGTTTGTTTCCAGTTAAAGGAAGTAAAATTCATTGATCTTCAAAAAACATGTACATCCTGTTTTTTTATTTTATTTTAGAAAATAATAATAAAAATTAGGGTGGTCATCACTGAGATGGATGCCAATGATCCAGTTTCAATAGCTCTTATGTGCTGAGAATAATGGTTTTGCAAGAGATGCTCAGCCCTATCATCGTTCTGCTCCCTGACGGCCTCTGGAAGACGGTTGAACCACCATTGGAAGTTCTAGCAGAGTAATTCCTGAGCGTACAGCAGATATGGCTGGGCATTTTACCCTAGGTAGGACAAAGAAAAAAACCCACCTCTCCTAGAGGTACCTCTTCTGCCTTTTTCTTCCCGAGTCTTATGTGTCTTGCTAAAGGATAAGCAAGTATTAAATCCCAAAAGGAGTACAGAGAGAGCACCAAGAAAAGAGGATATGTTTCTTACATCGGATCCCATTTATAATAGACTCTGGGAACCTCTATAAGGAGCCAGAGTTTCTATGAATGTCTATCAGTTCTCACTAAGCTCAAACCCCCCAACACGATGACAAATGGGATTTGAATCATCAGACAAATTACCTTTTGGCTGAGTGCAATTTTTGAAAGGGATGCAGCTGTGTGCTTTCAGCAATGCTTTGGTAGCTGGGGGAATGAGTGTTTATGATCTGATGTGGGGAATCTGGATGGCACATCACAGCACCCACCACACTCATTGATCCTAAATTTTTAAAAAACCCTTTTCTTCTACTCCCAAGAAGACAGATTTACCAAACAAACACAAACTCATATGATAGTTTAAAGACACGATCTCTTGCTGTTTAAGACTCTACTCCCAAACCTGGGAGCTTAAAAGAAGGAAGATTTATCTCATTTTCTGTAAATCATCAAGGTCACTAGCTGTGATACCTTGGTGCCTCTGGCTCAAGTTCACTCATGACATTACAGTCAAGCAGTTGGCCACGGCTTTGATTTTATCTGAAGGCTGGCTTTGTGAAGAACCTGATTCAATACTCACTCACAAGTTGTTGGATGAGGCCTCCCACACTTCCTTGCCATTTGGTGAATTGTTAAGGGCTGAATTGTGTCCCCCAAATTTATATGTTGAAGCCATAACTCCCAGTACTTCAGAATGTGACTTCAGAATGTGGAAGTAGGACTTTTGAAGAGGTGATTAAGTTAAAAGCAGGCTGTTAGGGTGGGCCCTCATCCAATCTGAGTGATGTCCTTATAAGAAGAGAAACTTTGGACACAAAAAGACACATTGGGGTACACCATGGGACAAGTCAGCAAGGGGACTGCTATCTGCAAGCCAAAGGAAGAGGCCTAAAAAAAAATAAATAAATAAAACAGCCATGCTGTTACTTTGATCTTAGATTTACAAAAAAAGTAAATTTTTGTTGTTAAAATCACCCAGTCTATGGTATTGTGTTAGGGCAGTCCTAGCAAATAAATACAGTCCTCTACAGAGTCCTCACAAAATGATAAAGCAAGAGTACACCCCAGAGAAAGCCATAGTCCTAACCAACTCTCAGAAGTAACACCTTAGTACTTGTTACATTTTACTCATTGGGATTTAACAAGTCCTTCTGAAACTCAAAGGGTCAACATGGCCCGAAGGCATGAAAACCATGAGGTGGGAATTGTTATAGAACATCTTAGACTTAGAGGCTGCCTGCCAGACACTTACATAACCTCTACAATCACTCAGGTAATGTAATTTAGATGAAGAAAAAAGAAAGCATAGAGAATATTATATGATGAGCGGGAGTAAGAATAAACAACCTTTATGAGTGTCTGGATGGGCTTAAACTGGACAAGAAATTTTAAACACTGGACAGCTGTAAACATCTTCATCACATGGTGTTACATAAAAAGAAATTTAGTAGAACCTTAGCAATCATCACAGTTGCTGTGGGGGCTGAATCCAATTCTGTTTTCTTTATTACCACCTACGTCTACTATCTTGCCTTACAAGCAGGAATAAAAAGAAGGCATTTTAATTAGGTGAGTGTCGTCAGTGGTACTTGTACTACTGCTTTGCTTTTAGTTTTCCCTCCACCCCTTGCCAGTTTTCATGCTTGGCTTGGTAACACCTCTACCAAAGTAAAGTTTGCAGTCAATTATTATGTGACAGTACTAACTATTGCCCTAAATATATATGCAAATTAAGGGTTACAAAGCGGGCATTCCTAGGGCAGAATGTTCCTGTAAAGCAAACATAAAACCAAGCCAGCTGGAACTTTATTGGGGTGCATTGTCCTACCTCAGGACCATGATTCATTTTTCAGGACCTTTCTTCAAAGATTCACTCAGAGGAAAAAATATGTACATTTGGTTATAAGCAAACAAAAGTGAAATATATGCTGTTGAAGGTGAAAAAGAGGTACGGAGAATCCCAGTCTTTCAGGAAAAAAATAATTTTAAAAAGAAGAAGCTCCACATATTTTAAAAGGTAAAAAGACTGCTAGGGGCATATTTATGATTAGTTCTTGCTAGAGGCTAATTCCAGCAGGGCATAATAAAATGTAAGAAGTTCATCAGAAGGCTGATGAACCTTGGGGCTTCCGCAGGGCTGAAGATCTGCATATATTATTGCCTGCTGCCAGACAGCTGAGGGCATTTCCCCTAACCTGATAATCTTTTACTGTTTACCAAACCTTACCTTTGATATGTATATCTGCTTTGCTATAGGGCAACATGTGGGAATAAAAAGCCAAGCGTCCAGGGGAGCATAGTCATTAAAACTAAGTTTTCATCTGGCACCCCAAAATGCCTTCCAAATTCATATTTCTTCTTTAGTCTCTTCCTTCATTTATGCACAGCCCTTTTTCCAGATTCCTTGAACCCTAGTAGATGCGGAAAGACCCCAGCAAGTTCTTTCTATGCTAATTTTAACAAGATAAAAAGTAAGGAGGTCATTTTGGAAAATTTTGGAGAAGTCTGTAATTTTTGGTCCAGGCACCACATTTTTTAAGTTACTAAAACAAATCCCTAAATTTAAATTCCAAATTATTCAGTTATTAAAAAAATACGCTCACAAAAAAAGTAATTATACTCTGGGAATGGGGCATACTTGGAATTACAAGATCTGAGGGTTAAGATTGGCTTTGCACTGGGGAGGTTTCGAACTTCGTTACCAACACACCTCCATCTTTTCCTGTGCCATCCAAATGGCATAGTCCTTAAGAGTCCGGAGCCTGCAGTTGGGCTGGCTGAGCCTGAATCCTAACTCTATCCTTTACTAGCTATAAGATATTTCTGAGACTCAATTTCTTAATCTGCAGGGTGGAATAATAATGGTAATCATAGAGTATTCATGAGGGTTTAAAAAACACTTTCTTATTATTCTGAAATACCCTTCAGCTTGTCAAGTACATTTTGCTTTTTTACAATACAACTTAAACGTTTCCTGTTCTAGGGGATCTCCAACAAGCTTTTCAAATTCCTTCTGGGCTTTTATGCCATTTCATTTTATCTTTATTTGTGAACTTGTCACTTTTATCATGGCTTTTTAAATTTTTTTCTCAGACTCTCTACTTGTCCTGAACTGTTTGCGAATGTTAGCCACCACGACTTTACCCTTTGGTCCCATATGGTAGTAGGTAGGTGCTCAACAAATGTTTATTATGTAAATGAATGGCCAGCCAGACATTGGTAAGACATCTTGTTGAGTCCCTGGATGTCAGGATAGGGTAAGTTATGTTAGCTAACATCTTTGGAGAATTAAGAAAAATACCTTATTCTAAAAATATATCAAATCAATATTTAACATATGTAATACGTATGCTATGAAGATCACTTACAAAAAATTGTTTGTGTAAGGGTTCATGTGATTTGTCAGGTAGTCATTTGCATTCAGCATTTCAAACCATTTATTGGAGTAGGAAATCATGGATCCAGATAAAAATAGATTAAATTAAGAATTCTAGTCAGTGATTAAAATTTTTGGAAAATAAATATTTAAGGATAGACTAAAGCCTTTATATTTAACCACAACCAACATTTAACATTATAGCTATTGCTATTCATCCTAATTCACTATGATAGAGCAATATCTAGTCAATCATATCTTAGGTCAAATAAATCATTACTTTGTGCTTTCATCTAAATATCAAAATGCCAAAGCTTTACTTTCTACCCTGACCTTTAATGATATATTTTGTAATTAACTTTGATCTTGTGTATCATTATCAAGTCTTTAGTACTTGGTGTGAAATCCTAAGTAATTAGCACCTATTGAAATCAGCATTATTTCATAATGTAAAAAAGATCCTCAATTGAATGAAATATTTTAAACTTTAAAAATAATGTCATTTCATTATCTGGAAATGTTTTTATTAAAGTGTTGCAAGTATCAGTATATATTTCAATAAAATATCACCAAAAATAAGAACAAAAGAAAAACAGAAACCTGGGCATATAACTGGCACTCCAATGCTGCCCTTTCCACTTATTTGCTTGACTAAATGATGTCTTTTGTGCCCTCACTCATTCCTCAGATATTATCTTTCCTCCATCTTCCAAATACACTAAATTCAATATTACTTTCTTCTTTCTTTCTACTTATCAAATTCTTTGTTAATAAAAACGTTCCCACCTCGCTGTCAAATTCATGAGAAATTTTCAAGGGAGTTCACATTTTCTGTTTAAATTTGTTTGGTTACACACGGCAGAATTTTTTGCTTATCATCTCATTCCTCCCTGTAACTCCTGCTGCTAATACTAGAATCTGTTTTCATTTACACACAGTCTGTGCCAGGTACACAGTGAGCACTAAACGAATCTGTGTTGATGATAAAAAATGAAAAAAATAAAGAATCCTTCAACCTGGGGGAAGAAACCAAGCCACTCTTCTGCTCTTATAACTTGCTTTCTTCAACAGAAGAAAGAGCAATGACACTTAAAACTTTCGCTAACGGGGAACAGTTCCCCCAATGAACTTAATTTGTGTTAAAACATTCTTTTTGCAATAGGCCTTAATGCTGGTGCAGGTCTAGCCCGTGGTCGGCAAACTGCGGCTTGTGAGCCACATGCAGCTCTTTGGCCCCTTGAGTTTGGCTCTTCCTAAGCCTTAGGGGTACCCTAATGAAGTTAATAACAATGTACCTACCTATATAGTTTAAGTTTAAAAAATTTGGCTCTCAAAAGAAATTTCAATCGTTGTACTATTGATATTTGGCTCTGCTGACTAGTGAGTCTGCCGACCACTGATAGGCGATCTTACAAATGCAAAAAAATAAAAATAAAAAAATCCTAGTTACTTCAGTGTTTAATGAATTGTTTCCTAGAAAACAGATATTGAATGATTCTGTGCAGAAGAACCATTTTCGACCTTAGGCAGAGTCAGGTGCCAGCATCATCAAAGCTGCAGATTGTCCAGTCCTATCACAGAGATTTGGACTTAGAAATTCTTGGATGAGGCTCAGTGATCAATATTTTTAATAAGCAAAACACTCATTTAACAAATATGTTTGAATGTCTGTCATTAATATTTAACTTTACACATAGCTGTGAACAGATCAAAATTCTTGCTTTTGTGGGTATTACGATTCAGTGAGAAATTCAGGCATAAGGCTTTGCAGTTTTTAAGAGAACAGTCTTTAATATTCCCAAGATTTCTAAAAATTGTTGCTTTAGTTAGGCTCTTCAGTATCTCACTCTTTGCTGTGGCATTTTTATAAGAAAATATTTTAGGAAAAAATAACATAAAATTTGATAATGCAATAACTCAAAATCTAAATGTTAATCCTATTTTCTCTCTAATTTTCAATGCCAAGTACCTGAGCTATATCCTTTTTGATTATAGATTTGGTTCTCTTAGACATTAACCAGATCTCTGATGATATAAAATAGGAGAGGCTTTCAAATCTATTTATGCAAAACATTTAAAACTCCAAACTATAATACTACAGTTTTTTAAATTAAGAGATGGGCACTGTTATTACTTAGAAAAGAACATTCCAATTTGCCTTAATATCAGCATATTAAAGAGAGAAATGATTCTTCCCAGTCCTGAACACCTTCATGAGGCCCTTACTTCCCACATTCTCCCCAATCCCCCACCCTTGTACCAAAAAAGATTTGTTTTACAAGTTGTGGAATTTTAGTAAGTATTAATACAACATTAGTCATATCAGGCTCAATAGCTGGAAATGGAGACAGATTCTGACATGTAAGTAGCTCACCCCAGGAAAATGCACTCTTTTAGACTTAAAGTGAGATGGTGTTCTCCATAACAGGAAAATAGCCCAAAAGCCAAGAAACTATATAGTTTGCTCCAGGCAGATATGACAGAGTAAAATAAGGGTATGCATTATTTGAAATGTCTAATTTAAATACAACCACAGTGTCTGTATTTTCAGTTACAACTACCAGATGCCTTCCTAGGCTGATTGAAAGAAAAAAATTAGGGGGAAGTTGGCAAAACAGACTTGAGTCTAATTAGTATTCCAGGTACAACAAATGACCCAAACTGCTGCGTAGCACCGATACAAAGAAGACAGTGTCATTACTACTGTGCATAGACACTGTGGTTTTCACTGCTATTGCCTTTGCGCCAGGAGCTCAAGTCTGTACTCTGCCTCTTTGTGCCACCAACTCTTGAGAGTAACTCTGATGAGGATGTGTTTAATTGGAAGACTCTACTGCATTCCTGTGTCTTAGCTGCAAGTGAACCTGGGAAAGAACTTTTACCTTCAAAAAAAGGAAACTGTATTTGTCCCCTATCAAGACTCATAAAAACAAGTTATTCCTAAACTGTGAGTTCAGCTGATGGACTAATTGAATGATAAGGAAAAATTACAGCTTCACCTTGTTATTTTTAACTAGGGGTCCAGTGCATGAATTCATGCACCATGAAAGGAACTGTGGGCCGCCAGGCTGCGGTGGGCACAGGGGCAGGTCTCAGCCCATCCTCTGCGCCCCTGCCCAGCCCCTCCCACCACGGTCCCGGTCCCCTGTCTACCAGCAGCCCCGCTTCCGCTGCTGCTGCTCCCACATGCTGACGGCAGCCGGTCCCACTTGCACCCGCTGACAGCATAGAGCAATTGGTGCTGGCGCCAGCCACAGATGTGAGCAGGGTGATGCAAGCAGTGGCTGCTATCCGATCACCCCTCAGGAGCAGGGGGAGATGGAAAAGCCCTCATGGGCGATCAGGGCCGGCAGCTGAGGCTCAGCACCGAGCAATTGGGACTGGTGCCGGGCACTGGCAGTGGGTGTGAGCAGCAGCTCTGGTGCCAGCAGCAGGTGCAAGAGAGGCTGTTGCTGGCAGTGGGTGCGAGAGTCAGCTGCCAGTCCCGATCACCCCTCAGGAGCAGGGGGAAAAGGAGAAGCGCTGAGGGGCGATTGGGGCCAATGCAGCGGGTGTGAGTGGCGGCTCCAGTGCCAGCAGCAGATGCAAGCACCGGTTATGACCATGGCACAAGGGGGCAAAGAATTTTCAGTAACCACCAGAGGCTCCCCTGACAACAGCGACCTGTGCCCCACCTTGGTCTGGCACCCCTGCTCACGTGCTCCACCATCCCATTGCTGTGGCTGACACCTGCCATAATCCACGCTCTGCCACCCGCTGCCAGCACCTGTCATGTTCCGTACACACCCCCTGGCACACTTCATTGCAACCAGTTGGTGCACATCATAGCAACCGGTTGTTCGGGTGCTCAGTTGTTCTGCAGTTCGGTCTATTTGCATATTAGCCTTTTACTATATAGGATCTTTTTAAAACTTTTCACTTTGGAGAAATGTGCTGTGAGAACTGTGGGAACTTTGCTATAAAAATCAGAGCTCCATGCTCTTAAAAAAATGTAGATAAAAACAAATGTATATTTTTTCTTTTAGGGCAAGACAGAGTTGATTTTTCCCCCCCTCTAGTTAATCACATTCTGGGTGGAGTGATTCTGAGTTACACATGTGAAATGTGACCATTGCAATCCAATTCTTCCTGAAACATAAATACAAATAATTCAGGTGATTCTAAATGTGACAGAAGGGAAGAAAGATTTTCAGCGGATTCTGATACTGCTTTCGTTTTCTTCCAGGGATAATTGTTAGTTTTAGGAGAATTCTCCTAAGACGAAAGCCATGCCTCCTCAGTCTTTTAGTTTCTTAAGCTGCAATCTAAAATTTTAAATAATTAAAAAAATCATATTATACCTCCTTTAATAATTTAAATTTACCTTTGGCTATAAAGCAAATTAAACTCAGAGACTGAAATCTCAAACGTGTAGGTGCATACCAATTGCCTGAGTTAAAGAAAGAAAAATACAGATTCTGCTTCTAAATGTGTGGGTGGAGACTAAGTTTTGCATCTCTAACAAGCTCCCAGGTGACGCCAGCTGCTGGCCCAAAGATCACACTCTGAATGAAAAGGGCTTCATGCTTTCCTTAGCAATGGTTAATGAAAAATCCTGGGCACCTGTTGTCACAGGTGCTTGGAGGACTGTAAGGCTCTGAGCTGGCCATTCCAATTTAATTAAATTTGGATAACACTTGGGGCTCTTTTGAAGAAAACTGCTTCGAAAAGACTAAGAATAGAAATCTTAATTTCTGTTGGGGTAAGGGTTCGTTTCTGTTCAATTTACACTTACTTTGTATCTTGTGACCATGAAAAAATCACGGATGGTTTGTTGCTAGTTCTTTTGAACTTGTTGTGTTCTGTACTACAAAGTCGTAAACTTGAGTGGATAATTGTTTCTACCACTGTAAAATTATTTTGTACATTGGCTATATTTTAGTCACATCATAACTCAGTAAATTGTTTGCCAGAGGAAAATTGAACAGTTATGTTACTTTTAGGAGAAAAACATTACCCATAATTTTTATTACAGTTAGGCCTGAGAAAAAATTGAGGTAAATGTAGTTGACCCATTTTAATATATGAATTTAAGCTACTCATCTCTCAGAGATATTTTAGAATCTGTGATCTGAAGTCGGAGACAGTGGATTATACATTATAGAACAAAGGTTGTCTCTCAAAAGTTTTAATCTAAAGTTATGCTTCCCATCACATTTATTTAACGTAACTGAATTGTTACCAAAGTGGAGATTAAAAAACATGACAACCTGTTTCTGAATTATTTCATTTGTGCTACCAAATAATGATCAAAAATCAAAACAATATTTCTTGTCAGATCTGTTGTCATGGCTTTTAATTATTATATTATTATCCTATCTAATAAAAGAGAAACATGGTAATTGGCGTACGACCGCTACCCTTCCCATTGGCTAATCAGGGCAATATGCAAATAAACTGCCAGCCAAGATGGCGGCCGGCAGCCAGGCAGCTTGAAACAAACATGAGGCTTGCTTGCTTCAGTGACGGAGGACTACAACATTCCCCGCCTGCCGCTGCAGGCCTCTGAGCTGCAACTCTAAGCAACTATGTAACAAATATAGAAGCTAAACAAAACCCCAGAAACCTGCTTTAGTCCGCCGGCTTCAGCCAGCAGGATCGCAACATTGTAAGCAAAGGCCAGAAACCTACTTTTAGCAGTGGAGGCCTAAGAGCTGGAGCCAAGCCTCAAAGCTAAAGCTGGCCCAGAATAAAAAGAAAAGAAAAAAGAAAACAAGGAGCGGTTGGGAGCTTCAGTCACCCCTGCCTGAAAACAGCCCTCAGCCCCTCACCCAGACTGGCCAGGCACCCCAGTGGGGACCCCCACCCTGAAGGGAGTGTGACCAGCTGCAAACAGCCATCATCCCCTCACCCAGGCTGGCCAGGCACGCCAGTGGGGACCCCCACCCTGATCCAGGACACCCTTCAGGGCAAACCAGCCGGCACCCACCGGTGCACCAGGCCTCTATACAGTAAAAGGGTAATATTCCTCCCAGCACCGGGATCAGTGGAGCCACAAGGCCTCCCGGCACCGGGATCAGCATGACAGGGGGCAGCGCCCAAACCCCCTGATCGCCCTGCGGCTCTGTGTGTGACAGGGGGTGGGGCCACAACCTCCCTATCCACCCTTCTCTGTTCCTGACAGGGGAAGGTGCCCCAACCACCTGATCAGCCCTGCTCTGTGCCTGATAGGGGGGAGCTCCACAACCCCCTGATCGGCCCTGCTCTGTGGGTGACAGGGTACAGAGCCCCAACCCCACTGATGGGCCCTGCTCTGTGAGTGACAGGGGGTCGCGCCGCAACCTCCCCATTGACCCTGCCTTGAGTGTGACAGGGGAAGGTGCCCCAACCCCCCAATCGGCCCTACCCTGAGCATGACTGAGGGTGGCATCACAAGCTCCCGATCGCCCTGCTCTGTGCATGACAGGGGGCAGTGCCCCAACTCCCCAATCAGCCCTGCTCTGAGCCCGACCAGGGGCTGCACCTAGGGATTGGGTCTGCCCTCTGCCACCCGGGAGCAGGCCTAAGCCAGCAGGTCGTTATCTCCTGAAGGGTCCCAGACTGTGAGAGGGCACAGGCCGGGCTGAGGGACCCCCCTCCCCACCCCCCCGAGTGCACAAATTTTTGTGCACGGGGCCTCTAGTTTAACAATAATTTTAAATAAGACACTGATTTTATTGGTATATATGACATTCTCTGACTGGTTTAAAGGCCATTAAAGTAATTTGATCATTATTATTTTGTTTGATATACTCAAAATTGGAAAAATGTTATGATAGACATTATTTGAGTAAAAATGAAAGGTTTGCATTTTAAATATTGAATTTTGAGAGAAGGGATGGTAAACTAGATTTGTAGAGAAGATACTGATTTAGATCAGAAATTGCACAGCTAAAACAAGTTTAAAAATTAAAGAAATGTAGCTTGCATTGGATATTTTGTCATTGCTGAATGTTCTGAGAGGAGCCTCACATATATGACATTTTTTAAGCTTTATACCAATTCTACAGTGGTTATTTTCAGCTTTCATTTGCAGATAAGGGAATAAGGCTCAGAGTAGCTACTTTACCTGTTCAATATCGTATAAGTAGCAGCACTGGGATGCAAACAAAAGTCAGCCGGACTCCGAAGGCTGTACCTTTTGCAAACTAATATAATTGAATTTGAAATTTGCTCTGGCATAGTAAGTGGAGAATAACCATTTCTTGAGTGTAGGAGAACCTGTCTCCTAATTCACAGCTGAAGCAAACAATATGGTTTGCCTTTGCCAGCACTTTGTGTTCTTTACTGAATATGCATTTAGGCTAAATGTATTTCTCATTAGTTTCACTACTTTGATGTTTGCCCTCTGGTTACTACACATCAGCTTAATTTTTCATCTTTACCATGTCAAATGTGGCAGGTTTAGTGTACCTTCTAAAACATAAACTCTTCAGCTAAAGATGTACCATTAGCCCCAAACAAATAAGTAAATAGTTTTAAAATGAATAAGTTCTGAGATCTAATGTATAGTGTGGTGCCTAAAATGAGTAATACTGTCTTGTCTACTTAAAATTTGTTAAGAGAGCAGATCTTAAAAGTGTTCTCACCACACACACACACATACACACAAAGGAAACTATGAGAGGGGACAGAGGTATTATTAACTTGATTGCGATAATCATCTCACAACACACACACACACACACACACACACATTCACCAAATTGTATGCCTTAAATGCATGTAATTTTATTTGTCAATTATACCTCTATAAGGTTATAAAATAATAAATAGCATTTCATTTTACCTTTACCTATTATGTTTATGATCAATATTTGAAGCAGAAAAAGAATATACTTGATTCCTTTTTAAAAGTGGTTCCTATCTTGAAACACTGATTTTTAAAACCATATTTCACTAGCTTCATCTTAGTGAAATAACAAAACACAGATGGCCAGTACAGACTAGCAAGAGAAATCTATTTTCAGGAGAATTTTATCACTTTGCATTTTATATTAAGCATGCTCCTGTTGTCATAGTCTCAATAATGGCTTGAGATTTCATTGAGTCAGTGTACCATATTTTACATAGAATCCCTTTATTCTTGGATATTTAAATTATTCAAAAATGGTCCCTATCAAAAATTCAAATGCTAGGCAACAAAAGAAAAAACAAACAAGTGGGACTTTTATCAAAATAAAAACTTCTGCACACTAAAAGAACCACAATGAAGAGACAACCTAGTGAATAGGAGAAAATATCTGTAAATTGCATATCTGATAAGGGGATAATATGCAAGTTACATTAAAAAAATGCACACAACTAAATAGCAAAACAAAAAACAATCCAATAAAAAAAAAATTGGGCAGAAGATCTGAATAGACATTTCTCATTGAAGACATACAGATGGCCAACAGGTATGTGAAAAGATCTTCAACATCATTAACTGTCAGTAAAATGTAAATCAAAACCACAATTAGATATCACCTGTTACTTGTTGGAATAGTTATTATAAAACGTCAAAAAATAATAAGTGTTAGTGAGAATGTGGAGAAAAGGGAACCCTAGTGCACTGTTGGTGGGAATGTAAATTGGTGCAGCCACGATTAAGAACAGCATGGAGGATCCTCAAGAGCTTAAAAGAATTACCATATGATCCAGCCATTCCACATATGGATATTTATCCAAAGGAAACAGAAACATTAACTCTAAAAGTTATATGAATCCCCATGTTCATTGCAGCACTCTTTATAATAGCCAAAATATGGAAGCAGCCTAAATGTCCTTCAATACCTGAATGGGTGAAGAAATTGCATTATACAAACAATGGAATATTACCCAATCACGAAAAAGAATGACATATTACCATTTGAGACAGCATGAATGATCCTTGATGGCATTAAATTAAGTGAAATAATATAGTCAGAGAAAGACAGACACTGTATGATCTCACATATATAGGGAGTCTAAACAAAAAAATTCTCATCAATACAGAGAACAGATTGGTGGTTGCCAGAGGCAGGGGTGGGGTTTGGGTTAAATAGGTAAAGGGGTTCAAAAGGTAAAATAAATCATGGAGATGTAAGGAATAAAAATAAAGATAATGCTAATTGATTTTTATACAGCCTTTTTATGTCTAGAAACATGTACACAGTCTAAAATAACAGGTACATTCCTGGTTAAACATATATTATATTTTAAAGGAATCTGATAATTTAGCATCTTTTAAACTTTATCCTTTGATGTCATCTTGGGTAATTTCTATACCTAAAAGGAGAAATAGACAAATTCACAATTGCAACTAGAGATATCAACAATTTTCTCTCAGTAACTGATGAAACAGATAAAAATTTAGTAAGAGTACAGAAGGCTTGGCTAACGTTATCAACCAACTTACTCTAAGACATAAAACTTGAGGACCAACAAGAGCAGAATACATAGTCTTTTAAGTGCACATTGAAAAATCACCAAAATATAGCATATTCTGATCCATAAAGCAAGACTCAATAAATTTAAGAGCATTAAACTCATACAAAATATTTTCTCTGACCACAGTGGTGTTGCACTATAAATCAATACCAGGAAGATTTCTGGGAAATCCAAAAAATGTTTGAAATATAAGCAATACACATCTAAATAACCCATAAATCAAAGAAGAAATTACAAATGAAATTATTTTGAGTTGAATGAAAATAAAAACACACATATCAAATATTTTGGGAAGCTGCTAAAGCAGTTCTTGGAAGGAAGCTTATGGCATTAAAAGCTCTACTAGAAAAAGCAAACTTCTCAAATTAAGACAATAAAGAACAAAGGTCCAATTAAACCCAATGTAAAACATAGGTAGGAAACAATAAAGTTAAACCCAGAAATTAATAAAATAAAAAAATGAACAGAGGGAAAAAATCAATAGAACCAAAACTGATTGCTTTTAAAAATTAATGAAGTTAATGTATTTCTCAACAGACTGATAAAGTAAGAGAAAAGGAGAGAAGACATGTATTAAAAACATGCTGAGGCCTGGCCATTGTGGCTCAGTTGGTTGAGCCTCGTCCCATGGACCAAGAGGTTGCTGGTTTGATTCCTGCTCAGGGCACAAATCCCCAGTAGGGGGCATGCAAGAGGCAACAACTCCATGTTTTTCTCTCATAGATGTTTCTATCTCTCTCTGCCTCTCCCTTCCTCCCTCTCTAAAATCAATTTTTTAAAAATGCTGAGAACTTAGTAGTCAACTACAAAAAGTTATTTGATGAAAAAGTTCTGTAAGGACTCAAAGTGGCAGAAAAGCCCACATAGGAAAACAAACAATAACTTGATTCACAGTTAACTACCTTCTGGGCACCACCAATTTAACTAAATGAAGTTTCATGTGACATTCCAGCTGCACCCAGCATGTTCAGGCTGAGTCATGTTAGAAGTTTGCAAGGTGCCAATGGCAGTTCTGTGCCATTTTTAACTTCCTCCAAACAATAATTTCAAGGTTAAACACAATATGAAATCAGTGTGGAAAATGCCGGAGCCCAGAAAGTTCTGCTGTCCTTAACTCGATACTCCTTTCAAGAATGTTGAGGGACCTTTCATGCTGAGGCATTTCCTTTTCTTCTGAATAAGAAGTTGCTTAAAATAAAGCTAATGCCATATGCTGTCTTATTTAATTATTTAATAAGAAGTAAGTTTTTCAAAATCAATGTTTATCTAAGTTGCTAAGGAAAGGAACAAATCATCTACTGTGGTAAAACATACAAAAAGGAACATAGAAAACATTATAATGGTACTCAGAGGTTAAAAATCTAAGTAAACATTTCATCTTCGGTACCATGAAGAATTTCCTTTACCACCTCCTCCTTAAGACTGGCTCATGATATTAAGGGAGCAGTAATAATAGTACATAATCTAAGTAAAAATTATGATATGAAGATTTTAATAAAATGTGTGATAAGAAGCATAATATTATGTTTTGAGTTAAAAAACTCTATTTATTACACTACTTTTAGCCCATAAATTATTTTAAATTAGAGAGAAAATGTCCAAGCACATCTATTGTTGTGTTTATTACAGTGCCTTGCTCACAGGGGGTCCTCCATTATTGACTTGGATGACTGGTATATAGAAACATGTTTATCTTTTCTTCCATTACATAATACTGTAATTGGCCTTGAATATCAGATATTATAAAATTTCATCATTAGCCTTAAGAGATCATTTAAATAAGATAAGGCTCTTTACAACATTCATTCAGACGAATGCTTAAAGTGTGATATTACTATATGTATATACAAGTCCAACCAATAAACACTAACCAGTGTTTTCTTCAAATATCTTTTCTTAGAAGTGTAGTTAGTGGAATTCAAATTATTAAAATTTGGAAAGTGATGTTTTAAATTGAAAATATTTTTAAAATATATGTAAATTATTGCTAAAATAGAATACTGAAAACTCAGAAAGGTATACACATAAAACAAATTAAATTATTATTAAATTGAATACCACCATGTTTGGATTTAAAATACAATAGTGCTGTTCACTTAATGTTAAGTATAAAGTTTCATTAAATCAAACATTGACAACACCTACCAGTTACTAGAAGAAGTGTCCTCCTTTCTTAGAAGACAGACTGATTTTAACCACATAGTATTGTGGGATCACAAAGGCTAAGACAGAAGACCTCAACTTGGAGCTGAATTAACCTCTTGGTAGAATAATTCAAAGGTCAGAGATAGAAAACTTTGCTCTACTTCAGTCCAATAAAAGGGCAGGTTTTTAGAATTGCTACTCTGACCTTGGTCATTCCTCCCATCCAAGTGTCTTCATAACCTCTGAATTAAGAAACCATTTGTGAAGTAGAAGGAAAAAAATAAAACTAATATAAGACCATTAAGTTATATCCTCTGGAACTAATGGTAAAAAAATAATCTCTATTGTCACAGAATGAAAAATGTTTTAATAAATGAATTACAGTCACCCAGCTCTTAAAGCCCAATTTTCAACTTCCACAACTGCCATTAACTCAAAGAGGCAGAGAATGTAATAACAACTATATTGCAATTCAAAGGACTTAAGCAAGTTATTTCTTCAAATAATAACTCTCTCAAGATGTTTATCCTGTACCTTTTCTTATGTTCACTTAGTTTATAATAGAAAAAAAAAAAACAAATAACACCACAAAGTTGCTGTTTTTTTTTTTGGTAAAAGTATTTAAAGAAAGAAATCTACATTTCTTCAAAGAACCAATTTGAAAAATTAACATAATTTTTCTTGATTTTAAAAAATACAGATATTTTAATCCATTATCTTTTTTTTTATAAAAGTAATGAAAATAAATGGAGAATTTGTTTATTCTTGGGCATTCTTTTAATAGTAAGAAATATAGTCATGTAAGATATTTACTCAAATGATATTCATCCAAAGTTAGAAAAGTCTTACAAAGTTTTCAAGATTTATTAAGTAATTGTGACTATCTAAAAGGTTTTTTCATATAATAAACACTCTATGAATTCTAATTGTATTTAATTGAAGAAAATTTTGATAAGCAAGATCACTTACTTTTTATTCTTCCTCTACTCAAATGCTGATTTACATCTGTAATTTAGCATTTCTCCTGACTAGACAAATTTCTATGACAACAACCTCATCTTTAAAATTTAGTATGGAGGCTGTAAAATAGTTGAAGAGACTTAAGAGATAGAAACGTCTGGTTAAAAACAAATCCTGAGGATGAAATGTACATCATAGAGAATATAGTCAATAATATTGTAATAACTTTATATGGTGACAGATGGTAACTAGACTTATTGTGTTGATAATTTTGTAATGTATGTATATATCGAATCACTATGATATATAACTGAAACTAAGATATTATATGCCAATTATATTTCAATAAAAATTTTAAATAATAAAATTTAGTATGTTTCTATAAATTTCACTAGAATACGTTTCTACAAACAAATGTTTCTACAAATATTTGGCATCAGTTCAAATTTAGGCTCTTCCACCTGCCAACTTCCCCCTAGAGCAGCGGTTCTCAACCTGTGGGTCGAGACCCCTTTGGGGGTCGAATGACCCTTTCACAGGGGTCGCCTAAGACCATCGGAAAACACATATATAATTAGGTATTGTTTTTGTGATTAATCACTATGCTTTAATTATGTTCAATTTGTAACAATGAAAATGCATCCTGTATATCAGATATTTACATTACAATTCATAACAGTAGCAAAATGCATTTATGAAGTAGCAATGAAAATAATTTTATGGTTGGGGGTCACCACAACATGAGGAACTGTATTAAAGGGTCGCGGCATTAGGAAGGTTGAGAACCACTGTCCTAGAGTAATTACCAATTTTCATTTTCTCATCCATAAAATGGGGATTACTCCCAAGGGATTGAGGGTTAAATAACACAGTATTAGTGAAAATGTTTTGTGCATAAGAAAATTATATACATTTTAGCTAAACTCAATGTATTTGTATAACATATTTTATACTATGTGCAATGATTCTTTAAACATTTATTATGCTATATCCCAAAGTATTACATCTTTTTCAAACTAATAAAATACCCAGGAAATTAACTTCATAAATGATGGTGTACATACATCAACTATTTCACAGCTCATTGCTTCATTGTTTGATAAAACAAATGTTTTAGAAAATGATTTAAATTGCATAGTCTGTATGGCAATGAATTCTTTTTTTAGAGGATTTATTTTGTTTAGGAGTTAATTTACTTCTAGAACAAAGTGAAAGGACCATGACTATGGCTTTGTGCACAAAGTTTAAAACCCATATAAAGAGGGAAGAAAAGTAACAGTTATTTAACACTTAGCCAGTTATTTAACAGTTAGAACACTTACTGTTCTAAACACTTTACAAGGATTATTCAATTGAGTCTCTGGTCAATTTCCCAAGAAAAGTATTATTATCACCATTTTAATGATGAGGAAACTGAGGCTGAGAGAAGTTAAATAATATGGTCAAGGTGCACATTTAGTAAGTGGTAGACAAGAATAATAATAAGAAGAATCTAGTTTCTAGTTTATTATTTAATATTTTAGAGTTCCTCAAATATCAGTTTTTATCATTTTCTTGAAAAAATTCATTTTAAACAAGGCAACTCGACATTTAAGCTAAACATCATTTTAATAATTTTTGTATTGAGTGTAACCAAAATTAACTGAATTTCAGGGATCTTTTTATTTCCATAATGCATATGGTTCTTAGTACATAAATATACTGAAATACCCATTAAAATCAGAACTTATTTAATAAGATTATTAAAATATTGTTATTATGACTAATTAAGTCAAATATCAGAAATGATAATCACTAGCACATCATCCTACAAAGCACTCCAGAGCACTACACATTTGACTCTAACTTCTGAACAACATATTACTTTTCCAGGCTTCATTTCATACTTAGAATAAAATTTAAAGATCTTACCATGACCTACAAGGTCCCACATGATCTATCCCCTAGCAACCCTCAGGTCTTATTTCCTCTCTCTCTTCCTCTACAGCTTACTGTCCTCAAATATGCACAGCAGCTTCCCCCATAGGGCCTATGTGCTGCTCCTACCTCTGCCTGGAGCAAGTTTACCCTATTCATAGGCTTCCTCTCTCACCTCATAGGGGCTGGCTGCAAGTTAACTATTGTGACTGTAATAACACTTCTCTCTCTCTATCCCTCACTCTGTATTTATGTATTTATGTATGTATGTATGTATGTATGTATGTATGTATTTATTTATTTAAATCATATTTTCATTGTAAGATATATTTATTTCTCTGTTGCCCCAGTAGATAGTGATCTTCAGGCGGGCAGGAGCTTTATCATTTTTTTATTGTTGTTCATTGCTGCTTTCCCATGGTCTAGAACAGTGGCTGCATATGAAATATTTGTTGTAGATATAAACAGATATGCACTTACATATATAATAGTAAGACTTCTAATAGAGCTGATAAAGGAATCCTTGTGCTCGAAATACATATTGATTGATGCAGTGGCATAAGAAAATGGGAGGCTGGCCTTCTGTGCCATTAAGTCATTGAAGAGACAAGTACTCTAGTCTCTTCAGTGCCTAAACACAGGTGAAGTTCTAGGAACAAATTGGGGTGCCCCAAACAAACTAAACCAATTAAATATTTTTAACAACAGTTCTATTTACATGTATCAATATTTTGGGAGAAGAAAATCTTCCTACTAGATTTAGGAGAACTTTTTATTCTTATAAAATTGACTTATGGCCCTGACCGGTTTGGCTCAGTGGATAGAGCGTCGGCCTGCGGACTGAAAGGTTCCAGGTTCGATTCCGGTCAAGGGCATGTACCTTGGTTGTAGGCACATCTCCAGTGGGAGGTGTGCAGGAGGCAGCTGATCGATGTTTCTCTCTCGTCGATGTTTCTAACTCTCTATCCCTCTCCCTTCCTCTCTGTGAAAAATCAGTAAAATATATTTTTAAAAAATTGACTTATGAAACAAGCTGAACGCTGTAACACACAATCAGCAAAAAAGCTTTTTTTTACATTTCCCACATCTGCTTTTGAATAGATTATAGTGAATCTCCATTTCTTGTTTCCAGATGATATCACTTTCAGATCCATATCTTTCTGATCTTTTTATTAGATTGCATCATGATATTAGAACCATTAGGTTAGGTATTATATATTGGAACTATTAGATAAGATATTATATATTAGAACATTAGATTAGATCATGATATTAGAACCATTACATTTTCAGGTATTAAAAACACAAATCCGGTGTAAATCATAACTTCAATATTTTAGCCTATTCAAAAATTTCCATAACCCCTTTCTTCTAGTCAACTCTTGCTTATTCCTTAGATCTCAACTTAATCATCTCTGAGGCAAGAAGACTTCCTTTATATTTCTGATCAGATCAGATCAAAAGAAAACTCAGAGACTAATAGAAATATCAACACAAATATTTTACTTATAGTTCTTGTAAGAGGGTCCAACACCTGGAATAACTAGACTTTATATATAAATAATATGGCAAGAATTTAGAGAAAAAAGTTTGAGTTTGTTAATTAGTCTCAATTTTTCCCAAAGTTGAATTTCCTCACATAATTATTACATCTACAAGGGTCAATATTTCTATAGATGTTAATAATGAAAAAAAAAACACACACCAGTGATGAAGCTTCTTTATTAGAAAGTGAGGAATGTATTGTAAAAGAAATCAATAATTTATTTATTTACTAGTAGAGGACTAAGATTAGATAGGTGGTGTGTGTGTGTGTGGGGGGGGGGTATCTCAAATGCAGTCTTCTCCCTACTGTAATCTGTGATATTCAAGCTTAGTCATAATGGTGGTAAAGGAAGGGGTTGGTTTTTGCTTTCTCGATCATAGCTCCCACCAATATAGACTCTCTTATGACCACATGCCTCTTCATAACACAGTTGTGTATAGACATTCCCTTGGATGATTCTTTAATTACTGGTTATACCAAACTCTATGAGGCCAGAAACTATCTCTAGTTTCTTTAATGCTGTATTGTGGTATAGCAGATGGTATTCAGTAACTGAACGAATAAATAAATTAAAAGGCTCACATCATAGAATGAAAACTGGATAAAAAAAGAATTATACCATATTTTGCTTAAAAAACATAAAGGGGGTATTATTGTGAAGTGATTAAGTAGGGTAAGACAGCTTGTGCCTGAATCCCAATATCACTAAAAATTTGAGCAAGTGACAACTATCTGTAGCTTATCTCCTTATAAAAATGAAGTAATATAGTGTGAGCATTAGATAAATTAAAATATATAAAGTTCTCAAAACAATGCCTTGCATAACAATGTACCTCATTAACATGATTGTATGATTTTTATAAATCTATTGGAAGCATGAGAAATAAAGGGACTAGATAAAAAAGTGCATGTAGAAAAAGATGTGAGTGAAGATTTTATAGCAAACTATTTGCATATTTTGAGTCATAAGTAGAACCTTGTCAAGTGGATAATGTGATGTTCCCAAGCAAGTTGTCCCCAATTTATAAATAATTCCTTTGTACTTAAGAATGATTGTTAGTTATGACACTTAAATTTTTTAATTTAAGGTTTTCAAGTGACATTTCAGGTATTATAAATTTATTTCTTTTTTATAACAAAGTTATGTGAAATTGAATCATTTTCCTCCCTTCGTTCTAGAGGAGTTTACAACTTCCTAAATAACATATAACTGAAAGCAATTTGCATACTAGGATAGAGAGCAAGGTAGGGTGTATCTAGAATTTTATGAAGATCAAGGATAATGTTTTCTTTAAGTGTGTTTATTTTCTCCTTTTCCTTTATGAAATGTGTAGAAATGATATTAAGCACAAAGTTCATGGAGGTTAAATTAAGTGAAATTGCATAGAGGTGACATTAGTGAAGGTTTAAGATACACCACAAAGTATGGCCTAGAATTATACATGACAATTGATCACTTTAATTCTCTTTCCATGTTAATAAAAACTGAAGTGAGTTGTTGCTTATCAATCTAATTTTTTAGAAACTTTTTCAATTCCAGAAGTTAGAAATATATTCATGCATATTGTTGGGGTGGGTTATAAAAGAGTACAATATTGCACAGCTTTCACTGAAAGTCCAATAAAATTGAAGTAAGTCTTTAATTAAAAGGCTGAAGAGCCTTCAGAATTAAATCATTTTGATAGCTTTCTGATTTTTAACTACAAATTTTTCTTTGAAACTTAATTTATGAATTTATGTTTTAAACAGAAATTTGTTAAAAGGCTACAAAAGGTTAGTATATATTGAAAAATTGAAATATTATTTAGAGGCTATAAATGATATTCAATATTCTTGATCCTCTAATTTTTCCATCTCAGGGTAAAGCCATCTTAATTATGTTAGTTATTTTGGTTTTGGTGTTTTTTCATAAGGTTGTTTATCCCCACATTCATCTACTCTGGTTGCTGTGGTTAAGCCTCTGAGGAAAATTCAGGCAACAATAGAAGTTAGTGAGCAACTGGAACTCAGTGAAGGAGCAGATGCATGACTAGCATGTAAGTAAAGGAAGGACAGTCTTTTCAATGAATGGTGTTGGGAAAACAGTCATATCCAAAAAATTAAACTCAACCACTACCTTATGCCACACACAAAAATTAACTCAAAGTGGACTAAAGACTTAAACATAAGACCTAAAACCATACAACCCCTAAAACAAAATGTAAGTGATAAACTCCTTGACATAGGTCTTTGTGATGACTTTCCAAATCTGACACCAAAAGCAAAAATAAACAAATGGGACTACATCACACTACAAAGTATATACAGCAAAGGAAACCACCAACAAAATAAAAAGGCAATTTACTGAATGGAAGAAAATGTTTGCAAATCATATATCCGATAAGTAGCTAATGTCTAAATCTAATAAAAAATTCATACCACTTAGTAGCAAAAAATAAAAAAATCAGACTTAACAATGGGCAGAAAAATCTGAATAGACATTTTTCCAAAGAAGACATACAGCCTGATTGACAAGTACTTGAAAAGATGCTCATCATCATTAATCATCAGGAAAATGCAAGTCAAAACCACAATCAGATATTACTTCTCACCTGTTAGAATGGCTATTATCAAAAAGACTTAATGAACTATCAAGCAAAATAGAGACAGATTCATAGATAGGGAGCAGCAGGCTGACAGCTGACAGGTTGGGAGGTGTGGAGGGATTGAGCAAAAAAGAAAAGAAAAAAACTCATGGACACGGACAACAGTGTGGTGATTGCTGGGGGGAAGTTGGGTGGGAGGGAGGTAAAGGAGAGTACAGGGGAGATAAATGGTGATGGACTAAGACTTGACTTGGGGTGGTGAATATATGATGCAGTGTACAGATGATGTGTTGTGGAATTATGTACCTAAAGCCTGTGTAATTTTGTTAACCAGTGTCACCCCAATAAAGTCACTAAAAAGGAAAAAAAAAAGACAGGAAATAATAAATATTGGTGAGGTTGCAGATAAAAAGGAACCCTTATGCACTATTGGTGGGAATATAAATTGGTGTAGCTGCTATGGAAAATAGTATCTAGGTTCCTTACAAAATTAGAAATAGAACTCCATATGATCCAGCAATTTCACTTCTGGGAATTTATCCATAGAAAATGAAAACTCTAACTCAGAAAGATATATGCACTTCCATGTTAACTGCAGCATCACAATAACCAAGATATGGAAACAACATGAGTCCATCAATGGATGATAGATAAACTATGGTATATGTTTAACAGAGTATTAGTCAGCCATAAAAAGAAGGAACTCTTGTCATTGGCAACAATGCAGATAGGCCTCCAGGGCATTATACTAACTGAGACAATACAGAGAAAGATAATTACTGCTTGATATCTTTTATATGTGAGATTTTTTAAAAATCAAGCTCCTTACCAAAGGGGAACAGGGTTGGAGGAGGTTGAAGAGGGTAAAGGGAGTCAAATGTATGGTGATGGAAGGAGACCAGACTTTGTACAGTGAGCGCACATGGAATATACAGATAATGTATTATAGACATGACACTTCAAACTTACATAATCTTATTAACCAGTGTCACACCAATGAATTTCATTTCAAAAACAACCCCACAATTACAGAATACCTACTGTTGGTTTCTGAAGTGGGAGTTTCAAGGGTATGAGAAGTAGATGAAGGGGGTCAAAAGGAAAAAAAGAAAAAACGTCAGAAAACACTAGTAAGGAATATTTGAAGAACCAGATTTTTGCCTCTTTAAAAATAAGATAATAGCATAAAGACAGCTCTACTCTCCGCCAATCTTTAAAGACAGACACATCTGCAAGTATGCCATGCGCTAAATATCTTCTCAGAAAGTTATTGGCCATAATAGTGATTATATACCACTTTCTTTTTCACAATATCAGTACAAAATAAAAAAATTGGCTTGGACATGATTTATTAATATACAGAATTTTAGAGAATGATATGCTTTTAAGACTTCTGTATTTTAAATGCTTCAATCAAATTTTAAAATATGTTCTGTGTTGCAAATTGTAAGATATGCTCTTTCACCATTTAGTTTGGTATCAAATGCAATCTAGTTGTCAATGTGTATGTCATCATTTGGCTATAGAATTTCCTTTCAGTAACTCAATTTTCAGAACTTTCAGAAATGCTTTTAGGGAGGCATAATAAAGAATAATAAATGGAACATATAAATTTTTAGAGGCAGCACATAAAAGTTTGTTTTGGTTTCAACATTGCACGAAAGGTAGTTTAAAAAATGGAGAAATCAAAAAATGTAGACATGATATTCCTTTTTCCCTGTACACATCAGTTTACATTTGCAAAAAACAAACGCTTTCTTCCATAAGTATAATAATCAAAATCATGCAATTAACTTCTTTACAATATCTAATCTACAGGCCTTGTTCCAAAATTTGCCCATTTTTACCAACAAATGCCTTATATACCATTCTTTTGAGTCCAGGATTGCTTATTACATTTAATTGTCATGTTGTTCCTTTAATCTGGAACATTCTGAAATAATTTTTATTTCATGATCATATTATATTTTATAGAGTGTGTTTTTCTGATTTTTACATATTATAAGACTCATGTTATACATTATTTCGTACCACAAAATTGATACTGTAACCTTCCTATTAGAGAGCATATGCTGTCCTTTAGTCCTATTATTGGTCATTTAACTTTGTTCGCCTGGTTAAGGTGGTATGGTTCCCAGTTTCTTCAACTGTAAAGTTACTCGCTTTACCTTTGTGATTAATAAGCATCATGAAGGGAATACATTGATGCTATGTAAGATCATGTTTCTCATAAAACTTCAGCATTCATTTGTTATTTAACTCAAGATATAAAAATACTATTTCAACATGTAATCAATACAAAAAATATTAAGATAATTTACATTTTTTATGTGTGTTTTTTTAATTTGTTAAAATTTAGCTTTTTAAAAACAGTTTCAGATTTACAGAAAAATTGAAGGAAAGGTCCAGAGATTTCCCATATACTCCCTGACCCTACACATACTTGCATAACCTTCCTAATTATCAACATCTACCACCAGAGTAGTACATTTGTTACAATTGGTGAACCTACATTGGCAAATCATAACTATCCAAAATCCATAGTTTAGATTATAGTTCATTGTATAAATTTGGACAAATATATAATGCTATGCATTTATCACTATGGTATCATACAGAATACTTTTGCTGCCATAAAAATCCTCTATGCTCATCCCTCCACCACCCTCCTCCATTCCCACCCCCCAAAAAATCCCTGGCAACTATTGATTTCTTTTACTGTCTCCATAGTTTTGTCTTTTCCAGAAGGACAAATTGTTGGAATTACAGTATATAGCCTTTTCAGATTGGCTTTTTATACTTAGTAATATGCATTTAAGTTTCCTCCTTGTCTTTTCATGGCTTGATAGCTCATTTTTTTAGCACTAAATAATATTCCATTGTTTGGATGTACCAGAGTTTATTTGTCCATTTACCTACTGAAGGGCATCTTGGTTGCTTAAAGTTTTGGTAATTACATATCAAGTTGCAATAAATATTTATGTGCAGACTTTTGTGTGGACATGTTTTTACCTTCTTTGGGTAAATACCAAAGAAAGTGATTACTGGATCATATGGTAAGAGTATGTTTAGATTTGTAAGAAACCACTAAACTGTCTTTCACAGTGGCTATACACTCTAGCATTCCCACCAGTAATGAATGAGAGTTGTTTTTTTTTGTTGTTGTTGTTTTTTAACGAGAGTTCTTGTTGTTTTCTATCCTCAGTAGCATTTAGTGTTACAGATTTCAATGTTACAGATTTTAACCATTCTAGTAGGTGGGTAGTGAGTGATATCTGATTATTGTTTTAATTTCTATGTCCCTGTTAACATATGATGTAGAGTATCATAAAATGTTTATAGTTGCTGAAAACAATATGCTAAGAAACTTAAATGTAAAGAGCTACAGAAAGCAAAACTGGGGTAAAATAGATTATAAAATAATTTTATATTCTATTTAAAGCTATTGTATTTTTTCCTCTTCCCCTCATTTTAAACATCATTAAAAACATCGGTCCAAAACCAAAATAATAATAAAAAGGAAAACAATAAAAGAAAGCTTCCTACAAGAACTTTCTCAATTCATGTTCTCCTATTGCAATACCATTTCTATATCAAAGAAAGGTCATGTCCTGTCACATTTTTATCTTATCTGATGAGCTGTAAAGTATTCCTTAAAGAGATAAAAAGAAGTATAAATGTCAAATTGTCTTCTTAACAACTTGAATGGAGACAGTGCCCTTAATGGTGAAATTCTGTCTTGAAGTGATGAATAGATTATTCTGTGAATAATGTACAAGTTTCAATCCTACCAATCGGCTTTGCTTAGAAACCTTATAGGATTGCATACATATTTAATAATAGTATACTATATCATAGGAGAGCTGGATGACCTTTAAGTAACTCCAAGTGAACCTTTCACAAAGAATAATACTCCACCAACAGGTCAAGGTTTCAAATATGCAGTCTCCCATATTTATTTTTGTGCCATGCTTGGCATGAGTGTTTAGACAAAAGGAAGTAGTTTTCTGAATAAAGGGTTTGCAAACCTGGTCACTTTGTCTTGAGCATAAGAATCTGTTATTGACTGATGTCCTTTGATAACCTTTGTTCTCAAAAAGCTCAGGAAGATGGTGCTTCTTGAACCTCTCCCTCCCCCCACCTGCCATTGCCTCTCACACACCAGGCTGGATGACTGGAGAGCTGTTTGCTACTCCTTCCTCTTGGCAGGTCCAGGATACTCTCTCTGACCACTGGATGCAGTGCTTTTATGCTCAGAGACCAAATCTACATTGAGCCAAAGACTAGGAATATAGTTTCTGAAAAATGTGACTTGGAGTGTAGCTTGGAGATTACTATGTACACAACTGTAAGATTAATGTGATAAGAGTGCTAACAAACATATTTCCAAATATGAGGACAGGCTCCCCATACCCCTGACTTTAGCAAGACTTTTACAATTTTCATAGGCCCTGGGTTCTATCCTTTCTTTGGAGGCTCCAATTCAAATCATATCAAACTTTTCAAAAATGTTACCACATCCCACTAAACTTCTGCTAGGCTTTTGGAAGCTTGTGTCTTTGGCATTGTACCTGTAGAACTAAGCGAACACAACAACCAGCTTTGAGGAGAATGAGAAAGCTACATATGGAAAGAATAGCTGAGCCAATATTTTAAGAATGCATAAATTATTGTAGCACTTGGAGAAGATGAAGATGTGGTTAAGAAAGTGGAGGAAGCATTTGCAAAGCCCAGGAGGCAAGACAAAGCAAGCGCTGAGTTTAGGAAGAGTTGAGGCGTGTTAAAGTTGGCAAGTTATCAGATGATTACCAAAGGTCTTTAATTGATCTTGTGATTGATGAGGCATCATTAAAATAAATGTTGATAAACAGCTAAAGGAGATAAGTAGCTCTTCCTTTTTTCTTTTTCATTAAAGGTCCAAAGACTAGGAATATAGGACAGAAGGAGGAATGAGGACAGAAGTGTTTTTTGTTTTGTTTTATGTGTTTTTCTAAAATATATTTTTATTTATTTCAGAAAGGAAGGGAGTGAGAGAGAGAGATAGAAACATCAATGATGAGAGAGAATCATTGATCAGCTACCTCCTGCATGCCCCCCACTGGGATTTGAGCCCGAAACCCGGTCATGTGCCCTAACTGGGAATTGAACCGTGGCCTCCTGCTTCATAGGTCAATGCTCAACCACTGAGCCACACCGGTCAGGCTAGAAGTTTAATTGGAATGTGGGCAAGATTAGAGATAGAAAGTCCAGTGACATGTAAAAATTTCCAAAAACCCTGTTCCAAAAACCTTTAGACTTTGGAGTCCAACATACCGTTACTGGAACCAGCTGGGTGTTGTAAGCCTGGCTTGAAGCAGGTAGTAGAGCATTCCCTACAGGATCCTGTGAATGGAAAAGATGTCTGGGTTGTGTTTAACACAGCAGGGAATTGGGACGGACAAATCCTCCTTTCCATTTTCTCCTAGAAATCCACCTCGCACAAGCTGACCATGAACAAACTCCATTTGATCATTGCTCTGAAGACCACAAAATCCCACTGGTTCTTCTTAATGAAATACCTCTCCTACATTTCCTCTGCAACTAGGTTTGAAGTGAAGGACTTTCCTCCCTGCTGATTTACAAAACCAGTAAAAAGCCCATGTGGCTGATTTTCAACAGAGACAAATCAGGTGTCAGGGGAAGTATCCCCCCCCCCCCCCAGTGCCCCACTGTGCGTCCCCCTGCCACCCAAGATGGCAGCTTTAGAGTGTGTTCTGATTAGCTTCTGCACATGTAAAATGCATGTGGTGTACTTCACAATTCAAAATGCAGCAGCAATCAGTGTTTCTCATCAAGACAGCTCTCTAGCCGGGCCTCCTACGGCTGTTCCCTCAGGCTTGCTGAATTGTTTCCATTCTCTAGTCAAAGTGTGGGAAGTAAAGATCATTGGTTTAAAACTCAGCCTTGGATTCCAGTTCTGACTTTGACATTAACTGAATGTGTGAACTACTCTTTTTAGGACTCAATTTTCTCTTCTATAAAATGGCAAGAAAATAAGTTAAATGATGTTCAAGAATCCCTTCTCCAGGTGCATTGTTACAGCAGAAACCTTTTGCTCAGTGTTGAACCTAGCAGGCATACCTATTGTGAAAAGCACATCCATGGTAGAGATCACTTGAAGAAAATAAATGTTAAAATAAATGTGTGCATTTAACAACTGATAGTTTATGTTTAACATGCTGTAGATGGGATTCTTGCTTTTAAAATTCTAACTCTGTCTCAAGAGGTGTGTAAATGCTTTGTATTTTATTAGCCATAATTCCAGTTCTTGCCTTGTGTATTAATATTGCTTACTAGATATCCTTGTTGACTTGGCTGAGGGGAAATATTTCCCTTCACCTCTTTCCCCCCACTTTTCAGTGCTTTTAAGCTTTTACTCAGCTACTCAAATAATGGCTTTGACAATAGCTGTGCTTCTGG